>NC_092712.1:284645191-286034434 GCF_047496885.1 Scyliorhinus torazame | reverse complement strand
AGCAGTGTGAGGGGGGTGGGGAGGAGACTGGGGGTGGCGGGAGCAGATGTGAGGGGGTGAGGAGGAGACTGGGGGTGGCGGGAGCAGTGTGAGGGGATGGGGAGGAGACTGGGGGTGGCGGGAGCAGTGTGAGGGGGTGGGGAGGAGACTGGGGGTAGCGGGAGCAGTGTGAGGGGGTGGGGAGGAGACTGGGGGTGGCGGGAGCAGTGTGAGGGGGTGGGGAGGAGACTGGGGGTGGCGGGAGCAGTGTGAGGGGGTGGGGAGGAGACGGGGTGGCGGGAGCAGTGTGAGGGGTGGGGTGGAGACTGGGGGTGGCGGAGCAGTGTGAGGGGGTGGGGAGGAGACTGGAGGTGGCGGGAGCAGTGTGAGGGGTGGGGAGGAGACTGGGGGGTGGCGGGAGCTGTGTGAGGGGGTGGGGAGGAGACTGGGGTTGGAGGGAGCAGTGTGAGGGGGTGGGGGAGGAGACTGGGGGTGGCGGGAGCAGTGTGAGGGGGTGGGGAGGAGACTGGGGGTGGCGGGAGCAGTGTGAGGGGGGTGGGGAGGATGGGAGGAGACTGGGGGTTGGGACAGACTGACTCACTGAGGAGCTGAGTTTGGGGAGGGGAGGGGGCTTCCCCCGGTCTCTGGGTCCCGGAGGTTAACCAATGACGGAGCTCAAACTCCGGTTCCCAGATGGGAGGCTCCTCCCGCTCATTCCCAAATCTGCTCTTTAAACTCCACAGACAAGCTCATCTCATCCGATTAAAGCGGAGCCTCAGCTCATTCTGCCATTCTCAGCTCCGGCTCCACATGTGACGGAGGCGATGATTCTGACCCGGAGTGAGAGCCGGAGCCGGGCTGGGGAGTGAAAGCCGGAGCCGGGCTGGGGAGTGAAAGCCGGAGCCGGTCAGAGCGGGATTTGTACCGGAGCCGGAGGAGCGGAGAGCGACTGGGGAGGCGATGGGGCTGAAGGATGATCGGTGAGACGGAGCCGGGCAAAGGCAGGAAACCTGCGGGACACCGAGAGACACAAGAAGACCCCGACCCCCATTCCAGCATCCCTCTCACACCCCAGCAGCCCCCACATCCCAACACCCCGCCCACCCCCCACATCCCAGCACCCGCCCCACCCCCACATCCCAGCACCCCGCCCACCCCCACATCCCAGCACCCGCCCACCCCCACATCCCAGCACCCCGACTCCCCCACCCCGTCCCAGCACCCCGACACCCCCCACACTCCAGCAGCCCCTCCCCACATCCCAACACCCCCTCCCCACATCCCAACACCCCCCACATCCCAGCACCCCGACATCCCCACATCCCAGCCCCCACATCCCAGCACCCCCCCCACATCCAGCACCCCCCCCCACATCCAGCACCCCCCCCACATCCCAGCACCCCCCCCACATCCCCCCCCCCATCCCAGCACCCCCCCCACATCCCAGCACCCCCCCCCCACATCCCAGCACCCCCCCCCACATCCTAGCACCCCGTCTCCCCCACATCCCAACAGCCCGACCCCCCGCATCCCAACAGCCCGACCCCCCACATCCCAACAGCCCTCCCCTGACCCCAGCATAGCCCCCCACATCCCAGCACCCCGACCCATACATCCCAGCACCCTAACCCCACCTCACTCCAGAACCCTGCCCCCCCCTCCCCCCCCCCCCCTCCCCCCCCCCCCCCCCCCCCCCCCCCCCCCCCCCCCCCCCCCCCCCCCCCCCCCCCCTCACATCCCAGAACTCTGGCCCAGTATCCCCACTCACTGGGGTCCCCTGACAGTAACCCAGCCCAGGATACTCTGCGCCATCTCACCTCTGGTTCAGGGTGAGAGATTCCCTGATTGCCTGACCTTGGGCTCTCACACCGCTGCTGGGGACCCTCTAGGCCCACATGCTGCTGATGACAGAGGCAAGAAGAGGAGAGGACAGTGGGAGACTTGGGACAATTGTCATGTCCCCCAACACGACCCACCTTCTGCAGCTGCCTGAGGAGGAGGAGTGGGATGATCCTGAATTAGAGGACGAGAATGAAGTGGACCAGGAGCTGGACACCTGCAGCATCTTGTCAGATGATTCCTTCTATCCCCCTAATCTGCAGTCAATTAGCAGTGAGTCGGAGATTGTGACAAATGGCCCACTCAGCGTGTACCGGGCCTGTGCCATGAACAATGCTGTTGGACTCAAGGAGTTGATGTGCCAGGAGCTGAGCAAACGGGACGTGATGGAGAGGGATAGGAATGGCAAGGTAAGTGATGAGTTGGGACATGGCTCACATTGTTTCGCACACATACACACACTGTCAAATATATGCACACACACACTGCCAAAGACACTCTCACATACACACTACTAGACACATCCATACACTGCCATCCTCACACTGCCAGGCACGTACACCCACACACACTGCCAGACACTCTCATATACTGCTAGGCACATCCAAAGACTGTCAGACACTTACACTTACACTGCCAGACACCTTTGCACGTGCACTGCCAAGCACATTGCCAGACAACATGCAGCCATTCGTTGTTTCAGATATACACACAGCCTAACATATATAGTGCCATGCACACTCACATACCCTGCCAGGCAGACACATACGCAGTTCCGACGTACATTTTTTTAAAAATATATTTAATTTGGTTAGTTCCTCTCTTTGATTTATTTTTAGTTTTCTTTTTATATACGACATTTTATATACATTAGCTACTGTGAAGAGAGTACAAAGTATTTATTAAGACTGGCATTTTCTGATTTTCAATTACAACATCACCCGTGTCTATCATTAAGGGCCTTTTTTGCCTGAGCCACATTCCCTCTCTTTAATATATTTGTAAGAACATTTAGTGTAGTCCTTGATGACCCTCACAAGCTTTATCTCTAATTCCCTTTCTGCAGCTCTTTGCACTTTTGTATCCATTTGCTGTGCTTTATATCTCTCCCAGTCCCTTCTTCTGTTCCCTGTTCTTCAACTTTGTATCGACAGTCTCCTTTAGAATTATTCTACCTCTTGCCTTCTGTTGACCAAGGTTGTTTACTTGTACATGTCGCAGTCGTGGCCTTTAGGGGTATGCCATAGGTAACACACCCCACTGTCCTGAGGCAGTTTAATCTGCTAGCAGTTCTGCCCAGTTTAATGTGGTCAATTCATGTCCCGTCGCTGCAAAAATCAACCTTACTTAAATTTAAAACCCAGATTTGACTGGGAAAAGCAAGTATTGAATTATATTATCATCACTGTTAGCTAGGTGTTCCCTTCCTGTTAGATTATTGACTAATTCAGGCACGTTACACATGACTACATTTCAGATGGCCTGTCTCTTGTTGGATCAAGAAAATATTCTTCCCAGAAAATTATCCCCAGTACGTGAGGAAATTGTCGTTTATCCCATTCCATGTGAAAATTAAAGTATGCCATTATCATTCTATTTTTGCAACAAGTTTCTTTGAGCTCCATGTTTATGTATTATGCTGTTTTATCACTGCTCTCTGGAGGATTATAAACAACTCCCACTAGAGTCTTGCATCCTTTTTTATTATTGCTGAAGAGACATGTTGCTGAAGTTTTTTGTCTTGCATTCATCAGGACAAAAGCAAAAATGCCAAATTTCAAATGGTCACAACAATTTATACCACAGGAGAAAAGGGTGCTGATTGGTTGGCAAGTCAACTCTGATTGGCCAAGCGAATCACATCCACATGTTTTGGGCGCATTCACAGCTGAGGAGGTTCTGGCAGGGGTTCTTGGGTGTTATGTTGGTTTGTCAGCATAAAAAGTAACTTTTAAGGCGTGATTTGTGTACCAACTCTAAATCTTCTCTCACTTATTCATTAAAATAGATGAGTGTACCATTCCAAAGTTGATTTTCCTGTTTGAATAGCATGACTCTTCCTCACAAAAGCAACAGGCTTGTAACTTCAACAAGATGTGAATTCA
Organism: Scyliorhinus torazame; assembly: GCF_047496885.1. Lineage (NCBI taxonomy): Eukaryota > Metazoa > Chordata > Chondrichthyes > Carcharhiniformes > Scyliorhinidae > Scyliorhinus > Scyliorhinus torazame. Next base: position 286,030,511 of record NC_092712.1, on the reverse strand, counting down.
AAAAGCTAAGCACTGGGGATATTAGAAATCTGAAATAAAAACAGAAGATGCTAGAAATATTTAGGTCAAGCGGCATCTGTGGAGCGAGAGACAAAGGTAACATGTTAGGTCAGTGACCTTTTCATTCCCATGTACAAGCAAATTGTATCTGAGCACTTAAAACCTAAAAAAGGTGAAAAGAGTTTGTGTAATTTTTTATACCACCCTTTCATGTGACATTGAATATATTCAAGAGGCGGCTAGATATGGCACTTGGGGAGAATGGGATCAAAGGTTATGGGGAGAAAGCAGGATTAGGCTACTGAGTTGGGTGATCAGCCATGATCATGATAAATGGAGGAGCAGGCTCAAAGGGCCAAAAGGCCTCCTACTGCTCCTATCTTCTGTGTCTATGTGAAATTCTGCATCGGGCGCATTACTAAAATGATGCCTATTTACTATAAAAGCAAAATGCCAGATCGGTATTAAAAGACACTCTGTAGAATGTAGCTGGTCCCAGGCCTAGGACCCACTAAATTAAACATATCAGTGACTTTGTAATAGTTAACATGAAATCTTTGTGGAAAAGGCTCATCTTAGCATTTTAGGTGAGGCAGTCTTTTTTTAATCAGTGAAAGATATAGATAACTGTCCTGCCTTGGTTCCATATTCATTATCCTTGTCGCTAAGAAAGCTATCAATCACAGCCTAGAAACATTCAATTCACCCACCCACATGACCTTTTAGGGAGAGTGTTTCAGATTTCCACCCCTCTCCCGATGGTTACCCCCGAAAGGCCGAGCTCTATCGTTTAGGTTGTGGGTGGTATTTTCCGTCCTGGTGGCACTTACCGCAGGAGATGCGGTGCCCCAGCCAAAAGTCCATTGACTTCCGTGGGATCGGAAGATCCCTGGGTCGGGCAGGACAGGAAATTCCCGTCAAATGCCCCCTTTTTATGACTCCCTCACCCTATCAAATCTTTAGATCACCTTGGAACGCTTAGATCACATTTTAATTTCCAATACTCAATGAAATGCAAGTGTAGTCTACTCAACCTGTCCTCATAATTTAACCCTTTTAGTCCCGGTTTATCCAAAAAACTGAAAGACATGTTGGGATCTAAAAATCATGGTTCACATTATAAACATAATGTACACACACTGAACAAATTATACATTAAACATGGCAATAGGATTTATCAGTTGCTACATCTCTCAAAGAGCATTGTGTAATTGTGGGTATAGAGATTACAGATCAAGGGACTGAAAATTCAGCAAGCATGAAGTGGAAGTTCTAGCCCCGGCACCTGAATTTGTGATTTGCATTCCTCTGTTGGCCCAAGCCCACCCACCTTGTGGTGGGGCCAGTGAGCCATTGAAATCTCCATTCACATTTGCGGAACCAGAACATCCCACTGGTGTGAAGGGCTGGAAAACTCTGGCCTATCTAACAGCAGAGGCCACCGAGATTCCTTCGCCTCCACAAAATTCTGTCTTGGTCATTCTGTTTCTCTCCATGGATGCTACCTGATCTGCTGAGTAATTCGAGGATTTTCTGTATTGAGTCCGTTTTCAGCATCCGTAGTATTTTGCTTCTGTGTGGACAGCCAATTGAAGATGCTTTGTAGGGTAGTTGTCATGCAGGAAACACAGCAGTCAGTTTGTGTACAGCAAGCTCCCAAAATAAGAAATCCGATAATGATCAGATTTTAGGTCTAGTTTTAGGTGTTGATTGAGGGATGAAACTTGACCACGGTACTGGGAATAGAACAAAAGAACAAAGAAAATTACAGCACAGGAACAGGCCCTTCAGCCCTCCCAAGCCTGTACCGGTCATGATACCAACTTTGCCAAAACCCTCAGCACTTCCTTGTGCTGTATCCCTCTATACCCATCGTATCCATGTGTTTGTCAAGATGCCTTTTGAACACCATGGCGACTAGGGGCTTTTCACAGTAACTGCATTGCAGTGTTAATGTAAGCCTACTTGTGACAATAAAGATTATTATATATACAAAACAACAGATGAATAACAGTATTAACATGCACAAGCAACCTCTCTCCCAAGCTCCCTAGTCAGTCTGAGGTCTCCTGACTCTAACATGCACTTATATACTAATGTGACTCCTAGTGGTCAGTCAGTTAATTTTTTTAAACATACAGTGAACATCTTAGCAACCATTAATTCAAATACAACTCCCAAAGACTACAACACTAAGTAACCTTTAAGCTTTCCTTTTAACACCCATAAGACTTAAAACACCTTTTACCAGAAGCACGTCAGGTTAAAGTCACTACTGTTATTAGTTTTAAATCACCAGGATCGATTTACAGTCTTTAGAATACAGAGTGAGATTCATACACCTTCTGGCTGTGACTGCAGCTATCCAGCTCTGAAAACGAAACTAAAACACACCCTGCAGCAAACAGCCTAAAACGAAAGTAAACAGCTGACAGACAGCTCCACCCATTCTCTGACATCACTGCAGTAGTAAACACCCATTTCTTAAAGGTACTCTCAGTACAGATATTTATATATACACCCATTTATAAACACCCAAAACTTAAAGATACTCTCACATGACACCCCCACCCCCCCGAAGAAAAAAACCAACCCTTCAACTTCAAGATGGTTTAATTTTGCACCTTTTCACTACCCTTTAAGAAATGCACACAGTAAATATACTTTTTTGTTTCAAAAAACAACACACGCAAACAGGTATAATAATATAGTCCATTTTTTTCCCCGTTTGTCTTCCTCCAACTGAAATCCTTCTCGACTGACAGTCTCTTTGAACAAGGAGGTCTCTGCACGATCCGTCCATTTCTCTACGCCTCGGCATTTCTCTTTAAAGTCATACTTTAGTTCAACCTGATCACAGCGTCCCTTGCAATTCACCAACACATGAGCATTGGTTATCACAGCTGTCAGGCCATCAAATGCCTGTTGAAAGTCCGCTGTCCCTTGAAATGTTTGACGTTTCTTCAGCAAGTCTATCAGTGGAGCAACCATGATACAAAAACTTTTCACAAATGTTCGATCAACTCCACGCATGCCAAGAAATCGCATTATTTCCCTTGGTCTTGAGGATATCGGAAACTCCGCAATGAAAGTGACTTGGGTTTTTCCAAATTCACTATTGGCTAGGTTTATCACCAAACCCACCTCCTGAAGTCGATCGAATAACTCCATCAGATGTTTTAAATGTTCTTCCCATGTCTGGCTGAAAATTACCAGATCGTCGGTGTATACCGCACAATTGGGTAATCCTGAAACAACTTTGTTGTTTAACCGTTGAAATGTGGCTCGTGCGTTTTTCATGCCAAATGGCATAACTTTGAATTGGTATATACCATCGGGAGTCACAAAAGCTGAAATCACCTTTGCCCTTTCAGATAAAGGTACCTGCCAGTAACCTTTAGGTAAATCCAGTTTGGAAATAAAAGCTGATTGTCCCACTTTCTCCATGCAATCCTCCAAACGTGGGATAGGATAAGAGTCCATTCTTGTAACTGCATTAACCTTTCTGTAGTCCACACACAACCATTGGGTACCATTTGGTTTAGGTACCATCACTATGGGTGAGCTCCATTGGCTGCAACCCACTTCAATTATGCCATTTTTTTCTTTAATAAACAATTTTATTGAGGTATTTTTGGCATATAAAACACTAACATTATACCGTAGTGTACAAAAAGCAAATAAGACATAATGCAAGCATCGGCTCCCCTCTCGCAAGAACCAGCCTAAGCAACCCCCTACTCTACGCTACCCTAACCTCCCTTCTCCCCCCCCCCCTGCTGACGATAAATTTTCCGCAAAGAAGTCAGCGAATGGCTGCCACCTCCGGGCGAACCTGACAGCGATCCTCTCAAGGCAAACTTAATTTTCTCCAGCCCGGGAAAGCTTGCCATGTCCGAAAGCCATACTTCAGACTTCGGGGGCTTTGAGTCCCTCCATGCTAACAGTATTCGTCACCGGGCTACCAGGGAAGCAAAGGCCAAGATGCCGGCCTCTTTCACCTCCTGGACCCCCGGGTCCTCCAAAACCCCCAAAATTGCCACCTCATGATTCATTGCTACCCTAGTTTTCAATACCCGGGGCATGACGTCCGCGAATCCCTGCCAGTACCCCCTTAGTTTAGGACACGGCCAGAACATGTGTACATGGTTCGCTGGTCCTCTGGCACATTTGTCCTCCAGCCCAAATAATTTGCTCATCCGGGCCACCGTCATGTGGGCCCGATGTACGACCTTGAACTGGATCAGACTGAGTCTGGCGCATGTTGGGTTCGTGTTTACTCTACTCAAAGCGTCTGCTCATATGCTGTCCTCTATCTCCCCCCCCCCCCCCCCCCCGAGCTCCTCCTTCCACTTAAGCTTCAGTTCTTCGGTCTGTGCCTCCTCTGCTCCCATTAGTTCTTTGTAAATGTCGGAGACTCCCCCCTCTCCTCTGGAAACTACCCTGTCCTGGATCCTCCTTGGTGGGAGGCGTGGGAAGGATGGTACCAATCTGCATACGAAATCCCGCACCTGCAAGTACCTGAAATCATTCCCACTCGCCAGCCCGAACTTCTCCTCCAGCACCCTCATGCTCGGGAAGCTCCCTTCCAGGAACAGATCGCCCATCCTCGCAATCCCCGCCCTCCGGCATAATTGGAACCCATCGTCCATATTCCCCGGGGCAAATCGGTGGTTACCACAGATTGGGGACCAAACCGATGCTCTCACTTCCCCTATATGCCTCCTCCACTGGCCCCAGATCTGTAGAGCCGCCACCACTATAGGGCTGGTGGAATATCGTGCCGGCAGGAGCGGCAGAGGCGCCGTAACCAAGGCTGCCAAACTGGTGCCCCTGCACGAAGCAGCCTCCATCTGCACCCAAACCGACTCCGTACCCACCATCCATTTCCTTACCGTGGCTATGTTAGCTGCCCAGTAGTAGTTGCTAAAGTTCGGCAATGCCAGTCCCCCATCCCCTCGGTTCCTCTCGAGCGTCGCCTTCCTCACCCGTGGGGACTTTCCTGTCCAAACAAATCCCAGAATAATTTTATCTAGCCTCTTAAAGAAGGACTGCAGAATGAAAATGGGGAGACACTGAAATATGAACAAGAATCTTGGGAGAATTGACACCTTCATGGTCTGCACTCTCCCCGCCAATGACAGCGGGAGCGCATCCCATCTCCGGAACTCGTCCCTCACTTGCTCCACCAACCGGGACAAGTTTAGCTTATGAAACTTACCCCAGTCTCGCGCTACTTGTATCCCTAAATATCTGAAGCTTTCTGCTACCAGCCTGAACGGCAGCCCCCTCAGCCTACTCTCCTGACCTCGCGCCTGCACTACCCACCTCGCACCTGCACTACCCACATCTCGCTCTTTGTCATGTTCAATTTATATCCTGAGAACTGACCAAATTCCCTCAGGCTTTCCATGATTCTGTCCATCCCCGCCATTGGGTCTGACACATATAACATCAGGTCATCCGCGTATAACGAGACTTTATGTTCCACTCCCTCCCCTGACCAGCCCTTTCCAGTCCCTTGAAGCTCAGAGCAATTGCCAGCAGCTCAATAGCCAGCGCAAACAGCAATGGGGAGAGGGGGCATCCCTGTCTAGTCCCGCGGTGCAGTCTGAAGTAGTCAGATGTTGTCCTGTTCATCCTCACACTAGCCTCTGGGGCCTGATATAGCAGCCTAACCCAATCAATGAATCCCACCCCAAACCCAAAACGTCCCAGAACCTCCCATAAATAGTCCCACTCAACCCGGTCGAAAGCCTTTTCGGCATCCATTGCTACCACTACCTCTGCCTCCCTGCTCTCCAGGGGCATCATAATCACATTGAGCAGCCTCCTTAGATTGGCCACCCGTTGCCTGCCCTTTACGAACCCGGTTTGGTCCTCCGCAATCACGTCCGGTACACAGTCCTCAATTTTAGACGCCAAGATCTTGGCCAGTAACTTACCGTCTGTGTTAATCAAAGAGATCGGCCTATAGGACGCACATGCCTCTGGGTCTTTCTCCTGTTTCAGTATAAGCGAGATAGTGGCCTGCGACATCGTCGGGGGTAAGACCTCTCTGCCTCTTGCCTTGTTGAACACCCTGACCAGCACCGGCCCCACTATCTCGGAGAACATTTTATAAAACTCCACCGGGTATCCGTTCGGCCCCGGGGCTTTACCCGACTGCATGACCTTCAGGCCCCCCAGTACTTCTTCGGTCCTGAACGGGGCCCCCAGCCCATCAACCAACCCCCTACCTACTCTTGGGAAGGTCAGTCCTTCCAAAAAGCACCTCATCCCCTCTGGTCCCGTGGGGGGTTCTGAGGTGTACAGCTTGGTACAGAAGTCCCTAAACATCTTGTTCAGTCCTACCGGGTCCCCCACCAGGTTTCCCTCCCTGTCGACTACCTTTCCTATTTCCCTAGCCGCTTCTCTCTTTCTTAGTTGTTGTGCAAGCATTCTGCTGGCCTTCTCCCCATGCTCGTATATTGTGCCCTTTGCCCTTCTAAGCTACTCTACGGCCTTCCCTATTGTTATGGGTCAGGGCTTAGAGAACCCCAAAGTGTATCATGGAGTTCACCTGACCCACAACTTTTAATAGATTGTGGTATGTTTGAGGGCAAATCAACATCTGACATGTGGGAGGCTTTCAAGTGGCAGTTGAAAGGAATACAGGACCGGCATGTTCCTGTGAGGAAGAAAGATAAATAAGGCAATTTTCGGGAACCTTGGATGACAAGTGATATTGTAGGCCTCATCAAAAAGAAAAAGGAGGCATTTGTCAGGGCTAAAAGGCTGGGAACAGACGAAGCCTGCATGGAATATAAGGAAAGTAGGAAGGAACTTAAGCAAGGAGTCAGGAGGGCTAGAAGGGGTCACGAAAAGTCATTGGCAAATAGGGTTAAGGAAAATCCCAAGGCTTTTTACACGTACATAAAAAGCAAGAGGGTAGCCAGGGAAAGGGTTGGCCCACTGAAGGATAGGCAAGGGAATCTATGTGTGGAGCCAGAGGAAATGGGCGAGGTACTAAATGAATACTTTGCATCAGTATTCACCAAAGAGAAGGAATTGGTAGATGTTGAGTCTGGAGAAGGGGGTGTAGATAGCCTGGGTCACATTGTGATCCAAAAAGACGAGGTGTTGGGTGTCTTAAAAAATATTAAGGTAGATAAGTCCCCAGGGCCTGATGGGATCTACCCCAGAATACTGAAGGAGGCTGGAGAGGAAATTGCTGAGGCCTTGACAGAAATCTTTGGATCCTCGCTGTCTTCAGGGGATGTCCCGGAGGACTGGAGAATAGCCAATGTTGTTCCTCTGTTTAAGAAGGGTAGCAAGGATAATCCCGGGAACTACAGGCCGGTGAGCCTTACTTCAGTGGTAGGGAAATTACTGGAGAGAATTCTTCGAGACAGGATCTACGCCCATTTGGAAGCAAATGGACGTATTAGTGAGAGGCAGCACGGTTTTGTGAAGGGGAGGTCGTGTCTCACTAACTTGATAGAGTTTTTTGAGGAGGTCACTAAGATGATTGATGCAGGTAGGGCAGTAGATGTTGTCTATATGGACTTCAGTAAGGCCTTTGACAAGGTCCCTCATGGTAGACTAGTACAAAAGGTGAAGTCACACGGGATCAGGGGTGAGCTGGCAAGGTGGATACAGAACTGGCTAGGCCATAGAAGGCAGAGAGTAGCAATGGAGGGATGCTTTTCTAATTGGAGGGCTGTGACCAGTGGTGTTCCACAGGGATCAGTGCTGGGACCTTTGCTCTTTGTAGTATATATAAATGATTTGGAGGAAAATGTAACTGGTCTGATTAGTAAGTTTGCAGACGACACAAAGGTTGGTGGAATTGCGGATAGCGATGAGGACTGTCGGAGGATACAGCAGGATTTAGATTGTCTGGAGACTTGGGCGGAGAGATGGCAGATGCAGTTTAATCCGGACAAATGTGAGGTAATGCATTTTGGAAGGTCTAATGCAGGTAGGGAATATACAGTGAATGGTAGAACCCTCAAGAGTATTGAAAGTCAGAGAGATCTAGGAGTACAGGTCCACAGGTCATTGAAAGGGGCAACACAGGTGGAGAAGGTAGTCAAGAAGGCATACGGCATGCTTGCCTTCATTGGCCGGGGCATTGAGTATAAGAATTGGCAAGTCATGTTGCAGCTGTATAGAACCTTAGTTAGGCCACACTTGGAGTATAGTGTTCAATTCTGGTCGCCACACTACCAGAAGGATGTGGAGGCTTTAGAGAGGGTGCAGAAGAGATTTACCAGAATGTTGCCTGGTATGGAGGGCATTAGCTATGAGGAGCGATTGAATAAACTCGGTTTGTTCTCACTGGAACGAAGGAGGTTGAGGGGAGACCTGATAGAGGTATACAAAATTATGAGGGGCATAGACAGAGTGGATAGTCAGAGGCTTTTTCCCAGGGTAGAGGGGTCAATTACTAGGGGGCATAGGTTTAAGGTGAGAGGGGCAAGGTTTAGAGTAGATGTACGAGGCAAGTTTTTTTACGCAGAGGGTAGTGGGTGCCTGGAACTCGCTACCGGAGGAGGTAGTGGAAGCAGGGACGATAGGGACATTTAAGGGGCATCTTGACAAATATATGAATAGGATGGGAATAGAAGGATACGGACCCAGGAAGTGTAGAAGATTGTAATTTAGTCGGGCAGCATGGTCGGCACGGGCTTGGAGGGCCGAAGGGCCTGTTCCTGTGCTGTACATTTCTTTGTTCTTTGTTCTTGTTGTTCTTTGTATGAGCACACGGCCCACTCTACAAGTGTAGTCGTTCAGAAATGGAAAAGTTCTTTTTTAAAGCAAAACAATGTTTATTCTATGAACTCAAGTTAACCTTTTTAAAACAAACAGTGAATATCTTAGCAACCATTAATTCAAATACGCCCCCCGAAGAATACAACACAAAGTATCCTTTAAGCTTTCCTTTTAACATCCATAAGACTTAACAAACCTCCAAACAGGAGCACATCAGGGTTTATATTCAATACTGAAAACATTTATAATTCTGAATTCACCAAATGATTAAGAAATAGTCCTTCATGGCAGAGAGCTCAACAATACAGCTGCTTTTTCTGACTTCAGCTGCAACACACTGAAAAACTAAACCAAAAAGACAGACACACCCAAGTTTTTCTCAAAGTGAAACTAAAAAGCAGAACCAGAGCTCAGCTCCACCCACTCTCTGACATCACTGCAATAACATGAGCAGCTAACCATTTCTTAAAGCAAAATTCGCATGACACTGTAGATAACACCCCAAACTCGGTCTGCAGCCTCTGTCATTTCCTAAGTAACTCTGGCCTCGGGGACTCCGCATAGCTCCTGTCCGTCCGCAAAATTTCCTTAACCAGTCAGTCTGTTTCTGCCCTGTCCATCCTGTCCCTATGGGCTCGGATTGAAATCAGCTTCCCTTTCACCACTGCCTTCAGCGCCTCCGCTGCTGAGGCGCTACTACTCCAGTATCATTTACCTGCAGGTAATTATGCATGCATTTCCTCAGCCTCTCACACACCGCCTCGTCCGCCAGCAGCCCATCTTCCAGCCTCCATTGTGGGCGCTGAAAGCTATCTTTGCAAATCTGCAGATCAACCCAGTGCGGAGCATGGTCCGAGATGGTAATTGCCGAATATTCTGCACCTGTCATCCCTGTCAGCAAGTCCCTGCTCATGATAAAGAAATCGATTCGGGAATACACCTTGTGGACGTGAAAATAGAATGAAAATTCCTTCGCCGACGGCCGACTAAATCTCCATGGGTCAGCTCCCCCCATTTGCTTCATGAACCCTCTCAGATCCTTTGCCATCGCTGGCAACCTACCCGTTTTTGAACACGACCGGTCCAGGCCAGGATCAAGAACTGTGTTAAAGTCCCCACCCATGATCAGTTTGCGTGAGTCCAAGTCAGGGATCTTCCCCAGCAACCTCTTAACAAAATCTACATCATCCCAATTAGGGGCATATACGTTGACCAGGACTACTCTCACCCCCTCGAGCTTACCCCTAACCATAACAAATCTGCCACCCCAGTCCACGACTGTGCCCTCCAACTCAAATTGGACCCGCTTGTTGATCAAGATCGCAACCTCCCTGGTCTTAATGTCGAGCCCTGAATGGAAGACCTGACTAATCCAGGTGTTTATAAATGGGTGTGTATGTAAATATCTGTAGCGAGAGTACCTTTAAGAAATGGGTGTTTATTACTGCAGTGATGTGAGAGAGTGGGTGGAGCTGGGCTGTCTGTCAGCTTTTTACTTTCGTTTTAGGCTGTTTGCTGCAGGGTGTGTTTTAGTTTCGTTTTCAGAGCTGGATAGCTGCAGTCACAGCCAGAAGGTGTATGAATCTCTCTCTGTAATCTAAAGACTGTAAATCGATCCTGGTGATTTAAAACTAATAACAGTAGTGACTTTAACCTGATGTGCTTCTGCTAAAAGGTGTTTTAAGTCGTATGGATGTTAAAAGGAAAGCTTAAAGGATTACTTAGTATCGTATTCTTTGGGGGTTGTATTGGAATTAGTGGTTGCTAAGATGTTCACTGTATGTTTTAAAAAGGTTAACTTAGAGTTCCTAGAATAACCATTGTTTTGCTTTAAAAAATACTTTTACATTTCTGCTGTACCACACCTGTAGAGTGGGCCGTGTGCTCCCCATACCATAATCTATTAAAAGTTGTGGGTCAGGTGCACTTCATGATACACTTTAGGGTTCTCCAAACCCTGGCCCATAACAATGTCCTGTAATGCTACTTGGAGGTCCAGTAATTGATTGAGTGTGCGGTGCTCTGGGACACACTGTGAAGACATGAAAGTCTCCGTCGTTCTTCCATTCTCATTCCTTTCATGGAGTGGCCTGAACTTGGTTTCAACATGATGCCATTCGCTTTAGGGAGTCAGAGAGTCCCAGAAAACAGCATCAAACTCTCTCCTCAGCAACAGTTTCCCCTGCATGCTGCCCAATAGGAAGAGTTCATGCTGCACCAGCTGCCCTCCAACAAATTCGGAGTCCGTCAGAGTGGAGGACATGCCGACCGCTGAGACGAGTCAACTGCGCGGTCAGGAACTCAGCCCATCGGGGCGGAGCATCGAGGGAAGGCCTTCAGGTGACGTCCTGAGGCCGTCCCAACGGCGTGCGGCTCGCTCCTCGACGACGATATTTTGGACGGGGCAGAGCCTGCAAAAGCAGGCGCCGCCCCCGATTCCATCGTAAAAAGGGATTTTCCGCCCAATCGCAGATTGCAAAATCGGCGTCGGAGAACGGAGAATCCGACCCCCTGTGTCTGCGTGGGTCTCACCCCCCACAAACCAAAGATGTGCAGGGTAGATGGATTGGCCACGCTAAATTGCCCTTTAATTGGTAAAAAAAATGAATTGGATACTTTAAATTTATAGGGTAAAACAGAGACCACGAACCTGAACAATTTTTTTTCATCCCTCCTTACTCTCGGATTCAGTCGGAGAGAGATACTGTGCAGTTGGTTTAATTGTTACATAGCTCAGAGCAGCATGAGGTGCAGACAAAGGTTTTACTGTGCCCAGAAGCCACCGCTTCATGAATGTGATCTCAGGCGGGAAAGCCCAACCAAATCTGCTGGGCGCTGGGAATCGAGAATGCCTGCATTAGCCGCAGTAGAGTTTTAGTAATTTCACCATGACATCTCAGAAAGGCACTTCAGGTGCCAAATAAATATCTTGCGCTTGGGAACCAGGCAAAGTTTGTCTGTGTGGTTGCCACCTGTGTCAAAATAGCAGGCAGAAATTTGATTCAGTTTATTGAGTGTTTTCACAATAACAGCAGAAACATTCATGTCCGGGCAATCAATACCGATACAAAGAACAATACATGTCATAACAGAAAGGCTTAATGGAAATAAATAAAATCCCCTGCTGCCAATCGAATGTGTTAGTCACATGGTAGGAGAAATAATCTGACATTAACTGTGCTCCTGGACATGGTGACAAATGCTGAACCTAGTTACCCCCTGTTTCTGCAGCCCAACAGTGGTGGTGGTGGGGTGGGGGTGGAATTCTGTGATTTCTGCTTCTGAGTGTGGAAGAGACACAGGCAGATTGTGCACACATACGCACATAGTGTTGTGTGTGAGAAATGGAGACACTGGGCGGAATTTTAATAATTTTTTGACTATGTGTCACCTCAGGTGGGAAAAGCAGGGCATGACCCACTGGCAGTACTGCCGGCTTTTCCCGCCATATTTTTAAAAAAAAATTTAGACTGCCCAATACATTTTTTCCAATTAAGGGGTAATTTAGCGTGGCCAATTCACCTACCCTGCACATCTTTAGGTTGTGGGGGCAAAACCCACGCACTGGGAAAATGTGCAAACTCCACACGGACAGTGACCCAGAGCCAGGATCGAATCTGAGACCTCGGTGCCGTGAGGCAGCAGTGCTAACCATTGCGCCACCGTGCAGCCCCTTTCCTGACATTTTTTGACACTTAGTCGAAGGGCAGTGCCAGGGGGCATTGCATGGACAAGACCCTCTCCCACTGGGGGCTGGACATACCTGTGCGCCCCTGGAGGGTTCTCTTCACCAGGTCCCCATTTGTCAGGACCTGTTGTTAACCTCGCCGGTGCGAGGGAACGGAGGGTGGGGTGAAATTCTAATGTGTATGTGGGGGGGCGGGGGGCGGGGGGGGGGGGGGGTGCAATACAGCGGGGAAGCCCACTAATGATATTAAAGCGTATGGCAAATGGGTTCACCACCTTTCATACAAAGTATGGGGAAGGGGAGATGTAAGCAACGTGTGTCAAAGTGGGAGAGAGTTCGTTCTTCGATTATATATCCATACCGTTATGTGTCAGGAGGCCTCTGCTGTGGGGTGTGCAGGTGTTCCCAGAATTGTCACACATCCAGATGTGTTGTCGAACATAGGAGCCTCTCATGCCTGTTCCACCATTCAGCTAAATCATGGCTGATCTGCCCACTCAAGAGTTTCCTGCCTTTTGGATATCTACAAAGAGCTTATGGAGTTGGAGGAAACTCAGATAGAGGAGCTAAAGGGCAAGAGGGAAGATGAGCTAGGGGAAGAGATAGAGGCGGGATTGTGAGCGGATGCCTTAGGCAGAGTCAATACATCCTCATCATGTGCCAGGCTCAACCTGATAGGTAGTCCACCAGGCACACATGATGGTGGCCCGGATGAACAAGTTTTTTGGGATAGAGGATAGGTGTGCGAGGTGCGCGGGAGGGCAAGCAAATCATGTCCACATGTTTTGGGCATGCCCGAAGCTTAGAGGATTTTGGCAAGGTTTCGCTGGTGTCATGTCCACGGTACTTAAAACACGGGTGGTGCCGTGTCCAGAGGTGGCGATCTTTGGAGTGTCGGAAAAGCTGGGAGTTCAGGGGGCGAGAGAGGATAATGTTCTGGCCTTTGCCTCCCTGGTAGCCCGGAGACGGATACTGTTAATGTGGAGGGACTCGAAGCCCCCAAAATCAGAGGCCTGGGTTAGCGACATGGCTGGGTTTCTCAGTGTTGAGAAAATAAAGTTCGCCCAAAGAGGGTCAATGTTCGGGTTCGTCCGGAGGTGGCAGCCGTTTGTCGACTTTTTCGGGGAAAATTAAATGTCAGTAGAGGCAGAAATCTAGGGGGAGGGGGAGGGGGAGGGGGCGGGGGCGGTTATGCTTTTTTTTTCTTTGTTGGGGGTGTGAGGAACGTGTCAGGGATGGAAATGTTTTATATACTATGTTTATGTTGTTATTGTTATTATTATAAAAACTATAAATACTCTAATAAAATGTTTTTTTTTATAAAAAAGCGTTTCCTGCCTTTAATCCATATTCCTTGATGCGCTTACGTCATAAAAATCCGACAAAGATTTAAATGCTTCCAGCATCCACAGCTTCTTGGTGGGAGTGAATTTATTACTTTTTGTGTGAAAAATTATTCCCGATTTCATCCCCGAATGACCTGTAATGTTAAGCTTGTGCCCCTTTTTTGCGGTTACCTTGCCAGAGGAAGGTTTCTAATGTATCTATCAGGTGCTTATAATCATTTTAAGCACCTCAATTGGACCACTCCTCAACCTCTTAATGTCAAGGCAGGAATACAAACCACGTTTCTGCACTGTTTCCACAATAAAGGATGCACCGACACACATGCCTCCGTGCCCCACACCACACACTCTAATGATCTTCAGATATTTTTTACTTCTCGGTTATTTTGTTCGGGGTTTTCCGCCTCCAAACAATCATTTCCTGTCATGAAATTTGCAATTCTCTAAAGTGGTCTGTTTAGGATTTGACAATAAGCGGTAACTTTTGACTGACACTCTCCTGTTTTAGCGTGCACCCGTGAGTAACAGAAAAGACAAACAATAAAGTAAATGAGTCAGATTCTGAAACCATGCTTGCTGCCAGAAAGCCCCTTCAGTCGGGAATCCGAAGCGGCGATCAACAAGGCTAATGTCAAAAAACACCCGTTCACGTGTTAATGTCATGCTGGTAGCAGCAGGGTCTGGCCGGGGGGGTGGGGGAATGACAAGAGAAGGGGGCAGACGTGGGTGCTCATAACATCCTCAATTAAAATATTAACTGCCAGGTTTCTGTAATAGATCAGAGGATCATCAGAAATAGGAGCAGGAGTAGACCATTCGGCCCATCGAACCTGCTCTGCCTTTCAATAAGATCACAGCTGATCTGATTGTGGCTTTAACTCCACCTTTCTGCCTGCCCCCATCCACCCCCAATAACCCTTGATTCCATTGTAGTTCAAAAATCTGTCTAAACTCAGCCTTGAATATACTTAATGACCCAGCCTCCACTTATGACTGGGGTCTAGAATTCTAAAGATAAACAAACCTTTCCTCAATGGGATACCCCTTTCTTGTGAACTGTGCCTCTAATGTGTGAACACGGCATGTGGTTACGTCCTTGCCTTCGAATCATACAGTACAGAAGGAGGTCGTTCAGCCTCTCATGCCTGTGGTAGCTCTTTCAAAGAACGATGCAATTTGTCCTCGCATCCTGAATTCTTTTCCTGGCCTGCAAATGTTCCCCCTTCAAGTGCATTTAGTTATCTTTGGGAGTTACAGCTGAATTTGTTTGCACCACTCTTTAAGGCACTACATCCAAATCTTAATAATTAGCTGTTTAAAAGATCCTCTCCTCACATCACCCCTGTTTTTTTCATCAGTTATCTTAAATCTGTGGCCTCTGATTGCGGATCCTATTATTTACAACACTGGAACCCTTCATGGGTGGAATTTTACGGGGCCCACCGGCAGGTTTCTAGGTGGGGTGGGGCACATAGCATGCTGCTCAAGGTCTGCCCATTGCCTGCCCACCTGCCCCAACTTGTCTCCCATTTTAAAAGGGGCTGTGGATGTGTTGAGCTGTCCACCCACCCTTGGGTCTATTGAGGCCACTGAAGTACCTTATCCCACCCCTGCCACTATTTTACCCATGGTAGGAGGAGGCCTATGCTAGGTGGATGGGCCAACACCTTTTCCTGCATGAGCTGGTGTTGAAGGCAGTGATGTGGGGGGTGGAGATCCCTATTCTCGGGTTCCTGTGCCTATCAAAGGTACCCGCCACAGCATCATACCCTCTTTAACCCTCCCCAAAATGGCCTCTGACCGCCCCCGCCAGACTCTACCACCTAGGTCCCTTACCTGGAGTCGAGCTTCCATTAGCTTCTTTGGGGATTGCCTGTAGTTCCAGCAGTGGCCACCGCTTGAAACTGGCACTGTTGGGATTACAGAGCTACTGGCCAATCGGATTGGCTGGCAGCTCTCTAAACGCAGGACCTCCTCTCCAGATGAGGGCAGAAGTCTGGCCCTTAGCCAATTAACACCCCGCTGTGCGTCAAATGGCGATTGGGCAGCCAGTATTGGTGGGATATGTTCCTCGTTGACTCTTCTGAAAAATCCTGTCCCATGCTTTTGAATATTCTTGTTCAATTTCTCCTCCACCTTCTCTGTTGTAAGGAGAACGATCCCAGTTTCTTTAGTTCTCAACATAGCTCAAGTTTCTCAGCCCCAGTTATTTTCGGGTTAATCTTTGCATGTTTGTGATTGATATTTTCAAGAGAACTCTCTCACGTGGGCTAGGAAGAATTGACATCTTTTGTACAGGAATGTCGACATTTCCATGGCAAACCAGTTCTGTCAGTGCCTCACATAATTTAATGATGGATTGGGATGGAATAGTGTGAAGTTAGCATTTTTACTGCTAGTAATTAACTCCTCTGTGTGGTGAATGTATTAAGGCAACCATTCACCACTGTATTGCATTGTACTATGTTGTTGCCCTTGTGGGCTCCACCTATGGACCATTGTATCACATTACACCGCACTGTATCATGTTGGTGCCCTTGTGGGCTCTGCTCCTGGCTCCGCCCCCCTTGGGGGAGGTATATAGATCTGCTGCCCTGCAGGCGGCTCTCAGTGCAGAGCAGTTGCAGGCAGGCACAATTTTAGCTGATTAAAACCACTGTTCACTTCAACTCTCCGTCTCGTGTGAATTGATGGTTGCATCACTCTGTTAATGAGTGTGCTTTCAAGTAGACAAGCACGGAAGCATGAAAATTAAAGATACAGGATGGGAGACTCCTCATATCAGTATTAACTAGAGTGTGACTTGAATCTATTCCCTTCTGATTCATTCCATCATGTTGATCTGAGATTGAATTAGATCTACTCAATACTTTTTGCACAACAGGCATTAATCCACAACATCCTTTCCTCTGATTGCTCTATAGATTTTGGGGTAGAAATTTAAGGATGGCGAGTGATTGGCGCTCAATATCCTGAGAGTCAGCACCTATAGAACATAGTACATACAGTGCAGAAGGAGGCCATTCGGCCCATCGAGTCTGCACCGAACCACTTTAGCCCTCACTTCCACCCTATCCCCTTAACCCAATAACCCCTCATAACCTTTTTGGACACTAAGGGCAATTTATCATGGCCAATCCACCTGACCTGCACGTCTTTGGACTGTGGGAGAAAACCGGAGCACCTGGAGGAAACCCTCGCAGACACGGGGAGAACGTGCAGACTCCACACAGAGTCTGACTCTCCATTCCTGCCCAAGGGAGCACAGCCAGTGGCTTTTGAACTCCCACTATCATTTAATGTTCACTTAAGTGTGGATTGGCAGTGGGCGGCGGGACGTCTGTCCATCCTTGGAAGGAAGTCCTGCTCGCGAGAGCTTGATTGGCCAATGGCTCCTCAACCCAGCCAAGCACAGTGCTGCAGTGGCCAGAAGCGGTACTGCAACACATTTGTTCATGGGATGTGGGCGTGGCTGACTGGCCCAGCACTTATTGCCCATCCCTGAGCGCATTTAAGTGTCAGACACATTGCTGTGAATCTGGAATCACATGTAGAGGCCAGACCAGGTAAGGATGACAGATTTACTTCCCGAAAGGACATTAGTAAACTAGATGGGGTTTTATGACAATTGACAATGGTTTCATGGTCATCTTTAGACTTTTAATTCCAGACTTTAACATTTTTTTAAAATTTCATCATCTGCCATGGCGAGATTCAAACCCAGGTCCCCAGAGCATGACTCTGCATCTCTGGATTACTAGACCAGCAACAATACCACTAGGCTACTGCCTCCCCATGGCCACTAAATCCTGGGACCTTTGGATCCTGCCGATCATGGGGTGGGAGGGCATAGGACGCCCGGGGGTGCGGGGGGGGGGGGGGGTGTTGAGAGGGGGTGATTGCGGTGTCCGGGTAGGCCAGGCAGGTGGGGGTGGGGGTGGGAGGGTCTACCCCTACCCCTCCATTCATGCCCAAGGGAGTGCAGCGATTTACCAGACTGATTCCTTGGATGGTGGGACTGTCAAAAAGGCGAGACTAAGTCAGGTAGGATTATATTCATTGGATTTTTGAAGAGTGAGAGGGGATCTCATTGAAACTTACAAAATTCTAACAGAATTAGACAGGGTAGATTCAGAAAGAATGTTTCCGATGGTGGGAGAGTCCAGAACTAGTGGTCACAGTTTGAGGATAAGGACCTTTTTAGGACTGAGGTGAGGAGAAATGTCTTCACCCAGAGAATGGTGAATCTGTGGAATTCACTACCACAGAAAATAGTTGAAGCCAAAACGACGTGCCATTACTTAAAAAAAATATATATATTTAAGTACTCAATTATTTTTTCCAATTAAGAGGCAAGTTAGGATGGCCAATCCACCTACCCTGCACATCTTCGGCTTGTGGGGGTGAAACCCACGCAGACACAGACAGAATGTGCATACTCCACACAAACCGTGACCCAGGGCTGGGATCGGACCCGGGTCCTCAGTGTCGTAGACAGCAGTGCTAACCACTGCACCACCGTGCTGCCCACGATGTGTAATTTCAAGAAGGAATTGGATATAGCTCTTGGGGCTAAAGGAATCAAGGGATATGGGGGCGGGGGGGGGGGGGGGGGGGGGGTAGGTGGGATCAGGATATTGAATTGGATGATCAGCCACGATCATAATGAATGGCAGAACAGGCTTGAAGGACCGAATGGCCTCCTCTTGCTTGTACTTTCTATGGATGTTTCCATGTATGAAATGAGGAAAAGTGTAAATGTCACTTTCCCACCCTTTCTGCATCCACTCCCGCCAGCCTAAAAATTGAGGATGGGCGGGAAAAGGCCCTTAAGTGGCCATCCATTTAAGGGCCTTAATAGGAGACTGAACTGGTTTCCTGCCCGAAGCCCTACCTGCCCAAAGGTGAAATTGTGCCTGGGTTTCAGCGGGCAGAATTCTGGGGGCGAATCCCGTCCATTTAATTTTACACTTCTCCCCACTAACCCCGCCCACCTCAGAACCTGCCTTATGGGGAGCATAAATTTCTATCATTGGAGATTTACAGAGAAGTGTGAGGTGATGTATTTGGCAGAAGCATCAGGAGAGGCAGCATTGACTTAATGGCACAGTTCTGATGAGTGCCCAGAGGCAGATGTGCTTTGAAGGCATTTATGTTCAAAGATCTTTGAATATGGCAGGACATATTGAGAATAATTAGTGAAGCATGTGCGATCTTGACACTTCAGAAATAGTGGTATTGAGAACAAAAGCAGGGAAGTAATGCTGAACCTTTATAAACACTGGTTAGGTCACAACTAGAGTATTGCATCCAATTCTGGTCACCTCACTTTAGGAAAATTGTGAGGGCCCAAGGGTATCATCAGACTTGCCAGAATGATCCAGGGATGAGGGGTTTTATCTAAAAGGCTAGGTTGGAGAAGCTGGGCTTATTCTCCTTGGAGCAAAGCAGATTGAGGGTAGGTTTGTTAAGTGGTGTGCAGGATTATGGCGATTTAGGTGAGATAGACCAAAGGGAAGCTTTTCCTATTAGCTGATGGTGCAAGGCGTAGGGGTCAGAGATTTAAAGTTTTGGGCAGGGATACAGGAAGGATGGGAGGAAAAACTTTTTCACGCAGTGTGTCATAATGACCGGAAACACTGCCTACAATGGTGCGGGAAGCAGAGACTGCCATTGACTTTAAAAGGAAATTGGATGAGAATTGAGAGAAATAGACTTGCTTGGCTACAGGGATAGAATGGAGGAATGGGGGTGACTGGATTGATCCACAGAGAGACAGCATGGATTCAAAGGGACTCCTGAGAATTATCTCTCATCAAATAATCTGTCCTTGTCCAAAATTCTCATTGTTTAGATCTGCCTACGCAACGGTGGAAGAGCTGGCAATGTTTACAATAAATAATTAGGAACATCAAACGGTGTAAAGCATTTCCGGCCAGGTTTCTACTAGCACATGCAAAAGCACAATGGACTCTCCTTTAATATTACATAATATAAATTTATCAACAGGAGGAATCTGCATCAAAATGTGACAGTTGCATTGCTGGAACCCTCTGAGTAATGAACTTTAGTCATCGATTCTGAACGCGGGTGTTTGTTATAAGTTTGACCTGTGCAAAGTATCTATCAGGGAGGTATTGATCCACTTGTTATGGACAAAGGTGCAAATGCTGCGAGCCTAATAGGAATGACCCAACCTGTGTCATTAAAGTCACCATAAACTAATGTGCTGCTATGCTTAACGAATAGTAATGTGATTGCTCATTTTTAAAAATAATGCTCAACGAAACAGAGGCAAACATGGTGGTGAACAATCAGATAACCATCTTCGACTTTCCTAGTGATATAGGGATGAGATATATTTTTGTTTTCCACTGCACCATTCAGAATTCGCAAGGGTCCAGCCTCAGCAGCACTTTTGTTTCCGAACATTTTTTTGTTTTGCCTTCTTTGTCTTGCACTGCCATCTGTTCTTTCATCAAATCGCTTGTCCCCTGGCATCTCTTTTATCTCCCCTCAGCTTCTTTTCTCCTGGCTCCGTTCCTCTTTATCATCTGTTGGTCTACCACATCGCCTGTTTCTGACCAATGTTTGACCCTACCCTCCCTCACTCCAAGGATGCTCGCCTGACTGTTGAGTGTTGACAGTACTTCCTTTTCCCTCTTCCCCAGTTCTGCTTCGGATTTCCAGCATCTGCGGGATTTTGCTTATTGTAACTTTTCTTCCTGATCCTCGGCCTGGTCACTGGTGCTCAGAATGGAAAGCTGTAGTTGAGTCCCACTTTCTTCTCTTATCGGCAATTTGCTAACACTATGGAGTCCGTTTGTCGCTGAGAATGACATTGTTTGGCGATTCAGTAATCTTAATAATCTTAACCCATGTTGGATCCTTTCACCTTTTCTAGTCAGCAGTCGGGCTTTTCACAGTAACTTCATTTGAAGCCTACTTGTGACAATAAGCGATTTTCATTTCATTTCATTTTGTGTGAACTGTTAACCATTGAGATTATGTAAATGGTTACAAATGCTTAACGTCTACAATAAACCTCCTTATTTATCGGCACTTCTTGCATGTCTGCTCATCCATATGTCATAATCTTGCACGTGTTGGTTTATTTGTAGTTTCTGATTTTTGCTCCCCTAAACTCTCTCTAAAACTGCTGCGTGGATTCTGTTTCCAGACTGGACTGATGGTGGCTTGTTACCAGGGGTTCATGGACATTGTTTTCCTCTTGGCTGAGTGCCCTCACCTTGATATCAACTGGCAAGACAAAGAGGGAAATACAGCTCTGATTATTGCAGTGCAAGCAGGTAAGAACTGGAATTTCCAGCACATTTATTATGTCGAGCACACTCTGTCACTGGTGCTTCTGCCTCACCCCTCCATTTACAATTTATTTTCCACCTTGCGTCTCCCCAGCAGGTGAGGTGGGAGAAGGCCTCACAGCCTATTTGCATAACCTCTTCCAGTGTAATCCCATATTTCAGTTGGCTGAATGAAGTGTGTGAAAGAGGATTTCCCTCCTGCTTTGTTTTGCATTTGGCGGTGGCTCTACCATTTGCACACATCTAAGATGGCTGTCTCCAGTCCCAAAATGCAACTGGTCTGCTGCCTCCAAATGGCCTCAGTTCCTCCTCCTAAATTATTCATCTGTTTGATTGTGATGACATCCAATTACGATTGGAGAAACTTGTGGTAAACTACGTATTGAATTATCATAGAATTTACAGTGCAGAAGGAGGCCATTCAGCCCATCGAGTCTGCACCGGCTCTTGGAAAGAGCACCCTACCCAAGGTCAACACCTCCACCCTATCGCCATAACCCAGTAACCCCACCCAACACTAAGGGCAATTTTGGACACTAAGGGCAATTTATCATGGCCAATCCACCTAACCTGCGCACACCTTTGGACTGTGGGAGGAAACCGGAGCACCCGGAGGAAACCCACGCACACACGGGGAGGATGTGCAGACTCCGCACAGACAGTGACCCAAGCCGGAATCGAACCTGGGACCCTGGAGCTGTGAAGCAATTGTGCTATCCACAATGCTACCGTGCTGCCCCTAAATATTCACTGTGCTGTATTGTACATGCCTGGGCTTGTACAGTCTGGCTCCGCCTGTGGCTCCTCCCCTCGGGACTTCTGTATACAAGTGGCAAGTCTCCGCCTCCGGACCCAGTTCGGGTCCAGAGGCAGGAGACTTGCTGTTTAGTGCATTAAAGCCTCAGTTACGTTTATCACTCGTTGTCTATTATTGTGGTGTATCAATTTAATACACTAAACTTCTAAAGATGGGCTCTTCACTCAAGATGAACTCCTCACGGGTGAGCCCAAGAGTCTTTAACCTCATCAGGGACGCCCCCTCGTACGCGGAGGCAATAATGCTGCTAAAAGGACATTACGTGAAATCCGTTAACCAGGTATATGCTACGCACCTCCTCGCCACGAGACGCCAACGCCCTGGGGAATCACTTGCGGAATTCCTGTATGTCTTGCGCATCCTCTGCCGGAACTGCGACTGCCGGGCGATATCGGCTACCCAGCACGTGGAGCTGCTGATCAGGGACGCCTATGTCGTGGGCATGCACTCGAACTATATCCGCCAGCGCTTATTAGAAGGGAGGACACTCGGCCTCCCAGAGACAGTATAACTCTCCAACTCATTGGAAGTGGCCTCCCAGAACATGGGGGCCTACACCTCCGACCGCGCGGCACCCTCGTGGGGCTCGTGGGCGCAGCCATCAATGGACCCGGGTGCGACGCAAGCTTGCGCTGTGCAGCGGCCCGCCAATGCCGGAGGCCCGAAGTGCTACTTCTGCGGCCAGGGTAATCACCCCCGACAACGCTGTCTGACAACGCGACCTGTAGCAGCTGTGGGAAGAAGGGCCACTTCGCAAAAGCCTGCCAGGCCTGACCCCCCCCCCCCCCCCCCCCCCAAATCTTCTAGGCCCAGCAGCGCTGCCTGCTGCCTGTCGGGGCCACCCCCAGCTGCCGCGCAGCCACCCACCATGTGGAACCAGTGGGCGCCGCCATCTTTAATTTTGGCCGACACGTGCGACCCGCGGGGGCTGCCATCTTGGACGCCATCTTATACCCCACCCGCCACGTGCGACCCATGGGGGCCGCTTTCTTGAACGCCATCTTGGGACCATTCCGCAGCCTCCTGGGAGCCCTGCTCACCCGACCGTACGCTGGCCGCCGCCACCTCCAACTGACCTACCGACCGCCTTCCGACACTCGCCTCCGTCACACTGGACCAGTCCTGGCTGCACCACCTTACGAAGTCCACGATGACAGTACGGATCAATGGACACGAGACTGCCTGCCTTTTCGACTCCGGGAGCACGGACAGCTTCATACACCCAGATATGGGAAGGCGCTGCTCCCTCCCCATCCTACCTGTGACGCAGAAAATCTCCCTGGCCTTCGGATCCCACGCTGTGGAGATCCGGGGGTACTGTGTTGCGACCCTCACTGTGCAAGGCGTAGAGTACACCAACTTTAGGCTCTACATCCTCCCCCATCTCTGCGCTGCCCTATTACTGGGGCATGACTTACAGTGCCATCCCCAGAGCCTTACCCTAAAGTTTAACGGACCCCTGCACCCCCTCACCGTTTGTAACCTTGCGACCCTTAAGGTCGCCCCACCCTCCTTTGCAAACCTCACCCCGGACTGTAAGCCCGCCGCTACCAGAAGCAGACACTACAGTGCCCAGGACAGGGCCTTCATCAGTTCAGAGGTCCAGCGACTCCTGCGAAACGGGATCATTGAGGCTAGTAACAGCCCCTGGAGAGCCCAAGTGGTGGTCGTCAAGACTGGGGAGAAGCACCGGATGGTCATCGATTATAGCCAGACCATCAACTGGTACACGCAGCTCGATGTGTACCCCTCCCCCGCATATCTGACATGGTCAATCAGATTGCGCAGTATCGAGTCTTCTCCACAGTCGACTTGAAGTCTGCGACCACCAGCTCCCTATCCGCCCGGAGGACCACCAATACACTGCCTTCGAGGCAGACGGCTGCCTCTATCACTTCCTTCGGCGTCACCAACGGGGTCTCGGTCTTCCAAAGGCAAATGGACTGAATGGTTGACAAGTACGGGCTGCGGGCCATGTTCCCTTCCCTAGACAACGCCGCCATCTGCGGCCGTGACCAGCAGGACCATGACGAGAACTTCCGGTGCTTCCTCCACACCTCAACTCCTGAACCTAACTTATAATCAAGAGAAATGGTCTTTCGCACATCCCGCCTGGCCATCCTCGGCTACGTCCTGAAACACGGCGTCCTAGGGCCCGACCCCGACCGCATTGGCCCCCTCCTGGAACTCCCCACTGCCCCAAGGCCCAGAAGAGATGCCTGGGGTTACTATGCCCAGTGGGTCCCCAACTACGCGGACAAGGCCCACCCACTGATCAAGTTCACCACGTTTCCCTGGCGTCTGAGGCCCGACTGGCCTTCGATCGCATCAAAGCAGACATCGCCAAAGCCGTGATGCACGCTATGGACGAGTCCATCCCTTTCCTAGTGGAGAGCGATGCGTCGGACTTTGCTCTGGCCGCTACACTCAACCAGGCAGGCAGGCCCGTGGCTTTCTTCTCCCGTACCGTCCATGCCTCTGAAATTTGACACTCCTCCTTCGAAAAGGAGGCCCAAGCCATAGTAGAAGCTGTGAGACATTGGAGGCATTACCTGGCCGGCAGGCGATTCACTCTCCTCACTGACCAATGGTCGGTTGCCTTCATGTTTGACAATACACAGCGGGGCAAAATCAAGAACGACAAGATCCTGATGTGGAGGAT
The DNA here is from genome assembly GCF_047496885.1 of Scyliorhinus torazame. NCBI lineage: Eukaryota > Metazoa > Chordata > Chondrichthyes > Carcharhiniformes > Scyliorhinidae > Scyliorhinus > Scyliorhinus torazame. The sequence goes on along the minus strand of NC_092712.1, from coordinate 286,005,916 downwards.
CGAGCTCTCCACCTCCAGCTATGACATCTTTGATCGGCCCGAGAAGCTCAATGAGCCCACAGATGCCCTCTCCCGCGGTACATGTGCCAGCGCACAAGTAGACCGACTCAGGGCCCTCCACAACGACCTCTGTCACCTGGGGGTCACCCGCTTTTTCCACTTTATCAAGGCTCGCAATCTGCCCTACTCCATCGATCAGGTCAGGTCCCTGACCAGGGACTGCCAGGTCAGCGCAGAGTGCAAATCGCACTTCTATCAGCCAGACAGAGCACATTTAGTAAAGGCCCTCCGCCCTTTGCAGCGCCTCAGCATGGACTTCAAAGGGCCCCTCCCCTCCACTGACCGTAACGTGTACTTCCTCAACATCGTTGACGAGTACTCCAGATTCCCCTTCGCCATCCCCTGCTCTGACATGACCTCTGCCTCCGTTATCAAGGCCCTGCAGAGCCTTTTCACCCTGTTCGGGTTCCCTGCCTATATCCGTAGTGATCGGGGCTCCTCCTTTATGAGCGACTAGTTGCGTCAGTTCCTGCTCAGCAAAGGCATCGTCTCCAGCAGGACGACCAGCTATAACCCCCGGGGAAACGGACAGGTGGAGAGGAAGAATGCGACGGTTTGGAAGGCCGTCCTCCTGGCCCTACGGTCGAAAAGTCTCCCAGTCTCCCGCTGGCAGGAGGTCCACCCCGATGCGCTTCAATCCATCCGGTCGCTTCTACGTACGGCCACTAACCAGACTCCTCATGAGCAGATGTTTGCCATCCCCAGGAAGTCCACCTCCGGGGCCTTGCTTCCGTCCTGGCTGACAGTCCCGGGGCCCGTCCTTCTCCACAAGCATGTGAGGAGCCATAAAACCGACCCCCTCATCGAGAAGGTCCTGCTGCTCCATGCCAATCCACAATATGCCTACGTAACACACCAGGACAGGCGGCAGGACACGGTCTCCCTTCGGGATTTGGCTCCTGCCGGCTCCCCGGCGACATTCCCCACCACACCCCACACTACACCGTCTCCCCCCATCTCCCTCACGAATTGACTCCCGCAGACCCACCGAGGACAAGCACCGCCCCCCCCCCCTTCGCCGACTCAACATCTGGGTGAAGAAGATGACAACATGCTCCCAGACGTGCGGGTCTCAACGCCGGTGCCAACACCACAGCCGGGACTGAGGTGGTCACTGCGGAAGGTCAAGGCCCCCGACACACTTGACCTTTAAGACCACTTCACCCCTGCCAAACATTTTTTTAAACAGGGGGTGAATGTGGTAAATCACGTATTGTATTATATTCACTGTGCTGTATTGTACATGCTTGGGCTTGTACAGGCTGGCTCCGCCTGTGGCTGATCCCCTCGGGGCTTCTGTATAAAAGTGGCGAGTCTCCACCTCCGGACCCAGTTCGGGTCCAGAGGAAGGAGGCTTGCTATTTAGTGTATTAAAGCCTCAGTTACGTTCATCACTCGTCGTCTATTATTGAGTGTGTATCAAAACTAAACTGTTTTTTTTATTATTCCCATGAAATCTTGACATGGAGGAAAAAGAAATGATCACCCCGAACCATTTTAATACTTTTTAAAAATGGGCATGCCTTGGGAAAACCACATTTAAGGCTGCTCCTCTCTGACGCTATTTTGGCTCAACAGTGTGAAAGCTTTCTGAACATCGAGGCAAATATTGGTTACCATGTCCACACTACCCATCTGGCTTTAGATTGCTCGGCAGGATAACAAAGCCAGTTCCTCATGCGCTCTGAAATGTAAAATAGTAATTCAACCAAAGGGTGGGTCACTGCACTGCACCCACAGCAACAAAGAGAAATTTATGAAAGACTTCAGCACTCGACAGGAAGAGAAATAGTCTTGACACGCAACCAAAAGCCTTTGTATTAGAAGCTTTGAGCTAAAATTATTAATTGGAGCAGCAGTCAATGCACTGAAGCCCAATGGCTCTGTCTCTTGTGGTGTCCTGCGATGATGGAGGTGGGCCATGATCAATGATTCTTTATATCAGTTCTAATGATTTATTCAAGCAAGTGCACTTGTTTATAATTAATGCTGAACAGGTCGGAGAATGGATATGGCATGTTTGTGTACTGGGGGTGACCTGGTTGTAACAAGCTGAGTAGAGGAGAGGTCATTCCTCAGTGCTCACACGCTCTCCTATACTCAGCTTGTGACAACCAGGTCACCCCCACACACTGAGCGCCAGTTTGTGCTGTTTTGTGTCACCACTCTTCATTGTTCATAGCTGGGAAGGCAATGGCATAGTGATATTGTCACTAGACTGGTAATCCAGAGATCTAGGGTACTGCTCTGGGGACCTGGGTCCAAATCCCACCACAGAAGATTTGAATTTTTGAAAAAATGATATTAAAAGTCTAATGATGACCATGAAACCATTGTTGATTGTCAAAAAAAATCCATCTGGTCCTTTCGGGGAGGAAATCTGCCATCCTTACCTGGTCTGGCCAACATGTGACTCCAGATCCACAAATAAAGCGGCTGCCTCTTAACTGCCCTCTGAAATGGCCCAGCAAGTTACTCAGTTCGAGGGCACTTAGCGATGGGCAACAAACACTGGTGCTCGCTAGCGACCCCCACATCCCATGAAATAATTTAAAAATAACTCAATATCTGACTTCTGAGTGCAGCATTCCTCAAGTAGGCCTCTGCGCGCTAACCATCCCGGTCCATCAGATTTTAAAATTCCTCCTTTGTGTTCAAATCCTCATCCCCCTCCCTATCTTAATAACCTTCTCCAGCTCTACAATCCACTAAGATATCTGTGATCCTCCAACACGGCTTCTTGTGCATCCTCTACTTCCTTCGCCCCATTGTCAGCCATCTATGACTTAAACTGTGGAATATTCTCCAAAACCCCCCTTGGCTCTCGACCTCTCTTTTCTCCATTAAGATGCTGCTTGAAGGCTGCCCCTTTGAACAAGCATTTCGCCACTTGTCCAAATATCTTCATTGGTTTGGTATCCGTTTTTCTTTGATTATGTTCCTTTGGAAATCCTAGCAACACGACCTAAAACTGCAATAAATGCATTTTTTTTACTATCCCATGGGGAACCGTAAACTAAATAACCAAATTTGCCAAACGACTTCTAAATTGATAAATTGGCAAGATGATTTCACTTTTGGTAATTTTTAATGGAACACAAATCAGAATCAGTGTAAATGAAACATGAATTAACAGGCAAATTACAGTCAGTATGGACTATAATTTACACATGGAATAGCAAATACAACAAAGATTATCGCCTGTGATTACAAGCATTCACTCCCAGCACAAATGTGGCAACATTTAGAGTTCTAATGTTCTCTGGTCTCTGGTATGTCGTATCTCTTTCTCACTCAATCAATTCAACCCTTGCATGGTACTCTCTAGCCGCCATAATCCATCTGTGGTCCTTGGCGACTGTCATCACCTAAATGGCATGCTCCTGCAGAATTTCCTGAACTAGACTCACAATGGACTTGATGGCACAGATTCCCCAGAGGCTCATTTAGCTAACTCCTTTAAATACAGTTCGTTACAGGACAGCACAGTGGCGCAGTGGTTAGCATTGCTGCCTCACGGCGCTGAGGTCCCAGGTTCGATCCCGGCTCTGGGTCACTGTCCGTGTGGAGTTTGCACATTCTCCCCATGTTTGCGTGGGTTTCCCCCCACAACTCAAAAGATGCACAAGGTTGGTGGATTGGCCATGCTAAATTGCCCATTAATTGGATAAAATTAATTGGGTACACTAAATTTAAAAAAAATAAAAATAAATAAAGTTCATTAGTCTTGTCAGCTCTGGCAAAACTGAAAGACAACAGTGGAATTGTTCAAAATCACAATTTCAGCTTTAACCTTATCTTCAGCTTACTGTCTCTTTTAATTGTATTTCAAATACAGATGTTTGTAAATGTGCCTTCTCTGTTCTTCCCTTGCTGCAGCTTCTTTGTCAAAGCAAAAAAATGGTGGAGGCGTTGAACAAATGTTTTTTGTCTGCCTTCCTCACACAAGACTTAGAAAACACCCAAGGATACTTGATAACCAAAAGGTGATAGGGAGGGATGAACTTAAACCATCACAAGCACGAGGGAAAAGATACGGGGAATATTAGACCTAAAGGCTGACAGGTCCCCAGGACCAGACTGCCTGCATCTTAGGCTCTTAAAAGAAGAGATGGTAGAGGCTTTGGTTGTAATCTTCCAAAATTCATTAGATTTTGGAATGGTCCCTGCGGATTGAAAAGTAGCGAAAACACCTTTTAATTCAAGAAAGGATGAACGCAAAAAGTAGGAAACAAAGGCCAGTTACCCTAACATCTCATCTGCCATCGGGAAAGTGGTAGAATCCATTAATAAGCAGGATTCTTAGAAAGTCACAATGTGACCACAACATGGTTTTATGCAAGAAAAGTTGTGTTTGAATGTTTTGACGCAGTAACATTCATTATGTACAAAGGGTCTACTTCGCTTCATAAAAGGCATTTGGTAAGTTGTCACATCCCATGATAAGAGCACATAAAAAAGTAATATACTTTTTTAATTCATTCCTGGGATATTGACATCACCGGCTGGACCAACATTTATTGCCCACCCCTAATTGCCCTTGAACGGAGCAGCTTGCCATTTCATTTCCTGACATTCAAGATTCCCATTTTCTATTTCAAAATGCTAAGTGAAGTAAATTGCGACTGAAATTGTAGTGTCCATAAAGTCCACCTTTACAAACACAAGCAGATTTTTCCAAGTGTTTTTAGGAAATCCAGGAAAAGACCCTCCCATTATTTGTAATGCTGCTCAGAGAGGATTGATTTAGATGTCGGTTGTTGATCATTATTGCTGTGACCACTTAAGTGAGCCAGAGGTTAAAATAATCTGACAAAAGGTAATTGACCTAAAATGTTCGGCAGAATTTTCACGTAGGAGGCAGGAAGACCTAGCTGGGAAATCTCCCTGGAAGATCCGTCGCCTTCCGGGTTAGTTTTGTTCTGGGGAGGTGAGGGTGGGGTTGAATTGGACCCCATTGCCTCTGGACACAGGCCTGTGGTGGGAAAGCCAACCTCCATTTCCTGGAACATTAGCCCAATATTAGGCCCTCAAACCTTCACCAGCCCACATACCCATGCGCCCTCCATGAACCCCATGTCCCTTCATACACCACAACCCCATTATGGCCCCATGTATCCTCCTGAGCCCTTCACCCCGTATCCGTTCAGGGGCCATGTCTTGAAAAAATATAAATTTGCTGCAATTTTGTGCCCCCCCCTCCCCCGTGTGCCGCAAGTGCGAAAGGTGTTGCAGGAGCAAAATATCACAAGACTTGGAAAACTCAAATCTCGCCGGTGAGGTCTCCTTTATCGATTCTCCTCCCTGCTCCCCCTGCCAGTGACATAATGAGGTTCCCACCCAGGAAGGCTGGGAACTTCATTTAAATGCATTGCAATATAATTAGCGGGCATTCCCACCATATTGTCCCCCACATTTGTAATTTCCCCCCTCATTGACGTCACGTCACGTTGAGGTTTACAATTGTTTTTTAAAAATGGGAACCAGGAGAAGGGAAACCTCCAGAGGAGCTCTGGAGTATAGCCCCCAGGGGGAACACGCACGTGCCCAGGCAGTATACTGGCGTTGCCCCCAACACCCTGGGGAGCTCCATTTGGGGGGGGGGGGGTTCCACTTGTGCATTGGGTGGTGGTCCTCATGTCCTTGGGGAGTGGGTCCCACATGCCCAGGGAAGAGGATGGTGGGGGTCTGTGTATGCAGGGGAGCAGGGGGTGGTTTGATAATCTTTATTAGTGTCACAAGTAGGCTTACATTAACACTGCAATGATGTTACTGTAAAAAGCCCCTAGTCGCCACACTCCGGCGCCTATGCGGTACACAGAGGAAGAATTTGGAATGTCCAGTTCACCTAAGAGGCACGTCATTCGGGACTTGTGGGAGGAAACCGGAGCGCCCGGAGGCAAACACACAGACAGTGGGAGAATGTGCAGACTCCGCACAGTGACCCAAGTCAGGAATCGAACCCGGGTCCTGGTGCTGTGAAGCAACAGTGCTACCCTCTGTGCCACCATGCCACCCTCCCCCCTGTGTTGCCTAGATTAGGATGCCCTTTTTAAAAGGTGTCCTGATATCAGGATTCCTAGCTGCCGACGTTTGGTTTAACACCGACACCGAAAAACAGTACCTCTGACAGTGCCTCTCACCACTGCATGGGATACTTTCATTCTGTGCCAAACACCTTCCGATACGAGAAGGCTGCGATGCTCATTTGATACAAGGGAAAAATAAATTAGGGAAGCTTCTCCCAGGTAAAGTACACCTTGTGAGAATGAGGCAAGAAAACAAAGTGAAATCATAATGCTTAATATTTAAGTGAGGGTGGGGGGAAAGTCAAGGGAACACACACGCACTCAGAGCATTCACATTCATAGTTACCAATCTGGCTGCCTTGCGAGGCAGGGGGAGACAAACTGGGAACAACGCTGTTCTACCAGCAGCTCAATGGGAGGCGGCTTAGGGAATCTTTGCTGGAATTAGTTAACATACGCAATGATCTAAGTTAAAATAATTGCCAAGTGCCCTCTTGGGTCACCTTATTTGACGGGATGTGAGCGTTGCCAGCGTTTTGTTGCGCATTCCTCGTTGCGCTTGAGATCAATAGTAACCTGATAGCCATTCATTCCAATTGTCAGCGTGGCTGTTGAGCAGTGTAATTGGCCGGTGGAAATCATGTGACTATTCAGTACATATCTCTTTCTAGCGTCTCAGTAAATGTTGAAAACCTACCCGAGGCTTGTTTCATGCAGGTGTTGCATAGTAGAGGCAGTTAAATATAGGCAAGTGGAAACCGAAAGGAAGATGACATTGTAAAACACAGGTATCAGTTAATCGAAGGCACCAGGCTACAAAGCAGTAATTTAACCTGGCAGCTGTACTGAGATTGCAAACTGCAGAAGCAAACCTCAGGTGGTTTATGTTCATCAGCAGAACGCCAAGATGGATTTATGATCTTAATCAAACAGCTGGGCATTTGTTAGTGTTTCTAAAACACACAAAGCAGTTTTTCAAGGGGTGCCTTGAAATTGTCAGCCTGATGCACTAAGAGGGCTGATGAAGTCCTGGGCTGGAGCATATGAACAGGAGTTGGCCATTCAGCCTGTTCTACCTTCCAGTTAATTCAACTCCATTTACCTACGATTGTTCCATATCCCTTAACACCCGTACCTAATAATCTATCGGTCTTGGTTTGACAGTTTCAATTAATCTAGCTTCTATAGCTTTTTGTTCTGGACTCCCCAACCAGAGGAAATAATTATTTGTATCTACCCTATCAAATCGTTTAATCATCTTAAGCGCGTTGATTAGATCATCCCTTAAGACTCTCAGTTCAAGAGAATATGTGCAGTAGAATTCTTTCTTGAGGTGCTGTCTCAAATGGCGCCTAATCATTGCTTTGTACAGCTGTAGCATACCTTCTACCTCTTTGGGTTGGTGAAGTACAAGGAGCGGGCCAGAGACAGTTAATGAGCTGATGCAGCACAGTACAAGAAAGCGAGAGAATGTGAAGAGGGAGGAAGTGGCATAGAGAGCAGAATGTGAACAGAAAGGAATGCCTGCATAACACCAAGATTTTGTAACTGTGTGGTTGGTGATGCCCGACTGGTTGGTGACCAAAGTTGGTAGACCACCACTGAGGTTGGTAGACTGGAGTGGTTCAGAGTGCTGTTCAGATCAATGGTGTTAGCAGTTACCAGCAGGCCGAATAAAGTATTCCTGATGTTACTGGATGCTGTCTCTTTGACAACATGGGTCTGGACCAATGACCATGAGCCGCTGGGACAATGTGGTAATTTCTGATTCGTGACATCCTGCGTGAGACGGTAACTGAGGACTAAAGTAATACCTTGTTGGTGCTGAGTGGTAGTGGTAATAGTGCTCTTGCACCCTGGATACTGTAACCTTCGAGGATCAACATTAAATTTAGTTTAAATGTCTGTTTGGAGACATACTGACTTTTAGAATATTGAGCAAAAAAGAACACCTTATTTGAATCATGCACCTTACATCTTTTTAAAAAATTTAAAGTACCCAATTAATTGTTTTTCCAATTAAGGGGCAATTTAGTGTGGCCAATTCACCGTCCCTGCGCATCATTGGGTTGTGGGGGTTGTCGTGTTATGTACTCTGGGATAACACAGGCTGCAACTGGACGCAGCTTTAACCAAAAGATACTCCAGATCTTGAAGTTAGTTCAATCTGATTTATTGAACCAGTAGCACAGTTAGCACAGTTCTCTATGAGTTCGACTCTCTGCTAACCTAAGTGTGGTTACTCTGTCTGACTAACTCTTAGCCACATGCTGGAGGTGTGATACTGTACATACACCCTGAATCACTCTGTAGATGTTCCTCAGTGGAAAGAGGCAGAGTGTGAGTGCCTTGTGCCTTTTATAGTGAGATACCACCCCTGAGTGTCCTGCCTGCTCATTGGTCATGTCCTGTTCTCGGTGTTCATTAGCTGCCTGTCTGTATATCACGACATCTCCCTTTTTAAAAATGTTTTGTTGGCACATGGGAACGTACTTACATGTGGTGGCATATATTAACATATTTACAAGCGGTGGCATATGTGAACGTATTTACATGTGAAGACAGCTGTCTAATGTGAGAAAACAGAACATAGCAAACAAAACAAATATTCAAACGTCCAGTCTCTGGTGCTTGCATCTGACCCTTGTTGACCACCGGAGAGGTGGTGGTGGGGACAACGGCGCCTTGACAGGTGGGTTGGAAGCCTGACTGGTGGCCTCGTAGTTCGAGGTATCAGTAAGTGGCAAAACAACGGACGGAAATGGAGAAGAAAGCTGTTGAGGGCAGGTAACTTTGCGCAGTGTCCGTCTGTTTCGTCGCACAACAGAACCATCAGCCATACATACAACATATGAGCGGAGTGCAGCCTGTCGAACAACAACAGCTGGAGCAGACCAGCCACCATCCGGTATCTTGATCCTGACAGTGTCTGCCGGGGATAACATGGACAAATCGGTGGCATGAGCATCATAGCCCTGCTTTTGCTGGTTTTGGAGCTGCTGCACCTTCTGCAGCACCGGGAGGTGATCCAGGTTGGGCAAGTGTATGGCTGGAAGTGTCGTCCGCAGGTTGCTGCTCATCAGGAGTTGAGCCGGCGACATGCCAGTGGCCAGTGGGATCGCCCTGTACGCAAGCAGTGCAAGGTAGATGTCAGAAGCAGAATCCGTGGCCTTGCAGATGAGCTGTTTCACAATGTGAACCCCTTTTTCAAACTTCCCATTGGACTGCAGATAGTGTGGGATGGAAGTGACATGTTTGAAATGGTATGACTTGGCAAACATCGACCACTCGTGGCTGTTGAAGCACGGGCAATTGTCATTCATGACAGTGAGTGGGATACCATGCCTGGAGAACGTCTCCTTACAGGCCTTGATGCCTGTCCGAGATGTGAGGTCTGCGAGCTTCACAACTTCAGGGTAATTGGAGAAATAGTCAATAATTAACACGTAGTCATGACCATTCGCACGAAAGAGGTCGATGCCAACCTTGGACCAGGGGAGGTCTCGATTTCATGTTGCTGGAATGTCTTCTTGCTCTGCGCTGGCTGGAAGTGTTGACAGGTCGCACAGTTGAGGACCATGTTCGAGATGTCCTGGCTAATACTGGGCCAGTAGACAGCCTGCCTGGCTCTGCGTCTGCACTTCTCGACGCCCAGGTGTCCCTCATGGATTTGGCGGAGCACCAAGCTCTGGAGACTGAGTGGAATGACAGTCCGGTCCAGCTTGAGGAGGATACCATCAATCACCGCCATGTCGTCCTTTACATTGTAAAATTGAGGGCACTGCCCTTTCTGCCAGCCATTGGCGAGATGGTGCATGACACGCTGCAAGAGGGGGTCTTTGCGGATATGAACCACCTTCTCATCAGGCGCCGGGATGCTGCTAGCACACAGCTGTACCTGTGATTCAATCTACCGGATGATTTCCAGCGGTTCACTCGGCAATGTGATGGAGCGGGACAATGCATCAGCGATGATGAGCTCCTTGCCAGACATGTACACTAAGTCAAAGTTGTACCTTCTGATGCGACCATCAATTCACACGAGACAGAGAGTTGAAGTGAACAGTGGCTTTAGTCAACTAGAATAGTGCCTGCCTGTGACTGCTTTGCACTGAGAGCCGCCTACAGGGCAGCTGCTCTATATACCTCCCCTCAAGGGGGCGGAGCCAGGGGCAGAGCCCACAAGGGCACCAACATGATACAAGCGGTGTAATACAATACAATGGTCCATAGGTGGAGCCCACAAGGGCAACAACATAGTACAATGCAATACAGTGGTGAATGGTTGCCATAATACGTTCACCACACCTTCTGAGTTTGGGGAGGATGCGCTGCAACCGAGGCGTCATGTCGTTCAGGTCCTTGTGGATAATGTGGACCAGGGACCTATGATCCGTCTTGACAGTGAATGTCGGCAGGCCGTAGACATAGTCGTGAAACTTGAGAATGCCAGTGAGAAGACCCAGGCATTCCTTCTCTATTTGCGCATACCTTGTTTTGGTGGGTGTCATGGCCATTGATGCGCAGGCTACTGGTGCCCAGGCTGAAGTGTCATCGCGTTGAAGCAGCACCGCACCGATGCCATCCTGGCTCGCATCTGGCGAGATCTTCGTCTCCCTGTCTGGGTCGAAAAATGCCAAGACGGGCGCAGTGGTGAGCTTGGCGTTCAGCTGCAACCACTCTGCCTGATGTGCTGCCTTCCACTCAAAGGCAGTGGACTTTTTCACCAGGTTTCGTAGGGCTGTGGTGTGTGAGGCCAAGTTTGGGATGAACTTGCCCAGAAAATTGGCTTGGCATCAGGTCGCAGAATCTTGTATCGATATGGCAGCGTGCCCATCCCGTCGAGCACATTCATTAGCTGCTTGTCTGTATATCATTATCTGCATGTCTGCATATCATGACAGGGTGAGACCCACACAGACACGGGGAGAATGTGTAAACTCCACACGGACAGTGACCCGGAGCCGGGATCGAACCCGGATCCTCAGCGCCGTGAGGCAGCAGTGCTAACCACTGTGCCGCCTCCTTGCATCTCACAAAACCCACTACGGTACAGCGTCAAGTTGCAAAGAAAGGGATTTCCGGTGCGGCAGCATGGAGTAGCGGCTGCATTTTAGATTTTTCCCGCTCAGGCTCCGATAGAATTTCTGTCCACTTCAAAAAGAATTTCCGCGATCGGTTCGGACGCCCGGCAGAACAAACAGCTGGGAATCGGGGATGTTGAAATCGAAATTGAAGAGGGGCGGAGGTGCGTAACTTCAGACGCTGAGCCCAATCAAAGGTGGCAGCAGAAGCGGCCATGCCCATCACCCTTGATATGATGGCAGGGGTGATGGCCAAAGAGTTAAAGAAATTCGGTGTGAAGATGGGTGAACGTTTCCAGAGGCATAACCAGGAATTGAAGGCATCATTTAAAACTATGGTGGAGAAGCCTTTGGGCCCAGTCAGGGAGCAGCTGAACAGGACAAAAGGCGGGGAAGCTGAACGGCGTGCAGGAGACATTATCTCAACCCAAAAACCGACTCGCGTCACTGGAGGCCAAAATGGCGATTATTGGGGTTAGGAATAAAGGCCTCAAGGCAAAACTGGATGATATGGAGAACAGGTCCAGGCGCATGGACCTGAGGCTGGTCGGCCTACTGGAGGGAGCGGAGGTCTCAAGACTGACGGATTTGCTGCAAAATTCTGTCAGCTACAATGAGGTATTTGCTGCACCAGAGCTGGACAGGGCGCACAGGGCCTTGAGGCAAAAGCAGTGATCATTCTGTTTCACAGCTTCCAAAAGGTGGAGCACGACCTGGAATGGGCCAAGGAAGCCTGAAACGTCAACTGGGATGCTAACTTGGTGAGGATTTACCAAGAAATTGGCACGAAACTGGTGAAGCGATGGGCAGCCTTCAATTTTTTTTTTTCTAAATATGTTTTATTGAAATTTTTTTCCCAAACAACAATTTTTCCCCTCTTACAAAGCAAACGCAACAATAACAACACAGAAATTTTTAACAATACACAAGTAACAAAACCCCTTTATCTTTGACCTAAACTAAACTAAACCCCCCCACCCCTCCCCCCTCCCCCCCCCCCCCCCCCCCTTCCCCCTGGGTTGCTGCTGCTGGTCATCTGTCTTCCCTCTAACGTTCCCCTAGGTAGTCGAGAAATGGCTGCCACCGCCTGGTGAACCCTTGAGCCGATCCTCTCAGGGCAAACTCTATCTGCTCCAGTTTAATGAACCCCGCCATATCATTTACACAGGCCTCCAGTCCGGGGGGTTTCGCCTCCTTCCACATGAGTAGGATCCTGCGCCGGGCTACTAGGGACGCAAAGGCCACAACGTCGGATTCTTTCGCCTCCTGCACTCCCGGCTCTTCCGCAACTCCAAATAGAGCTAACCCCCAGCCTGGTTTGACCCGGGCCTTCACCACCCGCGAAATCACTCCAGTCACTCCCTTCCAATACCCTTCCAGTGCCGGGCACGCCCAAAACATATGTGCGTGGTTTGCCGGGCTCCCGCCACACCTCCCACATTTGTCCTCCACTCCAAAGAACCTGCTCAATCTTGCTCCCGTTATGTGTGCTCTATGTAGCACCTTAAATTGAATCAGGCTAAGCCTGGCGCATGAGGAAGAGGAATTTACCCTGCTTAGGGCATCAGCCCACATACCCTCCTCTATCTCCTCCCCTAGTTCTTCTTCCCACATTCCTTTTAGTTCGCCCACCGACTCCTCCCCCTCTTCCCTCATCTCTCGGTAAATCTCTGCCACCTTGCCCTCTCCGACCCACACCCCTGAAAGCACCCTGTCCTGTATCCCCTGTGTCGGGAGCAACGGAAATTCCCTCACCTGTTGTCTAGTAAACGCCCTCACCTGCATATATCTCAAGATATTTCCCCGGGGCAACTTATACTTTTCCTCCAATGCTCCGAAGCTCGCAAAAGTCCCATCTATAAATAAATCTCCCACCCTCCTAATTCCCAACTGGTACCAGCTCTGAAATCCTCCATCCATTCTTCCTGGGGCGAACCTATGGTTGTTCCTGATTGGGGACCCCACCAGGGCGCCCCGCACCCCTCTCTGTCGCCTCCACTGTCCCCAGATATTCAATGTTGCCACCACCACCGGGTTCGTGGTAAACTTTTTAGGTGAGATCGGTAGCGGCGCCGTCACCAGCGCCTCTAAACTCGTCCCTTTACAGGACTTTCTCTCCAGTCTTTTCCACGCCGCTCCCTCACCCTCCATCATCCATTTACATATCATTGCCACATTGGCGGCCCAATAGTAATCGCCCAAGTTCGGTAGTGCCAATCCTCCTCTGTCCCTACTACGCTGAAGGAACCCCCTCCTTACTCTCGGAACTTTCCCTGCCCACACGAAGCTCGTGATGCTCCTGTCTATTTTATTAAAAAAGGTCTTGGTGATTAGTATAGGGAGACATTGAAATACAAATAAGAACCTCGGGAGGACCATCATCTTAATTGCTTGCACCCTGCCCGCCAGCGATAGAGGCTGCATGTCCCACCTCTTGAAGTCCTCCTCCATTTGTTCTACCAACCGTGTCAGATTAAGTCTGTGCAAGGTTCCCCAGCTCCTAGCAATCTGAATCCCCAGGTATCGGAAGTTTCTTTCCACTTTACTTAGAGGCAAGCCTTCTATCTCTCTACTCTGGTCCCCTGGATGTATCACAAATAATTCACTCTTCCCCATGTTTAATGGGCAGCCTTCAATAAGATGAAGATGGCCCTGTTCAATTGAGGAGTGCGGTTCACGGCGGTGTACGAGTTTGACTCGAAGGACTTTTACTTTGAAACTCCAGAGCAGGCTGAGGACTTTATTAGAGATCATGGACTGGGCACAGTTTGAGGGATGCAATTGGGCTGTTGGATGGTTGGGGTTTTACTGTTTATGGTTCATCTTCATGTTGTTACGAGTTGAGTTGGGGTAATGTTAGAGATGTTTGGATTGGGGGCGTTTCCTCTTCTGTTTTCACGATTATCCTTCAATGGCCTAGTAGTTGTTGGGATGGCAGGGGATGGGGCGTGTCTTCCCTTCGTTTAAGGCCTTTGCTTACTATGGGTGGGAAATAGTATTAGTTGGGCGGGATGAACTTAGGGCAGAAACAAAGGTGATGGTTAAGGAATAGGTGGGACCTGGTGGGGTCACCTTACTAGCGTTAGAAAGTAGGCTAGTTAACGGAAGTCAAGTGGGGGATGGGGCTGCGAATTGTTGGGCCACTTAGGTTAGGATCGATTGGTCTGGAAGGGGGAGGGAGGGGCATAGAGGAGACAACAGATTATCTGTTGACTGGGGGAAAGGGGAGGAAACTGACAGTGAGCAGGTATTTTTCTCGATTCCACCATTTAGGTGGGACAGTTTTCCATCTTAGGTGAGCCTGTGGCCTGGGAATCATCGGTGAAACTATGACCTATTATGGTTGTAATGGCTGACTTGAGGCTGAGAGGGAGTGTGCGCCCCTGATAAGGGTGGTCACCTGTAATGTGGGCCTGGTGGGCCCAGTCAAAAGAACATGGGTTTTTGCTCACTTAAAGAACCTAGCGACCGATGTTTCTCCAGGAGAGGCACACGCGGGTCGGACCAGGTACATCTTCGGAAGGCTTGGATGAGCCAAGTTTTCCATCCGGGGTTCGATAGCAGGGGTTGGGGGGAGGGGGGGGGGGGGGTGCTGGTGGCGATCCTTGTTAATAAAAGGCTCCGGTTTCGTATGGAGAAGGTATAGAAGATGTGGACTGGCACAATGTTATAGTAATGGGTGTGATAGTAGGAAAACAAGTGGTGTTGGAGAATGTGTACACCCCGAATTGGGACGATACAATGTTCATGAAACGGCTGCTGGCAGCGATACCGGATCAGGACACCCTTCAACTCATTATGAGAGGGGACATGAACTGTGTGCTAGACCCAAGGGTGGATAGTTCTAGACCGAGATTGCTGGTCCCGGGGAGTATGGCCAAGGTGTTAGTTGCTTTTATGGAGGAAATGGGGAGGAGGGGAGACAGACCTGTGGCAGTTCAGACATCCGTGGGTGAAATAGTTTTTGTTCTCCTTCTCAGTAAATATGTATTTTCCAGGATTGACCTATTTTGTCTGAGCCGGGTGAAGAAATCTGAATACTCGGTGGTGGCCTGGAGTTGGAGGTAGGCCGGGGATGTCGTAAGGAATGGTGGTTGGATGTGGGTCTGCTGGCGGACCTGGGGTTCTGTGCAAGGATCTCGGGGGTTACCCAGGATTATATTTTGAATAACGATAATGGGTGGGGTCTCACCCTCTATGTTATGGGAAGCGCTGAAGGTAGCAATGATGGGAGAAATTATTGGACTGATCTTCCGTTGGCCAACAGCAAAATCAGGAATGGCGATCGGGCGTAGAATAGTTCCCGACGCCGAAATCGCGGCAGGCGCCGGTTTGACGCTGAATTGTGATGCTCCCCCTGCTCCAAAACGGAGTCATTGTGATGCACACCGTGCGTAGTTGCAACCACGTTCTCATCTCATTAGTGGACGCACTCGTGATGCTCCGCCTCCGATGGGCCGAGTTCCCGACGGCGCGGTCCGTGTGTGCTCAACAGTTGCGACCCTGGCGTGTTGGCTGCGGAGAGAGAGAGCACTGCCATACTTTGCCGACAGTCATACCGCTGGCCGGGGGGACTTCTGCCAGGGGAAGTAGTGAGGGGTGGTCAGGTGGTGGGCTGTGTGGACGGGGATGCGTTCCAGCTCAACTGGTGCCAGCTTTTCCGGTACGATCGGCGTGTGTGTGTGGGGTGTGTAGCATATGCGCGGCTGCAGCTTGTCAGCCCTGTGAGTGTCCATCACAGACCCGGTGATTCTTGCACCATTTTTCTTGCATTCTGTGAGTGTTCCACACGTCGCCGGTGATAGACCCTCACTGGTCGTGGAATCGGTGCGGGTGTGGTGCCGATTTGTCTGACGTGGAAGCACTTAGACTCAGGAACGGAGAATCCAGCCCTATAACTTTCAAGGCACATGTAGAGTTGGAGACGAGGAGGGAGCGGGAAAAACTGTTGAGTGATATTATAGAGGTTGATCGCAAGTATGCCGACAGCCCATCCCAAGAACTCTTAGCAGAGAGAAAAAACTGCAAACGCAGTCTAATCTAATCCCTACAGCTGGGGCAGTACGACGGCTGAGGCGAGCTGGAGGGGCGATTTACAAATATTGGGAGAAAACGAGTCAGCTCCTGGCTTATCAATTGAGGAAATGGGAGGCAGAGAGGGAGATTGCTCAGATTAGAGTGCGGGATGGGGGCTGGTCTCGGACCAGGAAAAGGTGAATCAGACATTTAAGACCTTCTAAGAAAATCTACACAGGTCCCAAGTGCCACTGAATGGAAGAGATATAGTGGAATTGCTGGAGAAGTTGGAGTTTCCCAAGGTGGAGGAATAGCTACGGGAGGACCTAGAAGCTCCGCTGGAGTTGGAAGAGATGAATAAGGCGCTGAAATTGATGCAGTCAGGGAAGGCACCGGGGCCCGATGGGTTCCCGGTGGAATTTTATTAAAAATTTGAAGACCTGTTACAACCTCTATTGTTGGGGATGTTCAGGGAGTGAGGTGCTTTGCCACAATCACTGAGGTAGGCTTCGATTTCCCTGTTCCTGAAAAAGGACAAAGATCCCATAGACTGTGGGTCATATCGTCCAGTCTCCCTGTTAAATGTGGATGCGAAGCTATTAGCTAAGGTGTTGGAGTTAAGACTGGAGCACGGTCTTCCGGAAGTGGTGGGGAAAGATCAAATGGGATTTGTAAAGGGGCGGAGGTCGACAGCAAACATTAGACGGCTATTGAACGTGGTGCTTATTCCGGGGGAGGGTCAGGCTCCGGAGATCATTTCGCTTGTTGCGGAGAAAGCGTTCAACTGGGTAGAGTGGGACTAGCTGTTTGAATGTAGAACATTTTGGGTTTGGACCAGGCATTGTAGCATGAGTGTGGCTGTTGTATGCGGCTCCAATTGCCAGTGTTTGCACTAACAAAATGACTTCTGACCCCTTTCATGTATACCAGGGCACCAGGCAGGAATATTCAATGTCCCCTCTGTTGTTTGCATTAGCAATAAAGCCATTTGCCATGGCCCTGAGGTCCTCGAAAGCATGCGAAGAAATAGAGGAGGTGTGGAGCACAAGGTCTCGCGATATACCGACGATTTATTATATGTGAAGATCCGGAAGCATCAGTGGGTAGCATTATGGGGATATTGCAGCGTTTTGGGCCTTGTGTGGCTATAAGCTAAATATAGGAAAGAGCAAATACTTTGTGTTGGGGTACCGAGGTGGAGAGGGGTCTTAGGAGAGTACCGTTCCAGCTAGCAACAAGTCATTTTCGGTATTTGGGGGTTCAGATAGCAAGGGAAACTCCAGAGGTTGAATTATAGAAGGTCAAGATGTGAAGATGCTGGCGTTGGACTGGGGTGAGCACAGTAAGAAGTCTTACAACACACCAGGTTAAAGTCCAACAGGTTTGTTTCAAACACTAGCTTTCGGAGCACTGCTCCTTCCTCAGGTGAATGAAGAGGTTCCAGAAACATATTCCAGAAACATATATATAGACAAATTCAATGATGCAAAACAATGCTTAGAATGCGAGCATTTGCAGTTAATTAAGTCTTTACAGATCCAGAGATAGGGGTAACCCCAGGTTAAAGAGGTGTGAATTGTTTCAAGCCAGGACAGTTGGTAGGATTTCGCAGGCCAGATGGTGGGGGATGAATGTAATGCGACATGAATCCCAGGTCCCGGTTGAGGCCGTACTCATGTGCGGAACTTGGCTATAAGTTTCTGCTCGGCGATTCTGCGTTGTCGCGCGTCCTGAAGGCCGCCTTGGAGAACGCTTACCCGGAGATCAGAGGCTGAATGCCCTTGACTGCTGAAGTGTTCCGACTGGAATGGAACATTCCTGCCTGGTGATTGTTGCGCGATGTCTGTTCATTCGTTGTCGCAGCGTCTGCATGGTCTCGCCAATGTACCACTCTTCGGGACATTCTTTTCTGCAGCGTATGAGGTAGACAACGTTGGCCGAGTCGCACGAGTATGTACCGTACCTGGTGAGTAGTGTTCTCGCGTGTCATGATGGTATCCATGTCGATGATCTGGCACGTCTTGCAGAGATTGCCATGGCAGGGTTGTGTGGTGTCGTGGTCGCTGTTCTGAAGGCTGGGTAGTTTGCTGCAAACAATGGTTTGTTTGAGGTTGCGCGGTTGTTTGAAGGCATATAGTGGGGGTGTGGGGATGACCGTGGCAAGATGTTCATCTTCATCGATGACGTGTTGAAGGCTGCGAAGAAGATGTCGTAGTTTCTCCACGCCGTAAAGTACTGGACGACGAAGGGTACTCTGTCGGTTGTGTCCCGTGTTTGTCTTCTGAGGAGGTTGGTGCGTTTTTTTGCTGTGGCGCGTTGGAACTGTCGATCGATGAGTCGAGCGCTATATCCCATTCGTACGAGGGCATCTTCCAGCGTCTGTAGATGTCTGTTACGCTCCTCCTCGTCTGAGCAGATCCTGTGTATACGGAGGGCTTGTCCATAGGGAATGGCTTCTTTAATGTGTTTAGGGTGGAATCTGGAGAAGTGGAGCATCGTGAGGTTATCCGTGGGCTTGCAGTAAAGCAAAGTGCTGAGGTGACCGTCCTTGATGGAGATGAGTGTGTCCAAGAATGCAAATGATTTTGGAGAGTAGTCCATGGTGAGTCTGATGGTGGGATGGAACTTATTGATGTCATCGTGTAGTCGTTTCAGTGATTCTTCGCCGTGGGTCCAAAGGAAAAAAATGTCATTGATGTATCTGGTGTATGATGCACGATCAGTAACCTCAGAAACGAGATTAGAGACAATTGAAGGCTTTAATACGCTAGATGTTTCCCCCAGCAGCGCAGGTACAGAAGAAAGCTGCTGGGGTGGCACGGGCCCTTATACCCCGCCTTGCAGGGCGGAGCTAACATACAAGCTTATCCAATGGGAACAAGTACATTCTCCACCAATGGTATTCCGGCATTACTAGGTACCGTAATCCTCCTAACACAGACTACCACAGTGTATAACGTAGGTTTAAGGTCCTATGCGGTGAGGAGGTCTTGTTCAAACTTGTGCATGAAGATGTTGGCATATTGAGGTGCGAATCTGGTCCCCATGGCTGTTCCATGCGTCTGGATGAAGAACTTGTTGTGGAAGGTGAAGACGTTGTGATCCAGAATGAAGCGGATGAGTTGCAGAATTGCATCTGGAGATTGGCAGTTGTCGGTGTTGAGTACTGAGGCTGTTGCAGCAATGCCGTCGTCATGGGGGATGCTGGTGTAGAGTACCAAGACGTCTACTGTGACGAGGAATGTTCCTGGTTCAACTGGTCCATGGGTGCTGAGTTTCTGTAGGAAGTCCGTTGTGTCGCGACAGAAGCTGGGCGTACCTTGTACGATGGCTTTCAAGATGCCTTTGATGTAGCCAGAGAGGTTCTCATACAGGGTCCCATTGCCTGAAACGATAGGACAGCCTGGTGTGTTGGCCTTGTGTATTTTCGGGAGGCAGTAGAGATCTCCAATGCGGGGAGTACGTGGGATGAGAGCACGTAGGGTGCTCTGAAGGTCTGGATCCAAGGTCTTGATCAGTCTGTTGAGTTGGCGGATGTGTTCCTTGGTCGGATCTGCGGGTAACTGTCTGTAGTGTTCCTGGTTGTTGAGTTGTCGGTATACTTCTTTGCAGTAGTCTGTTCTGTTCAGTATGACGGTGGCCCCGCCTTTGTCTGCTGCTTTGATGACGATGTTGCGGTTGTTCTTGAGATCACGGATGGCGTTGCATTGTGCTTGGGTGATGTTCGGGGCTGTCTTGTGAATGCGACTGATGAATCAGGCATTGACGCGACTCCTGACGGCTTGAGCATACATGTCGAGTCTAGGGCAGCGGCCTCCTGGAGGGGTCGAATTTGACTCTTTCCTCTTTGGTTGCCGCACGCAGATCTCTCAGTCTGCTGTTCCGGTTCATTAGTAGTTTCCTTGGGGTCGCTGTCGGCCTCTTGGGGTCTGTGGAAGAATTCCCGGAGCCTCATTCGCCTGATGAATTCCTCCGTGTCTGCCACGAGACTGATGGGGTCCATTTTGGTGGTGGTGTAGAAATTGAGCCCTCTGCTGAGGACTTCGATTTCGTCTGGTTGAAGGGTGTAGTCCGACAAGTTGACAATAGATTTCCCTGTATTGTTTTCTACTGTGGTACCGGGAGGCTTGGTTGCTGCTGGTGGTGATCCGAGTTTCTCAAGCTTCCTGTTCTTGGTGTGATATAGATGCACAGTATCGTTGTCTCATCTGTTTGGCGGTGTTCCGCAGCTGGTCTGCTGCGTCCTGAGCGCAAGTTGAGAATATGGCCTCTATCTTGGTTTCCAGGTTGCGTCATCTGCTGTAGAGCTGACGTACGAGGTGGTTGAGGAGTGTGAGAGAGGTGCGACAGCAGAGTCTCTCAGCGTAGTCTGTGCTGTCGGTCGACTTGAGTGGGTTTGTGATCTGTAGCCCTTTTGTGATCTTGTATGTTTTCTTGCATCTTTGTAGAAATTTAATGTCAGTGCGCGATCATGGAGATCCTCTCCACTTTGAGCCGGCAGTTTGCAATGTCAATGGTAGCCATGATATGGAGATGCCGGCGTTGGACTGGGGTGAGCACAGTAAGAAGTCTTACAACACCACGTTAACGTCCAACAGGTTTGTTTCAACCTGATAGGAATGTTCCCTTCCAGTCGGGGAACACTTCAGCAGTCAAGGGCATTCAGCCTCTGATCTCCGGGTAAGCATTCTCCAAAGCGGCCTTCAGGACGCGCGGCAACGCAGAATCGCTGAGCAGAAACTTATAGCCAAGTTCCGCACACATGAGTGCGGCCTCAACCAGGACCTGGGATTCATGTCGCATTACATTCATCCCCCACCATCTGGCCTGGGCTTGCGAAATCCTACCAACTGTCCTGGCTTGAGACAATTCACACCTCTTTAACCTGGGGTTACCCCTATCTCTGGATATGTAAACACTTAATTACCTGCAAATGCTCGCATTCTAAGCATTGTCTTGCATCTTTGAATTTGTCTATATATATGTTTCTGGAATATGTTTCTGGAACCTCTTCATTCACCTGAGGAAGGAGCAGTGCTCCGAAAGCTAGTGTTTGAAACAAACCTGTTGGACTTTAACCTGGTGTTGTAAGACTTCTTACTATAGAAGGTCAAGGCGAACCTGCAAAGATGGGACGGTCTCCCACTATCCCTGGCGGGCCGAGTGCAATCGGTTAAGATGAATATCTTGCCGAGATTTTTACTTTTGTCCCAGTGCCGTCTGATATTCTTGCCCAAGGTTTTTTTTTTGAGAGACTGACCGGCTGGTGACTGGGTTTATCTGGGCAGGTAAGGGCTCGAGGAGCAGAAGGACAGTGTTCCAGAGGGAGCGACGAGTAGGGGGCTTGGGCCTTGCCAAACTTTCAATATTACTACTGGGTGGCTAATGCTGAAAAGGTGGTAGAGTGGTGCAGGCATTTGGAAGAGTTTTGGAAGCAGAGTCTGTGAGGGGAGCAAGCCTATTAGCATTGGTGACGTTCCATTACCGCAGGTGCCGAAGAAATACTCGACTAACCTGGTAATAGTGGCCACGTTAGAAATTTGGAGGCAACTCCATCAACATTTTTATTTGAGGGCTGCCTCAAGGCTAACCCCCATCTGTGGGGACCAGCTCCTTGAGCCTTCTAGGTTGGATGTGAAGTTTAGGGAATAGAAGGAAAAAGGTTTGGAGTAGGTGGGAGACTTATCTTTAGAGGGTCGGTTTGCTAGCCTGGGGGACCTCAAGGAAAAATATGGGCTTATGGTCGCTAATGGTTTCAGGTATCTCCAGGTGTGTAGCCGGGTCAAAAAGTACGACTCTTCCTTTCCGGTGAAGCAGCGTGGCTGGCGACTTGAAGAAGGGATCTTATCCTGTTCAGGCTCGGAGGTAGCCAACGCGTCGGATATCTTCCAGGGATAATGGAAGGGGAGAAGTACTCAGTTGAGGGTATGAAGGCAAAGTGTGAGGAGGAACTGGGGCCGATCTTGGAGGAGGAGAATTGGAGTGAGGCACTGAGGAGGATGAACTCGACCTCGTCCTGTGCGAGGCTGAGTCTCCCCCAGCTGGAAGTGGTGTTCCGAGCTCACCTCATGAATGAGTCGGTTTTTTTGAAGGGATGGATGATCGATGTGTTCGGTGTTTGGAAGCCCGGCGGATCACGCGCATATGTTCTGGTCGTGCTCAATGCTAGTGAGCTTCTGGAGGTCCTCTTTTGAGACTATGTCGACAATGCTGAACATTGGGTTGGAACCTTGCCCACTAATGGCGGGTTTCAGGGTTTTGGTTGCGCCGGAGATGAAGTGGGGGGTGGACGTCCTGGCGGCAAGGAGGCGGATCCTCTTGGGCTGGAAGTCGACTACACTGCCGAGCACCTCCGCGTGGCTGGGTGACTTGATGGAGTTTTTGCACCTCGAGAAGGTAAAGTTTACTGTGAGAGGGTCAGTGGAAGGTTTTTACTGAACCGTTTAAAGTGTACTTTAAAGAGCAGGTCACTGTTGGAGAGTGGGTGGGGGGGGGGGGGGTCTTACTGTTTAATTGTCATTCTGTGTTATTGTATGTTTGGCATATAAATTGCTAAAAATTTTAATAAAAATATTTTCCAAAGAAAGTTTCGAAGAAAGGGAGAGTTGCATTTATCCAGCATTATTTATGATCTCAAAACATCCCAAAACATTTACTTGGCAACAAGGTACTTTTGAAGTGGTAACCACTGCTATAACGTGGGAAAGGTAACAGCCAAATTATGCTCAGCAAGGCTCCACAAAAAACAAAGTGGTAATGGGTAGCTCAACAGATTTAAGTGTTGACTGAAGGATAAATATTATTCAGGACAATCAGGAGAATCCTCCTGCTCACAATAATGCCTCAAGATCGTTTACATCAAAGACAGCAGCTTCGATCGTACAGTACTCCCTCAGCACTGGAATCTCAGCCTTGATTTTGTGCTTGAATGTCTGGAAAGGTTAAACTTAACACCCCATGCAAAGCAAGATCATTGTACTGAGCCTTCAGTCAGGTCCCTCCAGATGAGCCTGGAGGATCTGACAAGTGGCAGAATTTTCCGAGGAAATGTTCCTGGAGACTGACTTATGTCACTAATACTGCAGGGCCAGTGAACTGGTTGGAATCTGGATTAGATTGAGTGCTTGAATATGACAAGGGCAGGATCTTAATGAACCTGGTGATGTATCACCGCGTCCCCAAACCCCAAGTGAGCCATTGCAAATTGGGAAAGCTTTGCCACACCGGAGCTTGCCTCTTGCTGAGTCATTAGTTGTTGAAATCCCCATGCATAGAATTTGTTAGTGGTGCTTTATCCATTCAAATATGATTTGAACTTGCCATAGATTGCAATTCAAATGGAATTGCGTTTAACCATTTGAAAATATGTTGGGACATTTTGCAGCATAAATATTCCAAAGTCTCTGCTTTCGGAGAAAGGTATTATGAACTGTTTTCAATTATAAAGTTAATATTGTCACAGCAGATCTGAGCTAAGCGGATAAACTGGCTAACTACTTGCAAGCTTTGGAATATGGCACTGCAGCAGCACCAGGGGTCAGAGGGTTTAACTAACACATGACAAGTTTACACGGGCAATTTCCGTCACAAATGTGCACAGAGGAATTGATGGAACAAGGGTAAAAATCAGGACAGAATGAATGATTTTAAAATAGGCATTTTATCCAACTTTTCCCCTGACTTCTAACCCCACGTAGCTCTCTATTTTGACTGCGCTTGCACAGTGAGATAGGAGATTGGATTAGTATAGATAACCTCATTTTGAATAATCCATTAAACTAGATTTATGGTGCAAAAGCGCCGTTTGTCACTGAGAAAATAACACATAGCTCCAGAGCACGGTTACAGTGCTCCTTTTTTACACTGGGCATATGCTCAATCTCACTTTACAGAGAACATACAGTGCAGAAGGAGGCCATTCGGCCCATCGAGTCTGCACTGACACACTTAAGCCCTCACTTCCACCCTATCCCCATAACCCCTCCTAAACATTTTGGTCACTAAGGGCAATTTATCATGGCCAATCCACCACCTAACCTGCACATCTTTGGACTGTGGAAGGAAACCGGAGCACCCGGAGGAAACCCACGAAGACACAGGGAGAACGTGCAGACTCCACACAGACAGTGACCCAGCAGGGAATCGAACCTGGGACCCTGGTGCTGTGAAGCCACAGTGCTAGTCACTTGTGCTACCATGCTGCCCTGGTTGACACTCTCTCTGACTTCTTATCCTGGAAGAGCAACCTGGTAGCCCTCCCATGTTTTTTTCTATGAAAACTGACCCCACAAGGAGCAACTTCCAACGACTCTATAATCCCTCGGGAGGGAGTGGAAGAGAAGGGTATCCCAGGAATAGAAACCAACTGCGGAAAGACGGAAAGTGTTGACGTCGCAGTACCTATATGCAGGATTAACATTAGCCCTCAATTCCATGTGGTCACCCGTACTGCTACTGGTTCCATCAGCATAATTGTCAACTTCACCATTGCTTCCCAGTTTTTACTGGCACTTTACAGAAAATCAAAATGCAGGAAGGACAGTGAAATTTTGTACTGTTCGCAGATAACCTGTGAAGTTATCGGTCGCCTAGCGCTGTTGTGAATAAAAACAGGAAAAATGCTGTTACCGATGAACCAAAGTATTGGTTAACCTTGTGTCCATTATTCACGTAGAGGCAGTGGTCCAATGACATAGAACCGTGACAACAAGTACCCTCCCATAACTAGTTTTATACATTATAATGTATGATAGAAATTCAACATTCTTTCTACGATAACCAATTGAACCACTCATAGATATCATGGAATCTTACAGTGCTGTGGGAGGCCAATCATCATGTTGTATTGGCTCTTTGAAAGAGCTTATCCAATTGGTCCTTCATTCCCGATAGCTCAGGACTTACATGCCTTTTCAAGGGCATATGCAGTTTCCTTTTGAAAGTTATATTGATCCTGATGCCACCAGCCATTTTGGCAGTGCGTTCGAATCCATAGAATCCCAACATGTGTAGAAGGAGGCCATTCGGTCCATTGAGTCTTACCGGCCCTCTGAAAGAGCACCCTGCGCAAGGCCCACTTTCCTGCAGCCCCACCAGATTGCACATCCCTGGACACTAAGAGGCAATTTTAGCATGGCCAATCTACCTAACCTGCACAAATTTGGACTGTGGGAGGAAACTGGAGCCCCCGGAGGAAACCCACGCAGACATGGGAAGAATGTGCAAACTCCACACAGACAGTGACCCGAGGTCAGAGTCAAACCCGCGTCCCTGACACTGAGACAGCAGTGCTAACCACTGTGCCACTGTAGTAACAAATCGTAACAACATTCTGCATAAAAATGATGTCCTTATCTCCCCTGATTCTTTTGTCAATTCACGTAAAACATATTTATTACAAAGTGTTAATCTAGGTATTTACATAGGATTTATGTAAATTTATCAAAAAGGATATAAAAATAAAGATGTTCAGCATAAAAATTGAAAAAGGGATGCATGTTTCTACTTGAACACGTGCCTACTGCTTTGATTGATCTGTATCCAGTAGCCCACATGTCTCACTGGAACGGAGGAAAGCCTGGGCTGCCAAAGGCAGTGGGCAATGTGCAGACATCAGGAAGGGGTACAGGTAGATAATTTAACAGGATAGCTTTACCAACCCCCACCCCCGGGAATAGATTATAGGCAATTGGAAACAAATTGTAACTAGTCAGTGAATTGCCGTCGGAAAGGTTTGATCAAACAGTAAGTACGCCGCCTCTTACAGCAGACAGGTTTCACAATGTCAACATGACATTGCGGTTTCCGGTTGGGATGCAATCGGTAGAATGAGCCAGCTATTGCACCAGTTTTGCCAAGGATAAATTACTTCTAGGTTTTTGCACAAACCCCTTCAGTTAAGTCCGAATGTGACATCTCCCAATGAAGCAGCACAGTTGAACAGCGTAATCGATTTATTACTGGTACACTACATCCTCCAGTATCACAAAGAGGAGTGAACTTGGCAGGAACTGTACCATTATTCATTCAATGATCTTGGCCTCGCTTTCTAATCAGCTTCAATTGATTGCTGGTCACCGTGGTCTTCAATTAACCAATTACTTCAGCAAAGGACACAACTGTCTGGCTTCAATTTATGGCTGGTCACAGGTCCTTGATTGCCAAAGGCAATGAATTTTAACTAATTCTAATTGAATTCAAAGCAAGTTAAATTGCTGCAGCAGCAGAAGAACCAAACCTACGTCAGGCTGCAAATGACTATTACTCCCTTCAGATCAGGTCAGTAACACTGGGTTCATATGGCCATGGGAGCCTCTGCGCTGAAGAACCTGGGCTCAATGTGCTAAACCCTTCTGTTTTGGTGTAACTGGCAGAAGGTTGCCATGCCAATTTGGCAGGGGTGTGGCAACTTAATGTGAATCGGATGGGGGCAGCACGGTAGCACAGTTGCTTCACAGCTCCAGGGTCCCACGTTCTCTTCCTGGCTTGGGTCACTGTCTGTGCGGAGTCTGCACGTTCTCCCCGTGTCTGCGTGGGTTTACTCCGGTTTTCTCCCACAATCCAAGATATGCAGGTTAGGTGGATTGGCCATACAAATTGCCTCTTAATATCCAAAAAGGTTGGGTGGGGTTACTGGGATAGGGTGGAGGTGTGGGCTTTTTCAGGGGGCTCTTTCCAAGGGCCGGTGCAGACTCGAAGGGCCGAATGGCCTCCTTCTGCACTGTAAATTTTATGATTCTATGAAATACAGACATCATTGTGCTCTGGACCTGTGCCTGTGAGGAACGGGGAGGATGTTTTTCCCACATTTATGTTTATATTGGTGATAAACTGAAATGTGGATGTTTCCTTTTGTTCACTCACGTTAGAAAATGGAGGATATACTTTGTAAATTTTAACTTTCCCTATTGAACTATGCACATCTCCTACTGCCATAGATCTTGGGTGGGTGTAAAGAATTCCATGATACTGATTCAATAAAGAGCAGGAGAGTTATCCCTGGCGTCCCGGTCAATAATTGTTCTTCAATCAACTTGGGGAAAACAAATAATCCAGCCGTTAACATTGCCCTTCATGAGACCTTGCTGTACAAATGAACCTACGGTACAACATGGACCTCATTTTATTGGCTGCAAAGCACTTAGGACATCCTGTGTTTGTGAAAATTACAGAAATGCATGTCCTTTTTTACAGTCAGTATCTATCCTATCATTCTCTGGTGGATTCAAATCTAAATTACGGAAGTATATGAGTTCATTTGTAACCCGTTCCCCTGCCTGTGGCTGTTTCTATATGATTTGCAGTCCTCTAAGCACTGTTGCATTTTTTTGCAGGACACATTACCATCACAAATTACTTGCTGAACTATTTTACGGGAATTGACATTGAGAGGAGGAACATTCATGGGTTCACTGCACTGATGAAAGCAGCAATGCAAGGGAAGATGGATTGTGTCCGAGCCCTGATGTTGGCAGGTAGGTACTGACGATTTCATTGACGACGGACGTATACTGCTCCTGTTCTTAATAATCTCCGTTGAAGATAGAAGGGCAAGTCAATCGGGCTGTTTACAAAGTATATGGGATCTTGGGCTTTATCAATGGGTCAGTGTTTTTTCATCCAGTGTTCCCCAGAACCGAAGGTTCATTGAGCATTCATAAAGGGTTCTGTGCAATTTTCAGGTCATTTGAAAATTGTACCAAGTTTTCAATTTTTAAAGATATATTCTTACATTTAATGAAAAATATTAATTCATTTACTCAATGCGAAGGGAGAGAGGGATGGGGTTTCAGATTTTCCTTTGATTCCTTACCAAAAAAAGATTATAAACTATTAAAATAGGGGAATAGAGTACAAAAGGAAGGAAGGAGGTTAAGCTAAACTTTTATTTTCCATTTAATTCCATGCCCACTGTTGACAATATTCTGTTGAAGCCTTCTGTAATACAGTCACAACACAACAGAATACTTTAGTCCAGGTTTGATCCCTTGTCTATGCTGAGATAATAACGGAATGGACTTCAACTGCTTTTTGGGGCCAGGTTACTATAAACCTAAATGAGTAGCTCGGAGCATACTGAGCACTGAATGTGTGTTCCAGGACTAAGAATTTAAGTTATATTGGTTGCACAATTTGCAACAGATTGTTTGATTTTACATTGTATGTTGTGTTCAATTCTGAGCACCATACTTTAGGAATATAGGAAATAGGAGCAGGCCATTCAGCCCATCAAGCCTGTTCCTCCATTCAATAGAAGATGGCTAACCTACCACAATGCCATTCTGCTACACTATCCCCTTGATATCTTTAATATCTAGAAATCTATCTATCTCTGTCTTGAAAATACTGAGTGATTGATGCCAAGGATGTCAAAGTCCTGGAGAATATGCAGAGATCCTGGTCCAATTCCAGTGATGAGAATCTTCAGTTACGGAGAGACAGAGAAGCTGGGTTTGTTGTACTTAGAGCAAAAGTTGAGGATGAATTTAATGAAGGCATCAATATTAGGAAAGGTTTTGATAAAGTTGACAAGAGAAGAAACTGTTTTCACTTGTGGGACAATTGGTAATCAGTGGACACAGAGTTAAATTAATCGATGAAAGAACCAAGGAGGTTTTTATAGACATTCCTGATCTGGAATGCGAAGCCTGAAACTAAGATGGAAATTTATTCAGTAGTAACTGTCAAAAACATTAGAACACCTACTTGAAAAGGATGAATTTGCAGGGCAATAGGGAGTGTGATTCATTTCAAAAAGCAGACCGAGAAATAATGAAGCAGATTGTTACATTCCCTGCTCAATGATAATCTCAGGCGATTGGGTGGATACCAAAAATCCTCTGCAGTGTTGTAGCATGGACGAAGTCTGTAGAATGTGAGCTGACAGTGGCATTGAATGAGCAACAGAACATGAAGCTCCCAGTGGAATAGCTCCCGCTGGCATGTCTCCCAAGCCTTCAATCTCAGTTTAGTTTTTGGACTTCAAACAGGCTGTAAATTTCAAGCAAACAATCACATCAGCTTGCAGCTTGACATGCCTAGAAAGCAAGCAGCTTTGAAATTCTGGTATATGGCAATTACATGGTAATTTGACATGAAACACGTGCCTCTCACAGTGTTAGACGGGGCACCAATTATTTTTCCCTCTTTCCTTCTCCATTGATGGGTCACCCTCGGGTCTGGCCATTCTTCACAATAGCATAGCCAAAATCTGTAGAGGGAGATGCTCTACCACTGTGGTTGAGTGAGAAACTGGTGTTGCAACACATTGCAAGACCTAATTGCTGGCAGTTTAATGAACTTTACGATGAGATCGTTAAGTTTCCAATGGCTGCACCTTGAGTTCAGAGATTTGTACAGGCCAATTAGGTAGCCAGCAATAGTCCATGAGGGACCATAAGTGCAGTTCTGTGTGAGAGAGGCAAGTGTTTATACAACATGCAGGACACCACTCCATTTCAAGCAGGGAACAAAGCAAGGAGGCAGGCTTCCAAGAACTACCACACCCACTGTGGGAATTGAACCTGTACCATTCTGCCCTACACTCTATATATTTGGCCAACCGAGCTAACCGACTCCCACACAGGATAATTAATTGAAAGAGAAATGTGATGCTGAATGTGTTATAGAAGGCCTCAATAAAACATCAGTGGGCATGAAATTCAAAAGAAAATGAATACTTGGTTCACTGACATAAGTTTTTTTAAAAATCATCTTGGGAATATCGTAATTGCTGACGCGGCCAACATTTATTGCTCATTCCTTGTTGATGTTGAGAAGGTGAGGGTGGTAATCTTTCTTCTTAAAACAATGTGGTAAAGGTGCTCCCACAGTTCTGTCAGGGTAGGAAGTTCCAGGATGTTGACCCAGCGACCCGCTGATTAATTAATTCCCTTTTAGCACAGCAAAGTCAGTAGGCAACCTGCGTTCCGACCTAGGCCGGGCTGTGAAGCTGAAAGTGAATTGTTAAACAACCATACAAACTTGCAGCATAAAAAAATGTCGATGCTACCACCATAAAAGCACAACAGCGCCTATACTTCCTCAAGAAACTAAGGAAATTCGGCATGTCCACATGAACCCCTACCAACGTTTTATAGATTCACCATAGAAAGCATCCTATCTGGCTGCATCACAGCCTGGTATGGCAACTGCTCGGCCCAGGACCGCAAGAAACTTCAGAGAGTCGTGAACACCGCCCAGTCCATCACAACAACCTGTCTCCCATCCATTGACTCCATTTACACCTCCCGCTGTCTGGGGAAAGCGGGCTGCATAATCAAAGACCCTTCCCACCCGGCTTACTCACTCTTCCAACTTCTTCCATCGGGCAGGAGATACAGAAGTCTGAGAACACGCACGAACAGACTCAAAAACAGCTTCTGCCCCGCTGTTACCAGACTCCTAAATGACCCTCTAATGGAATGACCTCATTAGCACTACACCCTGTATGCTTTATCCGATGCCGGTGCTTATGTAGTTACATTGTATACCTTGTGTTGCCCTATTATGTATTTTCTTTTCTTCCCATGTACTTAATGAACTGTTGAGCTGCTCGCAGAAAAATACTTTTCACTGTACCTCGGTACACGTGACAATAAACAAATGCAATCCAATCCAAAAAATGACCACTTAGCCCATGGATGTTAAGTGAGTTTGGGCAGCTCAGTTGCGGAGCTAGGAATGGAAACTTGAGTGGGCTAGGAATGAAAACTTAAGTGGGCCCCTAACTTATGTTGGCTGGAGAATGAGCTGGACGGACACTTAGGTTTGCACTGCTGCTCTGCCACTTTATTTATCTAACTAATTAGGAACCGCAATATCACCTTATCTCACAATACAAGAGGAATATCCCACAGAATTCTGTCAGTACCTGAATTACTGAACATAAACCAAATCTTCGCCAACCATGAATCTAGCAAATTTGGTTAGTATGTCCCACTATTTCAACCCCCCCCCCCCCCCCCCCAAGAAACTCAAAGATCAGTTTCCAGCCTCCTAGGTGACCTGGTTTAGAGAAGTCTTATTGCTGCTTTTTAAAAAAGTTTTTTCAAATTTAGAGAACCAAATTCTTTTTTTTTCAAATTAAGGGGTAATTTAGTGTGGCCAATCCACCTACCCTGCACATCTTTGGGTTGTGGGGATGAGACCCATGCAGGCATGGGGCGAATGTGCAAACTCCACACGGACAGTGATCCGGGGCCGGGATCGAACCCGGGTCATTGGCGACATGAGGCAGCAGTGCTAACCACTGCGTCACCATGCCGCCCTGTCTTATTGCTTTTTTTTCCACAATTATTCATTGCCCAGATTGCATTTAATGGTCCTCATTCAGCAGACGGCATATTGCTACACAATAGTCATAGAATCACACAGCATAAAAAAGGCCCTCGACCCATTGCGTCTGCGCCAGTCAAAAACAACCACCTAGCCATCCTAATCCCATTTTCCTTCACTAGGCCCATAGCCTTGTGTGCCCTGGGAATGCAAGTGCACATCTAAATACTTCTTAAATGTTATGAGGGCTTCTACCTCCATCACCCTTTCAGCCAGCGAATTCCAAACTCCAACCAACCACTGGGTAAAAATGTTTTTCCTCACATCCCCTCTAAACCTCTTGCCCCTTACCTTAAATCTATGCCCCCTTGTCATTGACCCCTCTACTAAGATGAAAAATTTGTTCCTGTCTACTCTATGTCCCTCATAATTTTATGCATCTCAATCAATTCACATTTCCCATTACATATCACTGATCCAGACCTGACATCTAATTCTGGATATTAAATAATTCCAGCTGGTCTTCCTTCAGTGAGACTCGTGTTGTTGTAGGTAATGATGTGAAATTCCAAATGAAGGAGGGAAATACATTGTATTCATATATGTTTTTTTTTTCTCCAGGTGCAGATTTGAACGCCACGGATCCCGGAAGGGGTTTTACCCCACAGCAGTGGGCACAGTTTACAGGGCGGCATGAAACCATCTCTCTTATGCGCAAACTCCAGGCCAAGCCTTGTCCTGTCCAATTCAGTGACAGGTACAAGCCCGAGTGGCCAAGATTGAGAGAACTCGTAACAAAAGCCAACGAGCCCAAGAACTGTTTGGAAAAAATCTACGAGACCATCACGTCAGCCTTGACCATCAATTTTCCCCGTGACCCAGAAGAAGATGGCCCCCTTGACCACATGGTCAAGATGACCACTGCCATTTGCAGCCCTTTTGTTGCCACCGGATGCAGGACAGTCTGTCCGAGCAGCCCCCCTTGCGTGGGAAAGAGGAGGATCACGGTGCCGGAGATCTTGAGGAAGCAGAGGTCTCGGGAAGTGAAAGCTCCAGTCAAAGATTATATTAAACACCAAAAATTATTTCAGAACTCTCAGCTTGTCGTGCTCCCAAAAGGGAAGGAAAGGAGAGCCAGCCTGCCGCCGTTAACCTCTCCCTCCAAACACATGACAGCCACTTCCTCCAGGAGGGGTAGCCTGATGCCCTTGAGCATGATTAAGTTGAGAAGTGTGCAGCCCGGAATCGTGGTGCCCAAGGTGCGTGTGTTCAAAGCGCCCACTCCGACCTATGAGCCCGAGAGAGTGCGCCGAAAGAGCAGCGTGAAGGGAAGCAACTTCCTGGAACCACCCCAGTGGAGGTACAAGGAGCTGAAAGAGGAAAGAAAGAAAGCAGAGGAAGAAGAGAAGAAAAGAGCCGAAGAAGCGGAAAGAGTGAGGGTAGAGAAGATGGCAGCCAAAAGAGAAAGGGCAGAGAAGTTAGCGGCCAAAAGAAAATCATAATGTCAAAAAAGGACCCTTACAATGAAAAATAGATCAAAACAAAGAAATTGTAATTTTGCACTTCTGATCGATTCCACTGATCAACAGGAAGAATGATTTAGCCATGAGGAGAGGGTTATGAGTTGTATATGGCTCTTCCTCCATTTGGAGCCTTTGGAATATCGGTGTTAAGGAGTTGATTGTATTGGATAGTTTGTGGTATGCTGCGGGGAGTACGACAAGAAATGGCAAGCTGTTTCCTGTTCACTTGCATAACAACATGTTCTGAAACCTTTAGCTCACTGAATACAATCAGACCTTGTGAAAACAGAATCTAGAGGCAAAATGGATTTGGCCTCCTAATATAAACTGACAATTTATAAACTGCTCAGCACTTAAGCTTGCAAATTGTCAAAAACCCTTTACTTGGTACGCTATGTGGACAGTTTGGTCTTCTGTTTCTTAAGCTGGGTGTCACAGCGTTAGTGACTGCACAGGTGGAACACTCAGCTCATGTTGTTTCAACACCCAATGGACCAGCATGGCCATCACTTTTAACAGCTTTAACTGGTTGAGTGTTCTGAGCAGTCTGGCATGTCAACAGGAGTTCCTCTCACTCCAGTAAATTAAATTGTGCAGTGCACTAGTGCTGCAACCATATTGGGTGACCCACTACTGATATGATCAATGAATGCTCGCTCCAGAATCGAGTGGAATCTGTTGTTTTCAGTTGTCTTTCCGGCAATAACCAAAAATGGAATCAGCCCCAGGGCAGGGAATTGTTCTGATGGTGACTGTGCTGGCCACAACATGTTTGAGGGCCAGGATCGTGCAGTCGGTGGTGAAAAGGACAATGTCAATATGTTTCTGAAGTTGGGAGCAAACCAATTATTTGTAGCAGAATCAAACAATTTGCCTTGCTGACATGTACATTCTAAGGATAACACTTCATAATATGGGGAGAATTTTTAATTTGAGAGAAATCTACCTCTTTGATTGAGCTTTAAGTCACCTCCTCCTACTGCCTCTCATAAGGTGCAGTTAAAGCCAAATTCTTCATTTACTGTTACACAAAGCAGTCCTTGTGCTTGGTTCACGTGACAGAAGGGCAGCTTGGGAGAATTTTTGGCACATGCTTATCCCTAACTCTTCCAGGGCAGAGACAGTGGAAATGGGGGGCAGAATTCTCCCACGCCACGCTGTTTAGGAGAATTGCCGTTCGAGCCGATTTTTCGCGTGACGCCAGTCCGACGCCGTCCCGACATTCTCCCAACTGGCGAGAACGGCGGCATCGAGGTTGGCACCGCGCCTGCCGGAGAATCGCCCAAGGTGCAAGGTATGGGGATTCTCCGGGCCCCCCGCTATTCAGCGGCCCGGGTGGGCCGAAGTCTCCACGGCGTGACCCCTGCTAAATAAATTTGTCAGCCAGTCGTGCTGGCTGATGATGCGGAGTGAGGAGATGAGCGGCTGGCGTTCTCGGAGGAGACATGTTGTGGTGTCTGGTGCTGGCGGGGGGAGGGGTTTTGGGGAAGGGTGCCACCATGCTCGGAGAGGGGGGGGGGGTTGGAGGAGGAGGGAGGGGGGGGGGGGTTGGAGGAGGAGGAGGAGGGGGGCGGGGGGTGTGATCAGTGCCATGTTGAATGATGACAACCTGCTCTGCGATGAGCTGTGAGCTTGGATCGTTAGACAATGTCTGACTCATGGCCACAGCTACACCCTCCACCTTGGTGGTCCCTGTATGCATCACGGACACTCCATCAAATGGCCATGTGGGGTAGCTGGCGTCGGTGTGCCAAGGACGACGGGGTGTTTGGGGGGGGGGGGGGGGGTGTTGGGGGTACGGGACGGGACACACACACACACACACCCGGCATCACCGTTGTACCGAACTTCGACCCCAGCGCCACTCGGTCCCCTTCACGACCCCTCAGGCACCGGACATAGCACAGAGGCATCTAGGTTTGGTGTAACAGTGCCCGCTGCCCACCAGATGCATCAGGGACGGAACGGGGGAAGTCTGAGTGTTCCGGGACCTCCCTTGCTGGAGTCACCGGGAAGGGCCCCAGAACCTCCTCCTCCTTCGGGGAGCCCGTTGGCCCCTGCGTCGTACTACGGGATGGTGGTGCGAGCGGAGACGAGCGACGTGGCACCACCGACACCTGGCGCTGCCAGTCCTGGAGGCCCGCTGTGGCATCGACCAGGGTCTGAACGTTCGCAGCGACGGAGCTCAGGGAGTGCGCCATCCCTGTCGGGGGCTGTGCAACCTCCCGTTGGGCTTGTGCGATGCCATCCAGCACGTGCGCAAGGCCGCCGATGCTCTCAGCGATGGCCTGCTGGGACTGGGCCATGGCCTGCTGAGACTGGGCCAGACCCTGGAGCGTGGCGGCAATGTCCAGCTGGCTCTGGGACATGGCTGCCTGTGAGAGGGCAGCCCTGTCCTGTGCCACGTATGACACATGCACATGTAGCCCCACGCCTTGCAGAACCTGCCCCATTGCCTCCACCACGAACGCCACCCGTGTGGTGTCTGCCTGGGTGGCAGCCATGACCGGCACCACTCCCTGCTCCTGGACGCGGATGGATTCCTCCAACTGCGCTGCAGATGCTGGAAGACGGCCGTCATCCCCTTGTCCACTTCCTGGGTTTCCAAATGCATCGGGTCTGTGGGTGGGCCTGCTAAGTCCAGGAACCCGGGAACCATCTGGGCGGAAGCTGGGTGCTGGGCCTGGCCTACCCTCCGACCGTCCAGCCCCTCGGCTGCTCCTACCTCCATCAGCTGTACTGGTTCGGCTGTGTGGTGCGCAGCAGTCAGTGTTCCAGAAGCCTAATCACTAATGTGCCCAACCGAGGTGAGTGCATCTGCGATGGTGGAGGGTGTGAGTGACAGCAGTGACACAAGGGGAGCGATTCTCCGACCCCCCGCCGGGTCGGAGAATCGCCGGGGGCTGGCGTGAATCCCGCCCCCGCCGTGTCCCGAATTCTCCGCCACCAGAGAATCGGCGGGGGCGGGAATCACGCCGGTCGGCGGGCTCCCCTCAGCGATTCTCCGGCCCGCGATGGGGCGAAGTCCTGCCGCTGTCAACCCTCGCCAGCCGGCGTGGATTGAACCACCTACCGTACTGGCGGAAGCAGACCGGGCCGGCGGGCTCCGGGGTCCTGGGGGGGGGGGGGGGGGCGCGGGGCGATCTGGCCCCGGGGGGTGCCCCCACGATGGCCTGGCCTGCGATCGGGGCCCACCAATCGGCGGGCGGGCCTGTGCTGTGGGGGCACTCTTTTTCTTCCGCCTTCGCCATGGTCTCCACTATGGCGGAGGCGGAAGAGACCCCCTCCACTGCGCATGCGCGGGTTGCCGTGAGCGGCCGCTGACACTCCCGCGCCGCCCGGCGAAGTCCTTTCGGCGCCGGCTGGCGTGGCGCCAAAGGCCTTTCCCGCCAGCCGGCAGGGCGGAAATCACTCCGGCGCGGGCCTCGCCCCTCAAGGTAAGAGCTTGGCCTCTAAAGGGGTGGAGAATTCCGCACCTTTGGGGCGGCGCGACACCGGAGTGCTTCCCGCCACTCCATTACGCCGGATTCCCCCGTCCCACCGGGTAGGGGAGAATCCCGGCCAAGGTCCATGTCCATGTCCTCATCGGACCCCAGGTCTGGGGTCTCCTGGGTCGAGCCTTGGACCGATGGACATTGTCCCTGGCCCATGTGAGGTGCCGTGTCCGGTCTGTCCATCATCTGTCTGGCCGTCCTCTGTGCGTCACTGTCCAGAGTCCCCGTCCTCTGTCCGTCACTGGCTCTCTGTCCTCTCCTCGTTCGTCTCATGGCCTTCAGTGTCCTGACTGTCCATCCTGTGTTCGTCAGTGTAGTTTCTGTCGGTCCTCTGTGCGTCCGCTTCCTGTGCCCCGGCCTCGGACTCGGGCCCTCCTGTCCGTCTACCTTCCCCTCCCTGGTCTCCCCTCGTCTTGGGCACAGTATCGCCCTGCGCTCTTCAACTGCCTCCAGCAATGCCTCCAGGTCATTGTCCCAGACCCTGGGAGAGGCACGGCGGGGCTCAGCCACCTCTCTCTGTCGGGGCCTGAGCGCGGATCGCGCACATTAAATGACGCAGCGTCATCCCGGCGTCGCGCGATGACTGCACTGCTCTGGTGCCACGCCCACAGCGTTTCTCGTGGCCCTGCTGCTGGCCCCTTTTCGGGGCCTGAATCGATGCGGCCGTCGTGAAACGCGACGGCGCTGATACTCTGACTCGCCATCGGAGAATCCCGCCCGGGGTTCATTCAGGAGTGTGAGTTTCATGTGCATCATTTTCAATGCAGTCTCAGCTGTCCTTTGCACAGAGGAATAGCACACAGTGCAGAAGGAGGCCATTCGACCCATTGAGTCTGCACCGACCCACTTAAACCCTCCCTTCCACCCTATCCCCGTATCCCAATAACCCCATCTAACCTTTTTGGTCACCAAGGGCAATTTATCATGGCCAATCCACCTCGCCTGCACATCTTTGGACTGTGGGAGGAAACCGGAGCACCCGGAGGAAACCCACGCAGACATGGGGAGAACGTGCAAACTCCGCACAGATAGTGGCCCAGCGGGGAATCGAACCTGGGACTCTGGCGCTGTGAAGCCACAGCTATCATGCTGCTCAAGCATGTCATAGATTATCATAGAATTTATAGCGCAGAAGGAGGCCATTCGGCCCATCGAGTCTGCACCGGCTCTTGAAAAGAGCACCCTACCCAAGGTCAACACCTCCACCCTATCCCATAACCCAGAAACCCCACCCAACACTAAGGGCAATTTTGGACACTAAGGGCAATTTATCATGGCCAATCCACCAAACCTGCACATCTTTGGACTGTGGGAGAAAACCGGAGCATCCGGAGATAAACCCACGCACACATGGGGAGGATGTTGGTTTAGCACACTGGACTAAATCGCTGGCTTTTAAAGCAGACCAAGGCAGGCCAGCAGCACGGTTCGATTCCTGTACCAGCCTCCCCGAACAGGTGCCGGAATATGGCGACTAGGGGCTTTTCACAGTAACTTCATTGAAGCCTACTTGTGACAATAAGCGATTTTCAGTTCATTCAT
This sequence comes from Scyliorhinus torazame, assembly GCF_047496885.1. Taxonomy (NCBI): domain Eukaryota; kingdom Metazoa; phylum Chordata; class Chondrichthyes; order Carcharhiniformes; family Scyliorhinidae; genus Scyliorhinus; species Scyliorhinus torazame. The sequence goes on along the minus strand of NC_092712.1, from coordinate 285,967,892 downwards.
GTGCAGACTCCGCAGACAGTGACCCAAGCCGGAATTGAACCTGGGACCCTGGAGCTGTGAAGCAATTGTGCTATCCATAATGCTACCGTGCTGCCCATGTTGACCATTTATGTGTCTGATAAGATCTGTCTGTGATGGAACCAAACAGCATTTTTTTCAGATGAAGACTTTTTTGGGAATGTGCAATTAATTTGAAAATTGAGCAAATGTCGAAGCTCATACCAATGATGCGGTACAATCCAAGTAGAAACACCTGACTGTGATCATTGTATTGGCCCCTTCAATCTCTCCGAGTAAATGGGGGTAATGTAATCTCGAGCCAGAAATCCACTTATAAATTAAAAACGTTAATGGAGAGCCACAAATCCAAACAGAGTTCTGCAGGGGGAGTGTAACTCCTGACCAACATTTACATCCTCAATCAATGTCACACAAAAAAAAGATAGTCATTGCTGGGTGTGGGAGCTTCCCAAATGCAAATGGTGTCATTACGACAGTGGCTGCACTTCAAAAGTAATTTATTGGCCATAAAGTGCTTGAGATATCCGGTAGTTATTATGCACAGACCACCGCTGGTAGTCAGTACTTGGTTGTGAATTACATGCACTGTGGCTCCGTGTCGCAAACTGTTCTACCTTTGAGAGACAACTTAAAAGAGTTTTAAAGAGGCCAATTCAGAAACCCAAAGGAAAGTGTTCAAAACACTGTACAACTTAAGTGAATGTCAGTATTTGTTTTATTGTACTCCTGGGCTACAATTAATGATCTACGAAACGTTTTTATCTAAACTACTAGTCACACCTGAGAGCCCATCTGAACCTGGTCTTTATGCCAAGCGCATTTGCATCACTTGTGCCCTCTGTAATCTTATCTGAAATAGCCAAAAATTCCAATCTAAACAGCACATTATGGAAGAAATTGGCTGCAACATTCACCCAATAAAAGACGTTTCATTATTTGGATATCATTTGCTTTGGAAAGTATTGCCGCCACCCAACCGAAGGTAACCTTGGCACACGTCCTCCATTTTATTGCCAGCAGCTCACTCCGGCTGACCTACGACCAGTCAGTGATGGAGCGCCTTTTGGCCCTACCGTGGGAAGATATTTCGCAATACAAGGCAGGGCACTCAGGGATGAGGCAGTGCACACCAGGGACTTCGCACAGGATTCTGGTGTCTTTACTGCTAGTTCACCAATTAGCAATAATTTTTAAAATGGTCTCACCCCTTGTAAAACTTAATTAGAGGGGAACGAGTCAAGGTGCCATCATTATTGAAAACCTAACGGTCCTACACTGTGCAAGATGTTTATATGCAACTTTTTAAAAATGTGCAATACCAAGCTATTTTTATAAATACTACTTAGGTTTCATTTGAAAATAATTTTATGGATTTGCTGAATTTGCGTGGGACGTGTTAGTTTGAATGTTACCAAGGTTTGAAAAATATGACGATGATTATATGCACTTGCAAAAATGTATCAAATATCAACTGTCATAAGTGAAAGGTTGAAACTCAAGACTGTAATCAATTTTAAATTTTTGCACAAGAAAAAATAAACCCTGGCTGAAAATGCAGACTATTCTAATTTTGTCACAGAGGTATTATTTTTCAGCACATTCAGGTCCCAGTGGGCTTCCTTTGCAGTGGATGAGAGATATAACAGCCTGCAATTTGTGTCCATTTTAAATTTCTTTTAGCAAAATCTGACAAATCTGCGTCTATTGTCTCAGACTGGGCTTGTGCTGTGTGACTGGACAAACTGAACTGAGAATTCACTTCTCAGCTCTGCTCAAGCATGACCTCTTGTTGACCGAAAGGGAACTGTCGAGTTAGAGAGTCAGGGCACGGTTCCCCACCCCTCCCGCCGGTGACATGCAAGTGTGAACATGACTATCATGAATTTGCATGGATTTTAATATTAAACTGCTTCCGCTGTAGCATCCGGCCCCGCGGTATATAACTCCCCACCCCACCCTGGCGCTGTGACGTCGTGCTGGCGCGAATCACTGATGGTATACGAAAACCTGTCATAAACAGTGCACCAGGGCTGCGGAGGTCACTGAGACTGGGCATTGCCCCGGGGTAATCCCTCTCCATTGGTGTAGGGCTTCTCTTTATGTTGGGGGAGTGGTGGAGGAGAGGGGGAGTGATGGAGAGGGGAAGTGAACCCCCCCCCCCCCCCAATACTTCCATGGCGGGGGGTTTCTATGAAAACTTGGACTTGTGGATAGGGTCCTCCATGGCTGTGGGGGCTGAGAGGAGTTCATTTTTTCGCAGAATGGGGTACCCTTTAAAGATGGTGTTGTGATCTCCGTGCAGCTGGGCTTGGCGGATCTGGTCAGAAAACCTGGTGTTTCTGGAGAGAAACATTCCCGTTTTCAATCAGAACCGGACATGTTGTAATTTTTTTGGGAAAATCCCACCCATAGTGGAAAACGAGGCCATTCGGCCCATCATATTTGTGCCACTCTTAAACCTCTTATCTATTCTTATCCCATTTTCTAACAATTGGTCCGTATCTTTGTATGCTATGGCATGTTTTGTCCTTCATGACCATCCACTGTTTAAATGGAACCAAATTCTGTATAAGGTATAATAAAACAGAAAAATACTGTAAATTCCCAGTAGGTCAGGCAGCATCTGTCGACAGAGAGAAAAAAGTTAAATGGTGGAGTTTTCTCACAGGCTTCCGGACGCATTGGGGGTCTCAACCCTGCACTTGGTCATAGTCATCTGGAAGGTCTCCCAATTTTCTGCCACTTCCCTCACCGTCCTATTAAGGATAATAATAATCTTTATTAGTGTCACAAGTAGCCTTACATTAGCACTGCAATAAAGTTACTGTGAAAATCTCCTCGTTGCCACATTCCGGCGCCTGTTTGGGTACACTGAGGGAGAATTCAGAATGTCCAATTCACCCAACAAGCACGTCTTTCGGGACTTGTGGGAGGAAACCGGAGCACCCGGAGGAAACCCACACAGACATGGGGAGAACGTGCAGACTCTGCACGGACAGTGACCCAAGCCGGGAATTGAACCAGAGACCCTGGCGCGGTGAAGCAACAGTGCTAACCACTGTGCTACTGTGCTAGCAGACAGGTTCTGGACATTGCCAGCCCAATCAGATGGCTGGCATCTGTGGAGCCTCAGGAGGCCCCACCTGCAAAACTGGTGCTGCAGCAGTAGGCTAGAGATGGTGAGGCATCCTCATTGGTCTACAAAGAGGCTACCACTAAAGATTCCCAAAGCCAGGAGGGACATTGGGATGGAAGATAAATCCATCCACAGGCCTGTAGGTAACCTCTATTGCGGTCTTTCATGCACGTCATATGGCATGGATCCTCCAGCTCCAATGGTTACCCCAAGCCAATGCGTTGAAAGCCACTGCAAGCACTCTGCCAGTAGTAAGGTTCTAGCAACACTGCAAAATCAGCCCTTGTGGGGGGGCCTTAACCACCCCCTATGCTGCCCTTAGGAAGGTATCCCGGCAGCAAGTAGGTGTGGCTCCCTTCTAAGTTTCTGGCCTCCCCCATCTCCAACCCTTTTCTGTATGGCCAGGAAAACCCAGCTTGATAATTCTGGTCAGGGGGCAGCAGCGTGGTGCAGTGGTTAGCACTGCTGCCTCATGGCGCCGAGGACCCGGGATCGATCTCGGCTCCAGGTCACTGTTCATGCGGAGTTTGCATTCTCCCGGTGTCTGCATGGGTCTCACCTCCACAAGCCAAAGATGTGCAGGGGAGGTGGATAGCCACGCTAAATTGCCCCTTAATTAGAAAAAATGAATTGGGTTCTCTAAAAAAAATTTAAAAAAAGGATTATTCTGGTTTCTGACCCTTCTTCAGAATTGGAATTTAGGATGTAGCAGTTGTTAACCAAGTCAGAGGCAGAGAAGGTTTGGAGGCAGGGAAGGGTTGGAGGAGTCAGATGGAAGTAAAGAAGAAAGAATGGCTTAGTGTCCTTGCAGGAGCAGAGCCACGCAGAGTGCAATGAAGGATGTGGTCAGTGTGTACACACGTTGAGGAAACAAGGGAAACAGTCAGAGATGGATCTTGTGAAGACAAGGGAGGGTGGAAATTAAAAGCAAAGTTGATGAACTTTTCCAGTTCTGGGCAAGAGCCGGAAGTGGCATCGAGAGAGCCAATCCAAGTAGGACGGGGTGAATATTCTGCATATCTTATGAGAAAGCAAGCATATGCAGGACCCATACAGGTTCCTACCTGGGGAAACAATAGATGTCAAAGAGGTAAATCAATGAAAGTAGAGGTTTAACAAAGCAGAGGAGAGTGTTAGTTGGTGGTAACTAGTTAGACCTCCATTCCAGGAAGAAGCAGAAGTCCCAGAGGGCATCCTTTTGGCAGATGGTGGTGTAGACAAACTGGGCATAGATGGTGAATATGTATATGGGCAGCACAGTGGCTAAGTGGTTAGCACTGCTGTCCCACAGCGCCAGGCACCGGAGTTTGATTTCAGCCTTGGGTGACTGTGTGGAGTTTGCATGTTCGCCCAGTGTTTGCGTGGGCTTCCTCCGAGTTCTATGTTTTCCTCTCACAGTCCAAAGATGTGCAGGTTAGGTGGATTGGACATGCTAAATTGCATCTTCGTGTCCAAAGATGTGCAGGTCAGGGGCGGGGTTACGTGGTTAGGGCAAGGGAGTGGGCCAAGGGAGAGTGCACATTTGGAAGGTTGGTGTAGACTCGATGGGCTGAATGGCTTCCTTCTGCACTGTAGGGATTCTATTGTTACGTCTGCGCAGCAAGAGAAATTCAGTTACTACAATAATTTATCAGCGATTTCCTAACAACTGAGAAGGTGGCAATAGTCATCTCCTACAAGAGGCAACCTTGCGGTGCATCCTGCCACCTCGTTGACAGAGCTTTGTAATGAATCCTTCCCTTCAGCTCTTACCCCATAGAAAAGAGAAAACTTTCAGTTCCGAGGACATACCCAATTCTCTTTTCAAAGTGACTGCTCTGGCTCCTTCCACCACCCATTCAATAGGACAATTTTTTTCTGTTTAGCCTCTCTGTAAGGTATTTTGATGCTAACATTTTTACCTCTTTCTTTTTAACCTTGTCCTTATCCTCTGCCTAAACAGCTTTTCGGCAGCCATTTAAGCATGGTTTTTGAATACTCTGAAATGTGCTGTGAAAACCTCTTTCATCGCCCTCGCTCTCGGCAAACATAGGAACACTAGGTTGTTATGCTCAAAGATATTAGAAAGGTCACATCCCCTGACTGTGAATTGAACCCAGGCCACATTTGTAAAAGCAACAAACCCGAGCCACTAAACCAACACTTAAGTGGGCTTCTTGATACCTACGGTACCCTGACCTTTGCCCAAGCTAGGGAGCAAGTTCGTTCCTCCCGCCAAATGCCATTGTCACTTAAAGAAGTGACTTAAGGAGTCTGTCGAGCAGACTGATGTGCCATCTTCCTTCTTTGTGGCAGTGGCGGTTGTCAACTGCTCAAATAGCCTTCCCCATAACATCGAGCATAACCGATGCAAGTCAAGGAGAGTTTTCTTAATACATGAAAAATTGCCCATCTAATGCCTCACAGTCAGTAGAGAGAGAACGGATGGCACTCAGAAAAATGTAAACAGCAAATTAGTCAATAAACACAGCTGCTTAACTACTTGCAGTATCTCTGCATTGGTCCCAGTGGAAACCTACCCTGTTGAGTGCATTGCAATCAGGGTCATTTTCATCTAGTCAGTTTGCACTCTGTGTGCACAGAACTCACTCAAGCAGCAGGTAATTGGGTCTAATTCCCTTCTTCACAGCTGTGATTCCACTCCCATTCTGACCTCAGCCTGCAAACAATGTTCCAATGAAACTCAACAGAAGCTCAAGAAATGGCACCTCATCTTTCAATTAAGCATTTTACAGCCTTCAGGCCTCAATATTGATTTCAGCAATTCTAGATGATATCAAAGAACAAAGAACAAAGAACAAAGAAAAGTACAGCACAGGAACAGGCCCTTCGGCCCTCCAAGCCCGTGCCGACCATACTGCCCGACTAAACTACAATCTTCTACACTTCCTGGGTCCGTATCCTTCTATTCCCATCCTATTCATATATTTGTCAAGATGCCCCTTAAATGTCCCTATCGTCCCTGCCTCCACTACCTCCTCCGGTAGTGAGTTCCAGGCACCCACTACCCTCTGCGTAAAAAACTTGCCTCGTACATCTACTCTAAACTTTGCCCCTCTCACCTTAAACCTATGCCCCCTAGTAATTGACCCCTCTACCCTGGGGAAAAGCCTCTGACTATCCACTCTGTCTATGCCCCTCATAATTTTGTATACCTCTATCAGGTCGCCCCTCAACCTCCTTCGTTCCAGTGAGAACAAACCGAGTTTATTCAATCGCTCCTCATAGCTTATGCCCTCCATACCAGGCAACATTCTGGTAAATCTCTTCTGCACCCTCTCTAAAGCCTCCACATCCTTCTGGTAGTGTGGCGACCAGAATTGAACACTATACTCCAAGTGTGGCCTAACTAAGGTTCTATACAGCTGCAACATGACTTGCCAATTCTTATACTCAATGCCCCGGCCAATGAAGGCAAGCATGCCGTATGCCTTCTTGACTACCTTCTCCACCTGTGTAGCCCCTTTCAGTGATCTGTGGACCTGTACTCCTAGATCTCTTTGACTTTCAATACTCTTGAGGGTTCTACCATTCACTGTATATTCCCTACCTGCATTAGCCCTTCCAAAATGCATTACCTCACATTTGTCCAGGTTAAACTCCATCTGCCATCTCTCCGCCCAAGTCTCCAGACAATCTAAATCCTGCTGTATCCTCAGACAGTCCTCATCGCTATCCGCAATTCCACCAACCTTTGTGTCGTCTGCAAACTTACTAATCAGACCAGTTACATTTTCCTCCAAATCATTTATATATACTACAAAGAGCAAAGGTCCCAGCACTGATCCCTGTGGAACACCACTGGTCACAGCCCTCCAATTAGAAAAGCATCCCTCCATTGCTACCCTCTGCCTTCTATGGCCTAGCCAGTTCTGTATCCACCTTGCCAGTTCACCCCTGATCCCGTGTGACTTCACCTTTTGTACTAGTCTACCATGAGGGACCTTGTCAAAGGCCTTACTGAAGTCCATATAGACAACATCTACTGCCCTACCTGCATCAATCATCTTAGTAAACACTCCCCACTTTCTCACAGCAGGTGCTGGTAGTGATTTTTGCTGTCATCATTTAAAGCTCCACTGGATCCATATTTTTTGTTCCTGTCCCATTGCACCATATCATGTGATGTCCTCTGCCCTCTGTTCCATCACACATCTTACTCTTTGTTATTTCTTTGCCTCCTTTCCCAGGCCCTGAACTTGCTTATAGATGTTACACGACCCAAAATGTTAACTAAGCTTCGCTGTCCTTTTGCAGCATTTTCTGTTTTTATTTAGATCTGTTGTGTCCATCATTCAGCGGAACTGTGGGGAGTCTGCACTGTCTGACATTCACAGTGCAGCACGAAGGGTCTTCAACACTTTTGGTAAGGCCACCTTACAGATGAGATGTAAGCAGAAGGCCTTGTCTGCCTTATAAACATATGGACATAAAAGATTTCATGGCGTAATCTTAAAGACGAGTGGGAGTGTTCTCCGTTGTAACATCCCGAGAGGCTATCAAGTCCTCGGCTCACACCTCTCTTAACTCGCTACCCCGTGTTCCTCCTTTAAAGCGCTCCTGAAAACCTATCTCTTTGGCCAAGCTTTTGGTCACACTATCCAATATCTCCTTATGTGGTTTGGTGTCAACGTTTTGCCACTGCCAAGTTATCCTCTGTAATGTCCCGCCTTTTATTCCCACGGAGCTCCTCCTCACCCACCTACATCAACTGGGGGAGGTACGGTCAAGGGTGATACCGCTCCCGCTCGGCCTCAAAGATCCCGCCCTCAAGCATATTTTCTCATTCCGGCGCCAGGTCTTTGTTTGCCTGGCCCAGGAGGAGGTCCTGGAAGGGACTTTTGAGATCGCTTTTGGGGACAAAACCTACTGCATCTTCTGGTCCGCGGGGTGGCGTGCGGTGCCACGCCTGCAAGAAGGTACGACATATTAGAAAAGATTGCCCCACCTCTAACACTGCCACTGATGGTGCTGCCGCCCCCTCTACTTCCATCTGGCATGGAAGTGAGGGGACAGCCGTGTGGCCGGAAGGCTGAGAAGACTACCAACAGGGCGATTCGCCAACAGTCAGGTTTAGGTCTTCTGACCCTGATTGACCCAGTGCCCCTGGCTACTGACCCGGGTGCAGCCATTACGCCTCACCCCACCATCACCCAGCAACACCCTCAGCCCGGTGACATTTTGCCATCAGATGCCGGGCCCAGCGACACTTCTGCGCGGGCCCCTCTGGGTGGCGGTAGTGAGGTGCGCGACCTCGAACCAGAGGGTGCTCTGTCCCAGCCACAAATTCTGGAGAAAGCATTGAGGGACAAGGGGTCACCCTGGAGGGGCCTCCAGAGATAGAATCTCCCCGGCGTGTGACCCTCTCCCCCACAAACGGCGTCAATCCAGGTTCCTTTCCATCGATGTCACGCCCGAAAGAAAAGAGGCGGGGGGGATAGTGAAGAAATCCCAGCAGCTGCCGCTGTCTCCCGAGCAGGGTGTTTTGGGGTCAGACAGGACCCAGTACAATTTAGCACCCCGGACTTGTTCAATTTCTCAGGGGAGGGGGTCAGCGATAACCCCTGGCTTCTTAGGTTCTTAGCGGGTTATGGTTTGGAAGACTCTGTGTCCCAACCGCTGTCTTTGGGCACCTCTACCGCCATCCCGGACCTGTTTCCGGAGTTATTTTTGGTGTCTTCCAGTGACCAGGCGGCGGGGGCGGAGCAGGCATCTGCACCACTGCCTCCCGCTGGCCCAGGACCCCGGGAGGAGCCTGAGGAGATCCCACCTGTCGATGATCTCGGTGGCGGGATCAAGGCAGCCCGAGTTGGTCGGTAGGCCCGTGTCGCCCGCCGCACTCAGTGTGGTGAAGGATTCGGGCCCGGAGAGCGAATGTCCAAAGGCTGTCAGCCGCCCAGTGTCGGGAGCGCAGGGTGCACGAGACGCTCTGTAGCGGGTCTCACTCGTGCCTGACACTATGTCGCCACTCACCCCCTCTGGGGAACTCCCAGAATCTAGCACATCATATTGAAGGTTCTTTTGTTTTTCTAAATCTGTAGATAGTTCAGGCAGTGCCCTATTGGGCCCCCGCTTCACCACCACTCCGACTCCCTCCCTCCCCACCACCGTCCTTTCCCCTCTTCCCCCCCCCCTCCTTTCCCTTCTGTTGGTAAGAGGCGAGGGTATCTGGTCTCTCCAGCACAAAGTTTAGTGCTTGTACCATTTGATTTTTGTAGAAACATGTTGTGAACTGTTTTAATAATCAGAGTACCCCCCCCCCCCCCCCCCAATACATTGGTACTAAGGGGAGGGTACCCTGTTTCTCCAACACAAAGTGAGTGTTTGTATCGTTTGGCCTTGTATATATTTTTAAATGTTTTAATAAAATGATATGCCTCACAATGCTCCTATGGAGCATCTTGGGACCTACGCATTAAAGGTGTTATATAAATTGCCGTCGTTGACAGAAGTAAACAATCCCATCTCTTCCTTCTTGAATTGGCTGCAGCCTTTGACACAGTTGACCACACTATCTTCCTCCAAAGCTTCCCTCATCGCCCCGCTGGGTGGGCCTACGCTCACCTGGTTCCATTTGTATCCATGTAATCGTAGTCAGAGTGTCAATTGCCAATGGTTTTTCTTCCCATTCCCTCACCATTAATTACTTTAGTGTCCCCCAAGGATCTAGCCTTCGTCCCCTCCTATTTCTCAACTACATATTGCTCCTCAGCAACATCACCCAGAAATACAGCATTGATTTTCACATGTACCGTAACGATAGACAGCTCTACCTCTCGACTGCTCCACTGTCATTAAATTATCAGATTGCTTGTCTAACATCCAGCACTAGATAAATAGAAATCTCCAATTGAATAATGGCAAGACCAAAGCCATTATCTTCAGTCTCTAGTACGAATTCCGTTTCCTAGCTACCAACTCCATCCCTCTCCCTGACAACTGTTGGACGCTAAATCAGACTGTTCAGAATCTTGTTATATTTGACCCTGAGAGTGGCTTGACACCCACAAATCCACGCTATCACCAACACGACCTAATTCCACCTCCATAACATTTACCAACTCTAACCCAACCTTAGTTCATAGACTTGACTATTCCAATGTACATCAAGCTAGCCTTCCACATTCTACGTTCAGTAAAATTTAGGTTATTCTACTGCCCACTCCCTTACACCACCAAGTCCTATTTATCCATCACTATTGTGCTCGCCTACCAACCCTGGTTCTCAGTTAAGCCATGCCTTAATTTCAAAAGTTTAATTCTTGTTTTCCACGTGACCTCATCCCTCACTAGCTCTGTAATCTCCTCTAGCCCCCCAAACCTTCTAAGATATCAGCACTCCTCTAATTCTGGCATCTTCAGCACCCCCCTTTTAATTGCTCCACTATTGGCATCTGCACCTTCAGTTGCTGAGATCTTAAGCCCTAGAATTCCCTCAATTAACCTTTCCACTTCTCTGTCTCTCTTTTACTTCTTTAAGACACTCTTTAAAACCTACCTCTTTGACCTAGCTTTTGGCCAGCTGTCCAAATATCACTGTGTGTGATTCAGTGTCAATTTTTGCTTTATAATGCTCTTTTGAAGTATCTTAGGACATTATTATATTAAAGATGCTATATAAATACAAGTTGCTGTTGTGGTTGGTGTCGTGGACAATATCCTTCAACCAATATCACTGAAAAGCTACACACACATGATAGTTCTTTTGCACATTCCCAACAAAGTGAAGTCCATTTGTGCCTCACGTTTCTCTTAAGTCACACTACAGTCGCACACTAGTGGACATGACATTACCCATAAAACAAGCCATTAGAAAAGTGGTCTTGGATGGTTCTTCTTGCTATCGATGCAGGTGTGCACATATCTAAGTTTGCCAGATTCCGATAACTGGAGCTCCAGATCCTGAAAGGAATACTTTAATTTCACTTACTTTTAGTTACCTTTTGAGTTTACTTCTGGCAGAGCAATGTCCTTAGTTACACCTTCTACAAAAATTCACAAGATGTGCACCGAGTCGCAGTGTGAAACATGCTAAATTTGTCCATTACGTACACGCATGTGCCACACACAAAGGCACACACCACATATGTGCATGTGCGTGTCCACAAAAACACACATGCATGTGTGTTGGACATATCTCCATTATTCTAGGTGCAAAGATTTGTCTATTATTTCTGAAATACCAAAAACAAAATAGTATCTCAGGTACCAATTTAATTAAAAAATGGCTATTATTTGTTCAAATGTGCTTCAACACGGTTTACAAAATTTAAAACCATAGCTCCGTTCCTAAAAGCAAAAGGAAATTTGCTTCAAATATCAGAAATTAGGAGTCCAACAGATACATCGACACATCCCAAAGATTTCTGTATATTCATTCCTACAGGTCACATCCTTCACTTGCGAGGTTGGTGGATGGAATGGTTGATCTGATGTGCAACAGGTAGTTTCTCCACTGATGGGTAAGGCTTCTGGTGAGCAACCTGAGCAGCAGCTGGAGGAAAGTCTTTGTCCCCCTGTGGCAGGAATGATCAAGGCACAATTAGTCTGTATCGAACACAAGGGAAATAAAAAGAAAAACAATCCTATCTTTCTCTAAAGACTCATGGAGAAAAACGACCAGTCTTCCAGATAGCGTCTTTCTCAAACTCAGCAGATCCCAAAGACCTTTTACAGCAAATGAAGCACTTTTTGAAGTGTGGTCGGTCACTGCTGCATCTAGGTCTATGCACCGTTGGTCAATAACTGTTAATATCCATGCCAAACAAAAGCTATCAATCAAAAACTGTTGACATTTTCAACTTGAGTTAGCCTCAGCAGCTTTTTTGAGATGGTGGGAGTCCCAGATTTCTACTACTCTCTCGTGTGAAAAACTGCTTTTGGGATCACCACTAATGATTCAGTTTGACTTTTCAGTTATAACCCTTGTTCTAGATTTTCCCACAAGAGGGAACAGTTTCTCTCTATCTAATCTATTATCAAAGACAGCACCCTCCAACAGGACAGCACTCTATCCGTTGTGCACTAGGGGTGCCAGCCTGAATTATGTGCTGAACTCTCTGGAACAGGGCTTGAACGCACAACATTTTGACTCAGAAGAGACGAGAGTCCTACCAACTTAGCCATGGTTAACTTGTTTCTCATGAGAAAAAAAAGGGAGGGCGGCATATGGCACAGTGGTTAGCACTGGGACTGCGGCGCTGAGGACCCGGGTTCAAATCCCGGCCCTGGGTCACAGTCCGGGTGGAGTTTGCACATTCTCCACGTGTCTGCGTGGGTTTCACCCCTACAACCCAAAGATGTGCAGGTTAGGTGGATTGGCCACGCTAAATTACCCCTTAATGCAAAAAAAATAATTTGGTACTCTAAATTTATTTTTAAAAAGTGAAAAGGGCATACTGGGTGCTGCTGTGAGTAATCACAGAAGCCACAGTTCAGCAAATTAACTCGTCTTTAGATTACAACGGTGGCAATGGAGTTCTCCATTGAAAAAACTTCTCCATTGGTTGCAACTCACCCAGAGGTTATGAAAGGTGTTACGTAACTGCAGTTTCCCTTTATTTTCATCCTGATGACCCTTCCCCATTACTTGACAATTAAGTCGCGTAATCTACCCTTGGCTATATTTTCACAGCTCCACTCCCAGGTTCGATTCCCGGCTTGGGTCACTGTCTATGTGGAGTCTGCACGTTTTCCGTGTGTCTGCGTGGGTTTTCTCCGGGTGCTCCGGTTTCCTCCCACAAGTCCCCAAAGACGTGCTGTTAGGTAATTTGGACATTCTGAATTCTCCCTCTGTATACCCAAACAGGGGCTTTTCCCAGTAACGTACTTGTGACAATAAAATCAATTATTATTATAGTATATAATTTCCCAAACATTGGTGAGATAGCAACTGTGCAATTTGGACACTCAAAAGGTTGGGAAAAGAGGCACAGTAATTGATTTCCAGAAGTTATCAGGGGCTAGAAGGGGTTGCTTCCTGTTATAAGGTCAGTTCAACCTGGTTTTCCCCAATCTTCCCAACAACGTCAAAATGAGATACTGGAAGAATCCCCACGTGGATATAACTGGTAAATAACTCCAGGGTTTCATTTCTAAATTAAGGGATGTTACATGATGAAATCAGGGCAGTATTTGTATAACATCAATGGGACTTTTGTGGTGAACTGTACCACCCTCATAGTTTAGAGATAACATCTAGTGGTGAAAATACAGTACTGCAGCATAACACAAGGGAAATAAAATGAAAAACAATCCTATCTTTCTCTGAAGACTCATGGAGAAAAACGACCAGCCTTCCATACAGCGTCCTTCTCAAACTCAGGAGATCCCAAAGACCTTGCAGCATAAAAATACTGTAGGCACTACCTTGGAAAGTGCCTGCTTGACTCCTGAATATTTAAAAACCCTTAAGGATAGTTTAGGATTGCCATCTGCCCACATCTTTCCCACCAGAAGAGGTGAATTTCTCTAATGGAAACTGGCTGGAAGGTTTAACCTGTAATATCAAGTCAGCTCGTTTATTTTCAGCCCACTGAGCTAAACATCCCCAAAGTTTCCCTTGCCTCTCATTTCTTTCCACCTCTCTTCACGCTCTCTACTTGTTCACCTTGTCGATGAAACCCACCTGCTGCTTCCCTGATACTATTCCCACCAAACTGCTGAGCGACTTCCCATCCTGATCCCGCTCTCTTCAGGCATCAGGTCCCCCATTTCCTTCAAGTCTGCCATCATCACCCCTGTCAGTAAAAAAAACACAACTTCTCTGTGCTTGCAAGCTGCCACCCCATCTCTGACCTCCCTTTCCCCTCCGAAGTCCTTGAACGCGATTTCTGCTCTGCCACAGAACCGAAAGGATCAAAGTCACAAGTTACACATTGCGTGACTGTGACCATGAGAAAGCCTCCTCATCCTCCATGACCTGTCAGGCACCTTAGATATGATTCACCACATCCTCCCCCAACATCTTTCCACCATTGGGTGAAGCACTCACCTAATTCCAATTGCGTCTATCCCGTTGCAGTCTAAGGATGATCTGCGAAGGCTCATCTTCCCACTCCTGCACTGTTATACCCCAAGGATCTGTCCTTAGCCCCTCCTATTTTTCATTTGCATGCTAGCCCTTGATCACATTATCCAAAATCATCTCAGGTTCTGACAACATCTAGCTCTACTTTACGACCATATCTCGACATTCCCACTGCTTAAGAGCCCTGGAATTACCACCCTTATCCCTCTCCGCCACTCTACTTGTCTTTCATTTAAGATACTCTTTATAACCAGATCAAAGAATCTCTACAGAGCAGGAGGCAATTCGCCCCATCAAGTCTGCACCGACCCGCTGAAAGAGAACCCTACCTAGGCTCAATCTCCTACCTAACCTACACATCTTTGGACAGCAAGGGGCAATTTAGTATGTCCAATCCAGCCAACCTGCACTTTTTTGGATTGTGGGAGGAAACTGGAGCATCTGGAGGAAACCCACGTAGACATGGGAGAATGTGTAAACTCCACATAGTCGCACAAGGTTACATGGTAGCACATTGGTTATTAATGCTGCCTCACAGCACCAGGGATCCGGATTCAATTCCAACCTTGCGTGAATGTGTGGAGTTTGTACATTCTCCCCGTAGGTTTTCTCCGGGTACTCCGGTTTCCTCCCACTGTCCAAAGATATGCAGGTTAGATTGATCGGCTCGGCTATGCTAAATTTCCCTTTAAGTGTCCAAAAGGTTAGGTGGGGTTACTGGGTTACGGGGATAGGGTGGGGGTGTGGCCCAGATAGGGTGCTCTTTTGGAGGGTTGGTGTGTACTCAATGGGCCAAATGGCCTCCTTCCGCACTGTAGTGATCCTATGATTTTAAAGCCGAAATTGAACTTGGGTCCCTGGTGCTGTGAGGCACCAGCGCTAACCATTGCGTCACCCACCATTTTGGGTCTGGTGTCCTCATAGCTTGGTGTCATATTTTGTTTGATAGTACTCCTGGGACATTTTAATATGTTAAAGGCTCTATGTGAACGCCAGTTGTTGTTGTTACAAGTTATACATCCAAAGCAGTTGCGTGCATCCTTAGTCACCAACTAATACCAGCAGCAATGGTGGGTGGTGTAGTGACTAGGAATCTCCACACTGCATGTTCAAGGGCAAGTGCACACAGTGTCCAGGGACAGATTTAGAAGAGAATTTCCTATTTCCAAGCGATCTCAAAATAACAAACCAATGCACGTAAACCAAAGCAGAATAAAAACTAAGGGGCCATAAATATAAGATCGCTATTAAGTCTAAAGATCTTAAAGATAAGGATCCGATGGAGTGTGGGTCGTATAGGCCCATATCACTTTTAAACGTGGACGCAAAGATATTGGCGAAGGTACTGGCGGGTTGGCTGGGGCCTCCCGAAGGTGATAGGTTAAGATCAGACGGGGTGTTTTAGAGGGAGGCAGCTCTTTTCGAACATTAGGAGGGCATTGAACGTGGTTATGGCACCGGCGGAGGGGAAGGAAACAGAGGTGGTTGTGGCATTGGACGCCAAGGAAGCGTTTGAGCGGGTAGAATGGGGGTACTTGATGGCAGTTCTAGAGAGGTTTGGAATTGGACCCAGGTTTGTGGACTGGGCAAAGCTATTATATAAGGCGCCAAGGGCCAGTGTCCACACAAACATCAGCTCAGAGTACTTTCCTCTCCATCGTGGGACTAGGCCGGGATGTCCTATGTCACCCCTGCTGTTTGCACGCGCGATTGAGCCATTGGCCATTGCATTAAGAGGTTCGGGGTTATGGAAAGGGATAGTGCAGGGGGGGGGGGGGGTAGATCATAGGGTGTCCTTATATGCCGATGACTTGTTATTATACGCGTCGGAACCAAGTGTGTCAATATGGGGAATACTGGAGCTGCTTCGGGTGTTTGGGTCTTTCTCAGGGTACAAATTAAATCTAGACAACAGTGAACATTTTGGGGTGTCTCGGCCAGGGGTGGGCCAGGGGTGGCGGGTGCTGCCATTCCGTAAGTCAGGGTCTCACTTTAGATACCTGGTGGTGCAAGTTGCTCGAGATTGGGGGGGGGGGGGGGGGGGGCGGCTCCGTTGGTGCAACATTTCTAGTTTGGTGGGGAGGGTGAAAGCTGATCTGGCAAGGTGGGATGGTCTCCCTCTGTCATTGGCAGGTCGGGTACAGGCAGTTAAAATGTGCTGCCGCAATTCCGGTTTATTTTTCAATGCCTGCCGATTTTCCTGCCAAAGGCATTTTTAGAGAGATTGAAGGGATGATTACCTCATTGATATGGGGAGGGAAGGTTGCCAGAATTAAAAAGGTGCTACTACAGAGAGGAAGGCAGCAGGGGGTTTAGGTCTTCCGAACCTGATGTATTATTACTGGGCGGCGAATGTGGAGAGGTACGGAGCTGGGTCAGAGGGGTTGATTCCCAACGGGTCAGAATGGAGGAGAGTTTGGGGAGGGGGTCGGGATTGAAGGCGCTAGCGACAGCACCGCTCCCGACGGCCCCGGGGAGATACTCAGGGAGTCTGGTAGTAATAGCTTCATTGAGAATTTGGAAGCAGTTTCGACAGCACTTGGGTTGGGGGCAGGGTCAAGGGAAATCCCGATTCGGGGGAACCATGGATTTGAGCCAGGGAAGTGGGATGGAAAGTTTCGGAGATGGGAGGAGAAAGGAATTAGGACACTGAAAGATTTATTTCTTGGGGATATCATTTTGCAGGATTGAAGGAGCTGGGAGCGAAGTATGGGCTGGAGCAGGTGGAAATATTTAGATACATGCAGGTTCGAGACTTTGCCAGAAAGGAGATACAGAGCTTCCCAGTAGAGCCGGCTTCCACATTGCTGGAGGAGGTGCTGACGACATGGGGACTGGAGAAGGGGGTAGTATCGGCGGTTTACGGGGCTATTTTGGAGGAGGAGAAGGCGCTGCCAGAAGGGATAAAGGCAAAGTGGGAGGAAGAGTTGGGAGAGGATATGGAGGCGGGATTCTGGTGTGAGGTGCTCTGGAGGGTGAATGCCTCCACCTTGTGTGCGAGGTTGGGGCTGATACAGCTGAAGGTGGTATATAGAGCGCACCTTACAAGGGCGAGTATGAGCCGGCTCTTTGAGGGGGTATAAGATGTGTGTGAACGTTGTGGGGGGGGGCCCCCGCAAACCACGTTCATATGATTTGGTCCTGTCCAAAGCTGGAGGATTACTGGAAGGAGGTATTTAGGGTAATCTCTAAAGTGGTGCACGTGAAACTGGACCCGGGCCCTCGGGAGGCCATATTCGGGGTTTCGGATCAGCCGGGATTGGAAACGGGCACGGAGGCAGATGTTGTAGCCTTCGCCTCATTGATCGCCCGAAGGCGGATCCTGTTAGGGTGGTGATCAACCTCTCCACCCTGTGCCCTGGCGTGGCTGGGGGACCTGCTGGAATTCTTAACGCTTGAAAAGGTCT
Organism: Scyliorhinus torazame; assembly: GCF_047496885.1. Taxonomy (NCBI): domain Eukaryota; kingdom Metazoa; phylum Chordata; class Chondrichthyes; order Carcharhiniformes; family Scyliorhinidae; genus Scyliorhinus; species Scyliorhinus torazame. Next base: position 285,950,299 of record NC_092712.1, on the reverse strand, counting down.
AAATTTGAACTGAGGGGAAGGATGGAGGGGTTCTACAATTCTTGGGCATTATCCATTATGCACTTTCGAGAATTGGATCACATCGAACATTAGGGGAGGCGGCTGGGAGGGTTGCGGGGAGGGGGACTGTGTGTGTTAATGGTGATTATGGGTGATTCCGGATTCCTTTTTGTCATTTATTTATGTTCACATGCGGGCTAATGTTTGGGGTTTGGTGGGAGGATGGGATCATTGTTACTGATATGGGGATTGACATTACATTCATTACTGATTATTGTTTATTGTTGGGTGTAAATTTGGGAGAAAATGTGAAAAAGGAGTAGAATAAAAAATATTTAAAAAAAAAAAAGTCTAAAGATCTTGTGGCATACTGGGTAGCATCCCTGCCTCTGAGCCAGAAACTCCGGATTCGACTCCGACTCCAGGGCTTGATGACCATGGAAGGTGTGTTCACAATGTGGTCAAATATGGACTGATTTTCGACATGTCCCCCAATACACCTCTGGCAGGTGATAGCAGCAGGAGTACCTCTTGGTTAGCTATGCTTTGATGTGAAGTGACATCCCTTAAGCTACAGCCTCGGGCGACAAGCTAGTGACCTGTTCCAGGAAAAGTCAGTTAAGTAAATAGCAGTAAGCATGTGTTTTGTTTGCTTCATGTGTCTCTAGGTGCAGGAAGCGCTTCGATCAAGAAGAATAAATCTAATAAAGAATTCATTTAAAAAAAAACAGCTTTGCATAGGGAGTGGTTAGAATGCAAAATTACCTGACGAGCAGCTAAGGCAAATGATATGGACGGCCTTAAAGGGAAAACCTGATCAAGTACATGTGGGAAAGGGAACAGAACCATTGTAAACAGCATTAGAGAAGTAGGGTTGGAATAGGTTTGTGTGGCGTATGAAGACCAATACGTCCAGTTGGGTCAACTGTTTTCGACCCCCAAATTCGATTAATGTTACAGTACAAGCAATAGAGGAAGCTGAAAATGCTGGAAACTTTTAACAAAACATAAAACCTCTGGAAATACACAGTAAATCAGTCTGCAGATCGAGAAGGATACAAAACATTTGCGGCGGCACAGTGGTTAGCACTGCTGCCTCACAGCACCAGCGACCTGGATTCAATTCCAGCCTTGGGCCACTGTGTGGAGTTTGTATGTTCTCCCCGTCTCTGCGTTGGTTTCCTCCGGGTGCTCCGGTTTCCTCCCACAGCCCAAAGATGTGCAGCTTAGGTGGATTGACCATGATGAATTGCCCCTTAGTGTCCAGGGATGTGCAGGTTAGGTTGTGGGGCAATAGGAATAGGGTGGGGTGGACATGGGTAGACTGCACATTCAAAGGGTCGATGCAGACTTGGTGGGCCAAATGGTGTCCTTCTGCACTGTTGGGGTCCTATGATTTCGGGAGTGGGGTCTGTGGCAATGAACAAAGGGGTCAGCCTCAGAAAGTTCAACCATTTATAAAAAAACTTTCTGTCTGCTGACAGACCAACTGCATATTTGACCAGCTCCAAGATTTTAAAATCCCTTTGTATATAAAGGTATGAATCACTCCTCAATAAAATTGTAGAAGTAGATTGTGTCTTACCCTGGCGACAGCACCAGAGATGATGATTGGCACGGTTGGTTTAGGGCTGAAACAGAGAAGAAAGAGTTAACATATGGCTGTGCGAATTGGAATTGTTATAACCTGACATTTATTGGACATAACAAAACAAAGCTCACTCAACATAGTAATTCAGCGGAGCCCAATGCTGCAGAAAATCCACAAAGACAGCAACATTTGGAGAAAAGCATGAGGCTTAAACAACAATCAACATTACTGACGGCAGTGGCAACGTTCTAATAGTGTACCTGTCACTTTTTCACTCAACATCACTTCAAAAAAAAGTGATTTATAATCATATTCCTTCAGTTTACCCACCCCCCACCCCCCAAATCCTTGGAATCACTTTTGCAAGTTTTTGATATATTTCGTATCTCCCACCTCACCCCACAAGTCAACAGGTCACAGGGTGAAAGAAGCAGGCTGGAACTTAGCTGTCAATTCGTTCTCCTGAACGAAATAAATTCGGACAGGAATCCCGGAAGTGCAGGTTGACTGAGCATCCTTTCCATTTTTGAACAGTTTCCCACCTGACAACCTCATTGATTGACAAGCTGGCTGCCCCTGCTGAGACACACGGGGTTAGGTAAGTGTGGCATCATGGAGGAGGGGCGTGAGAAAAAGAGGAGAAGAATTGTCTGTCTGGGCGGTTTTGCGCATCACAGGGAGGGGATTGGGAATAGGTCAATCACGGCATGCGTCATGCATAGGTTACTTTTTGGGGTTTGGGGAAATGCTGCTGAGCTTCTGGCCCACAAACAGTTAAGGAAGGCTTTTACGTCATGAATCTAGCCTTTCCCACCTCCTTTTACCTGCAGTAGTCCTGGTGCACAGAAAGCCTACCTCCATTGGTTAAAAATAAAAACGCTCTCAAAATGGGAACACGGGGCTGGATTCTTGTGCTGATGCCGGCATGCGAACAGCCAGAAAAAACTGCGCCACCGATCCTCCATCTAGTGGTGGGCTAGCAAGCACTCAGCGTTAAGCCCCCAGCTTTACCTGTGGATACAGCCAGAGAATTGCCGGGTCCATGGCCGCGCAACATAGCGCCGGCCGCGCATGGACCCGGCCTGCCAAAAACTGCCCCCCTTTGACCAGGCTCGCCACCCCCGGCCAACCTCCCACTAGTGCCCCCAGCCCCCGCCAAAGCCCCCTCCTGCCCGCGGAACGGCTCCCCTCTGACTGTGGCGGTGCTAGACTCTGTCCGCAGCCGTCACGCGAGGTTCCCGAATGGTGTGAGCACACGGGCCCCATTCCGTCGGGAAGTCGGCCCATCGCAGGCGGATATCAGGTGAGGGCCTCGGGTGACATCCTGAGACCGTACGTATGGCGTGCGGTGTACTCCCAGAGTACGCAGTTTTTGAGGGGGCGGAGCACCGCAAAAGCGCCGCCTCCCCTGATGTGGCGCAAACGGGAATTCTCCGGCCGATTGCTGAAAGCGATTTCGGTGTCGGTGACCGGAGAATCCTGCCCAGGGTCTCTTAAACATTTATAGTGGCCTCCAGAAATGGGAGTTTGGAACTGGGTGTGAGAATTTAAAAAAAAATTCCCATAACCCACCCATGCCTAAATTCTGCCCTCAAATCTTTAAATCAAATTTCAAACTTTTGACACAACGGTTCTGTCTATTTGTAAATGGGAGGGAGGAAAGAGGAGGGTTTTGACAATTGTTAATTGACGTAGCAGCTGCTGAAGCAGTGTCCTGGCACACAGCTCCTCTGACATCATTTCAGGATGTCCTTTGCCAGTACACTTTTGGGGGTGGATGATTAATTCACTGCAATACCTGTCAGAGAGATAGTTCACATTAGCTTCCAGGAGGCTTGCACAAATCAACTAAGGCATTTAAATTTGTTAAACCATTTGAAGTAATCACTGAGGCTTCGAAGGATGGACATTACATCAGGGAGTCTCGTAACCAACCAAGCTTAAAACACATTTGCAAAATCCAAATGTACTCTAGCTCTGAATTAGCAGGGGGCATCACGGTGGGGCAGTGGTTAGCACAGCTGCCTCATGGTGCCGATGTCCCAGGTTCGATCCCGGCTCTGTCCGTGTGGAGTTTGCACATTCTCCCCGTGTTTGCGTGGGTTTCGCCCCCACAGCCCAAAAGATGTTAGGGTAGGTGGATTGGCCACGCTAAATTGCCCCTTAATTGGAAAAAATTAATTAGGTACTCTAAATTTTAAAAAAAACTCTGAAATAACTGGGAGGACAGGCGTGCTAACATTAGTGTACTTGAAGGAGTCAATAACACCAGCATCAAGGCCATGTTGATCCAAAACCGCTGGGCCACCCATACGCTTAGGATGTCAGAGTCCTGACTGCCAAAGCAAATCTCCTTCACCCAGCTCAAGGAAGGATCCCGAAAAAGAGGATGACAAAGGAAGCTCTTCAAAGAAACATAGACATCAATGCCGGGGAGACCAAGGAGGTGACAGAGTTCCATCCTAAGCACTGAAATACCCGGAATTTGGATCACACATTTTACCACACTATCATTCCTGGGGCTTTTATTAGCACTTGTCTTTAAATTTGTCTTGGCAAAATTTGTGAGAATGAGGCCTGGCAGATGATGCACTCCGATTGTCTCTAAGCAAATTCGATTTTCTCCAGCCAATTCACAAGCAAACACAAAGCTAACATTTTCCCCCATTCCGTGGACCAGCAAACATTCTAACTGAGAAGGGAGAAAGGCCAACCTCATTGGATGTAAGGACTCAATATGTCTTTTTAAAAAGTGAACTTTCTATCATTTTTCCAGCCGCTTCTTCCACCATTTCCACGGCAAGTGAAGCGTGGCGAACGGAAAAGAATTGCTAACATCCTCCTTTCAGCAGTTATATTCTGTACCCAAAACACACTGACAGCGAGCACAGCTGTTTATCACACACACACAATCTCAGCCGTCATTATCTCTCTCTCTTTTGAGTGACTGACTGTTCTTGTAATGTAACAAGGCATATTCCAACACGTCAATGTTCTCAGTGGCTCAACGCTAAGATGTTTGCTCAGGGAAACTTCAGATAAATCTAAATCAACTTTTCATAGAATTGAGAGCACAGAAATAGGCACTTGGCCCAACTAGTCGATGCCAGTTATTATGCTCCATGAGTTGCCCCTCACCCTACTTCATTTAACCCTATCTGCATATCCTTCTATTCCTTTCTCCCTCACGTGTGTATCTGGATTCCCCTTCAATGCTTCTATGCTATTTACCTCAACCACTCCTTAAGTAGCAAATGCCACATTCTAACCACACTTTCTGAAATTCCTGTTGGATTCAGATACATTATATTTGTGGCTCTTAGTCTGCCCCCCCCTCCCCCCCCCCCCCCTCCAATAAGAACTAGCTTCTCTTATATCTTATCAAAATATTTTAATTTCTTTAGAATTATTAAGGAGTTTATGTATATATTTCCCGTCTTGTGCTAATTTAGAACAGGCTGCAGAATGCTCAGCTCTCTCGGTCGTAAATTAACAATAGAGATTGATTGCTATGATTAGTCACCCGTCCCACTATTGTTTCAGCAGGAAGGTTACATCACAAAATATACGTGTATAAAAATAGCGAGGCATGAATACCCCCTTTTGAGGAAGCATTTGTGGAAGTGTGTGAGGCTTTCACTGCAGGCAAGACTCAGATTTTTCATCAGAACATTAGACAAAGGGTAATGCTCGCATTATCTGGCCCAGACTGAAGATTTGCCCTAAATGCCCACCGCTTTTCAGTTAAATGATGCAATGCCTTTTTAATATCTATGTTTACTAGGGTACAGGATCTCACACAGCCCCTTTAGCATTTCACTTACTCAACAATGTCCTGGACATTGGCCACTCATGACTTTTCCCTTTGAAGTTCCTCTTCCACTGGACTATAATTTTTACTGCCAGATTACGTGGCATTCTGACATCCTCGCTGTTCCACCATCATCCCCGGGTCATCATTGGAGTTCCCGAAGTAAGCACCTTCACCATAGACACTGTGAGCGGTTCAAGTATGTGGTCCACTGCCATCTTTCCACTAACAACTAGGATGAGCAATAAATGCAGCCAGCAACACTGATCCCGAAAATGAATGAAAGCAAAACTACTCAATATATTTATCTGATAACTTATTCTGTGTGTTCACACAGGATTGAAGACTAAATGGAGCTAACGCTTCTAAGTATGGACGACTCTTTTGTCAAAGTCACCCGACTCGAAACGTTAGCTCCCTCCTCTCTCCACAGATAATAATAATCACCTTTATTGTCACAAGTAGACTTACATTATGAAGTTACTGTGAAAAGCTCCTAGTCACCACATTCCAGCACCTGTTCAGGCACACAGAGGAAGAACTCAGAATGTCCAAATTACCTAACAGCACGTCTTTTGGGACCTGTGGGAGGAAACCGGAGTGCCCGGAGGAAACCCACGCAGACACGAGGAGAATGTGCATACTCCACACAGTGACCCAAGCCGGGAATCGAACCTGGGACCCTGGAACTGTGAAGCAACAGTGCTACCCACTGTGCTGCTCACATGCTATCAGACCTGCTGAGATTGTCCAATATTTTCTGTTTTTGTTTCAGGTTCCAGCATCCGTAGTAATTTGCTTTTATATTATTGAAGACTAAAGCTCTTTAGATACCAGTGGCCTTCGGCTGTTTTCTTTTCTGAAGATGTGTTCCCAATCTACTGGTATCTCCCTCGTGCTTTATGACAGTCAATAGTTCACAAATTGTGGAAGAAATGGGGAAAACATTTTCAGTTGCATGAGAAGTCAGAACTGCATTGGGCTAGTGAAGGATGCGGAAGGACATCCACGGTCTCTCTGTGCTGCAGGGTTAATTTGTTCTGAATGTTTTTTTAAAGTTGCATTTATATAGTGGGCGGAATTCTCCAGTCTGCCAACCATGTTTTCCTGTGCAGCACCCCCCCCCCAGCAGCAGGATTCTGCTATCCGCCAGCCGGCCAATGGGGTTTCCCATTGTGGCCGTCCCACGCCGTTGGGAAACTTGTGGGCGTGGGTGCGTTGCCGGCGGACCGGAGAATCCGCTGACGGAGAATTCCGCACAGTATCTTTTCCTCAGCATGTGCAAAGTTCTTCAAAGCCAATGAAGTATTTTTGAAGTTTAGTTACTGGTGCAATACAGCCCCTCTATGACTCAGTAATGAAACACTCATCTTTGTTGATGTTTGTGAATGTTTGGAGGATGTAAATGTTCTGAGTATTAACTTTTGTGTTTATCCTTCCTATCAACCCTGTTTAAAGTTCTTGCCTCTTACCATGCCCATCGTCACTTTAAGAATTTCCTGCGGGAATGTTTAGTAGCTGCAGCTGTGCATTATCGCAGGCTGCCCATCCTAACTTAATCACAGTTCACTCTGATTTCTTCACTTCTATCTTAATATCAATCAACAGAAGGAGATGGCAATTTGTCCAAGATTGTTGGCCGAACCTGAATGAACCAAGATCAATGAATGCAGGAAACTGAGGTCAAAGCCCGAGAATTGTTCCTGCTACATTCGGGCCTGATCCGGAGGCGATTAATTTGCGACCCAAATTTTGTTAACAGCCCTTACTTAATGTCCTTTACAAATACAACACAATGAATTTGATAAAGAGGAAATTTCCTTGGGTAGAATTTTAAGGTTGATGAGTGATTGGCCTTCGCCACCCTGAGAGTCAGAGCATAACACAGTATCGCCGACTCTTGGCAGCGCACTACCATTTAAAGCTCACTCGAGCCTTGATTGGGAGTGGGCGGCATGTCCGTCCACCCTTGGAAGGAAGGCCCACCTGTGAGCACTATCAGCCAACCTGATTGGCCGACAACTCTCTAATCTGTCCAGGCATACCATTGCAGTGGCCAGAAGATTTTATTGCAGTGCTTCGACAAAGAGTCACCCAGACTCAAAACATTAGCTCCCTTCTCTCTCTCCAGATGCGGTCAGACTTGCTGAGATTGTGGCGCATTTTCTGTTTTTCATTACTGCAGTGCTCTGCCTGGAACTAAGTCCCAGGACCGATCTCAAGGCAGGTAAGTCCTGGGGTGAGAAGGTAGGGGATGCCCTAAAAGTTTGAGGGGGGAGGGGGGGGGGGGGGGGGGGGGGAAGGGGCAAGACAGAACTCCAAGCTCCCGGAGGGGAGGGCGCCCCAAAGCTGAAGGGCCCACTTATAGGTGAGAGGGCAGGTTTCCCCTACTTCTGAACCCGCCCTTGCGGGGGGGGGGGGGGGGGAAAGCAAAAATCCTGCCCCTTGTTTCTATTTGGGGTTTCGCTTCACCAGGTTGCCTTGCGCAACGCCACATTCTAACTTTGTTGCCATGCCCACTCTCCGGGCCGGGAGTGCATGGAATGAAAAGAGATGTGTTTTGATTCGTTAACAGAAGCACATACAGGGTGAATGCTAACTGGAGAAAGGATGGACATTTGAGAGTGATTAGCAAGCAGTAATCTTATTAAAGGGTTTGAATGGTTTCATAAACTGTCTGAGGGGGAAACTGGAGAAGTTCACAACCATCCACTGAGCCCACACTGCTGCATGACCATCACATCCTTGGATCATTTCTCTCAGTTATAGCCTGTAGTTAGTGGACTCTTTTATGCCTATTTGCTTCTTTTTGTTGGCATGAAAACATCCAGGGTTAATTAAGAAAAGCACTTTGTCTGAACTTTTAATTAAAACAGTGGTCGAATCTTAATTAACATAATTAGTGAGCTCTCTGCGCGCCATTGAAAACAATTCAATCTTGAATAAATGTGTGCCTGGAATCATGTCTGCTGAGAGTCTGTGGATACAAACAATAAATAAATGAGTTGCTGACTAAGGATGGCTGAATGCGGTGAAATTAGACAGGCAATCATGTTCCAAATTAAGCCAGTATTGGGGTCAAAGAGAAATTTGTATTTATACTTCTGAGCCATCTCTTTGTTTGTTTATAGAGATGAAACAGATTGTGTCTTGCAATCAGTCGATGTTTTTGTTGACACTTTTTATTAAAGTGCATTTTAATTATTCTACCCGCTTGGAAAAAAAAATCTGACCATTAATGTTAGTCTGTTTTTAAAATAAGGCCAATTTGAACCTCACATCCGTGGGAGACCGGGGCAGGAATCAGGCCCGGGAATTTACCTATGGACCAAGGAACCCATGACAAGCGGCTCATACATTCTAAGTGCAGCTCCCCACCTGAGGCGAAATTGTGCATCATTTCATAAGTCTATTAAAAGAATAAACTCTTTTGTTTAAAAGTAACAAAGTCTAACATATTGTTTTTTGGACACAGAGTGCCAAAAGGAATCAGGCAGTACCGCCTACTATCCAATAGAATGGAAGTGGCTGCCATGTAATCCTCTGCACGTCAACTTCACTGCTGTCAGGCTGCATAACTGGTAACTCAGCTTAGTTGATGTAGCCAGAGTGCAAGTCTAAGAACCAGACGAAGAAAATGAAGGTTGCTATTCGATCAGCTAAAAGGATAATGGGAAAAAGAATCACAGACAATTGTGGACGTAATAGGAAAAGCTTTTACAGTTGTGTGAAGAGTCAGAGCTGTCAAAGACTCCGCTGGGCCCCGTGAAGGATGCTCAAGGACAGGTTACAAAGGACTCACTGGGTACGGAGGGAACATTAAATGAATACTCTGCATCGTTCTTCACTCTTGAAGATGATGCTCGACTGTTAGTATTTAATCATTTTAATAATTAACACAGATGGATAACAATGTGGGATTTATACCACACCTTTAACACAGCAAAGTGCCCCAAGGTCCTTCAAATGTGCAATGAAAAATAATTACTCGGCCACTTAGGGAGATGACCAAAGGTTTGGCTCAAGATATTTGTTTTGAGGAGGACATGAAATGGGAGAGAGAGAGGCAGAGAGGTTAAGGCAGAGAACACCAGGATTTAGGGTCTTGGCTGTTGAAATTAAAACTGCGAGCTGTGATGTGATTAAATTCAAGGTTGCTCAAGTGCCCAGGATTGGATATTTAACAGGAATTATGGCACTTGGAGGTCACATTGGGTTTTAGATAGGACCAAGAACCTATTGGTAGATGGAGCAGACAGACCAGGTGATAGCCACCTGAGCAAGATGGGAAGTGTGGTGTGCAAGCTGTTCACCTTTTTTAATAGTTCACTGCACTTTGGGATGGTTCTAACATGCTGGTAGGAGGCTAAAGTAGCTCACATCTTTAAAAAGGTGACAAGACTAACCAAGGTAACTATAAGCCCATTAGCTTGACATCAGTAACGGATTGAAAATCCCTTATCCAAAATGCTTGATTTCGGAATTTTTCGGTTTTCGGAATTTCAGATAAGGGATGCTCAATCTGTAATAGGAAAGGTACTCGAGGATATCATTATGGTTGCAATATATGATTGCTTGGATAGAGAGGGACATTTTAGTGGCACCCAACATGGTTTCATGAAAAGGAAATGGGAGGGATTCTCCGTCCTGCCACACACCCGCCGGCAGCGGGATTGTCCGTCACGCCAGCCAGTCAATGGGTTTTCCCATTGTGGGCACCCCCATGACGTTGGGAAATGCACGTGCGTTAGTGCGCTGCCGGCGAAGCGGAGGATCCTGCCAACGGAGAACCCATGTCTTTTAAATTTGGTTGTACTTTTTTGAAGAGGTCATGAAGATGGTGGGCACGATTTAACGGGAAAAAAAACCCCAGAGTCCGTTTTTGGGTGCGTTTAGCAGGATGTTTACCAGCGGCCGTAGCACCGAGAAACACCCAGCTATTCAACGGCACTTTGCCGTTTCTTTTGGCCTCGCCACGGAACACCCCTTCGAGGTCACACTTACATAATTTCCTGCACAGATGAGCTCAGCTCACCAATGCAGGAAGAATGCTCGCGGATCGAGGGCCATTTATAAAGGCATTGTCCATCTTTCACCACAGCAGGGTAGAACAATGGTTAGCACAGTTGTTTCACAGCTCCAGGGTCCCAGGTTCGATTCCCGGCTTGGGTCACTGTCCGTGCGGAGTCTGCAGTTCTCCCCGTGTCTGCGTGGGTTTCCTCCGGGTGCTCCGGTTTCCTCCCACAGTTCAAAGATGTGCTGGTTAGGTGGACTGGCTACGCTAATTGGCCTTAGTGTTCCAAAAAAAAAGGTTAGATGGGGTTACAGGGATAGGGTGGAGGGGTGGGCTGAGGTAGGTGCCCTTTACAAGAGCCGATTCAGACCCGATGGGCAAATTGGCCTCCTTCTGCACTGTAAATTCTATTATTCGATGATTCTCCCCTTCAGCATCCCCGCCATGGTCCCCGGACCCCATCACTACACCCAGGTTACTTCTTCCGTGGTCCCAGTGCCCTGTCCCCCCCCCCCCCCCCCCCCCCCTCACCTCTTGAGGACAATGCACCCTGGGCCTGGGCAAGCTGGCACCCGGGCACATCGGCACTGCCAGCTTAGCAGTACTACCCAGGCACCATGGCAGTGTGTGGCACCCCTGTTTGTGTGGACGCCGCCCGGTCGAGGCCTCGCTGGGGAGGCCGTTAGTTTCTGGGCCCTGGGAGAATATGGCACAGACATATTTAAATTAGCCTTTTTGGGCGTGTTCCAGATTGCGACGTCTCACGAGGTTCAGTTGAATCTTGTGAGATGTCTCAAGTGTCAAGAATCTCGTAAGATGGGCAGCACAGTGGCGCAGTGAGTAGCATTGCTGCCTCACGGCGCTGAGGTCCCAGGTTCGATCCCGACTCTGGGTCACTGTCCGTGTAGAGTTTGCACATTCTCGCCGTGTTTGACCCCACAACCCAAAGATGTGCAGGCTAGGTGGATTGGACACGCTAAATTGCCCCTTAATTGGAAAAATGAATTGGGTACTCTAAATTTATTAGGAAAAAAAAAGAATATCCTGAGATTCAACAGCCTTTTTGCGTCACCAAGCCGGGCAGGACGAGACGGGATTTATATTTTTTTTAACAAATGTTTTATTAAAGCTTTTCCAACCAATATTTTTACATAACAAAGATAGAAGTACAAATAATAATAAAAATAAACAAGAATTATTAAACAGAACAAGGTGGGTGTTGTCTTCATATAAAACTTACATTATATCAACAGTCCCCCCCCCCCCCCCCCCCCAGGATGCTGCTGCTGACACTTACTGCTCCCCGAGAAAGTCAAGGAAAGGTTGCCACTGCCGGGAGAACCCCCATCAAGGACCCTCTCAAGGCGATCTTTATTCGCTCCAGGCTGAGGAACCCCGCCATGTCGCTAACCCAGGTCTCCACACTCGGGGGTTTCGAGTCCCTCCACATTAACAAGATCCGTCTCCGGGCTACCAGAGAGGCAAAGGCCAGTACCTCGGCCTCTTTCGCTTCCTGCACTCCCGGATCCTCCGACACCCCAAATATCGCTACTGTTGGACTCGCCTTCACCCGAGTGTCCAAAATCCTAGACATCACCCTCACAAACCCCTGCCAGAATTCTTTAAGCACCGGGCATGCCCAAAACATATGGGCATGGTTCGCCGGACTCCCTGCACATCTCGGGCACCTGTCCTCCACCCCACAAAACTTACTCATTCTTGCCACCGTTATATGCGCCCGATGCACCACCTTAAACTGAATTAAACTGAGCCTGGCACATGATGAGGAGGAGTTCACCCTGCCCAGGCCGTCGGCCCACAGGCCCTCATCCAGCTCCTCACCCAGCTCCTTCTCCCACTTGCCCTTCAACTCCTCCACTGAGGCTTCCTCCACCTCCTGCAGCTCCTGATATATGTCCGACACCTTCCCCTCCCCTACCCAGATGCCAGACACCACCCTGTGTTGGATCCTACGCGGGGGCAGCAGCGGAAATATCCCCACCTGTTTTCTAAGAAAGTCCCAAACCTGGAGGTACCTGAACGCATTCCCCGGGGGGGCAGGCCGAACCTCTCCTCCAGCGCCTGCATGCTGGGGAAAGTCCCGTCTATAAACAGGTCCCCCATCCTCCTAATACCTGCCCTATACCAGCCTTGGAACCCCCCATCCATCCTACCTGGAGCAAATCTATGTTTATTCCGTATCGGGGTCCACACAGAGGCCCCCTCCTCCTGCCTGTGTCTCCTCCACTGCCCCCAAATCCTCAGTGCCGCCGTCACCACCGGACCTGTGGTGTATTGCACCAGTGAGAACGGCAGCGGAGCCGTGACTAGTGCCCCTAGGCAGGTGCCTTTGCATGACGCTGCCTCCAGCCACCCCCATGCCGCCCCCTCCTCCATCATCCACTTCCTAATCATGGCCACATTGGCCGCCCAATAATAGCTGCAGAAGTGTTCAGCAAGTCGAACACCGCTTGAAGTTTCCGGCGTTCGTTTAGCAGCCCCTCTTCTGGGGCCTCCGCGTATCTCCTGTCTACCCAGAGTGTCTCTCCCACCAGCCTCTCCCTCTCCGTCCTCACCTTCTTCTCTCTGTGGGACCTGATGGAGATTAACTCTCCCTTAACTACCACCTTCAAAGCCTCCCACACCACTGCCACCATTACCTCCCCTGTGTCATTCACTCCCACATAGTTCTCAATGCTCCTCCTTATCCGCCCACACACCTCCTCATCCGCCAGCAGCCCCACATCCAGTCCCCAGAGAGGGCGCTGACCCCGCTCTGCCCCCAGCCACAGGTCCACCCAGTGCGGGGCATGGTCTGAGACCGCAATGGCCGAGTATTCAACCCCCTCCACCCTCGGGATCAGCACCTTACTCAACACAAAGAAGTCTATCCACGAATAGACTTTATGGACGTGGGAGAAAAAGAACTCCTTTGCCCGTGGCCGTGCAAATTCCACGGGTCCACCCCCCCAATCTGGCCCATGAACACCCACAGGGCCCTGGCCACCGCCAGCCTCTTTCCCGACCTGGACTTGGAATGGTCCAAAATCGGGTCCAAGACCGTATTAAAGTCCCCTCCCATAATCAGGTTACTTGACTCCAAGTCCAGGATCCCACCCAACACGCGCCTCATGAAGTCCGCATTGTTGCAGTTTGGAGCATACACATTCACTAGCACCACCCGGGCCCCCTGCAGCTTGCCACTCACCATTATGTACCTGCCCCCTTTGTCCGCCACGATGCTCCCCGCCTCAAATGCCACTCGTTTACTAACCAAAACTGCCACCCCTCTGGTCTTTGAGTCTAACCCCGAGTGAAACACCTGTCCCACCCATCCTTTCCTCAGCCTCGTCTGGTCCGCGAGCTTTAAGTGCGTCTCTTGCAACATGGCCATGACCGCCTTCAACCTCTTTAAATGCGAGAACACGTGAGGCCTCTTGACCGGCCCATTCAGGCCCCTCACGTTCCATGTGATCAGCCTGGTCGGGGGGTTGGCCACCCCCCCCATCCTGCCGACTAACCATCTTCCTTTTTCAGCCAGCCATGTGCCCCCGCCTACCGATTCCAGCCCTCCCCTCGGTGGCCCCACAGCCCTCCTCTCCATCCATTCCCCTCACCTGGCTCCCCTTTAGTCAGCACAGCAGCATCCCTCCTCCGTCAAGCATCCACTTAGCTCTGATTTCCCCCCACTGTGCTTCTGTGAGTCAGCTCACCCATGCTGACCCCGGCCGCTCCCGCCCCTATATGCCGATCCTAAACTTGTTGCCTCCTTCGGGCCACCCTCCCCCCCCCCCACCTCCCCCACAGGGTAGAGGGGCAAGCGCCAACTGGGACCTTCCCGTGCGCCGGACAACCCGTCCCTGGCGTTTCCCGCCCCCTAAAACCAAACCCCTGAAAAACAAAACAAACAACAAAACCACCAACCAAACTGGAGCAGACAAGCAAATAATATTATGCTTTACCCGCCATCTTACCCCCGGTTCACCCGCACATTTCATCCCCATACAACTGTCCCTTAGTTCAGGTCCAGCTTCTGGTGCCTGATAAACGACCACGCCTCATCCGGCGTATCAAAGTAATGTTGCCTGTCCTGGTATGTTACCCAGTCTCGCTGGATGAAAGAGCCCAAACTTCACCCCTTTGCTGTGGAGGACCGTCTTAGCCCGGTTGAACCCCGCACGCCTCCTCGCCAACTCAGCTCCCAAGTCCTGGTAGATGCGGATCTCGCCATTCTCCCACTTACTGCTCCGCTCTTTCTTCGCCCACCACAGGACTCGCTCCCGGTCGGTCAAACGGTGAAACCGTATCACCATCACCCTCGGTGGCTCGTTCACCCTCAGCTTTCTGGCGAGGACCCTGTGCGCCCCATCCAGCTCCAAGGGCCACGGGAAGGCCCCCGTGCCCATCAGCGTCCCCAGCATTGTGGCCACGTACGTGTTCACGTCCGCCCCCTCCGCTCCTTCGGGAAGGCCCAGGATCTACAGATTATGGCTCCGAGACCTGTACTCAAGGTCATCTAGCCTCTCTTGCCATCTCTTATGTAGCGCCTCCACCTTCACTGCCAGGCCCAGGAACTCGTCCTCATTCTCCGCCACCTTCCTCCTCACCTCCTTCTCCTGCGCCTTCAGGACCACCACAATCTTTTCCATGGAGACCAACATCTCCGTTTTAAGCTCCATAAAGCAGTTTTTTTAGGAATTCTTGTTGTTCTTTGGCCCACTGGGCCCACACCACCAGATCTTCTCCGGCCACCATTTTGTCTTCCCGGACCTTCTCTACCTTCTTCCCCGCGTTTGCGCGTCTGCCGGTCCCACTCCTCGTTCTCTCCATGCAGCATCGGGGGGGGGGGGGGGGGGACCTCTCCAGCGTTCGTTCCCACACCGGTCTCAGCCTCCAAACGCCGGCACCGTCCCGAAATACCGACCTCGGCGGGAGCTGCCGTGAACGCGCGACCTAGCAGGTCATGGCTGCCACCGGAAGTCGATGAGACGGTATTTAAGGAAAGACCAGTAGACAATATTTCCATGGCTCCCAGAAAGCTTTTATATAAGATATTGCAGAAGAGACTTTGCTACAAGACCAAAATCTCTGGAGTCAGAACTGGCTGGATGGATATAGGCAGAAAGTAATTATGGATTTGGATGTCACCAACAGTACTGCACAGGAATTGGTTTTCATCTATTGTTCTTCACTATTCATGCTCTAAATCTATGTTGGGGACATAATCTGCAAATTTGGAGATAATATTTGCACAGATCTTGGTATTAGATCCAAAGTAGATGATGAATCGATTCATGTGGGTCTTAACTGTGTTGGAAGATTGGGCTTCCAACGGGTAAATTAGGTTTCATTTGGCTAAGCACAGATGGACTCGGCCAATGCTCAACATATGTCCACCAATCAGGAAAAAGTATTAACGGGGCAGAAAGAAAGATTTCAGGCATTTGAGCACAAACATCGCTAAAGAAATGCGGTGAAGAGAGTTTTGGGGTGCATTCATAGGACAAGGCGTATTATTTTGTCCTTGTACAAGACATTGGTCAGGTCCCACTTTCTGTCGCATTCTGATCTCTTCACAAAGTGGATATATTGTGCCTCGGGAAAGGATGCAGAGGCTAATTCCCAGTGTAAAGCGTCTTAGTTATCAAGATAGGATAAAGTTGCTGTACACTTTAAAGAAGTGTTGACTTTAGGAGTGATCTGATTGAGGCTTATGAGTAGATGAAGTGAATGGATTGTGTTCCAGTTATAAATAGATTAGGAATGATCAGGGCGTCACCATTTTAAGTGGTTCTTTACCCACAGAACTGTGAATCTATGGAACAGGATGCCAACTTGAGCAATGATCCAATTTGCTGGATTACTTCAAGTCAGCTCTTGGTCTGTTTCTTAAAGGGGTGAACATTACCTCCTATTAATGGTTGGAACTGCAGGGAATTCAGGGCCCAATTGACTTCCTGAACTAGTTTCTTTTATCTAGGTGGATGGGACAGGAATTTCCTAGACCATCCTCTCTATCACCTCCTTCCCACACTCCGCACCCCCTCGCCCCCACCCCACAACAATTTAAGGTACAAGGTTTCACTACTGTAGATGGACAGTAGATGGACCAGATCATTTTTACCAGTCTATCGACGTACAAACATTCGTAAGTTCACAAGGTCGAGGGGGAAAGGAAAGTTTCAGAAGGTAGATTTACCTCAGAATAGCTGTATAGAGTGTATGAAAGCAAGTTGCTTGAATGAGAAATTAACTGTTTGAAAGCCAGAACGGTAACACACTCCCGCATGTCACAACCAGGACACTCTTCATAACTGATCCTGGCTGAGCAGTTAATGATTATCAATCCTTCAGTATGGTGTGGCACAGTGATCATTTACATCATCAGAAAGTTCAGTCTGTTTTAAGTTAAATAATCACAAAGGGTATACGAGTTAGAAACGGCATCATGAAGCATACGAATGCTGTTGGAGGAATATGGGGAAAAAAGGTGACCAAAAGGGCGGCACACTGCTGCCTCACGGCGCCGACCCAGGTTCGAACCCGGCCTCAGGTCACTGCCCGTGTGCAGTTTGCACATTCTCCCAGTGTCTGCGTGGGTCTCACCCCCACAATCCAAAGATGTGCAGGGTCGGTGGATTGTCCATGCTAAATTGCCCCCAATTGAATTTTGTTGTAAAAAGGTGACCAAATAAAAAGCAAACAACATAAATGGAATGAATTATGGCTGCGTACAGACGCACGCTCACAACAAACACGCATGCAACAAACACGCATGTACAGAGAAAAAACAGGCTGGAAATCCAGAAATTGAATATAAAAATATGCAAATAAAAAAACCCCAAAATACATTGCCAAGTTGATATTAGGTTTGTCCCCATTCCCGTCTTCCTTATTACATCAAAATACAAAAAAGAAAACAGACACTTCAATCACTTCAATTTAGACAATCACGATTTTAACTGTGTCCTGGAGCCGAGGGTGGATAGATCGAGCCCCAGGCCGATGGGTAGGGTACGAATAGCAAGGGAGCTTGGGGGGGGGGGTTATGGAGAGGATGGGTATGGTGGATCCATGGCGCTTTCAGAACCCAGAGGGAAGGGAGTATTCCATCTTTTCACACGTCTTGAAGGTGTATTCGAGGATTGATTACTTTGTAGTGAGTTGGGAGATTTTGGTTGGGGTGGAGGGGGCAGACTATGCGGGGATAGTTATCTCGGACCATGCACCCCACTGGCTGGATATTCGGTTCAGTACGGGACGAGAGCAGAGGCCGGGGTGGAGGTTTGACTCGGGGTTGTTGGCGGATGGAGGTTTTTGTGATAAGGTGCGGTTGGCGATTTGGGATTATGTGGAGTTCAATAGGGATTATGTGGAGTTCAATCAGAATGGGGAGGTGTCGGCGGGCATTTTTTGGGAAGCACTGAAGGCAGTGCTCCGGGGAGAAATTCTCTCATTTATGGTTTGTGCGAATAAGGAAAGGAGGGTGGAACATGACCGTCTAGTGAGCGAGATAGTGGAATAGTGGACGGGGAATATTCGAGGGTGCCCACCATGGAGGGATTGGCGAGGAGGAAAAAGTTGCAGGGGCAATTTGACAGGCTGACAACGGGGAGGGCGGTAGGGCAACTGCGTAGGGCAAGAGGGGTGCAAAACGAGTATGGGGAGAAGGCGAGTCGCATGCTGGCGCACCAGCTGCAGAGGCAGGCTGCGTCCAGGTCAATATTGAAGATCCGGACTGGGGCTGGGGATGTGGTGTCAGAGCCAGGGAAGATAAATGAGGCATTTAGAGAGTATTACCAGGGACTTTATGAGGCAGACCCAGGAGGAGAGGAGGGGGACATGGGCTGGTTTCTGGACGAGCTGGAATTTCCCCAGGTGGAGGAAGCAAAGAGGCAGGCGTTGGAGGCGCCCCTGGGGCTGAGGGAGGTGCTGGATAGTATCAGGGGTATGAAGTCGCGGAAGGCCCCTGGGCCGGATGGATACCCGGCAGAATTTTATACGGAATTTGCGGCGGACCTGGCACCACATCTGTTGGGGGCGTTTAATGAAGTACAGGAGAAGGGGGAGCTACCAGAGACGATGAAGCAGGCAGTAATCACACTAATCCCTAAAAAAGGGAAGGATCCGGTGGAATGTGGGTCGCATAGACCCATATCACTACTGAACACGGATGTGAAAGTATTGGCTAAGTTGTTGGCGGGGAGGATGGAGGATTGTGTCCAGAGGGTGGTTGCAGAACATCAAACAGGCTTCGTGAAGGACAGGCAGCTCGCGAGTAATATAAGACGGCTGTTGAATGTGGTGATGAATCCATCGAGAGCTCTGGTACCGGAGGTGGTGGTGCCCATGGACGTGGAGAAAGCATTTGATCAGGTGGAGTGGCGGTACTTGTTCGAAGTTTTGGGTTTGGGCCGCGATTTGTGGCATGGGTACGGTTGCTGTATGTGGCGCCAAGAGCGAGGGTGAGGACGAATGATATGAGCTCACAAAGCTTTGACTTGCACAAGGGTACGAGGCAGGGGTGCCCGCTGTCGCCGCTGCTGTTTGCGGTGGCCATAGAGCTAATGGCGATGGCTCTCAGGGTGTCGGCAGAGTGGCAGGGGGTAATGGGGACAGAGGGAGCATCGGGTGTCGCTCTATGCCAATTACCTCTTGCTGTATGTTTCAGATCCGTCGGAGAGTATGGGAAGGATTATGGACCTGTTGGGGAGGTTTGGAGGGTTCTCGGGATACAAGCTGAATGGAGGGAAAAGCGAGGTATTCCCAGTGAATGAACTGGCACAGCGGGCTAATTTAGGGGGGATGCCATTTACGGTAGCGAGGGATAGGTTTAGGTACTTGGGGATTCAGGTAGTGAGGGAATGGACGGGGCTCCGTAAGTGGAACTTAACGAAGCTGGTAGAGGAGGCGAGGGAGGATCTTAAGAGGTGGGATACATTGCACTTAATATTGGTGAGAAGGGTCCAAGTGGTGAAAATGAATATTCTGCCGAGGTTCTTGTTTATCTTTCAGGCTCTCCCGATCTTTATGCCAAAGGCCTTTTTTCAGAAAGTGGACACAATCATCTCTGACTTTGTATGGGCGGGGAAGGTGCCGAGGGTGGGGAGGACCCTGCTATAGAGGCAGCAGGGGGGGTTGGCGTTGCCAAACTTGCTTCTTTATTATTGGGCGGTGAATGTGGACAAGGTGCGGCGGAGGTGGGCAGGAGAAGGGGTAGAGTGGGTTAGGATGGAGGAAGATTCTTGTAAGGAGTCTAGTTTGAGGGCTATGGTGACGGCAGCATTGCCAAGCTCCGAGTAGGTATTCAGGGAGCCCAGTGGTGCAGTCCACGATGAAGATATGGTATCAGCTGAGGAGGCATTTTAGGGTGGAAGGGATGTCGGTGCTAACGCTGCTGTGCAAGAATCATGGGTTTGAGCCGGGGGGGATGGATAGTGTATACAGGAGGTGGAGGGAAAGGGGGTGG
This sequence comes from Scyliorhinus torazame, assembly GCF_047496885.1. Lineage (NCBI taxonomy): Eukaryota > Metazoa > Chordata > Chondrichthyes > Carcharhiniformes > Scyliorhinidae > Scyliorhinus > Scyliorhinus torazame. The sequence continues at coordinate 285,930,414 of NC_092712.1, read as the reverse complement.
TCAAGGTGAGGGATTTGTATTTGGAGGAAGGGTTCGCCAGTCTGGAGGAGCTAAGGGAGAGGGTAGAACTGCCGAGGGGTCGTGAGTTCAGGTATCTACAGGTTAGGGACTTTGCACGAAAGGTCTGGAAGGGGTTCCCTAGACTGTCGGGATACATCTTGCTGGAGCGACTGCTACTTCCGGATGTGGAAGGGGAGGGAAGAATTGGGGATATATATAAGTGTCTGGGGAAGCAGGGAGGCGAGCGGATGGTGAAGATCAAGGAGAAATGGGAAGCGGAGTTGGGAATGGAGATCAATTGGGGAGTATGGAGTGAGGCACAGCGAAGGGTAAACGGGACCTCCTCTTGTGCAAGGATGAGCCTGATACAGTTCAAGGTGGTGCACAGGGTGCATATGACTCGGGCGAGAATGAGTGGGTTCTTTCAGGGGGTAGCAGATGAGTGTGAGAGGTGTGGGCGGGGGCCAGCGAATCATGCGCACATGTTTTGGGGTTGTGAAAAATTGGGAAGATTCTGGGTGGGAGTGTTCGCGGTCTTAGCCAGGATAGTGGAGGAGGGAGTGGACCCGGACCCTTTGGTGGAGATATTTGGGGATTCAGAGAAGCCGGAGCTCATGGAGAGGAGGAAGGCCGATGTCTTGGCCTTTGCCTCGTTGATTGCACGGCGACAAATTTTGCTGGAGTGGCGGTCGGCATTGCCACCGGGGGCAGCAGCATGGTTGGGTGACCTGTACGACTTCCTGCGGTTAGAGCAGATAAAGTATGAGTTAAGGGGCTCAGCAGGGAAGTTTAAGAAAAGGTGGGGGGTGTTTGTGACTGTGTTTGAAGAGCTGTTCGTCGCAGGGGGGTGGTGGGGAGGGTGAAAAAGGAGAAAAATCTGTACAAACCGTATAGTTGATTGTTGGGAAGAATGTTTCCCGGGGTGTTTATTTGCTGTAACCTACTTTGATACAAGTTTGAATACAATGCGTTAAAAAATGTTTTACACAATCACACATTTACATTACAATTACTTAGTTAACCACCTGGGGGCAGTCTAGGACCGCAACATTTACAAAGGCACGTCATAATGCAGAGACCGATGACAGCTCCACCAGAGCTGTCCTCTCAGCATCAGCCTGCTCCAACTTACAAGATTCTGTGTGCTATTAATGAAGAATACGTCGCAAATTATACCAAAATTCCTTTGTATCACAGAGCCTTTTCATCACACACAGTAGACTCTATGTGCACCAAAAGCAAAGTCTACCTAATTACATATTTCCTGATGGACTCCCAACCCCGATGACTGCAGGCAATGCTCCTTTTGTATGTTTACACATTATTTGTTCTGCTCAACAGCACTGGGATTTGTTGTTCTAATTTTGCATTCTGAGTAGGTCTATTCTTAGCTCCTCATCATCAACCAGTGAACAGCAGCAAGAACAGGCCATCAGGCTTGGAATATTATTCAGTCATGCCGGGCGGTATTACTGAAGTAAAGACAGACCCAGATTTCCCACAGAATGATAGGCCTCAGAGAGTTGAGGGGCTTTCAGTAAATTTGGAGGTTTGGCTGGGTGACGGTTGGAACAGGAGGCTCTACTTAGTTACTGCCTTGCCACTATGATAAACAGCTTCTGCTGCAGAATACATCGATGGAATGAGATTTTAGTGAACTGTCGACACAATGTAGTATTCCAAAAATAAAATTCAAAATAGCCTGAACGTTTGCCACACGCTCTGGTTTTAGTTATGCAAACATGCTGCATATTAAACATCAATCAATGCAAAATATTATGAAATGATAAATATTGTGGATGGTCTCGTACGGGATTTTTCTTTGTCTCTTAACTTGCTCACCTTCACTGCTTTAATAATAATAATAATAATTGCTTATTGTCACAAGTAGGCTTCAATGAAGTTACTGTGAAAAGCCCCTAGTCGCCACATTGCGGCGCCTGTTCGGGGAGGCTGGTACAGGAATTGAACCCGCACTGCTGGCATTGTTTTGCATTGCAAGCCAGCTATTTAGCCCACTGTGCTAAACCAGCCCCTGTTCACCTTCTTGTATGTTCTGGTTTAGCTCAGTTGCCTGGACAACTGGTCATGGTGCAGAGTAAAACCAACAGCGCAGGTTCAATTCCCTCACCGGCTGAGGTTGTTCATGAAGGTCCCGCCTTCTCAACCTTGCCCCTCACCTGAGGTGTGGTGATCCTCAGGTTAAATCGCCACCAGTCAGCTCTCCCCCTCCAAAGAGGAAAGGGGACTACGGTAATCTTGGCGACTTTACTTACTTTAACTGAAGTTCGCTTTCACAGCCAGATCTCCTTTCTCATCAACTTTCTCCGGTTGGGATTTATTCCCGAGATTCCCAATTCCACCCTATATGTGGTGATGACCCCATGATTAAATATTTGCATGACATTCAGCAATCCTCAATCAGCTCTCACCTTCTGAAGATCAATGCTCAATGCCATGCACTGCCAGGTGAATGTGACCGCTCTCATCAGCAGTTCCATTTCATACTTTGCCTCACCAATACTTTGGCAAAAATATATATTTTCTTTTGTTTAGGTGTCAAGGACCACGCTTCAACGACTCAAAGACCACGGGTCCTTCTTCCTTTTCCTCTTAGCCCCACCTATCCTTCATTTCAACCTGGCCCATTGCCATGTGTTCACTATCCTCTCTGACCCCTAAGTTGATCAAAATTAAGAACATGTTCAGCCTTCCCAAGGTCCACAGAAAAACACCGCCCTGGTAGAACCATCACTTCAGCCTATTCTTGCCTAACGGGATACACTTCTGCCTTTCTTGACTTTTTTCTCTCTCCTTGTTCAGTCCCTTGCAACCTAAATCCATGACTATATCAATGGCCTCTTTGACTTTAACAGTTGCTAGGCCCTAACTGCCTCTTTTAAAAAAGTCATTGGATGCCCAGTCTCTCTGCACCTCCATCTCCAACAATATGGTCTGAGGCCTTCCACTTCTTCCGAGAATGGAGGTCCAGCCAAGTTCTCATTCAACACTACCCTCCCAGATGAACATGTTCTTACAGTTCACGACTTCCACCTTCCTCCAAATAAAAAAAAAAGTGTTGTTTGTTATGATGCTTCTTTGCAGGATATGTGGAGCATTCTTTGTGCCAATCCTTCTCAGGTTCCACCCCTTGCCTATTTATCTGGTACATTAATTTCATTAACCTGGCCTCAAATTTCCACCCTTCCCTCATCTTCAAATGATCCGTCTCCAACTCTTCTCTGTCACCTAGGAACAGGTCATCAAACCCAGTGACTCCGAAAGCTATCTCAATTGCACAATCTGCGATTCCCTTCCTGCAAGGACGCTTTCCATTCTCCTAACTTCTAGGTCTCATCTGTTCTGACAATGCAACCTTTCACTCAACTACCTCTAACACGCCATCCCATTTCCTCAACCAGGGGTTCCCCCACAACGTGGTTGCCAGAGCCCTCAACCGTGGCTGCCCCATTTCCTTCACTTCTGCTCTCATCCCTTCCCTCCCCTCCCAGAGCCACAGCAGGGTTCCATTTGTCCGGTTCTTCCACCCCACAGAGCTCCACACGTAATGGATCATCTGCCACCAGCACGATGCCACCACCCCATCCCTTTCAGCATTCTGGAGGGACTGTTCCCAGCTCGGTGATGGCCTGGTACCTTCTTCCATCACCCCCAACACCTGCTTCCTTTCCCCATGCAAGCACCTCTGCCCTTTCACCTCCGCCCTTTCCATTGTCCATGGCCAGGTGAAATAATGATTTATCTGCACTTCTTTCGATTTATCGTGCAGTATCTTTCCCCTCGCAATGCATTTTCCATGCATCGCGGGAGACAAAAAGCAGATTCGGTGATTGCTCAGCGGAACACCTCCATTCAGTCCACAGGCACGAGCATGGCCTTCCGGTTGCTTGCCACTGTTATTCTCCGCCCCGCTCTGACCTGCTGGGCATTTCCAGTTCCAAATGAAGCTCAACAGAAACTCAAGGAAGAGCAACTCACTTTTCAATTAGGCACTTCACGGCTTTCCAGTCTCAGTTTAATAACTTCAGATCATGACCGCTGCCCCTGCTGTTTCAGACTGCAGGGATTAGTAAGGATCTTTCTGCTGCAGTTTGTAGTTCCTCTCTGTACATTTTTTTGTTTCTTGGTTTGTCCCGGAACTATCCACATGTGTGTTTGCACCATCATCCCTTTTGTCATCTCATTTAAATCACTCTATTGCAGACCTTCGCTGTTCTTGCCTTGGTTGTTTAAAATTTGTCACATCAGTAACATTTTCCAGTTCTGGTGAAAGGTCACAGGCCTGAAACATTAGTTCTGCTCCTCTCTCCACGGGTGCTGCCTGACCTGCCGTGCATTTCCAGCAATTTCAGTTTATCTCATAAAATACTCTTTTAGGCTAATAAAATGTAGATCTGAAGTTGCATGATGAATGATGCCACATTGCCAAGAGAGAAACAAGGTAGATTTGAGAGTAATAACAGAAAGGTCAATTTCAATGTTCAGACAGTGTGACAAAGAGCAAACAAGGCCAGCAGAATGAGAGGATATCGAAGCTGCCTTTTAGATCGCGCTGGTCAGATTTGACAGTCAATTTCAAAAGGTCTCAATAAAATCGCAGTAGCATCTCATTCTTTAACTCTCAGTCTGAACCTCATTACTCACCAGGTAGCAGAAGTGTCTTTATGATTTGTGTTTCCCATGCACTTTTATCTTCCATACATTTATGGGACTAAACCAGGCTCAGAATGGCTGTCATTTTCTGTAACTTTGCATTGCACCAATTAAAGTGTCTAAATGCCCACTCTTTCTCCATCGCCCATTATCCTCCCAAGTGTATGCAGTCAACTTAATCTGATTCAATGCAAGCCACTTTTGATTAACCAAGAATGAATTACACCGACAGGGGGTGGGCGAAGAGCTGTGCACAGAAAGGGCCGTCACCCAGAGTACATTCTGTTCCCTTGCCACCATCAAATGTTTCCTCCAATTGGTGTTCATGTTATTCTCCAAGTCTGAATAAAGATTGTAGACTTCCAGTTAACACAAATACTTTATTCAGTAGGTTTGTTCTGTTTCCAGAGCTTAACTAGATATAAAACAGTCAAGAGGTATGACCAGTGAAGCTAAGGTAAGCTGCCTATGCTGAGCTGTCTCTGTCTGCTGCTGCTCACTAGCTTCTGAAAGAGGCGGATCCTCCCTTGGGCTGGACCCTTTATACCTGTCTCTGATGATGCCCTCTAGTGATGCTGTGGCTGTTACATCTGTCTACAGTCCCTGGTGTATGTGCAGATGTATGTACAGATGTACAGATCACTACAGTGTTGAGCATCGAGGACGACTGATTCATCGGCAGTGAAGGGATGACCTGATAACCAACAGGAGGTTTTCTTGCCCAGGTTTGACCTGATGCCATTAGATTTCATGGGGTTCAGAGTCGATGTTGAGGATTCCCAGTTCCCAGGACAACTCCCTCCCGACTGCCTATCGCTGTGCCGTCACCTCTGGTGATCCGTCCTGTCGTTGGGACAGGTCATACCCACTGTGATAGTGGCGTCTGGGACATTGTCTGTAAGGTGTGATTCTGAGTGTATAACTATGTCAGGCTGTTTTTCAAAAAAAAACGTCCAATTAAGGGGCAATTAAAAAAAAAAGTATTTTTATTCGACAGGTTTTCACCATTTCCGCCAGACAAAAGAAAAAACCCCTGCAATACAAAAACAATCCCACCCAAACACAGAAAGCCCCAACCCCCGTGACCCCCCCCCCACCCCCAACAATCAACGGTAACCAACTCCTGAAAGTGCTTGATGAACACACCCCAACACTTGCAGAACCCCTCCTTCGTTCCCCTCATCTCGAACTTCACCTTCTCCAGGGTCAAAAACTCCAGCAGGTCACCCCACCACGCCGAGGCACAGGGGGAGCAGTAAAACATTAATTTTAACTGCCCTGCACGTGGCCTGCCAACAACAGAGGGAGATTATCCCACCTTGACAAATTGGCCTTCACCCTCCCCAACAAACAAGTGAAATTATGTTTCCGGAGCCCTCCCCAATCTCGGCCCACCTGCACCCCCAAGTACCTAAAGTGGGTTGCCGCCAATGGCAGCCCCCCACGCATGGCATAAAATACTCGCTCTTTCCTAAATTCAATATATACCCCGAGAAAGTCCCAAATTTATGAAGCAGCTCCATTATACTCCCACCGACGTGCTCGATCCGAAGTATACAGCAGATTGTCAGCGTATAGGGACACCCTATGTTCCACCTCCCCCCTCACTATCCCTTTCCACAGCCCTGAGCTCCTTAGCGCCATGGCCGTGGGCTCTACAGCCAATGCAAACGACAGGGGGGGGGGGGGGGGGGGGGGGGGGGGGGAGAGAGAGGAGGGACATAGGGCACCCATGACTTGTACCCTGGTGCAATGCAAAATACTCTGAGTTCATGCTGTCAGTGCAAACATGCGCCATCGGTTCCTTATACAACAGCCGCACCAACGCCACAAACCTCGGCCCAATTCCAAATCTCTCCAATACCACCATCAGGTAACCCCACTCTACCCAAGCAAACACCTTCTCTGCATCCAGTGCCACCACCACCTCTGTCTCCATTCCCTCCGCCGGAGATAGAACCACATTCACCAACGTCCTCATGTTCAAGAACTGTCTTCCCTTCACGAACACCTTTGCCAAGATCTTGGCATCTACATTCAGGAGAGATATGGGCCTATACGACCCTCACCCCACTGGTTCCTTATCCTTCTTTAGCAGCAATGAAATAGAAGCTTGCCCCATCGTTTGCGGCAAGATATCTCTACCTATCGCATCCTCAAACATTCCCACCATCACCAGCGCCAGCTTGTCCTTAACTTTCTTATAAAATTCAACTGGGAACCATCGGGCCCCACTGCCTCCCTGCTTGCATCCTCCCAATCGCCTACTTTAACTCCTGCTCCTCCACTGGACCCGCCAATCCTGCTCTATCCTCCTCTCCCATCCTAGGATACTCCAACCCGTCCAGGAACTCCCTCTTCCCCATTTCCAACCTAAACAGTTCCCTATAAAAATCCTCAAGGACTTTATTAATCTGCTCCAGGGCCACCACCAGATTCCCCGTCCTATCCCATATCCGAACTATCTCCCTTGCTGCCATTTCCGTCTGGAGCTGGCCCTGCCTTCTCCCCATACTTATAAATAAAGGGGCAATTTAGCGTGGCCAATCCACCTACCCTGCACATCTTTGGGTTGGAAGGGTGAGACCCATGCAGACACGGGGAGAACGTGCAAACTCCACATGGACAGTGACCCAGAGCTGGGATCAAGCCCAGGTGTTTGGCGCCATGAGGCAACAGTGCTAACCACTGCACCACCATGTCACCCTATGTCAGGCTGGTGCTTGACGAGTCTAGATCAGCTCTCAAATCTTTGGCACATGCCCCAGATGTTAGTAAGGAGGGCTTTGCAGGGTCGACATGGCTGGGTGTGCTATCGTCGTATCCGGGGTGCTTAAGTTTGATGCCAGGTAGTCTGCCCAGTTTCATTCTTTTTATAATAATTTAATAATAATAATATTTATTGTCACAAGTAGGCTTACATTAACACTGCAATGAAGTTAATGTGAAAAGCCCCGAGTCGCCACATTCCAGCACCTGTTGAGGTATACAGAGAGATTCAGAATGTCCAAATTACCCAACAGCACGTCTTTCGGAACTTGTGGGAGGAAACCGGAGCACCCGGAGGAAACCCACGCAGACACAGGGAGAAAATGCAGACTCCGCACAGACAGTGACCCAAGCCGGGAATCGAACCTGGGACCCTGGTGCTGTGAAGCAACTGTGCTAACCACTGTGCAGCTGCAGATAAAACACAAAATACTGCGGCTGCTGGAATCTAAAACAGAACATGCTGAAAAAATACAGGTCTGCCTGGCAGCATCTGTGGAGAGAGAAACAGGGTTAACGGTGAGAGTCTGTGAGACTCTTCGGTTTTGGTTTCATTCATTTTAGACTTCGGATACCATACATACATAGACACCTTGGACCACTTGAAACAAAATCAAGAGTAAAATAATCCAAAAGAGTTACTTAGTGTGCCTCCCAAGAAACAGAAGCTGTTAGATTTTTTTAAAAAGCCCAGGGTCCATCATTCAATTAAGCTTCTATAATCTAGGTAGTTGTGCGATGGAACGGCAATGGTGATGCTGACTAATCTCATTGCAATTAACCTCCAGTTAGTCTACAACAGAGCCTGACAGGCGGCGCAGAAAACTCCACACTGTGAAATACTTGGGAACTATAGGTCGAATACCACCCATTCTTCCTAGCCATCGAGACAACTACTATGCTGCGTCTCAAATTGCTCATAGACGCTGAAAGAAATGAAAGCCTCAAGAGTATTACTGCCTGGCTGCACATAATCTAGTTTAATCTGGTTACATCTTCATGAATGTGTGAGCACCATGCATGTGACTTATCTGCAGTAATCCACTGGCGTGCATCATGTGACTGAGTCGGTGTCTGACTTTACCAGATTGCCAGTTTGGTAAAATGGTGATAAGTGCCTTTAAGTTATGTTTAGGTCGGATATCCGAAACAAAATCAGATTAGTGCCTCTGTAATTCAATGCCAAACAACCAGGTTTTAACATAAAAAATGTGGATTTGTACAACACCCTGGGCGCGATTGAATGGAAATGAGACAGAGTCCCGTGTCGAGCACGTTTAGCCTGGTGTTTCCCGGTGCTTGTAGTGCCAATGAAACCGCCGCTAGTAAATAGGACATTGCTTCACTGTGGGGCCTCGGCGAAGGCTGCTCTTAGTCTCGTTTTTAAAATGGCGACTCGATCTCTAGCCCCCCCATCTTGGCCTCCGGACCGCCCCCCAAATCCCCAACTCACCAAAAGGGTGTTGAATCCCACACCTCATAAGAGCGGTGAACCTCCAGGCTTGATTCCCGACACGGCTGCCAGCCTGTCACCACCCCTGCCAGTGACACCTGGGCATCGTGGTCGTGCCAAAGTGTCCACACCGGACTGGCAGTGCCACGGGGGATTTGGACCTGGCAGGTTACCATCTTGCCGAGAGCCTGACCACCCAGGGCCCTTGGTCACTTGGGAGGCCCTCCCCTCTCCATGTTTGTGGAGTCCAGTGCTAACCCACGTTTGCTCGGGGTCTCCAAGGCCAGGAGGGGGTGCCTTGGGGAACTCAGCTGAGTGAGCCTGATTGTACACTTCAATATGCAAAAGTAGGTCCCACTCATTGTGGGCGGGATCCAGGTCACGACGTCTCAGGAGATCCCGTTAGATCTCACGAGGCGTAGCCAGCCGGGTAAATCTTGCGAGAGGCCTCTTGTGAGATTTACTGGCCGTGTCATGTCCTGTTGGATGCGGTGTGGCCGTTAAATTTCGCCTCATCACTTCAAAATGTCTCACTTCAGTGCATTATCTTGAAATGCAGTAAATTACATAAGCAAACAGAATTTCAATAAAGAATGATTAAACCTTTTTGGACTATTATTTTAACAAATATAGACCAGGAGAAATAAATTAGAAGTTGTGCAGTAGTTAGTGCTGGCTTTAGGGTTGTATATACCCAGATGGTTACACCCCCATGTTTTTCAGCCATGGAGAATATCAATAGACAGCATGGCCACCTGTATTTCATCAAACTTAACTGCATTAACTTCATCCAACGAATGACTGACTTCTGTAAAGACTGAATTGGGGATGGAAGATCCACACGGTGTCCAATGTCACCACAGTCTCCATCAGCATCACAATTTCCAACCAGTTACTCCAAAGGTAGGCGGCACAGTAACACAGTGGTTAGCACTGTTGCTTCACAGCGCCAGGGTCCCAGGTTCGATTCCCGGCTTGGGACACTGCCTGTGCGGAGTCTGTACGTTCTCCCTGTGTCTGCGTAGGTTTCCTCCGGGTGCTCCGGTTTCCTCCCACAAGTCTCAAAAGACGTGCTGTTTGGTAATTTGGACATTCTGAATTTTCCCTCAGCGTACCCGAACAGATGCCGGAATGTGGCGACTAGGGGCTTTTCACAGTAACTTCATTGCAGTGTTAACGTAAGCCTACTTGTGACAATAAAGATTATTAAAAATTAAAAGGTAGAGAAAACACACTATCTGCAATGAAGACTTAGGGTGCGATCTAACTGAATTGCAAGAGTTCTGTGTTGAGCACATTTAGCCAGGTGTTTCCAGGCGCTCGCAGCGTCGAGATAGCCCACATTATCAAATGGGACTCTGTTGCAATCCAGGGCCTCAGTGGGGAAATGCCCCGTCCGAGGCCGCACTTCCTGCTCGGCAGAACGGTGCAGGAGAACAGGGCGCCATTTTTAATGGTCATTATCACATTGCTGTTTTGGGGAGTTTGCTGTGTGCAAATTGGCTGAAGCGTTTTCTATGCTGCAACATGGAACTTCGAGAGTTCCTCATTGGCTGTAAAGTCTTTGGAAGTTTCTGTGGTGATTAAAGTTTCTTTCCCCAATTTTTACCCAGGTCTCTGTTAGGAAATGAAATCAATTATGACTAACCTAAACACCTACCTACACTCAGGACCATATGAATTATGGAACTCTTGATAAAAAGATTAATGAACATTGGAACAGTTGGAATACAAAGCTGCAATGCACTCGGGACGAATATAGGAATTAGGAGCAGCAGTAGGCAATTCAGCCTCTCGAGTCTGCCCCGCCATTCAAACAGATCATGGCTGATCTCTCCCAAATCCCTTTAAACCTGTTATTTTGTAAATCAGAAATATATCTATCTCCTTCTTGAAACCATTTAATGATTTTGACTCCACCGCGCTATGGGACAACGAGTTCTACTAATTCACCACCTTTTGACAGAAGTAGTTCCCCCTCATCTCAGTTCTATATCTACCGCCTCTCAGCCTATATCTGTGACCTCATGTTCTAGGTTGCCCGACAAGGAACATTTGATCTACGTTTACTTTATCAAATCCTTTTATTATTTTATGTACCTCGATCTGATTCCCTCTAATCCTTCTAAACTCCAGCGAGCATAATTCCAAATTAATCTCTCCTCATGCGTCAACCCTTGCATACCCTGAATCAATCTGGTGAACCTCTTCTGAACTGCCTCCAATGCCACCACATCCTTCCTCAAATAAGGAGATCAAAACTGGACACAATACTCCAAATGTGGCCCCACCAACACCCTATAAAATGGCAACAACAATTCTCTACTTATATACTCCAGACCTTTTGCATTAAATGCTAACGTTCCATTTGCCTTTTTCATTACATGTTGTACCTGCATACCGACTTTCTGTGATTCGTAAGGGTGAAAGATGAGCATCGTCTCTGATGTCACCCTACCATTGCCACATGTGACTTCAGGTTTTGACAAGCTATGGCCTCTACCCCTTCATTAAAGGTTGTCTCCTTTGATCAAGCTTTGGTCACTCCTCCCAATATTTCCTTCACTGGCTCAGTGTCCTTTTGTCTTTTTAATTATGCTGCCACGAACCATCTTGGGAGATTCTTGTGCATTAAAGGAAAGGCCAATTTCTTAGATTGTCCTATTGTATTGACAAAAGTCCATGCAATACATTTTTGAGGACACTGTTTCTGCACACTTTCTGTAGTGGTGATCTTGCTGTTGTGCTCGGTGATGTTAACTGTAGTCCAGTGTCTCCCAAACTATTTCCCCAGTGTGGCCCCATTTTAATGGCTCAGAATTTCCGACCCCCACAGTAACGATTTGAGGGGTATAAGAGTTAGTCAAGTGGGGGGGGGGGGGGGGGGGGGGGGGATTCAGTTCCTGGTCCCCCCCACTTACTCAACAGGAATCAGTTGCTGAGGTGGTGGTGGGAAGGGGGGGTGAATTGCCGCTGAGAGGAGGAGCAACGGCTTCAGTTGCTGATTGTGTGGGGGGAGGGGGGGCAGGGAACGGCTTCAGAGTTACTGAGAAGATCTGCACGCTGCTCCGGCACCGAAAGGCGGCCCAGCACGGCCGGCGTGGGTCTGCGCATGTGCGTGACAGCCGGCGCGGGTTGGCGCATGCGCGCGACGGCCGTCTCCGCGCTGGGGCGGAGCAACATGTCGGGGACTTTACAGCGGGCCGCGCGGAAGGAGGTAGGCCCCCTCTAGATCACGGCTGCCCGCCGATCGGATGCTCCCGATCGCGGGCCTGGACCCCATGGAGGCCCCCACCCCGGAGTCAGATCCACCCGCCCCCCACCAGGACGTCCACAGCGGCCGCAGGTCCGAGCTCCCGCCGGGTGGTACCAGGTTAGAGCCATGCCGGCGGGGGTTCGGCCCGTTGCCCGCGGGGAATCATCGCGGTGGCCTATTTCAGCCGTCCCCGATCACGCCGTGGCAACCACGCGGGTGACCGGAGAATCGGCGGCCCGGCGTAACGGGAATTTCACGCGCCCCCGCCAATTCTCCAACTCGGCGCGGGGTCGGAGAATCCCGCCCTGGGTTTCTCAAACAAAAACTAACACCAGCCTTTTCACAGGCCTTTTTTTGCAGCAGCAATTGGGCCTCCGAGGACTGGTCCATTAGGCCATGCCCACCAATAGATTAAAATGCTGTTAGAAATCAGCCAGAGCGCCATGACAGCCAGTGCTACCTCGGAACTCACAACTGGGAATCTCGAGACCCCACTGAGCCGTGAGCGATAGAGTAGGAGTCTCTGCTATAGTCACTGTAATTGTACGGGTGAGACATTAAACCAAGGCCATGTCTGCCCTTTCACGCAGATATAAGATTTCATGATTCTACTTTGAAAAAGAACAGTGGGCTGTCCCTGATCTCCTAGCCAATATTTACTCTTCAAACACCACGCCTATAACAAATTAATTAGTCACCTCAGCAGGTAAACAGGCCTTTGGTCTAATGTTTCATCCAAAAGATGGACAGTGACAATACTGCATTCCTGTGGTATTGCGCAGGGAGTGTTAGCTTACATTTTGTATGCAGAGTGGGACATTTACAGAAGTCAGGACCGGCTCCTGTCGGGTAAGATTACTTTACCACCAGCTGAGACAGTCGTTGCACGGTCCAATTGCAAGCTGATCCCACAGAGTGATCATTAATGAGAAAACAGAGAGATTGTATGACCAAAGGACTCTATATATCTACACTGGTGCCATTTTCCCTTTGGCTTGGTTTTGTATTGACACAGGTGTTCATTTGCACTCGAGTTAAAAACCATTCACCAAAACAATCCAAATTGCTTTTGACAGGTAGGTACCAGACTTGCATACAAAATATTAGAACAGGCAAATTCAGGATCACCCGTTACTCAACAACAACAACTTTCGTTTACGTAGGGCCTTTACAGTAAAATACCCAAGACATTGAAGATGCAAAGATCAGAGCAAGTCTGAAGGAGAAAAATAATCACTTTGGATCCATAGCCTTTTATATGTGCATGGGAATTTGTTAAAAAAACCCTGAAACAATTGTCTATTCTGCCCACCGTGTGCTGTTGTTTGTCAGGTATAACAGGGCTGAGAAATGGAAGGGAGAGCTGAGTGATTAGACAAACACTCGGAGGAAATAATGGCTGAGCAGGGGCCAAATGTAACCAGCAGGTGCAGCTAAGAACCCAATGAATGATCAGAAAGAGGAAAAGTGACTGGTTGGAATTGGAATTATATTTTCCCGGATGGAGGGATGGGTCAGATGAAAGGACAACCTGTGGAGATGATTATCAATCATAGGAATTCAACAGATGTCCAGTGTTTGACGCACTGTGTCTGAAATGCTGCAATGCAGTCCTTTCAGTTCCTGGTCTTCGCTGTCTGAAATGTTTGAACTTCACTGGTAGAAAGGACGATTAATACTTTATCATTTATAATGAGTGAACCATTGATAGTGAGTTTTTTTAAAAAGTTGCAATTTAAATTACTACTCCAAATAATTGGACTCAGGGGATGCAGAAAGGCCAGACACGAAGAGAGAAAAAAAAAAGTAATAACCCCTCCTTCTAGGCTTCAATTTTGGACATCAAGACCAATGAAGATCAGATCAAATAAGCCGCAATAAAACAATATGGCATTGGTGTTGCTACTCTGCTCTCTGCCTTGAACAGTTCCCCTAAAATCTGCCTTTTCGACTAAGCTTCTACTTACCGGTCCCAAAATCCTCTTGGGTTACTCAATGTCAAATTTTGTTTGCAATTACCTGCCTATGAAGCACCTTGGGACGTGTTACTACATTAAAAAGCACCATATAAATGCAAATTGTTTTTGTTGTCACTGAAGTCAATATACTTATTAGGTCCAACAGTGGGAAGATAAACTACATTAGTCAAACACCCTGATTATCATTGTTCAATGGATGCTGCTAATGTGATTGGTTTAATCAAAACCAGTTTCAAGAGGAGTTGTATAATATTGCAGCAATATTGTATAATGTATAATATTTTACAGACTAACAATGGCGTACACATTAACTTTCATGGTAAATATGTTCCTGTTTAACAATATGTTAAAACACAGCAAACATGACACTGGTGGTTGCAGCTGATATTAGTCCAAGTTTGCTAGATTGGGGTATCTTGCAGTAGGCCAAGTATTCCGCACTATAAACTGCTAGATGTCGACGCTGATAATGGCACAGCGAGCGCAACCGGGCATCTGGTATCACGGTGAACAGCAAAACCAACAGTCCATTTCCATAATGAATGAAATTCAGGGATGGAGGGAGAAACAGTGTAACGATGGAAAATGAATCGGGTGAATTAAAATCAAATCAGTAACAGAAAGGGGAAGAGATTAGATCAAGAGAGAAAAAAATGACGTGTAAAATTTTAAATACCACTAGGAACAATTTACTTCCTACAGAGCGAGATTCCAATAGTGTTTAAATATTCCCTTTAATGGCTTAAGAGGTTGTGTGACAGTGCAGGAACATTAATCTTCTCATTAGTAGGGTCCTTTGGGTCGGTAACTTTCTGCAGCGACTTTGCTCTAATAGCACAAATGCGTCAATGTCTTGAAATTGATAGGGAGGTTGATAGTGAGCTTCCTTTTTTGTCAGGTTAAGAGTGGTACACTTTATTCAACAATTGGTGGCAATTTACAAAATCAATGCGTGTGTCTCCTCCAAACCACAAGTTGCTGGCCTATTTTCCAGACTAACAATTAAATTTCCTGGTAAATTTTGGACCAATTTCTCTTTGCTTCCATTCACAGCAAGGTGCAGAAATGCTCCCAAATAAAACTCTTAAATGATTGAAACCATCAATTCCTACAGTAAGACAGCTGGGAGACGATATTGTCAAAATTGTGCAGCTGTACTTTCGGGAGGATCGTGGGCAGACACAGCCCAAATCCTCAGAGTATACAGATTTCTCAAGTGCAACGATTGCCAACTCATGGAATATTTGCTTCTCCTTCTGGCTGTCCCACGACGCTCGACGTGTCCACTTCCTCATCAGCTGATTTTACCTGCACTGAGTCTGCTCTCAGTGATTGGCTGCTTCGATGTTACTCATCTGTTGAAACTATTGAGTATTTTTTCATATTGAACCTGTCAAAGATATAGACTTAGAACAAAAGGTGGCAGCGGATGCAATGAGAGATAAATAATGTATTAGTTCCGAAAGCAGGGTTCAGGAAATGCAATTTGAGCTTTCCCTAGAGAATCTTTTAAGGACTGTAGGTAAATGAATACCATGATACAGTTATACAAATGAAGCGCTTACATTTCATTACCGCAGAAAAATGCAAGCTAATTCTACATTTTGCTGAAGGCCAAATGGTGAGAAACGTGCACAAGTCCAAATTTGTTGGAGCAATTGGAGTAGGCCATTGAACCCACCCCTACCAGGCAACCAAACCATGGCTGATTTGTACCGAAACTCTATTAATCCGTCTTTGCTCCAAATGCAGTGCAATTTAAGCTAAATACCGCTAAATACAGGGGCTGGTTTGGCACAGGGCTAAAGAGCTGTCTTTTAAAGCAGGCCAAGGCAGGCCAGCAGCACGGTGTGGTGTTGGGTGTTCCGCTATACAAACGTACCAACACGGTTGTAGATGGTACAACTCTGTTTTATTATTCTGTATAATAACAACTGTTAACTTCTGGCTGTGGTTCGTACTTCACCAGTTAACCTGTGGACCCAGCCCTAGCACTATCTTAGAGAGGCACTCAGCACATGGTGTATGTCTGAGTGGCACGCTGTGAGCTCTGTGCTCTGAGCTATCTCCTGGTGGAATGAACGGGAACTGTGGTGTTCCCTGTTTTATAGTGCGTGTGCTCTCACTGGTGATTGGCTGTGATGTTGTGTGTGTGTGTTTATTGGTCCGTCGACCTGTCCATCAGTGTGTGTGTGTGATTGCACCATATGTTAATATGAATATCATGACATCCCCCCTTTTCACAAGAATATGTGCCTACATGGTAATAAATATTGGTGTGTACTAAGTGCGGCTGAGTATGTGTGTGCAATATTTACAACATGTACATGAGGCTAAACTATATACATAGGAAGGTGTCAGGTGTAACATAGCAACGAAGTTGTACCACAAACAAAACAAGTGCAATCATCAAATATCGAAAGAGAACTCCTAGAACGACAAAAAGAGAAACACGTTAACATTGTTGCACAACAATTCAGTGAGTCCAATGTGCAAACAGGCTCATAAGTCCAGCCTAGTAGGTGGGCGACGAATTCGGGTTGACCGCCTCAAGGGTGGGTCAGGATCCACCGGCTGAGGAATGGGCCTGGCCACGGGCGATAGAGGAATAGGCAGAGTGGCAGGAAGCTCCACGAAGTCGACATCAGGGAGAACAGGAGGGCGTGGCACCGGTGCATGATCACGTAGCGAGCGCGGAAGCAGCCGATTACGCCAGCGAATGGAGTCATCAGGCATGCGAACCAGGAACGAGCGGGGAGCCACGGGGCGGAGAACCTCGGCAGTTGCCGACCAGCCACCCTCTGGTAAGTGTATGCGAACGTTGTCTCCAGGCGCCAGGACAGGAAGATCAGTTGCCCGAGTGTCATGTGCCACCTTCTGCTGAGCACGCTGCTGTCGCATCCTTTGCAGTACTGGAGCATGGTCGGGTTTGGGAACATGAATGGACGGCACAGTGGTCCTGAGGGCGCGACCCATCAACAGCTGGGCTGGTGAGAGGCCTGTGGACAGTGGTCCCGAGCGATAGGCCAGCAGGGCTAAACAGAAGTCAGATCCGGCATCAGCAGCCTTGCAGAGGAGCCGCTTCACGATATGGACGCCCTTTTACGCCTTGCCATTTGACTGGGGTTGCAGAGGGCTGGACGTCACGTGTGTGAAGCCATATGAAGCGGCACAAGAAGACCATTCTTGGCTCGCAAAACAGGGCCCATTGTCCGACATGACGGTAAGCAGAATGCCATGGTGAGCGAAGGTTTCTTTACATGCTCTGATTACAGCTGATGATGTCAAGTCGTGCAGGCGTATGACCTCCGGATAATTGGAAAAATAGTCAATTATGATGATGTAGCCCCTGCCGAGCGCATGAAAAAGGTCCACACCCACCTTTGCCCAGGGGGACGTCACCAACTCATGGGGCTGAAGCGTCTCAGGGGGTTGCACCGGCTGAAACCTTTGGCAGGTGGGGCAGTTGAGCACCATGTTGGCGATGTCGTCGCTGATGCCCGGCCAGGACACAGCTTCTCGGGCCCTCCGCCTGCACTTTTCAACCCCGAGATGGCCTTCGTGCAATTGTTCGAGGACAAGCCTGTGCATGCTGTGTGGGATCACAATCCGGTCCAACTTTAGGAGGACACCATCAATGACAGACAAGTCGTCCCGGACATTGTAGAATTGTGGGCACTTGAGCCACCCTTCCGTCATGTGGCGCATCAGACGTTGTAGAATGGGGTCAGCTGGAGTCTCACGGCGAATGTGAGCCAGACTTGCATCAATAGCTGGCAGATTGGCCGATGTGAAGGCTACATGTGCGTCGACCTGACAGACGAACCCCCCCGATTCGGGCGGTGTGCTCACTGCTCTGGACAGGGCATCCGCGATGATGAGGTCCTTTCCCGGGGTGTAGACCAGTTGGAAGTCGTACCTCAGGAGCTTGAGCAGAATGCGCTGGAGACGAGGGGTCATCTCATTGAGGTCCTTTTGTATGATGCCGACCAGGGGGCGATGGTCGGTCTCCACGGTGAACTGAGGGAGACCACACACATAGTCGTGGAATTTATCTATGCCGGTTTACAAACCCAGGCACTCCTTCTCAATCTGCGCATAGCGCTGTTCTGTGGGGGTCATGGCCCGCGAGGCATAGGCGACCGGGGCCCATGATGCAGTGTCGTCCCGTTGCAGGAGTACCGCCCCAATGCCGGACTGGCTAACTTCAGTCGAGATCTTTGTATCTCGAGTAGTATCGAAGAACGCCAATACCGGGGCGTTGGTGACCTTGATCTTGAGCTCCTCCCATTCCTTCTGGTGTGCGGGCAGCCACTGGAACTCCGTAGTCTTCTTCACTAGGTGGCGCAGAGCCGCTGTGTGTGAGGCAAGGTTGGGAATAAACTTCCCCAGGAAGTTGACCATCCCGAGAAAGCGTAGCACTGCCTTCTTGTCTGCCGGCTGCGGCATGGCTGTAATGGCGCTCACGTTGTCTGCATCCGGACGGACCCCTGACCGGGATATGTGGTCCCCCAGAAACTTTAGCTCAGTTTGGCCAAAAGAACACTTGGCTCGGTTGAGGCGCAGGCCGTGATCTCGTATCCGAGCAAAGACACGCTGGAGACGACTGATGTGCTCCTGTGGTGTGGTGGATCAGATGATGACGTCGTCAACATAGACGCGCACCCCTTCGATGCCCTCCATCATCTGTTCCATGATTCGATGAAACACCTCGGATGCCGAGATTATGCCAAACGACATCCTATTGTAGCAGTATCTGCCAAAGGGAGTGTTGAAAGTACACAGCTTCCTGCTGGACTGATCCAGCTCAATCTGCCAAAAGCCCTTTGAGGCATCAAGCTTGATAAAAATTTTAGCCCGGGCCATTTCGCTCGTGATTTCTTCCCGTCTGGGTATGGGGTAGTGTTCCCTCATCATGTTATTGTTCAGGTCTTTCGGGTCGATGCAGATTCCGGAGTTCGCCAGAGGGCTTTTTTACGCACACCATGGAGCTGACCCATGGCGTAGGCTCCATGACCCGGGAAAGCACACCTTGGTCCTGCATATCCTGCAGCTGCTGCTTGAGGCGGTCTTTGAGTGGTGCTGCGACTCTACGAGGTGCGTGAATGACCGAGGTGGCGTCAGGTTTGAGCCGTATTCTGTAAGTGTAGGGCAGTGTGCCCATGCCCTCGAAAACCTCCTGGTTGTGGGCGAGGAGCGAGTGGAGCTGTGCCCTAAAGTCTGCATCCGGGAAATCGGACGTGCCTTCTGGAGACAGAGTGTGTACCCGCTGAACGAGGTGGAGGATCTTGCACGCCTGTGCGCCTAGCAGAGAGTCCTTCGAGGATCCAACTATCTCAAAAGACAGTGTGGCTGTGTGTGAATTGTGTGCAACCTCGAGCTGGCAGGACCCCATGGCCGGGATAACATTGCCGTTGTAATCGACCAACTGACAGTGGGATGGCCGAATCGGTGGTTTGACCTTCAAGGTGTGGAAGGCTGACCATGCAATGAGATTGGCGGACGCACCAGTGTCTAAACGGAATGTGATTGGTGATCAGTTGACCATTAGGGTGGCACACCATTCATCGCCCGGATTAACGCTGTGCACTGGCATCGGCTGGTGGGTCCTACTTGGGGACATCCGATTTCTGTCTATTACCACAATGCTGAAGGCTTCCCGGTCGTCGGTATCACCGGTCTGTACGTTGTCAGGGTCTGACTCGGTGTATGGAGGCTCAATGGCCCGCACGTCCCTGTGAGGCTGGCGGAATTGCGGAGCGTTGGCAGGTTGAGCTGCTCGACAGCAGGCAGCGTAGTGGCCCATCTTGCCACAGCGGAGGCATTGTCGAGTTTTGGCTGGACAGTGCCGCTTTAAGTGTGCAGATCCACAGTTGCCGCATGTCGTGACGTCATGGCGTTCGTTGCACCACCGCGCATGCGCAATTCAGTCCTGCGTAGAGCGCACCTGCATGTCACGTCCGTCTGCGTCGACTTCCCCTCTTTTGGCGCGTACAAGCGCGGGAGGACTCGGAAAGCGCGCGAAACGGCCGCCCTCGTCCGGACCGCTGGCCGGGAGGAACTCGATCGACTGGACCCGTTCAGCCTCGTAGGACCCCTGCCATGCCGATTCGGCTGCCTGGAATTGGGAGTACCGGCTGGTCGCGTTTTCATGGAGGACGCAGGTTTCGACGGCGGTGGCGAGGGTGAGGCTCTTTATTTTGAGGAGCTGCTGGCGTAGGGTGTCCGAGGTGACCCCAAAAACTATCTGGTCCCGAATCATGGAATCGGAGGTGGCCCCATAGCCGCAGGACTGCGCGAGTATACAGAGGTGTGTCAAAAAGGATTGCAAAGGCTCATCCTTGCCCTGCAGGAGCTGCTGGAAGAGGTACCCCTCGAAGCTCTCATTCACTTCAACGCTGAAGTGTTGCTCAAGTTTTAGAAGGACCGTCTTGTACTTCGTCTTGTCCTCGCCTTCCGCGAATGCCAGGGAGTTGTAGATGTGGATGGCGTGTTGCCCTGCCGTGGAGAGGAGGGCGGCGATCTTCCTGGTGTCCGATGCATTCTCCCTGTCTGTGGCTTTGAGGTAGAGCTGGAAGCGCTGTTTAAACAGCTTCCAGTTGACGCCGAGATTTCCAGCGATTTGGAGCGGCTGCGGCGG
Source organism: Scyliorhinus torazame (assembly GCF_047496885.1). Taxonomy (NCBI): domain Eukaryota; kingdom Metazoa; phylum Chordata; class Chondrichthyes; order Carcharhiniformes; family Scyliorhinidae; genus Scyliorhinus; species Scyliorhinus torazame. The sequence continues at coordinate 285,909,643 of NC_092712.1, read as the reverse complement.
GCTGATGGTATCCATGGCGCAGGATGACGGATCTCTGAAGATGTGCAGGTAGGTCTCACAATTGCTGGCGAGTTTCCAATCCTGGTATCATGTCGTGTTGGGTGTTCCGATATACAAACGAACCAACATGGTTGTAGATGGTACAACTCTGTTTTATTATTCTGTATGATAACAACTGTTAACTTCTGGCTGTGGTTCATACTTCAGTTAACCTGTGGACCCAGCCCTAGCACTATCTTAGAGCACTATCTGTTTAAGAAGGGTAGCAAGGATAATTGAGCCTTACTTCAGTGGTAGGGAAATTACTGGAGAGAATTCTTCGAGACAGGATCTACTCCCATTTGGAAGCAAATGGACGTATTAGTGAGAGGCAGTATTGTTTTGTGAAGGGGAGGTCGTGTCTCACTAACTTGATAAGAGTTTTCGAGGAGGTCACAAAGATGATTGATGCAGGTAGGGCAGTGGATGTTGTCTATATGGACTTCAGTAAGGCCTTTGACAAGGTCCCTCATGGTAGACTAGTACAAAAGGTGAAGTCACACGGGATCAGGGGTGAGCTGGCAAGGTGGATACAGAACTGGCTAGGTCATAGAAGGCTGAGAGTAGCAATGGAAGGATGCTTTTCTAATTGGAGGGCTGTGACCAGTGGTGTTCCGCAAGGATCAGTGCTGGGACCTTTGCTGTTTGTAGTATATATATAATGATTTGGAGGAAAATGTAACTGGTCTGATTAGTAAGTTTGCAGACGACACAAAGGTTAGTGGAATTGCGGATAGCGATGAGGACTGTCAGAGGATACAGCAGGATTTAGATTGTTTAGTATGGAAGAACCTCCGTACATGTTGTTTCTCTGCCCCCCACCACCCGCCTGCAGGTCACCATGTATGCCAACCAGACAGCGATGTTCACTGCCGTGGTTGGAGCCGCAGCACTGCAAGTGGCCATCCGGCAGCGTAGTGGCTGCAGATGCAGCGGCTGCTGCTGCTGCAGCAGAGGGGATGGCCGCGGAGTGGCCCATCGTCGCTGCGCATGCCACAGGCGCTCAGGGCCGGAATGTCCAGGGGGATGCAGAGGGGAACATTGACGCCCCCCCCCCCCCGATGGTGAGGAATGCACAGGGAGCGGGCACTGATATCGAAGTGCTTGGGGCGGGGGGGAAGGAGGAGGAGAAGGAGGAGCCACTGATGGTGGTGCCAGGGCGCCACAGGCATCCAGCAAGGCCTAGGGTGTACCGTGACAGAATGTCGTTCCAGGCCCTACCGGACATCACATGCAGGAGGAGACTACGGTTCAGCAGGGAGACGGTCGCACATATATGCCACCTCGTGGCGCACCTCGCACAACTTGGAATGGGTGGAGGACACGTTATACCAGTCTCCGTCAAGGTGACGGTGGCCCTAAACGTTTACGCTACTTGTTCCTTCCAGGCGCCGAGCGGGGACCTATCCGGGATCTCACAGGCATCGGTCCACAGGTGCATCAGGGCTGTCATCGACGCCCTGTACGCCATCACGGTCAGGTACATTAAATTCCCCGAGGACCGAGCACAGCAGGAAGCACGGGCACGTAGATTCGCCAAGGTGGCCGGGATATCGATGGTCGATGGTGTGCACGTCCCCATGCGCCCACCTGCAGACAAAACGGGAAGTGTTCACGAACAGGAAGGGCGCATATTCCATGAACATTCAGGTGGTGTGCGACCCCCACATGAAGATCATGCACATGTGTGCAAGGTTCCCCAGGAGTGTGCATGACGCCTACATTCTGGCACAGTCGTTCATCCCCGCAATGTTCGATGGATGCCCCCCCCCCCCCCCCCCCCCCCCCGGCTGAGGGGCTGGTTGCTGGGCGACAGGGGCTATCTGTTGAGGTCATGGCTGATGACGCCAATATGGAGGCCTCAGACCAACGCGGAGAGCCTATACAACGAGGCCCATGCAGCAACCAGGGGTGGGGTGGAGCGGTGCTTCGGCCTGCTGAAGATGCGATTCAGATGCCTGGATTGCTCCGGAGGGGCTCTGCAGTACCGGCCCGACAGGGTCGGTCGCATAGTTGTGGTCTGCTGTGCGCTGCACAACATTGCCATGCAGAGGGGAGATGCACTGGTGGAGGAGTCGGAGGGAGGACCCGATGGCACTGGAGCTAACGCAAATGAAGGGGAGGAGGAAGAGGAGGAGGAGGAGGATGGCGCGCTTCAGGGTGGGGGGAGGGGCGTAGGACACAGACACTGCCCTGGTGCTGGTTACGTCCAGGAGGCTGCACGACGGCACCGTCGAGGACAAAGCGGGCACGCGACGCATTGGTGGCCGCACGGTTCACGCACCGTGGGGGAGGGATTCGCTGAACACTGCCACTTGTACCGGCAGTCCTGCACACGGGCACCACGCTGCACCCCCCCACCGCGTTCACGGCACCAATTCCACATCACCTTACCACTGCGGCACTACGGGATTGCACAACATTGATGATTGTGTAAGCGGGTGTGATCAGTGCCATGTTGAATGATGACAGCCCGCTCTGCGATGAGCTGTGAGCTCAGATTCGCCAGCCAAGGTCTGACTCATGGCGATAGCTGAACCATGCACTCCGGTGGTCACAGCCTTCGTAACGGGCATTTCATCACGTGTCCGTGTGGGGTAGCTGGTGTCCGAGTGCCGAGGACTACGGTGTCTGATTTTGGGAGGCAGGGGGGAAAGGGTCAGCACATCCAGCACCGACATTGAACCACACGTTAACCACAGCGCCACTCGGTCACCCTCACGAGCCCCCTGGCACCGGACATAGCACAGAGTCTTACAAGTTAAGTGCAACAGTGAGTTTATTTGTGACATTCACATACAGATGCCCTACCCCCTACAACTAAACTGTGCCCTGCACCCATGCCAACTTATTATGTGAATAACTTCTTTGACTTACGGGCCCTACCACGACGTGTAGGTGTCTCCCCAGATGGTACAGCAGGAGTGGAGGCGGACTGCTGAGAATCACCACCTGCGACATGGTTCCTCGTCAGCACGCGTTTCCTGTGGCGGCCCGGCCTCGATGGGCCAGGCTGCTCGGCGGGCATGCTGGATGGAGTGGTGCCACCCTGTCTTGCCCGCTGCCTACCAGATGCGCCAGGGACGGAACGGGGGGAGGCCGAGTGTTCCGGGACATCCCTTGCTGGAGGTAATGGGACGGACCCCAGAACCTCCTCCTCCCTCGGGGAGCCCGGTGGCCCCCGGGCCTCACTGTGGGACGGAGGTGCGATCGGAGGCATGCCCCATCGCACCACCGACACCTGGCACTGCCAGTCCTGGAGGCCTGCAGCGGTATCGACCACAGTCCGAATATTCGCAGAGACGGAGCCCAGGGAGTGCCACATTTCTGCCAGGGACTGTGCTATCTCGACCTGTGAGTGCGCTACGCCATCACGTGCGCCAGGCGGTCGATGCTCTCTGCGACTGGCTGCTGGGACTGTGCCATCGCCTGCTGGGACCGGGCCATGGCATGGTGAGACTCGGCCAGGGCCCGGAGAGCGGCGGCAATGTCGTGTTGGCTCTGGCGCATGGCTACCCGTGAGAGGGCAGCCCTCTCCTGGGCCATGGATGACGCATGCACGTGAAGCCCAACGCCTTGCAGAACCTGACCAATGGCCGATACCGTTTCACCCATTGCCTCCACCGCGTACGCCACCCGTGCAGTGTCGGCCTGGGTGGCTGCGATAAGCGGCACTACTCCCTGCTCCAGTACGTGAATGGACTCCTCCAACTCGTGTGCAGGTCCTGGAAGATGGCCCTCATTCCGTTATTCAGTCCCTGGGTGTCCACATGCATCGGTTGTCCGGGTGGGTCAAGTACATCCAGGAACCCAGGAGCCGTATGGGCGGCAGCTGTTTGCTGGGCCTGGGCTGCCCTCCAACCATCCAGCCCCTCGGCTGTTCCAAACTCCACCTGCTGTACTGGCTTGGCTGTGTGGTGCGCACCAGACCGTGACCCGGGAGCCTCATCACTTATCTGCCCAACCGAGGTGTCTCTGCGATGGTGGATGGTGTGGGAGACAGCGCTGCCGCTAACTCAAGGTCATTGTCCGTTAGGAAGTCTGGTGTGTACTGGTCCCCCTCATGGCCCGGCGCAAGGTGCATGCGGCCCATGTCATGTCGCCCTCCAGGTGAATCCTTGGACTGTGTGGCCGTCCTCTGTGCATCACCGTCCACTATCGCCGTCACTGTCGTGCCTCATGGCCCTACCTTTGGGCAATGCTTGGCCATCACTTTCGTCACTGTCCGTCCTGTGCCCCTCAGTATTGTCTCTGTCCGTCCTCTGTGCGTCCCCGTCCAGCGCCCCAGACTGAGAGGATGGCCCTCCTGTCCGACCGACTGCCACCCTCTGGCGTGCGTCCCTGGGTGCGCTTGAGGTTGGAGATGGTCGGCTGTGTCTTGGCCGAGACGACCCTGGACGTTCGGAGGCTGGCCCTGGGGAACACAACGATCGAGGGTGCAGTGGCCAGAGTGTGAAGGGGGAGGGGATCGAGGGTGCAGTGTCCAGAGTGTGAGGGGGGAGGGGATCAAGGGTGCAGTGGCCAGAGTGTGAGGGGGGCGATGACGGGTTGGGGGTGGGGAGGACATGCAGGGTTGTCTCACTTGCTTCTGCGCCTCCGACCTGGCATGTTGCGACCTCCCGCGTGGCGGATCCCCCAGCGAGGTCCAGGTCCCTCTGCTCGTGAACGTTTAGGGGGTGCAGCACAGGAGAACCCCCTCCGGTTCTCATATGCTCACGATGGTTGTGAGCTGTCTTGTCCTGGGGAGGGTGGGGGGGTTGGATAAAGCATCACAATTAGGCCGGTATCATCAGGGCGTGCAGATATAGGCTATATTAATGCTGGGTGAGGAGACAGTTGGAGCCACGCCATGGCACCTCTCCAGGGGCGGTCCCGGTGCTAATGTGGGTCGAGTACAACGTTGTGCACCCTGAACCTCCCACCCACCCCACCTCGTGCCCGGGTGGGGGGGTTGGTTGTGACCCGGGCGCACCCTCATGGCACTTACCCTGGCAGACCGAGTGAGGTCGTGCAGCTTCTTCCGCCACTGCTCCCCGGACCGGGGAGTGTGCCCCACAGCACTCATAGCGGTGCCAACCACGTCTCACCGTGCTGGATGGCTGGCGATGCCTACGTATTGGGCAGAGGCTGGCCCTTCGGTTTTCTACCTCAACAAGGAGGGAGTCCAGGTCAGTGTCCCGGAACCTCGGTGCGGTTCGTCGGGGCTCAGCCATCTCGCCTCCTCCAAGGTCCTTCCGTGCGCGGTTCGCGCCATTCGGGCGTTGCGCGCTTACGCCGCTGCTTTCGTGCCACGCCCCCCCCCCCCCCCCCCCCGAGTTCCTCGCGGCCCCGCTCCTAGCCCATTTTCAGGCTTTGAATCGATCGCGATCGGGGCCGTTTCGCGCCATCGTGAAACTCGATGACATTCATGACAGCGTGGGTACTTAGCCGTGGGAGCGGAGAATCGCGCCCCGGGTCTCAGAGCAGTAGAGAAGTGTGGTGATGTCAACCGCTCTGTACACGAAGACTTTTGATGACTTGCAAAGAGTTCTTTGTTGCCAAACACTCCAGAGCAACTTTGAGGCATTTTCTTTGTCCTCCCCTGGAAACATCTCTCAAAAGGCCACCACTGATGAGGAAATCCAGCAGCAGATCAATTGTGCCAGCTCAGCCAAAAGGAAAACACCCCAAAGATACAATGAAGCTCTCCTGGAAGCATGGCAGCATTGGCATTAATAACTGGGAGGAGCTTGCGACAAATCATAAAAAATAGCAACGACTCACCCATCCAGCTGCATCACGCTTCGAGTCCAAATGCAAATGATGAAGCAGAACAGCAGCAGAAAAGGGAAGTAAAACTTCCGGGTGCGGCAATGACCAGCTGAGTCGCATGTTTCGGCAGCTCCCGTTGGAACGGACTTTTGGGCTCTTAATAGGAGCCCCAACGGCAATTTAAACGGCAAAAACACTGTGCGGTAAACCAGAAGGGAATCCCCCCGGACACGCATGGAAAAGGGAGAGAATAGCGGCCGGATTGCGGAGGATCCTCTGGAGCAGCGGCAAGGAAGGGAAGCTCAAAGCAAGATGGCGTCGGAAGGTGGCCGTTTGCTATGGGGCCCGGAGCAGCAAGAGTTCCTGCGGCGCTGTGTGGAAGAGCTGAAGAAGGAGCTGTTGGCCCCGATATTGCAGGCGATTGAAGGACTAAAAGAGGAGCAGAGGACCCAAGAGCTGGAGCTTCGGGTCGTGAAGGCAAAGACTGCTGAAAACGAAGATGACTTTGAGACGGCAGAAGAGGCGTGGACATTCATTGTGGACGAGAAGCTGGAATAGTCTGGTGAGAGAAAGAGCTTTTGGGACAAAGTGGTGGTGTGATTACAGGGGACGGGGGGGAGGGGGGGATGATTTTTCAATTTGTTAATTTTGTGATCCTGTAACTTTTCTCTCTTCCCCATGTTGTTGGGGGGGGGGGGGGGGGGGGGGAGCATGAGGAACTGTGGGCACCGGCCATTAGGGGCGGGGCCGAGTGGGAAACGCGGGCTTTGTTCCCACGCTATGGTAATTATGGTGGGAACAGGGACGCAGGAAGGAGGGGGCCTCGCACAGTGGGAGCCGAGGACAAGGGGGGAAGCCGAGGTCAGCCAGAGTTTGCTGACTTCTGGGAGCAACATGGGGGGTGCAACTACGCTAGAGGGGGATCTAGCGGAGGTGGGGGGGGGCGGGGTTAACTGGGTTGCTGCTGCTAAGGAGAAGGGGGAGCTGTTATGGGATGGGGTGGTCGAGGCGGGAGGGCACCGTCGGGGGGATATACGGGTACGTGGGAACCGGGTGAGGAGCTGGGTTAAAAAAGGGGATGGCTAATCGACAAGAGGGGGGGGGGGTAAAGAGCCCCCCAACCCGGTTGGTCACGTGGAACGTGAGAGGGCTGAATGGGCCGATTAAAAGGGCACGGGTACTCGCACACCGAAAGAAATTAAAGGCAGATGTGGTTATGTTGCAGGAGACGCATCTGAAACTGATAGACCAAGTCAGACTACGTAAAGGATGGGTGGGACAGGTGTTTCATTCGGGTTTATAGAACGTAGAACATAGAACGATACAGCGCAGTACAGGCCCTTCGGCCCACGATGTTGCACCGAAACAAAAGCCATCTAACCTACACTATGCCATTATCATCCATATGTTTATCCAATAAACTTTTAAATGCCCTCAATGTTGGTGAGTTCACTATTGTTGCAGGTCGGGCATTCCACGGCCTCACCACTCTTTGCATAAAGAACCTACCTCTGATCTCTGTCCTATATCTATTACCCCTCAGTTTAAAGCTATGTCCCCTCGTGCCAGCCATTTCCATCCGCGGGAGAAGGCTCTCACTGTCCACCCTATCTAACCCCCTGATCATTTTGTATGCCTCTATTAAGTCTCCTCTTAACCTTCTTCTCTCCAACGAAAACAACCTCAAGTCCATCAGCCTTTCCTCATAAGATTTTCCCTCCATACCAGGCAACATCCTGGTAAATCTCCTCTGCACCCGCTCCAAAGCCTCCACGTCCTTCCTATAATGCGGTGACCAGAACCGTACGCAATACTCCAAATGCGGCCGTACCAGAGTTCTGTACAGCTGCAACATGACCTCCTGACTCCGGAACTCAATCCCTCTACCAATAAAGGCCAACACTCCATAGGCCTTCTTCACAACCCTATCAAGCTGGGTGGGGCAACTTTCAGGGATCGATGTACATGGACACCTAGATGCGAAGAATAGGGGGGTGGCTATCTTAGTGGGGAAACGGCTACTGTTTGAGGCAAAGACCATAGTGGCGGACAGTGGGGGTAGATATGTGATGGTGAGTGGCAGATTGCAAGGGGAGGCGGTGGTTCTGGTGAACGTATACGCCCCGAACTGGGATGATGCAAATTTTATGAGGCCTATGTTGGGACGTATCCCGGACCTGGAGGCGGGAAAGTTGGTAATGGGGGGAGACTTCAATACGGTGCTTGATCCAGGGCTGGACCGGTCGAGGCCCAGGACCGGGAGGAGGCCGGCAGCGGAAGGGTGCTCAAGGACTTCATGGAGCAGATGGGAGGGGTAGACCCCTGGAGATTTAGTAGGCCTAGGAGTAAGGAGTTTTCATTTTTCTCCCATGTTCACAAAGTATACTCACGGATAGACTTTTTTGTCTTGGGAAGGGCACTGATTCCGAAGGTGACAGGGACGGAATATACGGCCATAGCCATTTCGGACCACGCTCCACATTGGGTAGACCTGGAGGTAGGAGAGGAAAAAAAAACAGCACCCACTCTGGAGAATGGATATGGGCTTATTGGCGGATGAGGGGGTATGTCTAAGGGTGAGGGGGTGTATCGAAAGGTACTTGGAGCTTAATGACAACAGAGAGGTTCAGGTGGGAGTGGTCTGGGAGGCGTTGAAGGCGGTGGTCAGAGGGGAACTGATATCCATAAGGGCACATAAAGGGAAGCAAGAGGGTAAAGAAAGGGAGCGATTGTTGAAAGAACTTTTGAGGGTGGACAGGCAATATGCAGAGGCACCGGAGGAGGGACTGTACAGGGAAAGACAAAGGTTACATGTGGAGCTTGACCTGCTGACCACGGGTAAGGCAGAGGCACAGTGGAGGAGGGCACAGGGTGTACAGTATGAGTATGGAGAGAAGGCGAGTCGGCTACTGGCCCACCAATTGAGGAAGAGGGGAGCAGCGAGGGAGATAGGTGGGGTGAGAGATGAGGAGGGAGAGATGGCACGGGGAGCGGAGAGAGTTAACGGGGTGTTCAAGGCATTCTATGAGAGGTTATATAAGGCTCAGCCCCCGGAAGGGAAGGAGGGAATGAGGTGTTTCCTGGATCAGCTGGAATTCCCGAAGGTGGAGGAGCAGGAGAGGGCGGGACTGAGAGCACAGATTGAGATGGAGGAGGTGGTAAAAGGGATTGGGAGCATGCAAGCGGGGAAGGCCCCGGGGCCGGACGGATTCCCGGTGGAATTTTATAGGAAATATATGGACCTACTGGCCCCGCTTTTGACGAGAACCTTGAATGAGGCCAGGGAAAGGGGGCAGTTGCCCCCGACTTTGTTGGAGGCGACGATATCGCTCCTTTTGAAGAAGGATAAAGACCCCCTGCAGTGTGGGTCCTACAGGCCCATTTCCCTTTTAAATGTAGATGCTAAGCTCCTGGCCAAGGTGATGGCGACGAGGATAGAGGACTGTGTCCCGGGGGTGGTCCACGAGGATCAAACTGGGTTCGTTAAGGGGAGACAGCTGAACACGAACATACGGAGGTTGCTAGGGGTAATGATAATGCCCCCACCAGAGGGGGAGGCGGAGATAGTGGTGGCGATGGACGCCGAGAAAGCATTCGACAGAGTGGAGTGGGATTATCTGTGCGAGGTGCTGAGGAGATTTGGTTTTGGAGAAGGGTTTATTGGATGGGTACAGCTGCTGTACAGGGCCCCGGTGGCGAGTGTGATCACGAACAGGCAGAGGTCCAACTACTTCCGTCTTCATAGAGGAACGAGGCAGGGGTGTCCCCTGTCTCCGTTACTGTTTGCATTGGCGATTGAGCCCCTGGCCATAGCACTGAGGGGCTCCAGGAAGTGGAGGGGAGTACTCAGGGGAGGAGAAGAACACCGGGTATCTTTGTATGCAGATGATTTATTGTTGTATGTTGCGGACCCAGTGGAGGGGATGCCTGAGATAATGCAGACACTCTGGGAGTTTGGGGAATTTTCGGGGTACAAATTGAATATGGGGAAGAGTGAGTTGTTTGTGGTGCATCCGGGGGAGCAGAGCAGGGGAATAGATGATTTACCGCTGAGGAAGGTAACAAGAGATTTCAGGTACTTAGGGATTCAGATAGCCAGGCGTTGGGGAACCTTACATAGGCTTAATTTAACAAGATTGGTGAAACAGATGGAGGAGGATTTTAAGAGATGGGACATGGTGCCCGTCACTGGTGGGTAGGGTGCAGGCGGTCAAAATGGTAGTCCTCCCGAGATTCCTTTTTGTGTTTCAGTGCCTTCCGGTGATGGTCACGAAGGCTTTTTTCAAGAAAATTGAGAAAAGTGTCATGAGTTTTGTGTGGGCCGGGAAGACTCCGAGAGTGAGGAGGGGGTTCTTGCAGCGTAGCAGGGATAGGGGGGGGGGCTTGCACCACCGAGCCTAAGTGAATACTATTGGGCCGCCAATATCTCAATGGTGTGTAAGTGGATGGGAGAAGGGGAGGGAGCGGCGTGGAAGAGATTGGAGATGGCGTCCTGCAAAGGAACCAGCTTACTTACAAGCACTGGTGACGGCGCCGTTGCCGTTCTCCCCGAAGAAATACACCACAAGTCCACAAGGAGAATAGATGGGGGATTTGGAACATGGCAGAGAGCTGGGGTTGTGCAACTAAGAGATATGTTCGTAGACGGGACGTTTGCGAGTCAGGGTGCGCTGACGGAAAAATATGGGTTGCCCCAAGGGAATGCATTTCAGTACATGCAACTGAGGGCATTTGCGAGGCAACAGGTGAGGGAATTCCCGCAGCTCCTGACGCAGGAGATTCAAGACAGAGTGATCTCAGGGACATGGGTGGGGGATGGTAGGGTGTCGGATATATACAGGGAAATGAGGGACGAGGGGGAGATCATGGTGGATGAGCTGAAGGGGAAATGGGAAGAAGAGCTGGGGGAAGAGATTGAGGAGGGGCAGTGGACTGATGCCCTACGTTGGGTAAACTCGTCGTCCTCGTGCGCCAGGCTAAGCCTGATACAGTTCAAGGTTTTGCACAGGGCGCATATGACCGGAGCAAGTCTCAGTAAATTTTTCGGGGTAGAAGATAGGTGTGGGAGATGCTCGAGAAGCCCAGCAAACCACACCCACATGTTTTGGTCATGCCCGGCACTGCAGGGGTTCTGGGTGGGGGTGGCAAAGGTGTTTTCGAAGGTGGTGGGGGTCCGGGTCGAGCCAGGCTGGGGGTTGGCTATATTTGGGGTTGCAGAAGAGCCGGGAGTGCAGGAGGCGAAAGAGGCTGATGTCTTGGCCTTTGCGTCCCTAGTACCCCGCCTAAGGATATTGATTATGTGGAAGGAAGCCAAACCCCCGGGCGTGGAGACCTGGATAAACGACATGGCAGGGTTTATAAAACTAGAAAGGATAAAGTTCGCACTAAGGGGTTCGGCTCAAGGGTTCACCAGGCGGTGGCAACCGTTCATTGACTACCTTCCAGAACGATAAAGGAAATGGGAAGGCAACAGCAGCAACCCGGGGGGGGGGGGGGGGGGGGGGGGGGGGGGGGCTCGGGCAGGTCCTCGGGGGTATTTTTGTATAGATATTTGTACTTGGTTATGTATATTGGATTGTTTGATTTTATCTCTGGAGAGTTATTATTTTTGTTATGGCAGTTGCCATTTAGTTTATATATTATTTATTTATTTGTTAAAACGGTCACTGTTATATATATTGTTTTATTGTTGTAAAAAGGTAAACCTTTGTTTTGTTTTGTTTGACCGGAAAAAATTTGAATAAAATATATTTTTTTTTAAAAAGAAAAGGGAAGTAAATCCTGAACTCTGGATCCCACTACCACATGGGACATCCTGCCCATGTGCCAAAGATCCACAGTTCGAGAATCAGCCTATTCAGTCACATGAAGTACCATGTAAAGGCTTGCAACACTGAGTAGACAATATTCCGTGAATCGCAGGAAAGCAGACGACCACCACTAGAGGCAGATATACAATGAAACATACCCTAACTAGGCAATGGGGGGGCTCCATGAAAGATGGGCGCCTAGTGCACCAATCAGTGCCTGATTACTCTGCATTTGCTGAGCCTATCAGCAGGCAATACAGAGCAAAATCAGGCTCTGATTGCGAGTCTGAAAGAGCAGCGTCGACAAGGTGCCGAAATCAAGCCACCATGAGGTGAGGTCAGCCACTGAGCAGAGCAGGTGAGGCGAGCATATGACTCGATCCAGGGCTGAGGGTAAGCCAGCAAACAGCGAGGCGCGAGGCACAAAAAGCTGCCACAAAGTGACTCAGCAGCCGAGCGGAGCAGGAGGGTGGAGGCAAGCAGGATTGCAACTCGACCCAGCATGGGCCAGCTACAGTGTGGCTTGAGGCGTCAAAATCAAGCCACCACGAGGCGAGGTCAGCTGCCGGGTAGGCAAGGTGAGCAGGACTGTGACTCAATCCAGGGCAGGCAGCAACAGCGGAGGCGTGAGGTGCAATGCCCCGAATCAAACCTTAGCCACGAGCAGATGGCGAGTGAGGCAGGAGGCTGTCTTGAAGACCCAGGCGAGCGAGAAGAGTGAGATTATGAGAATGGGGGAGTGAGGGGGGGGGGGGGGGGGGGGACCTTTGAGGGGATGGGGTAGGGGGGAAAAAAGTGTGAAGGTATGTGGGAAGGGGAGTGTGTGGGGGGTTGGGTTGCAGATTTGCAGGGAGGGAGAGTGTGTGAGGGACGGGTTGCACTATGAAGGTAGGGATAGTTTGTGATAGGGTTGGGGGTCCACGTGGAGAGAGAGTCTGTGAGTTGTGATGATTTCAATTCAGCAATTATTCATACATGCAGGTCTTTACAAAGTTAAAAGCAGTGATCAAATTGTGTATTTTTGCAGCTTCCGCCTTTCTGTCCTGCAGAGTGAGGGTAAGCATGGAGCCCCATGAACTGTAAATCCGCCTCGGACGACCACTGAGCCTTGGCTGCCACCTGTGTATCCCTGGCCATTTATTCCAGGATAGCGTCAGGATAATATCCTCTGGGCTATTGATCTCAGAAATGCCGGGAAATTCTGAAGCAGAGGATTTGTATGAATAAAAATGTTGCAGTTAAAAATTCAGGACATATCTCAAGTGAGTGATTAAAATAAATGCTAAAAATCCTAATGAGCTACAACACATAGAATTACTGCGGTGAGATCTCCCTTACAGCCCAGCACTGCTGATCACAACTCGCTTTACAACATTTCAATGTCAAGACTATGCCTCAGGAAAGTAATGTCGTGAGTTGAAGTACAGCATATGCAGCTAACGAAGTGTACTCAACATTTCAGTAATGAACAAAAGAAAATGATTAATGACTAATTCATGCATTTGATGGCATTTTTAATAAAAAGAGGCCTCGCTGCCAGAACTTCAAATTGCATTGCAACCACAATTCAAATCAGATAGGAACACAACAACTTTTATTTATATAGCACCTTTAATGAGGTGAAACATCTGAAGGCAAATCACAGGAGCATAAATCAGACAGTAATTGACACCGCGACAAAGGAGGAAATACTCGGGCAGATGACCGAATACTTGGTCAGAGAAGTCGTTTTTAAATGGACCAGCCCAAAGGGCGATGAGATGGGGAGGCAGCGAGATTTGGGGAGGGAATTCCAGAGCTTCGGGAAGAGCTGAAGGCACGGCGGGCAATGGCAGAGAGGAGGTTTCAATATCGAGGCATTGGTGGACCAGAGAATCAATGTAGGTCAGTGGGAACAGGGTTGATGGCTGAATGCTACTTGCTAGTGCGAGCCAGGATACAGGTAGCAGAGTTTTGGATGAGTTCAGGATCACAGAGGGTGGAAAATTAATAATAATATTAGTGTCACAAATAGGCTTACATTAACACTGCAATGAAGTTACTGTGAAAATCCCCTAGTCGCCACACTCCGGCAGTGTTCGGGCAGCACGGAGGGAGAATTCAGAAAGTCCAATTTACCGAACAAGCATGTCTTTTGGGACTTGTGGGAGGAAGCTGGAGCACCCGGAGGAAACCCGCACAGACACAGGGAGAACGTGCAGACTCCGCACAGACAGTGACCCAAGCCGGGAATTGAACCTGGGTCCCAGATGCAATGAAGCCACAGTGCTAACCACTGTGCTACCGTGCCGTACCTTGCAGGTCAGTCAGGGGAGTATTGCAAAACTAAATTACAAACATAGGTCAGCAAGCATGAGCTAAAGTAGCTCTAAATATATCAACTGGAAACCCATTTATATAGACACCAAAAAGTCTACAGCAAAATATTTATATTGAAATATTTATTCAATAAGCAATAAAAATGTTACGAGAAGATGCAAGAGTAACTGAGCTCTGCTTTATTGTCCATGGTTTCATTTTTAGATACTTGCCTCTCTCCGACCCATTGGTTTTTGATGCAATTGTCAAGACCTCTAGGCTGTGGAAAATTCAATTATGTAATCAGCTGGGTGTTCATAGTTTCACAGCCCTGCTCACATGGCAGATACTGAGCACTGAATACTTACTGTGACTTGCATTTTTACATTATTTGGTTTGATGCCATCTGCCTCCGAACAGCTGTACAGTGTCTCCATTTAAAACATCTAATTAGTTCGTTATGATGTTTTTTTCTGGCTTAAGAAGATTTAATTTTGATTGCAATAATCCGTTTAGTCATGGGTCTTCCCCTTAAGCCTCAGTGCATAACTCCTGGACTTTAAAATTTGTAAGAAAAAATGTTTTCTTTGTTTTACAGAAAAAGTCCTCAATTGATCAAATCAAGAAATGAATAATAGTTTAAAAAGGGAATTTGATGCATTTCAAATGAATGCTGAACCAAATTCAGAGAGCAGTCGGTTTTTTGAGCAAACACCTATTTGAAGGTTTAAAAAAAACCTGGTAATGGTTCAAGCAATTTAGTCCACAGATTCACGAATGCAGAGGCAATTACTGAGCTGGCTGCTGAATCAAGAAAGAATGTATCGGAACATAGTTTTGTTCACATTGTTCAAAGAGCCAGGACTTCACCAGCGAAGGTTTTAAAAAATAAAAATGGAGAGAATGTCAGTTTATAATTATTACTACTATAGCAAAACCTCCAGCCCAGAGGCAGAATGCTAATCCAGCATATTTTTCAAGACATTGTTGCAACTGTTAATTGCAAAATTTTTAATTTAAAGGGAATTGTACATATCCCACTTTATATTCCAATTTGTTAAAGGATGCATGCAGATATTAGCAGTGTGATGTCGAGTAATTTATTCCCTTTCTG
The DNA here is from genome assembly GCF_047496885.1 of Scyliorhinus torazame. NCBI lineage: Eukaryota > Metazoa > Chordata > Chondrichthyes > Carcharhiniformes > Scyliorhinidae > Scyliorhinus > Scyliorhinus torazame. The sequence goes on along the minus strand of NC_092712.1, from coordinate 285,894,631 downwards.
AATGCATGGCTGGAAAAGGGAAATAAAAGGACAAGCTTTAATGTTCTTTAAGACAATGCCATCAGCCAGTATGTTAGTTGGGCCCACGCATTCTGAATCTATACTCTGACTACATTGTCCATCAAAAGTTATTCCTTGTGTTAAGAATTAACAACTTGCATTTATATAGCACCAAAAGACTTGCATTTATCTGGCAACTCTCACGACCACAAAACATCTCAAAGTGCTTTCCAGCCAATGAAGTACATTTTTGAAGAGTAGTCACTGTTATGTAGGAAATAGGGCCGCCAAGTTGCACACAACAAACACCCACAAACAGCAATGTGATAATGTCCAGATTATCTGGTTTTGTGACATTGATTGAGGGATAAACATTGACCAGGACACAGGGATAACTCCCCTGCTCTTCTTTGAAAATGTTCTTTGGAATCTTTTCTATCCACCTGAGCAGGCAGACACAGTTCAACTTCTCAGCCAAAAGACGATAGAATAAGGTCCCAAAACACTTCACAGGAGCATAATCAGAAAAGTAAAGTGGCAACGAGCCAAAGGAGGAGATAGGGGGACTGGTGACCAAAAGCTTGGTCAAAATGAAAACTGCCTTCATCTCGAAATGAAGGAAGTGGAAGGGCAAGGGTTGCAGAGGGACACAGAGCCTTGCTTTCATTTACCTCCCTTCCGATACCCAGCTGAGATCCTGAATTCACCATTGATAACAAGGAACACACTACCGCAGCACAGTTCTCGCTCATGGTGTTCCACACCAACTTCTTTCGGTATTATGATCGTGTCTCCTTTTCAGGGTTTATAAAAAAGGACTCAGATTATAGAACAACTTTTATGGACAAATGTGGCACAGCTTCAAAGTTATAGAAGAGAAGCATAAAATATATCTTGGTCATCTTGGGCAGCACGGTGGCATTGTGGATAGCACAATTGCTTCACAGCTCCAGGGTCCCAGGTTCGATTCCGGCTTGGGTCACTGTCTGTGCGGAGTCTGCACATCCTCCCCGTGTGTGCGTGGGTTTCCTCCGGGTGCTCCGGTTTCCTCCCACAGTCCAAAGATGTGCAGGTTAGGTGGATTGGCCATGATAAATTGCCCTTAAAGTGTCCAAAATTGCCCTTAGTGTTGGACTGGGTTGTGGGGATAGGGTGGAGGTGTTGACCTTGGGTCGGGTGCCCTTTCCAGGAGCCGGTGCAGACTCGATGGGCCGAATGGCCTCCTTCTGCACTGTAAATTCTATGATAATCTCTTAGGTGCCTGACAAGTCCCAATTATTAGATTGGGTTAAAAACATTACCCAGAACACACCCTTGTTTCAACAAGTGCTAAAAATCAAGCCCAAGTGATCATGGACAGATAGATCTAATTAAAGGGTTGTATGCGATAAGCAAAGTAATAAAGCCCCACTGATAGCTTTGTGGTTATTATTGTTATGTGCATGTTTAGCAGCCTTGATTGAACATTCTACAGAAAGGAACTAAGAAAACGAGATGTGTGTAACACTTGTGTAAACAAAGAAATTCAGAATTTTGTTGAGGGTTCTTATCAGCTGCATTAAGTACATAGACATAGAACATGCACTGCAGATGGAGGCCATTCGGTCCATCGAGTCTGCACCGACCTACTTTAAGCCCTCACTTCCACCCTATCCCCGTAACCCAATAACCCCTCCTAACCTTTTTTTTTGGCCACTAAGGGCAATTTAGCATGTCCAATCCACCTAACCTGCACGTCTTTGGACTGTGGGAGGAGATCGGAGCACCCGGAGGAAACCCACGCAGACATGGGGAGAACATGCAGACTCCGCACAGACAGTGACCCAGCGGGGAATCGGACCTGGGACCCTGGTGCTGTGAAGTCACAGTGCTCACCACTGTGCTACCGTGCTGCCCACCGTGATCTCTGTACACTTTGGGATGCATTTTGCTAGTTTGGCCCCCTGGTGGTCAGCCATGAGCTCTGGCGCTCAGTGCAAACATTTTTTTCCTAATGAATTTTAATGACTGGATAATTGAGAGAGTGGTGTTGGGGCACAGTGACCTCATGCCCAATTGTTTAATCTGGCCTTGGGTAAAACCAGGCGCTTGGCCCAGATCACTAACTGATCAAGTTTGCCCCTTCGTAAAACATTAACCTCAGTAAGCTAGCCATTTTCCACATTACAGAGAAGAAGCAGAGTTTGATAACATTAAAAAAGGAATTGAAAATTTTCGGTCATGGAAAACCTAGAAACTAAAACCTAAAATAGAGAAGAATTTACCTTAAAACGTCAATAAGATAGAGGCATAGAACCAGCCTGGATTCACCCTGCGCCATTAATTGTAGAACCAGTGAAATGGGACGGGGTACAAAACGTTGTGTGGGGGATACTCCAAATTGGAGGCGCGCATATGCAAGCACTTTTGACATTTAAAATTAGAGCTCCAGAAAAAAAGGGTCCGAGGTGAAGATTCTGAAACTGAGCGGTGGTCACCCAAGGTTTTATCTGATGCATCACGGCACTGGTGAATGTTGAAAATGTTTGGGAGGCCAATGGGAAAAAGTGGCTTGATGATTCTTGGAATTCAGGAAATGTTGGGTCCCATATGGTTCTGGGGAACATCTAGATTACCTCCTCTATACTGTCAAATGCACCAGCTACATCATCAATTTAAAAGTGCCCATGGCAACCATTCATCATACAGCAAAAAGTGACAGTATTTATTAATGATGCCCCGAAGCACAGGATGGAAAGGAGCCAAGTGATGATGCCATTAAAGTGAATAATGGTGCAAAAAGGGGGATATAAATTGCAATTGGGAGAATATTTCGCAACAGCAGTTTTTTTTTGAAAAAGTGAAAACACAATCTTCTTGCTATCCTGCAATAAGGTGGGGGTAAGATAGCTTGCATTTCATTTCTACCAATGCAACTCTCTTGCCCACTAGGAGGCACTCAAGAACTAAAGAGAAAACAATAGGCATACAGAGATAGCACCAATATTCTCTGCCTTCTCTTTATATCCTGAGTTGACTAGGAATTCATAATATTAAAAGGAAGTATAGTGCTAATTCCTTGTCATTTCAACTGTTGCACGTAGCTTCAAAGATCTACTTCCAGAATTCTTCGGAACAAACGTGTCAAAATTCAAGTACGGTCCTATTCATCTTCTTTTGGCCTCTCCCATTTTGTTTTGAGTTGCCATAATGTTTTTAAAAATGTATTATCCCATCCTGCAAATCCAATGTGCAGAGTGGACAGAGCAAACCCTTAAACCATCTCAATGCTTAGTCCATAACCAATTCAATTTCAAATTGAAGCAAATTCATGGTCACATGATAGAGATACAAGATGCAAGCTGACAAGGAACGGCATTGCACTTCATCTCGGGGCTTGATCTTAGCCAAAAAGCAGAGAAGCGATGTTGCTATGTTGGTTGATCACCCGTCTCCATCTCGGTCACCCATTCTTCTTCCAATCTCACTGCGTTCAAGTTTCTCACCAGCACACCTTTCCATCTGGTCTTGCGCTTTCCTCTTCTCTTTCTTCCTGGCAGTTCAATCTTCATCACCTGCCTTACCACATTGCATGTGTCTCTCCACAACAGATGACCCTTTCAGTTCAATCTTTTCTCAGCTGCTTTCTTCAGTCCAGAACCTTCACTGACCCCATAATGTGCAGATTCCTGATTTTGTCTTTTCTCCACACATCCATCTCAGCATTACATTAGTATCCAGCCACTGTTCTTCTCTTCTTGATGCTGTCCTCAGCGCCCTGCTCTATAATAATGATACCAAAATAACATATGCTTTGCAGGGGCAAAGTCTGAACAGTTTCCACCTTGGTTGTCTCTTACGTATCCTCAGTGTCTCTTGGCTTGACCAAGGTCATCAAATCATAAGTCCCCGAGTATGTTAATTCCATCAGCATACACTCACTGCTTTAAGCCAACATCGTCTGCATTGACTTGGCCATGTTTTTTGGGTGGATGACGGCTATTGTTAAGCTCCCCCTCAGAATCCATTAAAAAACAATTACCGCATGACCCCAAATTAAGAAAAAACCAAACAATATTTCACTTTTCGTTAAAGTTGCACTTTAACATGAATCAGAATTAACGTAAATTAACAGGCAAATCACAGACGGTACAAACAATAAATTGCAAGTGAAATAGCGGGTACAAAGCTCGATCTAATGGAACTTTTAGGCAATCCACTGTCAGCCACACAGTTGTTCCAAGTTCGGATCTTCCTTGGATAGAATTCCAGTCCTTTTCCTTCAAAGACTTAGCTAATTCGCTGCATGGAGCAGCTTCTGCATAAACAGGATTCCACTGTGCAATCTTTTATACAAATGGCACAATTCTTTCTGGAATCTCACCTCCCACTGATCTTCATGGTTGCATGAATCTACCAGAACCACCTATCTTTGCACAATGTGCGATTCTGGGCATTGAATCACTTGGAAATGAAAGAAACAAAGCAGCAGTCCTAAACATGCCAACTAGCCACTCAGTAATTCAGCCAGCAGGCCATCTCTCCTTTCTCGGTTTGGATGTGTTATAGGCTCCTGTACTTTGACAAAGCCCACGAAAGCCTGGAAAAGCTCCAGAGATTTATCGTAGATTTTATCATCGATTTTACACCATTAACAACCATTAGGCCATAACATTACCAACGTTGCAGCATCACAAGTATCCAGTTGAATGTGTATCATCTCTCAGCTCATCAAGAAAACAGATGGTGAAAATAAACCAATCAGGGAGCTTTGACAATATTGCATTTGATTCATTGAAGCCTACTTGTGACAATAAGCGATTTTCATTTCATTCATTTTTCATGGGATGAAATTTTGTCAGCAAGTGTGTAGCAAAATGTGTGACCCCAATGTGTCAATGGCTTCAAAGGATTTGACAATATTGCCCTCAAAAATCAACGCAAAATCACCATCTTAGCCAAGGACTTAGTCGAGTCGTACAGACTCAAAACGTTAACCCCGTTTCTCTCTCCACAGGTGCTGCCAGACCTGCTGAGTTTTTCCAGCAACTTCTGTTTTTAGATCAGATTTCCAGCATGCACAGTATTTTGCTTTTATTAACTTAGCTCAGGAAGTTGGCTTTGAAGAGGTAAAGGATTGCATGAGTCCCATGGAGATGAATTGTCGAATGAGAATTTAATGCAACTGGAAATTGCACCCCGCCGCCAGCCACATAACATGTCCATGTGACGGAGTGTCCGTAACGAGTACAGGGACCACCCACGTGGAGAGTGTAGCTGTGGCCATGAGTCAGAGTGGGTTGTCATCATTCACCATGGCACTGAACACACCCGCTTCCACAGGCAATCATGTGAGACCAGCCCGTTGTGCCGCAGTTGGAGGGTGCTGTGCATGTAGTGGTGTGGCAGGTAAGGTAGTCGGGTGGTGTGGGAGGTGAGGGTGCTGGGTGGTGAGGTGGGGCGGTACGGTGTTGCCAGTGCCCCTGATCAGAGAGCCCCTACCCCCCTAGTTGTTGAAACGTGTGGCTATTGGTCTGTTCTGCTGGTGTGACAGAACATACCCGAGGATGGTGGTGGTGGTATCTGAGACATCGGCTGTAAGGCATGATTCAGGGAATATGACAATGTCAGGCTGCTGCTCGACTAGTCTGTAGGACAGCTCGCCAAACTTTGGCACAAGCCCCAGGATGTTAGCAAGGAGGACTTTGCAGGTCTGAGAGGGCTGGTGAATAGCTTGATGGCGGTTTTATCCCGGTGAGTTTTCTCCAGAAGTTTGGTACAACTGAGTGGCAATTAACAGTCAATCACGCTGCTATTTGTCTGGAGACACATGTAAGCCAGACCAGATAAGGGTGGTATTCAAGGACATTCGTTAGTCAGATGGGCTTATAAGGCAATTGATAGTTAGTAGCTTTCCAATTCCAGATTGTTATCAATGAATTTAATTTATTAATTAATTGAATTTATATTCCGCCAGCAGCCCAATTGTGACTTGACACTGTATCCCCACAGCATTAGTCTGGACCTCTGGTTTACTCGTCTAGTAACAATACCACAATGCCACCATCTCCATTCTTCAGTAACCTATGCCTTGTTTTAAAGAACACAATCTGCACTGCAATCTGCATTGACTGGGCATAATGTATTATGTTCAAACTTGATCTCAATAGGTTTCTCGCAGGATCTTTGGCAATTAGCGAATTAGTTCTCAAATATCATTGCATTTGTTTCCTGCACTTTAAAGACTAAAGCAGAATATTTTATTCATCCTCTGGTGAAAACTTTGTAGATACTATTTTGTACCTAGAAACCTATAATAATCTTTATTAAAGTAATGCGTTATCCTGTTTTTTTTTGTTGAAACACCCCATAATTAATCTATTTCTGTTGTTTTTAATCTTTTAGTTCCCAGTCATGAAAATTTACAAAAGCTTTGATAACATCAAACTCGCATCATCTTAAACTGGCTGAAGCTCTTGTTCTTGCGTTTATAGGGAAAAGTAGAACCACTTTGTCAGCTTTTTGATCACAAGGTGGTTGAACAAGATGGGGTTCTTTTCTCAAGGGGGAAAAAAAAGAGAATACGGATGGGTTGACCTAATAGAGCTTTAAAATTGTGAAGGGACTTTATAGGATAGATGCAAAGAGAAAGTTTTCACACACGAGGAGTCCAAACTAAGAGCCATAAATGCAAGATGTCTGCTCAAAAGCAAACTGGGTATTAAGAGAACTTCTTTACCCAGAGGTGTTTAGAACATGGAACTCGCTATTGCACTGAGAAGTTGAGGCGAGACGAAGTAAAAGGGGTGAAGGCTTGTGGGGGGCATAAACACCAGCCTAGACCACTTAAACAAAATTGCTCCTTTCTGTCCTGTAACAACATTGAATGACACAGTACTGAATGTTTTGCAGCACAACATTCTCTTGCTGTTATTGTCCCACCCATCAACTAACTGGTTAGAGTCCTTTTGCTTCTTCCTTGCAAGAATGAAAATCGACCGTCAGTCAAGCAAACCTGGTAATAGAATGTTTTTAAGAAAAAAAGTGTTGGGATATTAACGGTGCTATATCGTTATAAATAACCCCATCCAGATCAATCATACTATCTGGGAGAGCAATGCTGCACTGATCTTGTTCATGGAAGCACTCAAGAGAAACCAGAGGATTTTTTTCTCTCTCCAGCTTGTGACACAACTTGTTCTTGTTGTTTCACACTGGATTGTCCTGTCTTCATTACTGTTGTAGACCGCGGTTCAGCAGACTTGAGTTAAAGGTTGTATGGCGCATTTAGCAGGGTGTTTCTCAGCGCTGCTATTCATAAGAATATAAGAACTAGGAGCAGGAGTAGGCCATCTGGCCCCTCGAGCCTGCTCCGCCATTCACTGAGATCATGGCTGATCTTTTGTGGACTCAGCTCCACTTTCTGGCCCGAACACCATATCCCTTAATCCCTTTATTCTTCAAAAAACTATCTATCTTTATCTTAAAAACATTTAATGAAGGAGCCTCTACTGCTTCACTGGGCAAGGAATTCCATAGATTCACAACCCTTTGGGTGAAGAAGATCCTCCTAAACTCAGTCCTAAATCTACTTCCCCTTACTTTGAGGCTATGCCCCCTAGTTCTGCTTTCACCCGCTAGTGGAAACAACTTGCCCGCATGTATCCTATCTATTCCCTTCATAATTTTATATGTTTCTATAAGATCCCCCCTCATCCTTCTAAATTCCAACGAGTACAGTCCCAGTCTACCGGGCGCGATTCCGGCGCGGAGGGTCGGAGAATCTCGTCCACAGTGGGTGAAGTATTTCAAGCTATTAGAGAGAGATTGCAAGTGCCACAGCTGGTGCTCAGAAAGACTTCAGCAGAGGAAAAAGGCTGAGGGCCGCTGCTCTCCCTATCTGCCATTTAGAATATGCAGGCCTCCCGGTTCGAGAAGCCAAATCTACCAGAAACCTAGCAGTGAACGGAGATCTCTCAATGATTGCAACATCTTCATCTGATCACATTGAAGAAAGCATCTGACACAAAACTGGCTGCAACTTTTAAAATCTATTGGGCAGCACGGTGGCGGAGTGGCTCGCACTGCTGCCTCATGGTGCCGAGGACCCAGGTTTGATCCTGGCCCCGGGTCACTGTCCGTGTGGAGTTTGCACATTCTCCCAGTGTCTGCGTGGTTCTCACCCTCATAACCCAAAAAGATGGGCAGGGTAGGTGTATTGACCACGCTAAATTGCCCCTGAATTGGAAAGAAAATAATTGGATACTCTAAAATTATTTTTAAAACTTTTAAAACCTATGCCTCAAGGACAATCAGTTGACACTTGGATATATATACTTTAAAGCACGAATCTGCACGCATGCACTCTAATGACTTCATGAGGTCAGAATGATTGACGCCACATTTTTATTTTTTCTACCCGCGGAGTACTGGTCAATAAATTTTCTTTGTCTCAAGAAAGCAGTGTCTGATTAACACCATATTACTCACAGCTTAAATAATCAAATCCATTATGATTTGGAAAAGGCACATCCTCATTAAAGGAAAATCTAGTCAGGCCTTTGTTGTGACCTACTGAGGGAGTTGAATCGTGGGGAGTCAGTTGATCCCTTCTCACCTGGTCATAAGGTTCCATATCTGGCCAGTTGTGGCCTTTCCTTCAATAACTTCTCTCCTACTCTCCCCAACTAAGTAACTGTAGCTTCAATGACAAGGAAACATGGTGCTGCTGTTCTATGCACATAAATTGGTCTTTCCCAGTTATTTTGCCATCAAGCTTCATTCAATTCCTCATCATCACGTTTCTTCAATCTTGTGCTTCTAATTTTAAGTAGTTAGTTAGCTCTCTCAAGGAATTTGCAATTTATAATCCTTTTTGCCAAATTATTTGTTTATTTAACCAGCCAAGGGCTGGTTTAGCACAATGGGTTAAACAGCTGGCTTGTAATGCAGAACAAGGCCAGCAGCGCGGGTTCAATACCCGTACCGGCCTCCCCGAACAGGCGCCGGAATGTGGCGACTAGGGGCTTTTCACCATAGACCATAGAACTTACAGTGCAGAAGGAGGCCATTCAGCCCATCGAGTCTGCACCGGCCCTTGGAAAGAGGTCCACACCTCCACCCTATCCCCATAACCCAGTAACCCCACCCAACACTAAGGGCAATTTTGGACACTAAGGGCAATTTAGCATGGCCAATCCACCTAATCTGCACATCTTGGGACTGTGGGAGGAAACCGGAGCACCCGGAGGAAACCCACACACACACGGGGAGGATGTGCAGACTCCACACAGACAGTGACCCAAGGAATCGAATCTGGGATCCTGGAGCTGTGAAGCAATTGTGCCATCCACAATGCTACCATGCTGCCCACAATGCTACCGTGCTGCCCACAGTCACTTCATTTTAGCCTACTTGTGACAATAAGCGATTATTATTATATTATTATTTAAATGTTTTTTTTTTAAATTTACAATTAAGGGACAATTTAGCATCGCCAATCCACCTACCCTGCACATCTTTTGTTTGTGGGGGTGATGCCCATGCAGACACGGGGAGAATGTGCAATCTCCACACGTAAAGTGACCCGGGGCCGGGATCGAAACCGGGTCCTCGGCGCCATGAAGCAACAGTGCTAACCACTGTGCCACCGTACTGCCCTTTTTTATGGATAATTAAGACAGCCCTTTTTTATATTTTTCTCAATTAAAGGATTTTACTTTTTTTTAATTAAATATTTTATTGAAAATTTTTGGTCAACCAACACAGTACATTGTGCATCCTTTACACAATATTATAACAACACAAATAACAATGACCTATTTTATAAACAAAAAATGAATAAATAATAAATAACAAAAATGAAAACTAGCCCTAATTGGCAACTGCCTTGTCACAAGTAACACTCTCCAAAAATATAATTTAACAGTCCAATATATAATTATCTGTAGCAACGACCTATACATACTATACAGTATATATTAACAACCCTGAGAGTCCTTCTGGTTCCTCTTCCCCCCCCCCCCGATCCTGGGCTGCTGCTGCTGCCTTCTTTTTCCCATTCCGTCTATCTTTCTGCGAGGTATTCGACGAACGGTTGCCACCGCCTGGTGAACCCTTGAGCCGACCCCCTTAGGACGAACTTAATCCGCTCTAGCTTTATAAAACCCGCCATGTCATTTATCCAGGTCTTCACCCCCGGGGGCTTGGCTTCTTTCCACATTAGCAATATCCTGCGCCGGGCTACTAGGGACGCAAAGGCCAAAACATCGGCCTCCCTCGCCTCCTGCACTCCCGGCTCTTGTGCAACCCCAAATATAGCCAACCCCAGCTTGGTTCGACCCGGACTCCTACTACTTTTGAAAGCACCTTTGTCACCCCCATCGAAAACCCCTGTAGTGCCGGGCATGACCAAAACATATGGGTATGATTCGCTGGGCTTCTCGAGCACCTCGCACACCTATCCTCCACCCCAAAAAATTTACTGAGCCGTGCTCCAGTCATATGTGCCCTGTGTAATACCTTAAACTGAATCAGGCTTAGCCTGGCACACGAGGACGACGAGTTTTCCCTGCTTAGGGCATCTGCCCACAGCCCCTCCTCGATCTCCTCCCCCAGCTCTTCTTCCCATTTCCCTTTTAGTTCATCTACCATAGTCTCCCCTTCATCCCTCATTTCCCTATATATATCTGACACCTTACCATCCCCCACCCATGTCTTTGAGATCACTCTATCCTGCACCTCTTGTGTCGGGAGCTGCGGGAATTCCCTCACCTGTTGCCTCGCAAAAGCCCTCAGTTGCATATACCTGAATGCATTCCCTTGGGGCAACCCATATTTCTCGGTCAGCGCTCCCAGACTCGCGAACTTCCCATCCACAAACAGATCTTTCAGTTGCGTTATTCCTGCTCTTTGCCACATTCCATATCCCCCATCCATTCCCCCCGGGGCAAACCTATGGTTGTTTCTTATCGGGGACCCCCCCAAGGCTCCAGTCTTTCCCCTATGCCGTCTCCACTGTCCCCAAATCTTCAGTGTAGCCACCACCACCGGGCTTGTGGTGTAGTTCCTCGGTGAGAAAGGCAATGGGGCTGTCACCATAGCCTGTAGGCTAGTCCCCCTACAGGACGCCCTCTCTAATCTCTTCCACGCCGCTCCCTCCTCCTCTCCCATCCACTTACTCACCATTGAAATATTAGCGGCCCAATAATACTCACTTAGGCTCGGTAGTGCCAGCCCCCCCCCTATCCCTGCTGCGCTGTAAGAATCCCTTCCTCACTCTCGGGGTCTTCCCGGCCCACACAAAACCCATGATGCTCTTTTCAATCCTTTTAAAAAAAGCCTTCGTGATCACCACCGGGAGGCACTGAAACACAAAGAGGAATCTCGGGAGGCCCACCATCTTAACCGCCTGCACCCTCCCTGCCATTGACAGGGATACCATATCCGATCTCTTGAAATCCTCCTCCATCTGTTCCACCAACCGCGTTAAATTTAACCTATGCAATGTGCCCCAATTCTTAGCTATCTGGATCCCCAGGTAACGAAAGTCCCTTGTTACCTTCCTCAACGGTAGGTCCTCTATTTCTCTACTCTGCTCCCCTGGATGCACCACAAACAACTCACTTTTCCCCATGTTCAATTTATACCCTGAAAAATCCCCAAACTCCCCAAGTATCCGCATTATTTCTGGCATCCCCTCCGCCGGGTCCGCCACGTATAGTAGCAAATCGTCCGCATACAAAGATACCCGGTGCTCTTCTCCTCCCCTAAGTACTCCCCTCCACTTCTTGGAACCCCTCAACGCTATCGCCAGGGGCTCAATCGCCAGTGCAAACAATAATGGGGACAGAGGGCATCCCTGCCTTGTCCCTCTATGGAGCCGAAAATATGCAGATCCCCGTCCATTCGTGACCACGCTCGCCACTGGGGCCCTATACAACAGCTGCACCCATCTAACATACCCCTCTCCAAAACCAAATCTCCTCAACACCTCCCACAAATAATCCCACTCCACTCTATCAAATGCTTTCTCGGCATCCATCGCCACTACTATCTCCGTTTCTCCCTCTGGTGGGGCCATCATCATTACCCCTAACAACCTCCGTATATTCGTGTTCAGCTGTCTCCCCTTCACAAACCCAGTTTGGTCCTCGTGGACCACCCCCGGGACACATTCCTCTATTCTCATTGCCATTACCTTGGCCAGGACCTTGGCATCTACATTTAGGAGGGAAATAGGTCTATAGGACCCGCATTGTAGCGGGTCCTTTTCCTTCTTTAAGAGAAGCGATATCGTTGCTTCAGACATAGTCGGGGGCAGTTGTCCCCTTTCCTTTGCCTCATTAAAGGTCCTCGTCAGTACCGGGGCGAGCAAGTCCACATATTTTCTATAGAATTCGACTGGGAATCCATCCGGTCCCGGGGCCTTTCCCACCTGCATGCTCCTAATTCCTTTCACCACTTCTTCTACCTCGATCTGTGCTCCCAGTCCCACCCTTTCCTGCTCTTCCACCTTGGGAAATTCCAGCCGATCCAAGAAGCCCATCATTCTCTCCCTCCCATCCGGGGGTTGAGCTTCATATAATTTTTAATAAAATGTCTTGAACACTCCATTCACTCTCTCCGCTCCCCGCTCCATCTCTCCTTCCTCATCCCTCACTCCCCCTATTTCCCTCGCTGCTCCCCTTTTCCTCAATTGGTGTGCCAGCAACCTGCTCGCCTTCTCCCCATATTCGTACTGTACACCCTGTGCCTTCCTCCATTGTGCCTCTGCAGTGCCTGTAGTCAGCAAGTCAAATTCTACATGTAGCCTTTGCCTTTCCCTGTACAGTCCCTCCTCCGGTGCTTCCGCATATTGTCTGTCCATCCTCAAAAGTTCTTGCAGCAACCGCTCCCGTTCCTTACTCTCCTGCTTCCCTTTATGTGCCCTTATTGATATCACCTCCCCTCTAACCACCGCCTTCAACGCCTCCCAGACCACTCCCACCTGGACCTCCCCATTATCATTGAGTTCCAAGTACTTTTCAATGCACCCCCTCACCCTTAGACACACCCCCTCATCTGCCATTAGTCCCATGTCCATTCTCCAGGGTGGGCGCCCTCCTGTTTCCTCCCCTATCTCCAAGTCCACCCAGTGTGGAGCGTGATCCGAAATGGCTATAGCCGTATACTCCGTTCCCCTCACCTTCGGGATCAATGCCCTACCCAGCACAAAAAAGTCTATTCGCGAGTAGACTTTATGGACATAGGAGAAAAACGAGAACTCCTTACTCCTAGGTCTGCTAAATCTCCACGGGTCTACACCTCCCATCTGCTCCATAAAATCTTTAAGTACCTTGGCTGCTGCCGGCCTCCTTCCAGTCCTGGACTTCGACCTATCCAGCCCTGGTTCCAACACCATATTAAAATCTCCCCCCATTATCAGCTTTCCCATCTCTCGGTCCGGAATGCGTCCTAGCATCCGCCTCATAAAATTGGCATCATCCCAGTTCGGGGCACATACGTTTACCAAAACCACCGTCTCCCCCTGTAGTTTGCCACTCACCATCACGTATCTGCCCCCGTTATCCGCCACTATAGTCTTTGCCTCGAACATTACCCGCTTCCCCACTAATATAGCCACCCCCCTGTTTTTCGCATCTAGCCCCGAATGGAACACCTGCCCCACCCATCCTTTGCGTAGCCTAACCTGGTCTATCAGTTTCAGGTGCGTTTCCTGTAACATAACCACATCTGCCTTAAGTTTCTTAAGGTGTGCGAGTACCCGTGCCCTCTTTATCGGCCCGTTCAGCCCTCTCACGTTCCACGTGATCAGCCGAGTTGGGGGGCTTCCTACCCCCCCCCCTTGTTGATTAGCCATCACCTTTTTCCAGCTCCTCACCCGGTTCCCACGCAGCTGTATCTCCCCCAGGCGGTGCTCCCCCCGCCCATCCTCTCCCTTACCAGCTCCCCCCTCTCCCCAGCAGCAGCAACCCAGTAATTCCCCCCTCCCACCCCCCCGCTAGATCCCCCGCTAGCATAATTACTCCCCCCATGTTGCTGCCAGAAGTCAGCAAACTCTGGCTGACCTCGGCTTCTCCCCGTGACCTCGGCTCGCACCGTGCGACGCCCCCTCCTTCCTGCTTCTCTATTCCCGCCATGATTATCATAGCGCGGGAACCAAGCCCGCGCTTCTCCCTTGGCCCCGCCCCTAATGGCCAACGCCCCATCTCCTCCACCTCCCCTCCTCCCCCCATCACCACCTGTGGGAGAGAGAAAAGTTACCACATCGCAGGATTAGTACATAAAACCCCTCTTTGCCCCCCACATTCGCCCCACCACTTTGTTCGAACGTTCTTTTTAATAACCCGCTCATTCCAGTTTTTCTTCCACAATAAAAGTCCACGCTTCATCCGCCGTCTCAAAGTAGTGGTGCCTCCCTCGATATGTGACCCACAGTCTTGCCGGTTGCAGCATTCCAAATTTTATCTTCTTTTTATGAAGCACCGCCTTGGCCCGATTAAAGCTCGCCCTCCTTCTCGCCACCTCCGCACTCCAGTCTTGATAAACGCGGATCACCGCGTTCTCCCATTTACTGCTCCGAGTTTTCTTCGCCCATCTAAGGACCATTTCTCTATCCTTAAAACGGAGGAATCTCACCACTGTGGCTCTGGGAATTTCTCCTGCTCTCGGTCCTCGCGCCATCACTCAGTATGCTCCCTCCACCTCCAACGGACCCGCCGGGGCCTCCGCTCCCATTAACGAGTGCAGCATCGTGCTCACATATGCCCCGACGTCCGCTCCCTCCACACCTTCAGGAAGACCAAGAATCCTCAGGTTGTTCCTCCTTGCGTTGTTTTCCAGTGCCTCCAACCTTTCCACACATCGTTTCTGATGTGCCTCCTGAGTCTCCGTCTTCACCACCAGGCCCTGTATATCGTCCTCATTCTCGGCTGCCTTTGCCTTCACGACCCGAAGCTCCCGCTCCTGGGTCTTTTGTTCCTCCTTTAGCCCTTCGATCGCCTGTAGTATCGGGGCCAACAGCTCTTTCTTCATTTCCTTTTTGATCTCTTCCACACAGCATTTCAAGAACTCTTGTTGTTCAGGGCCCCGTGTTAAACTGCCACCTTCCGACGCCATCTTGGTTTTTGCTTGCCTTCCTTGCCGCTGTTCTAAAGGATCCACTGCAATCTGGCCACTCTCTCCTCCTTTTTCCATCCGTATCCAGGGGGGATTCCCTTCTGGTTTACCGCACAGTGTTTTTAGCCGTCAAAATTGCCGTTGGGGCTCCTATCAAGAGCCCAAAAGTCCGTTTCACAGGGAGCTGCCAAAACGTGCGACTCAGCTGGTCATCGCCGCACCCGGAAGTCCAAGGATTTTACTTTTAATATAGATTTAGATTGTAGCCAAATGATTTTGCCCTTTATTGTTTCTGAGATGTCAGAGACAACTGATGAACAAAGGTGATGCCTATATATTGAGTATCAATTGATCTGTTATTACAGATGGTAAATAATTGTCTTAATATTACGAGGAGGTATCATTATAAAAAAATCTTAATTGCAATCTATGCTGTAATTGTGTTGAAGAGTGCATACCTCTGCTAACCACTGCACCATCGTGCCGCCTTCTTTTTGCCACATTATAATAGACATGGTTGCTTTAAACATCTTCAACAAAAAGCATTCTCTTGGCATCAGTATTACAAAACTTAATGGGCTCATTTAGAGCAGCATATCTTAGATCAGTAACGCTCAAGTAACAGAACAGAACTAAAACTATTTTAATTGTACTTCTGGATATCTCCACACGATAATGAACCACACCTACCCATGCATACATCATACAGCCATTATTTATCCATGCATCAATAGCAACATGCATTTTTAAAAAGATATCATGTATTTCTTAAAAATACCAACAAGGTTTTTATCTGCTGTTGGCCACGTTTTATGGTAAGTTTAAAGTGTGTGGTGTGAAAAGTAAATCGCAAAACCCAAGTGCTGGTCGTAACAATGGGTTCCATTTAAGGAGACATTTTCTGTTTCTCAAGTACATGCCCAAAGATACAACACAGCAAAGAGGAGGTGATACCCCTAAACTGCCAAATATCTTCTTTCTGCATGAGAGTCTCTGCTGGAAAAATTCTCTCCTCCTTCTTTCTTGGACGAGTGAAAATAAGTAAATCTGACTAAGACATAATTGATGTGGAAGATGTTGGGCCCAATATTACAAGCACTCTTCTGAGCAGCAGCATTCCACGGTTAAGCTCTGCATTGATGGAATCCCAAGTACAATTTCAAAAGTCCTTTAATCTACATTTTATTTCTCCTTCAAATTACCTTATTTTCTACTCTTTATCCACATTCTCATTGCCCTCAAATGAACGTCACTCAGCTTTCACGTCAGTTCTTTTGTTAATCTCTTTCAAGAATAGTTACTCTGAGCTTTAACTACCTTCTTCCAACACAATCTCGGCATCCTGTTCCAATAGTTAGAACTTTTCACTCCTTTAGGTGCGTGTTCTTCTCCCAATCCTTCATTCCCTCTTCCCATTAGCGGTAGATCCTTTACTCACCTCATTCTGCTCAAGGATTTGCAATCATCCAGGGTCTCTAGGAATGAAAGATTAATCTCCAGGACTTCTGCTGAAGCAGCAGGGGAGGAACATCGTAGAAGCATTTTAAGAAAAGGGAGGGCGGTATTTTCCAGCCCCCCCCCCTCCCTCCCTGGCTGGGGAGCCAACCATAGGGAGTTGGCAAAAATGGAAGGACCAAAAACAATCCCACCCAGAGTGCTGTTTTCAGTTTCTTTGAACACTTCACTATTTGTTATAAAGTTATTAGGAGCTGGCGTGGCTGAAGGAAAGAGATCATGTGATGAAACCTCAGGGGACCCATCCAGAGTCACCATTTCCACCTTCCTCGCTACAGCTACTACCCTAAGCCTGGCTCCATCTTGCTTTCTCAGGAGCATTCTTTTCAACCACCTTCATCCTAATCCAGTTGCCTACCCTGTCCCTCATCTCGGCCCATTAATTTTGTTTTCCTCTCCAGCCCCGCTCCAACAAAGCACCTTAGATTATTTCTGACTTAAGGCCACTAGGTATTTATGCAAGCCTTTGTTGGCTTTTCTACTTATTTTTTATTCGACCATGGGATGTGGACATCGCTAGCTAGACCAGCACTTGCTGCCCATCACTAATTGCCCTCGAAATATGCAATAATTCAAAACAGTATTTACATTTGATGGAGCAATTCTAGATGAGCAGAATGCTTCTCATGTAGCAGTGATGATCTGAAATGCACTGTCTCAGGGCTGGTGGAAGCAATTCAATAACATTCAGAGGGTAACTGGATACATACATGAAGGAAAGACATTCGAAGGGCAGGGCAATAGGAGAAAGTGCAGTAAATTGGGACTAAATGTTAGCTCTTTCAATGGGCTAAACAGCTGCATTGTTTGATGATTCTATAATAGTTTATGGCATTTCCTGGCACAGCATCCTTAAGAAAGGGAAGTAATTTTATACGGCTTGATCCAAAAAGGTTAATAGGGTACATTTAGTAAGTTGAAGAGATACAAAAATTTAATTCAATAGGGTCAAATAGTTTCCCCATGTTTCAGTTTATCTTCGCCAAGCAACTGAAGGCATATCAAAGCAGGGTAGAGTTGAACAAAAAAGGATTAAAAATACTACATTCATTGTTGGCTGGTGTGCTGCGTACGGATTCTCTATGTGCCTTCAAGATTGGAGATGGCCTGGCTTTTGACTGGGACAGAGTTCGCATCATACAAAAGGTAACTGACTTTTCAGATATGATCCATATTATCTCCTGGACTGGTTTTGATCACCGAAAGAGAGAGGAATTGTCCACAGTTGGGGATTTCTTCTTATTTTTTGTCTCGAAGGGGATTACTGGCTGCAAGGGGTTGGGTGAGGGCCTGAGGACTTGGTCATGGTGGTCTGGTTTGGGGGCAGGCTGGATCTACCTGCTGGCGATACCTCCTTGTCAAATCAGTCCCTCTGGGGTTCAGAATTTCCTTGAATTTAGTTATACCACTGTTGCCACTGCCAATTTCGCACTCGTGTGCAAATGAGCCAGAGCAAGCTCAACAGTGTAAAATGTCTTTCCACTCACGCTGCCAGCTATTCTTAATTGCAGCATTATCACTTCTTGTATACTAATCTCATATGGTAAAACATACCTGCAACCACAGGGGTCAAAGTCATCATATGCTCTGCTTTTTCTAGCGCATTTAAGGATGACTATCGGTTGCTCCACTTTGAGATAAGTCAATCTCACCTGTTGCTTTCCCAGTCTTCACTCTCTTTATCTTTCTCCACAGCAGAAGCCTGGGTCGCAGGGCCTTGATGTTTCTTCACGATCCGCATACCGCCTGCTTTGACTGGAGAGAGACAGCCAGAATAAGAGAGAACAAAGAAAGAGTGAGGCAGGGTGGGCAAAGCATTAGTGGGGAGGAAGTAAACCCCAGTGTAACAGAAAGAAAGGGCATCAGGTGGGGTAAGAGGGGGAAAGAAAAAAGAAAGTTAATGTAGAATTCAATTTTACAAATTACTGGATATCTCATCATTCTGGTGAAATTGAATTTTTAAATCATAATGAAATCATTTACAAACAAAATAAGTGCCTTCTTGTTTTTAATTTGGCTGTGAGAATGGGGTGTAGCTTAGTAGCAAAATGTGCCTTAAAGGAATATGGCCTATTCACAAATGTACAGCTTCTGAATTCACCTCATCAATATGTTGTACAAAGTTTCTCCTCAAGATATGGAATGGAGCACCTTTCAGAATTGGGCAAAGCTAACTTAATTGCAGCGTTATCACTTCATGTATACCAATCTCATATGGTAAAACATTCCTGCAACCACAGGGATCAAAGTCACCATATGCTCCGTTTTTTCTAGCGCATTTAAGGGCGACTATCGGTTGCTCCACTTTGAGATAAGTCAATCTCAAAAGTACACACAGAGGAAACCAGTTAATCATTAAATCCAGCCCATTGGTCTCACAACAGGTTTATTATGTGACCAGCTCTGTGAAAAAGGACAAATGTAGGGAAAGGTCAGCCAGAGAAACAGATGGAAGGGGCAGAGGAACGAGAGCAGGAAGGAATCCATGAGGGATTCGGAGCCATAGGGCGAGAGGGTTTGGTAGAAAAGGCGGTCAGGGGAGAGAGTGGACTGCTTTGAACAATGGAGATGGAAGAAAGAGAGAGGACACATGAATGAGAAACAACGAGGTTGCATGCAAGTTGGAGGGAAGAGTCTGAAAGCGGATGTTTACACATATACAAGATGAAGATCAAATATGCGCAAAAACCAGTAGGGAGAAGGCAGAGCGCAAAAAGCAAGGATTCCACTTCCTTGCAAGGTGATATGACCAGCTAACCTGTTTTTAGTCATGTTGGTTGAGGGTTGCTCAGACACAAGGCAGAATTCTGCTAGCCTTTTGTGAAATATTGCCACCCAAGACAACTCAGTTTAATGTCTCATTTCTAAGGCAGCACACCCAACAGTGCAGCACTCCATCTTAGCACTATTTTCTACTCAAATTTCTGGACTGGGAGTCAAACCCATAACCTTTTATCTCAAAGGCACAGCCAAACTAAGAGGAACAATTTATAGAGCCCTGGTAATAGTGTGACGGAATCATGGATTTGACTTTTAAAGGCACCACAGTGTTGGGTGCTCCCGTAGGCGGTGTCACTCTTACATGGAGCTGAGTATCTTTTAAATTGAATGTCCTAATCTCTCAGTGCAAGATGCCATCAATGTTGTAAAGAGTAGGTGTCAGTGATTGACACCAAACTACAGTTTTAGCACACTGAAAAGCATAGGAACAACGAAAGACTGGAGTGTAAGTGCTGGGTACAGACAGGAGTTCCAGGATGGAGATTCTGGGAGAATTAATTCACAGTTGCTGTTCCCGATGCCTAAATGACCAATCTTGGTTATGCCTTAGTGCTGCCAAACCTCCAGGATTGTCCTGCAGTCTCAAGACAATGCAGCACTAGCTGGGGCTCAAATAAAAGCTCTGGAAATTGGAAGCCTCTCCACAGATTCTGCCAGACCTGCTGAATTTATCCAGCATTTTCTGTTTTCATACCAGCTGAGGCTCAGTCGGTGGCACTCTCTAAGCCACAACTTCCTGACTCAGAGGCAAGTCCCATTCTAGAAACTTGGCCACAGGTATTAGGCTGATACTGCAGGAGTGCTGCATTGTTGGAGGTACTGTCTTGTTGATGAGACCCCAACTGCTCTCTTGGACGGCTATAAGAGAATTGCACAACATTTCAATGAAGAGCAGGGGAACTCTCCCTTGTGTTCTGACCAATATTTATTCCCTAATCAATATCATTAATAAACAGATTATGATTATCACAATATGTCTGGCAAGGAACATGCCCCTACTACAATGAAGATGACACAAAATGATTGCTCAATGTCTCTGACATTGCCTCATTCCCATTAACAATTTTTCCTGTCTCTGCTTACAAGGGACTAATGTTTACTATAGCAACTCTCTTGTAAAAGCTTTTACAATCTGTTTTTTTAATATTCCTGGCTAATTTACTCTTGTATTCTATTATTTTCCCTTTTTAAATCAATGTTATGGTGGCCCTTTGCTGATTTCTCAAACACCCTCAATCCTGAGCCTTATCACTATTTTTGCAACAGGATGAGTCTCTTCTTTTACTTTAATATTATCCTCAACTTCCAGAGTAAGCCATGCCCGGACGTTCCCTGCCGAGTTTTTGTTTTACAATGGAATCTGTTTGGATATTTTGAATTGTTTCTTTAAATGTTTCCCACTGTTTACCTGTTTGTTCAATCTATTTACCCAATCAACTTTAGTCAGTTCGCCCCTCATACCTATGTAATTGGCTTTAAGTTTAAGATTCTTGTTTGTAATTGGTGTACGTCATCTTTAAATGTGGTTCAACAGAATTATGATCACTGGCCCCTCGTGGATCTTCTACTATGAGATTACTCAACTCTGCTACATTACACAATACTAGACCCAAATTCACTTTCTCACTAGTTGGTCAAAAACAAGGTCAATTTGTTTGATCCAGCATATATGAAGATTAAAATCTGCACAATTATTACAATGGGTGGTGTTGCTAGTTTCTTTTTCTACTTGGTTTTCTGTGGCTCTGTTCCAATTAGGGCAATCAGTGAATTTGCCTTTCTTTCTATGCTATCTGTGTCCAAATGCTTAAGAGTCGCAGGTATCGAATGATACCACAAGTTTCAACCGGCTATCGATCAAAGAGCCAAACACCAGTTAGTTAGTTCAAGGTCAAGGGTACTTTATTTACACACAATTAGTCATGCAACATAAACACTACTAGTTAACTAACCTATCAGCTAAGACAACCTGTACTTAACTGTGGGCACCCGGCTTAGGTCAGAAGACAGTGGCCGCTGTTCAATTCTGGATCCCTCGGGTTCGAAGGAGTAACTACTGTTCAGCTGGGCTCATCCGTCTGGTAGCGAGCGTTGAACTTGGACTCGCTTCTGGTGTTGCTATGATTGGCGATGACCGTGACCGGGGTACCGAGGCCAAGAGAGAGCGAACATATGGCGAACTCTTCTTCTTATACTCAGGGGTTTTTCGCGCTCTTTTGGGCTGGCCTTACTAATTGGGTGATCCCTGATCACTCCGTTCGATTCCTTAACCAATACGTGGGCGGGGATCTGGATGGCTGGGCGTGTCCCAAGCGGTTACTGACCCCGTTGTTTGCGTTTCCCTTGAACGGAGAGTGGCGCCGAAATGTCTGGGACTGTCCCGGTTGCTTGAGTACCAATCCTTTGTTTTGGGGAAGATGGGCCATCAAATGCTAATCGGCCTGATTAACATGCTAATGGAACGGAGTTTCGATACCGTCTGGACTTTTGCTGACAAATATGCATTTCCGGCTCTGAGCCTGCCTGATTCTTGGCTTGTTCATTTTACCCACCAGTCTTTGCGAGTTCCTCTGCACCTAGTTGGAAGTGGCCATCCCAGATGGCCACAGTGGAATCCTCCGAAATTTTTCTAGCGTATCGGTTTCAATGAGAAAACTGGCGTGTAGCTCTCCAGCTGCACAGCGTGTTTTCTCTCCAATTGTCTGGCGCTCCATGCACAGAGTATCTGGAGGCATGGTTTCTGCCGCCGTTCTGGCAAGCAGAGCCTGATGGAGCCAGCAACGCCGACTCCACAGAAAATGGCGCCCTGATCTTCATTGACCCTCCCCCCAGAGGATAGCGTAGGGGTGGATCAACAGTAGAGCTATCTGGGAGTTGGAAGTGGTTTTAATCCTTCTAATCTTTCCTTGGTATCTCGTCTGCTAAGACAGTCGAAACTATCTCAGGTCTCCAAGTTAAATTAGAGTGTTAAGTGTTTCCTGGTGCAGGGTAATTGCCGGTCAGAAGTTTAAACTTCCAGGCCAATTCCTGCGTAGGCTTTTGCTGGGGATGTGTTCCCCAGTGCATTTTGTGGGTTATCTCCGAGTACAACCCCCTAGAGAACCCAGAAGTTCTGAAAAATGTCTTCGGAGCCAAGATCACTTCTCACTACTATCCTTATAACATATTTTATGACCTTTTCCTTTGTCCCACAGTCTTTGGGTCTTGTCGTGAACAACCTTTGAACAACCCAGAGGTGCCTACCTTTGATATTCCACATTTTAATTCGGACATTAACTCCTCAAACTCTCAGCAAAACATCATTTCTATTCCTAGTTCTATCTATGCCATTGGTTCCTATGTGGACCACAACAGCCTTTCCCCTCCCAATCCAAATTCATTTGCCACCACAATGTGTCTTTAACCCTGGTACCAGGCAGGCAAGACAACCTTCAGAGTTTCTGGTCGCAGCTGCAATCTGCTTGGAGATGTATAAATGCAAATCCCTCTTTTCCTCTTCTTTCAGGGGTATTGCTGTGAGCAACCCAGGAGGAAAATCATTTTGTTTTGATTTTCTTTCAACATTTCTGTTTTATTTTTACATTTAATATTAGGAGTACAAAAAATTGTGGTTTGACTGAGTGGGGTTTTGCGGATGGTCTTGTGATCAGACTTCCAAGAATATGATTAGCCAGAATTGGCAACTCTACCATGCTTTTACAGAGAGGAACTCAGCAGAGTTCAGACGCTTAAAAAAAAAGCAGGCTAGAGAGGGACAACCGTGTGAGGGTGTACTCGGAGGCATGTGATATAACACCTTGAAAGCAGCTGGAAAACAACACAGGCATAGAGGTCAGGTAGTAGCCTGTGATTCTGAAACAAAGGAATGGTATTTGGTGTGGAGACAGACCAGGGATGAAGGAGGGTACAATTTCAAAACAGCATTGTGCCCTGTGATTTGTTATAGTTGGTTTTAAAACTGACGACACAAAGTTTACTTACCCACTTTAAAAGAATAAGTTATGATGGCCGTTTGATAACTGATAAACTAGTCATATAGACCTTAGCAAGAATAGTACACACCAATCTTCAAATACGGCATTATAATACAAATTTTAAGGGTAGAGGCCGGATTAACCAGTTAATGTTTCTGCTGTTCAACAGGAAACAGATCTACTCTTGAGCTAAACTATCAGGTAGTGATTCATGTGCCAAATCCAATAATAAGCCAACGTTTGTGGGCAGCACGGTAGCATTGTGGATTGCTTCACAGCTCCAGGGTCCCAGGTTCGATTCCGGCTTGGGTCACTGTCTGTGTGGAGTCTGCACATCCTCCCCGTGTATGCGTGGGTTTCCTCCGGGTACTCCGGTTTCCTTCCACAGTCCAAAGATGTGCAGGTTAGGTGGATTGGCCATGATAAATTGCCCTTAGTGTTGGGTGGGGTTACTGGGTTATGGGGATAGGGTGGAGGTGTTGACATTGGGTGGGGTGCTCTTTCCAAGAGCCGGTGCAGACTCGAAGGGCTGAATGGCCTCCTTCTGCACTGTAAATTCTATGATAATCTATGATTTGTGCTTTTCTCTTGAAAATAATGATCAGGTTAAAAATGAATAAGTTAGAACCAGAGAGGTTTTTCAGAACTATACTACCCATGCAACTACAAAATCTTCAAGGTCTTCCATTATCCAAGTGTAGGATTTATTTCTCTGTTAATGGAATGTTTAGTGAAAAGTGCAAGTGTCCATCCCATATACTGCTGCCTTTTACCAAGACAAATCACATTCTAATCCTGTCTGCCAGATGAATGCCACTCGTGTGCTGAACATTAAAAGGGCTTTTAAGCCAGCCAATTATGTAATCATGCCTCACACCACCCTTGGAGATTGTCAAGGCAGCATGCGTAGAAACATTTCTATCTATGTACAGATTAAAATAGAATCCCAAGAGCATTTACACATAGTTGAGGTTAGTTGATTAATTAATATTGAACAGCAGCTTTATTTTATTGGGAATAGGTATGGAGGTCAGAGTACATGACAACTTAAAATCTCCTCGGCCTGTAGCATTTTATAACAAAGCTGCCACACTAACAGCCAAAATAACAAACAACTTCCAGGGTAAAATAAATGGAAGTCCATTTTTCTCTTTCAGATACTGACTGACCATTCATTTTGCGATTTTCAGTGAAACGTACAGCCCAGGAGGAGGATATTTTATCATTCAGACCTGGGTCTGCTCTTTGAAAGAGTAATTTTTAGTCCCGCATCTTGTTGTAACTCTTAAATTCCTCACCCTGAAGTACCTGTCTGAATCCTTTTCAAAAGTTATTTATAGAATCAGCTGCCATCACATTTCAGATCGGGGAGTTCCAGGTCCCATCAACTCTGAGCGGAAATAATTCTCATTTTGCTAATGATTTTAAATCAATGACTTCTTGTTATTGATTCACTCGGCAGAGGAAATAGTTTTCACTACCTACTTTATTGAAACGTCTCATTATTTTGGAAACCTCTATTAAATCAGTCTTAGAATCCCTGTTCCCAGGAGAACAGAGAGCCTTTTCCAACCTCTTCTCATAACCAAAGTCCCCCATCCTGATAACCCTTTCGAAGGCCTTTACAAAGTGTGGTGATCAGAATCTGGTTTGATTCATTCACAAGATGTTGTGGGGAGGGGGAGGGAGGTGGGTTCGCTGGCTAGGTCAGCATTCAATACCAATCTCTAATTGCTCGAGAAGGTGATGGTTAGCTACCTTCTTGAACCACTTCAATCCAGGTGGTGTAAAAACACCCACTGTTAGGGAGGGGGTTCCAGGATTTTGACCCAGTTACGGTGAAGGAACTGCAATATAGTTCCAAGTCAGGATGGCATGTGGTTTGAAGAGGAACATTCAGGTGGTGTGCATCTGCTGCCCTGGCCCTTCTAGGTGGAGATCATGGCTTTGGAAGATACTGCTAAAGGAGTCTTGGTGAATTGCTGCAATGCATCTTGTAGAAAGTACACACTGCTGCCACTGTGCACTGCTGGTGGAGGAAGTGAATACTGCAGGTTGTAGATGGGATGCCAATCAAGTGGGCTGCTTTGTCCAGGGCGGTGTTGGGTTTCTTGAGCGCTGTTGGATCTGCACTCATCCCAGCAAGTGCTGAGTGCTCCATTACACTGCTGACTTGTTCACAATACTCCACTTGAGGTCTAACAATTGACTTATAAAGTTCTAGTATGATCTATTTGCATTTATATTCTATCCCTTTATTTATAAACCTAAATAACCCATACGCTTTTAATTGAAACTATCTTTCAGGATTTGTGAACAAGACATCATGGTCCCGATGTTCATTTGCACTAGATTTATACCATTAATATATCCTGCCTTGCCATATTAGTCCTCCCTATTTTCCACATAAAATTCTATCTACAATGTTTTTGCACACATCAGCATCCTGTTTATGTTACCCTGAAATCTATAGTTATCACCAAGCCAAGTTTGGTACTATCTGCAGACTTAGTGATGCATACACTTTGAAAACAGTAACTGATCCAAACCTGACCAGAACATCACTGCAAATTACCTTCCAGACTAAAAAACATCCATCCACCACCAATCTTCCTATAACTGAAACAACCTTGTATCCATATCGTCACTTTTCCCTTAATTCCATGGGCTTTCATCTTCTTAATAAGCCTCCTGTGTGACACTTTGTTGAATGCCTTCTGAAAGTACCTATACAAAAATACTGCTACACTACCCTACATTGTTTGAGGTTTTGGGCCATTTATGGCTGTCCCTCTGTGTGTGATGAGTGCTTGGGCAAAATCAAACAGCAGTTAACAACTGGAAGGATTAAAACGATAGAAAAATAAAATGATCCGTTTCTACATTGTTCCCAAAAGTTGAAGCATTCTCTGGGCAGCACGGTGCCGCAGTGGTTAGCACTGCTGCCTCACAGTGTCCAGGTCTGATCCCGGCACTGGTCATTTTCCTTGTGGAGTTTTCACATTCTCCCTGTGTCTGTGTGGGTCTCGCCCCCACAACCCAAAGAGGTGCAGGGTAGGTGGATTGGCCACACTAAATTGCCCCTTAATTGGGGAAAAAAATTATAATTGGATACTCCAAAAAAAATTTTTAAACGTTGAAGCATTTTCAAAATCTCACTGCACAGAAGGGCATTAGGACCATGTGCTGGGTCTTTGAAAGAACTTTTCAATTAGTCCCACTCTCCTGCAAATTTCTCCCCTTTAAGTATTTATCCAATTAGGTGGTTGTTTAAACAGTGAGGTACAATTTACCAATTATCAGCCCCAGTGCAAAGCTTAATTTACCAAGAGGGAAATCCAGGAAGAATGAAATGAAATGAAAATTGCTTATTGTCACAAGTAGGCTTCAAATTAAGTTACCGTGAAAAGCCCCTAGTCGACACATTCCGGCGCCTGTTCGGGGAGGCTGTTACGGGAATCGAACCGTGCTGCTGGCCTGCCTTGGTCTGCTTTCAAAGCCAGCGATTTAGCCCTGTGCTGATGGGCCCAATGGCCACTATCTGCACTGTTAGACGATATACCACAAATTGAAAGAGCATAGATGATGCTAACAGCTTTGTAAACCTTCCGACTGACTGTACCTCTCGTACCTTGTTCCCCATTATTAGCTTTTTTATGCATTAAAGTCACGTTCCTTCAAAATAAACATCTGCTGTTTGGGAACATCAGAACAGACAGCGTGCTAAAGATCAATAAAAACTACAAATGTAATGATTCTCTCGGCCACTGGTGGAAGAGATAACTTGTGAAAGCCTGCATCTACAGATCAACTCGTCCAGCTTCTCTTTTTAAAATAAATTGTCTTCCTCCAAGGACTCATGTCTGATCTTCACAAAAATAATTGTTCATTGGAAACGAGATTCCGATGCAAATTTCTCAGGAGTGCCTGCTTGCATAAAGAAATTAAGTTGGGGTTAAAGGTTTAGACGTAGCAGTTCTGAACATGGGGGGAGAATGGGAAAAGGAGGGAAAAAGATGAAACGATAAAGATCTTTGATTTTGACTGGAGGAACATAAAAGGATACCATATTATCTTAAGCACAAACCTACCGCAAACCCACGGATAACCTCACGATGCTCCACTTCTCCAGCTTCCACCCTAAACACATTAAAGAAGCCATCCCCTATGGACAAGCTCTCCGTATACACAGGATCTGCTCAGACGAGGAGGAGCGTAACAGACATCTACAGACGTTGAAAGATGCCCTCGTACGAACGGGATATGGCGCTTGACTCATCGATCGACAGTTCCAACGCGCCACAGCGAAAAACCGCACCGACCTCCTCAGAAGACAAACATGGGACACAACCGACAGAATACCCTTCGTCGTCCAGTACTTCCCCGGAGCGGAGAAACTACGTCATCTTCTTCACAGCCTTCAACGCGTCATTGATGACGATGAACATCTTGCCAAGGTCATCCCCACACCCCCACTACTTGCCTTCAAACAACCGCGCAACCTCAAACAAACCATTGTTTGCAGCAAACTACCCAGTCTTCAGAACAGCGACCACAACACCACACAACCCTGCCATGGCAATCTCTGCAAGACGTGCCAGATCATCGACATGGATACCACTATTACACGTGATAACACCACCCACCAGGTACGCGGTACATACTAATGCGACTTGGCCAACGTTGTCTACCTCATACGCTGCAGGAAAGGATGTCCCGAAGCGTGGTGCATTGGCGAGACCATGCAGACGCTGCGACAACGAATGAACGGACATCGCGCAACAATCACCAGGCAGGAATGTTCCCTTCCAGTCGGGGAACACTTCAGCAGTCAAGGGCATTCAGCCTCTGATCTCCGGGTAAGCGTTCTCTAAGGCGGCCTTCAGGACGGGCGACAACGCAGAATCGCCAAGCAGAAACTTATAGCCAAGTTCCGCACACATGAGTCAGCGCGGCCTCAACCGGGACCTGGGATTCATGTCGCATTACATTCATCCCCCACCATCTGGCCTGCAAAATCCTACAAACTGTCCTGGCTTGATACAATTCACACCTCTTTAACCTGGGGTTACCCTATCTCTGGATCTGTAAAGATTTAATCACCTGCTAATGGTCGCATTCCAAGCATTGTTTGGCATCTTTGAATTTGTCGATATATATGTTTCTGGAACATACTCTTCATTCACCTGAGGAAGGAGCAGCACTCCGATAGCTAGTGACATCGAAACAATTCTGTTGGACTTTAACCTGGTGTTGCAAGACTTCGTACTGTGCTCACCCCAGTCCAACGCCGGCATCTCCACATCATGACAAACCTAAAGTCAGAGATGCTAAAAGGGATCTTGCCATCTGTGACAGTTCCAAGAACAATCAAGTTATTGTGTCACAGATACCCACAATATGCTGTCTTGCAGAAATGTGCAAAATAGCGCAATCATCTGTCAGGTTAAAATGCTCACAAGTGACGGAAAGTGGTTTCCATACCACTATTTATGACACAGTCTCAACATTCCAAAACCTGGGGGGAAAAAAATAAAGCAACACTTCCAGTTACTTACAGTCAAACCTTGGAATATCTAATGCCCCACCAGCCAGCAGATTTAGAATTAATACAGGTTCAAACATTATGTAGCTTCAAATAGTATATAGTGTTACGATAGTAAATTTTGAAGTCAAGGTTCTCAAACTGAAGGATAGTATTGTCCTAAAAAAAAGGGACTATTTTTCACTTCTCACTGCTCTGCCCTTCTCCCACTTCACCCTTCCCCTGCTGAAACTTTCATGCATGATGAGCCAGAGTTCTGAAGGCAGTGATGACTTCCAGACTCCAACAACATGGTCACTCTTCAAGCAGGAAATGGGAGGGATTAAACTCATTTTGCTGTTGGACATTGGAGCTGAATGCACGTACAGTACTTTGGAGCAGGAGTCGACGGACAGTGATTTGGAACAGGAACCTTAGCTGATGCTTTCCTTCCTCAGTCCAGGTACTCGGAGGTCAATTTTTGTTCTCCAACGTCACTCACTAATTGACTAACGCATCACAAAACAGGTGCCTGGATTATTGCCACAACATGATTGGCGTGACTGACCGATCAAGCATCTTTTAACAGTTAGACAAAACTAATGATTACATATTCTGTCAAATTCATCTGAGAAGCAGTATTTTGAAATCAATACATCCCTTTGACAATTGCAAACAGGCCAGCAAATCAAATAAATGCTGATCAAGTGCATTTAATTCTTTGAAAGTTGATCAGCATAATTTTTCTATCCATAACTGATATTTAGGTAGGTTCACCCTGCAACAGACATGCAGTCACATAGCACCTTTAACATAGTGAAACATCCCAACATATTTCACAGGAACGTTGTCAAACAAACCTTGACACTGAAACAGAACAGAATATTAGGGCAGGTGAATAAAAACTGAATCAATAGTTTCTTAAAAGGAAGAGCGAGGGGGACAGAGGGCAAACATTTAGGGCGGCATTTCCAAAACTTAAGGTCCAGGCAGTTGAAGACAGCCAACAATGGGGGAGCAAATAAAATCAGGGATGTCCAACTTTCAGAATTGGAAGGAATGCAGAGATCTGAGAGGGTGACAGGGCTCGAGGACGCTACAGAGATTGGGCAGAGCAAAGGCCATGGAGAGATTTGAAAACAAGAATTTTAAAATTGAGGGAACAAGCAAAATGAAAACAGAAAATCCTGAAAAAAGCAAGCAGCTCTGAAGAAAGGTGCTCAATCCTAAACGTTACCTATTTCCCTCCCCACATTTGATCTGCTGAATGTTTTCTAGTATTTTACTTTTTTTAATTCCCCGCCCCAGGATTCACACCATTTTGCTTTTGGTTTCTAGATGGTTGCTTTTGTAAAATCTGCCATATTTCCAAATCATTGTTTATGGAATACTAAATCGTGTATTGTATAAATCAGGCAGTCAGAAGTGCCCACACCTGAAACACTAACTTGTTCTCTCCACAGAGACTGACAGACCCAAGTGTTTCCAGCAGAGTGCTTGCTTATGCAGCTTCTGCCACTTATTTGCTTTTAACTTCTAGAGAAGACTGTCTTCTGCTGACAGCTGGATTTGAAACTATGCCAAACTCTGAAAACACATTCTGAAATACCCAAGATCTGAAGTAAACATTCTCAGAAGTGAATGAGATCAAATTGTCACAGTAATAATGGTACAACCTTAGATTATTTTCTCCCCATTGGCTTTTTACCGTGGCTCACCCGAACGTCATATTTCTTGACCCTTGGACAGCAGGAGGGAAACATGTTTTCACTTCAACATTGCAAGTTCTGATTCCAAACTAAAACTTCAGACACCAAACGCACCAACAAAACAAAAATAAAAAGCTGAAGTTGGGAACTTTGGGACTACACCTTACCCACTTAACTGCAAGATTGCATCACTTCGACTTTCTTTCCCATATTTACTTCTGTTCTCTGCAGCCAAGTGCAGAAAGAGGGGTGAAACCCCCCTCCACGATTAATCAGATGAAGGCACAAGCCGCCGCACCTTGACAACCAGGGGTTAACACGTACCGGCAGGAAGGTGCCCCGCTTTAGTTTCCACTTTTTCGTTGGGAGGCGATGACATCCTTGCCCCTTGGTTACTTTTCGCTCCCTCGCTGCTACAAAGTGGCAACGTGGCTACTACACAACACTGCTCCTGAGGGGCAGCTCCCGAGCATGCGCACGTCCCAGTTCCTCCTTCCTCTCCGTCCCCAGCGTGTCATCGCGCGCCAGCGGGGGCGTTGCCATCGATGCGCAGCCGCAGCGCCGTGCCAGGCCATGACGTCTTCGGGTCTGGAAGCTGGCAAGGGAAAGACCGCCCAAAGTGGGAGGGGCAAGTGGGCATTGTGACGTCATCCGCAGCCCAGCCACTTGTCCGAGTCCCTGGAAATAAAGGGACCAATCGGAGGTGGGGTTTGTTTCCTTTTGCACAATGTGGCATTGCTCTGCCCGAGGGGCTGCCATAGAATGGTCACAGCGCAGAGGAAGGCCATTCGGACCTGGGGCCCCGGCTCGCTGCAGGAGTAACTCAGCGAGTCTCGCCCTGCAATTCTTTTCTTTTTGGGTTTGAATTCCTTCAAAGCCACAATTGAGCCGCCCCACGACAATCTCAAGCAGTGCATTCCATATCCTAACCAGTCTCTGCATTAAGACAAAACATTTTCCCTCACGTGTCCTCTGGTTCTTTTGCCATTTTACCTTCAAGCCATGTCCTCTGGTTCCCGACTCTTCCGCCATCGGGAATAGTTTCTCCCCATCAACGTCCAAAGGTGTGCAGGTTCGATGGATTGGCCATGCTAAAAATAAATTTGTCCCTTGGTGTCCAAAGATGTGCAGGTTAGATGGGATTGCGGGAGAGTGGGCTTGGGTAAGATGCTCTTTCGGAGGGTCGGTGCAGACCTGATGGCCAAATGGCTTTTTGCACTGTAGAAATTCTATGGAACTCTGTCTGGACACCTTGTGATTTTGAATATATACATATATATATGATTTGAACAAGCTGATTCTGGACCGGTTTGGTCTGTTCAGCCATCAAAAGAAAGGCAGGACATGATCTCACCTTACCAAATTTCTCGGATTGTATTCCTATATTTTCTCAAATATGAAGGGAAGAGCACCATTCATGTTCTTGATATATATTTGAAAGGAAAGGTTTGCAGCGACATGGAGAAATATGGTGGAGCTAGCACAGGCACTCTGGGCAGAATGGCCACATTCTATATTGCATGATTCGAGGATTCGATCTCCCAACTGGCAAATAACCAAGTTACGGCCCCCCACTAGAGCTGCCTCCTATCCATTTCACTTATGCAGCCTCTTTGTCATCCAGCTTGTCCAAGAGCTTGGAAAGCCATTAATTCCACAACATTTATATCACGCTTGAATTGCCCGGTAAACCATCGGTAAAATATCAACCCTAACAAATTTGTATCTTTTGTCTTACATCATGGTTTACATTTACATCTGTACTTACCTTTCCTTTACTGTTTAACACCTCACTTGTTGATCACATTTGCATTGCCTAAAGGAATTAAGAGTAATTTTTAGTTGAAATGGAATTCAAGGTGAGGTGATGATTGCACCAGGACATACAGATGTAATTCAGCCACTATTTAAAAATTATTAATACTGTTCTTATTTTTATATTGCATGATAAACTCCTGTATCAAGAAAGAACTACATGGTTAAGGTAGATAGATAGATGGAAGATAGAAGATAGACAGGGTAGATAGAGAGAAACTATTCCTGCTCATAAATGGAATAAGAATGAGAGGGCGCATATTTAAAGTGATTTGCAAAAGCAAATGTGATGTAAGAAAAAACTTTTTCACACAGCGAGTGGTTCGGGTCTGGAATGCACTGCCTGGAAGTGTGGTGGAGGCAGGTTCAATTGAGGCATTCAAGAGGGCATTAGATGATTATTTGAATAGAAACAATGCGCAGGGGTACGGAGAAACGCCAGGGGAATGGCACATTGACATGATGCTCGTTGGAGAGCTGGCGCTGACATAAGGGCCAAATGGCCTCCTGTGCTGTAACAGTTCTGTGATTCCGTGAACTAACAAAGAAGTTTAAAATCTTGAAGGGGTGATAGGAACAGACTGTTTTCAATGGTTGAGTGGCCTTGATTTAAAAGGAATTGATAAATAAAAATGTCAGAGATTGAGCACATGGGATAGGAAAAGCTTTCAGTGAAGTTCGTAGCTGATTTGTCTTGACTCCTCTGTGTTGTCAGCTGCCTAGGCCCTGGGGTCTCCACCACCTCTCCTCCTTTAAGATACTCCTCTCCAACCAAGCATTTGGTCACTTCTCATAATATCTCCTTCTTTCACTTAGTGTCATTTTCTGTCTGATTACATTCCTATGAATTCCGTCTGACATTTTACTGCATAAAAGGCAGTCTATAAATTTAAGTTGTTGAAGCAGGGCATTGTCGACCTTTAAAAAAAGGTGATCCAGGCGATTGAAGGAAAAGAGATGTGGGAACAGGGACCCTGATTGTTGTTAATGTAGAGGGTAAACACTTACATGGACTAACTGGGCTGAATAATGTTTGCATTTTAAAAAAATCTCTGTTTGAATCTATGTCTAATGAACGTGTTGAACTAAACTTGTTGTGATATAATTACTTTCTCCTGCCAGTCACTTGGAGAGGTTCCAATTACAGTATGGCAAGTTTACATAAGCAATTTCCATAATAATAAGTTGGCTGGAAGAGCAGGCTGTAAGATTTTTTAAGATTATTGTATGGATGTATTTTCACGGGTGGAACTTTCTTGCTCGCTCTTTGTGTAAGTGACAGCTCAGGTAGGGAAAGCAGAGTGTACCCCTCTAGTTGCACTAGCTGACTTTTCACGCTATATTTTTAAGCACAAAATTGTCAAGGAGGTGGGTCCCGCTTGAGCACGCACCACCAGCAACCTCAACTCTTGGACATATTGGAACGCCATTCAAAAAGATATCTGAACGATAAAAATAGATAAACATACCCCCCCAGCGGAATATGCCAACTCCACTCGGCGTCTTCCCCACAGATCCCCTCTGTCAATGCCCCTGCCAGTGCTCCCTGGCAGACCCCCCCCACGCCGTTATCTCAGCTACCTCATTCAAGGCCAAACAGCAACACCAGCTTGTATTTTGCCTTTAACATAATACATTTCCGCAAGAGCTTCACAGGAGCCTTATATAACAAAATATGGCACTGAGAAAAAAGGAGATATTAGGGTAGATAAGCTTGGTTAAAGAGGTAGCCTCGCAACTGTCTTCTTTCGCATATTCCTAGGCCTTTGCATATTAGTGATCAAACTGGATGAAGTACTTTGCCTTGTGTCCCTCCCTATCTCTGTAATCTCCTCCAAAAATTGCCTAGATATCTGTGCTGCTCTAATTCTCGCCTCAAGTTGCTCAGCCATTGGTGGGTGTGCCTCAGTTGCTTTGGCTTTAAGCGTTGGAATTCCCTTTGTTAAATCTCCAAACCTCTTTTTCTTCCTTTTCAATACTGCTTATGACCCGTCTCTTACTGCCCTAATTTCCCCAAGCTGAGGTACAGATCTGCAAAAATGTATTAATTGAATTGATAGCAAAACAGAAATAATTAAGTATGATATGTTAGTCTTTTCAGAGACATGGGATGGAATTTACTGGCCATTCACACCGGAGGGA
This sequence comes from Scyliorhinus torazame, assembly GCF_047496885.1. Lineage (NCBI taxonomy): Eukaryota > Metazoa > Chordata > Chondrichthyes > Carcharhiniformes > Scyliorhinidae > Scyliorhinus > Scyliorhinus torazame. Next base: position 285,860,072 of record NC_092712.1, on the reverse strand, counting down.
TATTCCGGCCCCATCGACGGCACACGGGTTTCCAGGCAACGAGGGCTGCAGTCAACGAGAAATCCCGTTGACAACAGTGGGACCAGAAAATCCCGCTGGTGGCCGCATCTGCGCCGTAAAACACGTGGCCGGTTTCCCGGTAAATCCCGCCCATTGTTGCAAAGTGACCATGTCTGGAATCCGAATATTCAAGGATGTTTGACATTTTGACAGATGTTTTGACAGCAAGAAAGGAAAAGGTGGGGGAACTCTGCTGCTAATAAAAGATAAGATCAGTACATTAGTAAGAAATTATAATTTTTTTATTCATTTACATGATGTGGGCATCGCTGGCTGGGCCAGCATTTATTGCCCATCCCTAACTGCCCTCCATTTCAGAGGACATTTAGGAGTCAACCACATTGCCGTGAGCCTGGAATCACCTGTAGGCCAGACCAGCTAAGAATGGCAGATTTCCTTCCCTAATGGATGTTAGTGAACCAGATGGGTTTATTACGACAATCGACAATGGTTTCATGGTCATCATCAGACTTTTAATTCCAGATTTTGTGTTGCCAAGGCTGGACTTGGCTTGAATGATTTTACGATGTAAGGCGTGTTACATGCTAGAGAGTGTGCGGTGTTTGTTTTCAAACTGCTCAGAAACCTCCAGAGCCAGTGTTCGTGCCCAATTTGGGACATCAATTGATGACATAGACAAATATTGATACACACTGCCAGTTGATTAATACAATTTTATTATTTCTCTAAGACTTCTGTCATGCATTTACTTAAACAGGTGCATAAGTTTCAGGACTCACAACGTGAACAAACATACTACCTGCCAGAGAGAACTTGACCAGGCTCGCTCTGGAGGGTGTGTGCTTGTGACCTGCAAACTCAGGTCCCATTGATCCTGGAGTTATCGCCCTTGAATCTCCTAAAGCTGCAGCTTTTTTGTAAGGTTGAAGTTAAACAATCCTGATATATATAGGCATCATTTGTCCTTGAGAGTGCCTTGTTCTCGCTGTTCCAAAACAAAGTATTATCAGCAAAATGACCAGTTGTAAGTTGTAACGTAAAGTTGCCAGGCTGACGGATATATATATATTTCTTCTTGTCTCCTGGCCAGTACAGAGGTCACTGGTGGGAGCAGTTTATAGGCTCCTTGACAGCTGCTTAAATTTTGTTTTTAAAAATTCATTTACGGGATGTGGGCATTGCTGGTTTGGCCAGCATTTATTGCCCATCCCTAGTTGCCCCAGAAGGTGGTGGTGGTGAGCTACCTTCTTGAACCTCTTCAGTCCATGTGGTGTAGGTACACCTACTGTGAAATTCGGGTGGGAGTTCCAGGATTTTGTCTCCGACAGTGAAGATATGGCGATATATTTCCAAATCAGGATGGTGAGTGACTTGGAGGGGAAACTCCAGGTGGTGATGTTCCTAGGTATCTGCTTCTCTTGTCCTTCTAGGTGGTAGCAGTCGTGGGTTTGGAACTCTAAGGAACCTTGGCGAGCTCCTGCAGTGCACCTTGTAGATGGTACACACTGCTGCCACTGTTCATCGGTGGGTTTGAATGTATGTGGAAGGGGGAGCAATCAATTGGGCTGCTTTGTCCTGACCGCCGCAAAACCATCAGGAATGCCAAGAGATAATACCAGACAAAGCTAGAGTCACATACTGACAACACGGACTATTGCCAGTTGTGGTAAGGCTTAAACAACATAACGGGCTACAAAGCAAAGCCGAGTAGAATCTTTGGCAGCAGTACACCCTTCCCCGATGAACTCAATGCATTTAATGCTCATTTCGAGCAGGAAACCATCAAACCATTGTCAACTGTCCCAGCAGCCTCAGACATACCCATACCTACCGTCACAGCTTCCGAAGTCAGATCAGCCTTCTTGAAAGTGAACCCACGGAAAGTGACGGGTACTGATGGAGCTCCTGGATGTGTACTCAGATCCTGCACGGACCAACTGGCGGGTGTATTCGCGGGCATCTTCAACCTCTCCCTACTCCGTCCCGAGATTCCCACTTGCTTCAAGAAGACCAACATCATACCGGTGCCAAAGAAGAACCAGGCAACGTGCCTCAATGACTACCATCTGGTGGCCCTGACATCTATCATTATGAAGTACATCGAGAGGTTGGTCATGAGACACATCAATTCCATACTCCCAGAATGCCTTGATCCATTGAAATTTGCATACTGCCACAACCGGTCCACAGCAGACACCATCTCCCTGGCCCTACACTCATCCCTGGAGCATCTCAACAACAAGGACTCCTACGTCAGACTCCTATTTATTGACTACACTCTGCCTTCAACACCATAATCCCAGCCAAGCTCATTCAAAGCTCCAAAACCTAGGTCTTGCCTCCACCCTCTGCAACTGAATCCTCGACTTCCTGACTCATAGACCACAATCAGTAAGGATAAGCAACAACACCTCCTCCACGATAGTCCTCAATACCGGGACCCCACCCCGTACTTAGCCCCTTACTATACTTCCTATACACACATGACTGTGTGGCAAAATTTGGGTCCAACTCCATCTACAAGTTTCCTAATCACACGGCCGTAGTGGATCGGATCTCGAACAATGATGAGTCAGAGTACAAGAGGGAGATAGAGAACCTAGTGGCATGGTGTAATGACAACAATCTCTCCCTCAACGTCAGCAAAACCAAGGAGCTGGTCATTGACTTCAGGAAGCAAAGTATCGTACACATCCCTGCCTGCATCAATGTGCCGAGGTGGAGATGGTTGACAGCTTCAAATTCCTAGGTGTGCACATCATCAACAATCTGTCCTGGTCCACCCACCTCGACACTATGACCAAGAAAGCACAACAGCACAACAACACCTATACGTCCTCAGGAAACTAAGGAAATTCGGCATGTCCACATTGACTCTTACCAAGGAGGTACTTCATAACTCAAAAAATATATGTTCCTCAAGAAAGAAAGACTCTACGAGGACTAAGTACCATCTGTGGTTAGCTAAAGATGTTAAGGATGGTTTCAGATTGAGAGAAAGGACATTCAATGTTGCAAAGATTAGTGGTAACCCGAAGATTGTAAACATTTTAGAAACCAGCTAAGGATTACTAAAAAAAAAATAGTGATGGGAAAATTGGAGTACGAAAGAAAATCAACAAGAATTGTGAGGACAGGCAGTGAAATGTTCTACAAGAATATAAAATGAAAAAGAGTAACTAAAGTGATTGTTGGTTCCTGAGAGGGTGAGTCTCGGGAAATAGTAATAGGAAAAGAAGGAAATGGCAGAGAGCTTGAACAAGTATTTTGTATTTGTCTTCACAGCAGAAGGTACATAAGACATCCCAAGAATAGTAGAAAATCAATCTGATCACTCGGGAAAAATCACTTGGATAGGTAATGGGACAAAGGCTGACAAGACTCCTGGACCTGGGCCTCCATCCCAGGGTCTTAAATTAAGTGGTTGCAGAGGTAATGGATGCATTGGTTGTTATCTTCCAAAATTTCCTAGATTCTAGAATGGTCCCAATGGATTGAAAAACCACGAAGGTAATAACTCGATTTAAGAAAGGGGGTAGGGAGAAGGCAGGAAACTATAGCCTACTGCTTCTCATTGGGAAAATGCCGGAATTCATTATTAAGTAGATAGTAGCTGACATTTAAGGTCCAAGTCTATTAATGCACCCAATATTTTTCACTTTATCTTCAATACTTCCACATAATTCATATTTGTGTAAAACAACAACTGAAAAAACACATCAAGTCCAGCAAAATTTGGAAGTAGTAATGTAGGGTCAATGTAGAGCTGTTAGAAAGTCTGTAAACTAGAAAGTAATGGGCTCAGATCTTATGATTAAATTAGCATCAAACTTTCAAATGTTTGGGCGGCACGGTGGTGCAGTTGTTAGCACTGTTGCCTGCGGCGCTGAGAACACGGGTTCGATCCCGGCCCCGAATCACTGTCCGTGTGGAGTTTGCACATTCTCCCCATATCAGCGTTAGTTTTACACCCACAAACCAAAGATGTGCAGGTTAGGTGGGTTGGCCACGCTAAATTGCCCCTTAATTAAAAAAAACTTTCAAATGTTCACCGCTGTTGAGCATCGAAACCCAGACGAAGTCTTGATGTGTGCACATGCGCTGTACTTCAACAGGAATTTCTGACAGACAGCGTTAGATAGTCCGGGCTCCTTTGTGGATGCCTTGATCGCTGACCCCACCATTGTAGACTTTGGCTAAAGGCCCTGAACCTGCCGAGAAATGAACTCCATGATACACGTATTGTTTATCACAGGCAAAGGACCTAGGTTGAAAGTCATAAGAGTGTGTCATAAGAGATTTACAGTACAGAAAGGGGCCCTACTGCCCATCAAACACCAATCTATTATAATCCCATTTCCCATCACATGGTCCGTAGCCTTGCATGCTATGACATTTCAAGTGCTCATCTAAATGCTTCTGAAATGTTGTGAGGGTTCCTGCCTCTACCACCCTTTCAGGCAGTGAGATCCAGACTCCCACCACCATCTGGGTGTAAAGGTTTTTCCTCAAATTCCTTCAATCTCCTGCACCTTACCTTAAATCTACGTTTGCTGGTTATTGACTCTTCGACTAAAGGGAAAGGTATCATCCTACACACCCTATCTATCCATGTCCCTCAAATTGCCGAGCTGAATGCAGATCAGGAAACACTTAAAAAGCTTGACGCTATCCAGGGTCTTAAACATTCACTCCCTCCACCACCAGTGCTCATTGGCGGCAGTGTGTGCAAGATCCACAAGATGCATAGCAGCAACCTGCCAAGGCTCCTTCAACAGCATCTTCCAAGCCCTCGAAGACAAGTGCAGCGGTCACACGGGACCATCACCACCTGCAAGCTCCCCTCCAAACCACCCACCATCCCGACCTGGAAATATATTGGCCGTTCCCTCACTGTTGCTGGGCCGAATTCCCGGAACAACCTCCTCACTGCACCGCGGGTGCATCCACACCACATGGACTGCAACGGTTCAAGGCAGCGGCTCCTTCTCAAAGACAGTCAACAATGGATATCCAGCCCACTGTTCTTTGAAAGAGTAGTCATTGTGACATTAACATAAATGTAAAGAACTGCAAGGGTTAATGTAATGTCTAAATCAATGTTGCTCTCTTTGGTTGTTTCTAAATATGGCGGTCAATATGGTTGCCTTCCTTTATTCTAATTACGTTTGTTTTAGAGTCGCATGGTATCTTTCGATACCGCCACAAGGTTCAAACCCGAATACTGATCAAAGAGTCGGTGCACCAGTTAGTTAGTTCAGAGTCAATACTATTTATTTACACACACAGCAATATCTACTCATGCAGAAAATCCTACAGACTGAACTATCACTACTGCTAAAGCCTATACTTAGCTTCGGGCGCCCACTCAGTCAGAGGAACAATGGCCATTGTTCGGTTCTGAGGCTGCTGGGGTCGAAGTGGTGAAGGGGAAACAGCTAAGGCCGTCCATCTGGTAGCGAGCGTTGACCTTGGACTTACTTGCTTCTGGTGTAGCTGGTGGACGGGTCTCTCCATTGTGAGAGCCAAGTCTAAGAGAGCGATTCTCTCTTGGGGCCTTCTTTTTATACCCGAAGGGGGCTTTGCGCGCTTTGGGGCGGGCCTTGAACTTGTCCCCAATCAATTGGGCCATTTCTTGATCATTCGCATTGATCCTGACCAATAGAGGGGTGGGTGCCCTATTGGCTGGGTGTGTCCTAGGTGGCCGTTGGCCTGCTTTGTTTTCTGCTTTCGGTTTGGGGACCTGGTGCCGCGAGGTCTGGGGCCAGATCGGTTACTTAAGTATCTTCCTTTGTTCCTGGAGATGGGCCATCCAGATGCTAATGGGCCTACAGTTTCAGTCTCGTCTGGGAGTTGTTTCTCCAATATGCAGACAGGCTCTGTGCCTGCCTGCTTTCTTAGCATTGTCCATATTTCCCTGTAATCTTTACAAATGTCCATTTTGTATTCTGGAAGTGGCCATCCCAGATGGCCACAATCCCTCCTTGTGATCCTCCACGCGAAGCGTAAAGGATCACATTACCGCGCCGTCTTCGTTCTCCTCCCGATCGGGCACCCATAAGCACTGACAGGCTCTACATTGCTCTGTCATATGAATTGCAACTTTTACCTAAATTATTTTATGTACATACATCATTATAAAATTCTACGGGGCGCAATGACATTCAGGCATGCATTCCAAAATAAAAAAACTGGAACCTCTAACTGTCCTTAACTAAACTATCCTGAATCATTCCAAAAATAATCTACAACATTTTAAACTGTACAATAGCAGCAACACAGGTCTCTCTGGCTTGGCAGTCAAGCACAGAATTTTACATTTCTTTATTAAAACAAAACGAACACACAAAAAAAACGGATATACTTTAATTCACTTAAAGTGGTTGGGGGGTTTGTTGAAGTCCGAAAATAGGGGATCTGAGGGTGTATAGCGAGGTGCAGGAGGCTTTCCACTGCCATTTCCGGAGTCTAAGGGTCTGAACAACATTGCAGAGTATCGCCAGTACTAACAGTGCTTCCACAACGTAGGACAGGGAATACCAGGTGATGAACTTGTCACACCAGGTCGGTGTATCGGTAACTATCTCGGGGTTTAGTGTATGGCAGGGGAGGGAAACATTCACGGTCTGTGTGGTAGGGGTCAGGGGGGTAGCGTCCGCGCGCAACTGGAGGGATCCCGCTAAGATTCACACGGATGATCCCAGGAATGGTAGGCCTAACATACAATGAACGTCTGAGGATCCTGGGATTATATTCATTAGAGTTTAGGAGATTGAGGGGAGATCTAATAGAAACTTACAAGATAATGAATGGCTTAGATAGGGTGGACGTAGGGAAGTAATTTCCATTAGCAGGGGAGACTAGGACCCGGGGGCACAACCTTAGAATAAAAGGGAGTCACTTTAGAACAGAGATGAGGAGAAATTTCTTCAGCCAGAGAGTGGTGGGTCTGTGGAATTCATTGCCACAGAGGGCGGTGGAGGCCGGGACGTTGAGTGTCTTTAAGGCAGAAGTTGATAAATTCTTGATTTCTCAAGGAATTAAGGGCTATGGAGAGAGAGCGGGTAAATGGAGTTAAAATCAGCCATGATTGAATGGTGGAGTGGACTCGATGGGCCGAATGGCCTTACTTCCGCTCCTATGTCTTATGGTCTTATGGTCTAAGATCCAACTGTAGAGCATGATGGTTGTCTTCATCTTTCCTTCTTTCTGTCTACTTCTTTTCTTCTTCCGAGGTTCCTGAGGTTCCCGGGTTCTGTGGACACAAGCATAATTTCTGTTATTATGTTGTTTAAGATCTCGTCTGTCTGTCTGTCTGTCCTTTATTGCCAATCACCCATTATAATTGGTCACCATCTGTGACTCCGTCATTTTTAAAAACCAAATATTTGGGGACAAGACATCCGAGAAAAATACTGACACTGTGCGAGCCGTCTCGCAGCCTGTGTGATCTACCATCCTAGTGTTTGAGGATGTAAATAGCATCTGGAAGCAACCTAAGGGTTGCCAGAAAGAAACAAAAGAGTTTTGCCAAAATGGGGTGCGTATGGGCCGCGGCGGGTAAGAATGGGTGGAATCCTGGGTAGGACGGTGACCAGTGCCGTATAAGACCATAAGACATAGGAGCGGAAGTAAGGCCATTCGGCCCATCGAGTCCACTCCACCATTCAATCATGGCTGATTTCAACTCCATTTACCCGCTCTCTCTCCATCGGCAAACTTAGCCAGAATGCTCCCAGTCCCGTCATCTAGATCGTTAATATATAAAGAGAACAGCTGTGGCCCCAACACTGAACCCTGCGGGACACCACTCGTCACCGGTTGCCATTCTGAAAAAGAACCTTTTATCCCAACTCTCTGCCTTCTGCCTGACAGCCAATCGTCAATCCATGTTAGTACCTTGCCTCGAATACCATGGGCCCGTATTTTACTCAGCAGTCTCCCGTGAGGCACCTTATCAAAGGCCTTTTGGAAGTCAAGATAGATAACATCCATTGGCTCTCCTTTGTCTAACCTAGTTCCTATTTGTTATCTCTTCAAAGAACTCTAACAGGTTTGTCAGGCATGAACTTCCCTTACTAAATCCATGCTGACTTGTCCTGATCCGACCCTGCACTTCCAAGAATTTAGAAATCTCATCCTTAACAATGGATTCTAGAATCTTGCCAACAACCGAGGTTAGGCTAATTGGCCTATAATTTTCCATCTTTTTCCTTGTTCCCTTCTTGAACAGGGGGGTTACAACAGCGATTTTCCAATCCTCTGGGACTTTCCCTGACTCGTGACTTTTGAAAGATCATAACTAACGCCTCCACTATTTCTTCAGCTATCTCCTTTAGAACTCTAGGATGTAGCCCATCTGGGCCTGGAGATTTTTCAATTTTTAGACCTCTTAGTTTCTCTAGCTCTTTCTCCTTTGTGATGGCTTCCATATTCAACTCTGCCCCCTGACTCTCCTGAATTATTGGGATATTACTCATGTCTTCCACTTTGAAGACTGACGCAAAGTACTTATTTAGTTCCTCAGCTATTTCCTTGTCTCCCATATGTGCTCTACCCAAGCGTAGCTGACCAGAGGGGGTTCCTCAGGCAGGGCGGGGTCCAGTGCCATTTCTCCACTGCCTGAGCAACCGGCAAGAACGGTAAGAATTTGTGGTCGTCGTGGGGGCTGCCTCTTATGATTACCTTCGAATCAGAAGAGTAGCTATGATTGGTTGTCCGCGGGCAAACTTGTTCCATTAACTGCCAGTGGGCGTTAAAAGAGTGGTGGCGTGGGGCCATGAAAACTTTAAATTAACAAACAACATTTAACATTCACAATAACGAACAAACATACATTACAAACATGGTGCAGATTCCATCAGAAAGGACACCGTAACTCCCCATCGGTTCCTTTTACCATCATCTGGACACCTCACTGCTCAATAGCGAACAGAGTCTCAAAGGGATTTGTTTGGTGGGAGTCAGACTCTATGTCATCATCTTCTCCCGGCTGCTATATTCTTGACAGGCGTAGGTCCGCTTAAGCTGTTTGGGCGAATTGGGGTCCATCTCGTCATTCCGGATGAGCCTGAACGAATTGTCTCGGTGCCAGAATCTTGTGTCGAGGTTGGAGCTGCTAGGGTTTAATCCATAATCGTCGGGCGATGGGTCTGGGTCAGGGGCTTTAATGTATGTTATGTCGAAGGGGTCGCTGGAATCATGTTCGGAATCGCTGGGAGTGTGGCCTGGTGCAGGGGTGTAATCGTAGCGTGGTGTGCTGGGGCTGTCGCTATCGCTATCGCTGTCGCTGCTGGTTGAAGGAAGGGAGAGGCGGAGTCGTGCCTCTGGGGGTGGAGTCGAAGCCGGGTCTGAGGATGGGCTGGACAGGCTGGGGGAGGGTAGGAATACGTCATTCGTGGGCGGGGCGTGCTCATCTGCTGCTCCAAGCGAGATGTGGTGTGCATGGTTGTTCTGCGAGCCATAAGCCTTAAGCTGGTTTATGTGAAACCACACAGACTTGCCATTCGGATAGGTGATTTTATACACAGAGGGGCTGACTTTATCAGAGATGGAGTAGGGTCTGTAAAATTTGGGGGAAAGGAATGAACTGGGGTTGTATAGGGATAGCATGACTTGCTGCCCTACTGCAAACTCGGTGGCATGTACTGTTTTATCAAAGCAAGCCTTGCTTCGTTTCTTCCCAGATGGCTACATCAACCACTAGGGGGAGCTAGATGTACAACTATATAAGGCATCATGGGCGGGATTCTCCACTCCCGCGCCAAAGTGCCCACGCCGCGTGAACGCCGTCGAGGTTCACGACGGCGCGAAACGGCCCCTATCCCGATCGATTCAGGGCCCGATAATGGGCTAGGAGCGGGGCCGCGTCATTTACATGCAGCAGGCCTTGTCGCCGCATAAAGGCACCGCATACATGACCCGGCCGGCGCCGCATAACTGGCGTCACCCGTGCATGCGCGGGTTGGCCGGCACCAACCCGTGTATGCGTGGTTGCCATCCTCGCCGAGTCTGCCCCGCAAGAAGATGGCAGACGGATCTTACGGGGCTGCGGAAGAAAGGAGGTCCTCCTTCAGAGAGGACGGCCCGACGATCGGTGGGCACCGATCATGGGCCAGACCCCATTTGAGGTACTCCCCGGTGCAGGATCCCTCCTCCCCCCCCCGCAGGCCACCCCGCCAGCGTTCCCGCGCTGTTCCCGACGGCAGCGACCAGGTGTGGACGGCGCCGGGGGGAACCCACCGTTTTGGCCTGGCCGCTCGGCCCATCCGGGCTTGAGAATAGCAGGGGTGCCGGAGAATCGCCATTTTGGGTGTCTCGGGCGATACTCCGGCCTGCGCCGCGCGGAACCCGACGGCGCCGTTCCCACCGCTTGGGAGAATCGCGGGAGGGCGTCGGACCGGCGTCGGAGGAAAATTTGGCGGCCCAGGCGATTCTCCCAACCGGCGCGGGAATGGAGAATCGGGCCCAATGCCTTGTGGGGAGAGGTTGCGGAGAAAGCTAGAGAACAGACTGAAGGAAAGATAGTGTGAGTGAGAGCAGATGATAGTTAATGTAATTGTGTAGAGATTAGTAGTAGATGAGTGTGGATTACATGTTTATTATCAACTGTGTATTATATAGGTGTAAGTGTCAAATCCAATTAAGTAGTGTTAATAACTTTGTTCAATTTAAAAGCTATTTGTGAGCTTTGTGAACACTTCGCCAACTATCCTGAATTTAGCAAAACAGAGAACACCACAGTCATGAAAGTGATAAATAGCAGAAACATAACAGGAGGATCCCAACATATATTTTAAAATAAACTTGCTGAACAATTAACACTCCCTGCGCCCATCCAATCCCCCACCCATCCCCCACATGATATCCCTCAAACCTCCACCCCTACATTCCACCCCTTCACCCCATATTCTACTCCTCCACGTCCCTCAACCCCACCAACCACCCAACTTGTAAACAGCCCTTGTCCCTAATTGCTAATATTTTCTGTAATTAATTAATTAATTACATTTAATTTAATCAATTAATTCTGAGCCCTATTGTATTTGGGACCAGCTGTGCCCACTTATATTCCATTGACTAAACAAATGAGTTTAAAAATAGCAATGCACTCAGAGACCATATGGACCTTACCACTTCTTTTATCAAAATAACTTTTAATTTAATTCAAAACTTTCCACGGTTTCATACATAAAATTAAGGCTGTGCAAGATCGTAAAAGTAATTAAAATTCTTTAAAAGATGGGAAATTGTTTTAAAATATTAAGAACTTTGAAAAACACTCAACAGAAGACAGAAAAGCTTCTCGATCTCAAGGGGCCTCCCTTCCACATATGACCTCAAAGGGGGCATGGCCTCAGCACTTCTGCGCTCGCCAGTACTTGTGGCAGCCTTCGCCCATGGCTGAATCCTGCAGCCAGGATGAGAAGGCCTTAAGCCTCCATCGGAAGAAGGCCGGGCTGCAGTTTTAATGGTGTTCAGCGGTGTGCGCCTCAGCATTGCCGCTGATTGGTAGATCTGGCCCAATACTTCGTGAATGGCAATGGGCAAAACAAAGTGAGGTGGGGGATGGGGGCAAAATACAATCGGTAGAACTCAAGAACCAGCATAAGGAAGCAAACATTAACTCTGTTTCTCTTTCCACAGATGCTGTCAGTATTTGGCTTTTATTCAAGAACCAGCGATGTTGACTCCTGTCGCATTGAGTTTTAAATGGATAGAATTGCAAGCAAAAATACTTTTTTGAAAAGGAGAAAACTGATGGATGGTATACAAAGATCACCTCAGTGAGGCTGAGAAAGGGTGTTGGAAGAACAATCATCAGGAAAGTGTCTGCTTTGGTCTTTTTGAGGAGTCAGGTGGTAATGCTCTTGCCTCTGCATGAGAGGTTGTGAGTTCCACTCTAGATGTCAATGTTAGAAATGCAAGTCCCTTTAAGACATACCCAGGTGGATAGATACTAACCTCCGACTGTCAGAATGCTTCGCTTAGAGAAACGCCTCTGAGAGAGCAGGTGATGCTCAGTGTTGGATTTATTCCTAGTGGGGAAGCTTCTGGATCGAGAGATGATCCAGAAGGGAGAGTAAGAACGAATGTTGGTGCTGAACTATTGTGTCACAATAATAATGTTGTGACTATCAGAAGCCCCCTGCTGCCTACTTGGATGAACGGATATTGTCCTGTTTGTCTTTCCTTGGATTGCCACCTTGCCGTGGTGGAGAGGCTTGAACCTTCCATTGATCCCAAGAGCAATGCTGGCGGGAATCTTAAATTCCATGATGGTAAGGTCAGAAGTGACGAACCAGACAAAATGAAATCCAAAACAAGTCCTCAACGGCGGATCAGGCGGAAGATACTCGTATGGTATCAATGGCTGTGCTGGCGGATGAAGGCCTGCAGCAGTCGGGAGATCCCCAGTCGTCGAGGTTGCCTCACCACTGGAACAGGGCCTACCCTCTGTCAAGGATCGTGTGTCTGCTGATGTGCAACAGCATATGTTAAAAGATGTCCTGCACCAGGCGGGAGAAAACCAATACACCCCCCCCCCCCCCCCCCCCCCACACAGATAAGTCCTCCGGTGATCAGCGAGAGTTGACGGGGACAGGACTGTGAGATCTGGAAGTCCCTGGGCGGGATTCTCCAATCCTGCGGCAGAGTGTCCGCGCGGTCGTAAACGCCGTCGCGTTTTACGACGGTGTGAATGGGCCGCTCCCACGTCTAATTCTGGCCCCTACAGGGGGCCAGCACGGCGCTGGAGTGGTTCGCGCCGCTCCAGCAGTTGCACCGGCGCCAAAGAGGTCATGCGCAGTGGTGCCAGCACCAACACGCGCATGCGCAGTGTCCTCCTTCAATGCGCCGGCCCCGACACAACATGGCGCAGGGCTACAGGGGCCAGCGCATAGGAAAAGAGGCCCCAGCCATAGAGGCTGGTCCGCCGATCGGTGGGTCCCGATCGTGGGCTAGGGCACACCGGAGGCCCCCCTGGGGTCGGAACCCCCCTCCCCCCCCCCCACAGCTGCCACCCGACCCTTACACGCCGAGGTCCCGCCGGCTCAGAGCAGGTTAGAACGGCGCCAGCGGGACTCGGCTCTTTTCCGACGGCCGCTCGACCCATCTGGGCTGGAGAATCAGTGGGCCGGTCGCATAGAGCGGCCCGCGACAGCGCCACGTCAACCACCCCGGCGCCGATTCTCCGCAATGCAGAGAATCACGTGCCGGCGTCGGGGCGGCATGGCCCATTCGCGGGGATTGGACCAGCCTGTAAGCAATGGAATTTGTTTCGGTCGTGCTAGGAATAGGAACAGGAGAGCATTTCGTCAGCTTTCTTTACAACTGAGCAGCCCCATTCAGGATCCACTCTGTCCATCCCCCACATGGGGAAAGAATGAGAAAAGGTGCCCTTAAAATAGTCTGTTCCACCTCCAACCTGGCTGGAAAATTGCATCAAGCAGCACGGTAGCATTGTGGATAGCACAATTGCTTCACAGCTCCAGGGTCCCAGGTTCGATTCCGGCTTGGGTCACTGTCTGTGCGGAGTCTGCACATCCTCCCCGTGTGTGCGTGGGTTTCCTCCGGGTGCTCCGGTTTCCTCCCACAGTCCAAATATGTGCAGGTTAGGTGGATTGGCCATTCTAAATTGCCCTTAGTGTCCAAAATTGCCTTTAGTGTTGGGTGGGGTTACTGGGTTATGGGTGGAGGTGTTGACCTTGGGTAGGGTGCTCTTTCCAAGAGCCGGTGCAGACTCGATGGGCCGAATGGCCTCCTTCTGCACTGTAAATTCTATGTAAATCTATATATGTAAATTTATCTACAATCGGAAAATCAAAGTTAAACTGAATTTCGGAACTGGAATATACGAACCCTCTTGGGTAATGAACAAAGAGAAGGCAAAGGGCAGCCAAGGGAAGATGGTGGTGGTTACACCTCTCTCTGGAGAGGAAAAACCCGAGGATCAGCCCAGGACACATGAAATTGGGTTCGGCATCAAGAATGCACTCTTCAGCCAACTATCGGAGCTCCCTGTCGGTTTCAACCTGTACCTCATGAACCTCCATCTGCAACTTGCCAAGGACCAGCAGGCAATGGTTATGAGTGCCTACACCCCAACTCTTGATGCCAATGGTGACTCCAAGGAAGGCTTCTACTGAACCCTGAACAACATACTCTCCAACATTCCTAAGGAAGATAAGATCATCCTCCTTGGGGACCTCAATGCCAGGGTTGGAAAGGACTCGCAACTCTGGAGAGGAATCATTGGAAAGGAAGGAGTAGGGAATTTCAATTCCAAGGGGGTTCTCTTGCTCACCAAATGCACAGAACACCAGCTTGTCATCACTAACACACTGTCCTGCCAAAAAGGCACGTTCAAGACTTCCTAGAGACATCTGCAAACAAAGCACAAGCACATGATTGATTTCGACATTGTCCGATCCAGAGACCAAAAGGATGCCCTCATCACCAAATGATGACCAGTGCAGATGATTGCTGGAAAGACCACCGGCTCATCCGGTTCATCAGCACCGGCTCAGAAAAATGATCAACGTTGAGCGGCTTGAAGAGCCAAGCATGCTAGTGAACCGTCCAATAATGCCTTCTCCAAAATCTCCAAAGTGTTCATTCTAATGGAGTGGAGCAAAACTAGAAAGAGCAGGAGATAGTTGAATGGAGGCTCATTCAGAAAGTTAGGGAGGGGGCATGGGATACAGGGAAATTTGGCTGTCTGGATACAGAATTGGCTGGCCGAAAGAGGACAGCGAGTGGTAGTGGATGGAAAGTATTCCACCTGGAGGTCGGTGACCAGTGGTGTCCCGCAGGGATCTGTTCTGGGACCTCTGCTCTTTGTGGTTTTTATAAATAACTTGGATGTGGAAGTGGAAGGGTGGGTTAATAAGTTTGCCGATGACACAAAGTTTGGTGGAGTTGTAGATAGTGTCGAGGGCTGTTGCTGGTTACAACAGGACATTGACAGGATGCAGAGCTGGGCTGAGAAGTGGCAGAGGTCCCAGAATAGATAAGTCACCTGGGCCGGATCGGATTTATCCTAGGATTCTCTGGGAAGCTAGGGAGGAGATTGCTGAGCCTTTGGCCTTGATCTTTAAGCCATCTTTGTCTACAGGAATAGTGCCAGAAGACTGGAGGATAGCAAATGTTGTCCCCTTGTTCAAGAAGGGGAGTAGAGATAACCCCGGTAACAATAGACCAGTGAGCCTTACTTCTGTTGTGAGAAAAATCTTGGAAAGGTTTATAAGAGATAGGATGTATAATCATCTGGAAAGGAATAATTTGATTAGAGATAGTCAACACGGTTTTGTGAAGGGTAGGTCGTGCCTCACAAACCTTATAGAGTTCTTTGAGAAGGTGACCAAACAGGTGGATGAGGGTAAAGCAGTTGATGTGGTGTATATGGATTTCAGTAAAGCGTTTGATAAGGTTCCCCATGGTAGGCTACTGCAGAAAATACGGAAGCATGGGATTCAGGGTGATTTAACAGTTTGGATCAGAAATTGGCTAGCTGGAAGAAGACAAAGGGTGGTGGTTGATGGGAAGTGTTCAGACTGGAGTCCAGTTACTAGTGGTGTACCACAAGGATCTGTTTTGGGGCCACTGCTGTTTGCCATTTTTATAAATGACCTGGAGGAGGGCGTAGAAGGATGGGTGAGTACATTTGCAGATGACACTAAAGTCGGTGGAGTTGTGGACAGTGCGGAAGGATGTTACAAGTTACAGAGGGACATAGATAAGCTGCAGCGCTGGGCTGAGAGGTGGCAAATGGAGTTTAATGCAGAAAAGTGTGAGGTGATTCATTTTGGAAGGAATAACAGGAAGACTGAGTACTGGGCTAATGGTAAGATTCTTGGCAATGTGGATGAGCAGAGAGATCTCGGTGTCCATGTACATAGATCCCTGAAAGTTGCCACCCAGGCTGAGAGGGTTGTTAAGCAGGCGTACGGTGTGTTAGCTTTTATTGGTAGAGGGATTGAGTTTCTGAGCCATGAGGTCATGTTGCAGCTGTACAAAACTCTGGTGCAGCCGCATTTGGAGTATTGCGTGCAATTCTGGTCGCCGCATTATAGGAAGGATGTGGAAGCATTGGAAAGGGTGCAGAGGAGATTTACCAGAATGTTGCCTGGTATGGAGGGAAGATCTTATGAGGAAAGGCTGAGGGACTTGAGGCTGTTTTCGTTAGAGAGAAGAAGGTTAAGAGGTGACTTAATTGAGGCATACAAGATGATCAGAGGATTGTATAGGGTGGACAGTGAGAGCCTTTTTCCTCGGATGGTGATGTCTAGCATGAGGGGACATACCTTTAAATTGAGGGGAGATAGATATAAGATAGATATCAGAGGTAGGTTCTTTACTCAGAGAGTAGTAAGGGCGTGGAATGCCCTGCCTGCAACAGTAGTGGACTCGCCAACACTAAGGACATTCAAATGGTCATTGGATAGACATATGGACGATAAGGGAATAGTGTAGATGGGCTTTAGAGTGGTTTCAGAGGTCGGCTCAACATCGAGGGCCGAAGGGCCTGTACTGCGCTGTAATGTTCTATGTTCTATGTTCTATGTTCTAGATGGAGTTCAACCCAGATAAATGTGAAGTAATTCATTTTGGAAGGTTGAATTTGAATGCTGAATACAGTGTTAAAGGCGGGATTCTTGGAAGTGTGGAGGAACAGAGGGATCTTGGGGTCCACGTACATAGATCCCTCAAAGTTGCCACCCAGCTTGATAGGGTTGTTAAGAAGGCGTGTGGTGTGTTGGCTTTCATTAACAGGGGGATTGAGTTTAAGAGCCGCGAGGTTTTGCTGCAGCTTTATAAAACTCTGGTTCGACCACACTTGGAATATTGTGTCCAGTTCTGGTCGCCTCATTATAGGAAGGATGTGGATGCTTTGGAGAGGGTGCAGAGGAGATTTACCAGGATGCTGCCTGGACTGGAGGGCATGTCATATGAAGAAAGGTTGAGTGAGCTAGGGCTTTTCTCACTGGAGAGAAGAAGGAAGCGAGGTGATAGAGGTGTGCAAGGTGATGAGAGGCATGGATAGAGTGGATAGCCAGAGACTTTTCCCAGGACAGAAATGGCTGTCACGAGGGGACATAATTTTAAGGTGATTGGAGGAAGGTATAGAGGAGATGTCAGAGGTCGGCTCTTTACACAGAGAGTGGTGGGTGCGTGGAATGCACTGCCAGCAGAGGTAGTGGAGTCAGAGTCATTAGGGACATTTAAGCGACTTTTGGACAGGCACATGGACAGCAGTAAATTGAAGGGGTGTGGGTTAGGTGAACTTAAATTAGGATAAATGGCAGCACAACATCGTGGGCCGAAGGGCCTCTACTGTTCTTTGTTCTATAGCTGTGAGGAAGCCATCGGCTATAAGACCAGGGGCGAAATTCTCCGACCCCCCGCCGGGTCGGAGAATCGCCGGAGGCTGGCATGAATCCCGCCCTCGCCGGTTGCCGAAGTCTCCGGCACCGGGTATTCAGCGGGGGCGGGAATTGCGCCGCACCGGTTGGCGGGCCCCCCCGCTCGATTCTCCGGCCCGGATGGGCCGAAGTCCCGCTGCTAAAATGCCTGTCCCGCCGGTAAGGTAATCACCTACCTTACCGGCGGGACAAGGTGGCGCGGGCGGGCTCTGGGGTCCTGGGGGGGCGTGGGCGGGCTCCGGGGTCCTGGGGGGTGCGCGGGGCGATCTGGCCCTGGGGGGTGCCCCCACGGTGGCCTGGCCCGCGATCGGGGCCCACCGATCCGCGGGCGGGCCTGTGCCATGGGGGCACTCTTTCCCTTCCGCCTCCGCCACGGTCTCCAACATGGCGGAGGCGGAAGAGACTCCCTCCACTGCGCATGCGCGGGAGTGCTGTCAGCGGCCGCTGACGCTCCCGCGCATGCGCCGCCCAGAGATGTCATTTCCGCGCCAGCTGGCGGGGCACCAAAGTCCTTTTCCGCCAGCTGGCGGGGCGGAAATTCGTCCATCGCTGGCCTAGCCCCTCAATGTTGGGGCTCGGCCCCCAAAGATGCGGAGCATTCCGCAGCTTTGGGGCGGCGCGATGCCCGTCTGATTTGCGCCGTTTTGGGCGCCGGTCGGCGGACATCGCGCCGTTTCCGGAGAATTTCGCCCCAGGAAACTGCAATACTGGTTTAGCGAGAATGACCATACCATCCAAGACCTTTTCGACAAGAAGAGGAAACCTCTCCGTGCCTGGCAAAGCAACATAACCAGGAAGGCAAAGTGGAGAGCTCATCAATCAGCCAGTGCGGAGGTACAAAGAAGAACTAGGGAAATCAAGAACCAATGGTGTTCTGAGAGCGCTAAGGCGCTGCAACTCCTCGCCAACAAGCACGACACCCAGGGCTTTTTTACTGCCACCAAGACAATATACGGCACAGCACCCTAAGCTTTAAATGTGTGGAGTAAAGATGGAACCCATCTGAGAGACAGAGAAAGCCTTTGATGGGGGGAACACTTCAAAGAACTCCTAAACCGTGATGCAATCATAGATGAGGACGTGTTTGAGGAAATCCCCATCAAAGATTATCTTGCACTCCCACCAATCGTTGACGATTAATGCCGCCATTAAACACGTGAAGAACTGAAAGCCGCAGGAGTGGTCAGGATTCCAGCAGTGATTTTCAAACTTGGAGGAGAAGAGATCACCCGTCATCTCCATCAGTTGTCCCTGAAAATCTGGAACAGAGAAGAAATTCCTGCCGACCTCAGGGATACCATCATCGCCATCAACTTCAAGAAAGGAGATAAAATGGACTGTGGGAGCTACCGAGGAATCTCCCTACTCTTCATTGCTGCGAAAATCATGGCCCAAATTCTTTCTGAAAGCCAATGTATCTTCCGACCAAACCGTGGAACAGCGTACATGATTTTCACTGCTCGACAACCTCAAGAGAAATGCTAGGAGAAACATCAACCCCTCTAATGAATTTCACCGATCTGACCAAGGCTTTTGACTCAATCAATCGGGAAGTGCTATGAAAGACCCTGTCAAAGGCTGGCTGACCAGAGAAATTTATCAACATCCTCCGACTCTTCCATGATAAGATGTTGGCGATAGTCCTCACTGATGGAAATAAGCCAGAAACCTTTCGACCTCAACTGGTTGAAAGTCAAGAAGAAACGAGACTGACATTGCTTGTGGAACGTCTGTTTGCAGGTTACATCGCTAACTCCAACCTCTCAGAAGCGAATCTCCCAGCCATGCTTGACAACATTGCGGAAGCATACCAAAGAATTGGTCTCAGCCTCAACTTCAAGAAGACTCAAGCCTTTTGCCAGCCAGCCCCAAGGCAAGATGGGCGGGATTCTCCCGAATAACCCGATGGTCCGACGCTGGCGTAAGAAAATGGCGCAAACCACTCCGGCGTCAGGCCAACCAGAAGTTGCGGAATCCTCCGCACTTCCGGGGGCTAGGCCGGCACCATGGCGTTGGCGCCGCGCCAACCGGCGGCGAAGGGCCGGCACGAGTTAGCGCATGTGCGGAACCGCTGGTGAGGTTCTGCGCATGCGCAGACCGGCCGGCGTATTCTTGCGCATGTGCAGGGGGGTATCTTCTCTGCACCGGCCATGGCGGAGCCCTACAGAGGCCAGCGCGGAAGGAAGGAGTGCCCCCATGGCACAGGCCCACCCGCAGATCGGTGGGCCCCGATTGCGGGCCAGGCCACCTTGGGGCCCCCCTCCTGGGGCCACACCAGCCGGCTGACCAGCCAGGTTCCGCCGTGTGGGACCGTGTCCATTTCACGCCGGCGGGACTGGCCAGAAACCGACGGCCGCTCGGCATCGGGGCCTGGAGAACTGCCGGGGGGGCCGCTGCCAACGGCCCCCGACCGGCGTGGCGTGATCCCCACCCCCACCTGAAAGCCGGAGCCGGGGAATACGGCAGCTGGCGTCGGAGCGGCGGGACGGAATTCACGCCGCCCCCCGGGGATTCCCCAACCCGGCGGGGGGTCAGAGAATCCTGCTGATGGTCTCTCCCTCCATCAAGATCAATGGAGAACTCCTACAAAACATGGAACATTTCCCCTACCTGGGGAGCCACCTCTCATCTAAGGCTGACATTGATATGGAAATCCAGCGTCATATCCAATCCACGAACGCCTCCTTCGAATGTCTAAGGATGAGAGTCTTCGGCGACCGTGGCATTTGTGCTGACACCAAGATCCTTGTGTACAAGGCAGACATCCTCCCAAGTCTGCTATATGGCTCAGTGACAGATGCCACCTCAAAGCGCTGGAGAGGTACCATCAATGCTGTCTGACATGGATTTTCCACACCAGCTGAGAGGACAGGTGTACTAACACCAGCATCCTTGAAGGAGCCATTTCCTCAGGAAATGCAATGTAGACGTCAACGCCTGGGAGATTCTTACTCGGAAGGGACCGACTTGGAGGAACCTCCTGATTGAAAGGACACAATTCATCAGGGACACCAAATGGCAAGAATAGGTTCAGAAAAGGAGCCTGAGAAAGGAATGCCAGTGATTTGATCCCACCTGCCGGAACCACCTGCCAAATGTGCGGTCGAAGATGAGGCTCTAGGTTTGGGCTCATCGGCCCGCAAGGGCCCACAAAAACCAGAACTCAGAACGCGGCATTTCTTCGGTGGATAATCGTACTTGTTAGCAAGTGATTGCAGAAGAAGAGGATTCTCCTGTTTCACATGGTAACAGAGGCTTGACCTCGATTGCTTCAGGTGGGAAGGTAAGGAAAACAGAAAGCAATACCTACTTCTAACAAAAGTAACGCTGCTGGAGACTTTGAAGGTGAAATGCTTGAGCCACGCTGCAAGATCACAAACCATGATTGTCCATCACTCTTTTCAGAATTGGAACCCGACAAACAATGAATGAGGAGATGGAAATGTGGGCTCAGGTCACTTCTCCAGCCGAGAGGAACAAGGTGGGGGTTGGGCATTGTCTTTACCAGAAAGAAGTAAGTTTAGAAATCAAGTATTTGTGGATCTGAATATATCTGACTTAGATACCAAAGATGGATTGTGGATTCTACTGAAATTCATGGACAGAATTCAGAAAAAAATGCTCTGTAATCCCCAGCAGCGTTACTATTGGCAACGGCCAGGACTGGGATCATAAGCAGTCGCCAAATTCTATGTCCCAGACTAGGATTTTCTGCTTGCGCCTGTGGCAAGAATCGGCGCAGAAAAGCGTGAGGGTAGGGTATCTCTCATAACGGGGAGGCGAGGTGACGCACAAGAGAGGTGAGGGTTTTGATGGAAAGGCTGGGGTGGGGGATGGAGGGTGCGTGGTCGGTGATGGCCAGGGAACACCCACAAGGGGAAGGCCTTGTTTGGGGAGTCGCCTGATGTGGAAAGGGGGCCCTTGAAAGGGATGACCACCACCCCCCTTCCCCATCCCACCATCATTCCGGCCCGTGGCCTGAGCACAGTGACCTATCAACCTTCCCCTCCCCGCTCTTGGATTCT
This sequence comes from Scyliorhinus torazame, assembly GCF_047496885.1. Taxonomy (NCBI): domain Eukaryota; kingdom Metazoa; phylum Chordata; class Chondrichthyes; order Carcharhiniformes; family Scyliorhinidae; genus Scyliorhinus; species Scyliorhinus torazame. The sequence continues at coordinate 285,838,603 of NC_092712.1, read as the reverse complement.
TCCCACCAGCCTCAGAATTGGTGGGATGTAATTGGGGCAACAATTGGGGCAAGGGTGGGTTGGCTGCCCTATGCCTCACCCACCGCATCTAACCTGACAGACATTTCAGGGGATGGGTGGGAATATCACCCAGGGAGTTGTCTATGGCCGCTGCCAGCAAAACTGCCAGGGCGGACAGCAATTGTCTGCCCATGAACACAAAATCTAGGCTGACACTCAGTGCAACACTACAAGAGTGTTGTTAAAATAAGGCCCCATCTTCCCTTCCAGATGGACATAAAAGAACCCATGGCAATATCTGAACAAGGGAGCTCTGCTCAATATTTACCCCTCAACTACCATCACTGAGATTGATGACCTGACGTGTATGACCTGTGTGCAAATTGGTGTCGCATTTCCTGTGATACAACCGTGATTGCCCTTCAAAATAAAACGTAATTGGCTTTTGGACACCCTGATGTCATGCGAAATGTGGAGAAAATCTTTTTGGAGACTCCTGTGAAACCAAGTTCAAAAATATTGATTTGTTTGCTGTAACAGAAATACGACCTCCAGCACCACTGTGCCAGATGGGGTGACGTGCAGTCCAGCTTTATGCTTCGGTGCCAGAGGCATCAGATGGAATGTTGCATGTGTACAAGTTGCATGTTTTGAATACTATCGTCATAATATTCAGAATCAGTCATGACAGAAAAGGTGACTGATATTTACTTAAGTGAGGACATAGGTTAACAGAACAATAGCAACTAATCAGTGTCATACACATTATATAACACATTAGCTTTAACGGAATGACAATGATGTTCAATGTGCAAGATTTGTTAGAACTTGGCAAGACTAAGTTCACAGACTATGCCGCAAAGTGTCACCGGTTCACTTTCAGTAATAAACCTGTCTCCTGGGTGATATTTGTATGAAAGCAGAAAACCCCCTTCCACAGGCTAGACTTTTGCTGCAACATTTGTCTTCCTCTATGATGGTCCACTTTGATCCCTGGGGCATTTCTATAATGAGTAGTTGTCCGTGGCCATTTCCTCCTTCTGTCTCCCTTTCCTGACCTTTACCTAACCTCACCAGCCACTGTTGGCTGTGATACTGCAATTCCTCTGTTATACCCTGCTTCCTTCCTCCCTGCTTAAAACTCATGCTATGAATGACCTGTTGTAGTACATTTTACATTCTCCACAAGTTTTTTACAAATTAAACCGGGGCTTCCCAAATTGGGGGTCAGGGGGATGGGCAATTGGGGTCGTGAGCTCTGAAGGCATCAATGGCGGCGGTGAAGTGGACGTTCAGGTTTGACAGTGCTGGGATCAGTTGTGAGGTAAATGAGCACAATTTGTTTTGCCTCCTGGCAGGGCCTAATCCAATGAGCTCAGAGGCCCCATCCCTGACACCAGCCAAGCCTGTAAGTGACTTAATTCTTCTGCTCTGTGGTCAAAGCGAGGAAGGTCTGCAAAGCACTGCTTTAAACATTCGAACATCCGAAAAGTTCCTGACCTTTCCCGTTGCTAATTTTCTTCCTGATCTTTTCTGAGCATTCTAACATCTTATAAAACCTTGCAGTTTGGGAGAACTCTAAATGCCTTATGCGACTGCGGTAAATGCACGTCAAGAGACCCGACCAATCAGTGATAAAATTCAGCTATGAGGAGCATTTTTCGAAGATATCATTTGGACACGTCTTGAAAGAAAGACTGTAACAGCCAGATTTTAATTATTTTTACAAAGCCTTGGTTTTAAATAATTTCATTCCACCTTTTTATCTCCCTGTGTGTAATCAGCAGCAGATAATGTAGCACAGATAAGGTGTTCTCCTGCCTTGCAGTTCAAGGGCAAAAGAAAATAAATCTCCTCCTATTATTTTAACTGTACTTGCTCATCACTGGGTTTACAGTGTCACCTGCAATCAGGCATTATATGCAAAGTAAAGAATTAGCTTTGTAACACCATAATTTGAACATTGACCAAAGCTCTTAGATGTCAGGCACTGCTCAGTTGGTAGTGTCCTTGCCTTTGACTCAGACGGTTGTGGGTTCAAATTGCACTCCAGGGATCTAAGTATGAAATTTAGTCTGACACTTCTGCCCTTCATGCACTTGAGAACAGATGTTAGTATCACTGCAGCTTGATCTTTGTTGAACCTTTGCTGGCTGGCTGTTCACCGCACTAGTTTGATGTCAATTAGGCCCGAGGCCCAATATATGGGGCATTTCGGGCCTCACAAATAACCTACAGGCCACATGATCCCAAGAATGCCATTTTAAAATGTTTACTCATCCATTCCTTTAATGTGCTGTCTATTTAAAATAAATTAAGCAGGACAGGTAAAGTCTGTCTTACGAAGCTTCAGTTTGTTGACTTACATTGGCTACTTGTCTGGCAAGGCCTCGATTTTAGAATTTTCAGTTTTCTTTTCAAATCCTTCAATAGTATTGCTTGTCCATATTGCTATAAATTTCTCCAGCTGTAAAACATCAACTCCACCTACCTCAGTGCCGGGATTCAATATATTGGACCATTTGTTACTGATCATCCATCAGCATCAGCTTATAAATACTCGTGGTCCCTTATCAGAGACTTGCAGAGTACGCAGAGAGACAGACTAGCCTCCATATTGCAAGAGACAATGGAGCAGTCCAAATATGTGCAGTTTAGGTGAATTGGCCATGCTAAATTGCCCCCTTAGTATCCAAAGGTTAAATGGGGTTGCAGGTTTAAGAGGATAGGGCAGTGGAGTGACCCTGCTCTTTCAGAGGGTGGGTGCAGACTCAATTGGCCGAATGGCCTCTTTCTGCACTGTAGGGGTTCTATTCGATGAGCCCATCCACCTTCAGTCCAAAGTGATTGTGCCATCATGCCAGCATACTGAGGTTAATGCTGGCAGGATGGCAGCCACCCTGGTCCAGTCCTGCACTGTGTACTGGAGTTCTCTCCCCAATTTAACTCACATCTTCAGCATCCCTATTGTGTGCTCGACCAATATCCAGGTAGCAGCATGTCCCTTGGTGTATGTTCTCCCTGTAGGGGTCTGAGGCCGCTGCACAGACGTTATCACTCACGTCCTTTTCAGGTACCCTTTGTCCTTGACGAGTCAGCCTTGGATCCTGTATGGTCTGTGATATACGATCTGCTCAAGATACAAGTCGTGGATGCTTCGTTGATATCTGGTACAAACTGACAGGATTTGGTTTTTTTTGCTAATCTTTATTTGTGTCACAAGTAGACTTACATTAACACTGCAATGATGTTACTGTGAAAAGCCCCTAGTCGCCACATTCCGATGCCTATTCGGGTACACTGAGGGAGAATTCAGAATGTACAATTCACCAAACAAGCATGTCTTTCGGGACTTGTGGGAGGAAACTGGAGCACCCGGAGGAAATCCACGCAGACACGGGGAGAACATGCAGACTCCGCACAGACAGTGGCCCCCAAGCTGGGAAATCGAACCCAGGTCCCTGGCACTGTGAAGCAACAGTGCTAACCACTGTGCTATTTTGCCGCGCAGTAGCACAGTGGTTGCACAGTAGCATTTGGGGATAAGTATTGAAATTAGTGTGTAGCTGTTGCATTTCAAAGGAGTCTCAAAAATGACAAAGAACATTTGTGTCCTACAGGAGATTCGTGAGCAAACAGGGGCTGAATTTTTCAATTTTATTGACCTGAAATTGAGGTAAAACAGGAACATGGAAGGTTTTGGGCACCTGAGTTGTCAAAGGGATATTTGAAGACAATGGAGAACTAAGATGAAAGGAGTGAAAAGGGTATTTATGCCAACAGGATTTCAGCTGTCACGAGGTGTTCAGAAGGGGGCGGGGATCGGGTGGGGGGGGGGGGGGTTGCACTGAAAGCCAGAGTGTGCTGGAAAGCTGTGGATGTCTTTTAATTGGCTAAAAGCAACTCAATTTATGGGAGAATATTCGACCTGAGAAGCAGTGGGCTGGATTCTCCGTTTCAGGGCATATGTCCCCACGCCGTCGTGAACACTGTGGTCATTCACGCCAGAAAAACAGGCGTCAAAGGCCACAGATTCACAGCCTTGCAGGGAGCCGTCATGAAATTCGCAGCTCCAGCTGCAGATACGGCCCCCCCGCACTTCCGGGTCAGAGGACACACATGCGCACAGCGGCGGCCTCCAGCGGCTGCGCCGTGCTCCAATGGCGGACTCAGCTTGACCGTGGAAATAGTGCCCCAATCGGCCCGTGTGCCCGACCCGGACCGGCCGTGCGCCCGACCCGGACCGCCCGCACAATAAAGGCACAGTCAAGTATGAGGCCCCCTCTCCCCTCCGATCGGCCATTCCCCGACCAGTGGCGGACCTACATTTTTGGGGCCCTCAAGCTTGAACTGCTATGGGGGCCCCTTCGCAACCAGCAACGAGGTCTGGGTAACCACTGTTATTTTCTTCAATGGGGTTGTTCCACGACATCACCACAAATTTTTTAAAAATTTAACCACTACATAAGACCATAAGACATAGGAACGGAAGTAAGGCCATTCGGCCCATCGAGTCCATTCCACCATTCAATCATGGCTGATTTCAACTCCATTTACCCGCTCTCTCTCCATAGCCCTTAATTCCTCGAGAAATCAAGAATTTATCAACTTCTGTCTTAAAGACACTCAACGTCCCGGCCTCTACCGCCCTCTGTGGCAATGAATTCCACAGACCCACCACTCTCTGGCTGAAGAAATTTCTCCTCATCTCTGTTCTAAAGTGACTCCCTTTTATTCTAAGGCTGTGCCCCCGGGTCCTGGTCTCCCCTGCTAATGGAAACAACTTCCCTACATCCACCCTATCTAAGCCATTCATTATCTTGTAAGTTTCTATTAGATCTCCCCTCAACCTCCTAAACTCCAATGAATATAATCCTAGGATCCTCAGACGTTCATCATATGTTAGGCCTACCATTCCTGGGATCATCCGTGTGAATCTCCGCTGGACTCGCTCCAGTGCCAGTATGTCCTTCCTGAGGTGTGGGGCCCAAAATTGCTCACAGTATTCTAAATGGGGCCTAACTAATGCTTTATAAAGCTTCAGAAGTACATCCCTGCTTTTATATTCCAAGCCTCTTGAGATGAATGACAACATTGCATTTGCTTTCTTAATTACGGACTCAACCTGCAAGTTTACCTTTAGAGAATCCTGGACTAGGACTCCCAAGTCCCTTTGCACTTCAGCATTATGAATTTTGTCACCGTTTAGAAAATAGTCCATGCCGCTATTCTTTTTTCCAAAGTGCAAGACCTCGCACTTGCCCACGTTGAATTTCATCAGCCATTTCTTGGACCACTCTCCTAAACTGTCTAAATCTTTCTGCAGCCTCCCCACCTCCTCCATACTACCTGCCCCTCCACCTGTCTTTGTATCATCGGCAAACTTAGCCAGAATGCCCCCAGTCACGTCATCTAGATCGTTAATATATAAAGAGAACAGCTGTGGCCCCAACACTGAACCCTGCGGGACACCACTCGTCACCGGTTGCCATTCCGAAAAAGAACCTTTTATCCCAACTCTCTGCCTTCTGCCTGACAGCCAATCGTCAATCCATGTTAGTACCTTGCCTCGAATACCATGGGCCCTTATTTTACTCAGCAGTCTCCCGTGAGGCACCTTATCAAAGGCCCTTTGGAAGTCAAGATAGATAACATCCATTGGCTCTCCTTGGTCTAATCTCAGATTTTGATTAAAATTGCTGTACTGGATTATCCCACATGTCAAAGTCACTGGTCTGAATAAAAATTTCCTATGCCTTATAGTTTTCATCTGTGCTACTGACTCTCAAACTTTGGGATTGTTGAAATATATACAACAAAAAATTAATCAATTTGAGTCCTGCGACTATTGTCGCATGCTTTGAAAGGAAAACATTTTAGATCTACTTTCTGAGAAAGGGTTTTTTAAAAAAAACCTTCTCAGAAAGTAAAGCGCCATTTTTTAAGATTTATAATAAATAAGCTAAATAGGCTAAACTAGGCTATGTTCAAGCTAGCCTACGCTAGGCTAGACTAAGTTAGGCAAGACTAGGCCACCAAAACTCATAGGCTAAGGTAATGTAACACAATGTTACCATTGTTTGAACACTTTTCATAATAAACACCTGTAATTTAACACAAATTCACCCTTTTATTACTTTTTCATAAATACTTGTAATATAGTATTAGCCTAGGCTATGCGGTCGTAGCCTGCCTTCCGTTCACCTCTTCATAAAAACAATAAGCTTAGGCTAATCTAACATTATTTCACCTTTATTACTTACCTTACTTTTCTAAATATAACATTTATTTTTGAGTAGGGGTAATTAAAATATTGTATCCTTATGAACACTTTATTGAAAAAAATTCTTGTCTAGATCGCTATCACGAGTGCTATCGCTTTGAAAATGCACGTTAGCATTGTGATTGCCTTTTCAACGACTCCTCTTTTTTGTTACAACACGTCATCTACTGTTTGTATTTCTGTCATAAATGTTAATAGTATTTTAAATTATTTATAATTATTTTATATTAAATAAATTTAGAATGAAACATCCTTAATTTGAACATTTTTCCGTTTACGGCTAGCCTACGTGATGCTTTAATAACCTTTTAATTTTTATTTTAACTATTATTTTGTATTGAATTACACTATATTATTAATATTAATATATTTTTTAAACCCCTTCTCATATAGTAGACCCCAAATTTTTAAGCAATGTGGACTAAAGTCTGGGGCCCCTCTGGGATTAGGGGCCCTGAAGCTTAAGCTTCAATAGTTTCATAGTAGATCTGCCCCTGCCCCCGACCATGGACTGAGTCCGCAGCCACCTCGCGAGTTTCCCGAACGGTTGGGACCATATTAGAAATACATCGTCAGGACTTTGGCCGATCGGGGGCGGAGAATAGCGGGTCAGGGCTCAAGCAATGGATGCAGGTGGGGATACGCGGTGCGGCGTACTCCCTGAGTACACCGCTTTTCGGGGGCCGGAGAATCGAGGAACCAGCGCTGGTCGCGATTCCATACGTGAAACTGGATTCTCCGCCCCGGCACTGGACACGATTTCGGCGTCGGGGTGCGGAGAATCCAGCTCAGTTGTTTTGATTCTCCCTTTGGAAAAACCACATCACGTGGATTCGTTCTGGGAAGTTGTGGATTGTACTTCTGTATGAAGTGAAAGCAATTTCTCGATTCGGGTAATATTTCCTGGATTTTATGGTTAAGAAATGATAAGAGCTGTTGCCCTTTGAAAAAGCATTTTGGGGTTATTTGGTAAGATTTTTTAAACTGTGTATCTTTTATCTTATGTGTTTAGGTTTTATCTTTCACTAAATAAACATTTTAATTCTTCAAACTTTACAAGTCCTGGAGTCCTGTGCTTTTGTGTTCAGTAGCTTTTCCTCCTCAATTCAATAATACAAAACAAGAAAATTACGATCAGATGAGGTGGATTTCAACCTGCGATCTGGTTTTGTTTTGTCACCATTAACATCAGCTGCGGTTGTAATACATTAGTTAACTCATGAACATTTTAAAATCGAGGGGCCCATACCCCATTGTCCACCCCAGCCCTCAACACCATAAGGCCACTTGCACTGTTAAACATGTACCCCCCCCCGACAAACACACATTATGTTATTCCCCCCCCTTTGCAAGCAAACCCTCGCCCTCCACCCGTTGAAAAGACACTCCTGCCTTACTGCTGGCCTGATGGATTGAGGCTTGCATGTGAGCCCACCTGAAAGTTTAAGTTTTTGTTTGGTTTGATTGGCATGTTTGTTCCTTTTTTGTTGTTGCAATGGTTATATGTTATTTTATTGAATTGTATGGGTTAGATTGTTTTTCTTTTTCTTCTGGGAGTGGGTGGGATGGGACAGTATACTTTTGGGGGCGGGGGGGGGGGGACCCACGCTAGCTAACTAAAGTCGGCTAGTGAACGGAGGTGAGGTGAGAGGAGGGCTGCGGACATTGGAGTTTGGTTAGCAGGTTTCGATGGGCCTACGAGGTGAGCAAGGCAGGGGGGGGAGAATCGATACTAGGTGAGAATTTGTCGAGGGGAAGTGCAGGGGGGGATTCTGGGAGGAGGGAGGGGTTTCGATGTTAATAATGGATAGGGGCGGGTCAGGCTCATGAGGCAGGGCCCGGCGGTATGATGACGGTGAATAAGAACGGGGGGGGGGGGGGGGGGGGGCTGAGAGACCCCCAGTTAGGATAGTCACGTGGAACGTGAGGGTGTTGGGAGGTCCAGTCAAGAGGTCAAGGGCGCTTGCGAATCTTAAAAGTTTGAAGGCCGATGTAGCAATGCTGCAGGAGACTCACTTGAGGGTGAAGAGTTAGGTGAGACTTAAAAGGGGCTGGGTTAGTCAGGTATTTCACTCTGGATTTGACGGAAGAGCTCGAGGAGTAGTGGTAATGGTCAGCAAAAGGGTATGGTTCCAGATGCAGAAGGTGGTTGCAGATCAGGGGGGTAGGTATGTGATTGTGACAGGGGCGCAGGAGGGGAGGTTAGTGGCGCTGGTAAGTGCATATGGTCCCAATTGGGATGATGTGGGTTTTGTGAAGAACGTGTGTGGGGCCATCCCTGACTTGGACACACATGAACTGATAGTGGGGGGGGGACTGGAACATGGTGCAGGCGCCAAGGTTGGACAAGTCACGGCCATGCTCGCTGGTCCCATCAGGGGGAGCGAAGGCATTGGCTGGGCTAATGGTGGAAATGGGAGGGGTGGACCCTTGGAGGTTTCTGCACCCGAGGGAGCGGGAGTACTCGTTTTTCTCAGCGGTCCATAAGGCATACTCGCGGATTGACCTTTTCATGGTGGGGAAGGCGCTGCTGGCTGGGGTTAAGGAGTCAGAGTACGCTGCAATTGCAATATCAGATCATGCTCCGCATTGGGTGGATATGGTACTGGAGAAGGGGGTGGTACAAAGACCAGGGTGGAAGTTAGATATGGGACTGTTGGGTGACCGAGGGTTCTGTGATGAAACTGAAAAAGTAATCGAGGAATATGTAGGTTTCAACTGCACAGGTTGCAAAGGCGGTTGTCTGGGAGGCTCTAAAGGTGGTGGTGAGGGGTTGTTGCTATCTTTTAATGGCTATAAATATGGCGATTAATAAGGTCGTCTTTCTTAATCTTAATTATGAATATGCTTTCAGATTCACCAGGTATCTCTTGATACCGCCACAAGGTTCAACCGAATACCGATCAAAGGGCCAATACACCAATTAGTTAGTTCAAAGTCAATGGTACTTTATTTACACACAGTATGATTTACTCATGCACAATAACACTACAGGCTAAACTATGTCTATCACTAACACCTATACTTAACTTCGGATGCCCACTTAAGTCAGAGGAACAGTGGCTGTTGTTCGTATCTGAGGCTGTTGGGTTCGAAGAGGTAGCAGGAGTATAGCTATGGTCGTCCGTACTTGCTTCTGGTGGTGCAAGTGGAGGGGTCTCTCCAGTTGAGAGCCGATTCCAAGAGAGCGAACACATGGCGGGGTTCCTTCTTATACTCGAGGGGGCTTCGCGCGCTTTTAGGCAGGCCTCAAACTTGGTCTCAATCAATTGGGCAGCTTCTCGATCACCGCCATCGATCTGAGCCAATAAAGGGGCGGGTGCCTTGATGGCTGGGCATCTCCTAAGTGGCCGTTGGCCTTGCTTTGTTTGTATCTTCTTGCTGAGGTAGTGATGCCGGAATGTCTGGGACGGTATCGGCTACCTGAGCACTAGTCTTTGTTCATCGGAGATGGGCCACCAATGTGCAAATCAGCCAAGAGTTTCGGTTCTGCCTGCAGTCTGTCTTCTAAATACACATTCAGGTTCTGTGCCTGCTTGTTACTTTGCATTGTCCATTATTGCCTGTAAGCTCTGCGAGTGTCCATTTTATATGCTGAAAGTGGCCATCCCAGATGGCTACACTCCCTCCTTTTGCTCCTCAACGCGAAGCGTGAAGGATCACATTACTGAATCTTCTTTGTTCTCTGCCTAAGTCGAGCACCCGCAATCAAGGACAGGTTCTATCCTACTCTGTCCCATGGATTCAAACCTTTACCTAAATTGCTTTTATTTACATCATATCATTAGAAAATCCTAAGGGGCACTATAACATTCAAGCATGCATTACATTTCTTTCTTTTTAAACATGGGAACCTCTAACTATCTTCCTCTAAACTACGTTCAGGCTGTTTAGCCAATAAAAAGAATTTACAAACAGTATAAAACTATACAATAGCAGCGTTACATTTCTCTGTATTTTCGCGGTCAAGTACAGAAAATTCAAACCCTTCCTTTTATTAGAGCAAATTTAAAAAATAATAGATAGAGTGGGGGGTTTGCTGGAGTCCGAAAATAGGGGGTCTAAGTGTGTATACTGGAGTGCGGGAGGCTTTCCTTTGGCATTCTCGAAGTCTCAGTGTCTAGATGACACTGCAGAGTATTGCTATCACTAATAGGGCTTCCAAGGGAATACCATTTTATGAGGTTGTTGCACCAGGTTGGTGTGTCAGTGGCTGTTTCTGGGTGTGGTGTATGGCTGTGATGGGATACATTCATGGCCTGTGTGGTGGGGGTCAAGGGGGTCGCTTCCGCGTGCAACTGTAGTGATCCCACGATGATCCAAATGTAGGTCATTGTGTCCGTCTTCATTTTTCTCTTGGTCTTCCTCTGTCTTCTGGTGTTTTGGATTTCCTGTAGACACAAGCATAATATCTGTTATTACCTTGTTTAATATCTCGTATGTCTGTCTGTCTCTCCTCTTAAAATCAATTGCCCATTGGAATTGTCACCATATGTGACTCCCTCATTTTTTTTAAAAACCAAATATTTTTGGGGCGAAGACATCCGAAAAAGAAAATACTGTCACAGTGCGAGCAGTCTCTCAGCCTGTGTGTTCAATGCGCTTAGTGGGCGGACAATTTCGCCGTCCAGCAGCAAATCGTTTCACCCAAGTGTTTGAGGATGTAAATAGCATGTGGGATAGTGACCTAAGGGTCGTCGCAAAGCAAAAAAACTTGTGGCAAAGAGCATTCTTCAAACCACATCCTAAGAAACAGTAAAACAGTTTCAAAATAAAAGCGCCGAATGGGGTGCATGTGGGCTGCGGCGGGGCAAGAATGGGTGGAATCCCCGGGTAGGGCGGTGACCAGTGCCGTAGGTGCACTACCTGAGCTTAGCTGACCAGATGGGGGTCCTCAGGCAGGGCGAGGACCAGTGCCGTTACTCCACTGCCTGGGTGACCGGACAAGAACGGAAAGAATTTGTGTTCACCGTGGATAAACTGATTCTTATGATTGCCGTCAAATCAGAAGAGTAGTTATGACTGGTATAAACTGGTGTCTGCCGACAAACATGTTCCTTTAACTGCCATGTGGCATCAAAGGAGTAGTTGTGAGTGCATCAAAATTTGGCGTGGGGCCATGGATAAACTGTATCAAAATGGTCATACACAATACAAACATTCAATATGTAACATATCAAACTAAAATAACAAAACGGGCATGCTCCATCAGAAAGAAGGACAACGTAAATCTCAATCGGTTCCTTTTTCGCATCATTTGGACACCTCATTGTTCTACTGTGAAAAGAGTCGCAAAGGGGCTGGCCTGGTGGGAGCCAGACTCTGAGTCATCATCTTCTCCCGGTTGCCAAACTCGTGACTGGAGTAGCTGTGCCAAGGCTGCCTGGGCCGATGTGGGATCCATGTCATCGTTACGGATGAGTCTGTAGGAATTGTCGCGGTGCCAATGCTTAGTGTCTAGGGTGGAGGCGGTAGAGGGCAATCCATCGTCATCGGGCGGTGGGTCCAATTCAGGGGCTTTTACATAAGTGGTCTCATAGGGGTCAAACGTATCCTGTTCGGAGTCGCTGGGAGTGGGTCGTGGTGCAGAATTTAAATCGTGTGGCGGTTCCATGAGGTCGAACGTATCAGTGCTGTCGCTGTCGGTGCTAATCGAATGAAGGGAGGGGCGGAGCCATGTGTCGCGGGGTGGAGTCGAAGTGGTGTCCGTGGATGGGTTGGACTGGTTGGGGGAGGGTAGGAATAGGTCGTTCATGGATGGGACGTGTTCATCTGCTGCGGCGAGTGAGATGTGGTGGGAGTGGTTGCACTGTGTGCCATAAACCTTAAGCTGGTTTATGTGAAACCATCCTGACTTGCCATTAGGATAAGTGACCTTATAAACGGAGGGGACTTTGTCTGAAATTGAGTAGGGTCCTGAGAATTTGGGGGAAAGAAATGAACTGGGGTTGTACAGGTAGAGTATGACTTGCTGTGATACTGAAAATTCCGTTGGGTGTACCGTTTTGTCAAAACATGCTTTACTTGTTTTTTTCCGTGCGCAGCTGGGCTGCTTTAACGTTTTCCAGGATTTGTTGTACTGCTTTCTCATGGCTGAGGGCGGTGACCGAGGGGCTGGCCAAATCAAGCCCTAATTCTGTTCCCTTCATGGGTCATCCGGTCATGAGGTTGTGGGGGGTGTATCCTGTCGAAGTCAATACGGTGTTCCTAAGGAACATGAGTGCAAATGGGAGAACTGTGTCCCATGTCGTATTATGCTGCTGTACCATTTTCCTAAGGGTTGCTTTGAGGGTTCTATTCATGCGTTCTACAATCCCGCTTGATTGGGGGTGATAGGCGATATGAAATTTTTGTCGTATGCCGAAAATTGTGAGGACATTTTTCATGACGCGTCCTGTGAAGTGTGAGCCTTGGTCTGACTCGATACAACGGGGAAGTCCCCATCTTGTGAAAATTTGCTGTGTTAGAATCTTGGCTGTCGTTTTAGCCGTGTTAGTCCTAGATGGAAAAGCTTCCACCCATTTCGTGAAGGTGTCGATCACTACCAACACATATTTAAAACAATTTTTGCAGGTGGGTAGGGGACCTATATAATCTATCTGTAAATTCGTCCAGGGGCCATTAACAGGGCAGGTGTGACTGAATTGACCTTTCTTCGCATACCTGTCTGGATTGTTCTGGGCGCAAATCAAACAATTCTCAATGTAATGTGTCACATTGGATTTTAAATCGGTCCACCAGCAGAGAGGGCTGAGGTGGGCAAGGGTTGAATCTATCCCTTGGTGTCCATGGTTGTCATGGAATTGGCAAATAATCTGGTTTCTGTCTTGGGTGGGGACCACATAAATACCGTCTTTTAAAATTATGCCAACGTGTGCTGTTAAAGCGTTTCTGTACTTATCATTGTTGTGTTGGGTGTTCTGGATCTGTGGAACACATACAGGTCACCAACACTTGAAATAGTGCAACACTATTTTATTGAATCTTTAACTGTTTAACATACTTTGACTGTGGGTTAACATGATGCTAGCTTTAACTAAAGACCTTTGTCTTGTTCTAACCAGTCGATGAACTCAGCACATGGTGAATGTCTGTGTTGCAGGCTGTGAGCTCTGTCCTCCTAATAGCTGCAGCTCGAATGAACGGGAACTCTGATGCCCCCTGTCTTTATAGTGCGTGTGCTCTAAATGGTGATTGGCTGCAGTGTTGTGTGTGTTGATTGGTCCCACTGTGTGTCCATCAGTGTGTGTCTGCACCATGATATACTGGTGTATATTATGACATCCCCCCTTTTATTAAAAAAATGTACCTGTGTGGCAATAAATAGTGTTTGATGAGAATGTCCCTGACTATGTATGTGCGAAATATTTACAGGACTATGGACATGAGAACTAAGATATTTACATGGGAAGATGCCTGGTGCAGAAATACAGTGTGTCACAAGAATAACAAGATGAACACTATATACAAACCATGTAAACGAGTAAACGGAAGAACAGAACAAATCAGAAAGTCCTAAAGCCCACAAATTAAATCTCTGAGGTGGGTGACAAATTTTGGTTGACCGCCTCAAGGGTGGGTCGGGAGCCGCCGGCTGAGGAGCGGGCTGGACTGCGTCAGAATGAAAGGATGCAGAGTGACTGGGATCTCTGCATAGTCCATGGCAGGGTCAGCAGGAGGGCGAGGCGACAGTGGAGGATCACATAGCGAGCGTGGAACGAGATGAAGGGCACGTCAATTGCGGCGCAGAATGGAGCCATCCGGTAGACGAACCAGGAACGAGTGGGGGGCCACCTGCCGAAGAACCACAGCGGTTGCAGACCAGCCACCATCCGGAAGATCGATGCGGACGTTGTCATCTGGAGCCGGAGCAGGGAGATCAGCTGCACGGGAGTCATGAGCCGCCTTGTGCTGTGCACGAGACAGCTGCATCCGTCGAAGGACCGGAACGTGGTCGAGGTCTGGGACATGAATGGACGGCACCGTCATCCTCAGGGTGCGACCCATGAGCAGCTGGGTTGGCGACAGGCCAGTGGGGTGGAGCGATAGGCCAGCAAGGCGAGGTAGAAATTGGACCCAGCATCGGCAGCCTTGCAGAGGAGCCGTTTGACTATGTGGACACCCTTCTCTGCTTTACCGTTGGATTGGGGGACTGGATGTCACATGTGCAAAATTGTATCGCCTGGCAAAGTTGGACCATTCCTGGCTGGCGAAGCAGGGGCCATTGTCCAACATCACCGTGAGTGGGATGCCGTGTCGAGCAAAGGTGTCCTTACAGGCACAGATGACTGCAGACGATGTAATGTCGTGCAACCGTATCACCTCCGGGTAATTTGAAAAGTAGTCCACAATCAGGACATAGTCTCTACCCAGCGCGTGGAACAGGTCGATGCCCATCTTGCTCCAAGGTGACGTGACCAACTCATGGGGCTGCAGGGTCTCACGTGGTTGGGCCGGCTGGAAGCACTGACAAGTGGGGCAGTTGAGCACTGTGTTGGCTATGCCGTCATTAATGCCGGACCAGTACACTGCCTCTCGGGCCCGTTGGCGGCACTTTTCCACGCCAAGATGGCCCTCGTGTAGCTGTTCCAGGACGAGCTGGCGCATGCTATGCGGGATGACAATGTGGTCCAGTTTGAGAAGAACCCCGTTTACTACTGCCAGATCATCTCTAACATATAGAACTGAGGGCATTGGCCCTTGTGCCACCCGTCTGTTAGGTGGCGCATGACACGCTGAAGCAAAGGGTCAGCCGCCGTCTCGCGGCGAATTTGGACGAGGCGTTCATCCGTGGCAGGTAGATTGGAGGCAGACTGGAGGCCACGAAGGCCACATGGGCGTCAACCTGGCAGATGAATCCCGCTGGGTCACACGGAGTGTTGACTGCCCTGGAGAGAGCGTCGGCAATGATGAGGTCTTTGCCTGGGGTGTATACCAGCTGGAAGTCGGATCGCCGGAGCTGGAGAAGAATACGTTGGAGGCGAGGCGTCATGTCGTTCAAGTCTTTCTGTATTATATTGACCAGCGGCGATGGTCTGTCTCGACGGTGAATTGAGGAAGTCCGTACACATAATCGTGAAACTTAACCACACCGGTCAGAAGGCCCAGGCACTCCTTTTCTATCTGCGCATAGCGCTGTTCCGTGGGGGTCATGGCGCGTGACGCATGTGCAACGGGGGCTCATGATGAGGCCTCATCGCGTTGCAGGAGGACTGCCCCAATGCCGGATTGGCTGGCATTGGTCGAAATTGTGGTCTCTTTTGCTGGATCAAAGAAAGCGAAGACCGGGGCTGTGGTGAGTTTGGTTTTGAGTTCTCTCCATTCGCGCTCGTGGGCAGGGAGCCATTGGACGTCTGTCGTCTTCCTGACCAGGTTCCTGAGAGCCGTGGTATGAGAGGCGAGGTTAGGGATGAACTTCCCTAAAAAGTTGACCATGCCCAGAAATCGGAGGACCGCCTTCTTGTCCTCTTGCGTTTTCATAGCTGTGATAGCAGCCACCTTGTCCGCATCCGGCCGCACACCCAACTGGGAGTTGTGGTCCCCGAGGAACTTGAGTTCCGTCTGACCAAAAGAGCATTTGGCCCTGTTGAGGCGTAGGCCCGGTTCACGTATGCGTTTAAACATGCGCTGGAGGCGACTGACATGCTCCTGCGGGGTGGTGGACCAAATGATTATGTCGTCGACATAGACGCGAACACCTTTAATGCCTTCCATCATTTGTTCCATGATCCTGTGGAACACTTCGGAAGCAGATATGATCCCAAACGGCATCCTGTGGTGACAATATCTGCCAAAGGGGGTATTGAATGTACTCAGTTTCCTGCTGGATTTGTCGAGCTGGATTTGCCAGAATCCTTTTGAGGCGTCAAGTTTGCTGAAGAGCTTGGCGCGAGCCATCTCACATGTGAGCTCTTCGCGCTTGGGAATTGGATAATGCTCCCTCATGATATTGCGATTCAGATCCTTGGCATCAATGCAAATTCTCAATTCGGCAGAAGGCTTTTTTACACATACCATGGAACTGACCCAGTCGGTTGGTTCCATGACACTGGAGATCACTCCTTGGTCCTGGAGGTTCTGCAGCTGCTGCTTGAGGCGGTCCTTAAAGGATGCTGGGACCCTGCGAGGTGCGTGCAGCACAGGCGTGGCATTCTGTTTCCATAAGATCTTGTAGGTATATGGGAGCGTGCCCATGCCTTCAAAGACGTCGTGGTGCTGGTCGATGATGGCGCCGAGTTGCGCCCTGAAGTCAGTGTCTTGAAAGGCCGATGTGTTATCAGGAGAGAGAGAGTGAACTCTCTGAACAAGGTTCAACAGCTTGCATGCCTGTGCACCAAGCAGGGAGGCTTTCGAGGAGCCCACGATTTCAAAAGGAAAGATGGCTTTGCGTGACCTGTGCGTCACTTCAAGTTGGCACGAGCCGCTAGCAGGAATGACATTGCCATTATAATCCAATAGCTGGCAGGCTGATGGAAGGATGGCTGGTTTGACACGAAGGCTTTGGAAGCCAGACCGCGCAATGTGATTGGCGGAGGCACCAGTGTCCAGGTTGGAATCGTATTTGGGATCGGTTGACCGTCAGTGTGACACACCACTCATCGTTTGGATCGATGCTGTATACTGACAGCGGCTGGTGTCGTTGCTTCGGGGACAGCCTGTTTGTTGTCACGACACCGACTCGAAAAGGCCCCTTCGGGTCATCGGTGTTACTGCTGTGTGGGAGGTCCGCATCGGATTCGGTGACCGTGGGTTGAATTGCCCGGACATTCCTGCGAGGCTGGCTGAAGCGATATGAATTGGCAGGCTGAGCTGTTCGGCAGCAGGCAGCGTAGTGGCCAAGTCTGCCACATCGTACGCATTGTCGAGATTTGGCAGGGCATTGGCGTTTTAAATGGGCGGAGCCACAGTTGCCGCACGTCGTAGCGTCAGCACGTTCCGCTGCGCCACCGTGCATGCGCGGTGCGGTTGTGCATGGCGCGCACCTGCGCATTACATTCTTCGACATCGCCGTCCCTTCGTTTGGTGCTGCGAAATGGCTGCCCTCATCCAGGCTGAGGCCCTGGAGTTGCTCAATCACTTGGACCCGTTCCGCCTCGTGGGGACCTTGCCGCGCCGTTTCAACCGCCTGGATGTGGGAATACCGACTCGTAGCGTTTTCGTGTAAGACACAGGTCTCAATGGCGGTCGCTAGGGTGAGCTGCTTTACTTTGAGGAGCTGCTGTCGTAGGGGGTCCAACTGAATACCGAAAATGATCTGGTCGCGTATCATGGAGTCGGAGGTGGGCCCGTAGCTGCAAGACTGCGCAAGGATGTGGAGGTGCGTGAGAAAGGATTGGAAAGGTTCATCCTTACCCTGCAAATGCTGTTGGAACACGTAGCGCTCAAAACTTTCATTCACCTCTACGCTGCAGTGAGTGTCAAACTTGAGGAGGACCGTCTTGAACTTTGTTTTATCTTCATCATCCGCAAAGGTGAGAGAATTGAAAATGTGGATGGCATGGTCTCCGGCCGTGGATAGGAGGGGAGCAATCTTCCTGGTATCCGAGGCGTCCTCCCTGTCTGTGGTTTCAAGGAAGAGCTGGAAGCGCTGTTTGAATATCTTCCAGTTGGCCCCTAGGTTCCCCCTAGGTTGCCGGCGATGCGGAGCGGCGGCGGTGGGCTGATGTTGTCCATGTTGCAGGATGACGGAATGCTGGCGGAAGGCAGATCACTTGCAGGTCGGTCTAAGAAGTGCTAATATCCGTCAACTCCTGGTATCATGTTGTGTTGGGTGTTCTGGATCCGTGGAACACATACAGGTCACCAACACCTGAAATAGTGCAACACTATTTTATTGAATCTTTAACTGTTTAACATACTTTGACTGTGGGTTGACATGATACTAGCTTTAACTAAAGACCTTTGCCTTGTCCTAACCAGTCGATGCACTCAGCACATGGTGAATGTCTGTGTTGCAGGCTGTGAGCTCTGTCCTCCTAGATAGCTGCAGCTCGAATGAGCGGGAACTCTGATGCCCCCTGTCTTTATAGTGCTTGTGCTCTAACTGGTGATTGGCTGCGGTGTGTGTGTTGATTGGTCCCACTGTGTGTCCATCAGTGTGTGGCTGCACCATGATATACTGGTGTATATTATGACAATCATCGGGGGCTGGGAAGTTACCTTCCTTCTGTGCCTGGGCTAAATCTTTAATATTGGTCTGTGAGACCTGGACCGCGTGTACTGGGGCACTCTCGGGGGGGATTTCAAAAGTGACCAAGTCTGGAACCTGCTCTTGCTAGGGCGTCTGCCTTAACGTTACCGGGGGGGATGAACGATGGTGGCTGCGAACTTTAACGATACCGTATTTACGGCCTTTTGCTGTCTTGAGGATATGCTGGAGTAATGGGGCTGAGGGTAGGGGTTTTCCGTCGGTGGAAACAAAACCTCTAGATTCCTACAGGGGTAGGAACTCAGTTAAGCTATTGCAGACATATAGGCTGTCGGAGTATATGTCGGCTGGGGTCGGGAACGAGTCGGGGTGCTGTACAATGTAAGCTATGGGTGCTAATCCGGCTGCCTGCGAACCTAGATGTCCAGGCAATTTCAGTGAGATTTCTTCTAACGCACGTCCCTGCACATCCTCTACATAAATACACAACCTGTGATTCTTTTACCATTTAAAACTGTGGAGGAGCCATCCACATAAATCCTAAGAGCTGCATCTGTGTCTGTGGCCTGGGGTCTCTGGGGTGTAGTACATGGTTTCGGGGAAGCTGATTTGGGGACAAAGGGTCCTGTATTGTGCTTGGTGGTAATGATCTCACACTCATGTGGGTTGCCTGCATACTGTAAATTGTCTGCCAGAAACGTGTGTGTCTTAGTCCTTTTAACCGTAATGTCCCGTCCTTGTAGGAGTAGGGTCCATCGTGCTGCGCGAATTTGGCTGACTGTGCCGTCTTTTAGTCTACTGTCTAATAGAAGTTGGGTTGGGGTGTGCTCTGTTAAAATGGTAACGGGGTTGAGTCCTGTTATGTACGCAAAGTACTGAACAGCCCAAAAGACTGCGAGCAAGTGCCTTTCGCAGGGAGAAAATCCTTGCTCTACCGGATTGAGAACTCGTGAGGTGTAGGCTACGGGGCCTAAACGATCGTGGATCGTGTCTTTCCTGAAGGAGCACAGCAGAAAGGGTTCGGTCGGTGGATGCTACTTCTATTGCGTATGGGGCGAGTGCGCCTGGTACCTGTAAAGCGGGAGCTGTGCTCAGGGCACGTTTTAATGCGTCCACGGCATCCGTGTGCTGTGGAAGCCATTTCCATGGGGCTTGCTTTTTTAGGAGCTCGGAAAGAACAAAGAACAAAGTAAAGTACAGCACAGGAATAGGCCCTTCGGCCCTCCAAGCCCGTGCCGACCATGCTGCCCGACTAAACTACAATCTTCTACACTTCCTGGGCCCGTATCCCTCTATTCCCATCCTATTCATGTATTTGTCAAGATGCCCCTTAAAAATGTCACTATCGTCCCTGCTTCCACCACCTCCTCCGGTAGCGAGTTCCAGGCACCCACTACCCTCTGTGTAAAAAACTTGCCTCATACATCTGCTCTAAATCTTACGCCTCGCACCTTAAACCTATGCCCCCTAGTAATTGACCCCTCTGCCCTGGGAAAAAGCGTCTGACTATCCACTCTGTCTATGCCCCTCATAATTTTGTAGACCCCTATCAGGTCGCCCCTCAACCTCCATCGTTCCAGTGAGAACAAACCAAGTTTATTCAACCGCTCCTCATAGCTAATGCTCTCCATACCAGGCAACATTCTGGTAAATCTCTTCTGCACCCTCTCTAAAGCTTCCACATCCTTCTGGTAGTATGGCGACCAGAATTGAACACTATACCCCAAGTGTGGCCTTACTAAGGTTCTATACAGCTGCAACATGACTTGCCAATTCTTATACTCAATGCCCCGGCCAATGAAGGCAAGCATGCCGTATGCCTTCTTGACTACCTTCTCCACCTGTGTTGCCCCTTTCAGTGACCTGTGCACCTGTACACCTAGATCTCTCTGACTGTCAATACTCTTGAGGGTTCTACCATTCACTGTATATTCCCTACCTGCACTAGACCTTCCAAAATGCATTACCTCACATTTGTCCGGATTAAACTCCATCTGCCATCTCTCCGCACAAGTCTCCAAACAATCTAAATCCTGCTGTATCCTTTGACAGTCCTCATCGCTATCCGCAATTCCACCAACCTTTGCGTCGTCTGCAAACTTACTAATCAAACCAGTTACATTTTCCTCCAAATCATTTATATATACTACAAACAGCAAAAGTCCCAGCACTGATCCCTGCGGAACACCACTAATCACAGCCCTCCAATTAGAAAAGCATCCTTCCATTGCTACTCTCTGCCTTCTATGACCTAGCCAGTTCTGTATCCACCTTGCCAGCTCACCCCTGATCCCGTGTGACTTCACCTTTTGTACTAGTCTACCATGAGGGACCTTGTCAAAGGCCTTACTGAAGTCCATATAGACAACATCCACTGCCCTACCTGCAATAATCATCTTTGTGACTGCTTTGAAAAACTCTATCAAGTTAGTGAGACACTTCACAAAACCATGCTGCCTCTCACTAATACGTCCATTTGCTTCCAAATGGGAATTGATCCTGTCTCGAAGAATTCTCGCCAGTGATTTCCCTCCCACTGACGTAAGGCTCACCGGCCTGTGAGTCCTGAGGCTCAGGGGCTGCCTTTGTGGCAAAACCATCTATGTGGTTCCTGCAGTAGCCAACCAGTCCTAGAAATGACCGGAGGGCTGTAACCTTATGGGGCAAGGGTAATTTAACAATGGAGTCAATGCGTTTCTCCTCGATTTCGCGTTTGCCACGAGTGATTACTGTGCCTAAATAAATGACCTTTTCCTGGAGAATCTGGGCCCTTTTGGGGTTAACTTTACATCCGATTTCGTGAAGGAGTCCTAATAATTTGGTGAGAAACGAAATGTGCTCTCCCTTAGTGTCCGTCTGTAGGAGTAAGTCATCTACATACTGAACGAGGCGTTCGGATCGGGAAAATTTAGCTAATCCATTTGCCAATTGTCTGTGGAAAATGGAGGGAGAGTTGTGGAAGCCTTGTGGTAGGCACGTCCACGTGTATTGCTGTCCCTGGAAGGTGAAAGCAAATTTGTATTGGCACGCTTTATCCAATGGAATGGACCAAAAGCCGTTGCTGATGTCCAAAACTGTGAAAACTTTCGACTGGAGTCCCTGTTTTAACATTGTCTCGGGACTCGTGGCCACGGTGGGGACTGCTAATGGGGTCACTTTGTTCAGTTCCCTATAATCGATGGTCAGTCGCCCTGAGCCATCGGGTTTCCTTAACGGGCCAAATTGGGGCATTGTTAGTTGAGGCTACTGAACGAAGTACGCCTTAGTCAAGTAAACTTTGGATGACTTTTGCAATTTCTCCCTCTGCTTGTTGGGGGAAACCGTACTGTTTCTGGGGTTTAGGATCTGGACCTGTGCTGTTAACTAAACCTGCGATCCTGCCGCAGTCGTGCTTGTGCTGGGGAAAGGATGCTTTGTGTTTCTGTAAAACGTCTCTAACTTCTTTGTCTTGACTAATGGTTCATGGATCAAACCAGAAGTCTCCTACTACGCTAATCCTGTGTGCGTAGTCTCCAACTGTGAGCGTGGCGGGGCTCGTGCTGCCTTTGCCATTCTCCACACACATCTATTGACGGGGTCGAACGAAAGATTGTGGGAGCTCATGAAATCTATCCCCAAAATGTGTTTGGCTGTCTGGGGTAGATCTACTAGAACAACGGGGTGTTTTGTCTTAACGTTGCCTATCTCGATAGCCACAGGGGCCGTAATGTGTCCCTGCTGTAAGTGTCCTGTGAAGTCGCTAAGGGTAATGGTGTCTGTGGTGGGCCATGCATCCTGTTGGAACATTGTGGAGGAATTTAACGTGGTGTGGGACCCTCCTGTGACCCAAATAAATTCTACGGGGTGTCCCCGGACTGTGCCTGCTACTACCGGTCTTCTGGACTTGTCCCAAAGGGTGTCGCAGACCCAAGTTGGGGAGTCCGAACACCGTCAATCGGTGCAGTTCATGTCTGCGTTCTCGGAACGGGCGCTAACACTGTGAATGGGCTTGGCTTTGTTCTTTTTTGGGGCATTTACCTGCCGATTTTGCTGCTGTTTCTGGGGGGCATTTCACTCTCGGGCGTAATGTCCTAACTGTCCAGAATTATAGCATTCTTGTGATTTAGGCTGCTGTGGGCTGTTTCTTCCCTCGTTTACCCATGCGGGGTTTTGATGTGTCGTGACTGGATGCATGTTAGCATCTGCCTGCTCTTCCTCTACTCTTCCTTGTTCTGACCTTCCCTGAAGGGACTGTTCCCAAGCTCGGGATAATCTCTTTAATACCCATTTCTCATTATTTGTGTCACCTGAGGGGTCATAATTGGCGCAAGCTCTCTGTCCTGCTTCGGTCGCGTGGGAGACTAGGATACGGGTCCACTTGGCCATATTTTCTGGTGTCAAATGGGCGCGGACTAACTCTCCAAATACTGCAGTGAAGTGGGTCCAAAGGCATCCAGCAAACGCTGTTGGGTGCTCGGTCTTTTTCTGTTTGCATTTATTGAGTCCTTCAACGGGATCTCCCTTATGGTAGCTGATCGCATCTAGGATCGCTGCATGCATTTCTTGGAGGGTGCCTCCTCCTACATTTTGTGGGTCGGGAAGGGCTGCCACGACTGAGGGGTTGAGGCTCAAAACTGTGAGCATAACTTGCTCTTTTTCGTCCAGGCCGTACATGGTCGCCTGTTGCTTAACTCTCGCAAAATAATGGTGCGGGCCCGAAGTGGGTTGGAACGGTTTGATTTTGTCACACGGATCCCTTAATTGGGTGACGGTTAATGGGGTGGTGTACAGAAAATCGGGGTCTCCGTTTGTTGTGGCTCTGCGCTGTGTGGTGACAGGGTTCATGGGATTGTGCACTACCTGTGCAGTCGGGGGTGGGGGTGCTTTCCTTTCCTGGGTTTTATTTTGAGTACATGCTCCATGCACATAGCGATGGGCAGTTTCATTTAACTCCTGCCAATCGGGGCCATTTTCCTGATCTAGCTGGGGTCCAAATGTATCTTGGAAACCATTTTGTACTGAGAGCAGTGATTCCAGGTGTGCAATTTGCTTTCGGCACTTGGCGTGGTCCACCGAACTCTGCCTTTGTTCCGTGGTGGAACTGTGGATTGCTCGTAGGGCTGCCTTTAAATCCTTACATTGCATCTTTATTTGTTCGACTTGAAGTTCTGCTTCTTCTCTTACCAATACCGTGCGTTGCGTGTCTTGGTAGGCCTTATCGTCCTGGGACTGAAAGCTGCTTAGGTGAGCATGACAAGATTGGTGTGCCCCTTTGACATCAGCCATCTCCTTGTCCTTCGCTGCTAACTGCTCTCTGAGTTGCTTATTAACTTTCTCGCATTCGGTGATGTCTCCCTCACTATTCTTCTCTCTGACTTGAATCTCTCTGCGGAGCGTCTTCACGACCTCCTCTGTGCCTCGCAATTGTGCCAAGCAGGACACGTTGCTATCGGCTTGCAAACCTTTCCGAAACTCTTTTTATGGATCTCGGTCAGGTTATCCCACCAAGTCTGTCCTATACTTCCGGGACCTGGGGCGGGATTCTCCGACCCCACGCCGGGTAAGAGAATCGCCGGGGGCTAGCGTGAATCCTGCCCCCTCCGAGTCCCGAAGTCTCCGCCACCAGAGATTGGGCGGGGGCGGGAATTGTGCTGCGCCGGTCGGCGGGGGCGGGAATCGCGCCGCGCCGGTCGGCGGGCCCACCCCCGCCGATTCTCCGGCCCGCCAGCGTGGATTAAACCACCTTTTGAACAGCGGGACAAGGCAGCGCGGGCAGGCTCCGGGGTCCTGTGGGGGGGGGGGGGGCCGCGGGGCGATCTGGCCCTGGGGGGTGCCCCCACGGGGACCTGGCCCGCAATTGGGGCCCACCGATCTGCGGGCGGGCCTGTGCCTTGGGGGCACTCTTTTTCTTCCGCCTTCGCCATGGTCTTCACGATGGCAGAGGCGGAAGAGACCCCCTCCCCTGCACATGCGCGGGGATGGCGTCAGCAGCCGCTGACTCTCCCGTGCAAGCGTCGTCCGGCGAAGACCTTTCGGCTCCGGCTGGCGTGGCACCAAAGGCCTTTCCCGCCAGCCGACGGAGCGCAAACCACTCTGGCGCGAGCCTAGCCCCTCAAGGTGAAGGCTTGGCCCCTCCGACGCCGGAGTGGTTCCCGCCACTCTATTACGCCGGATCCCCCGCCCCGCCAGGTAGGGGAGAATCCCCCCGTTTCCTCATTTATGCAAAATTTGTTCCAAAGGGGCCATCCTTTCTCTTTTAGATACTTCCGAATCTCTTCTTCCCATATGGGACACTGCTCTGCTCTATTGGTTGCTGCGACCTCGAATTCCTGGGGGTGCATAAGGCGCTCCATTGCCTTCATTGCCATCCCTACTGTGATCTCTGGGTTTCTACCGTAAATTTGGAACAGGGGGGTATAAAGCGGTGATGCAAACACGGGTACAGCTTAAGCTTTTTCCGGCCTACAAAACTCTCGACAGTTTTACGCAACAAAATCGATCAAGGTTACCTTATATCCCTTGTTAGTATGCATGCAAATTACATACTTCCGAATCTTGGAGGTTTGATAGATACTGGTCTTACGCTTGTGGTTTTTACATTTTCCAATTGGGTTTCTAATTCAAAGTTGGGTTCTCTCGGAGTGACAAAGTCACTTCTAGGTCGAGTCCCGGCGGAGTTGCCAGTAATGTTGCTATCTTTTAATGGCTATAAATATGGCGATTAATAAGGTCGCCTTTCTTAATCTTAATTGTGAATATGCTTTCAGAGTCGCCAGGTATCTATTGATACCGCCACAAGGTTCAACCGAATACCGATCAAAGGGCCAATACACCAGTTAGTTAGTTCAAAGTCAATGGTACTTTATTTACACTTTATTTACTCATGCACAATAACACTACAGGCTAAACTATGTCTATCACTAACACCTATACTTAACTTCGGGTGCCCACTTTGGTCAGAGGAACAGTGGCCGTTGTTTGGATCTGAGGCTGTTGGGTTCGAAGAGGTAGCAGGAGTACAGCTATGGTCGTCCGTCTGGTAGCGAGCGTTGAACTTGAACTTACTTGCTTCTGGTGGTGCACGTGGAGGGGTCTCTCCAGTTGAGAGCCGATTCCAAGAGAGCGAACACATGGCGGGGTTCCTTCTTATACTTGGGGGGGCTTTGCGCGCTTTTCGGCGGGCCTTAAACTTGGTTTCAATCAATTGGGCAGCTTCTCGATCACCGCCATCGATCTGAGCCAATAAAGGGGCAGGTGCCTTGATGGCTGGATGTCCTAAGTGGCCGTTGGCCTTGCTTTGTTTGTATCTTCTTGCTGAGGTAGTGGCGCCGGAATGTCTGGGACGGTATCGGCTACCTGAGCACTAGTCTTTGTTTATCGGAGATGGTCCATCAATATGCAAATCGGCCAAGAGTTTCCGTTCTGTCTGCAGTCTGTCTTCTAAATACACATTCAGGTTCTGTGCCTGCTTGTTACTTTGCATTGTCCATTTTTCCCTGTATGCTCTGCGAATGTCCATTTTATACGCTGAAAGAGGCCATCCCAGATGGCTACAGGGTGAGGTGATCTCGTTCAAGGCTAGGCTAGACAAAAAGAGATTGGAGGGTAGTAGATGAGATGCTGGAGAAAGATAGGAGGGATAAGGATCCAACGGAGTGTGGGTCGTATAGGCCCATATCACTTTTAAACATGGACGCAAAGGTATTGGCAAAGTACTGGCAGGTAGGCTGGAGGAGTGCCTCCTGAAGGTGATAGGTGAAGATCAGACAGGTTTTGTGAGAGCGAGGCAGCTCTTTTTGAACATTAGTAGGGTATTGAACGTGGTTATGGCACCGGCGGAGGGGAAGGAAACAGAGGGCACTGAGAAAGCGTTTGACCGGGTAGAATGGGGGCACTTGATGGCAGTTCTGGAGCAGTTTGGGTTTGGACCAAGATTTGTGGACTGGGTAAAGCTGAGGGCGAGTGTCCGCACAAATAACACCAACTCGGCATACTTTTCTCTCCACCGTGGGACTAGGCAGGTGTTATGGGCCAGGGTTTCAGAGAATCCCAAAGTGTATCATGGAGTTCACCTGACCCACAACTTTTAATAGATTGTGGTATGGGGAGCACACGGCCCACTCTACAGCTGTGGTACAGCAGAAATGGAAAAGTATTTTTTAAAGAAAAACAATGTTTATTCTATGAACTCAAGTTAACCTTTTTAAAACATACAGTGAACATATTAGCAACCATTAATTCAAATTCAACCCCCAAAGAATACAACACAAAGTAATCCTTTAAGCTTTCCTTTTAACATCCATAAGACTTAAAACACCTTTTACCAGAAGCACATCAAGTTAACGTCACTACTGTTCTTAGTTTTAAATCACCAGGATTGATTTACAGACTACTACACCTTCTGACGGTGACTGCAGCTATACAGCTCTGAAAACGAAACTAAAACACACCCTGCAGCAAACAGCCTAAAACGAAAGTAAAAAGCTGACAGACTGCCCAGCTCCACCCACTCTCTGACATCATTGTAGTAATAAACACCCATTTCTTAAAGGTACTCATACTACAGATATTTATGTACACACCCATTGATAAACACTCATTTCTTAAAGGTACTCTCACATGACACCTCCCCCCAAAGAAAAAAAAACATCAACTTCAAGATGGTTTCATTTTTCACCTTTTCACTATCCTTTAAGAAATGCATGCAGTAAATATACTTTTTTGTTTCAAAAAACAACACCCGCAAACAGGTATAATAATATAGTCCATTTTGTTTTTTTGTTCTTCTTCCTCCAACTGAAATCTGTCTCGATTGACAGTCTCTTTGAACAAGAAGGTCTCTGCACGATCCATCCATTTCTCTATGCCTCAGCATTTCTGTTTAAAGTCAGATACTTTAGTTCAATCTGATCACAGAGTCCCTTGCAATTCTCCAACACATGAGCATTGGTTATCACAGCTTTCAGGCAGTCAAATGCCTGTTGAAAGTCTGCTGTCCACTGAAATTTTCGATGTTTCTTCAGCAAGTCCATCAGTGGTGCAATCACGCTACAAAACTTTTGCACAAATGTTCGATCAAATCCACTCATGCCAAGAAATCGCATTATTTCCCCTCGTCTTGAGGGTATCGGAAACTCCTCAATAACTGTTGGTTTCACATCCCTTGTGACCATTCGACCCTGTCCAATTGTATGGCCAAGGAAAGTGACTTGGGCTTCTCCAAATTCACTTTTGGCTAGGTATATCAGCAGACCCGCCTCCTGAAGTCAATCGAATAACTCCATCAGATGTTTTAAATGTTCTTTCCATGTCTGGCTGAAAATTACCAGATCGTCGATGTATACCGCACAATTGGGTAATCCTGAAACAACTTTGTTAGTTAATCGTTGAAATGTGGTCGGGCGTTCCCCATGCCAAATGGCATAACCCTGAATTGGCATATACCATCTGGAGTCACAAAATCTGAAATCTCCTTCGCCCTTTCGGATAAAGGTACCTGCCAGTAACCTTTAAGTAAATCCAGTTTGGAAATAAAAGCTGATTGTCCCACTTTCTCAGTGCAATCCTCCAAATGTGGGATAGGATAAGAGTCCGTTCTTGTAACTGCATTAACCTTTCTATAGTCCACATACAACTGTTGGGTACCGTCTGGTTTTGGTACCATCACTTTGGGTGAGCTCCATTGGCTGCAACCCACTTCAATTATGCCATTTTTAAGCATACTCTCAATCTCTTTGTTAACCTGTGCCAATTTTAAAGGGTTAAGTCTGTATGGATGTTGTTTGATTGGAACAGCATTTCCCACATCTACATCATGTATAGCCATTTTAGTACTTCCCAATTCATCTCCACAAACTTGCCCATGTGATATCAATAACTCTTTAGGTCAGTCCGTTTTTCCTCTGGAAGGTAACTCAACAATTTATCCCAATTTTTAAGAACATCCTCGTTTTCCAATTTAATTTGAGGTATGTCAAATTCACAGTCATCTGGATTTAGTTCGTCACTTTGAGTTAGAATCATTAAAACCTCCTTCTTTTTCTCTCCTTGCCTTTCAAAGTACTTTTAAAGCATGTTCACATGACACACTCGGTGAGTTTTCCTTCTATCTGGCTTTTTTACCACATAATTCACCTCACTTAATTTACTTTCAATCTGATAAGGTCCACAAAACCTTGCTTTTAAAGGCTCACCTACCATTGGTAACAATACTAAAACTTTATCTCCACAGGCAAAACTACGAACTTTGGATTTCTTGTCCGCTCCCCGTTTCATCACATTTTGTGCACCTTTTAAATGCTGTCTAGCCAAATCACCTGCTCTATTTAATCATTCCCTAAAATTTGACATGTAATCCAATAATGCAATTTCCGATTTTCCACTCACCAATTTTTCCTTAATCAAGTGTTCCTCTTACCTCATGACCAAAAATTAGTTCAAAAGGACTGAATTTGGTTGACTCAGTAGGTGCATCCCTAATTGCAAACAGTACGAATGGAATTCCTTTATCCCAATCCTATGGATAATCTTGACAATAAGCCCTCAACATTGTCTTTCATGTCTGATGCCACCTTTCTAACACTCCCTCCGATTCTGTATGCTACACAGTTGATTTAAATTGTTTTATTCCGAAGCTATCCATAACTTCTTTGAATAACCTTGAGGTAAAATTCGATCCTTGATCCGATTGTATTTCTGTGGGTAGTCCATATCCAGTAAAGAATTTAAGTAACTGCTCCACAATCTTTTTAGCTGTAATATTATGTACTGAAATGGTCTCTGGAAACCTAGTAGACACATCCATTATATTCAAAAGATATTGATTCCCACTTTTCATTTTAGGAAGCGGTCCTACGCAATCAATTAGGACCCTTGTAAAAGGTTCCTCAAATGCTGGAATGGGTATTAAGTGCGCTGGTTTTATCACTGCTTGAGGTTTCCCTATCACTTGACATGTGTGACATGATTGACAAAATTTAACTCCATCTTTATGTAGTCCAGGCCAATAAAAAAATTTCTGAATTTTAGCTTGAGTTTTCCTTATTCCCAAATGACCTCCTACTGGTACCTCATGTGCAACTCACAAAGCTCCTTTCTATACCCTACCGGCAATACTACTTGATGAACTTCTGCCCACTTTTCATCCGCCTGCATATGTAAAGGTCTCCATTTTCTCATCAAGACATCACTTTTACGGTAATAACACTCTGGCATACACTTAGATTCCTCTTTCTTGTATGCTTTCTGATACATCCGTTTTATATCTCATCGTTTTATATCTACACCTTTCTGTTGTAACTCCGCCAATTTTCCTGAACAAAAAATATCCGCCTCATCCTCCGCCTGTTCTTGTTCTTTTTCAACCATCTGATCAAAAATCATTTCTGATAATTGCACTTCAACTTCATCTTCACTCGTTGATTTCTCCTCTTGTCTTAACCTATGACTTTGCGACCTTGTTACTACACAATCTGGAAAAATCCCACGATATTTGTCCTTGAACACTTCAGTTGTCTGATTTTCCACTGGCTTATCAACCACAGTAGGCATCACTCCCATCTGCGATCCAGCTGTATCATTATCCAAGATGAACTGTATTCCTGGACAAGATAGTTTCTCTATTACTCCTACTACCACTTCACCACTCTTCACTGGGCTTTCCAACCTTACCTTATATAATGGAACACTACTCCTCTCACCCTGAATTCCACACATTACCACCTTTTCTGGCAACATTCTTCCCAAACTACATAGCTCCTCATCTCTTAACATTAAAGATTGACTAGCTCCCGTATCTCTTACAATTGTGACTTCTTTACCTGCTCCTTCTGATACACATGAGTAAACTTTACCCACTCAAGTAAATTCTTTAAAGAGATCTGGCACCTTCTTATCAATCACCTCTTGATCTGGTTGTACAATCTTTTGCACCTCCTTCGCTTCACTTGGGCTTTCCTTTATCACTTTAACAAACCCCACTGTCTTATCCTGTTTTACCACATCAGCCTTCCGAGTGCTTTTCTACAACCACCAACACTGTGACTTTACATGGCCGAGTTTATTACAGTGAAAACATTTGAAACTTTTCATTTCTTTCCCACCCTCCTGGATTTCTTTTTTAATCTGAGGTACACACTCCTTATTATCTCCCATCAGATCACCTTTACCACTTGAGTATTTCTCATGTCCCCAGTTTCTATCCCTCACAGCCTGAAACTAATGTCAAAAACCAAGCTTTGATTTATGAACTAATTCATAATCATCTGCCATTTCTGCTGCTAATCTCGCAGTTTTAACTCTCTGCTCTTCCACATGAGTTCTCACTACATCAAGTATTGAATTTTTAAACTCCTCCAAAAGTATAATTTCTCTGAGAGCTTCATACGTTTGGTCTATTTTCAAATCCCTTATCCACCTGTCAAAATTACTCTGTTTGAGCCTTTCAATTTCCAAGTATGTTTGACCAAATTCTTTCCGAAAATTTCTAAACCTTTGTCTGTAAGCTTCAGGCACTAGCTCATATACACTTAAGATGGATTTTTTCACCTCCTCGTACGTCCCAGTTACCTCCTCTGGTAGTGATGCAAACACTTCCCTAGCCCTACCTATCAGCTTTGTTTGAATCAGTAATACCCACAAGTCCTGTGGCCATTTCATTTGTTTAGCTATCTCCTCGAATGAAATGAAAAAGGCTTCCACTTCCTTCTCGTCAAACCTTGGCAATGCTTGGACATATTTAAATAGATCACCACCAAGCCTTCGACTATGACGCTCTTTCTCATTATCCTCATCACTATCCTCCAACTGTACGTTTCCCTTTACGTCTGCCAATTTTAACTGACTGTCATGTTTCATAGCCATTTTCTGAAGTTCAAACTCTCTCTCTTTATCTTTTCCCCTGATCTGTATCTCCCTTTCTCTTTCTTTTTGTTCTGCTCGGGCTATTCTTTCTTTTCTCCTTTCTTCTCTCTCGTTTTCTTTTTCCTTTCTCTCTCTTTCTTTTTCCTTTCATTTATATTCAAGCTCCTTTAATTCTTTCTCAAGTTGCTTAATCTGCAACTGGGAGCAAAGCATGGGCTGGAGCAGGGGGAAATATTTAGATACATGCAGGTTTGAGACTTTGCCAGAAAGGAGATACAGAGCTTCACGGTGGAGCCGGCTTCCTCATTGCTGAAGGAGGTGCTGACGACAGGGGGACTGGAAAAGGGAGTAGTGTCGGCGGTTTACGGGGCTATTTTGGAAGAGGAGAAAGCATCGCTGGATGGGATCAAGGCAAAGTCAGAGGAAGAGTTGGGAGAGGGTATGGAGGAGGGATTCTGGTGTGAGGTACTCCGGAGTATAACGCCTCCACCTCGTGTGTAGGTGGTATATAGAGCACACCTAACAAGGGCGAGGATGAGCCGGCTCTTTGAGGGGGTAGAAGATGTGAGTGAACGTTGAGGTGGGGGGACCCCGCAAACCATGTTCATATGTTTTGGCCCTGTCCAAAGCTGGAGGATTACTGGAAGTAGGTTTTTAGGGTAATCTCTAAAGTGGTGCACGTGAAACTGGACCCGGGCCTTGGGAGGCCATATTTGGGGTGTCGGACCAGCCGGGGTTGGAAACGGGTGCAGAGGCAGATGCTGTAGCCTTCACCTCGTTGATCACACGAAGGTGGATCCTGCTGGGGTGGAAATCAACCTCTCCACCCTGTGCCCTGGCGTGGCGGGGGGACCGGCTGGAATTCTTAACGCTTGAAAAGGTCAAATTTGAACTGAGGGGAAGGGTGGAGGGGTTCTGCAATTCATGGGCGTTATTCATTATGCACTTTCGAGAATTGGATTACATCAAACATTAGCAGGGGGAAGGTTGAGAGAGTTGGTGGGAGGGGGACTGTATGTGTTAATGGTGACTATGGGTGATTCCTGATTCCTTTTTGTTATTTGTTTATGTTAACATGCTGGCTGATGTTTGGGGGTTTGGTGGGAGGACGGGATTGTTATTATTGATATGGGGATTGACATTGCATTCGTTACTGATTATTGTTTATTTTTGGTCGGTGTAAATTTGGAAGAAAATGTGAAAAAGGAGAACAAAAATATTTTAAAAAAATAATTGCATACCAACATGGCCTCGTGATTTAGCGTGGGGGGGGGGGGATTCCAGTGAGCAGGGATTAAAGTTAGATCCAAATCTACGGAAATTATATTCCTGATGTGCAGCAGCAGGACTTTGGCCTGCCATTGATCGCTGGAACAGACAATGTAAAACCAATTGTTGGGATCTGACGATATTTTACGCTCCTTCCTTCCATGTAGCCCCCCCACAAACAGAAGTGGAAAATGCCGGCCTATATTTTGTGTTTTGTCCGTTGTAGGAGCATTTTATAGCAATTGCCTAACTATCAGTTAGTCTCCCATGGTGTTGTCCTCTAGGGGCCCAGTTAATAGGATGGTTTAGTCAGTGTTTATCTATTTATTGCATTTTAGTTGCAAATGCTTTCTTGTTAACAGAATGGTGCTCACAGAGATTAATTACTTACCATCTAACAAGATAGGTATAGAAACAGATGATTATGTATCAATGGATTTTCATTTTTATTTTACAAAGACATATTCCGAGATGATTTCCTCTGTTCACAGTGAAGTTATTAAATGGGATGTGTCCATAGAATGGTACGACTTACAAGGAGGCCATTTGGCCCATCTGAGCCAGCTCTTTGAATGAATGAACAAGTTACTTTAGCTTCCTTAATCTAGCCCTGCAAATCTTTCCTTTTTCTCCTCCTCATCATTAAAATGTCCCAAGGCACCCCATCGGAGCATTATGTCGAGCCATATAACGACGTAACATGACAGATGACCAAAAGCTTGGTGGAAGAATATTAAAGAATTTCTAACACACTAAACATAGGAACATACGAATTAGGAGCAGGAGTAGGCAATTCAGCCCTTCACGCCTGCTCTGTCATTCAATCAGATCATGGCTGATCTCTTCCTGATCTCAAATCCACCTCCCTACCTGTTCCTCAGATCCCTTTGACCCATTTCAATTAGCAATATATCCATATCCTTCTTGAAACCATTTAATGACTCTGATTCCACCTCACTATGGGGCAGAGAGTTCCACAAATTCAACACCCTCTGTGAGAAGTAGTTCCGTCTCATCTCAGTTCCAAATCCACCATCTCAACCTATATCTGTGATCTCTCGTTCTAGAGGAGGAAAGCAAGGAAAAGATGGGGAGAGATGTAGGGAGGGAATTCCAGATGTGGGGTCTAAGCAACTGAAGGCATGGCCACCAATGGTGAAGTGATTAAAATTGGGAATGCATGCAAGGTCAGAATTAGCGGAGCACAGGGTTGTGGGACTGGAGGAGATTACAGAAGTAGGGAGGGACAAGGGCATGGAGTGATTTGAGAACAAGGAGGAGAATGTTAAACATGTTTGACTGGGAGCCGATGTAGGCAACGAGCACAGGGTTGATAGGGGAAGAGGGCTTGGTGCGACTCATAAAAATGTATCCAAGTTACTGCTCCATTTGCTTTTATCGACTTTTAAGGCAGTGCATTCCAGATCATAACAACTTGCTGCATGAAGAAGAGAATTATCCTTAACTCTGACATATCCTCCAATTCTCTTTTTTGTTGTTGCGCATGGGTAATTTGTTTAATTGTGCAGGCTAATTAAATGTTTTTGCATGACACTTCATGTGTGGTAACCAAAGTGTTGTGCTGCCCACGTTGCAAATCTTGGGTTGTTGTGCACATGTGCATCTTCGATCGAGGAAACATTGCTGAACTCCATCTTTGGTTCTTTCACCAATTATTTGAAATCTGCACCCTCATGGTTACAGACCCTCGTGGAAGTCCTTATGTTCTCTTGCAAAACGCTTCAAAATTTTTAACAGCTCGATGAAATCTCACCTTAACTTTTGGATTCAGGACAGTTTTCTGGTTGGTGCGATACTAGAAACTGCGGGGGAACAAAATGATCCTCATTCCCAAGCATAAAGACTAAACAAAGGATATTCTGGAATAGCGCCCTATATCTCAAGGGAAGGCAGGAATGTGAAGGGGAGATGTTTACCTTTCAGTTGTACAGAGCATTGGCCGGAGGCTAACATGAGAACTGTGGCCTGTGCTGGGCATCAAGCCCCAGGAAGGATATAATGGCCTTGGAAGAAGACAGTGCAGGTTCACCAGAATTTGCAGGATACACTTAAATAAGGCCAGTCATCTGTCAGAATTAAGAAACGGATGACAAACACAGTAAATGGCTGTGATACTGAAAGGTAACCACAGCCATCCAAAGACTCCACGTATGATCATGCAATACTAATAAATAGCAAATATTCCAGCAGATGAAAAAAGAATGATTGATGGGCGTGTATGAAA
Organism: Scyliorhinus torazame; assembly: GCF_047496885.1. Lineage (NCBI taxonomy): Eukaryota > Metazoa > Chordata > Chondrichthyes > Carcharhiniformes > Scyliorhinidae > Scyliorhinus > Scyliorhinus torazame. The sequence continues at coordinate 285,803,818 of NC_092712.1, read as the reverse complement.
TGACTTCTATTCAGATGCATATATTGCAATGCTAATCACCAGATTATACGGGGATCAACTGTGATTAAACTGGCTTGTGGGTTTGAAATGATCAGAATGTCAGGTAATATTCATTTCCAACGATAAATCAGCTGAGGTTTCTGCAGTCGGAAGATCTGTAAACAGCTGTGGATAGCTTTAAATACTAACAGTATTTGATCCTTTACATGTGTTTGAATTGACATCTGCCCTGTAGGATGATAAAGCACTGCCAGGGCCCATTTATAAATCTTACAATGACATATTTTCAAATGAAGGCCAGAATCATAACTCCCGAATCGACCAGCTATCCATCTCCTCGTCGGCCTCATTTTCAAGCAGGATTAACACATAGCAGAACAATGTACAAACCGATAAATGTCGGGAGAGAGAGGCATGATAGGCAGGTCCGGGTGAGTCTGGAGGGGGAGCGGGGGCAGTCTTCATTGGAGGGGTCTCTGTTGGGCATGCTGGATCAGGAGGTACCATTCAGCTCACTGTCAGCTCGTTACAGATTATCTGGCTGCCTCACTATGTGATGTGGGCAGCGGGTAAAGTGCCAGTGATGATGAGAAAGGACCTAAATTGACCCAAGGGTGGGATATCAGGCAACACCTACCCCACCGCTGTTAAACTCCAGAAAGGGGATAGGCGACCGGCATGGTGCCCCCTGTCATGCCACAGCAGTTTCTACCCCCCCCCCCCCCCCCTCCCACTCGCTCCCATCTTCCCCTGCCAGCTCACCACTGTCCACCCGATCAAAACCTTTCATAATTATAAACGTGTCTATTAGGTCACCCCCCTCAGCCTTTTCATTTCAGAAGAGACCAGCCTGGTCATCCTTTCCTAATATTTAGAACCAACTTGACCATTTTTTGCACACTCTCCAATGCCTCTGTAATGATTTTTATATTATGGCACCCAGAAGTGTATATCTTCAGGACTCCAAATGTGGTTCAATACAGACTTTGCAAAAACGTCTCTGTTTCTCAATTCTATAAGGCTTGCATTTTCTGGTCATGTCCGCCCCAGACAACGGACCTTTAAATGGTCTGTCAAAGCATCCATCCCGCCTGTGACAACGATTCCCATGGTGGGCGGGGCCAGTGAGTCCTCAGGACTGCACCAGGTTATCACCCCGGCCACATAAGAGGGTCAGCAAGGCAAAAGGGGAATGGGCACTTGGTAAAGCGTGTTCTTGGTGCTGTACAGGTGGCAGGGAGAAGGCACACTCAGTTCCCAGGCTTTGAATAAGGTCAGACTTCCCTTGCCCTGCGTTATGAAGGCTGATGAGCATCGGGAAAGCCTGTCAAAGACAGCAGGGAAGCCTTCTGCTCAGAAGGAAGGCTTGAGCTGGCAATGGGGCACGACCGTCCAATTTTGAGGGGCACCAACTTTCACAGGAAAGGCAGAGCCACCGGCATCAGGGGGGCACAGAAGAGGAAAGAAGGGCTAAAATGACACTGAGGCCAAACTCTCAACACAAGATCGACTGATGCAGATGGAGCTGCCTGGAGTTGGTTGAGAATCACTGGAGTTGGTTGAGAATCAGTGCTCCAGGAATATGGTCACATACAACTGCGACTTCACCACCAAAAAGCCCACCTTGAAACATTGGTCGCCTTGACAGTAGCCTTTGCTGTCACTGTGGCCTTGAATGTTTTCACTTCCTGGTCCTTCCATGGATCAGCTGTGGACCTACTGGCACCTCAAAAACAGCTGTACACCACTGCACTTCCAGGATACTGATGCCCTTCTTGCCAGAGCTGGATAGCATATTTATTTAACAACAGACACAGCCTCACAAGGACAGATGACATGGGGTTCCCCCTCCAATGCTGGGTACTCCAGGTGCAGGGCATCATCAAATTCAAGCATTTTGTGTTCAAGGCACTGAGTGGTCAACCAGTGAGATCCACCTGCAGGAAGAACTTCCACCCCTCAATGTTCAGCTAGTGTGTGCCCAAGATGAGCATTTCCACCATGTGTATGTGCATTTTCCTGGGAGCTGCCATGATCCCTTCAGCCTCCACCAGTCTAGGCTACCTCAGATATTCAGTCTAACTGCAACGTAGGCGGATGGATCCGAGGGAACAAGAAAGATACCTTGGAAGGATGACTACTAACCCATCGATGGGAGCCCTAGTCAGAGACACAGAGGCAACACAACCAATATCGCCTGCTCCGTGGACAACCATGGAGCAGCCCATTAACTTCTGAAATTATGGTTGCAGTTCCTTGACTGGTTGGGCGGTGCCCTTGAATACCCTCCCGCAAGCGTCGCAGTCATTGTGGTGATCTGCTGTGCTTTCGATAACATGTCTCTCCAGAGAGGTCTTGATTTGAAAGGGGTGAGACAGTGGAGGAGACAGCTCATCAGGGGGAGGGGGAGCAGGACGCAAGAGAGGTTGGGAAATTGGAGGCAGAGAGAGATGAAGCTCAGCAGAGTGATTACCCAGCTAAAATGATGAGGTGGCCTCCTCGAGCCAACCTCTGGGGAAAGGATCTCCCTGCTTTCTCTCTAAGAGCCTCCAACATTACATTCAGGTTGGCATAAATAAAGTGAGGGCTGCCCTGTCCCAGGTGTCAGACATCGCGCTGTCCGATGACATCTCACTTCTGTTTTGTGCTGCGCAAGGTTTTGGTTCAAACCACGGATCTCTCCCTCAGGACAATCAGCAGCCCTAGTGATAGCTGCCATGAGTCCCACAGTTCATCTTACCAACCTCCATTGTCACCCCCTCCTTGGCTTCAGGTAGACAGGACACCCACCTCGATGTCAATTAAGGGCTCTCCCTGTGACCTTGAATATCTGAACTTTAACCAATTTTCCACCAGATGCTAACTGGTTTCTGACTGAAAAACAGACCCAGCTCCTATTTCTCGCCTCCATGACGAAAATTGAACCCCTCCCGCAAGGGAGGGTCATTGTGGTGGTCTGCCGTGCATCTGTGATTCCAAAGTCTAACTCACCAAAATAAATTGTGAGCAATCGTGACCCTAACACTGATCCCAACTATCCAATTTCTGCCACTCAGAATAACTACCCTTTACCTCTACTCTCGGAGTCTTTCAGCCAGCCACCTATCTATTCTATTTGTGCACTGACAATATTCATTGGTCTATTTCATGGTACCTTATCAGAAGCATTTTATAAATGTAAACATTTTGCATCTATTATGCTACTCTTGTCTTGTTTGAAGAGGAGCGGTATTCCTCATGCTATAACCACTAGTCTCGATAAACAGAGAGAGATGCCTGCAGTGCCTCACGGACAATGGATAATTACAGATGGACTCTCTCTATTATCTTTTCAAATAATTCAATGAGGTTGGTCAAGCAAGAATTTCCCTTTTAAATTCCATGCTGTATATTATTATATTTTTGATTTCTGTATGTTTCTCTATTTTAATTTTATGAGGGTAACCCCAATTTTCTGCCAACTACTGATGTTAAGTTGACTGGTCTATAATGTCCTGGATATGTTCCACCTTCTTTCATTTTTTTGTGAATATTTTTATTGAACATAACACAAAAACAGGGACAGTGCCCCAAAACCCCTCCCTCTTCCCCCCGAACAGCTGACAATGACCAGCTCTTTAAAATATATAACAAATAGATGCCATCTTATATTCTCCTCCCAATCGACCCCCCTCAGCGTGTATTTAACTTTCTCTAAATACACAAATTCCAGGAGGTTCCCCTGCCACACCGAGGCACTGGGTGGTGTAGCTGACCTCCACTCCAGCAGAATCCACCTGTGAGCAATCAGCCAGATGAAGGCTAAAACATCTGCCCCGACTCCCACCTATAACTCCGGCAGCTCTGACACCCTGAATGTGGCCTCGAGAGGACCCGCCTCCAGCTCCCTGCCTAAGATCGGTAGCACGGTGCTGGAGAAAGAGCCCCATAAATTCGCGAGCTTAGGATATGCCCAGAACATATGTACATGGTTCGCTGGGCCCCTCCCACACTTTACCCCCTCAAACACCCGACTCCTCCTTGCCCTCGTTAAGTGTGCCCGATGCACCACCTTCAGTATGAGGCCGAGCCTTGCACATGATGACGCGGCATTCACCCTCCCTAAGGCCTCAAACCACACTCCCTCCTCCACTTCACCCCCTAGCTCCTCCTCCCATTTCACCTTCATCCCCTCGAGTCAGGCCCCATTCTCTGCTAGCAGCCTCCCAGAGATACGTGGGGTTTTACCCTCCTCCAACCTGGCCTGCGACAGTACGCTCTCCACCAACGACACGGGCGGTGGAACTGGACAACTCGAATAAACCTTCCTCGCAAAATTCCAGACTTTTTACATTCGCTCTTAAATATAATTATAACCACCTGTCAACTACTCTGATGAGGGATAAATATTGTCCATGGGGACAACGATGGAAAGCATTCCCCTGCTCTTCTTTGGAATAATGTAATAGGTCTGAACTTTACACTCCACCCACTGCCCCCTGCAGTCGATTTCAGCGGGAGCGGAGCAGGTTAGTCAATTTCAGCGGGAGCAGTGCGCAAGTGATTTCTGGGAGGTAAGTTTCTCCTTTAAAAACACTTGTCTTTGCAGGAGCAGGCCAGTCGATTTCAGCGGGAGCGGAGCAGGTTAGTCAATTTCAGCGGGAGCAGTGCGCAAGTGATTTCTGGGAGGTAAGTTTCTCCTTTAAAAACACTTGTCTTTGCAGGAGCAGGCCAGTCGATTTCAACGGGAGCAGAGCAGGTTAGTCAATTTCAGCGGGAGCAGTGCGCAAGTGATTTCTGGGAGGTAAGTTTCTCCTTTAAAAACACTTGTCTTTGCAGGAGCAGGCCAGTCGATTTCAGCGGGAGCGGAGCAGGTTAGTCAATTTCAGCGTGAGCAATGCGCAAGTGATTTCTGGGAGGTGAGTTTCTCCTTTAAAAACACTTGTCTTTGCAGGAGCAGGCCAGTCGATTTCAGCGGGAGCAGAGCAGGTTAGTCAATTTCAGCGGGAGCAGTGCGCAAGTGATTTCTGGGAGGTAAGTTTCTCCTTTAAAAACACTTGTCTTTGCAGGAGCAGGCCAGTCGATTTCAGCGGGAGCGGAGCAGGTTAGTCAATTTCAGCGGGCGCAAGTGATTTCTGGGAGGTAAGTTTCTCCTTTAAAAACACTTGTCTTTGCAGGAGCAGGCCAGTCGATTTCAGCGGGAGTGGTACGTTAGTGATTTCTGGGAGACCTTCACAGGAGCAGGCTAGTCAATTTCAGCGGTAAACACTTACCTGGTCCCGTTTTCGGTTCCTCTTTGCTGTTTTAAAAAAAAAAATTTAGTGTTTAAGGCGGGCACAGGAAGTTCGACCCGCGGACTTCTGGGAAGACCCTCACCAATAAATTCTGGTGAAGAGGAAACCCGAGACACTACACGTGTAGTGTCTCCCACCCGCCCTCCTCCTCTAACCTAATAATAAAACCCATTGGTGTGAGGTAAGTACCATATTTTATTATTATTTTTTTTTTGTTTAATTTAATTTAGTTGTTAGCCAGATCTTGGTAGAAAGTTAGAGGGATGGCAGGGAACGGAGTGCAATGTTCCTCCTGCAGGATGTTTGAGGTGAGGGATGCCGTTAGTGTCCCTGCTGATTTTACCTGCAGGAAGTGCTGCCATCTCCAGCTCCTCCAAGACCGAGTTAGGGAACTGGAGCTGGAGTTGGAAGAACTTCGGATCATTCGGGAGGCAGAGGGGGTCATAGATAGCAGCTTCAGGGAATTAGTTACACCAAAATTTGGAGATAGATGGGTAACTGTAAGAGGGACTGGGAAGAAGCAGTCATTGCAGGGATCCCCTGCGGTCGTTCCCCTGAGAAACAAGTATACCGCTTTGGATACTTGTGGGGGGGACGACTTACCAGGGGTAAGCCATGGGGTACGGGCCTCTGGCATGGAGTCTGTCCCTGTTGCTCAGAAGGGAAGGGGGGAGAGGAGCAGAGCATTAGTAATTGGGGACTCGATAGTCAGGGGCACAGATAGGAGATTTTGTGGGAGCGTGAGAGACTCACGTTTGGTATGTTGCCTCCCAGGTGCAAGGGTACATGATGTCTCGGATCGTGTTTTCCGGGTCCTTAGGGGGGAGGGGGAGCAGCCCCAAGTCGTGGTCCACATTGGCACTAACGACATAGGTAGGAAAGGGGACAAGGATGTCAGGCAGGCTTTCAGGGAGCTAGGATGGAAGCTCAGAACTAGAACAAACAGAGTTGTTATCTCTGGGTTGTTGCCCGTGCCACGTGATAGTGAGATGAGGAATAGGGAGAGAGAGCAATTAAACACGTGGCTACAGGGATGGTGCAGGCGGGAGGGATTCAGATTTCTGGATAACTTGGGCTCTTTCTGGGGAAGGTGGGACCTCTACAGACAGGATGGTCTACATCTGAACCTGAGGGGCACAAATATCCTGGGGGGGAGATTTGTTAGTGCTCTTTGGGGGGGTTTAAACTAATGCAGCAGGGGCATGGGAACCTGGATTGTGGTTTTAGGGTAAGGGACAATGAGAGTATAGAGGTCAGGAGCACAGATTTGACGTCGCAGGAGGGAGCCAGTGTTCAGGTAGGTGGTTTGAAGTGTGTCTACTTCAATGCCAGGAGTATACGAAATAAGGTAGGGGAACTGGCAGCATGGGTTGGTACCTGGGACTTCGATGTTGTGGCCATTTCGGAGACATGGATAGAGCAGGGACAAGAATGGATGTTGCAAGTTCCGGGGTTTAGGTGTTTTAGTAAGCTCAGAGAAGGAGGCAAAAGAGGGGGAGGTGTGGCGCTGCTAGTCAAGAGCAGTATTACGGTGGCGGAGAGGATGCTAGATGGGGACTCTTCTTCCGAGGTAGTATGGGCTGAGGTTAGAAACATGAAAGGAGAGGTCACCCTGTTGGGAGTCTTCTATAGGCTTCCAAATAGTTCTAGGGATGTAGAGGAAAGGATGGCGAGGATGATCCTGGATAAGAGCGAAAGTAACAGGGTAGTTATTATGGGAGACTTTAACTTTCCAAATATTGACTGGAAAAGATATAGTTCGAGTACATTAGATGGGTCGTTTTTTGTACAGTGTGTGCAGGAGGGTTTCCTGACACAATATGTTGACAGGCCAACAAGAGGCGAGGCCACGTTGGATTTGGTTTTGGGTAATGAACCAGGCCAGGTGTTGGATTTGAAGGTAGGAGAGCACTTTGGGGACAGTGACCACAATTCGGTGATGTTTACGTTAATGATGGAAAGGGATAAGTATACACCGCAGGGCAAGAGTTATAGCTGGGGGAAGGGCAATTATGATGCCATTAGACGTGACTTGGGGGGGGATAAGGTGGAGAAGTAGGCTGCAAGTGTTGGGCACACTGGATAAGTGGGGCTTGTTCAAGGATCAGCTACTGCGTATAAGTATGTACCGGTCAGGCAGGGAGGAAGGCGTCGAGCGAGGGAACCGTGGTTTAAGCTTGTTCAAGGATCAGCTACTGCGTATAAGTATGTACCGGTCAGGCAGGGAGGAAGGCGTCGAGCGAGGGAACCGTGGTTTACCAAGGAAGTGGAATCTCTTGTTAAGAGGAAGAAGGAGGCCTATGTGAAGATGAGGTATGAAGTTTCAGTTGGGGCGATGGATAGTTACAAGGTAGCGAGGAAGGATCTAAAGAGAGAGCTAAGACGAGCAAGGAGGGGACATGAGAAGTATTTGGCAGGTAGGATCAAGGAAAACCCAAAAGCTTTCTATAGGTATGTCAGGAATAAGCGTATGACTAGCGAAAGAGTAGGACCAGTCAAGGACAGGGATGGGAAGTTGTGTGTGGAGTCTGAAGAGATAGGTGAGATACTAAATGAATATTTTTTGTCAGTATTCACTCAGGTAAAAGATAATGTTGTGGAGGAGAATGCTGAGACCCAGGCTAATAGAATAGATGGCATTGAGGTACGTAGGGAAGAGGTGTTGGCAATTCTGGACAGGCTTAAAATAGATAAGTCCCCGGGTCCTGATGGGATTTATCCTAGGATTCTCTGGGAGGCCAGGGAAGAGATTGCTGGACCTTTGGCTTTGATTTTTATGTCATCATTGGCTACAGGAATAGTGCCAGAGGACTGGAGGATAGCAAATGTGGTCCCTTTGTTCAAAAAGGGGAGCAGAGACAACCCCGGCAACTATAGACCGGTGAGCCTCACGTCTGTAGTGGGTAAAGTCTTGGAGGGGATTATAAGAGACAAGATTTATAATCATCTAGATAGGAATAATATGATCAGGGATAGTCAGCATGGCTTTGTGAAGGGTAGGTCATGCCTCACAAACTTTATCGAGTTCTTTGAGAAGGTGACTGAACAGGTAGACGAGGGTAGAGCAGTTGATGTGGTGTATATGGATTTCAGCAAAGCGTTTGATAAGGTTCCCCACGGTAGGCTATTGCAGAAAATACGGAGGCTGAGGATTGAGGGTGATTTAGAGATGTGGATCAGAAATTGGCTAGCTGAAAGAAGACAGAGGGTGGTGGTTGATGGGAAATGTTCAGAGTGGAGTTCAGTTACAAGTGGAGTACCACAAGGATCTGTTCTGGGGCCGTTGCTGTTTGTCATTTTTATCAATGACCTAGAGGAAGGCGCAGAAGGGTGGGTGAGTAAATTTGCAGACGATACTAAAGTCGGTGGTGTTGTCGATAGTGTGGAAGGATGTAGCAGGTTACAGAGGGATATAGATAAGCTGCAGAGCTGGGCTGAGAGGTGGCAAATGGAGTTTAATGTAGAGAAGTGTGAGGTGATTCACTTTGGAAGGAATAACAGGAATGCGGAATATTTGGCTAATGGTAAAGTTCTTGGAAGTGTGGATGAGCAGAGGGATCTAGGTGTCCATGTACATAGATCCCTGAAAGTTGCCACCCAGGTTGATAGGGTTGTGAAGAAGGCCTATGGAGTGTTGGCCTTTATTGGTAGAGGGATTGAGTTCTGGAGTCAGGAGGTCATGTTGCAGCTGTACAGAACTCTGGTACGGCCGCATTTGGAGTATTGCGTACAGTTCTGGTCACCGCATTATAGGAAGGACATGGAGGCTTTGGAGCGGGTGCAGAGGAGATTTACCAGGATGTTGCCTGGTATGGAGGGAAAATCTTATGAGGAAAGGCTGATGGACTTGAGGTTGTTTTCGATGGAGAGAAGAAGGTTAAGAGGAGACTTAATAGAGGCATACAAAATGATCAGGGGGTTAGATAGGGTGGACAGTGAGAGCCTTCTCCCGCGGATGGAAATGGCTGGCACGAGGGGACATAGCTTTAAACTGAGGGGTAATAGATATAGGACAGAGGTCAGAGGTAGGTTCTTTACGCAAAGAGTAGTGAGGCCGTGGAATGCCCTACCTGCTACAGTAGTGAACTCGCCAACATTGAGGGCATTTAAAAGTTTATTGGATAAACATATGGATGATAATGGCATAGTGTAGGTTAGATGGCTTTTGTTTCGGTGCAACATCGTGGGCCGAAGGGCCTGTACTGCGCTGTATCGTTCTCTGTTCTATGCCATGGATGGGAAGCTTACCCTTGCCCCAATTCTTCCCTTCCCCCTTCCGGGATCAATTTTTAGGCTGACAGCTGCCGGATAACAGAGTGAGAAATGGAAAATTTACGATCCTCCATCTTGGGCAGGAAAGTAGGGTAGGAAGTCCCCTTCTGACTGGCAGTATCGTCCCCTCAAGGACCGGGCACCTCAGGACTCCCTTGCCCCCACTGGCCTAAACCCCTATAACACAATTGGCCCCGTCATGACCCTCCCCTCCCCCCCCCCCCCAGGACCCCTACCCCCCAGGACCCCTACCACTTACCTTGACACGGGCCCCCAACTCAATCCCAGACATGGCACATCTTCTGGCCAATCTGATTGGCCGACAGCTTTCTCAGGCAAGGACTTCCATCCAAATGAGGACTGAAGTCCCGCCTGTTTCCAATCAATGATCATTGAGCATAAAATGGCAGTCGGCCTGTCAGCGTCGGCAGTGACGCGTTCGCGGGTGGTAGCGATCGGAACTCTGGAGTGGCACATGAGCCCACCAGCATTGCGAGAATTACCACTGAGCCAAAGCTGACCTTGGAACGGCTGCGAAACACCCTGCAGCTGCAGATCGTGGGAACAAACCATTTGATGCGGAGTTAAATGCTGTTGCGCAGCTATATTGCAGGGATCCTGTAATTCCTGAACCTATTAGGCTAGTCAGAGGCTTTAATCCACAAATGGAGCAGATCGTCCGTGTTCCTCCTTGACAGCATCTTAATTCAATGAATTTGCTGCTCGTCAATCCTTATTATAAGCTGCGGTTAATAAACGCTGAGCCCCAGACAGCCCTTTTAATGAGAACGTCACAAGGAATGTAAGGGGATCACTAACCGAGATTTGAAAACAAGGTGTTCTCCTTGGGAGTTCAAACTTGACTGACATCAATGGAAATAGCAATCGGGAGAGATGTAAAGCGAGCTGCCAACCTCCTGTCACCTGTTTCGCACCGTGGCTCACAGGTCAGCATCCTGCAAAACTCCCAGAGTTCACGGAATTGCTTAGATGGATGTGGTATGCGATAAATGATTGTGTTCATGAACATTCTAAGTGTTTACTATTACTAGTGTGTGAGTGTACTGACATTATGTGACAGCACTGCTTTAGGTCCGAGCAGTAACCTTGGCTCAGATTGGAGCTTGAAATTGCACTATTCTTCTGAAACGACCTTATATTGCATGGCTTCCGCCCAACTCATTTGCATAATCACAAAAGTAGAATCTTCTGTGCACCAGTGCAATCAGTCCACGCAGTAGACCATCATTTCTTCACCTTGTATTAATAATTTTCATTGATATATTTAAGAGTGGTAACTTGGTGCAGTTTTATTAATACAGCTGAAAATGGATATAATTACAAAAAAAAGGCATCCTGGTGTCCAGATCACCACTTGTGAGTTTAAATTTTTTGAATCACTGAAAATGTCTTAAAAAACATACCGATTTACTCGCTTCACGGGTGAATACCAGTCAGCTTCTTAGTAAATTAGCCTTTTTAATTAAAAAAACTTATAAAATGTGCCCTTGTGCCTAAAAATGAAGCTTCCTTGAATGATTCGACACGGGTGCAATGAACAGAAACTTAATTGGCAGCAAAATTATACCGATCTGGGGTCATGGCCATTGTTGGGGGCAGGGCCGGCTTCCAGCACAAATGTTTTTTTAAAAATTACGTTGTTTGACATAACTTGTACGTAAAATCCTGTGATCTTTTACGCTGGTTTGGAAACTCCAGGCCTATACTCTGCAAACCACCGTATGGTCCTGCAACATCGAACCATATTACATAAGGCGACTTTGACCTTAGATGCGGATTCAGTTGGTTGGACAGCTGTTTCATGATGCAGGGCAGAGGTTATTCATGGCCTTCTCAACCTTGCCCCTCGTCTGAGGTGTGGTGATTCACAAGTTAAATCACCACCAGTCAGCTCTCCCCTTCAAAGGCGAAAGAAAGCAGCCTATGGTCATCCAGGACTATGGTGAATTTACTGGTGCAATCTGTGAGAATTTTCAAAAGGCTTCATGTATCAGGGTAACACTGCAACACCTGGCCACGTGGCACCACTTAAAGAAACTGTTTTGGACAGCTTTTTAAAACGTTTTTAATAGCATCATTTATTATCTTTTTTTTAAAATCACATCACCCAGATTTCTTTCCGACTGCGGTTTAAAGGCTTTGTAACCCATTATGCTGCTAACCCTTATATTTTCTGTTTGTTCCTTGTTGACAAAACACACTGTAAAAAGCATTTAACAAATTTAAATCTCATCTATCTACATCTACAAACTGTCAGCAGGACAATTAGCTAGCCATCAATTTCAGAGTATTTTTTTCCTACAATTAAAATTCAAAGTGTCTTTTTTTTTGTTTGTTTTTTTCCTCTCATTTGGCACCAATGAGTACTGCTGCTCTATTGTTCCCGAAAAACAAAGTTGCTTCAAAGCGGGCAGTATCCCTTTTATGTTTGCCTATATGGGTAACTTTATAGCCCCGCAAAACACTGTGTAGCTTTTTTTTTAAGGCCAATAGATGGTGCCTCGTGATGTACAATATGATCTTAGAAATAAAGTTTCCAGTTTGTATGGGACAAAGCACAATGCTTTTATGTACAATAAACTGCATGGCCACGAGCCGGATCGTCAACCCCAACTGCATTGAAAAGGGACTGAAATGCTTCTTGACCAAGTCTAGGAGCTCTGTGATTTGTGCCTATGCTTTCTCTGGGGTGGGAGGTTTCATTGTGAACGGTGAAACACTGATTTTTACAACCCTTCCCCCATGTTTGAAGTCAATGAGCAATGTAGGTCGGCGTAATAGTCAAATCAGAGCATTAATTGGGTGTTTTCTTTCCCAGTGTCGAAGGAGAGTGCTACTGGGCAGTGTGCTAAAGTCAGTGGGGAGTAACACTGAACAGTATAAAGTCGATGGAGAGTGATATTGGGCAGGGCGTGAAAGTAAATGCAGAGTAACATTGGGGGTGGGTGCAAAACAAGCTTTCCATCTGCTCCCAGGGTTTTCCTGCCCAACGAGTTGGGCTGTAATTGTCATCCACTACCCACCCTGAAGATTCAATGTGCTTCATTCAAGCCAGAAAAGGGATACTGCGGATTAATACGAACAGACGCTATGGCACATCGGAACCATTGTTGACTTCATATGAAGAGAAAGAAACATGGGAAAAAAAGACTTTTTTTTCCCTTTTTTTCCTTGATTTTTTTTTACAAACATGGATGACAACTTCATTTATTTACTGTTAACACTGTATCATCATAAACAAAACCAGTATAAATGAAAAATTGTCTTCAAATATCTACATCTAAAACTTTAGGCAGTGAAAGAGAGAGAGAGAGAGTCTCATCAAATGAGCGTGTGGAATGATGCTCATAATATCAGCGATTGATGGGGTTTTCTGTTAGTGACCACACAAACAAATCCACATACCAGAACAAACAATACTGCTAAATACTTCCTTCAGTTAGTTACTTGATAAAAAAAAGAAAACTCAGAAATTCACACATCTGATCAAATTCGCTTAACACATTTTTTTTTGTCCATAATTGAAACAGTATTAAGAATAAGAGACGGAAGGAGTACTTTGGCATTGCTGTAATGGACACAATGCTCTCATCGATCAGTAATGTACATCCAATACTTCACAACAAAGCATTAAAACGAAAGAAAGAACCCAAGAAGGCGACGAGAGAAATGGTCTTGCTGTACTGAAGAAAACCTGACTGCAAACTACAAGCTGTGACACACAATCAGTTGAGAATGTTTGTTTCCAAGAGGTGACAGACTGTCCCCGTGACAAGTGTAAACACATTCAGGTTCTTGTGCTTGACCTCTGACCTTGCCTCTCCAACCTCCCTCCTATCGCTTTCAACTACTTTCCACTGCCAACTTTCATTCCTCTCCACAATGCCATTTTCTTTGCACGCTTCTGATGTTCTTTGTCAGCCCCCCCTCCCCCCCCCCCCCCCCCCCCCCACCTGATCCTCATCATCCCCTGCTCCTCTGGATGCACAACAAGAACTTTTAATCCTTCCCCCAAACCCCACCCAAATCACCAACCACCCCACCCCCTCTCTGGCGAGCAAATTTTCCATCTCCTTTGTATGAGCTGAATGTCACTTGCATTTCTCTCCGTACCTATCCGTCTGACCGCCATCTGTCATGATTCACCCGATGACTGTCCTACGGAACAGACCACTGATAGACTAAGACTTGCTGAAAAATGTCTTGTGGTATTCATGCACATGCACAGTTCCCAGGGTCTTGTATAATGATTCTTTTCTTGTGTATCTGCCGCCTCTGCTCAGACCCAAGAGGCCAACCGCTTAGACCCAGGAGTCGGGTGAGGCCGGGTAGTGGCTCGTCTCGTAGTTTAACTCACTATAGGGACGGGCGGCGGAATAGAAATCAACATAATTGCCAGTTGACTTCAGGCCGAGATGCATGTTGTATTCACTGGCTGCTGGGCGACTGTGCACTTGGTCTTCAAAGAAAGAGTCATCGTAATTTGCTGTTGAGTTTTGATAGGGCTGATAGGTATCATAGTCTTTCCTACTGGGTTCCTGTGCAGCAGGCTGTGATGAGACCTATTGAGAAGAAGATACGGACCATAATTCTTGTTTCATTTAAACACCAACAATTTGTATTATTTCAGGGCCTTCAACATAATGAAATGATCCAAAATTTGCCACTGAGCCAAATAGAGACATATTAGGAGAGTTGACCAAAATCTTGGTCCTAGGTTTTAAGTAATGTCTTAAAGGAGGACACAGAGATAGATACGTTTAGGGAGGGAATTCCTGAGATTTGGGCCTTGGCAGCTAAAGGGATGGTTGCCAATGGTGACGTTATCAAAATCCAGGATGTGCAAGAGGCCAACATTGGAGGAGGCAAACATCTCGGGAGGGTTGTAAGGCTGGAGGAGATGACAGAAGTTAGGAGGGGGGAAGGCACGGAGCGATTTGGAAACAAGCATGAGAATTTTAAAAATATTGCTTATATGTAAGCCTGTGGAAGTCAATGCGGACAGGGATGATGGGTGAAGGGGATGTGGTGTGAAGTAAGATACGGGAAGCAAATCTTTGATGAGTTTAAGTTTGTGGAGGTGGAAGATGGAACGCCAGCCAGAAGTGCATTGGAATATTCAAGTTTAGAGGTAACAAAGACATGGACGAGGGTTTCAGCAGCAAATGAATTGATGCAGGAGCTAAGGCAGGTGACGCTACGGAACTGAAAGTAGGCGAGCTTAATAATAGTGCGATCATGTGGTCAGAAGCTTACGTTGGGGTCTAATAAATCACCAAGGTTGAGGACAGCTGGTTTTGCCTCAGATAGTTGCCGAGGAAAGGGATTGAATTGCTGGCTAAAGAACACAGTTTGTGGTAGGGACCAAAGACAATGGCTGAATTTTCCAGTGGGCACAGGCCCATCTGTAGTCCACTCATGACACGAGTGTGCCCACTGGCATAATTTTCTAGTTTATTGCTTTCTCACTTGCCTAACAATTAATGAAGATTGGTAGTGTCAGAAAATGTGAAGCTTTTAAAACTTTTTGTATTTTTTTAAACTTTGCACTTCATGGGTGTGCATTTTGTATCAGCTCCTGGTAGATGAAGGGTTAATTTCCGAAATGTGAGGAAATATTGCCTGTATGACTTGAGTTAATTCACATTCATAATCTAATGGGGATTGATGGTGTGAATTGATAATGTGAATAGGAAAAGAGAAGTGGAGGGCAGATGTACAAACAATCTCATCAGATATTATCAAAGGATATGCTTTAAAATGTATAGACTGATGGATTTAAATGAATACACGGGTCACCAAGTCTGACAGGTGGTTATACAAGAAAAAGTTAACAATATCTAAATGGAAAGCAGATTCAAAATGCAGCTAGGCAGAGGGATCTGGGTGTCTTTGTTCATGAATGGCAGAAAGTCGGTATGCAGGTACAGTATGTAATTAAAAAGGCAAGTGGAATGTTAAGGTGTATTGCAAAAGGACTGGAGTATAAAAGTAGAGAAGTGTTGTAATTGTATAGGGTGTTGCTGAGACCACATCTGGAGTATTGTGTCCAGTTTTGGTCTCCTTATTTGAGGAAGGACGTGGTGGCATTGGAGGCAGTTCAGAGGAGATTCGCCAGTTTGATTCTGGGGATGAAAGAGTTGACTTATGAGGAGAGATTGAACAGTTTGGGCTTATACTCGCTGGAATTTAGAAGGATGAGAGGGGATCTGATCGAGATACAAAAGATACTAAAAGGGATAGACGAAGTAAACGTTGACCAAATGTTCCCCTTGTAGGGCAATCTAGAATGAGAGGTCACAGATATAGGTTGAGAAGCAGTAGACTGAGACTGAGGTGAGGAGGAACTACTTCTCACAGAGGGTGGTGAATTTGTGGAACTCACTGCCCCATAGTGTAGTGCAATTTGAATCATTAAATGGTTTCAAGGAGATAAATATATTTCTGAAAAAAATGGGTTATAGGGATATGGGGAAAAGATAGGGACGTGGATTTGAGACCAGGGAGAGATCAGCCATGATCTGATTGAATGGTGGAGCAGGCCCGAAGGGCTGAATTGCCAACTTCTGCTCCTAATTCGTATGTTCCGAAGAATAGGCAGCTTATGAGTTAAGGATATCGAGTTTCGGTTGTGATCATGGGTCTTGATCACAATTGATGAGTTAACAATAGTATTGACAAATAAAAATAATAAGATCAAAGCATAATGACAGCATTAGAACATCAGGAAGAGCCCTGGCTACAGAGGATAAAAGTGACAAACAGGTCATAGCACAAATATCAAAAAGGCATAGGGAGAGAAAAGAGAAAAGGAGTCATAAGTTGTCTGTAGCCAATAGTCAGTGAGAAGTAAAAACACCTGGGCGGGATTCTCCGACCCCCCGCCGGGTCGAAGCATCTCCGGCGGGCGGCGTGGATCCTGCTCCGCCGGCTGCCGAATTCTCCAGCGCTGGGGATTTGGCGGGGGCGGGAATCGCGCCGCGCCGGTCGGCGGCCGCTAGCAGCGCCCCCCCCCCCCGGTGATTCTCCGGCCTGTGATGGGCCTAGTGGCCGCCTGTTTTCGGCCGGTCCCGCCGGCGTAAATTAGAGTAGGTACTTACCGACGGGACCTGGCTGCGCGGGCGGCCTCTGGGGTCCTCGGTGGGGGGGGGAGGGAGGGATCTGGCCCTGGGAGGTGCCCCCACGGTGGCTTGGCCCGCGATCGGGGCCCACTGATCCGCGGGCGGGCCTGTGCCGTGGGGGAACTCTATCCCTCCGCGTCGGCTGCTGTGGTCCTCCGCGATGGCCGACGCGGAGATGAACCCCTCCTGCACATGCGCTGGGATGACGCCAGCACATGCTGGCGCTCCCGCGCATGCGCCAACACGCGCCGGCCGGCGGAGGCCCTTCGGCGCCGGTTGGCATGGCGGCATGCCCCTTCCCCGCTGGCCGGCACAGCACAAACCACTCCGGCGCCGGCCTAGCCCCTGAAGGTGCGGAGGATTCCGCACCTTCGGGGCGGCCCGATGCTGGAGTGGTTCACGCCACTCCTTTGTGCCGGAGTTGCCCGCCCCGCCGGTTTGCGGAGAATCCCGCCCCTGAACTATGGTACTGAATGCCTTTGCTTGTTAAGTATAATAATAATCTTTATTGTCACAAGTAGGCTTACATTAACACTGCAATGAAGTTACTGTGAAAAGCCCCTAGTTGCCACATTTCGCCGCCTGTTCGGGTGCACAGAGGGAATGTTCGGACTGTCCAAATTTACCTAACAGCACGTCTTTCGGGACATGTGGGAGGAAACCGGAGCACCCGGAGGAAACCCACACAGACACAGGGAGAACGTGCAGACTCTGCACAGACAGTGACCAAGCCGGGAATTGAACCTGGGACCTTGGCGCTGTGAAGCCATAGTGCTAACCACTATGCTACCGTGCTGCCCCTTTTGTTGATTAATAAATTGTCCTGATACCACCGCGTCAACATCTCCTTGTCCAGAATTTATAGATTGGTGTCTGAACATCTTGCAATAGGTTCCTGAGGCTGGAGGGCCAATCAGAGAGCTTGCACACAGGGCAGTGGTCCCACTGGGAGTGTAGGTGTTGCTGAGGTTGAAAGGTGAGCATGAAGGCGTCTTAACATGTAGGTGCCCTGCAGAGAAATCATCAAATAAAGCAGCCTGAAACCAGTATGACCATTGGAGCGAAGGGGAATCCCCTCTGCAGAATTGATCTCAGAAACGGCTGTGGCCTTCCACTCCCACAGCTTCTGGCTCTGGCCCTATCTGACTGCCCCCGAGTGACCACCTGAAGTGTAAAATTGCAGGCTGCTCCAATGGTGGGAGGTTATCAGCACTGTCATAGAGTGGTCCCCAAGTGGGGCCTTATTTGCCCTAATTGGCTGCCCACCTCCATGGAACTCTGCGACTGTTTCCAGCCCACTCTGAGAGATTTTCCCAGAGGTGGGAATACATCGGGCAGCAGTCCTATTGTCACAGCAACTCCTATTCTCCCACACTCCCATCTGCCTACTAGCTCTGTCTCATGTATAATGGCTTCACTCTTCCTAACTGTAATATTTTATTTTATTTATTTTTTAATTAAAAAAAAATAAATTTAGAGTACCCAATTCATTTTTTCCAATTCAGGGGCAATTTAGCGTGGTTAATCCACCTACCCTGCATGTGTTTGGGTTGTGGGGGCGAAACCCACGCAAAAACGGGGAGAATGTGCAACCACACGGACAGTGATCCAGAGTCTGGATCGAACCTGGGACCTCGGCGCCGTGAGGCAGCAGTGCTAACCACTGCACCACCGTGCCACCTTTCCTGTCTGTAATTATAGGAGATTTCTGCTTATCTACAACTGGATGTCAAACCAGCAGTCAGGCCACTTAGAGATTAGTAGAGAGGCTGTGGTGACGTAAAACTGAAAACTATCTGCATATACTTAGAAAGTGACAATGTTTTAGATGGTGTCAGCGAAGAGCAGCATGTAGATGGGAAGGTATTAGGGGGCCAGGGTTTGATTTTTAAGAGATAGCAAATGGTGCGGGAGCAGGTGGAGAGACATTGCACGCAATTCTCTGGCTATGACTGGCTAGGTAAGAATGGAATTGGGGAGTGCCGTCTCAACTAGCTGTCCGACAATGGTGAGGTATGAGGTATATGAAATCTTTTGGCATAGCTGACTACACAATGATTGTGTAGTCAGCTATGCCAAAAGATTTCATTTGTAACTGCATTGTGCTTTGGTGATGTGGCAGGGGCTTTTCACAGTAACTTCATTCATAGAATCATAGAATTTACAGTGCAGAAGGAGGCCATTCGGCCCATTGAGTCTGCACCGGCTCTTGGAAAGAGCACCCCACCCAAGGTCCACACCTCCACCCTATCCCCACAACCCAGTAACCCCACCCAACACTAAGGGCAATTTTGGACACCGTGGGCAATTTAGCATGGCCAATCCACCTAACCCGCACATCTTTGGACTGTGGGAGGAAACCGGAGCACCCGGAGGAAACCCACGCACACACGGGGAGGATGTGCAGACTCCGCACAGACAGTGACCCAAGCCGGAATCGAACCTGGGACCCTGGAGCTGTGAAGCATTTGTGCTATCCACAATGCTACCGTGCTGCCCCTCATTGCAGTGTTAATGTAAGCATATGTAAGTTAATGTGACAATAAAGATTATTATTATGTGTGGATACCTGATTGGAGAGATTCAAACATACTGCTCCAGAAAAGATGAGCACAGTAAGAAGTCTTACAACACCAGGTTAAAGTCCAACATGTTTGTTTCAAACACTAGCTTTCGGAGCACTGCTCCTTCCTCACCTGAGGCTCATCCTAGTCCAACGCCGGCATCTCCACACCAGAAAAGATGGGCACAGGCATGCGAGGCGGCAATACATTCAAGAACTTAGGAGAGGAAAGGGAGGTTGGCCATGGGATGGTTGTTCACAAGGATGGAGAGGTTAAGCATGGTGTTCCTTCTGAGCCAAAGGTTCCCAAACTGGATCGTGGGATGAGATTTTGGGGTCACATATTCTGAGGGAGTAACGATGACTGTGGAGTTCACACTGAGTTTTGTCAGCCGCAAGGCCACTATCAATGTTTGTGTTTTTTGTCCCCTACCTCGGCTTAAGTGTCTGTTCTGTGAGTCCCAATTGCTGCATACCTACAGACTGCAACAAGGTAAATTGTCACTTTTTTCAGTGCAAACCCAGTAGTTTTAACCATCCCCCCCCCCCCCCCCCATGCCCAATAACTCTCTAACCAGCCATGCCCACTCCTTTCACCCCTAGGTTACTCAATGTCTGAGGCATTACAATGGGGTCATATCAGGAAAAAGGATGGGGCGCACTAATCTCAGAAGCATGGGTCCATGGCCTTAATGGCAGCAATTAGGAATGTGTAATGCAGCTGCATGTCAAGTTTAGGGAACTGCGCAATGCAACAAGCCAGCAAACAGGAGCTCGAGGGAACACTGGAGAGTTGTTTTTTTCTTTGAGAGAGCCGATGATGGCAGGTTTAAAGGAGAAGACACAGAAGCTGAGGAGTGAGACCTCTTGGCAACATCGGCTTTCACTGGGGCCAGAAAGGGAAGCTGGTCAGCAATTTAGTGGGAATAGAATCAAAGGAGCAGGAGGTAAACAGGGAGAGGTTGGAGATGGTATGAGGGGAGAAACTTGAGAAAGGTGAGAGGTCGGGCTTGGGCAAGGAAAACCGTGGAGGACGTTTGGCCCCCATGGACTCGGAGAAATGAGGGAAATGCAGAGGCAATTGAATGGTCTCAACCTTAGCAACAAAGACGCCCATGAGCACCTTGCACTTGTTGTTGGAGGCGAGGGTGCAGGAGACAGGGGAGAGAGGTGCTTAACAGAACAAATTGCAGCAGAAAAATAAACACAGAGTTATCTTTGCATTCCAGGATGATTCTGGAATAATTGGCAGATATGCCAGTGGCAGCAGGGCTTGATGCTGCTTTATAACTTTATGTCCTCCAGATTGATCCAGTGGGCAAAAGATGAATGGATTTTCCACGATATACATTCAACTCTGCACCCCTTGGTAAGGGAGGGGAGGGGGGGGGGGGGTGCATGTGAGGGCAAACTAGGGCAATTAGCCAGGGTGAGAGAGTGTGATGGTTTCAGTAAGGACTGAGATATCAAAGGTGTGGTTCAGATGATTAATATCTGCAGAAATTTTGTGGCGAACAAATTTGGGTTGTCAAAAGTGCCGTTGTTGATCATTTTGGAGACAGCTTTTTCCAGGGGTGGGCACAGAAGGATTTAGGTTTAGAAAAGAGAGAGGGAATGTGGGTGGGGGGTGATATGAGGAAGTGATCAGAAAAAGCTTTATCTTGACATGAGGGGGGGGGGGGATTACATGGGAGGAGAGATTACAGGAGGATAGAAAGGAGTGAACTCAGAGGAGAGAGAGAGAATGAGGTGAAATGAAGGTTGATGTCATAATATACGCCAGTATGTCATGGTGCAGACACACACTGATGGACACACAGTGGGACCAATCAACATACACAACACCGCAGCCAATCACCAGTGAGAGCACACGCACAAAAAGACAGGGGACATCAGAGTTCCCGCTCATTCGAGTAGCAGCTAGCTAGTAGGACAGAGCTCACAGCCTGCAACACAGACATTCACCATGTGTTGAGTGCATCAACTGGTTAGGACAAGGCAAAGGTCTTTAGTTAAAGCTGGTATCGTATTTACCCACAGTTCAAGTATGTTTAAATAGTTAACCTTTTAATAAAATAGTGTTGCACTACTTCAAGTGTTGGTGACCTGTATGTGATCCAGAACACCCAACACATCAGTTGAAATCACCAAGAATGAGAAAGTGCTTGGTGCAGAAGCTGAGGGAGAAAAGCCGTGAGAAGATTTTTATAGTACTCAGGTGGGTGGGGGAGGATGAACATTTTAAGTGAGAGGCATGACAGGGAGAACAAGATGAAGTTGCCAAAGGAGGAGAAGGTGTCAGAGAAGTAGAGGGACAGATCAAGGTGTAGTTTGGTGACGCAGGTCACTGTAACTGTGACTGTCTGGAGCAAGAGATATTTCAGTTATCATGCTCTGGAGAACTACTTGATTATAATTCAACAATTTTTTACCATTCAAGTATATGTCCAATTTCCTCTTGAAAGGTACTATTGATTCTACCGCCGTTAGCGTTTCAGGCAGGGCCTTCCATATCATAACAACTCACTGAGTTAAATAAATTCTAATCTTTAATTAGAATTGCCAATTATCTTCAACCCTGCGATCTCTTACTGACCAACCCACCAGTGGAAACAGTTTCACCTTATCTACACTGTAAAGGCTCTTCACAATGTTGAGCACCTCTATTAAATCTCCCGTTAACCTTCTCTGCCCTAAGAAGCCCAAGGTGGGGGAATAACCGAGGGCGATTATCACAAAACTGCATCAGTATCAGGATCATGAGAGGATCCTGAGGTGGGCAAGACCAACGAAGAAGAGTAGCTGGGAAGGATACAGAATCCTGGTCTATCAAGACATTGGGGTGGGCTTTGGCAAAACGCAGGGGCGAATTTAACCAGGCGAAATCGGCCCTGTACAGGAACGGAGTAAAATTTGGAATGCTGTTCCCAGCCAGGCTCTGGGTCATGTTCCAAAATAAGGTATATTACTTCAACACCAGGTGGACGAGTTTGTTCAGATGAACAGCCTGGACAAGGGGCAGGCAAGGCAACGCTGAAGGCATGGAGCAAATATGTTTGCGCGGGACTGTGCTGCCTCGCTTTGATCAGAAAGATCAGGTCACAGAGAAAGGCGAGGGCAACGGAACGCAGGTGGAGGTAAGGCACAGGAGGAGGGAGCAGACAGTCAGCGGGTTAAAGACAGGAGTAAGACCAGTCCTGGGAGGGAGCATCACCACACTAGTGGGGATAGCTAGCCCAGAAAGTATGATAATAAGGGGAGCTGCGGCGCACCTTCCAGCAGGGAGGGTGCACATGGCGGGGTGGGGGTGGGGAACACAGGGACATGGAGGGGGAGGGGGAATGCAAAGGGAGAGACAAAGAGGGGGGACAGGGGGGAAGGGGAGATGGTAGGGAGGGCAGTGAGAGAAGGAACATAAGGGGAACAAGAAGAGAAGAAAGGGATGGGTCTCAGATTGGTTTCAACAGGTAAGGTGCAGGTTAAGGGAACAAGATGGCGCTGCAAGCAGCCACTTTGGAGGGTCCCTAAACAAAGAGAAACCCCAGAGTGCAGGGGCGCACCCACATGGCGTACACACAGGTGGCCGCCATGTTGGGTGCCCCCTGGACAAAGGGAAACCCTGGGGCGTAGGGGCCTGACCTCATGGTGGGAACGGTGACCGTGGCCATTTTGGACCATCCCCTAACAAAGGAAAACCACGTAGTGCAGGGGCGCATCCACCAGTTAAATATGGTTGATCCCGTAAGAAGTTGGGGACAGAAAGCTCCCCGCCAGCATTATCACCTGGAATGCCAGAGGACCTAATGGCCCAGTGAAAAGATCCAGAGTCTTTGCCCATTTAAGAAGTTTGAAAGCCAACATTGTCTTCCTGCAAGGGACACACCTGAGGGAGAAGGACCGACTGTGGGTAAGGAAGGCTGGGTGGGGCAGACGTACCATTTGTGCTATGGGATGAGGGTTAGGGGGTAGCAATACTGATTAGCAAGAGGACAGTGTTTACGGTGGCAAGGATGGTTATGGACCCAGGGGGGTGGTACATTATGGTCAGCAGTGTCCTGGATGGGGCGCAGGTAGTTCTGGCTAATGTGTACATGCCCAACTGGGATGACACTGATGTCATAAAAAAGACCATGGCGGAAATCGTGGACATCGACACACATTGACTGATCATGGGGGGGGAGGGGGCAACTTCAACTGTGTACAGGACCTACTGACAGACTGATCAAGCCCCAAAACATAGAAAAAGACAGGCATGGCTAGAGAATTGGGAGCATTCATGGAGCAGATGGGGGCAGTGGACCCACGGCGGTTCCTACACCCTGGTGAGAAGGAATTCTCGATCTTTTCACCAGCGCACAAGATATACACCATATCGACTTCTTTGCAGTGGGGAAATCGGAGCTGTCAGACATAGTAAGGGTGGAATACTTCGCGATAGTCATCTCCAACCACGTTCCACATTACATGGATATGAGGTTGGAGACTGGCTGTGCCCAACGCCCCACATGGAGGTTGAACACGGACCTCTTGGCCGACAAGGCCTTTTACCAGAAAACATCACAGGCCATAGGAGAGTACATTACTAACAACCAGAATGGGGAAGTCTCACCTTCCACATTCTGGGAGGCACTGAAGGCGGTGATTAGGGGGGAGATTACAGCCTACAAGGCGTGTAGAGACAGGTAGGATGGGGGGGGGAGCCAGGCAGCAACTGCTCGATTCCATCCTGAAGGTCGACAGAAAGTACTCCAAGGCCCCGACCATAGAGCTTCTGGTGGAGTGGAAAAAGCTATTAATGAACTTTAACCTGCTATCCACCAGGAAAGCAGTTCACCAACTCCGCCAGATACGGGGGACCTTCTACTAACACGGAGGGAAGGCTTGTCGCCTGATGGCTCACCAGCTGGGAAAGCAGGCAGCCACAAGGGAGATAGCGCAGGTCAAAGATAGCAGAGGCAGACTAGCAGCCAAACCAAAAAAGATCACCAAAGAATTTGAGGCCTTGATGTACACCTCTGAGTCCCCCAACAGGGGTGCGGGGGTGAAACGGCTCCTCAATGGACTGGACATGCCAGTCGTGGGGACGACAGATGAGGCAAGCTGGAAGGACCATTAGGACTGGCAGAGATCATGGAGAGTATCAGCTCCATGCAGACGGGGAAGGCGCCAGGGCTGGACGGGTTCCCAGCAGGCTTCTATCAAATATCTGCACCAGCTCTGGCCCCCCCACCTATGGAAAATGTTCACAGATTCGCTAGCGAGGGGCACCCTGCCTCCAAAGCTAACATAGACCACGATATTACTGATTCCTAAAAAAGACAAGGATCCGATGGAATGCTGATCATAGAGACCCATTTCACTGCTCAATGTCGGCACAAAGATACTCGTGAAAGTCCTGGCCAAGAGACTGGAGAACTGAGTACCAGAAGAGGACCAGACGGGCTTTGTCAAGGGTAGGCAGCTAACAGCAGACATCATGCGGCTGCTGAATACAATAATGACCCCCATCCGGGGAGAGAACATGAGGTGATCGTCTCCATGGACGCAGAAAAGGTCTTTGACAGAGTCGAATGGAAGTACCTCATTGAGATACTGGAGCGGTTTGGGCTAGGGATGGGGTTGACCACGTGGGTGAAACTCCTGTACAACGCCCCCCAGGCAAGCGTTCGGACCAGCACCACCAGCTCTGGATACTTCCAGCTGTAAAGGGGCACAAGGCAGGGATGCCCGCTGTCCTTGCTCTTGTTCGCCCTGGCAATCGAACCACTGGCGATTGCTCTGCGAGACACGAAATAAGACTGGAAGGGCATCCGAAGGGGAGGCAGAGAGCACAGAGTTCCACTCTATGTGGATGACCTGCTCCTCTACATCTCAAACCCACAGAACGGCCTGTAAGTAATTATGAAGCTCCTGGATGAGTTTGGGGCCTTTTCGGGGTACCATCTCAACCTGGGCAAGAGCGAGGCATTCCCGCTGAACCCGAATGGGGGAGGGACAGAGCTGGGTGGTCTAACAATCAAACTAGCCTGAAGCAAATTCCGCTACTTGGGGATCCAGATAGCCCATGACTGGACATGGATCCACAAATGGAACCTGATTAGTCTGGTGGAGAATGTTAAAAAGGACCTACAGAGATGGGATGCACTCCCGCTCTTCCTGGCGGGGAGGATGCAGACCATCAAGGTGAAAGTGCTGCCAAGGTACCTCTTCCTGTCCAGATCCATACCGATCTTCATCCTCAAGGCGTTTTCCCAAGGGATAGACAAAATTATCCTGGTGTTTGTGTGTGTGGGGGGGGGGGGGGGGGAGGGGGGAACCCAAGGATCCCCAAGGCTACACTTCAAAGGGGAAGAAACATGGACATCCTGGCCCTTCGGAACCTGCAATATTACTGCTGGACAGCCACAGCTGAGTGGGTGAGGGGATGGATACGAGAACCGAATACGGAATTGGTGAGGCTGGAGGAGTCCTCCTGCAAGAGAACAACCCTCCAAACCCTCGAAACGGCAGCACCCCCCCCCCCCCCCCCCACCAAAATACACATCCTACCCAGTGGCAGTAGCCACATTGAGGACATGGAACCAAATGAGACAACATTTTGGTTTAACCGAGATGTCCTCTACGGTAACCAGAAATTCCCACCAGCCATAAAGGTGGGGTACCTTTAAGAGGTGTAGACAGGATGGGGGGATGCTGGTGATCAGGGATTTTTACATGGGGGACAGACACGCAATGGAAGAACTGGAGCTACCATAATGGCCGGTATTCAGATCGCAACCTCTCACAAGATCGCATTAGATCTCGCGAGGCATGGCGAGCCGGGTAGACCCCAGAAGAGGATCTTCTGACATCCACCGACCGTCCGCCGTTCAGACGCAATGCGGCCGGTAGATCACGCCTACTATTTCCTCAGGTGGGGGAATCCAGAATAAAGGAGGCTTCACTGAGAGGTAGGCCCTTCAAGAGGAAAATTGGCAGCACTTCTTCAGACAAGGGGTAGTAGAAAACTAGAACAGACTCAGTCAAAAGACTGTGGGAGCTTTCAGAACTGGAATCAATAGATTTTTCTTGGCATATGAAGAAAGGGCAGGTGAATGGAGCTGAGGTTCAGATCAGCCACAATCTAACCGAATGGCAGAAATGGGGTTTGGGATGACCCCATGGGCAGACTATGGGCGGGATTCCCCCCCCCCCCACCCCACCCCGCGCCCGCCCAGGCAACTCTCCTTTGGTTGGCGGCAGGATAACAGGCTTTCCCATGGTTTGCAGCCTCCGCCTCTAGGGAACGTGAAAATTCTCGACCTAAATTTCCATTCCATGGGCAAAGTCAGTTTGCTAGAATTTCCTCCAACACCCAACCACCCACATTTAGGAATAAGTTAGTGAAATGCTCCCTTTTCTCAACGGGGCTGAATTTATTTTTAAATGCCCGGTGACATTTTTCCATTGCTTTGTAAATGTCATCTAAATTGTGATATCATTGAGGCAGAAAGGTTACCAGGGTTCATTAGCAAAGCAAGAGAATAAAGGAGCCGCACTTCTTTCTAACGGCCAGGGTTGAAGTGAGACGAAGATAGAGGAAAGTTGTTGTGATTCTATGCTGGGCTCTTATCACAGTGATGGCTGCTGAAGGTCAAAGGCATCGATCAGGAGTTCTGTAAAGTGTGTAACAAACCTGGTTGTGCTTGGTAGCTTCAACAGGAGTAGCATAGGAATTCCTGTAGCCTGACCCGGCTACTACAGAAAGTTGAGCTGTTCAAATAAAGAAAGAGACACAGTTAAAATGATTGAAAATTCATGCCTCGGCTTGTTGTACAATAGGTCAGGTAGGCATTGGGGAAATCTCCTTTGGCGAATTGCATTTGCTGCCTTTCTACATATCCATATCCTTACCTCCGAGCATGATGTCATTTAAACACATCATGTTCAACTCTGGTGATGTTCTAAACTATAGATCTAGGCTCTTTACCTAAATTCGCACAAAGTAATTCATTATCATCTTACCAGGGGGGGGTCTCGTGCTTCGTAGCATGTCATTGCAGGCAATCCCATTGAAAACGATGGTCCCGACACTGCTCGCAAATACGTGCCTTTTTATTCTTCCACAGGATGTGTGCATCACTAGCTAGGCCCATCCTTGATTACCCTTCAGAAGATGGTGGCGAGCTTGGGGAACACTCATTTTTTGAGTGCAACAAAGGAAATTGGGGTGAAATAGTTCTTAAGTTGAGTCTTACCTGATAGAAAGGTATGCCTGGGTTTCACCCAACCCTCCCATCCCACTGCATCTGAAGGATGCCCAGTTTTAGGGGACCTGGCTGAACTGTACTGTTTTTAAAAATTTGTTCTTAGGATGTGAGTGAGAGGACAATGCTGTGACTATTGCCTGGCCCCCAGTTGTCTTGAAAAGGTGCTGGTGGGTCTTCTTGAACTGCTGTATGTGGTAAAGGCTCCCCTATAAACCACAGTGGCATTAGTGAGGGAATGCCAAGATATTCTCCCAGCAATGGAGGAGGAACTGTGATTTATGTCCAAGTGAATGGTGCGAAGAGGAAGTCGGAGGTGTAGGTTTGAGAGGAGGCTTGTAGAACGGCACGAGAGGCCACAAGGCCTCTATAAATCGAATAGATCTTTGAGGGTGGAGGGGTTCTTGTTCATTTCCAACAGCAACCAGAAGGCACTGCAGCTAACAAGTCACGCTGTTCAAAGTCCCTCAGGTCTGCAGGAGTGCTTCTGTTCCTGTCTCCTGGAGTAGAGGCAACAGGAGAATCAAAGGCTAGAGGTTGTCAGGAATGGGAAAATATGTGAGATCTATTCAGCTTTTACTGTTATGTTCTTTGTTAATATGGAGGCCTTGTGTGAGCAACAGCCGGAACTTGAATGGTAAAAATTCAATTTACCTCACATGCCTCCTCTGCTTCTGATTTTCACTACTTTTCCACGCCTGCTGGATCTCCAGTTGCAGGTTCTTCCACTGTCTCCCCTCTCTCAAATACTTCTCTTGCCCATCCTCTTTCCCACCCATTGCCTGTCCCTCCTGTTTCCAATATTTCCCCTGTTGACTGTTCAACTTGATGACTTTCTCCCATTTAGCTGCCTCTTTAGCTGCGATGAAGCCTCCCATTGCCAATTTCTCCATTGCTTCTGATTTCCCTGCTTTAATTGCTCCTTTTGGTAAGCAGTCCTCTCCTGCTGGTCCCTGCTCCTCTATAAGCTCAGGAACCAGGAGCCTCTACACCTTTCAGTTGGTGGTGGCTGGTTGTGGTTGACTGATCTTCCGAGCCAGTTATTGCTCCCTCATTCGCTGAATACATGTACTGAGCCTGTTTTGTGTGCCTTCATTACCCAATGTGCTGTTCCATATCCTGATCGAATCAGAAACTATCTTGTGCATTGATATAAAAATTATTTACCAGCAGTGGAAATGTGACAAAATAGGGGGTTCTTCATTGATAGTAACAGTTAAATAGTCAGTTGAAACGCTACTATCTGGTTTGCCTGCAGTTAGTGATGTCTCACATACCAACATGGCAGATAGTTCAAGGAAAGTATTATTAAATCAGTGACAGAACTCAAGAAAATTAATGTAAGCAGGATAACAATAACAAGAAATTATTGTACCAAATAGTGACAAACCTCCAGGATCAGAGGATTTCCATCCCAGCATTTGAAGTGGTAGGTGTGAACACTTAAGATGCCCTAACTATAATCTTCCAAAGTTCTCTTCATTCAGAGACTGTTGCTTTAGCTTGGAAATCTGCACATCATTCTTCCATTTAAGAAAGGTAACAAAGGGAAACCAGGGAACTACAGACTAATTAGCCTACCATCTAACCTGGGGAAATCGATAGTCCATAATTAAGGATTGGGTGACTGGACACCTTGAAAATTTTCAGCCGATCAGAGAGCTTTTCAAAAATAAATTTAGAGTACCCAATTGTTTTTTTCC
Source organism: Scyliorhinus torazame (assembly GCF_047496885.1). Classification (NCBI taxonomy): domain Eukaryota; kingdom Metazoa; phylum Chordata; class Chondrichthyes; order Carcharhiniformes; family Scyliorhinidae; genus Scyliorhinus; species Scyliorhinus torazame. The sequence continues at coordinate 285,774,619 of NC_092712.1, read as the reverse complement.
ATTTAAGGGGAAATTTAGCATGGCCAATCCACCTACCCTGCACATATTTTGGGTAGTGGGGGTGAGACCCTCGCAGACACGGGGAGAATGTGCAAATGAGAGAGCTAATATGGATTTGCAAATTATGCCTGACTAATCTGATTGAATATTTTGAAGAGGTGACTAAAGTAGCGGACAGGGTAGTGTCCATGGATGTTGTTTATATGGACTTCCAGAAGGCATCTGATAAATGTCCCTCCCAAAAGATTGTCAGCTGAAGTGGTGGCTCGGTGGCACAGTGGTTAGCACGTCTACCTCACAGCGCCAGAGACCTGGGTCCAATCCCAGCCTCGGGAGACTGTCTGTGTGGAGTTTGCACCTTCTGCCTATGTCTGCGTGGGTTTCCTCCGGGTGTTCCGGTTTCCTTCCACAGTCCAAAGATGCGCAGGTGAGGTGGAGTTACGGGGATAGGGTGGGGAAGTGTGCCTAGATGGGGTCCTCTTTCGGAGAGTTGGTGCAGACTTGACGGGTCAAACAGCCTCCTTGTGCATATAGGGTTTCTATGATTATGTGGCTGGTTCTAACATGTAGTTGGAAACAAATTATTGATCTGGTTGGGAAATTGGTTGAGCAGGAGACATAGAACAGGGATACTGGGCAGATACGCTAATTGACAGGATGTCCTGCAAGGATCTGTGTTGGGACCTCAGCTATTTATTCTATTCATTAACAATTTATCTGATGGAATAGAAAGCCATTTATCCAAAGTTGCTGACGACACAAAGAAAGGCTGCATTGTAGGCAATGCAAATAGAAACATAACATTATAAAGAGATATTTACAGATTAAATGAATGGGCACAACTGTGGCAATTGGCTTTCAGTGTAGGCAGATGGAAGGTCACCTCTTAGAACCTAAAAAGTTTACAACAGGATACTTTCTAAATGGTGAAATGCTAGAAACAGGGTAAGTCCTAAAAGTACAGGTACACAGAACATTAACATGTCATGAGCATGCACAGAAAATAGCCAAGAAAGCTAATAGAATGCTGTTCTTTGTAGCTAGAAGAATAGAATACAAGGGGTAGAGGTCGTGCTTCATATATACAAATCTCTGGTTAGCTTTCACCTTGAAAATTGAGAGGGTTTGTGGATATACCGACACTGGAGAAGGTGAAGCATAGATGTACTAGAATGATATCTCCAAGGGTCAAGTTATGAGGAGAGATTTAATAAACGAGGATTATATTCCTTGGTACTTTAGAAGAATAAGGGGTGATATAATGGGAACATACAGAATAGATCAGCGAAAACCATTTCTGTGAGCTGGGAAGTCTATGACAAGGCACGGGTCTGAAAATTAGAACCAGACCATCTTGTCCCCCTGCACTCCCTGCTATCCCAAAAGGAAAGTTGGCCAGAAACCAACATACCTGTAAGAAATCCACCTGCAGCCATAACATGCTGCGGGTAGGCTAAAGTGGTTTATGTAATGAGTTCTATGTGCATGTACATAAGGGGTTAATTTGTAATCAGTAGCACCAGATGATCACAAGAGGGCTGGACCAACAGGGGTATAAAAGCAACCACATTGTGCCTCTCGCTCTCTCTTTCGGGTGTACTGTGACCAGGACAGGAGTGACCAGGACATGGGTGTAAGATTAGCACAGATGGTTAGTGTAGTTGAACATAGTTACTGTAGTTAGATCTTGTTGACCTTATCACTAGTATCAATGTTAAAGTAAAGAACTCACGTAATTATTGTTATAGTTACTCAATAAACCTTTTGATACTACTGGACGAGTTTGAGTCTTTTTCATCGAGATTCAGAAAACCTCATCAGCAACCAAGGTTTGAGTAACACATATTACACACCATTGCATATCAAGACGCACAAAGAAGTGTAATAAAAGATGATACAGGAGTGTAATAAAAGAGTTTAGAGGGAACTTCTGCCCCTCAGTGGGAGGAAATCCCACTCTAACTGTCCAGGCAACACCAGAGCTCAGTACTTGGGACTGCTGGAGCCCTAAAAAGCTAAGGTCCACGGTTTTAGAATGAGGAGGGGATCATGGAGCCCAAGGAGTGTGGAGAGGGAGGTGAGGGGGCTGGGCTTTAGAGGGCATGTGGCACTGAAAGAGGGGGGGGGGGTGACATATCGGGGAGATGTCACATGATGCACAAGGGACACATCCCAAAAGACGTAGTCCTCCTTTTTTCATGCAGGTGATAAATAAACAGCTGGTCCACCCCTGCCCACGCCAGCCACATTAAATTGCAGGCAGCATATCATCCAGGTCCACATGGCTTGCTAACGAGCCTAATAGACCTTTACTTATTTATTTACATACGGTAAGCAGGCTGTTAATACTGAGACTCGCCCACGTAGCATATTACGGGGGTCAGCTCGGGGATGGGCGGATAACTGGTGGCTGACCACCCAACTTATTTTACATGCAACCTTCCCAAACCCCAGCTGAAAACACGCCCGGGGGCACACACGTAAATACCAGCCCAATGGGTGGTCGTAGTTTGGACCTGCCTTCTGCAAATTCCGATTGGTGCAAGATAAATTGCTAATTTTAGAACCAAGATAAATAGGTTTTAGTTAACTGAAGGCATTAAGGCACATGGGGGCCAAAAGGCAGCAGTTAGGAGTTAGGCCGCACATCTCATTGAATAGTGGTACAGGTTTGATGAGCTAAATAGCCTACTCTTGTTCCTATGTCCCACAGGGTTGAACACATCCATCAATTTTACTGCAGATCCTGCATAATCCTCCATATCAAATTTGTGAAAAATGTGCCACAGCTGGCCTTCCAAACGCAAACTACACCACTTGCCTTGCTGAATACAAGACCACAGCAAGGAAGCTGGAAGGCCGAAGAGGCGGTGACATAAAGAGGAGGAAGATATGCTTTGCTTTCTTAATTTTCTTCAAAGTTCGTTGCTCAAGGCCCTGAATTGGCTGAAAATTCATACTTGGATTGGATTGGATTTGTTTATTGTCACGTGTACCGAGGTACAGTGAAAAGTATTTTACTGCGAGCAGCTCAACAGATCATTAAGTGCATGAAAAGAAAAGGAAATAAAAGAAAATACATAATAGAACATAGAACATGCAGTGCAGAAGGAGGCCATTCGGCCCATCGAGTCTGCACCGATCCACTTAAGCCCTCACTTCCACCCTATCCCTGTAGCCCAATAACCCTTCCTAACCTTTTTGGACACTAAGGGCAATTTATCATGGCCAATCCACCTAACCTGCACGTCTTTGGACTGCGGGAGGAAACCGGAGCACCCGGAGGAAACCCACGCAGACACGGGGAGAACGTGCAGACTCCGCAAAGTCAGTGAGCCAGCAGGGAAGCCACAGTGCTAGCCACTTGTGCTACTGTGCTGCCCATAATAGGGCAACACAAGGTACACAATGTAACTACATAACACCAGCATCAGGTGAAGCATGCAGTGGGGTAGTGTTAATGAGGTCAGTCCATAAGAGGGTCAGCTCGGGTAAAGTTCACCTTAGGCAGCAAGTGTTTGGGGGTAAAATGTACCTTAGGCAGTAATGCAAAATAGGCGATGGTGAATCAACAGCCTTTTTCTTTCTCATCACTTTCAACAGGAAAAAGCATCCATCGAGTTGTGTCTTTTGTATTACTGTCTGAACCCAATTTCACACCATTGTCTTCACAATATAAGACAACCTCGTCAAGACTAGAGATCTTGACGTGCCTCACATACAGGACAGGTTAATTGGTGTTTCCAAAGCTGGATCCTGAGCCAGAATAATGTGGGAAAGAAAAGGTGGACAAGTATATCAGCAAATGCTGTTCCAAATCATTTCTTAACACTCGAAACGCAATGCGCCAAGATTTTATCCCATAAAGGCTTGTGTTTAAAAACAATGACAAGCTTAAACATGATTAAAATAATGGTGTATGCCAATGGATCTAAATGGGAAATAGTATCACAGAACAGTTACTGAATGAGCCTTACAGAGACTCAAATTTTAATCCGATTCCTTATCACTAGGCATGGTTACTACTATATAGAGGTGACAATGTATGCTTTCAAGGAAATACACTTTAAAGTTGATCATCCGAATTCATTGTGCCAAATTGCTCCCACTTTCAAGGTATCAGCCATGAGTAGCACTCTCTTGCCTGAATCAGAAGGTTTTGAGTTCAAGTTTCACTCCAGATTCTGGAAGACATAGGGCGCGATCTACCAGCCATGGTGTGCCCAAAAAGCAGCGTGCCACGGCGTAATGTGGCCTATAATTGACAGGAAACCCTGCTCATGAGATCTACCTGGCTCACCACTCCTCGCGAAATTTAATGCGATCTTGCGAGATGTCCCGATGTGAAGCCTGCCCATTGTGGGCAGGATCACTTTTTGGCAAATCTGCATATTAGGGCAAGACAGCTAGTCTCACTCTAATATGCCATTCCCTGAGGTAACTAAGGCGTTGGCATCAATCGCCTTCGCCTTGGAGACCTCGGGCGAGCGCCGTTCAGTACTGGTCTCCACAAACAGGGACCAGACTCATGGGGGGTCTCCCAGGGCATCAGAGGCCCTAGGTGCTTGCCCTCTGGGCAGGATGGCACCTTGACACTGCTGGTGCCATCTGGGCACCTTGGTACTGCCAGCCTGACACCCTGGCAGTGCCACCTGGGTGCCAGCCTGGCACTGCCAAGGTGCCCAGATGGCACTGCCAGCTGGCAGGATCACTAGGCGTACGTGGCACTGAGGAGTTTCTGCGAGCTGGGTTCCTCAATGCAGGGTACGGGACTAAATGCGGCCTCGACCCGCCTTCCCCGCAGAGGCCCCGTATCTAACCGGAGTCACGTTAGATAGCGTGTTTTTCAGCGCTGTGAGTGCCGGGGAACATGCAATTAAATGCGTTCGCTATGGGACATAGTTCCCATTTGATTAAATCGTGCCCTCAATCTAGTTTGATACTTTAGTGTAGTGCCAACTGCTGCATTGTTAGAAGTGCCATCCTTGAGATAAAACACTGAACCAAAGTCCTGTCAACCCTTTAAGGTGGATCCCAGTTGCAGTGCTGAAAACCTGTGTTCCAGTACTAAATGCACCCCGAGTCAAGTTATTCCAGTACAGCTATAACACTGCCTTTTATACAACAATGTGGAAAATTGAGCAGGTGTGTCTTGTCTGGAACAAATAGAACTCCAGTCTGCTGAATTATCATTCTATTCAGTATATTCTCAATGTAAGCAAAGTGTCATCAACAGTTGCTATCAAGTGGCCCGTGCTCAGCAATAACCTACATTAATGCTCAGTTTGGGTTCCACCAGGGTCAATTGGCTCCAGGCATTATTATAATCTTGATGTGGAGACGCCGGCGTTGGACTGGGGTGAGCACAGTACGAAATCTTACAACACCAGGTTAAAGTCCAACAGGTTTGTTTCGATGTCACTAGCTTTCAGAGCGCTGCTCCTTCCTCAGGTGAATGAAGAGGTATGTTCCAGAAACACATATATAGACAAATTCAAAGATGCCAAACAATGCTAGGAATGCGACCATTAGCAGGTGATTAAATCTTTACAGATCCAGAGATGGGGTAACCCCAGGTTAAAGAGGTGTGAATTGTGTCAAGCCAGGACAGTTGGTAGGATTTTGCAGGCCAGATGGTGGGGGATGAATGTAATGCGACTTGAATCCCAGGTCCCGGTTGAGGCCGCACTCATGTGTGCGGAACTTGGCTATAGCTTGAAGGGTGGGAGAAGGGCAGATAAGTAGGGGCCTCTGGGAGGTTGGAGGGGTGATGGGTGGGGTCCTGGAAGGGAGGGGGTGCTGTAAGCGGGCTTAGGGAGGGCCTGAAGAAGGGGGACCCCCAGAAACCCCATAGCGAGGTGTCCTCACTTGGGGTGTGTGTGGTAGTGTCCATGTGTGTGGGGGGATGACATTACCCGTGGGTGTGGGGTGTGGGGGACCCACCAGCTCACTTAGAGATTGGGGCACCCTTTTAAAATGTCTTCTTGATCTCTGAATTCCCCAGCACTAAAAAAATTCTAAGTGTGGGCTAAACCGATGAGAACTCCCCAGAGCCCAAACAAGTGACTAAGTGCCATTGAATAGCAGTGGGGAACTCGCCAGCAGAGCTGGCGGGAAACTCCCTAAAACCCCCACCACAAATTAACTTAGAAATTTCTTGGGAGAATCGCTCCCAGTATTACAATCACTGAATACCCCACCATCAGTATCCAGGGGTTCTCACTCACCAGAAGCTTAACTGAACAGTAGACATACTGTGGCTTCAAAAGCAGGTGAGAGGCTGGAAATTCTGCAGCGGGTAACTCAACTCCTGACTCCCCAAAGCCTGCCCACCATCTACAAAGCACAAGTCAGGATTGTGATGGAATACTCTCCGCTTGTCTGGATGAGTGCAGCTCCAACAATACTCAAGAAGCTTGGCACTGTCCAGGCCAAAGCGGCCTACTTGATTGGCACCCATTTGCCACCTAATACATTCACACCCTCCGATGCACCGTGGCAGCAGTGTGCGCCATCTACAAGATGCACTGCGCGCCATCTACAAGATGCACTGCAACAACTCAAAAAGGCTCCTTCGACAACACCTACCAAACCTGTTACCTCTCAAACCTAGAAGGACAAAGGCAGCAGATGCATGGAAGCACTGACATCTACAAGTTCCCCTCCAAGCTACACACCACCTAGACTTGGAACTGCACTGCCGCTCCTTCACTGTCACTATCAAAGTCCAATAACTTCCATCCTAACAGTGCTGTAGGTGTACCTACACCACAGAGCTGAATTAGTTCAAGAAGGTAGCTCACCACTGCTGGCTTAGGGTTATTTTGGGATAGGCAATAAATGCTGGCCTTGCCAGGGGTGCTCACTGTGGTGAATGTATTCACCATAGTATAAACTGTCTGTTTGGTACTGTGGCCTATGGCCAGGAAATGGTAATACGATCAACTCTGTCTGTATAGTACTGTGGCCTATGACCAGGAAATAGTAGTACGATGTACCACCATGTATTGTACAGGAGCCCCGGTGGGCTCCGCCCCTGGCTCCGCCCCCCTCCCCCCCCCCCCCCCGGGGCTGTATATAGGCCTGGCCACCTGTGGGCGGCACTCATTGTTACTGAACTCACAGGCAGGCAAGTTCTCGGTTAATAAAGCCTCTGTTCTCTCGTTCTCATCGTCTTGCTGTGAATTGATGGTCCAACACTCACATTCCATGAAGGAGAAAAATGTCCCATAGGATTATTTTGAAGATGAGCCGGGGAGTTCTCGCCCGGTTTATGTTTACTACTCAACCAACATTGCTAAAGAGAATTATCTAGTCATAACCATATTGCTGTTTGAGAGAGCTTTCTGTGTGCAAATTAGCTGCAACACTTATTACTTCAATTGTATTGCATTGGCTGTAAGCAGCTTTGTAAATCCCTGATGGTCTTTCTTTAATAGTGCATCCTGACAAACGTCTGCTACAAATCTCGGGCGGGATTGTCCGACTCCCCGCTGGGTCGGAGAATCGGCGGGAGGCGGCGTGAATCCCATCCCCGCCGGCTGCCGAATTCTCCGGCACCGGTGATTTGGCGGGGGCGGGAATCACGGCGCGCCGGTCGGCGGCTGCTGGCAGCGGCACCCCAGGCGATTCTCCGGCCCGCAATGGGCCATGTGGCCGCCCGTTTTCGGCCAGTCCCGCTGGCGTATATTACACCAGGTATTTGCCGGCGGGACTTGGCTGTGCGAGCGGTCTCCGGGGTCCTCGGGGGGGGGGGGGGCGCTGGGGGATCTGGCCCCGGGGGAATGCCCCCACAGTGACCTGCCCCGCGATCGGGGCCCACCAATCCGCGGGCGGGCCTGTGCCGTGGGGGCGCTCTACTGTTCCGCATCGGCCGCTGTGGTCCTCCGTGATGGCCGGGGCGGAGACGAACCCCCTCTGTGCATGCGCTGGTATGACGGCAACACATGCTGGCGCTCCCACGCATGCGCCAACTCGCGCCGACCGGCGGATGCCCTTCAGCGCCGGTTGGCGTGGCGCCAAGCCCCTTCCCCACCGGCCGTTGTGGCGCAAACCACTCCGGCGCCGGCCTAGCCCCTGAAGGTGAGGAGGATTCCGCACCTTTGGGGCGGCCCGATGCCGGAGTGGTTCACGCCACTCCTCGGCATCGCGACCCCCTGCCCCGCCAGGTAGGGGAGAATCCCTACTGAGCGGACATCTTCCTGAATCATACTTGGCAATTTGAAATGGCTACCGGGCTACGATCACAAAATCAAGAATTGCCTGTAGTGCAAAGCTGACTTTTGCCACTCTCGTGCTGCCATTTCACTTGCTGCACCACCAATGAAAAGCTAGACGGACTTATACAGGAAATTGCATCCACAATGGTGTTAATTGGCTACTTTTGAAGTGCAGTCACTGTGGTAATGTAGGAAATACGGCAGATAATTACCACACAGCAAGGTCCCACAAACAGCAATGAGATAAATAAGCAGATATTTTAGATAAATGTTAAGAAGAAACAGGGGCAAACTATTTACTCTTCTTTTAATTGTACTGAAGGGCAAGAAGCCGGCTGTCCATTAGTTAAATGGAAGGGGCAGGAATGGGAAGCAAAATCATTCTGAATGTCAGGGTATTTGCACATTTTCTCCACAAGCTTTACAACGTCTCAGAATTTACTTTGCATTTTATATAATGGTGGTACCGCCAATGTCTCCGCCAATTTCTTTCCAGTGTGTGCGGGAGGATTAAGTGACCCCTTTAAATTAATTTGTGTGCTGCGCCTGCGAGATGGTTTAAAGAGCTCAATTCATCGGCACGGCGGCTCAGTGGTTAGCACTGCTACATCACCGCGCCGAGGACCCGGGTTCGATCCCGGCCCCGGGTTACTGTCGTTGTGGAGTTTGCATATTCTCCCCATGTCTGTGTGGGTTTCACCCCCACAACCCAAAGATGTGCAGGGTAGGTGTCTTGGCCACGCTAAATTGGGAAAAAAAATGAATTGGGTACTCTAAATTTATTAAAAATATAAAAAGGTCTGATTTGCGTGTGATCGCGTGGGGACGTTTGGGCTGCTCTGTGTCCATAGACACCCTACTTTGTGAGGGCACTGGATCTCACCCCATGAGAAAAATTCCAAGTCCTACACAACTGTGGAATGTCCAATGCAAATGACTTAAGGAGACTACAACGGGAAATCCAAACACATGACGTGCTGCTCCTACTGAATTTCCCCAGCATTGCAGAACAATGTGATGCAAATATTGCCACTTCTGCTGATGCCGCTGGTCTCAATTGCAATGTTTACGCAGCAATTTCAATCTGAAGGTGTAAATATGTGGTGACAGGAGTTGAGTGGATTTGATCTTTATATCTGAGTTCTTTTGTGTCAGGAATGTCAGAGAGCAGGGTAAACAACAAACTACATTCATATAGCACCTTTAATGTACCTTAATGTCCCAGTGTGCTTCACCTGAACATAATCAAACAAAATTGGACACCAAGCCACACAAGGAGATATTAGGTCAGGCTAAAAGGTAGGTCAGCAAAGTAGTTTTGAGGAACTTGTTTAAGGAAGAGAGAGGGATAAAGGGTTAGGGAGGGAATTCCACAGGTAGCTGAAGGCACACTTCCAGTGCATTGTGGGCCAGAGGACCTTACAGAGATAGGGAGGGGCAAAACCACGGAGGAATTTGAAAACAAGGCAGAGTGTTTCAAAATTGAGGTGCTGCCAACCCAGAAGTCAATGTGGGTCAGCAGGCACAGGAGAAATAGGGGCATAGGACGCGGTGCGGGCTGCGATGTGCACAGCAGAGATTTGAATAAGCTGAAGTTTGTAGAGTGCGGAAGGCCGGTGGCAAGCCGAGAGAGTATGGGAATAGTTGACTCCACATGTAACAAAGGCATGGACGAGGGTTTCAGTATCAGATGATCTTAGACAGTGACAAAGACAGAACATTAATATATGAATGTCTGCTGATTAAAGTATCAGCTTGTAATTTATATTACAACTCGCTTGTTTGTAATGTTCAGACTCTGAGATTGGATATTACCATTGACCAAAGATTTATAAATTTATAAAGCTTTCCTCCAATTCTATCCTCTAAGGCATTTCCCGCTTCCTTCACCCTGCCACTGGCAGTTGTCCAGGCTTTAAGATCGCAAGTCCCTCCGTAAAGTTCTCTGTTTTGCTCTTCTCATTTAAGATGCTCTTAAAACCCACCTCTTGCCTGTCCTCATGCTGCATTATGTGACTTGATGTCAAATTTTGTCTGATTACTTGTGGGTAGCATTGGATGTTTTAATACATTAAGGGCACAATATAAACACAAGTGAAAGAGTTAACAATCATGCTGCACATGCACTTCATTACAGATTTGTTATTAATCCTACACAGGAAGATAGTAATCCCACGTTCCATGTCACATGCTATTGAGAGTGCGACCAGATTCTGCCCCCCCCCCCCTGCTGGATCATCCAGATGTACAGCAGTCCAGTGAAGTCCTCAGTACTGCAGCTGTGCACTGAAAAATTAGTTAATTTCAGGTGGAATTATAGTGAGACACTTTAGGTGCAATTTAATGAGGGCAGCAAGGGGCCCAACGTCTGGCACCAAAACTGCGGCATCTCCGTTCGCTGCTGGTTGAAGTTGAAGTTCGCTGCTGGTTGAAGTTGGAGGCAGTGGGGGGGGGGGGGGGGGAAAGAGAGATTTGTAAGGTTGGAGGGTGTTGGTTGGAAATAACGGTGCCTTTCACCTTCCTACTCAGGACTTAATTGGAGCGACACAGGAAGGTGGTGAGATTTCCAACCACACCCTCCCACCTTATCAAACAAAGCCCCCCACCGTACTGCCTCTAAACGCATCTGAGGGGGGTGATGGGCATTAAATGTTGCCCATAATTGGCCTGGGCTAGGAAGAGGAGTGTTCGGAGCCAGAGCTCCTTATTCAAGATAATTAAATGATCGGTCCCGCTGTAAATGGCGAATCCATGGCTGTCCGCTGAGGAAGGGATTCAGCTCAGTAGTGACGCCCTTTCCTAACCTTGTAAGGCCACCCTGGTTCACTTATGAATGACCACTTGGGCAAAGAACTGAACAGGCAGGAGGGTCTTTCAGTGGAACTATTCCCATGAACGAACCGCCAACTACAGCAAGTGGCTAGAGGAGAGAGGATTGAAAACATACAAACATACAAATTAGGGGAGGGGAGTAGGCCATTCAGCCCCTCGAGCCCGCTCTGCCATTCAGTAAGATCATGGGTGATCTGTTTGTAACTTGGACCCCGCATTCCTGCCTAACCCTGATAACCTTTCACCCCCTTGAAAACGCTGCAGAATATTCCCCTCCGGGGTCTTTTTTATTTACTGATGCCGCTTCCAGTTTGCTCACCTGGGAGAGTATCTTTTCTAGAGATGTGCTCTCCTTTACTCCCATGGTAGCCAGAGTTGGTCCCGGTTGTGTCATAGTCCGACTTCCTTTCTTTTAAGTTGATCATCTCTCGTGGAGAGGCTGGGGCACTCGCTGGAAAAAAGGGAGCACTACGTTATTCCAATACATCTCCTGCATCCTTGGACAAGCAAGAGGTCGGTGCCTCCTGACGCTGGCAGAGTGTTCCCTCGGTTCTGCTGGCTGAAAGAAATCCTTTTAGGACTGAGGCACGGCTTGGGGCAGAGATTCACCTTCGACTGCGAGCACAGATCAGGCAATAGCGAATCGGCAGCTAGTTTTGAACCCCAGCCCATTATCTAATCCAGTGAAGACAACAGAAAAGAAAATCATTGGGATAGAAATTTGAATTGTGTGTTCACGTCCCTTAAGTGGGATCTGAACTCACAATCTCCTGACTCAGAAGGAAGAATCACTTAGTGACAATGATATTTTCGGGCCCATTAAAGATATTGGGCAAAGTTCGAATAAAGGGGCCAATGCAATGATTGTGGCGAAGCATGGAGCCAGGATCTTCTTTGACTTATGGCCTAATGAGCTAGCTTTAGAGTGTGGTCAGTTCATTATCAGGATTTTAATCCAATTCTTCCTTGTAAATGAATGAATAAAACTGCTGCCGTGGGAAAAGCATCTTCATGATAAACGTGGATTGATTTTACGCCTTTCATAACCTCAAGATGCCCCAATCCACTTTTTAGCCAATGAGGTTCTTCTGAACTGAAGTCACTGTTCAGCAAGCAACAATGTGATAATGATCAAATAATCTGTTTTAGTGATTTTGAAAAACAAATTCCAGTTAAGGGACAATTTAACGTGGCCGATCCACCTACCCTGCACATCTTTGGGTTGTGGGGTTGAGACCCTCGCAGGCACGGGGAGAAGGTGTAAATTCCACATGGGTAGCGACCCAGGGCCGGGATGGAATCCGGGTCCTCGGCGCGGTGAGGAAGCAGTGCTAACCGCTGCGCCGCCGTGCCACCTTTGTTAGTGATGTTGGTTGACGGATACCTAATGGCCAGGAAACCGGGCAACACCTCCCTGTTTTTGTTTGAAATAGCACTGTTGCTCTTTTGCATATGGGAGACAGACGAGGCTTCGGTTTAAAATCTCATCGGAAAGGTCGCACCTCCAACAGTGCAGTACTCCCTCAGCACTGCACTGGAGTGTCAGGGTAGGCATTGTGTCAAATTCCCGGAGTGGAGCCTGAGACCCCATCTCCTGACTTAAAGATGAGAGTGCTACCACTGTTTCACAGAAAAACATCAGCAGAAAGCGATACACCGGAGAAAACTGTTCCACCTCAGTGAAGAGTTTAAAAAAAAACCTCAAACAGTCTTTTGAACTGTTAGATATTTTAACAACAGACCGAGCAGAATAGGAAATCTCAGGAGTATCTGTTCGAAATGGGTGAGCGGAACCCGCCCATTAACCCTTATCACAAAACCAGTCCACCGAGTTTTTAGTTTGTACCTTGTTCACACATTTTTTTAGAACTTCTCTGCAAGCAGAGAAAGATAGAACAAGATTGATGCTTTAACATTTGAAAGGATAATTATTCCTTTTGCACAAATGAGGAACTGAACTGTCTTTTCTATCCCATGCCGCTTAGGAAATAATTGGCTGAAGTTTGAGTGTAAAGAGCCCGTCTACAAATTCTTGCTGCACTGAATTTGGCACCTTGAGAATTGGACCCTAATTTTGTGCAAAAGGAAACGTTATCCTTTCAAATGTTAAAGCATCAATCCTTGCTCTATCTATCTCTGCTTGCTGAGAATGGAATGTGTTTACAAGGTAAGAACAAAAAATTCGGTGGACTGTTTTTGTGACAAGGGTTAATGTTTGAAGAACAAAGTTATCTCTTACAGGATTCTCCTGGCATGCAGCCTGTTCAGAGTATTCCAATTGTGCAACCCGGTTAGCAGCGCAGATTTCCTCTCTTAAAAGTATGAGATGTCATGCTTCCATTCCCCAGCTACCTCCATTAAAAATCATCACTGGTTTGCTCCCTTGGCAAATCTTTGACAGAAAATCTCTTCTTGACAACTGCCAATTTCATTGCAAGGCCACTGGGGGACGAGAAACCTGACTGGGCTGCATCTGGGATTTCGATAGGAAGCCAAATACATGCCAAGTCAATAAGTGTTCTCCTTGGCTTTCATTTAGCCACCTACCTACCAAGTGTACAATCCCTAATCATCGGAAGAGAACAGCGCTGCCAACCGTGCCCAGGAGACTGCCAATGAACCGGACTATTTAACATCCCACTGCTCTACAATTGAAGCTGGTATGTAGCCTGTTCCAACACCATACGTTGCCCTGTGCTGAGTCCTTGCTCAGAGTCGTATATGTGTCAGGTGATTTTAAAAAAAACTGCACTGGTGAATTGGTTTCCCAGCTGCGCATTTAATCAAAAGGAGAGTGTCGGGACACATTCTGACTGACAGGTTTTATTTGAGTCATTTTTGTTTTGAAAATACAATGATTGTGTTTCTTGTAGCCTGAAGAATGGCATCTGGAGCTACAAAATGATTCAAATGTTTTAACCCTTTAAAGGATAACATTCCCACTCTGAAATATGAATGTGTCATCTTGCATCCTACAAAAAAATATTCTGCATTACTAAATCATGGGTGCTGTCAAATGTTATTTTCCTCTTTACTATCTATATGGAATAACTTGAGCATGGTTTTGTATGCAGAGTGACAGATGGCCATGGGTACAGATCAAGGGCAATGTTAAGACATTTAAGTGACATTGCAAATTACTTCAGGGGCTATGCAGTAATTTATGAATGATATTCGGACTGCAACTCAAACATATTTTTGGGTATTAAATTCTTGCTCTGGACGGAATTTTGCCAGAAATTGGCAAAGGCTGATAGCGGGCAGGGAAAGGGCATTGTAGCCAGCGACAGCAAAAGCTCCTTCCTCCGCCATATCGTCCCAGACTCAGTGTGAAGAACTTAAAGGGGTGGTTCCACAACACAACGGTAGCAGGGCGGGCTCAATCAGCAACTTAATCTCTCGACGATCAGGGCACCATTTTTCAAGGCTGCCCCAGCACACAAGAGTTCACCAGGAACATCCCACCTCCCCCCAGCACTCCCCTTGGCAGTGGCAGGGGGCAGTGCCTGGGTAGTGCCTGGGCACTCCCTGAGCGATGTATTCACCTGAGTCAAGTTTCCCGCCAGTTTGTCCCTGATGTGAATGGACTTTCTTACAGGTGAACGATTCAGGTGTAAAGGCCTAATAATGAGAGGAGAATGTATTGAAACAATCTTCCTGACGTTGGGAAATTCGCCCTGTCGTTGATGGGGGAGGGGACACTCCCGCCACACGTTTATGTCCACGTGAGAAGCGATTTGGGACTGCTAGTGAGATTTTCTGCTCCCGTCACTGACGGAGTGCAATGCTGCTGGATTCTTTCAGATGACATGTGACGCAGAGATCCCGCCTGCTCTCTCAGTGGGAAGCAAATGGTCTCATGGGAGTACTTGGAGAAGGGCATTGAGTTCTACCTAGTACTTTGGCCAATACCATGGGGTGGATTTCTCATTGCCTGACACTGGTATCGGGATTCCTGATTGGGCGGAGAATGGAGCATTGAGGGAAAACAGGGTCTGGCACCCAGTTGCAATGCTCCGATCTCCCGCTGACGGCCTCAGTGCGTTACCCGCTCCACGTTGGTGGGAGGATGAAAATCACTGATTTGCATCCATTTCCATTCGACTAACGAGCTGGATGCCCGAGTCTCCACCCCCGCCCCACTCCATCCCACCCGCCAGCCCTGTTTTGTACCAACTTCTCTACAGGAAATCCTATGGGCTGGCTTTGGTGCAAGTTGTCCCAAGTATGGCCCTGACACGGTGGATCCCGAGGTGGGTCAAGGGGGTCAATGTGTAACTGAGGTGCACCCCAAAGCCCATTGAAAGGCCCCCCTCCCACCACAATGCAAATCCCCCCCCCCCCCCGCTGAAAGGTAGGGGTGTCTTCCCCCCATCACGGGAATAATGGGTCACCCTTCCACAGTACGCACGCCTGACGGTGACCCCTTCCTAATGAGAACCCCCCATCAGAGACCCCCCATCAGAACCTCCATCAGAGACACCCATATGAGAGATCCCCATCAATCACCCTGCCTAAAAGCTGAAAGCAGTCCAGGCAATAGAGTGAAAAGTCACTTTGTTTTCCCTTCCCCTTCCCTAACATCAACTGCCTCAGACAAAAGCGTTTAAAGCAACTCTTACCAAGTGTCAGAAGTTTCCTCGAAAGGCAAGTACACTTCAAATGGCGACAACCTCTCAAATATAAAGCATCAGACAGAAGGGTTAACTTTCTAATGAGCCTCCGCTCAATCATTTTCACTTCAGACATCCCCCCTTTATGCCGACAGCAGGAACCCCCCCCCCCCCCCCCGATCTCTTGTACCAGAAACCATTCCCCACCCCCCCCACCCCCTGCCCCCCCGGTGAGCAACACCCTGCTTTGGGGATCGCCAAATGCCCCTCTTCATATACCCCCCTCATGCATACCTCTTTTAGTTCCTGTCCCTTTCCAGGCCTTGCCCCTCAGCATTGCCAACATGGCACTGCAGCTGGTGCCCTGGTAGTGCCAGGCTGTCATGGTGCCAAGATGCCAGGGGGCAGTACGAGGGCACTGCCCTGCTATGTCCCCAACCACCTGGAGGCTCAAATGGCCTCAAAGCCACCTGGCACGGTCATCATGCCTTGTCTCCGGTGGTGGAGACCAGTTGTGATTCCCGCCAGCCTAATGCTGAGCCAGTCCGGGGGTTTGGGAGATGGGAGTAACTGTTCACTGTTACTCAATAGTATTATGTATTTGAGAGATCGCTTAGTGAGCACAGGAACATTATGGGCGGGATTCTCCATTGCCCGACGCCGAAATCGTGTTTGGCGAGAGGGTGGAGAATGGGCTCCGACGCCGATTGTCAGCCATGTGCATGCGCGGCTCTGGACTTGGTGATTCTCTGGCCGTTTTCAGCGCGGGAGGTGGGGGTTTCTCTCAGCGCTGGTGCTAGCCCCTCTCCGGTCCCAGAATCGGTGAGGGTTTCACACTGATTTTTTGGTCTTAAAAGACCACACATGCTCCGCTGGCACCAGCACTTAGCCGCTGAAACGGAGAATCCAGCCCTACATGTTATTTCAATTCCTTTTTCAGAGTTACAAAGCCAAAGCGCAGTGTGGACAGGGGCACACCCCGATCCCAGCTCCTTGCCTGCTCCAAAAACCAATTCAAATTGAGTCCAATTCATGGCCCCACAAGAGAGACATACCAGGTCTGGGCATTACACCTGACCTCACACTCGATCTTAGCCAAAAGGCCGAGAAACGATGTAGCATTATATGTTAACATTTCCAAATAATAAAATACTAAAGGCTACCTAGTTCGCTTCCTACCATTGGGCACTGCTTCCACTGATCCCTGGGATTACAGACTAATATTGAAAAAGATCGGTAGGACTCAAAGAGACACTCTATTCTGGCCTGGCACATTAGATTCCTGTGGTGTGTATATATATATAAATGTATGGGTGTATATATATATATATATATATATATAAAATTATACATATATATTTTATATCTATGCAAAGATGTGCATGTTAGGTGGATTGGCCATGCTAAATTGCCCCTTAGTGTCCAAAGATGTGCAGGTTAGCTGGATTGGCCATGCTAAATTGCCCCTTAGTGTCCAAAGATGTACAGGTTAGGTGAGATTACGGGGATAGGGTGGGAGAGTGGGCCAAGGTTGGGTGTTCTTTCAGAGGGACAGTGAAGATTCAATGGGCCAAATGGCCTCCTTCTGCACGGTAGAAATGTGATGATTCTATGATTCTATATGCTCATGGAGCTTCTTGAATGGGGAGGTCTCCTCTGCAGATGTCCACTTGTATCTACTAGCCCGTCCAGCTCCCTGGCACTGTAGGGCTTGGTAACTCCTTCCATTCACCTCCTGTTGGATATGGTACTGAAAGGGTCTTTGAGATCATCATATTGCAGCAAGGAGTGCCAATGTATTCAAGGGATGAAGGAAGGTCAGAACTTTGTTGGGAAAAAACCTATTAAAAAAATAATAAAAATAATCGAAACCCAAAAGGACCTTGAAGGTCATGACAAATCTTTGTGACTGATTGTTTTTTACAAGAAACATCGTGGGAAGACTCGCTATCCAAAGCTTTCTTTTCCTTTCTTCTCAATGACACGTACAATTTCAGGTCAATTTCACAGATTTAATATCAACCAACTAGTCATCATTTACATGTTCTGGCTCATTTAGAAGCATGATTGCAGCCGATGAGTTACTGCAGTAGAATTTAAATAATGTTCGCTAAGATTGCTTCTGTTTTAGATCAATCCAGGGTACTCGGGGAAGTCTCCGTAAAATTAACCCTGAAAATTTGCCTTGTGCAAAATGTTTCATCATTTCATAAAACAATAAATGTGGGCGTGACATAATGCCAAGCTGAATGATTTCTGATTGTTCCTTGAGTAAGAGGCTCTGTTTGCTGCCTGTTTGCGAGATGACGTAGCTGAGAAATGCTGATATAGTAAGCTTTAAGTGGGGGTCGAACTTAAGAAATTCCAATGTGCTTTGTTTACGAGATATTCCATCCAAAGATATTTTTATGTCGGGTGGTTGACCCATTACTGACTCCCCTTGTTGTTTGTGATTCCTGCATTACAAAAATGATTACTCTTTAAAAACACTTCTGTAAATTGGCAGTAAAGCGATTTTGCACATCCTGAGGTCATGAAATGTTCCTTCTTTCAATATTTAACTTTTATGCGTTGTCCTTCTGTTAAATTTCAGAAGTAGTTTGGCAATGGAACCCAAGGTATCTGTAATTTGGGGAAGCAGGCTGCTTCAACTTGGGCGTCTGTTCCTTCCTTCGTTTCATGAACCTCTTTGAGCACAGAATATAAATAAGGAACAATATACGGGTCATGGAGTCAATGTCCATTTATGGGGGCTGAAGATGGTTGTATGAAAACACAAGATCGTGCCTCAAGTATATAGACATCTATTACATTCAGAAATGGTCACATTGGCTTAGAAGACTGAACTGAAATTATATAATGGTGCCCATCAGTCTTGCAAGACCCAAATAGGTATTCAAGTCAATGGCCTGCAAAAAATCGATTCTATTTTGAAACAAGGTGAAGCTCTTCATTCCCTCCTTAATACCAGAGCAGCGATTCATGGGTCATCTGACACTGATGGATGGTAGTAGCTACAAATTGAGTTTCTCTCAATATAGTTTCTCTGGATGGAATTTTTACCTACCTCTGGCCCTGACCCCATCCCTGAGGTGCCAACCTGGCAGTGGCAAGTTGTCATTGCCAAGCTGGCACTAACAGGGTGCCAGGAGGCACTGCCCAGCCATGTCCCTCATCACTCGGGGGATATACTCCCCGAGGGAGGGTAAAAATTGATCAAACTCCCCTGCCTTTCACTTAAAGAAACCTGCTTGACTAAAACTAATGCCATGGAGATTTTAGAAGGTGGGCATTTTTTCAATTGATCTACAATCCAGTCACAAAATAGTAAGATGACTTTAATTCATTAGCATTTTCCTTCAGATCACTATCTGCTCTTTTGAACGTGCTGAACTCTTACCAAGGACTGATCCCATAGGTAGATCCTGGAGTAAAGGGGAATGATTCCACTGTAGGTCTTAGAATACAGGCCCGCGTAGGCTTCTCGGTTCCATGAGTATGATCCCACAGGTAGGTTCTGTGGTAGAGGGAGGGGTACGATCCCACACTCGGGTATTGGGATATGATTGCATGGGTCGGTACTGGACTACAGGGGTTTGATCCCACAGGTGGATCCGGAGGTACACGTGTTGGATCAAGCAAATAACTACTGGCGCACAGAAGTATTATCCACGGGAAGTCATGCTGGTGGGAGTCACGACTGGTTTCCAAAACCGGAACTCAGTCATGATGACTACGTCAGGGGTTTGGAAATGAGTATATCCCCCGAGTGATGAGGGACATGGCTGGGCAGTGCCTCCTGGCACCCTGTTAGTGCCAGCTTGGCAATGACAACTTGCCACTGCCAGGTTGGCACCTCAGGGATGGGGTCAGGGCCAGAGGTAGGTCAGGGCCGGCACATCTAGAGAGCTCCATCGGGGGCTTTCCATTATGTGGGGATGGGGGCAGATTAGAATTGGTGGGGGGATGCCTGAATTGGTGGGGGCAAGAGAGGGAAGGATGTCTGTGGTGGGCGGGGGGAGGGGGCTATAATGTTCCGATGTCGGAGGTGATGGGGGAGGGGGGTCTTCAATTTCACTTTGAGATCAGGGTGCCCTTTAAAAAAAGGTGCCCGATCTCTGAATCCCGGCTTTGACCGTGAGTTTAGGTACACCGCCCACAGCTGCCTGTGTGATCCTCGCCAGCAAAATTGCACAGAGTGCTGTTTTATCTGGCTAGAAAAGCACGTAAGATGTCACAATTGGCAACATTGGAATAGGTGGAAATGCCAACGATTATTGGCTATCAGTTAAAGGTCAATATAAGTTTGTCAAGCTCATTGAGCTGTTCAAAAGGCATAAAGGATTCTTGGCTTTTTAAACTGAGGTAGAGGCCAGAATATCAAGGCTCTTTGGTACGGAATGGCATGCGGGGCAGCTGTAAAATTGGGCATCATGCGAACAATGCCTTTCCCGATGCCTATCCATCTGCCCCTGCAACAATTTTACCAGCGCTGAGTGGGGGTTGCATTGGGTGGCCCATTGGCCCTTGGCGCATTACGTCCTTACGTGGCCAATAAAGGGGTTTCTCCACCCTTTCTGAGATCCTACCCTGTGCAAGGTGAGACTGGTCTGTTTCGAGCTCACCAGTCTGGGGGCTGGCCAAAAGGAAGTGCCATATTTTGCAGCCCCTTGTGCCAATTGGAGTTCGCGCCAAGCTATTTCCTACCTAGTGTTCCCCCTTCCTGCTGCCTGCCCACTTCAGCCATCCCTCCCCCTTCCCCCCACATATCCCTCCCGCTGGTTTGTCACCTTGACACAGGTCAGATGTCAGGCCTAGCTTCACCTGCGCTCCATCACAGCAACTTGCCCTTAGGGATTGTTGTAATCCCAGCTGTGGCCACCACTTCTGCGACTGTCGCGACAAGGGACTTTCTCGTCATTTGATTGGCTGGCAGATTTTAGAAACTGGATTTCTTTTCCAGTGAGGGGTGGAAGTCTCTCCTCAAATCAATGAAAGACCCAATGGGCTTTGCTTCCGACTTTTACGCTAGAGGAGGGGCCGGGACCTTAACCCCGATTTAAAATTCACCCCACAGAGTTCAAA
Source organism: Scyliorhinus torazame (assembly GCF_047496885.1). Classification (NCBI taxonomy): domain Eukaryota; kingdom Metazoa; phylum Chordata; class Chondrichthyes; order Carcharhiniformes; family Scyliorhinidae; genus Scyliorhinus; species Scyliorhinus torazame. Next base: position 285,753,870 of record NC_092712.1, on the reverse strand, counting down.
GGCAAGGAAGTTTATGGTAAACATTTTATAAATCACTCTATACACCTCAGATGGAGTATTGTGTCCAATTTGACGATCCACACTTCAAAATGAATTGAAAGGCCTTGGAGTGTGTGGAGGAGATTTATTAGGATGGCACCAGGGACGAAAGGCTTTGGATACGTGGAGAGGCTGGAAAAGCTGGGATTTTTTTCCCCAGAGCAGGAAAGATTAAATTGAGTTTTAATCCATATGTTCAAAATCTCAAAATCATGAATGGCTAGCTAAGCTAAATCTGTTTTCATTGACAAGCGGTTCAGTGACCAGCAGATGCAGATACATGACAATTGGCAAAGAAACCAGAGATGAACGCAATGTTTTCTACATAGAACATCGTTATGAGCCACTTGAAGGGTGATGAAAGCAAACTCACTGGTAACTTTCAAACAATTAGACATTTACTCAAAGAGGAATAATTTGCAGTGCTAAGAGGTGGACGGATCCTTAACAGAGTCAGCACAGATACAGCATGCCAAAGGACTTCCTTCCATGCTGTTACATTCTATGATAAGCAATCGACCATTTTAAATCTAGACTTCCCAAATGGCGGAGACTCACGGTGCCTGCAATTGGAGAGATATCTGCCCTTCTGGCCAGATCGGGAAAAGACCCGTGGTGTGGTGAAGCTTACCTGAGCGATTGTTCGGGGACATCCTTATGGGTGATATGGAGGGAGTGCGTGAGGAGGAGTAGGGCCTCTGCCTGTCCCGCTCTATTGTGGAAGACGAGGCCACAAAATGATACTGAGCCCATCCGTCCTACAAAAAAATGAAATCAGTATGTTATGTGTCATTACTATCATAAGACAGAATGTGGGTTGGGACGAAGGACACCCCAGGAGCATTCTATTCACTGACACAATCTAACTAGGTGGAAAGAAAAGTAAGAAGAGGGGAGACAGTTACTGTAAAGATTTCAAAGCCACCCTCGAGCATTTAAATAAACTGTGAATTGATGCAAACCAGCCTCACATTTATGGTTCAACTGAACAAGATATGAAAATCTTCAAAACCAATTTAATTAGCGACAGACAGAAGTGGCAAAATAAGCAAATTCGTGAAGTTAGAAAAGGTTCAATTTTTCTAAAACTTGTCAAGTCATGCTCGTGATCACATCTTGAAGTGAGGATTGCAATGGTATAAAAGGCAGAAGCGATCGTTATGATAAATGCTCCGCATACATCTTGAATCGCACTTCCAGGATAATGAGAGAAATGCAGAACTTTTCCAACAAGCAAGAAAGGATTGATGGTTTGAGAGCAACGACAAAAAAAAAAACAAATACCTTGCGTGATTGCCTGGCAGAAATGAGCTCAAGGAGCTCATTCGGACTCTCCACACAATATCAGCTACTTGGGAGTTGTAACCAGACAGCAAGTTAATTGAAGGGTTCAAACCAATTTCCCAAACTGGCCATCAGGGAGTGAACACAAAGCACTGTTATAATGGTTCAGATGAATTCCTGAATCACCAGTGCAAAACTCAAAGTATTTATAACCATCATTTAAAAGTTGGGAGGAACTACTTTTCCACCTTCGAGGCTGGAAGTGGGAGGTGGGAAAACGTCTGTCTTGGCAGGCCCATGATGTATTGGGTACTCTGCTACACAGACGAACCAACACGGTTGCGAATGGTACAACTCAGCTTTATTGCTGACATTTATTTACAGTGGTAAACTGGTTACTGAGGTTCGATCATAACCCTAGAATCTGTGGACCTATTCCTAATACTATCTTGTAGTGGCACTCAGTACATGGTGGATGTCTGAGTGGCTTGCTATGAGCTCTGTGCCCTGAGCTGTCTCCTGCTGGAATGCTCAGGAAGTGTCGTGTTCCCTGTTTTGTACTGTGTATGCTCTTGCCTGTGATTGGCTGTGGTGTTGTGTGTGTGTTGATTGGTCCGTTGATCTGTCCATCAGTATGTATGTGCTATGATGTTTACCTGAATATCATGACACCCCATCCATGCCATCCCAGGCCCCCAACCCGCCCCCTGTAGCCTCTCATGCCGAGCTATGCTCTCAACCCCCCCTCTCTGTCCCATCACTTACCTTACCTCTGAGGTGCTGTGAACCATGGCTCCTTGAAAGGTGGGACCGACTCCATGAAAGTTGCAGAGGACTAGGTGCCTATCTCTGCAGCCCAGGTTGGGATTGCAGGGTGTGGGCTGGTGATCTAAACCAGCGCTCAACCTTAAAAGACACTCCCAAATATTGGAAATCCCGAGAACGGTGGTCAGGAATCCCGGAATGGGGTCCCCCTCGCTATTTCTACAGGGCTCCTGAATCATCCCGACTTGGTGAAGATCCAGCCCATTATCGGTAAGTGTAAAGGTAGGCCGCCTGGTTCTAGACTCCCTCACCAGAGGACATAGTTTCTCTCATCTACCCGACCAAATCCCATAATCATCTTAAACATCTCAATTACCTAATTTCCTAGTACTCTATACTCCGGGAAATACAAGCTAGTCTATGTAACAACTATTTTGATGAGGTTTCACTTGGAGTGGCTTGGAGGTAGCCAATAATAAAAAAAAACGATTTATTTTCACGATTTACAAAGACCTCATGGAAAGACCATGGGCGGGATTCTCTGATCCTGCACCGGGTCGAAGAATCGCCGGGGGGGGGGGGGGGGGGGGGGGTCGCGAAATCCGTGCCGCCGCTCCGACGCCGGGTCGCCAATTCTCCGGCGACTGGACAATTGACGCCAATCGCACCCGCACGGTCGGGAGCCATTGAAAGCGCCCTCCCCCCCGCCGATTCTCCGCGCTTGATGGGCCGAATGCCCACCGAGTTCGGCCGAGTCCCGCTGCCGTCGTTCGCGTGTGGTCCTACCCGGCGGGACTTCGGCGTACTGGCTGCGGGAGCCGTCCTGATGGGGGGGGGAGTGGGGGATCCGACTCCGGGGGTACCTCCATGGTGCCCAGGCCCGCGATCAGGGCCAACCGATCGGCGGGTGGGCCAATTCCAGGGGGGGGGGGCCTTTGTTCCTCGGCGCGGAGATGGGAAACCACGCACATGGGAGGACCCGCACCGGCTGTGCTGGGGCACGTATCGGCAGCTGGAGTTGCGTGAAGCTCTCCAGTGCCGTGCTGGACCCCTGTGCGGCGCAGGATTGCTGCTCCTAGCGGCCAGATGAAGCCGTCTTAAAACTCTCCAGCATTTACGACGGCATCAGTACTTAACCCCATTTTCGGAGAATCCCGCTCCATTATTCTCTGGATCCAGTCTCATCCATGTTTTGCTCTTTTGGAGTCTCTTGGTCAGCATTACCATCATTGCCTATTTAATATAACCCGTTACTCTCCAACAACCAGGATGAGTGGGGTTGTTGTTGGTGATGTCGCTGCTCCACCTTGACAGCAAGCAGCCACAACATCGAAATTAAGGCTGGAATTCTCCGGCCGTTCGTTGGCGGCTGAATTCTATGTCCCGCCAGCAGTCATCCCCGCCCATGGGTTTTCCGGCGGCGTGAGGTGGCTTCAACAGGAATTCCCAATGACAATAATAATCGCTCATTGTCACAAGTAGGCTTCAATGAAGGTACTGTGAAAAGCCCCTAGTCGCCACATTCCGGCGCCTGTTCGGGGAGGCCGGTAAGGGAATTGAACCCGTGCTGCTGGCATTGTTCTGCATTACAAGCCAGCTGTTTAGCCCACTGTGCTAAACCAGCATAGAGACCCCCCCCTCCCCCAGCGAATGGCGTGCCACCTCCTGCCGCCTGGGAGGCCAAAGAATCCCGCTTTAAGTGCTCCACTTACACTATTACAGGTCACTTAAAACAAAGGTGATTTACCAATCTACGTGTAAATCAGCAGGTCAGCAAAACCTGTTGGAAAGTCAGTGGCCTGGGACTCAGATGGAATTAAATGTCAACAGCCTGCTGCCCAGCTCCACTGGAGTGTTCTTACATGGTTCAGGGTTAAAAGGTTCCCACAAATAGCAACAATCAAATTAAACTCAAGTTGGGTGCTGTTAACATCCACAATGATAGTTTATCAAATCCACTTGATCCGGGATTTCATGGCATGGTAGCACAGTGGTTAGCAAGGTTCGGGACCCGGGTTCGATTCCCGGCTTGAGTGACAAACGGAGTCTGCACGTTTTCCCCGTGTCTGCGTGGGTTTCCTTGAAGGCCACAGGACAGGGTAAGCAACTGGCTGCCTCCACCTCAGATGTGCATCCTGGGGACACACGTAGACGTAGTGGTAGAGCTAGGAGGGCAAAGCACATCAAAGATCACTGAGGGCACCGAGGGAGGGAGGGGAGGGGATGGGTGTGTAGGTCAGGGGTGAGGGGGCTGTAGGTGGGGGAGATGGAAGCCCCAATGGGAGGGTGGGGAATTGTCAAACACAATAAACACCTTTGCGTACAACCAGTATGATGCCTCTGCCACCTTCCCTCGCAATGCAGACCAACCTCCAAACCCTTGACCCACCTCCCCAGGCAACTCCCCATTCCTGTGGTACTCACACACCCTCCGGCCATGGACATGTCCCCAGAGCTGGGTCCCTTCCCCTGGGTGTTCGGATGTTGTCTGCTGCGTATGGAGTGTTGCCGACCGCAGCGTCCAGGCATTAAGGTGTGATTGGGGTGCTAGGCAATGACTCCCACATGCTACATGTCCTGCCCACCCACGGAAATCCACTTGGGTTGGGTGAAGTGCTCACTGAACCATGATTGCCAATTCCCTGTTAGTGATAGTCTTCAGCCGCACGGCCAGAGGCCTCGGCAGATGGTGGGGGTTATGAGTGGTCGGTGGGGCAGACAGGCAGGGACAGGGGTTGCTCCAGGAACGGGTACACACGATCCAGTGGTTGGCATGGTAGTGCCATGAGTGGTTACTCCCTGGTTGCCCCCCCAGCACGCCTCCCACACTCCCATGGCGGCCCACCCCTGCGTTGGGTCCCCCACCCCAGCCGCGGGTCCCCCACTCCCCGCCAAACACTGGGGTGGCAAGCCCAGCACCCCCGGGTTCTTTGCCTGTGGGCAAAGATGGCTACTCAACTCCTTGGCTCCCCACTGAAGCCCTTCCACCAGGTTCATGTTTGTCAAAAGCAGGACAAATTGGCACTAGTGCCCAGACCTAGAATACGTGATGCTAAAATGCAACCCCTACTACCTTCCGCGGGGGTTCAGCTCCGTTATCCTGACGGCAGTTTACATCCCACTCCATGCGGACGTGAAAATCACGCTGGACGGAATATACACCACCACAAATAGCCTTGAAACGAAACTTCCCGAGGCCTTGTTCATTGTGGCCGGGGACTTCAATCAGGCCAAGCTCAAGAGCGTACTACCAAGTTACCACCAACACGTCACCTGCTCTACTAAAGGCCAAAACATCCTGGACCACTGCTACACAAATATCAAACATGCCTACCGATCTATCGCCCGCCCACACTTGGGCAAATCCGCCCACAAGGCTGTGCTCCTGCTCCCGGCTTATAAGCAAAAACTGAAGTGGGAGAATCCGTCAAAGAAAGTCGTGCATTGTTGGTCTGAGGAATCGGATGATCTCCAAAGGGACTGCTTAGCGTCAGTGGACTGGTCAGTATTTAAAAACTCTGCAAAAAGTCTGAACGAATATGCCACTACTTTAACTAACTTCATTAGTAAGTGTGTAGAAGACTGTGTGCCAAAGAAGCAAATCCGCGTGTTCCCCAACCGGAAAACCTGGATGACCAGGGATATCCACTGCTTGCTGAAGTCTAGGTCTGAGGCGTTTAAGTCTGGCGACCCTGACCTATACAAGAAAGCCAGATATGATCTAAGGAAATCCATCAAAGATGCCAAAAGACAGTACCGGACCAAGCTCGAGTCCCAGGCTAGCCACGCAGACCCCCGCCCTCTATGGCAAGGTCTGCAAGATATAACGGGCTACAAGATGAAGGCATGTAAAATCGCCGGCTCCAATGCACCCCTCCCGAATGAGCTCAAGGCATTCTATGCCCGCTTTGAACAAGAGGTCAGCGAGAGCGCGCCCTCCACCCTGAAAGCCTCGGATGAACTTGTATCCAAGGTCACCATTGCAGATGTCAGAGCAGCCTTCTCGAAGGTCAACCCACCGAATGCCACTGGCCCGGATGGGGTACCCAGACGAGCACTCAGGTCTTGTGTGGATCAGCTGACGAGGGTATCCGCAGACATCTTCAACCCCTCTTTACAACAATCTGAGGTCCCTATCTGCTTCAAGAAGGCGACCATCATCTGCACCAAAGAAAAGCCAAACAGCGTGCCTTAATGACTATTGTCCAGTGGCTCTGACATCCATCATCATGAAGTGCTTCGATAGGTTAGTCATGGCACAAATCAACTCCAGCCTCCCGGATTGCCTTGATCCACAACAGTTCGCCTATCGCTGCAACAGGTCCACAGGAGACGCCATCTCCCTGGCCCTGCACTCAACACTGGAACACCTAGATAACACAGACTCCTATGTCAGACTCCTATTTATTTACTACAGCTCAGCCTTCAACACTATTATTCCGACGAAACCCATCTCCAAACTCCGTGGCCTGGGCCTTGGCTCTTCCTTCTGTGACTGAATCCTGAACTTCCTAACCCACAGACCACAATCAGTAAGGATAGGCAACAACACTTCCTCCACGGTCATCCTCAACACCGGTGCCCCACAAGGCTGTGTCCTCAGCCCCATACTTATACTCCTTACATACCTATGACTGTGTGGCTAAATTCCCCTCCAACTCGATTCTCAAATTTGCTGATGACACCACTGTAGTGGGTCGGATTTCAAACAATGACGAGACAGAGTACAGGAATGAGATAGAGAATCTGGTGAACTGGTGCGATGACAATAATCTCTCCCTCAATGTCAACAAAATGAAGGAGATTGTCATTGACTTCAGGAAGTGTAGAGCAGAACATGCCCTTGTCGACATCAATGGGAAAGAAGTAGAAAGGGTCGAGAGCTTCAGGTTTTTAGGTGTCCAGATCACCAACAGCCTGTCCTGGTCCCCCCATGCCGACACTATAGTTAAGAAAGCTCACCAACGACTCTACTTTCTCAGAAGACGAAGGAAATTTGGCATGTCAGCTACGACCCTCACCAACTTCTACAGATGCACCATAGAAAGCATTCTTTCTGGTTGTATCACAGCTTGGTATGGTTCCTGCTCTGCTCAAAACCACAGGAAACTACAAAAGGTTGTGAATGTAGCCCAGTCCAACACGCAAACCAGCCTCCCATCCATTGACTCTATCTATAATTCCCGCTGCCTCGGGAAGGCAACTAACATAATTAAGAACCCCATGCACCCTGGACATACTCTCGTCCACCTTCTTCCGTCAGGAAAAAGATACCAAAGTTTGAGGTCACGTACCAACCGACTCAAGAACAGCTTCTTCCCCGCTGCCATCAGACTTTTGAATGGACCTACCTCGTATTAAGTTGATCTTTTTTCTACATCCCAGTTATGACTGTACCATTACATTCTGTAGTCTCTCCTTCCTTCCCCATGTACGGCATGCATTGTCTGTACAGTATGCAAGAAACAACACTGTATACTAATACATGTGACAATAATAATTCAAATCAGTGTGACCTCTTGCTGGGGAGGCCACTGAATGATGGGAAGCCTTTGGATATGGGGTCGCTCCCGTTAATTGTATGGAAATGGGGCTCAAACAGTGATAATTGGTTTCTTGTCACGCTATGGCGAGATCCCGGTTTCGCCGAAGGGAGCCAGTTGGTTGCATCACAAACTATTTGGCACCTGGCACAGTTCACATTTTTGGCCGTTCCCGCTATTTGCCGGCCTCGTTTCGCTTGAGCGAGAGCGTAATGAGGCCAGAGAATAGTGCCCAAAGTGTCTATGCTACAGTAAAAATTGCATTGTAAAAACCCTTGACCACGACCTTCTAGTGTTGTGTTACCTGCGTGGTCGATAACACGTGTTACTCAATCCTTGGTTGATGGTGAGGTCCTCTGAATCTTGTTGAAGAAGACTCGAACTCGTCCAGTAACAACAAAGATTTATTGAGTAACTATAACTATTAATGCACGAGTTCTTTACCTTAACATGGAAACTAGGAATTGGTTAACAAGATTTAACAATAATTACTAAAAGTAACTCCACTAACTATCTATGTGATTCTGATGTTACCCTGTTCACAGTGCATCCACGAGAGAGAGTCAGAGACCCCGTGTGGCTGCTTTTTGTACCCCTGTTGGTCCAGCCCTCTAGTGATCATGTGGTGCTGCTATTTACCTATTAACCCCTTGTGGGCATGCACCTACAGAAATCACTACACCTAGGACAAGGACAGCATGAGCACGGGGAACACCACCGCCTCCAAGTTCTGCACCAAGTCACACCCCATGCATACTTGGTTATGTATCATCATTCCTTCATTGTCACTGGCTCAGAATGCTGGGACTCCTTACCTAATGGTACTGTGGGAACATCTTCACCGCACAGACGCAGCAGTTCAGGAAGCTATCTGACCAGATCTTCGAAAGCGCAACTAGCAATGGGCAATAAATTCCAGTGATGCCCATATCCCGAGAACAAGTAAAAGAAGCATCTACTGACAAACATCTGCATAGTCATCAGTCCATTGAATCTGGCAGATGATTAGCTTTCTTGAAGTTACAACTAGTGTGACAGCTCTGTTGACTTATTTGAACACTTGGGGCCCAATTCTCCATCCAGCGATGCCAGAATCATGCACTACGATCGGACGGAGAATTCGGCGTCAGCCGAATATCAAGGTTGGTGCCGGGTGCGAAAGGAAATTCTTTGCTCCGATTCCTCGCCAGCGACGTGAGTGCAGTCTACACCGCACGGCGGTGTGTGCATGCAAATGGTACAGTAAATGCCGTTGGCATTTCATTAACTGGCCTGACACGGCATTTTCTGGGCCTTCCGCGATGCTCCACCTCCTCCAGGAGGAATTACCGACGGCGAGGTTCACTTGAGGTATTTCGAATCAGGGCACAAGTTCCGTGGTTGCTGAGGGAGAGAGAGGGGGTACTAAAAATGCCCAACATCGCTCTAGTGTGCTGACAGTTGTGCTGCTGGCCAGGGGGGGATTTGCCAAGGCCGGGGGTGAAGTGGAGGGCTCCCAGGAAGTGGGCTGTTGGTTGGGATGGACGGGCACAGATTACCATTGCCACACCCTGCAAGGCAGCCATCCGCTGACTGCCCACTGTGAGCGTAGTACCACTGGTTGTACGGGTAACCCTCGAGGTCACCTCCCTAGGTACCCTCTGGCCCCAGCTGACCCATCAATGGGATGGGCATGCTCCAGGGCAACCATTGCCATCACCTTGGCTGGGATGAGGGCCGGTATGCATTGGAATTGCACGAGTTCTACATGGCACGGATGCTAGCCTATTAGTGGGACCTGAATGACTCTGGGACTGGCACCGCTTTCGTCCACGTAGAACACTCGCGATTCAGTCCCGGTGTCAGCACTTAGTCTCTTAAATGGAGAATTCTGCTGACGATGGTTTATTTTCCTCCTTTCCAGTTTTCCTGATTAAAAACAAGGGCATGAATCTTCGCACAGATGAAAAGGCTCACCGTCTTGGTGAAAATGGCTTCAAATGACTGAATCCCACCTCCAATCCTGCCCCCCCCCCCTCCATTTTCACAGAGGGGGGAACCAGGGCGGGTGAAATCTGGCATATCCGTGGTTTACAGAGGCAGCTGTATATGTTAAAGTTGAGCTGCATTCAGTCTGATTTGACTTTCACAAGGCGGGAGTGGGAAATATAACTTGTGGATATACGCTATCGGATATGGTCCCGGCACACATTTGGAAGAGGTGAGGTGCTCTTTGGGAGGGATAAGTTGACTTTTTGGATTGTTAAAAGTAGACATGAATGTGTGTAAAAGTGCATAAACTTACTTCCACGTTCAAGCTCATTGGATCTGACAAAGGGAGCTATCAAGACAATTAAATCTCCTGCTCGTTAAAGGTTTGAAAAAAACTGTCTGCAATGTTGAAAAGAATCGATGCTTGTTATTTCACTCTCTGTTGATGTCAGCCTGAAGGCTTCCATTACAAGATTAGTATTGCATCACTGATTTCACAGCCTATCACTATCATAGTGAGTTGCCTGTCAGCTCACAGTTTGCTTCACAGTTCCAAGTGCTTGGAAAGTCTTTGCATGGGATTCCAAAAACAAAGTGGGATTAGAAGGGATTAAAATAAATTAAATCTAATGAATGTTTTTTTTATCATTGAGAATTCTTTTTCAAAAATAGTGGGCTGGATTCTCTGCAGCCCGGCGCCGTAATCGCGGACGGCGTGGGGGCAGAGAATCCACTTTCATGCCGTAATCGGGCCTGCCACCAGTCCGGCGATTCTTCATGACCGCGGAGTATGCCGCGCCGCTGGGGGGCCATTACCAGATGCCCACCCAGCAATTCTCCGCTCCCGACTGGCCAAGTTCCCGACGGCGCGGAACTAACCACCTATTGCCGGTCGGGATGCTGGCGTGGCCGCCCTGGTCGGGAGTGGGCGACCCCCTGCAAGGCAGCCATCCGCTGACTGCCCACTGTGAGCGTAGTACCACTGGTTGTACGGGTAACCCTCGAGGTCACCTCCCTAGGTACCCTCTGGCCCCAGCCGACCCATCAACGGGATGGGCATGCTCCAGCGCAACCATCGCCATCAGTCCGGGGCCGCCCTGGTCGGGAGTGGGCAAATCGGAGACCAGGCAGGGCCTTATAAATGGTCGGGGATTAACTGTGCGGGGGCTGAGGCTTGGGCGCACGGCCGATTGGGGGCTCCCTTTTTCCGGTGTGGCTCTGCGGTCCTGGTCCGCCATGGAGCATGGCGCGGCTGCTGGAGGCCGCTGTCGTGCGCACGCGCGGACTCAGAACCGGACGTGCAGGGGCCCGTATGCACAGCTAAAGCTGCGAGATTCACTCCGGGTCCCTGCTCGCCCCCTGCAGGGCATGGAATTCGTTCAATTTCGGGAGTAAAACTCCACCGTTTTTACGCCGGCGTGGGGGACATATAGTCTCATTTTGGGAGAATCCAGAATGTATCAATAGACAATTAAGAATTTTATTTAATCTGAGCCTGTGTGCTGGGCTCTGCCCATGGTGTATACTGCGTGAGTTGGCATGGAGGATGTAAGGCCAAAGGGTGGGGCAGAGGCATTGGGCTGATCTGAGTTGACATAAGGGCCATAAAAAGCTATGGGGCCGGGTAGAGGACCCTGGGTTGAAATGGAGGACATGAAGGACCATGGGGTGGGTAGAGGGGCACAGTTTGGCATGGACGGTTTGAGGGGCCATGGGGAGGGGCGAGGAGTTTGAGGTGGCTTGGGTGGGGCATGTGGAGTGTGTGGGTGTGAGGGGTGATGGCTGGAGGCCTGTTTTCGGTTTTACTCATTCTTCCCCACAATGCCAGAGCACTCAGGTCGGTCTTTCCGCTCAGCCCACCTCTCCAACCAGCAGTCTGCACTGCTCGTGGCGTTTTCGAGGGTTGGTGGGCCCGACTCCCATTTCACCCCCCCCCCTCCCGCCACCGCATATATCACATGTAAATCCGACTGAATAGGGCACTTTTTCACAGATCGGGGGTGGGATTCTCTAATAATGGGGCTATGTCCCCACGCTCGCGTGAAAACCGGCAGCAACCATTCCGGCGTCAATGGTCCCCGAAAGTGAGTAATTCTCCCCTTCCTAGGGGGCTAGGTTGGTGCCGGAGTGTCCCCGCACCCACAACAATGCTACCCACTGTGCTACCGATTCCTATTTAAAGTACTGTCTACAAAGATTTAATTCATAGTGTTTTAGTCATTTGTTGCGATAAATGACTTACAACAAATCCTGATGTTCAATTCTTTCAGCTACTAACTGGATGTTCAATTTTCTTCCAGGTTAACAGTCTGTACAGTGATCATAACAAAATTAAAAGTGTCTTTATTTGACCTCCAGTGTCAGTTGTGACTCAGGGGTCGGGCTCTCACCTCTGAAGCAGAAGGTCATGGGTTGAAGCCCCACTCCAGATGTTTGAGTACAAAACCAAGATCGCCATCCCAGTGCAGTACTGAGGGACCGACATCCCTTTGTTCAACGATGCAGTAAAGCAAGGTCCCATCCCCTCGACGCTGGATGTAAAGCATCCCACGACACCATATTGAAGAAACGCACGGGAGTTTCCCCCGATATCCAGCCCACTATTTATCCCTCATCAAACATCACTATAACAGGTTACCTCATATTTATCACAACGCTGTTTGTGACATCTTGCTGCGCACAGTTTGGTTGCCGCATTTCTTACATTACTGCATTTCAAAAGTGCTTCACCAGCTGTAAGATGCTTTGAGATGTCCTGAGGTAGTGAAAGGCACTATAGAAATGCAAAACCTACATTTCTTGTTACAGTGCCATATTGATGAAGTAATTTTGACTTTGGAAGATAAGTTTAAAAAAAACAGGCGATATTCAGTATCCAAATTCAACGGAAATGAAAATTGGGGATATGTGCAATGGGCGACTAAACTGATGTCGCCTATTTTACACAACCACAAACAGTAACAATGACCCTCCATTCTTTGTGTGAATTCACTCTTTCGTTTGTAGAGAATGAGTGCTCACTTACGGGGCTGGTCTTTGGCACTGGGCAAGAGAGAAATACTCGAGGAGCCTAAATGAATCACAACTTCAATCATGAGACATTGTCACGTAGAGGCTCCTGATTTCAAACAGCATGCTTAAAATAGATGGCATTGACAATAACAATCTTCTTGATTATGTTTATTCCATTAAACCTAGAATTCACAGGGAATCACTAACATTAAACATCAACATAAATGAGGCACTGAGCTCTTCAAAGCAAACAAAGATTAGCTGACCATTTAGCAAGTTAAAATTTACTAGGTCGCCATTCTCATGGTAATTCAGTTACAATCTGTATTACTCAGCTTCACCACCAGGTGGCAGAAAGGGTCTTTGCAGCTCAACTGTCAGTATCTGCTCGACCGCAGGTAACCTTGTGAACTGGCTGGACACCTTGCTACTGTGCAATTTAAGATGTCAGATTGTAGCCAATATTGTCGCCAATTTAAAAAATAACTATTGGGACATGAATTGGGCAGTTCTATTGAAAATATACCTGATGACCCATTTCCCTGCCCCTCCCTATCCCTCCTTGTCCTACGCTTGTCTCAGTGAAATTGTGGGTCTTTTCCATTTTCTTTGAACGCTTCTGTTTAATTGTTATAAAATATATAAAAAATGAGTGGGATAAAAAACCTAGCTGTTTCCCACCAGGAAGACACACAAGCAGAGGTGGCAACCCCAGTGTGATAGCTTTTGGAAGTCACTAATATTGGTGTCAGTGGGAGTGTCAGTTAGAAGGTGTGGCGGGCACACAATTGTCTAGGTACCTGACTGAATACACCGCCGTATAAAAATGTCCAAGGGCGCCTCACAGGGGTATAATCAGCCGAAAACTAGGATCAAGCCAAAGAGCAAACATGCAGACAGGTGACCAAAACTTGGTCAAAGAGCTAGGTTTTAAGGAGCATCGTAAAGGAGGAGAGAGAGATGGAGAGGTTTACGGAGGGGATTCCAGAGCTTAGGGTCCAGGCAGCTGAAGGCATAACCATCAGTGGCAGGACGATGAAAACCGGACATGCTCAAGAGGTCAGGGATCCATTTAAGGGCAGCACGGTAGCATTGTGGATAGCACAATTGCTTCACAGCTCCAGGGTCCCAGGTTCGATTCCGGCTTGGGGCACTGTCTGTGCGGAGTCTGCACATCCTCCCCGTGTGTGCGTGGGTTTCCTCCGGGTGCTCCGGTTTCCTCCCACAGTCCAAAGATGTGCAGGTTAGGTGGATTGGCCACGCTAAATTGCCTTTAGTGTCCAAAATTGCCCTTAAGTGTTGGGTGGGGTTACTGGGTTATGGGGATAGGGTGGAGGTGTTGACCTTGGGTAGGGTGCTCTTTCCAAGAGCCGGTGCAGACTCGATGGGCCGAATGGCCTCCTTCTGCACTGTTAATTCTATGATAATCTATGTTCCCCCCCCCACTCCCGCAACATCACCAAATCCCTGCAGCTCAATATTCTCTACTCCATTTTAGAGATTTTTCTTTTGAATGAGGATAGGGCGCTATTAATAATATCATGGGGAGATGTAAAGAAAATAGAATCAGCTATTACCTTTCCCATGGCACCTGCACAGAGACAATTTCAGACCTGAATCTTCACCCAGGGGAACCGCTGAAAGTTGCCTCCATCCCTCCCTTTTCTGGAACATATGGTTATGGAGATCAAAATGTAAAACAAATCACACAGCTCGTTTTTCTTTAAACTTCAAGATTCAACACATGTTTCAGGGAAGCCTTTGTGCATTGCTAATCGCCACCAGGCCGTGAATCAGAGTCGCTTGGGTGGGGATCCAGCAGCACTGAACAGTACGAAAATGCTTCAAGGAATCCATTCAATACACGTGGTAAAATGGGAGTAATGTAAGCCTCATTTAGAGGCTCTTTTCTATTAGGAGCTAGAACAGGACCACAAGTAATTCACTCCTCCCTCTTTGCTCTGTGTGCCCCCCATGGGTCAGTGATAGCAGTCGGACCTCTGAGCTAGAAATTGTGGGTTCAAGCCCCACTCTGCAGATTTGAGCACATAGGGTCTGATTCTCCGGCCCCCCAGGTGTGTGTGTCTCGGCAGAGTGCCGTTCTCTACTCCCACCGCTTGTCAATGGGATGTCCCCTTGAAGCCAACCCACACCACCAGGAAACCCATGATCGGGAGAGCGCTGCCGGCAGGGACAGAGAATCCCAACGGCCGGAGAATTCCGGCTATAATCAAGGCTGACACTTCAGTGCAGTACTGAGAGAGGGCTGCACTGTCCGGGGGCTGATGTTTTTCAATGAACGTTGAACTTATCCCCTGTCAAGCAAAAATCTACTGAATATTTCACACAAAGAATACAATTATCACCTGTCTTTATTATCAGTATTATAGCAGGATGGAGACTGCTATGGCTGGCCTGATATCTAGAGGGCACACTGCACCACATGGTGGGTATACTGAATGCATTGCTGGTCACATCGGCTACAGTGCAGATTTAAAGATCATGCACTGAAGGTTTAGCTCAGTTGGGTGGACAGCTGGTTCGTGATGCAGAGCGAGGCCGACAGCGTGGGTTCAACTCCCTTACCGGCTGAGGTTATTCACGAACGCCCCACCTTCTCAACCGTGCTCCTCGCCTGAGGTGTGGTGATCCTCAGGTTAAATCACCGCCAGTCAACTCTCCCCTTCAAAGGGGAAATGCAGCCCATGGTCATCTGGGAATATGGCGACTTTACTGAAGATACGCTTGAGTACACAGAATAAATCTGCAAAGGAGCGCAGGGTGGATTTAACAACGAGCTGAGGTAATGGGGAGAAGGAGCTTCCTGAAAAAGGGAGAA
This sequence comes from Scyliorhinus torazame, assembly GCF_047496885.1. Classification (NCBI taxonomy): domain Eukaryota; kingdom Metazoa; phylum Chordata; class Chondrichthyes; order Carcharhiniformes; family Scyliorhinidae; genus Scyliorhinus; species Scyliorhinus torazame. The sequence goes on along the minus strand of NC_092712.1, from coordinate 285,738,417 downwards.
AAATATTCAGTGACAATCGGAGAACAAGCGGGCGTTTCTGCTACAGTCACAATTGTGGTGTTGGGTGCTCTGGTGCACAGATGAGCCAACACAGTTGTATGTGGTACAACTCTATTTTATTTTAACTCTTATAATACAGTTCGTTCTGGATACTCTGCACGTGCTGTCTCCCTGAGTGTGTTTGGTGGCAGATGTGTCCTGGTCCTCCTCTGCAGCTAATACTGACCACCGGGGGTCGTGTCTGTGCTTTTATATCTTTCTGTCATTGGTTGTGGTGTTGTGTGTTCTGATTTGTCTGTTGGTGTGTCTATCATGATGTGTGTGTTTGAATATCATGACATCTCCCCTTTTTACAAAGATATGTGCCTACGTGGTTATAAATATAATTGTGTCGTGAGTGCATCTAAGAGTGTGTGTGTGTGTTGTGTACAGCGTGTGTATATGACGTAACTATTTACATGGGGCGATGTCGGGTGCGTCACACTAACAAGGTTGTACCATAACAAAACTTGGATACGAGAGAAAAAAAAACGTGAACATTGGTCTGGTCAGACGATATCTGGAACAATAAACAACAACAGGTTATAATACAGAAGTGTTTGACTTTTTGAACGTATGAACAGCGTTATAAGTCCAGTCTAATGGGTGACCGCCTCAAGAATGGGCTGGTCCTCAAGCCGGTTCAGCTGTGGAGATTTGTGGTCACACTGGTTCACCTTGGACTGTTGGAGGTGATGCTGTTGCCGAAGTCTCTACTTTACCATTTGTTGTACTTCGTGCAGTGCTTGGTTTTTTCATTCGTGCAAATATAACATTCAACATCTTTGTTAGTGGTGCCTTGGCTGTGGTTTGGTTCTGGTGGCGATGGAAGGGGCATGATCCGTGGCATCTCCACGAAGTCATCCTTGGGAACCAGTGGAGGATCCGGCGTGTGCGTACGGTTCAGTTGCGAGCGTGGAAGGCGGCGCAAAGCTCGCTGATTGCGCCTACGCACCAATCCATCCGCCCTGCATGCCAGGAACAAGGTGGAGTCTTTTTTCTTTTTATGTTTGTGGTGGACGGCATCTTGTAGCCGATGGGTCGTTGCCATCGAAGTAGCACCATCACTAATATCATGCAAGGCGATGACTGTGCCAGATGTGGAAGTTGGCCGAGACCGTGCACGCGGGTTCCGGCCACCTGCTGTGCCGGAAGGGCGACTCCGCAGAGAAACGTCGAAGCATGTCGCCTTGGAGAGAGAATTGTTGCTCGCATCAACGTCTGGCGATGGCGCGAATTGGTGTGTCCATCTTGGACCGCCGGTGCTGGTTGCCACTGCCGACCCAGTGGGACTGCCACGCGATCCATTCCCTGTCGCCGTGGCATCCGCCGTCACCCTGAGCGTGCCATCACCGAGGCCGCAACACCGCCCGTCCGGAGTCCCAACAGGTTCACTGGAGGCAGCCGAGATTCCCTGAAGCTGCACTTCTGGAGTCGGAACATGCAGGAATGCACCAACCAGTGGAGAGGCTCGAGCCATCGAGGGTGGAAGCGGTGCGCCGCCACCACAGTCGTCAGTGGTCCCACCGTGATCGTCGAGTGCCTCGGTACGCACTAGGCGAGGTCTGTCACCTTGCACCTTTTGCATGGGAAGTGGGATGCTGTCGTCACTCGTCTCACATCCCGTGGATAGATCCTCATTAGCAGCTTGCTGTTCACTAGGGTTGGATAAATTGTCAGAGTTTTCATCTGGTGGTGCACACCATGTCGGTGGACTGTCATTGTCTTGCCGTTGTCCTTCATTTGGGCTTTTCTTCTTTGGAATTTTAAATCTTCCCCCAGACATTGCAGAACCTTGTTTATTACCCCCAAATTCTCCCATATGTATGGTCTCGAATATAGGATCCAATGTTTCTATCGACATTGTACTATTTTCCAAAGAACATTCCGTTTCACTTTTCTTCTCAGGTACCTCATATGTATCTTTGTCTAATGTACATGCCTTCATGGTCTCTGGGTCTGATTTTGCTGGGACTGGCATGGTCACAGTCTCTCTTTTACTGTTCTCAATTGCCCACATTATACTCCCCATACATAACTGCTTAATCACTGGGGTTAGTGTGGTACAATGGATAATCGGGTCGACCTTATCTGCATCTTCACCATTAGTGGAAAGCACACTTGGTTCACTTGAAACTGCTGTGGGTTTTAAATTCGTTATCTGGCTACTCGATGTCGGTGTCCTCAGGATTCTTGCTCCAATGTTCTGCTCATTTATCAGTGGAGTGTGTATAGGTTCAATGCAATTAATGTTCCCCTCAAGGTTTGAAGAGTCATTACTGACTAACTGCTGGTCTCCGAAGTTGGGATTTTGCGGCGTTGTGTTGAAGGGAGACATTTGTCCCTGCTGTAGATATGATTCAGGTTGTGTTATTTCCATTACCTGAGGATCAATGTCTTGTCCATTTTTTCGATCCGTACTAAAACACTGGCAATTCTCAGTCTGCTCCTTGCAAGTTAAACATTCAATAAATTTCTTTAGCAAATCCTCAGCAACCTTCTGTGGCCGTGCAGCATGCGCAAACGATACTTCCGGTTCTGCGCACTGCTCGCGCAACTGTGCTAGCGTGATACCTTTAGCAAGATGGCCGCCGACCTCGACCCAGCCCTCTCTCAGGCTCGGGATTTCGGCCTCTGAGAATTCGGGCTCCGGGATCCCAGCCACGAGGTGAGTACTGCAGCTTTTCTTACCTTTATTTGCCGATTGGATTGCGTTTTCTTCACAGTACTTGGAAAATTTGTCCAGGACTGCCTGGTAATCGTACCTTTGCTGCCTCCTGAAGAACCTGAACCTTGTGAATATTTCTCTTGCCCTTGCACCGGCGATGGTGAGGAGAAATTCAATTTTTTCGCTATCATCCAGGTCTTGGAGTTCAGCTGCCACCAGGAACAATTCGAACCATTGCCGGAATCGCCGCCAGTTTTCGCGGAGGTCGCCGTGGCACTGGAGCGGCTGCGGAACCGGGAGCTCTATCATTTTGCCTGGGCACTGCTGGTTGTCTCTGAACACTGAGGTATGCCGGCAGGTATCGATCCACTCCTGTACCATGTGGTGTTGGGTGCTCTGGTGCACAGATGAGCCAACACAGTTGTATGTGGTACAACTCTATTTTATTTTAACTCTTATAATACAGTTCGTTCTGGATACTCTGCACGTGCTGTCTCCCTGAGTGTGTTTGGTGGCAGATGTGTCCTGGTCCTCCTCTGCAGCTAATACTGACCACCGGGGGTCGTGTCTGTGCTTTTATATCTTTCTGTCATTGGTTGTGGTGTTGTGTGTTCTGATTTGTCTGTTGGTGTGTCTATCATGATGTGTGTGTTTGAATATCATGACAACAATGACAATAATGAGAGAAAGTGGGTGGAAGCCTGAAAGAGGGAAAGAGCTGGAGATGAAAAGAAAGGCAGGGAATAGTGGATGGGAAGTAATAAAGAGTGAAAAACATCGTATTGTTGAAATAAAAGAGGCAAATTTAAATATTTGCCTGCAAGCGGCATTGCTGAAACCAATCCGTGTTTGTCTACTTTCCTTTCCCACAGAAGGTGTTCGCAGTTAAGCTGGTGGCTTTTGCAGCTTTTACCCTGAGACCTGAAATGAATTGTTCCCATTACCAATAAGGATATTTCAACTCCATTTGCCTCTGGGCATGTCATCAACTCAGTGGCGATGGACTGACCTACAAGGTTTCGCAATCAGGCACGCATCCTGCAGGGGGAACAGTGCTTGTGGCTTGGTGAATTGGCTCTCAGAACCCTTCCTGAATCCTGCCCTTTTTCCAAAGGTTGGGACCACTGGAGGCTGGCGCTTTTTATGTTGAATCATGTCATCAAAAAGGCAGGACAAGCGCTTGAAACTTAAATTTTTACTGTAACGCTAAAACAAAGTCCTGGGGTACGTTAGGAACTTTAGAATTTTCCAGCTTTAGGCCATCAAACATCCGCCAACTCTCCCAATGGTTCAGACACTTTATCCTGTTCCTCTTCCCTTTAGAGACTTCAGAGATACGAGGATTCTTCAATATAGCAAAGAACATTTTAAAAAATTATATGATAGAGGTGTTGGAGATTGTAAGGACTTATTGATAAAATCACATCTACGCTATATCCACAATAGTAACTTGTCCTGAATCCTCCGCCAGCGGGACTCTCTGTTCCCACCAGCAGCGCATGCCCGGCCACAGGTTTCCCGGCACCGAGGGGTGGCTACAATGGGAAATCCCATTGACAAGTGGCATGAGTAGAGAATCCCAGTGGAAACATGTGGCTGGGGGATGGGAGAATTCAGTCTCTTGTGCTTATACCGTATCCTTCCCACCCTGAACTTGACATTGGGAAAGGTAGCAAGCGGCGGGTTCCCAACGAGTGACACTCCATCCTCTGGGAGGGGCGTTAAATTCAACTCTCTACCTCTCTTTCCAAAGACACTGCCTGAACTGTTGAGTATCTTCTGCAACCCAACGCATTTATCCTCTGCTGCTTAAAATCCTTACAACGCCAACTCATTTTTGCTCTTCACATTTGTGCCTGCTACACCCAAGTCGTGATACCTTACAGATGTTGAAAACGGTGAAGAGGTGGAGAATCAGAAAATGAAGAAAAAAATGTCTTACCTTCTTGTAGAGGCTCCTCAGATCCCGATATTGCCACATACTGTTCAGGACTTGAGACGCCGCCTTCACCACCTTCGGCGAATGTCTGTGTGCAAAAACACCACAGCACAAGTTAGAAGCCACACTGTCTCTCTGGCTGACCGGACTGGCATGTGCTGAAATTGTCGGGGGGAAATGGGTCATCGGAGGAAAAAAACTTAACAAAGTTGACAACACCAAGCTGTCAACTACACATTTGTTATCGACCAAGCTTTTTAGTTTCAATTAAGGTTGGAATAAATAAGTCTGAACAAATAGTTTTCGAAGGTTATGTAGTGTATGATTGGTTTAACTCTGTAGTTGCAGCTTGAAGATCAAAATATTTACTCTCTCTAGCAGGAAGCAAACTGTTGAACTGCTACCCTCCTTCAAAGCACCCGACTGATGAGAGGGTGAATCAACAATTGAAAGGCAAGAATACGTGATCTGTAGCGCGAATTTGCGATACAGTCATTGGTATAACGGCTCAAGAGAGGGAGCAGAGCTCCAGCCCAGATTTTGAGCCTGAATGGATTGGAAATTCCTAATTACAAACCCGGTACCAAATGTCTGTTTATTTTTGCATGGCACAGGTCGGTTTTCTCTCAGGTGTTGCTCGTGGGTCAGTGGTGGCACTCCCACCTCTGAGCCAGCAGGTCACATCTCCGAGTCCCACTTCAGAGGCTTTGAGCACATAATGCAGGTGGTCACCCTGGTGCAGTGCTTTGGGAGTGCCGCACTGCTGTAGGCGCTGATCTTTCCGGGTGGAACACAAAACCGAGGGCCTGCCTTCCCTCTCAGGTAGACCTGAAATGTCCCACGGCCCTGTTCCGAAGATGAGCGGGAATATTTTCCCTGGTGCCCGAGCCAATATTTATCTCTCCGACATTACTCAAACAGATTTTCCAGTCATTGGCCGGGATTCTCCATTCCGAATGCGCCTCGCTACCTCTGCCAGTGAGAGCGGAGAATTTGACACTCAGCTAAAACTCCGTTCGCTACAGCGGGGACGGAGAACCCCGCCAATTATCTCATTTCTTTTTTTAAAAAATGTATTTTATTACAAACATGTGTCAAAACAGGTTACAGTGAATAAACGCCCCAGGAAAAATACCAATTATCTAATTTCTGTTGGTTGGCCTTGCCATGCGCAGACAGTATGTCGTGTTTGCCATATTGCGAGAGTGAGCACACCTCAACTGAACCTCACTGACTCAGGTTACGCAAGGTGCTATATAATGGTGCTATATAAATGTAAAGTCATCCTTCTTTCCATTTCCTGCAGTGACTTACAACTTGAAGGTATTTGTTGCAAACATCGGAGTTCTCGGCACCGTCTCATTCCTTGCTCTGTCTCTAACTGCCCAAAAGTTAGCAGCAGCTCCCAATCGAGCCTCTATAATGATGGAACTGACCATGTTGTCACTTCATTCTGAATTGGAGACCCTGGCACAAAAGACAGGGAAACCTAGCTGGTGCAAACTGGTACTCTCGATTTGAATCCATCAGAGGTTGAGTCACTCACAGACATTTATCAGCAGGCTTTCTGCATGTTTTAAGCTGTTGAAACTTGGGTGAGGTTTACAGATGTACAGAGCAGCTCATGACCAAACAAATTATTCTGTCAATGCTGAGGTGTTCAGGTGAAAAGTGGGTTTTCTCCTCTGAGGCATCCTGAAGTTCTTGAGGTCTAACTCTGATTTTTCTTCTGGTTCCCTCCCCCTTGTGTCAGCTCATCACTGGCGTCGAGATGTGCAAGACACCCGTGCCAACTGTTAACGCCGAACACCAAATGCAAATAGTTTTGCAAATGAAATCATTGGCAGTCCTCTCATTGCTGTTAAGTTCTGCATTTTTATTTAAATCTCTAGAGGCGCCCTGGACACAGTGGCGCTCCCATCCCCACCGAACAAAATACTCAACAAGCCCAGCGGTGATAGGAACACGCCGGTCGTGGAACCAACTATGACAGCACTTTGTGTTAACGAAAATATCCATAAAGGCCCCCATCTGCAGCAACCACAGGTTCACGCCCGAGGCAATGGACGCCACTTTCAAAAGGTGGAGGCAGGACGGAGGGACGCTGACAGTTAGGGACTTCTACACCGACAACAAACTAACAACACTCGAGGAACTAACAGAGAAGTTCCAACTGACAGGGGCAACGAACTAAGAAATATGCAGGTCAAAAACTTCCTAAGGAGGGAAACAAGGACATACCCAAGACCACCGCAGCAGTCATTGTTAGAGGACCTACAGGAAGGGGAACTGTGGCGACCTGTATGGGCGACTATGGGAAAGGGAAACACACAACTGAGTGAGACAAGAGAAAAAAGGAGGTCTTGGGGTTTGAAATAGGCTGGGTCTCTGGAATGGAGGAGGGCATAGGATCAATTCCACACTCCACGTGCGCAAGGCTAAGCTTAATGCAGCTGAAAGTGGTACACAGAGCCCACTTAACTAGAACCCGAATAAGCAGGTTCTTCCCGGCGGTGGAGGACGAATGTGTACGGTGCCAAGGAGGCCCGGCCAACCACGCCCACATGTTGTGGTCTTGCCCAAGACCTGTCAGGTTCTGGACAGCCTTCTTCGAGGCAATGTCCAAGGTGGTGGGGATGAGGGTGGAGCCGTGCCCAAGAGTGGTGCAGTCTTCGGAGTCTCAGAACAGCCAGATCTATTCATGGGGAGGAGGGCCGACGCCCTTGCCTCTGTCTCCCTCAACGCCTGCCGATGAATCCTGCTCGGCTGGTGATCGGCAGCACCACCCTAAGCTGCAGACTGGCTGTCCGACCTATCTGAATTTCTCCAGATGGAGAAAATCAAATTCGCCACCCGGGGGTCGGAGGAAGGCTCCCACAAAACGTGGATCCATTCACTCAGTTGTTCCATGACCTGTTCAAAACCAACAGCCAGTAAGCCAGAGGGAGCTGAAAGCCACAACACAATAACGTATACCAATGAAAGGGTGGGGAGGGAACAACGAAACATAGAACCCAACCAAGATCAGCAAACAACAAAATACACGGCGTCACGCCAATCGCATAGGGACAAAATACAGGCGCTGAAGAGGAGAGAGGGCACAGCACCCGACTACAAAAGGAGGGTGTGTGTGAAGAAATGGGGGGAGTAGGAAATGGGGGGGGGGGGACCTGATTGGGATTAAGCACACACTGGAGAATGCAAAACAAGAAGCCGCACCCGATGTAAATAACTAAAAACATTGATGCATAAACAATTTTTCCTTATTTTTTTGTTCGCTCTTTTTGTTTTGTTTTATTATTATTACTTTATTACTTGATACCTGTTATTTTTCAATGTATGTTGCCTTTGTTGTGTATATCTTAAAATTCTTAATAAAAACACTTTAAAAAAAAATCTCCTAAGAGACATGAAACTTTGCTTCCATCTTCTGGCAGACTTTGTGACTTTCCAGTTTGGGTTTTATGCCATGGAAACCAAAGGCACCCTAAAAGGGTTAATGAAGTGTGGAATTCTTGGGTCTTCTGGGGACACTTCTATGTTGGCGGGTTCATTTTCTGAGCAAACGCTGATGGTGGGGAAGGTGGTGGGCATGGGCTGGGGAGGTTTGCGGGGGCAATGACGTCTCACTTGCTGGCAGGATTTATTGTACAGAGGGAACTGAGGTGAGGGTGACACCCCGCAGCATCTTCCGCAAAGTGGACTTTGAAAACTGCCTTGTCCGAAATGACTGCCTTCAATCAGCAGGGTCCAAAACATAAAGCAGGCCAAGGGGATAGATCTTGGCTTAGTGCAAATCTGTAGAACGGGCAGTAGCCAGTCGACAGCTCGTTTCACACCTCACAGTTTTTACATTCATTCAGTGGGGAGAGATGCAAGATGTAGGCTGACCCATTATCACCTGCTTTGCACTATCACCTAGGGGATACAAATAAGAGACTCCTAAATTTCCCTGGCATCAGGCTTTAGATTGTGAGGTAATTCAGCAGAATTATACCTTCCCCCTCTAGTCAAGCTGTGGGAAGGAATTTAAAATGTTAACAACGATAATCCAACTGATTTGCAGGTAAAATCTGAGCATGGATTATGTAATAGCTGGCCCCTTTAAGGGCCCTACATCGGGGGATCGTGTGACCTCCCCCTCCATCACCCAGTGCGAATCGAGTATGGGGACCTTGGTGCAGAGCCTGGGCTTTTGCAGCCAGAGTAGATTCTAGAGCTTGTAGTAATAACACCGTGAAAGACTCTGTGTAAATACTGTGTGTAAATAAACCATTATAATTCATTATACATATTGACTAGTGGTTGTCAATCCTTCCTTTACTACATTGGCGATGAGGTAAATCGGAGCGACTTTGTTAGCAGTGAGGATTTCAACGAGATTGTTGTTAAAAAACTGCAAAGTGAATCAGATCATTCGAGGCCTCCCTTTAGGGAAATAGAAGTCTTCAATCTGACTACTGAGAATTGGATGCAGTATATCGAATGGCCAGAGCATTGTTTCAGGGCTAACCGAATAGAAAGGGGTGGGAGGGCTCTGATGGAGACCATCACAGCATACATAGCCAGGCCAAAGCTGAGTACTGCGACTTTGGATCAGCCTTAATGACATGCTATGATATTGCCTAGTATGCGGTGCGAATAGCGTAGCCATGCAAAAGAAAGCATTGGCTGAGTCCGAGTTGACTTTCAAGAAGACGTTAGAAATGTCATCAGCAATTGAGAGTGCCGAAAAGGCTGCCCAAACGTTACAAGGCGAACAAACTTCGAAGTCCATGTGGTGAACCACTGTACACCTGTATTAGGGGATGTAAGGTAGGACCTGTACTATCGGTTCGCCAGCAGCCCCTGCCGGCTGGCTCCGCCCAGTAGGAGGAGTATAAATATGCGTGTCCTCCATTCAGCTGCCATTTCGCCAGCTGCACAGGAGGCCACGCATCTGACTGCAATAAAGCCACAGTTGTACCCAACTTTAGTCTTTGTGCAATTGATTGTGCATCAGTCCACCAGTTAGGGCGGGGAACAGTGAAAAGTAATGGTGCCAGAAGAGAGGGCACGGGATCAAACTCAGGCAGTGAATTTAGTTCAGAATTGGGAAGAATTACTAAATACCCAAAATTCAAGCCGCCTAGAAGCAACATAGAGTGCTTTCAACGTGGGGCAAACCACTCTCCAGAATGTGTGTAAATTAAAAGGAGCCGAGTGTTAAGGGTGTGAGAAAAGAGGCCATCTAAGGCAGAAACGTAGAAGCAAGCAGGCCCAACTCAGTACAAACAGAACAAGTAATCAAGCGTTGGTAAATAACCTGGGGGATTGTCCAGTGGGAGAACGTAGTACCATGTCCTTAAACAATGTGGAAGAGGGTAAGGTAGACCCCGTCACAGTCGTGCTCATCGTAAACGGCCGGCCACTAAAAATGGAAGTGGCACGGGGGCATCAGCTATTGTTAGAAATAAACATGCCTACCGTTATCCAAAAGAAGGAAGTCAAACACTAAAGTTGCAAAACATTACAGCAAAATTAGCCACGTAAACTGGAGAGGCTATAATGAATATAGGAGGAACAATTGGATTGGATTTGTTTATTGTCACATGTACCGAGGTAAAGTATTTTTCTGTGAGTAACTCAAACGGATCATTTAGTACATAAAAAGAAAAGAAAATACATAACAGGGATAAGAGATGTAAAAAGAGGATCTGTTTGGGAGAGTTGACAGAGAGTTGTCACGCTCCGGTGCCATCTTGGAACAACTGCAGCCCCTGTGAGTTACGGACAGCAGTCAGCACAGCTTCCACTAATGGTGGTGTCAGGCCAGGGACTGAACTTGATGGGACATGAATCTGGATGAAGTTTCAAAGAGGTACCAAGAAGCAGGAGTGTGGGCAGCTGTGGTTAGCACTCCTGTCTCACGGCGCCAAGGTCCCAAGTTCGATCCCGGCTCTGGGTCACTGTCTGTTGCACATCCTCCCCGCGTTTGCATGGGTTTTGCCCCCACAACACAAAGATGTGCAGGCTAGGTGGATTGGCCATGCTAAATTGCTCCTTAATTGGAAAAAATGAATTGGGTACTCTAAATTTTTTTTTTTTTTTAAAAGGAGTGTGCCTGAAGAGAGAAAAGTGCTCCTTTCAGGCGAATGAGGTGACTGATCTTTGATGCAGGTGGTTGCACAAGGGCTACAATCTTGAACATAGAACATAGAACAGTACAGCACAGAACAGGCCCTTTGGCCCTCGATGTTGTGCCGAGGTTTGTCCGAAACCAAGATCAAGCTATCCCACTCCCTGTCATACTGGTGTGCTCCATGTGCCTATCCAATAACCGCTTGAAAGTTCCTAAAGTGTCCGACTCCACTATCACAGCAGGCAGTCCATTCCACACCCTAACCACTCTCTGAGTAAAGAACCTACCTCGGACATCCCTCCTAAATCTCCCACCCTGAACCTTATAGTTATGCCCTCTTGTAACAGCTACATCCACCCGAGGAAATAGTCTTTGAACGTCCACTCTATCTATCCCCTTCATCATCTTATAAACCTCTATTAAGTCGCCTCTCATCCTCCTTTGCTCCAATGAGAAAAGCCCTAGCTCCCTCAACCTTTCCTCATAAGACCTACCCTCCAACCCAGGCAGCATCCTGGTAAATCTCCTTTGCACCCTTTCCAATGCTTCCACATCCTTCCTATAATGAGGTGACCAGAACTGCACACAATACTCCAAATGTGGTCTCACCAGGGTCCTATACAGTTGCAGCATAACCCCACGGTTCATAAACTCAAGCCCCCTGTTAATAAACGCTAACACACTATAAGCCTTCTTCACGGCTCTATCCACTTGAGTGGCAACCTTCAGAGATCTGTGGACATGAACCCCAAGATCTCTCTGTTCCTCCACATTCCTCAGGACCCTGCCGTTGACCCTGTAATCTGCATTCAAATTTGTCCTACCAAAATAAATCACCTCGCACTTATCAGGGTTAAACTCCATCTGTCATTTTGCGGCCCAGCTCTGCATCCTATCAATGTCTCTTTGCAGCCTACAGCAGCCCTCCACCTCATCCACTATTCCACCAATCTTGGTGTCATCACAAATTTACTGACCCATCCTTCAGCCCCCTCCTCCAAGTCATTGATAAAAATCACAAATAGCAGAGGACCCAGCACTGATCCCTGTGGTACACCGCTGGTAACTGGTCTCCAGTCTGAACATTTTCCATCCACCACCACCCTCTGTCTTCTTTGTGATAGCCAGTTACTTATCCAATTGGCCAAATTTCCCTCTATCCCACACCTCCTTACTTTCTTCATGAGCCGACCATGGGGAACCTTATCAAACGCCTTACTGAAATCCATGTATACGACATCAACTGCTCTACCTTCATCTACTTAGTTACCTCCTCAAAGAATTCAATCAAATTTGTGAGGCAAGACTTACCCTTAACGAATCCGTGTTGACTATCCCGGATTAAGCTGCATCTTTCCAAAATGGTCATTAATCCTATCCCTCACGACCTTTTCCATTAACTTACCGACCACCGAAGTAAGACTAACCGGCCTATAATTACCAGGGTCATTCTTATTCCCTTTCTTGAACAGAGGAACAACATTCGCCACTCTCCAGTCCTCTACCACTATCCCCGTGGACAGTGAGGACCCAAAGATCAAAGCCAGAGGCTCTGGAATCTCATCCCTTGCCTCCCAAAGAATCTTAGGATATATCCCATGTGGCCCAGGGGACTTGTCGAGGTGGATGGGCCTGGCTGCGATGTTATGTGTGTGCTGGTTGGTCCAACTGCCTGTCCATCAGTGTGTGTGTGATTGCACCATGATATGCTGATGTGGATATCATGACAGTCTTCCCTTTTCCCCTTACAGGAACCCACAACATCTCTTTAAAGGTTGCTACTTGATCCATTATGTTTTTGCCTTGTAGGATTTGACACTCATTCACCCAGGGTTCTTCTCCATGCATTGACCACATTAACTTCCTCCCACTCACCCAGTGCCCCAGCTATCCCCAAAATATATGTGCTCAAATAGCCATTGCATATTTCCCTTAAAATTAGCAATGTAATTGATAAAACATTGACATGTACATTTGTTCAGTCTGGAAAATAGCCATTCATCACAATCTGTTTTCCATCCCAGAGCTAATTTTGTAACCATGCTGCCATGTCTCCCTTTAACCCATGGGCTTCATTTTTGCTAACAGGATTAGAATATGGTATTAATGGCTTTTGGAAGTCCATACACACAACATTAACTGTATTGCCCTCATACACCCTTTCTGTCACCTTATCAAAAAATTCAATCAAGTTAGCCAAGCGCAATTTTCCCTTCATAGAATTGTGCTGGATCTCTTTTAATGATCCATGTTTGTTCAAGTGGTGGTTAATGTTCTCGAGAAATTTGTTTTGAAAAGCTTTCCCTCCACCGACATTAAACCTACGGCCCTTCTTCCCTTTGTGAACAAGAGTGTAACATTTGCAGTTCTACAGTCCTTTGGCACCAGTCCTGTATCAAAGGATGACTGGAAGATTGTGATCCGCAATTGCAACCTTACTTCCTTCAGCAACTTAGGATGCATTCCTGCTGGGCTGGGTGCCTTATTCACTTCAAGTAACACCAGCCTTTCTAGAAACTTCTTTGTATCTATTTTTATCTCATCTATTATCCTGACAATCTTTTGCGTGCCACAGTTTTGGCAAAATCCTCTTCTTTGCTAAACACTGATGCAAAGTACTCAAATTAGTATCTCAAGTTGTGCCTTCTGCCTCCATGAACAGATCTTCATTTGGTTCCTAATAGGTCCCACTGTTCCTCAGACAAATCTTTTAGGATCCCCTTTCATATTAATCACTAATCTATTCTCATACTGTTCCCTCACTTCTCATTCTCATTTTCATTCCTGCTCTGTACTTTTTATACTCAGCTTGATTCTCTCTTGCAATATCAAGGTGGCATCAGCCGTACACTCTCTTTTTCTGTGTCCTCCTACACTCTAAGTTCTAAATCAACTATTAGAGAACTCTGGCTTAGGTGGTCTTTGTCGTGTTGGGTGTTCTGACGCACAAATGATCCAACACGGCTGTAGATGGTACAACTCGGTTTTATTGTCTAAACAACTGTAACAACTAACTGCTGGCTTGGGTACGTGCTTCACCAGCTAACCTGTGGACCCAGCCCTATCACTATCTATGGTCTATGTCTGAGTGGCACACTGTGAGCTCTGTGCTCTGAGCTATCTCCTGGTAGAATGAGCGGGAACTGTGGTGTTCCCTGTTTTATAGTGCGTGTGCTCTCACTGGTGATTGGCTGCGATGTTATGTGTGTGCTGGTTGGTCCAACTGCCTGTCCATCAGTGTGTGTGTGATTGCACCATGATATGCTGATGTGGATATCATGACAGTCTTCCCTTTTCCCCTTACAGGAACCCACAACATCTCTTTAAAGGTTGCTACTTGATCCATTATGTTTTTGCCTTGTAGGATTTGACACTCATTCACCCAGGGTTCTTCTCCATTTACGTATTCCAGTTTGGTCCTTGACCATCTTCATAATTAATCCAAACCTTATGGTACTATGATACTATTCTTGTGATGCTCCCCACTGTGACATTTTCCACTTGGCCCACTTCATTCCCCAGAACTAGCAATGGGCAGGAAACACAGAGATGAAGAAAATTCTCCTGAACGTACTTAAGAAATTCCTCCCCTTCTCTGTCCTTAACACAATCAATGTTACATTCAATATTGAGATAGTTAAAGTCTCCCTTTATCACTGCTCTAGCACTCTTGTATCTCCCAATAATTTCCCTGTAAATCTGCTTCTCTGTCTCCTTCCCACTATTTAGTGGCCTATAAAATAGACTAAATATTGTAATAGCTCCCTCACTGTTTCTTGACTCCAGCCAGATGGATTCTATCTTTGACCTCTTAAGGACATTCTCTTTCTGTCGGACTGTGATATTTCCCATAATCAAACTGCTACCCCTTCTTTTTTTGCCACCCCCGAAACCCATTTTTCCTGGACATCGTGCAAACAGGAATGGTAAGCATTCAATCCTCCTCTTTTCTCAGTCAGTTAACACCATTACATTAGATTCCCATACGGCTATTTTGCCTGCAGCTCACTAACCTGAATAACCAAACTTTGTGAAATCATATCATAGAATTTACAGTGCAGAAGGAGGCCATTCGGCCCATTGAGTCTGCACCGGCTCTTGGAAAGAGCACCCTACCCAAGGTCAACACCTCCACCCTATCCCCATAACCCAGTAACCCCACCCAACACTAAGGGCAATTTTGGACACTAAGGGCAATTTATCATGGCCAATCCACCTAACCTGCACATCTTTGGACTGTGGGAGGAAACCGGAGCACCCGGAGGAAACCCACGCACACACGGGGAGGATGTGCAGACTCCGCACAGACAGTGACCCAGCGGGGAATTGAACCTGGGACCCTGGAGCTGTGAAGCAATTGTGCGATCCACAATGCTACCGTGCTGCCATATGCATGCACTGCACACCTGACCTGGAACTCTCTACATTCTGTGGTCACGCTAATTCAGCATAATTTCTAACTCCAAATACTTCTCCCAGTCCTCGCTACTCTCACTTCTCTACTTTTTAATACAACATCCTTGTGTTCGAAAGCCTTATCAGAGGTCTACTTAACCTGTTCACGAGGATATGGGTCCCCAGTTCAACTCGAATGCAAACTACTGATGAATAGAAAATGCTCCCAGTTTTGCACCTGACCCAAAGATATCAGGTGCGATTTAACGGTCCCATTGCGCCCAATTTAGGGTTGGGATGAAGCCATTGAATTTCATGAGAGGCTTCTCACGCAAATTGCGACGCATGAAATGCTTCGCGAGATTTAACAAAATCTCACAAATGTCGCGATCTCACCCTCACTGGGCGTGATCCAGATCTGCATACTTAAACGGGCCGTTAGGCTTCTTGAAATATGTGTTTGCGGGATTCTCCCTGTGCCCGGGACCTAACGGCCGTGCCTGGGAGACCTCGCCAGGGGGTCGTTTAATGCTGGTTTCCACAAATGAGGACCAGTTGTAATGGCACCTGGGGTCACCCAGGTCATTAGAAACCCCCGCGTGGTCGGGGACAGAACAGGGTGGCACTCCCTCAGGCACCTGAGCACCCTGACACTGCAAGGTTGACAGGGCAGTGGCAGTACCAGGGTGTCAGGTTGCCAATGCCAGAAATCGGGCCTGGGGTTGGGGGGGGGGGGGTGCCTTATCAGGTTGGGGGGGGGGGGGGTAGGGTGAACGGGTGTTCCCTGGGAGGGGGGGGGGGGGGGGGGCAGGAGGATGGCGGAAGGCGGGGGGGATTGAAAATGGCCTGGGGATGGCTGAAACGGTGTGGTGGGGGGGGTTAAAGAACAGGGCAGGCTTCCAAAATGGCACCCGATCTGCGAGGAGCCTTTCCTGAAGGCGAGCTTCAGCTTCAGGAAATGACTCTGCAGCCTCGGCGGAGAGTAACGCCCCAAGGCCAAAAGAAAGGCAAAAGTGCCGGTGAATAGCAGAGTGTTTCTCGGCTGCAGCCGCTGAGAAAACCACACTAAACCCGCCCAAAACCTGGACATGGATTTTTTTTCCGATTGTATCATTTCTATGCCGAGCTTTGAGGCGTTTATTTTTTGGGTAACATCCTTGTTATTAAATACTCACCTTTAAGATACACCAGTGTAAAACAGACTGAACCTGGTGCCTACCAAAGGTCCTGTTAACCATGGTATTAAATTGTATTAAATTGGTAAGTTCACCCAGAGGCAGAATACCGAGGCAATGGAAAGGAAGGGCTCTTCAGATGCTGGGTTTCGAGGCATTGTATCGGAACAGAGTAGAGGACGCTTTATTCTTCGGCATTTCACGGTGCTATACCTAACCTGGGAGTGATTGGTGCTGGATGGGAAATTATTTATTCACCTCACTAAAATAAGCACAACATTTACAAAACTGTTCTGCAATCCTGTCATTGTGGAGCTCGTTAGGATGAGTTACATTGGCCGAGCAATGGTACACTTTGGGTGGAATATAATGCCCCTCCCTCAGGTAAATTTGAAGAGGGGGGGGGGGGGGCATTTAATCCCACTGAGACTAGGTAGGGAGGCTCATGGATGGCTTTCCCACCCCGATGCCAATTGAGGCCCCAATGGCCACTCAAGGGCATCATCCCGTCACTGACGATATTGATGCGACAGAAGGTGGGATACTTGTCGGGTGGGAAGCCTGAAAAGTAAACTTGCTTGCAGGGTCCTCTGATTGGCCTGCAGCTCTCGAGGGGCGGGACCTTCTCTCCAGGAGTCCTGGGGAGAGCCTGCCACTGTCCGCTTACGTGCCTGGCTGCCATTTAATACAACAGACCTTCCCCAAAAGAGGTGAGACCCCAGCCGCCTGTTGTGTTTCAGAAACCCCCAGGCTGGGATTTTCACTTGCCTGTTGGGATCGCAACAAGAGTGGACGTGCGGTGAAAATATACTTCCCGGATGGCGCATCACTGTCCTGACTCCTCCGGGATGTGCTCAAATTTTCATAGCGAGTGCGGGGATGTGGGAGCTGGGAACTTGCTCACCTCCAGTTAATGGCCTGTGAAAGCTCCTTGAGGAGTTTGTTAGCGGACCAGGGAGGGGGAGAAGACGATTTCAATGTGTAACTCACCAATCCAGAAGAGTCTGGTGCATGTTAGTGTACAGCAATTAGGTCAATCCGGGTAGAGATTAAAGGTTTTTTTTCATGATGAAAGGTTTGGGGATCTGGGGGATCTTGCAGTGGATTAATCACGCTCCCATTCATTTGGTTATTTTGCCACTTTCCAGCGCCTTGAGGCTGCTGATCCTCCAAGTTTCCTCTCTTCTGTAAGACAGCAGCAGACCCCAATTGCCAACCAGCTGCAGTGGCCTCTCGCGCTCTGTAGGCAGATCCCGCTTCCTGTTAGCACTTGGTGCCGCTAAACGGGTGCCAAACGCGCCTCCGACACAATTAGAGCATTCATACTTGAAGATTCCATCGTGCGAGTTACACACTTGGTGCAAAGTCATCTGGGTGCCAGGTTCCCGAACCCGATTTGTAAATGAAGTCCTCGTACTGTCACACCAATCCAGATTTGGGGTCAAGCTCCCTCTACAATCTCCCAAACAGTGGGCTTTAACCCAATTTCAGTAGAGCAACAGCTGGCAATGATACAGTCCTTTTAACATGGAAAAATGTGACCTGACACAGGACATGGAATTAGACATAGAATTTACAGTGCAGGAGACCATTCAGCCCATCGAGTCTGCACCGACCCTTGGAAAGAACACCCCAAACCTCCACCCTATCTCCATAACCCAGTAACCCCACCTAACCTTTTGGACACTAAGGCCAATTTAGCACGGCCAATCCACCTAACCTGCACATCTTTGGACTGTGGGAGGAAACCGGAGCACAGACTTGGTGAGAAGTTGTAGACTCCGTACAGACAGTGACCCAAGCCTAGGACATCCCTAGGCTTGTCTGAATTGTCAATTAGTGCTGTATGAGTTTATGCTGCAGTTCCATTGCCTTCTAGGACTGCTTCAGTTAATTTCATAAAGGACCCTTGCAACCAAGAGGGAGGGTTTGAAAGCTAGGTCACAGAGGTGAAAAGCCTGTGTCTAACTCACCAGTTTGACTGTGCCATCTGGTTGCCATCCCTACATAGTATCTGTAACAAGTCAGGTAATTGTCATAATATACACCAGTATATTATGGTGCAGACACACACACACACTGATGTACATGCAGTGGGACCAATCAGCATACACAACACCAGCCAGCTCGGAGCACAGAGCTCACAGCCTGCAACACAGACATTCACCATGTGCTGAGTGCATCACCTGGTTAGGACTAGGCAAGGGTCAACAGTATTGC
Organism: Scyliorhinus torazame; assembly: GCF_047496885.1. Lineage (NCBI taxonomy): Eukaryota > Metazoa > Chordata > Chondrichthyes > Carcharhiniformes > Scyliorhinidae > Scyliorhinus > Scyliorhinus torazame. The sequence continues at coordinate 285,719,860 of NC_092712.1, read as the reverse complement.
ATTTACCCACAGTTCAAGTATGTTATTATAGTTAACCTTATAATAAAATAGAGTTGCACCACTTCCAGTGTTGGTGACCTGTTTGTGATCCAGAACACCCAACACATCATGGTACAAGGAGTGGTTGCATACTAGCACTTCTGAGTCCCACCTGCAACTAATCAGCATTCCGGTATCCTGAAGTATGGAGAACATCAACCCGCCACCGCCGCTCCGCATCGCCGGCAATCACGGGGTCAATTGGAAGATTTTTAAAAAGCGCTTCCAGCTCTACCTCGAAGCCAGGGACAGGGAGAATGCCTCGGACACCAGGAAGATTGCTCTGCTCCTCCACGGCCAGGCAACACGCCATCCACATCTTCAACTCCCTCACATTCGCAGACGACGAGGACAAGACAAAGTACAAGACGGTTCTCCTCAAATTTGATACCCACTTCAGCATAGAGGTCAATGAAAGCTTCGAAAGATACCTGTTCCAGCAGCGCGTGCAGGGTAAGGACGAGCCTTTCCAATCCTTTTTAACACACCTCCGCATCCTTACGCAGTCCTGCGGCTATGGGCCCACCTCCAACTCCATGATACGCGACCAGATCATATTTAGTGTTCTGTTGGACCCCCTGCATCAGCAGCTCCTCAAAATTAAGCAACTCACCTGAGCGACTGCCATCGAGACCTGTGTCCTGCATGAAAATGCCACCAGCCAGTACTCCCACATACAGGCAGCTGAAACGGTGCGGCAAAGTCCCCACGAGGCGGAACGGGTCCAAACAATTGAACACCTCCAAGGCTGCAGCCTGGATGAGGGCGGCCATTTCGCGCGCTTTTCCCGGCCTCCCGCGCATGTACGCGGCAAACGAAGGGACGGTGACGTGGAAGAATGTGATGCGCAGGCACGCACCACGCAGGACTGCACCGCGCATGCGCGGTGGTGCAACGAGTGTACTGACGTCACGACGTGCGGCAACTGTGGCCCGCCTATTTAAAGCGGAAATGTCCTGCAAAATCGCGACAATGCCTACGATGTGGCAGACTTGGCCACTATGCTGCCTGCTGTCGAGCAGCTCAGCCTGCCAATTCGCATCGCTTCAGCTAGCCTCGCAGGAACGTTCGGGCAATTCAACCCATGTTCACCGAGTCCGATTCCGACTTCCCGCAGATTAGTGACACCGAGGACCCGAGGGAGCCTTTTCGAGTCGCTGTTATAACAAAGAACAGGCTGTCCCCGAATCAAAACCACCAGCCGCTGTCGTTGCACAGCATTGATCCAGATGACGAGTGGTGTGCCACTCTGACGGTCAACCATAATTCGTCGCCCACCTCAGAGACTTGACTTATGAGTTTTACAATGTTGGACTCTTTGATCGGTACTGTTATCCTGTTTCATCGTTCCAGTAGTTTGTATATAATGTTCATTTCGTTGTTGGTGTGACACCCTATTTCTCTGCATCAGGCACCTTCCCGTGTAAATAGATTAGCCTCATGTACATAGTCATGTAAATAACACGCACACACATAGTCAGGTACATTCACTACACGATATTTATTGTCACGCAGGCACATGTTCTTTATATAAAAGGAGGGATGTCATAATATACACCAGTATATTATGGTGCAGACACACACATACATACTGATGGACATGCAGTGGGACCAATCAGCATACACAACACCGCAGCCAATCACCAGTGAGAGCACACGCACTATAAAGACAGGGGACAGGAGAGTTCCCGCTCATTCTAGTAGCAGCCAGCTAGGAGCACAGAGCTCACAGCCTGTGTTGAGTGCATCACCTGGTTAGGACTAGGCAAGGTCAACAGTTAAAGCTGGTATTGCATTTACCCACAGTTCAAGTGGGTAAAAAATAGAGTTGCACCACTTCCAGTGTTGGTGACCTGTTTGTGATCCAGAACACCCAACACATCAGTAATGAATTCAGTTAAATGTGTTTATTTGCTATTTTAACAGTTGTTAACCTACCTGTCAATTTAAATCGAGTAATGATTTCATTTAGATAGCACTCAGATAAATTTCAAACCATTTTATTTTGCGAGGACGAGAGGAATTTCAAATGTTTTCATTTAGATAGGGCACAGAGGGTCTTCTACCCTTGAGAGATTCTAAGAAGGTGATAACAATGTAGCTGCAATCTGGCCATTTTACTGCCTTTTTCTCGGTCTTAAGTGGGTGTTTGAGATATTCTGTCACAGCAGTCACCAGGGAATTATTGGAAAGTTAGTTGAATTTGGTGGTTCAGTAAAGTAACTGTGATTTTGGAAAGAGCTATTCCATTCACTGTGAGGGTTGCCAAGTCTGGTTTGACTTTTCCTGAAGGTATCATCACATGATCGAATACCTCCAACCAGTCTGACCTCACGCTTCTCAGAATCATAGAAGGGTTACAGCACAGGAGCATAGTTGGCCCGCCGTGCCTGGACCAGCTCTCCGAATGAACTCACCGACATCCATTTTCCAGCCTTCTCCCTGTAACCCTGCACGTTCCTCCTTTTCAGGTAACAATGTAATTCCTTCTTGAATCCCTCGATTGAACATACCTCCACCACATTCTCAGGCCCAACTTTTCAGATCCTAACCACTCGCCTGGGAACAGGGCTGGATTCTTCCACCCCGCCCGCCGCAAAAATGCCACTGGCGTGACCCCGACAATGGAAAAATCCATTGACCTCGGGCGGGATTCTCCGGTCACCAGGCGATCGCGGCCGGAGATTACCGTCCACAGTTTCTGGCAGTCTACTCTGTTCAGATCCCTCATGATGTTAAATATCTCTGTCAATTCTCTTCTCAACCTTCTCTCCTCCAAGGAAAATGGCCCCAACTTCTCATAAATCTGTCGACATAACTGAAGTTCCTCACCCCGGCACCAATTTCATGAATCTTTTCTGCATTCTCTCGAGTGCATTCACATCTTTCCAATAGTGTTGATCAGCCTCAACCATGTAGCCTCACTGTTCATTGGCTTTCTTCCACCAATTAGCAGACAAACAAATTCCTCATTACTTAACTGGGTGCATCCTGGCTGTGTCAAACCCTTTTTTCCCCCCAATAAAGTCAACAACCATGGGTATTGATTCAGCTGTCACATATCCCTGCAATTTTCATGGCCAACTGGAAATGCAAACGGAAACCAAAATTTTGGAAAGGTGTGGAATGGGCACATGAATGTTGCCGACTATACACCATCGCTCAAAGTCAATATTACCCCCCGTGTTTTTCCAAACCCTTTCCACCGAAAGCAAAACTTCTTAGATTTTTGGGGTAAAATTTGCAATCACATTTTTCCCTTCTTTGGCATTCTTGACACTATCTGAAGTCAACTTTGAATCCTGAACAGTGTCCCACCATTAAGCATGCCCCCTCTCAGATAGGGTAGCCAAACTTTTCGAGTTAGTCTCTAGGAATCGAAGGCTAATCTCTAGGGCAGCAGTCTGGTGAAAAATAAATGTTTCAATAGGTTCATTTATTAGCTGTAAATCTTTTGAGTTGAGAAGAACAAGATTACTTCATCATCCAATTGGGTTCAAAGTATCTATTCCCTTTCTGGGAGTTGGGGTGGTTTGAGGTCAGAGATCATTTATAAAATCCCCCTGAATATATTGGCAGACTGCCTGGCCCCTGCACATTGACAGAGTTAGCACCTCACCCACAACACATCACCTTCTGGAACAGGTGACAACTGGGCCCAGTTACGTACTTGTCTCCTTTACTCTTGGCGATGTTGATGAGCTTCTCGATCCCACCCGAGTCCCGCAGGGCCTTGGCATTTTCCATGTTTTTAGTAATGACTTCATGCAAAGCGCAGCAAATGGCAGTTATCGTCTCGTCGGAGATGGTTTTGCTGATTGTGCCAGTGTTGGTGCCGGTTCCAGTGCCGGTACCAGTGTTGCCGCTGCCTCCAGGAAGACGGTGGACAAGATCTCGCATGGCATATTTGCCTTAGTGGAAAGAGAAGAAGAGAAACACGATTAGATCACACTTGGGGTACAGAGCCTTGTTCTGGTCTCCACATTATAATAAGGGTGTGGAGCTATTGGGGAAGGTACAATAATAATTTACCCGCCTGTCAGAAATGAAAGGCTATGCCTCTCAGGAAATATTGAACAAAGGCAAGAGAAGTTTAATGGGTGACCCTCTAGATGTCGTTAAAGTTATGAAGGAGTTTGCAAGGATATACATAGAGTTTGATTTTATGGCCCTCCACTGGCGTGTTTGAATTTGGGGTGGGGGAGGTGTTTGTAAAAGGCAATGAGGCCGTCCCACCCACCCCTGATCTGTCCCCCATTTTGCAGAGGGGGGGGGGGGGTAAAAATGTCTGAGGTGGGGCTTCCATCCCAGGTGGGGACCAATGTCTCGCCTTGAGCCAATTAACGCCCTGCCAAGGGTAAAATTGCTGCTGGGCAGCCAGCATTTTTGTGGGTGGCCTCCCGACTGATATTGCAGTCAGTGAGGTGGGAGATACGGCTCCATGTGACCTCTAGCCCACTGTCACAGTAACATATACAGTTGTTTACCTTTGCTCATTGAGACCATGCCAGACCCTACTGAATGTTCAATATACTGTTATTCTCTAAATGAAAAGATGGCTGCCATGCGTTACCTGATGAACAATACGCACTACAATACAATACAACAGCAACGGCACTTCAAAACTATTTTACTGCCTGCTTTTTGACTGCTCCGAGAAGAAACCGAGGCAGGGATGGGATGAGGTGCTTTTCGTTCTCTCATCGACCCCACTCTTTCAAATGACCACAGCATGTTTTCTAGTCACCAGCCACAGAAACAAAGGGGCTTGTCCTTCCACCTACCAATGAGCTCCTTGTTTCTGACATCCAATGCCATATTTCGTAACGCTGTGGCGACAGCACATACCACACGGTCATTGTCTATTCTCAGCAGCTCCACGAGAATGGGCAAACCCTTCTCCTTCCGGACTGCAGCACGGATGTAAACGGACCACTGTGAACACAAACAGCAACACATTGGAAATCAAAAGCAGAACTGATGTTAAACACTGGACAACGGGTGCTACTTAACCACTGAAGGAAAGATGGAAACCCTTCTCCGCAGACATTACTCTTAACATAAACCAGCCACTCTCTAGTGTCCATAGAATAGAATCCTTGCAGTGCAGGAGAGCGTTCAGCCCATCGAGTCTGCACCGACCCTCTGAAAGAGCACACTACCCTGGCCCACTCTCCCACCCTATCCCGGTAACTCCACCTAACTTCAGGTGGGCTGCGGGAGGAAACCGGAGCACCTGGAGGAAACACATGCAGACACAGGGGGAATGTGCAAACTCCACACAGACAATGACCCAAGGCTGGAATTGAACGCGGGTCCCTGGAGCTATGAGACAGCAGTGCTAATCACTGTGCCATCGTGCTGGCCTTGCCCTCAATAACAAATGAATATATTTGGACCAAAGGCTGAACAGAATGTGGCTCTTTTCTCTGGAAAAGAGATGGATGAGAAGTGACCCGATAGAGGTATTTAAAATTCTGAAGGCATTGGACAGGGTAGTAGTAGAGAGGTCTTTTTATTTGTGTGGGATTCCAAAGCCACACGTTATAAAACAGATGGGTGGGATTTTCCGACCCGGCGCCGGGGGGCAGCGTGAATCCCGCCCCGCTGCTCCGACAGCGGCTGCTGAATTCTCCGGCGCCGGTCTTCGTGTGGGGGCGGGGATCGCGGCGCGCTGGTCGGGGGCCATAGGCAGCAGCCCCCCCCCCGGCAATTCTCCGGTCCCCGATGGGCCGAGCGGCCGCCCGTTTTCGGCCAGCCCCACCGGCGTGAAATGGACATGGTCCATCCTGGCTTGGAGGGCGGTGAGCGGAGTCCTCAGGGGGGGTGGGCGCACAGGGGGATCCGGCCCCGGGGTGGCCTGGCCCGCGATCGGGGCCCACCGATCTGTGGGCGGCCTGGGCCGTGGGGGCACTCTTGCCCTCCGCGCCGGCCTCGGTAAGGCTCCGCCATGACCGGCACGGAGAAGAAACCCCCTGCGCATGCGCCAGAACACGGCGGCGGTTCTGCGCATTAGCCAATTCGCGCCGGCCCACGGCCACCCTTCGGCGCCGTTTGGTGCGGCGCCAACCCCGCCGGCGCCGGCCTAGCCCCCGGAAGTGCAGAGGATTCCACAACTTCTGGGTGGTCCGACGCCGGAGTGGTTCGCGCCGCTCTTGGTGCCGGCGTTGGGCCGTCCCGCCAATTGCTGGAGAATCACGGCCAAAATAGCCACTAAATCCAGTCTGATAGAGCAAACATCTTTACTCAGGATAGTGGTCAAGATGAGGAACTTATTATCACATGGAGTCTGAAATAAAAACATAAACTGCTGGATAAACCCAGCAGGTCTGGCAACATCTGTGGAGAGAGAAACAGAGTTAACGTTTCGAGTCGAATATGACCCTTCTTCAGAATTGAGTAGCTTGTTTTAGTGCTGTAAGTTCTATATCATTTTATGAAGAATTGTCAAACTATATATGGTATTATCCTTCTACAATGTCTTCTCAAGTGTGATGTACAAGAATCTCTTTCCGAGTCCTCTACATAGGTTTCTATACACAGTGGAATGAAAGTTGGATGGGCTCAATAAATCGTGTGTGAAAATACTGCCAATCTGCCTATTCTAATATAAAGCTCAATATGTTTGCAATTGGCACTGATTTACACTGGCAAGTTTAAGTAAACGACACATTGTGCAACGAATTACAGAGGCTAAAATCTTCTCGAGGCAAGGAAGGAGGCGGGCCAATCTCAGAATTTGATAGGTTGCTGTCAGGATTGATACCCGATGCCTTCTGGCCTCCATTGGAAGCAGGTTCTGGGCAAGTCGATCTTCCTGCCTCCACTTGAGTCCCATCAGTGGTCAATTGACGACCACTTAGGACACTCTTGTTGCAATCTTCCGATATGCAGCCTGCTCGCCTGGTATAACTGTGCGGCCATGTTAACTGGAGGCGGGGGTTGGGGGCAGGGAGGTCATAATCTGTGCATGATCAAGGGCATGAGATGGGGCAAGAGGGTTGGTCGCTCGGAGCCACCCCCTTGGCCTTACTGCTCGCTCCTCGACCCTGGGACTCTAGGGGGTGTTGTTCCGGCGGCAGCCACGGACTCCCTTGGGGCACTGTTGAGTGCAAAAGCTGCCGGCCTCTGATTGGCTGGCAGCTCTTGGTGGGCAGGAAGTTGTCATCCAGGACCTTCGGTCTGGAGGAACGCCTGCCACTGTCCACTTGACTGCTTGATTGGCAGAGATTTTCCTCTTCAGAATCAGCATGGGTGCCATGCCGCCTCATCTGCCAAGAGCTGAAGATTCCGCCCATCGAGTGACACAGATCAAAAAGATCCCCAAATTTCAGTATCTTTTGTTTAATGCCTTTGTAGATGATCTGCAGTAAGGAGTCACACACAAAGGTTAAATTTGAAGCTAATACCAAGCTACAGAAGATGGTAGATGCCAAAGCTGCACAATTTGAGCACTGTCGCAGACAGTTGGCAGATTAAAGACGATGCGGAGAAATGCAAAGTCCTTCACACGGGAACAAGAGGTCCAGGAAGGAACTACCGTTAAAGGAAAGGAAAATGTTGGTCATGGAAAATGAAAGCGATCTATGGAGTCCTGATTGACAATAAATTGAAGATAGTGCAATTATGCTCGACAGCCGTGAGCAAAGCAAATTTTGATATAAGAACAGAAAAGACTGGAGATTTATAGCAGGTCAGGCAGCATCTGTGGAAAGGTAAAAAGAGTTAGTGTTTCAGGTCTGTGACCATTCATCAGAACTGCCAAGACCTGCTGAGTGCTTCCAGCATTTCCCATATTTATTCCAGGTTTCCAGCCTTTGCAATATTTTGCTTTACTAAAGCAAAGTAGATCATTGAATCATAGAAACCCTACAGTGCAGTAGGAGGCCAATCAGCCCATCGAGTCTGCACTGACCCTCCGACTCTAGGGGGTGTTGTTCCGGCGGCAGGTCACGTTCAGCTCTCTGTCAGACAGCAGTCAGATATTTTGCAGAGGATAAAAGGAGCATCGCTCTGTCCCCACTGCAAGTCATCATTATTCTCCTGTAGGTCTGGCCAATAGCTCTAGAGTTCTGCACATGAATTTGGCCACAATTCTTGACGATCTTCTGCAGGCACTGCAGGAATGAGCGGATTCAGACACCAGGGTGGGAGAAGTCTTCACACCGTAGTTCTAGTTGTCATTAAACCGAGTGGCTAAAAAGGCATTCCTAGCCTTGAACCCCATGCTGGCCTGGCTAACACCCGAGGTCCTTCCTCCTCCTCCTTTGCGGGTTGCCCCTCGCCACCCCACCCTCAACATCCTCCTCATTCAAGGAGATGTGACACTTCTCCATCTCTTCCTGCTCCAATTGCTCGCCTTGCTGCAGTGCCAGGTTGTGCAGAGACAGCATACAACAATGATGCAGGACACCCTTCTGGGGGCTGTATTGGAGGGCTTGCCCAACTGGTCCAGGCGCCGGAACCGTATCTTGAGCAGTCCAATCACATGCTTGACCAGGGCACGCGTTGAAGCATGAGGCTCATTGTAGCGATGCCCAGCGGGTATATGTGGCCCCCGCACTGGCGTCATTAACCACCTCCTGAGTGGGTATCTTTTGTCTTTGAGGAGCCAAGGCTTCAGCCGCTGCTCTCACTCAAAAATGGATGTGGTCTGCGAGCGCCCCAAGATGTAACTGTCGTGGACGCTCCCCTGGAAACGGGCACACGCCTGCAGACTGCACATCACGTGGACACAGATAATCTAGACATTGAGGGAGTGGTATTCCTTGTAGTTCACAAATGCTGCCCCATGTCACAATATATTTCAGCGCAGATTCAACCGAATAGTAGCAGGGATTAATGAGTTAAATTATAATGACGGTGCATACACTTGGCGTCTAGAAGATGGAGAGGTGGTCTCAGACAGGTGTTTAAATTGTGGATCAAGGCTGGGGGTGTGGTGACAGTTTCCTCTGGTACAGGAATCGAGAATGAGGGATCAAATTCTTAAACTTTGAGCAAGGTCATCAGCGAGCATTTTTCACACAAAGATCAGCAGAAGTACGGAACTCTCTCTCGCAAAAGATAATGGGCACTTGCACAATTGAAGCTTTCAAGCTTGAAATGTTGTAGGTAGGTTTTTGAAGGTTATCAAGGGATATGGAGTAGAGACAGATAAATGGAATTGAAGTACAGATCAATAGGAGGCTGGAGACATTTGAGAGGCTCAGTAGCCCACTCCTATTCCTCATGTCCTTACTCCTAGCTCTTAGCTGTTGTCCTGGGAAGAAATCTGACATGAATCTATTTGTTTTTATTCATTCAAGGGGTGTGGGCTTGAGAAATTAGTGGTGAGCTGCCTTGTTGAACCACTCCAACCCATGTGGTGTAGGAACACCCACGGTGCTGCTGGGGAGGGAGTTCCAGGATTTTGACCCAGCGGCAGTGCATCTGTTACGAACCATTCATTTAGCCTCTTCCAATAGCGGCTTTAATTTCATTTTCCCTCCCTATAAATCACGTGGCAGATAAACATCAGCTTACAGTTATCATGGGAGTGTCCCTTTAAGAAAGGTTTTTGTCTTATCACATGGCTTCAGTGATGTCATTATGTGGGTGAAGCTGGGCTGTGGTTCTGAGTTTTACTTTCATTTTGAGTTTGACCTGGTTTTGTTCTGCACAGGTTGTAAAGACGTGTCTCTTTATATTCATTTTAAAAGCTGTTTCCAGACTGCTTGATAACTTGAAAAGAGATAACTGCTTTCCGGAAGGAATTCAAACCTGCTGTTTGAGAAGGGCAATAGAGTATCAATACCAAGCCTTAAAGACAGTAAGAGTGCTGAATGCTGGGCCACACCTTTGAAAAGGGTTTCTGGTTTATCAGATCTTGTTATTAAAGGGGGAAATTTATTAAGGGTTATACATAGAGCACTGTAGCTGTGTGGGGTATTTATATTGGTAGTTGATAAAAATGCTTACTGCGTGTGTTTATAAAAATGTTAACTAAATTCGCAGGATGAAGCTTATTTTTGAATAACACTGGAAAGGCAGGCCCTTGTGCTCATCGTAACCAAAATCAATAAACAGTCGTAGGTCAGGTGAACTCCACGGTATACTTTGGAGTTTTCTAAACCCTGGCCCATAACACAGTAAGTTCTCAGAATTTGTACATAAAACGCTAGGCTGACATTCATTGTCCGTCCCCAGTTGCTCTGCAGAAGGTGATGGAGTGCCTTCTGCTTGAGTGGTCGCCATCCGTGCGGTGTAGGTGTTCCCACAGGAAGCAGTCAGGGAGTTCCAGGATTTTATCCAGGAATAATAAAGGAATGGAAACACAGGTCCAAGTTGGGATAGCGTGCAAATTCCTGGTCAGCACAGCGACAGAGCAGCAGTCCATGCTGACATCAGCTGATTCCGAATTCCCAGTAAGGCTATATGCTGGAGAGAGCAGTCTTTGCTTGCATTATCAACTCTAGGTTATCAATCCAACAGCAACACCATCAGGCCATAAATGGCTCTGAATATTTGACAAAGAGATGTCGGTATAGTATTAATCCATTAGTATTGTTAATTTTATGAACGTTAAGTGACCTCCAGTTCACATCATGTGTCAAGACTAAGCGTAGTCTTCGAACACAGCAGGGTTAGGAGTGTAAGAATAATTGGACCAGGGTGTACTGATATAATTGAGACCCCATTGTATAATTGAGACTCCATGTTAGAACGGAAATTGTCCATGTAAATTTGTCATGCTGTAACTGCAACAGCCCCCCAGTAATGCCGTCCTACTACTGGTGAGAAGATAGGGCTGCCATGATAAGTGTCTTCAAAACTTTCCATTCTAAATGTAGATGTAGTAATTTATAATGAAGATATAAAAAATGATATAAAAATGGCAGAACGTACGTCTTCAGAAAGGAAACTGAATTATTTTGTGTACCCTTGGGCGACATGATGGCACAGTGGTTAGCACAGCTGCCTCACAGACCCGGGGCCTTGGGTGACTGTGGGGAGTTTGCACCTTCTCCCCGCGTCTGCGTGGGTTTCCTCCAGGTGCACTGATTTCCTTCCACAGTCCAAAGATGTGCAGGTTAAGTGGATTGACCATGCTAAGGTGCCCTTTCATGTCCAAAGGTAGGGTGCTCTTTCCGAGGGTACGTGATGAGTCGATGGGCCGAGAGGCATCTTTCTCCACTGTAGGAATTAGTTCTATTCTTCACCCAAAAATGGATTATTCTGACTATTGTTATTCTATAATTTCTGCTGCAAAGCGTTACTTTACCAAAATATTGCAACAAGCACCAATATTTAAAAATCAATAGACACTGCACTGCAGTTTATTGAGGGTTGCGGTAAGGGAGTTGTATATCCCAATGTTTTATTGCAATATTATTTTTCATTGTTACCCACATCCTACACTAAGTTAGCAGATGTCATTTTCATGACATTGTAAGAAATGCCAATTTGATTTACTGCACCAAGTATCTACAACCATCCATAAGTACTCTGTTATATTGCGCCGGAGGGTGAACGCTTCCACCTTGTGTGCAAGGTTGGGGCTGATACAGCTGAAGGTGGTGTATAGAGCGTACCTTACAAGGGCGAGGATTAGCCGGCTTTTTGAGGGGGGTAGGAGATGTGTGTGAACGTTGCAGGCGGGGGGTGGGGGGGGTAGGGGGGTGGGGGGGAGAGAGAGCCTGTCCAAATCTGGAGGAGGTGGCGGGGGAGAGAGCCTGTCCAAATCTGGAGGATTGCTGGAAGGAGGTGTTTAGGGTAATCTCTAAAGTGGTGTACTTGAAACTGGACCTGGGCCCTTGGGAGGCTATTTTCGGGGTATCGGATCAGCCGGGGTTGGAAACAGGCGTGGAGGCAGATGTTGTAGCCATACGCCGCGTTGATCTCCCGAAGGCGGATCCTGTTAGGGTGGAGATCAACCTCTCCACCCTGCGCCCTGGCGTGGCGGGGGGACCTGCTGGAATTCTTGACACTTGAAAAGGTCAAATTTAAACTGTGGGGAAGGATGGAGGGGTTCTACAATTCATGGGCGTTATTCATTGTGCACTTTCGAGAATTGGATCACATCGAACATTGGGGGGGTGGGTGCTGGGAGGGTTGTGGGGAGAAGGACTGTATGTGTTAATGGTGACTATGGGTGATTCCTGATTCCTTTTTGTCATTTATTTATGTTTTTATTTATTTATTTCTTTTGAAATTTTTTATTTAAAACAAATTTGTAAAATTTCCAGAGAGAAAACAGGGCCCATGCAAAGGGCTTTAACATAGTGATAACAAACAGTGGGAAAGAATAAACATGTTAACAAAGCAGTTCCCCTATCAACTCTGTTTGCCATGCCCCACGTGTTCAACTAAACTAACGTGGCTCTAACCCCCCAACCCCTCCGCCCTCGGGTGCTGCTGCTATTGGTTTCCTGTGCCGCTCCCTGAGAGTCCGTAGCGACTCTCTCCCCCAGGGGATCCCTCAACACCCCCCCCCCCTTGCCCCTTAAGTCTCCTCTGCTCCCCTTCCCGTCTGTCCACCCCCTAACCTCCCCCACCCCCCGAGGTCTGACCTGCCAGGCCAGCCCCGCGCCTGGCCCTAGCCCGCCCCTCCTTCTACTCTCCCTAGTGCCCCCTGACCTACGCTAGCTACGCTGACCCCTGCCCTTGGCGCCTGTCTGTCTCCCACCCGAGCACTCGGAGTCCTCCCCCCACACACCAAGGACCCATTAACCTGATCGTATCTCCCCGTGCCCTTCCAAGTCCCCTGACCAGCCCCTAGCCCATCCCCCTCTCCGAGGCCCCGATCTCCCGCCAAAAGGTACCAAGTGCGGGACCCCCCCCCCCCCCCGATGCAATCTCCCACAAACACCCCACACAGTGCGCCCTCCAACCCCCGCTCTCCGTCCCGGCTGAAAACAATCTTGGATATAACATTACAGTACAGGATAATCTAACAAACTGCCGTCACAAAAAAGCTCTGAGAGCCCAGAGTCCCTTAGTTCAAGTCCAGCTTCTTCTTTCAAGAAAAAAATCACTCCTAACCAGAGCAAGTTAGGTTAACAGACCGCCGCCACTGCACAGCACTGAAAAAACTAAGTACCCTTTAGTTCAAGTCCAGCTTCTTTTCTTTGATAAAAGTCCAAACCTGCTCTGGTGTCTCAAAATAGTAGTGGAGTTCCTCAAACGTAACCCACAGCTTCGCAGGATACAGCATTCCAAACCTCACCTCCTTTTTGTAGAGGGCTGCCTTCACCTTGATGAATCCTGCACGCCTCTTGGCCAGCTCCGTTCCCAAGTGCTGGTAAATGCGCACCTCGCAATTCTCCCATCTGCTGCTCCTCTCTGCCTTGGCCCATCGCAGCACAGGTTCCCTGTCAGCAAGCCGGTGAAAGTGGACCACCAAGGCCCTCGGTCAGTCATCCGTCCCGGGCTTCCTTGCGGGGGCTCTATGCGTCCCATCCATTTCCAGGGGTCGAGGGAAGGCCACCGGCCCCATCAGCGGCTCGAGCATACCTTTCACGTATGCACCCACATCCGACCCCTCGCAGTCCTCGGGCAGGCCAACGATCCTCAAATTCTGCCTCCTGGCTCTGTTCCCCAGCTCTTCAAGCTGCTCCTGCATCCTCCTCTGGCGGGCATTCAGCTCTTCCACCTCGTGCTCCAGCTCCGCCACCGTGTCCGCCTGGCTGGAGAGCTTCCCCTCGACCTCCCTGAGCGCCTTCTCCTGGACCGCCTGCGCCTCGACCATTCGGTCCATTACCGCCCTCATCGGGCCCAACGTGTCCCTCTTCAATTTGGCGAAGCAGTTCTTAAAAAAACGCATCTGCTGCTCCCTTGGCCAGTGAGCCTCCGCTCCCTGGTCCCTGCCATCCGCCGTGTTTCGTTGCCTGGCCTGGGGTCCCCGCTGCTCCCGCTTCGAGCCCTGCCGCTCCACTCGACCACTTCTGGTCCAGCTGCTCATACCCTGGGGGGGGGGGGGGGGGGGGGGGGGGGAAAGCCTCTTCCCTATCATCTCCTCAACTTAACCAGGTTGCCAGGTCCCGCAAAAGTCCGTTTAACAGGTCCGTTTGCCCATCGCGGGCGGGAGCGATCCGACCTGCGACCTGCTTCCTTGAGGGCGCCACCGGAGTCTTTCATTTGTTTAAGTTAACATGCGGGCTAATATCTGGGGTTTGGTGGGAGGATGGGATCGTTGTTATTGATAGGGGGATTGACATTGCATTCGTTACTGATTATTGTTTATTGTTGGGTGTAAATTTGGGAGAAAATGTGAAAAAGGAGGAGAATAAAAAAGAATTTGTAAAGAAGGACTCTGTTACATTGACCACCACTAAATGTTCACCCCCTCCACCATTGCACATCATGCATGCAGTGTGTGCAATCCCACAGGATGCGTGCTCTGCAGCAAGTCATCAAGGCAACTTAAACCCCCCCCCCCCCCCCCAATCCGTGACCTTTGCTAATAGAAGGAAAAGAAAAGCAGAAGTGTGGAAATATCAGCACCTCCAAGTTTCCCTCCAAGGCACATACCATACGTACTTGGTCACATTGACGGCGTTCCTTCATTGCTATTGTGTCAAAGTCCTGGACTCTCTTAACATTGTAGGAATCCCTTCATCACAAAGTGCACTGGTTCAAGAAGGCGGCTCAACACCCTTTCACAAAGGCAACTAGGGATGGGCAAAATGTCAGCCATGGTGGTGATACCCATATCCCTAGAAATCCCTAGGGCTAAAAAACTAAAGCACTGGAATGCAAGCAAGTCATCCTGCATTGAAAGATTCTTCCTGATGAGCAGGAGAGGCAGAGCTGTCTAACAGTTGAATACCCAATCACTACACTGTGACAATAAAAGCTACGGACTCTCACACAACTGTGAACACCTGACAAAAGTGCACTCCATGGTCGAATGCGGAAGGACAAGTGCTGTCCAATGGGTGGGTGGATCTGTCTGTCTTGGGACCAGCTCTGTCACAACCACCTGTAGATTAGAGGTGAGTCCTGGCTGGGATGAACTATGTTTCTTGTAGACCAAGTGGTCATGTGTGATGTGGCATCAAAAAGGGTCACATATCAGGAGCAAGGGAATTCTCCCCGGAGTGCGGACAGAGTATAAACATGGATTAGCTCCTGAGCTAGTGAATAAACTATTGTTGGTTGCAAGTTCTTATTGTCAGTGATTGGGAACCCAGCATTTCTACAGTGCTGGAAGGTAGCTGATTTTCCAAGGTCCCGTTGAATCATCAAGGTGATATTTGCCTTGGAATTGTGCTGTTGCAATGATGTATCCATCTTCTACAAGTTTACCATGCTGTCTCAGAAAATCATATATGATATAAGTAATGCTGATATTTAATCAACCTCCCTCAATTTCTCTCCATTTTCATTTACAGTCATTGCAATAGCCCTAAATAAGAATTACACCCAGGGAATAAAAACCAGTGTTGACTTCATGTGAAGTTGGCTGGATGCCGATGGTGAATTGGACCAGGATATATATTTGGTACCTTGATTTGATGTCAGTAAATCGCTGGCTTTGAAAGCAGACCAAGGCAGGCCAGCAGCACGGTTCAATTCCCGTAACAGCCTCCCCGAACAGGCGCCGGAATGTGGCGACTGGGGGCTTTTCACAGTAACTTCATTTGAAGCCTACTTGTGACAATGAGCGATTTTCATTTCATTTTAAGGGCTGGTTTAGCTACAGGGCTAAATCGCTGGCTTTGAAAGCAGACCAAGGCAGGCCAGCAGCATGGTTCAATTCCCGTACCAGCCTCCCCGAACAGGCGCTGGAATGTGGC
Organism: Scyliorhinus torazame; assembly: GCF_047496885.1. Taxonomy (NCBI): domain Eukaryota; kingdom Metazoa; phylum Chordata; class Chondrichthyes; order Carcharhiniformes; family Scyliorhinidae; genus Scyliorhinus; species Scyliorhinus torazame. The sequence goes on along the minus strand of NC_092712.1, from coordinate 285,704,042 downwards.
GACTCGGGGCTTTTCACAGTAACTTCATTTGAAGCCTACTTGTGACAATAAGCGATTTTCATTTTTCATTTGGGGCAAAAATGTTGCCCATACTTTTTATGCCATTGTAAATTCCTGTGTCTAACGTTTTAATTGGCAATTGCCTTGGTAAACTTGTCATGTTGTCACGAAATTCTCCCGCCATTTCACTGGCAAGAAGTGGCAATTACAGTGTGACAGGTTTCATTATGAGGAACCGATCGTGCAAAAAGGTCAGAGGAATGGCACAATAGACAGTTTTCCCTCCTTTGCTCAGTTATTTATTTTCTTTTAAATATATATACATTCTGTAGTGTTGAACATCAAGTTGTCTTGTCAGTTGAGTAAAAGGCAGACAACATTTTCTCTTGCGCAATGCTCTTACTCTGAAGTTTCACAACTGAATGGTTTCAGGCTGCTTAAGATAATTGGCTGGCTTTATTTTAAATCGCCTTTTGTGCAAGCAGCCCCTGGAGTCCTCCAGGAACATTGAAACTGGCTTCCACCACACAGCACCACTTGAAGGGAGCCTCTGGTCAACATATGGATAGAACATGCTAGATTCAGCATCTTGGCCGTATTGGCCTGTGTTAGTTGACACAGTTGGGATTTAACACACAGAAAATTGTGTGTGGGGATTGTCTTATTTGTATTCATATCCAGTCGTTGCTGCGGTATAAGATAAAATTGTCTGCAATTACTCCAGTAGGTACCCACCCGACTGCCCTTTCCATCGCCACTCATTCTCTCAGACACACCATCCCAGATGGAGATGGTTCACTCCCTGTGCCCCATGGCCGCGAGCATGCAGACCCTGAAGAAGATTGCAGGGGGTCTCCAGGACTGCCAGTGCCAAGTGACGGGGGAGTTAGCTTGCACTCCTGTCTCAGGGAGTAGTCCCCCCCCCCTCAAGGGAGGAGGAGTTGATGGGGCCTGCAGGGAACACCGCAGCACTTCGGATTACCGCACCCTCCTCCTATCCCTATCACATCACATGGTCAGCAATCAGAAATGTGGCACCATGCCACCTGGGACACCCGATCATTTAGGTCCGGTCGCCCCAGAAGACAGCCGCCAAAGGGAACCCATTCATAGGGCGGGAAACGCAGCAGCCACCTCCATTCCTGCTGTACCATCTGGGGATCCACCTGGGCGTAGTGTTAGGACCCGTAAGGCCAAAAAAGTAGACAGCAGTTAAGTTGGCACGGGTGCAGGGCACAGTTTAGCGATAGGGACTGGGGCACAAATCTGTATATATGTTTTCACATTAAACACCTGTGCACACTGTTACAACCTGCCTCGGTGCTCTGTCAGAAGGGATGGGCTGGTCTGGGCTGGCCGCAGAGGGGGGCGCAGGGATTGGGGGGAATGGGCAGACATTTGGGGTGGTCTTGGCTCAGAGCCAGCCTCCCAGCTAGGGGTGCATCTTGAAGAGGCCAGGAACCGTAGAGTATGCCAGGATGAAGGCGTTGTGCACCCTGCCCGGGTATTGGCTGCAGATGTGCATGATGCGCAGTTCATGGTCACACACCAGCTGCACGTTCATCAAGTGATACCGATTTTGGTTTGTGAAGATCGGCTTGTCATCTGCAGGTGCCCGCAGGGCAACATGCATCCCGTCAATCACCCCCTGGAACTGGGCATCTCGGCGATGGCAACGAACCCCGCTGTCTGGACATCCTGGTGAAATGGATGTATTGTGCCGACTGGGCATATAGGGCCTCAGGGACAGCACGCATACACCTGTGCACTGAGCTCTGTGAGATTCCGGACATGTCCCCAATCGGCGCTTGGAAAGATCCTCTGTGGAGTAAAGGTTCAGGGAGCTGGTATCCTCCCCCATTCCCCAGCGGTGTCGGGTGCGCCATGATCCGGCAGATATGTCGCACTGTCCCCCTGCTCAGCCGCAGAGGCCTGGAATGACAGATGCTGCCGGTACACATGAGGCCTTATGCGGCGCCTCCTTTGCACCTCCTCTTTCTCCTTGGCCTGTTGGGCGACCAGCTCTCCATCCTGAGTGGCTGTCTCCTGTTCGTCTGGGGCAGGCTCTGCTGCTGCAGCTTCTTCCTTCTCGAGCAGCTCCAGCTCGTCCAGCCGCAGGGCATCCCCTAGGGCTGCGGCGACTAGGCGGAAGGCCATCATTGATTTTTTATTTTTTATAAATTTAGAGTGACCGATTCTTTATTTTAACCAACTAAGGGGCAATTTAGCATGGCCAATTTACCTACCCTACCCTGCACATCTTTAGGTTGTGGGGTGAAACCCATACAGACACGGGAAGAATGTGGAAGGTCACCATTACTGGTTGAATTCCAATATCCATTGTCTACAGGGGATGAAAGGCCGACATGTTAGTATGGTGTATACCCCTGTTCCCAACCAGCTACACGGTGGCCCGGGTTGGCACTTTGGACCCTGCCCCCACATGTCCCCCCACCTCCCCATATCCACACCCCGGCCCCGTCGGTGCTGCCAGGGGTACCGTCGGCTGGCAGGGCCCTTGTCAATGGTACGTTCCGCGGCCCCCATCTAGCATCCCTTTTAGGGGCTACTGTGGGCATTGCCCTTGGGCAGGCCGCATGATGCCCTGCTGGCGGGTGGCAGCCAGTTGGGGGGTGTGGTATGGCAGAGGGTGGGGTGTGGGGCAGGCGGCTGGGGCACGGAAAGGGTGGAGTGGATGGTGGGGGCTGGGGTACGGAGGTGGTGGGGTGGGGGCACCCATACAGCCGGTTGCACTCTGCAGAACCAGGGGCCACGGTGGGTGGTCAGTGGGGTGCACAGCAAGATGGCTGTCTTGCAGGCTGTGGCAATGGTGGTCTGTGCTTGAACACCAAATTGGATCCCAATTTTAATTGGGGAATTTTGTGAACATTCTGACAATATCTATTTTACCTTCCTTCTCTTCTGGAACCTGGTATGATTGTCGCTGTAACTACTTTTGTGCGCTTTTCCAAAGCTCTGTCCATTACGATTGTAACATTCTCTGGCCTGATTTTTATGACTTTTGCCTTGTGTTTTGTTTTGTCTCTGGCTCTCTCTTGCTCACTATCGATCCAGCCCACAATCTGGTTACTCACCTTTCATGGCTGAACCAACTCGTTGCTGATCCTTTCGACACACTGTCCCACTCACTGGGCAGACAGGCTATATACGCTGCAACTGCACCACGAGTGACCTATCTGATTTATCAGCTCTTTACTTGAGCACTGTGTCTCCAAAGCTTTACTGGGCAGTCAGGGCGCTGCATCTGCAACACTCTGACGCTGTGACTTCGTCGTGGTCCGATCAAAACGTCGCGCGTTGCCTCATGCCATGTAACACGAGCTACGATTGTTCACCATGGCGAACCTATACTTTCTCTTGCTGCCAGGCTGTTTGACCATCGCTGAAATCCATTTCATGTTGTTATGATGATATAAAAGCAGCAATGACTCATAAGCATAAACATGTTGTGGGTTCACTTGTTTAGACTAGGCATATGAGGAAATTTATTCATAGATTAAAAAGCTTGAAGACAGCAGTAGCAGAGCTGTGTGGCTACTCCACTAACAGTCAAAAGTGAAACTAAGACTGGATACCATGACACACTTCCCTTCTAGAGATGTCATGCTGCTAAGCCTTAAAGGCATGTTACAACAGGATGCTAACCAGAGAGGAATGAAATTAATAACAATAATCAAAACAAATAAGATTTTCCCAATGGTTCTTTTGGTAAATACAGTGCTAGCATGAGACAAATCATATTGCGGTCTTGACTTTGATACCTGGTTACTTGAGTTAGTTGACCTCAACCAGTTGACTTCATTAATCATGGCAGACTAAAAATCAGTGACAGCCCCCTTGATTGGTCGCTAATTCTGCTGAAGTGTTTGAACATGTGTGTGGAGAGGTTATGGTCAGGCTCAGCAGCATGCTACCCACATCTGAAACCAGTTAATAACGCTCACTGCCTACGCTCACCCACAACAAATGACCACTTGGGTGTCTATGGAACTGTATCCCAGTAAAGAGGCTGCAGCTTCAGTAGCAAAGCCATGACCTTGACAGTAGCAACCCCACCACTCAGTAAGAAGGTGGTGGGTTTAACTCCCACGCCAGGGACTCAAACATATAATCCAGGCTGACACTTCAGTGCAATATTGAGGGAGTGCTGCACTATCAGAGATGGCACCTTTTATCATAGAATCTACAGTGCAGAAGGAGGCCATTTGGCCCATCAAGTCTGCACCGGCCTCTGGAAAGAGCACCCCACCCAAGCCCACGAGTCCACCTAATCCCCACACCTCCACCCTATCCCTGTAACCCCACCTAACCATTTTTGGACACTAAGGGCAATTTAGCATGGCCAATCCACCTAATCTGCACATCTTTGGACTGTGGGAGGAAACCGGAGCACCCGGAGGAAACCCACGCAGACACGGGGAGAACGTGCAGACTCCGCACAGTGACCCAAGACGGGAATCGAACCTGGGACCCTGGAGCTGTGAATCGACTGTGCTAACCACTGTGCTACCGTGCTGCCCTTAGGTGAGATGTTAAACCCCACCTGCCCTCTCAAAAGATAAAAGATTTCATGATGTTATTTCTCCAAAATGTCTTGACCAGTATTTATTCCTCAATCAACAACACGAAAACAGATTGTGGTGTGATCATCAGATTGCTGTTTGTGGAATTCTGATGTGCAAATTTGGCAGCTGCAGTGTTGTTTACATGCTATTTAGGGGCCTCCAATCCTTTTGATATGAAAGAGAAAATGCATGAAGTAATAGAGCAGAAAAGAATAGCCAAGAATTTAATAGGCTGAAGGGACTGGTTATTAATTTTTTGATTCGAAAATCATTAAATTTACTTAATCGATGATATTTAGGAACAGAAGCAGGCAGTAAGCACCGCCAGCCTGTCCTGCCATTTAACTAGATCATGGCCAATCTGTACCTTAATTCCTTTTACCCACCTCGTTTCCATGATCCTAACTTCCTTGTTTGACAAAAAGCTATTCAAATCTGTTTTGAAATTTTCAGTTGACATAGTCTCAATAACTTCCGGAACATATTTTTTCAGGAAATGTTTCTGGTTTCACCAATGAATGGCTTTGCTCTAATTTTAACATTATGTCCCTGTGTTCTGGGCTTCTACACTGAAGAGGAAAAGTTTCTCTTTCTCTATCGTATCAACTCCTTTAAATGGCCACAAGCACCTCAATTAGGTCACGTCTTAATCTTCTCTAGTCAAAGGAATATAAATCTAATTTGTGGAACCTGCCACCCTAATTGAGCCATTTTAGCCCCAGTACCAATCGGGTGAATCTGCACTGTTCTTCAGTTCCTCTTTAGCTGTTATGTGTTTGGTATTGTTCCCAAGTCGAGGCGCCCCTTGATCAGCTACACGCTATTTGGAAGTGTGTGACTGCTGAGGTTATTCACATTGCCTGATTTTCCCTCCTTATGTTCATCCTCTAATAATAGTAGCCTAATCGCCACACTCCAGCACCGGTTTGGGTAAGCTAGTACGGGAAATGAACGCGCGCTGCTGACCCTGTTCTGCATCACAAACCAGCTGTCTAGCCCACTGAGCTAAACCTACTCAGCACCTCTCTGAGGGAACATTTCTTCTCATCTAACCCTGCATCAGGCAGGGGGGTCCAATGATAGTGGGCCATTGTTTTTTAAAAAATATTTTCATCTCCTTTTTCATATTTTCTTCCAAATTTACACCCACCAACAGTAAACAATAATCAGTAATGGATGCAATGTCAATCCCCATATCAATAACAACAATCCCATCCTACCACCAAACCCCCAAACATTAGCCCGCATGTTAACAAATCAAATAACAAAAAATAAATCAGGACTCACCCATAGTCACCATTAACACATACAGTACCCCTCCCCCCCACGCTCCAACACCCCCCTAATGTTCGATGTAATCCAATTCTCGAAAGTGCATAATGAATAACGTCCATGAATTGTAGAAACCCTCGATCCTTCCCCTCAGTTCAAATTTGACCTTCTCAAGTCAAGAATTCCAGCAGATCCCCCCCACCACGCCAGGGCACAGGGTGGAGAGATTGATCTCCATCCCAACAAGATCCACCTTCGGGCGATCAACGAGGCGAAGGCTGCAATATCTGCCTCCGCACCCGTTTTCAACTCCGGCTGGCCCAACACCCTGAATATGGCTTCCCGAGGGTCCAGCTCCATTTTCACGTGCACCACTTTAGAGTTTATCCTAAAAATCTCCTTCCAGTAATCCTCCAGCTTTCGACAGGACCAAAACATATGAACATAGTTTGCGCGCCCCCCCCCACCCCGCAACGTTCACACACATCTTCTACGCCCTCAAAGAGCTGGCTCATCCTCGCCCTTGTAAGGTGCGCTCTATATACCACCTTCAGCGTATCAGCCCCAACCTCGCACATGAGGTGGAGGCGTTCCCCTCCGGAGCACCTCACAACAGAACCCCTCCTCCATACCCTCTCCCAACTCTTCTGCCCACTTTGCCTTGATCCCTTCCAGCGGTGCCTTCTCGTCTTCCAAAATAGCCGCTGTAAACAGCCGATACTACCCCCTCTCCAGTCCCCCTGTCGTCAGTACCTCCTCCAGCAATGTGGAAGCCGGCTCTACTGGGAAGCTCTATATCTCCTTTCTGGCAAAGTCTCAAACCTGCATGTATCTAAATATTTCCCTCTGCTCCAGCCCATACTTCTCTCCCAGCTCCTTCAATCCTGCAAACCGAACCCAAGAAACAAATCTTTTAGTGTCCGAATTCCTTTCTCTTCCCATCTCCGAAAATTTCCATCCCACTTCCCTGGCTCAAATCTATGGTTCCCCCAAATCGGCATTTCCCTTGACCCTGCCCCAACCCACGGAGCTAGCGAAACTACCTCCAAATTCTCAACAAAGCTATTACTACCGGACTCCCTGAGTATTTTCCCGGGGCCGTCGGGAGCAGCGCTGTTGCTAGCGCCTTCAATCCCGACCCCCTACACAAACTCTCCTGCATTCTGGATAATGGGCCATTGTTTAGGAATAATTTCAGTCCATGTAAATTGATGTAGGCAATTTCTCATCTTCGACCAAATGTAACAAGTGAACGTTTGGGAAGAGGGAGAGACAACAACACTCACGCACAGCAGAAACAAAACTGAGTTGAAGAAATTGAATGGATGCGGGTTAATCTCATTGCCAGTAAGAATTGAAAGTGAATATTCCCACAGTTGGACACTTAGTGGGATCACACATTCTGCTGGGTTATATGGTTCTGCCAATATCTTATTGTAGCTCACGTAACAGAGTCAACTGCATTTATATAGCTACATTAACTGAGTAATATGTTCTTAGCTGCTCCATTTGGAACATATTATCCAACATGAAATTGACATCAAGGCTACATAGGGAGAAATTGGGACAGGGAAGATAGGTTTAGGGGAGAGCACGCTAGAGAACCAGGGATTTAGAGATCAAGGCCAAGGCACATGAAGACACAGTAGGGTGCGGACAGTAAGTGCACTAAGTGCCAGAATTGCTAGTGGCAGGGCTGTAGAGCTGGAGAAGGTTATAGAGCCAGGGAAGACTGGGGTTGTGCAGCGAATCAAAAGCAAGGTTGAGAATTTTGAAGACAGGAAAACAGCACAGATAGCACGGTGTGCATAGCACAGTTTTTGTTGACTTACCTTCCAGCTCCCTGCAGCCAGGTTCTGTAAGGCTCCTGCTGCCCCCTCCAGGGTATCTGGATTCGAGCATTCTGACAAAAGTGTGAGGTAGGGTTTGACAATTGAAGGGTGCCACAGGAGCTGTATGCCCTTTGGCGGGTCTGCCGCTTCTGGAAGAGGTCCAACACCATCCCACTAGGAAAAGGAAACAAAGAGGGGGAAAACGTAAAATCTCCATGTCAAGTCAAATGACGTGGGAACAAATTCTTTACATAGCATAGAAAGATGGTGACGCCAATAGACAGTGCCTGTGAATAGTGGAACACAGATTGTACCCCCAGTTCCCAAAAGCTTAACTTTTAGTTCCAACTACAGTCTAGGTGTAGAGAGCAAACAAATGCCTTGTGATTTCGCATTGGAAAAAAGGTGGGATTTGTAGGCAAAATCCTGGGATCGAACTGCCTGCCGAACATTATCAAGAACACTCCATGAGGAGACCCAGATGAACGGGTTGCACATTTACAAACAAAACTTCCATATCTCTTTTGCAACACGTTCCATATCTCTTTTGCAACACGTTCCAACTTCACATCTACAATGATTTGTAGCATCAGGACCATTCATTTGACTTCAGCGCCCTACTCAGAACTAAGACAGGCATGCACTATTTAGGTTTTCTAATTTTTCATTCCCTCACCGGTTCAGAGAACCTGATCAATCTTTGAAGCCCCTGAGTTGAAGCACTTAGCCAGAACTTCCTTCTTCAGGCCAACCAGACTGGTGTGCCTTTGCGTCACTCTTTGATGCCCAGTGTTTCGAAGCCCATGCCTATTCTGCCATCTCTAACATTACAGGTGGAGATAAAATATATATAAATTACCTTTCATAGATTTCATAGAATTTACAGTGCAGAAGGAGGCCATTCGGCCCATAGAACCTGCACAGGCTCTTGGAAAGAGCACCTTACTTAACCCCACACCTCCATCCTATCCCTGTAACCCTGCAAGCCCATCTAACCTGAGGGCAAATTAGCATGGCCAATCCACCTAACCTGCACATCTGTGGACTGTGGGAGGAAACCGGAGCACAAAGAGGAAACCCACGCAGACACGGAGAGAACGTGCAAACTCCGCACCGACAGTGACCCAAGCGGGAATCAAACCTGGGACCCTGGCGCTATGAAGCCATTGTGCTAACTGTGGTGATGTGCATCAATGTAAATGCATGTAGGCTAGCTAGGCACTAGAAGGAGCACCAGAAACATCACACACACACACTCAACCAATAGATCAGTTAGATAGGATACGACCAATGGACATTCACGATACACAAGGAGGTGACACGACGGGGCATTACACCAACCCATACATAAAGGACACCACACACATGATCTGCCTCTTTCCAGTGGAGACAGTCAGTGAGAACAGACACAGAGTTGATTCAATATTACACCCACCACGTGGATTGCAGCAGCTGGTTAGTCAGTCTGGGTAGCTATAGTAGGATTAGCAGTAGTGTCGAACCCGAGTAATAGAAGTGTAAATAGTTTAATAAACGTGTTGAAGTTATCTCCTTTGTCAAGTGCACCACAAGGAAGCCGCTTATGTTACACCTACAACATAACAAATCACGGTACCAGGCGTGAACTGTTTCAATCCATATAGCCATACCTCAGCGTACAGTGACAACCAGCAACGATACCCAGGCAAGATGTTCGAGATCCGGGTTCCGTAGCAGCTTCAGTGCCACGGCGATCTCCGCGAAAACTGGCGGGCATTCCGGCAAAAGTTTGAAATCTTCCTGGTGGCAGCCGAACTAGAAGAAGTGGCCGATCCTGAAAAAAAACAGAGCTTCTCCTCACTATCGCCGGTGCCAGAGCTGAAGAAATCTTTAAAAAATTCAAGTTCTCCAAGGGGCAAAACAGGAGCGACTTCCAGGCAGTCCTGGACAAATTCGGCAAATACTGTGAGGAAAACACACTCCAACCAGCAAGAAAAGGTAGGAGATGCGCCAGTACTCACCTTGAGGCCGAAATCCCGGAGCAGAGAACAATGTTGGTCGGTGGCCATCTTTCTACAGGGACTGCACTTGCGCAGTTGCGCGAGAAGCGCACAGAACGGGAATGTCCGAAAAAGGTCCAATGTAAAGGAACAGCCATCTGCGCATGCGCAATAGCTTCCTACGCGCTACGCCACATGCGTTATGATGTCAGAGGCCACGGACCACGCCCATTTAAAGGGGAAACATCCCAAATCAAAGAAAAAATCTTTTAAAGCTGTAAAACAACCTTCCTTCACCTTGAATGACAGCACAATGCCTCAAATTGAACCAGGAAATAAAATTAACCTCCGAAGAATCCTGCAACAAGCAGTTATCTATGCCCAAACCGATGATTCCGATCTTCAATACTTCGATACCGACCTTTACATTTTCTCTGGACCTTGCGAGCCCAATGCCAGCTCCGACGCAAACAGTGATGATATGGTCCTAGAAGACTATGACTCGGACGAACCTTTCACTTTGGGAGGCTACCCCAGTACCAAATCCGAACCACGACTAGACGTGTTGCACATTGGCCACCCCCGTATTAAATTCGACGCAGACGCGGATTCGTTCTTCGGATTTGAGGATCATCAGCCCAGCGAATATGACATCCCAACTTGTGAGTGCAGGATGATGCTGCAGCCTGAAATTAAGAGACAGAGAGTGGCACATGCCCACAGAGAGCGTGGTCCACGCACCGCTCAGGGTTCCCGACTCTAAGAAAGAGGACACGCAAGACTCCACACCGCAGTCCTTGCACGAACAAGAAGTGTCACAAGACTCCACAGCAAACTCGTGGACAGACTCCACAATAGAAGGAACGCAAGACTCCAGAGCACAGTCCTTACATGCACAAGAAGTGACTCCAGTGTCACAAGCCTCCGCAGCGAGCTCGTGGACAGCCTCCACAATAGAAGCAATGCAAGACTCCGACGCGTGGTCTTTGCAGGAACAAGACCATGAGGATCTAGCAACCTCCTCTGACCAACAAGCGACAGACAATGCAATTCTGCCATGCTCAAGTAAACAGCAAGAAGACTATGAAAGTCTACCATGCTCCAGTGCACAGCAGGACGACCATGTCTATCATGCTACAGTGAAGAACAAAGCGACGATGACAGTCCAAGCCCAAATAAAGGACAACAGCAAGACAATGGCAGTCCACCCACATTATTTGAACCACCAGATGAAGACTCTGACAATTTACCCAACCCAAGTGAACAACAAGCAGCTACTGAGGCTCTACCCACGGTATGTGAGACAAGTGACGACAGCATCCCACTTTCCATGCAAGATGTGCAAAGTGACAGACCTCAGCTAGTTGTACAGAGGCACTCGACGATCACTGTGAAACCACTGGTGACTCCGGTGACACCATGATACTTCCACCCTTATTCGCTCGAACCTCTCCACATGTCAATGCATTCCTGCATGTTCCAACTCCAGATGTGCAGCTTCAAGAAATCTCAGCGGACTCCAGTGAACCTCCTAAGACTCCGGACGGGGAGCATCAACAAACCAACACTGACTCAGTTAAAACAGATCAGACTCCAGATGGGGAGCAACCAAACGCCGACTCTGATTCACGTAAGCCGGACTTTACTCCAGACAGGGAGTGCCGCAACCTCAGTGATGGCACGCTCAGGGTGACAGCAGATGCCACAACGCCAGGAGATGGATCACTTAACAATTACACGGGGTCAGTAATAACAAGCAGCAGCTACAGTCCAAGAGGAATACACCAATATTCACCACAGCTATATCCACACATTTTTTCCACACCAGCAGTGCAGCCATTGACAGCTCATGCTGGACAAACCCAGTATTCAGGCATGCAGCAGCCAGAATAGGTGTATGCAACATATTCTCAAACAGGCCAGCACTACGGATTGCCCACTGATGGAATCAAGACCGAAGGAGGACTACCGCAAGCGCAATCTGCACTACAGACTGGATGCCTTAGTTACAGCCCAGGATTTGCTGCAGCCCAGCCTGGCCAGACGGCATATTCCTATCAGATGCAAGGTTCTAGTTTCACACCATCACCAGGTATATATGCGAGCAGCAATTCTGTTTCCAATTCGACAAGCTTCAACGATTCTCGGAAGGATCACCCTTCCTGCACAGCACGTGGCCAGAACCAGTATGTACAGTCTTATCCAACTTCACCATATGGCACATCCATGACCTCGAATGATACTGTTGATGGTACCTCTTCAACGTCAACACCTTATCAGCTACAAGATGCCATCCGACAGCACCATCACAAACATTGAAAAAAGAAAGGGACTCCAAATCAGACAGAGAAGTGATTTGACCACTTCTTGGTTCCTGTGGCACAGGGACGTTGATGGTGGCGTTCATAACCAAGAGAGACATTTGACCATGATAATGGATGGTTTTTGGACTCACACAAATGTTTAGGACTTATTGTTTAATCACTGTTCCCATGACTTGTACCTTACCTTATCAACCTGTTCTTTGTTCAATTTTCTTAAAGTGTACAGAAAATATGAACATATAAAAAAGGGAGGATGTGGTGATGTGCATCAATGTAAATGCATGTAGGCTAGTTAGACACTAGAGGGAGCACCAGAAACATCACACACACACACTCAACCAATAGATCAGTTAGATAGGATACGACTAATGGACATTCACGATACACAAGGAGGTGACACGACCACAGGGGTCATTACACCAACCCATATATAAAGGACACCACACACATGATCTGCCTCTTTCCAGTGGAGACAGTCAGTGAGAACAGGCACAGGGTTGATTCAATATTACACCCACCACGTGGATTGCAGCAGCTGATTAGTCAGTCTGGGTAGCTATAGTAGGATTAGCAGTAGTGTCGAACCCGAGTAATAGAAGTGTAAATAGTTTAATAAACGTGTTGAAGTTATCTCCACGTCTGAACCTTCCTTTGTCACGTGCACCACAAGGAAGCCACTTATGTTACACTTACAACATAACAAATCACTAACCACTTCAATGGAAATTTAAAATTCGGATACATAGGAAAGAGCACAGGAACAGGAACAGATCTTTCAACTCCTCTGTTGTTCTGTTGCTCAGTTATATTATAATATTATACCTGATTTGTTGCCTAACTCCACTCACCTACCTGGTTATATATGCCTTTATTTCCTTGCTTAATGCAAATCTCTTGATCTCAGTTCTGTAATTTTCAATTGACCACCCCCCCACCCAGCTCCAACAGTTATTTTGGGAGAGGGTCCGAGATTTTCACCATCCTTGTGTGAAAAAATCCTTCCTGTCTTCACCCCTGAACAGCCTGGCTCTGTAACTTTAATGCTGTGCCCCCACCCCGTCCATTCTGGACTCCCCAGAGAGATGCAAAGTGTGCTGCCAATTCACAATCACACGCTTCACACCATCACCAAACGTCAAGATCTACTCCATTCAGTGTGATTGTCTGCACGCTCCGCATCTCCCCAACAAAGTGATTTCTATATTCACTTGCTACGCAGACAGTAACTCACTAATAAATACCTCATCTGTGAGCTATCTCAACAACCATCCTCGCAGAAACAATCAGCACATTTCTCAGAGTAGCATTGAGTCTCTTCCACTCATGTTCGCATTTTTTTTAATGTGATGGGGATACAGAAACATTCTCATTGATAAATTCATCAGCACGCCACATTCTTGTGTGTCTTTATCTTCCTGTCTGTGCAGACAATAGAAGATGTATGAAAAAGAGATTCTATTCAGACACAGAACTCAGAGGAATAGGAATTGTGCTCCAGTACAATGCAGCCTGGTATATGAAGATGTACATTAACTCCTACAAGACCCTACGAGAGAAGTTCCTCATATTAACTTTGCTATTGCTTATCAAAGTATTGAACAGAGAATAATGAGGTTTTCCTCGCGGGTAGAGTGGGGCAGGGATAGGCAACGTCAAATTGCGAGCTCAAGAATGGCATTGGCAGAGAAAGAGAGAGAGAGACTTACATTTATGTAAAGCCTTTCATGACCTCTGCATGTCCCAAAAAACTTAACTGTCACTGAATTATTTTGGAAATGCAGCTCCTGCTGCAATGTAGGAAAGCTGGCAGCCAAATTGCACACAGCAATGAGATAATAAGCAGTCTAAATTAGTGATGTTGTCTGAGGGATACATACTGGCCACAACACCCAGGCAGAACTTCCCCCTGCTTCTTAAAAACAACGCCATGCAAACTTTTGCATCCAGCTGAGGGGAAAGATGGGGCCTCAGCTTAACATCTCAGCCAGAAGGTGGCATCACCTACAGTGCAGCACTCCCTCAGTACAGGGGTGTCAGACTAGATTCTGTGCTCAAGTCTCTGGAGTAGGATTTGAATCCACGGGCTTCTGACTCAGAGGTGAAAATGGTCTTAATAGAACCATAGCTGACACCCGTTCCTGCTCTTGTCTCTGGGAATGGTGGCGTTTTACGCCTGAAAATATGGCGCAAAATGGCCACCGATCCTCCGTGTGGCTGGGGGAAGCATACCGGCAGCATAAAGCACCCGGCTCTCGCTGCCGATACGGCCCAGAGACTTGCTGGGTCTGTGGCCGCGCAAGCGCATGGCGGCGGCCTGCAGCGGCCACGCCGTGCAACACGGCGCCGGCCGCTCGTGGACCCGGCCTGCGAAATAGTGTTCCCCTTTAAACCAGCTCGCGCGCCCTGGACCACTCCCCCACAGTGCCCCCAGCCCCTGCTGAAGACCCCCTGCCCGCGGCGGATCGGCTCTCCCCCCGACTGTGGCGGCGCTGGACAGAATCTGCAGCCGCCACGCCGAGTTCCCGACGGGTGAGACCATGAGAGACCCACGCCTTCGGGAACTCGGCCGGTCGGGGGCGGAGCATCGGGAGGCGGGCCTCAGGCAACGTTCCGAGGCCGTCGATATGTCGCGCGGCGTACTCACTGAGTATGGCGCTTTGGAGGGGTCGGAGCATCACAAAAGCGGTACCGCCCCCTATTTGGTCGGGAACTTTGATTCTCCGGCCGATCGGCGAATGCGATTTTGGAGTCGGCAACCAGAGAATCCCGCCCAAGGTTTTTATCACTGGGAGAATGGGGCAAAGAGAGGACTGTTCTGGTAATTCCAGCTAGATCAAAGGCAGTTAACAATTCTGTGAGTATTCCATTAGTATTTCTTTTGATAATCATGTCCAACTGAAGTGCTGTTTAATTCTTTATGAACCTGAATGAGTCTGCCACACATTCCTCTGCTTTCCTATACCGGAAACTTTCAAAGTGTATTTATTATTTTTATACAAAAATACACAGATGCTTCCGATCACTTTGT
Source organism: Scyliorhinus torazame (assembly GCF_047496885.1). Lineage (NCBI taxonomy): Eukaryota > Metazoa > Chordata > Chondrichthyes > Carcharhiniformes > Scyliorhinidae > Scyliorhinus > Scyliorhinus torazame. The sequence goes on along the minus strand of NC_092712.1, from coordinate 285,689,021 downwards.
GTATGAACAGGAACTTACTAATCTCAGAGACCAGGGGCAGGATTCTCCGCAATCGGCGTGATGTCCGCTGACCGGCACCAAAAACGTTGCGAATCAATCCGGCATCACGCCGCCCCAAAGGTACAGAATTCTCCGCATCTTGAGGGGCCGAGCCCTTACCTTGAGGGGCTAGGCCCGCGCCGGACTGATTTCCGCCCCGCCAGCTGGCGGGAAAGGTCTTTGGTGCCCCGCCAGCTGGCGCGGAAATGACTTTGCCGTGCGGCGCATGCACGGGAGCGTCAGCGGCCGCTCACGGCATCCCCACGCATGCGCAGCGGAGGGGGTCTCTTCCGCCTCTGCCATGGTGGAGACCATGGCGAAGGCGGAAGGAAAAGAATGCCCCCACGGCACAGGCCCGTCCGCGGATCGTTGGGCCCCGATCGCGGGCCAGGCCACCGTGGGGGCACCCCCCGGGGCCAGATCGCCCCGCGCCCCCCCCCCCAGGACCCCGGAGCCCGCCCGCGCCGCCTTGTCCTGCCAGTAAGAGAGGTGGTGTGATTCTCGCCGGCGGGACAGGCATTCCAGCAGCGGGACTTCGGCCCATCGCGGGCCGGAGAATCGCCGGGGGGGCCCGCCAACCGGCGCGTCGCGTTTCCCACCCCCGCCGAATATCTTGTGCCGGAGAATTCGGCAACCGGCAGGGGCGGGATTCATGCCAGCCCCCGGCGATTCTCCGACCCGCGATGGGCCGAAGTCCCGCTTGTGGAATGCCTGTCCCGCCGGCGAGAATCAAACCACCTCTCTTGCCGGCGGGATAAGGCGGCGCGGGTGGGCTCCGGGGTCCTGGGGGGGGGGGGGGGGGTTGCCCCCACGGTGGCCTGGCCCGCGATCGGAGCCCACCGATCCGCGGGCTGGTCTGTGCCGCGGGGGCACTCTTTTCCTTCCGCCTTCGCCATGGCCTCCACTATGGTGGAGGCGGAAGAGATCCCCTCCATTGCGCATGCGCGGGGATGCCGTGGGCAGCCGCTGACGCTCCCGCGCATGCGCCGCATGGCAAAGTCATTTCCGCGCCAGCTGGCGGAGCACCAAAGGCCTTTCCCGCCAGCTGGCGGGGCGGAAATCAGTCCGGCGCGGGCCTAGCCCCTCAAGATGAGGGCTCGGCCCCTCAAGATGCGGAGAATTCCGCACCTTTGGGCGGCGCGATGCCGGACTGATTCGCGCCGTTTTTGGCGCCGGTCGGCGGACATCGCGCCGATTGCAGAGAATCCTGCCCCTGAATCTTCCTTTCACTAATTTGAACAATTGCTCTAATCTCATGAATTGGTTTCTGGTCGTTTGTGCTCGATGTGATCTATGGGACTTGATTTTGATTTCCTGAGGGGGTGTAAGAGGAATTTTCCTTCCCTTTTGGGTTGTTTCCCTCTGGTTAGCATTTATGGACCAACCCTAGCTGCCCAAAGAAAGCATAGATGAATCTCCTTCTTGGACTCCTACAATTGGATAGAACTCAGCAGCTTGCTAGGCTGCTTCTGTGGGAGGTTAAGAGTCAACCTTGCAAGTGGGGACTTTGTTGGTCGCTGCTGGATGCCTGACCATAACAACATGGTGGGTGGGGAGGTGATGTAATCACGCATGAGGTGAACGGGTTGGCATCATTTTGCACGTGGGTGCTGTCATCGCGTAATGAGATTCTTCACGGTTCAAGACACATTGGGGGCTGGGGGTTGGGAAACAAATATGAAAAACAGCCTGTTATCTGTGCTGCAATGAGGTTGCTGCCGATGGGGAATGGAATGAGCCCAGGTCCCTGCCATTACTTCACTGAGGTAAGTATATTGAGGCACAAAATACTGGACATAAAACTGTCGCGGTACTGGACATTGACCAGACGGAAGAAAAACTGGACTGTCCAACGCCAAACCGGTGGCTGGATTCTCTGCACCCTGACGCCAAAATTGCATTCGGCGAAGGGGCGGAGAATCTAAGATGACGCCCAAGTCGGGGCGCCGCCACTTTCGCGATGGTCCGCCCCCTGAAAGGCGGCGCACTCTAGGAGTACGCCGCACGCCTTATTGACGGCCTCAGGCCATTGCCTGGGGCTCGCCCCACGATGCTCCGTCCCCGACCGGCCGAGTTCCCGACGGCATGGGACACGTGTGGTCTCACCCGTCGGGAACTCAGTGTGGCGGCTGCAGTTTCAGTCCGGCGCCATCACAGTCGGAGGGAGGGCCAAACACAGGCAAGGGGCTTCATTCGGGGCTGGTGGCACTGTGGGGGATGGGGGGAGGGGGGGGGGGGTGCGGTTCCGGGGCACGCGAGCGGCCAAAGGGGGTTACTATTTTTGCGGCCCGGGTCCGCAAGCTGAGCCGCCATGAAGCACGGCGCGGCCGCTACAGGCCATGCTCTGGGCTGTACCGGCAGCTAGAGCTGGGAGCTCTACGCTGCCTCCCTGCTAGCCCCCCGGAGCAGGGAATCGGTGGTTGTTTTGCGCCAGTTTTCCTGGCGTAAAACAGCCCCACTTTCACGCGGGCTTAGTCTCCCAAATGGAGAATCCAGCCCCAGGTGTCTGGCCAACAGATGGGATTGGAGTCACATGTAAGCCAAGACTGGGCAAGAATAGCATGTTACCCTCCTTAAAGACCATTAGTGTGAACCATTAGTAGACATATGGACAATAAGGGAATAATGTAGATGGGCTTTAGCGTGGTTTCACAGGTCGGCGCAACATCGAAGGCCGAAGGGCCTGTACTGCGCTGTAATGTTCTATGTTCTATGAACTGGTTGGCTTTTTAGGGCAATCCTTCATGGCCACTTGAATGCCCAAATGGTATCGAATGAAGAATATATCCTCCTGTTTGCCCAGGTGTTTTGTCCGTTTTCCTTTTCTTCTCCCAGGAGATGACATGGCCATAGGTTATGCTGGGAAGGGGTTGGGTAGCAGAGGTTGGGATGAGGAATAGTCTGGTCATTGATGCTACCACGAGTGCAGAGCAGGCCTGATGGAGCAGCCCATTCCGTTCCTGCCCATCGCATTTCCCACCGTGTACTGACCCACACAGGAAGAGAAGACAAAGCAAGGGCAAATCGGGGATGATTGTTCAGCCTTTTATACTGGACGCTGTTGCACATCACTGGAGACAGTGACAAATTGCTAAATAGAAAAACACATATGCGCTATGTGTTTTTGTTAATCGCTCCTCTTTGCTCTGAGCACAGGGTGTGAAGTGGCCCATGTGGCAGTAAAGTTCCTCTCATTACATTCTCCCAGGGCTGCTGTGCAAAGAGGAGCGATTAACAAAAACACATAGCGTATATGTGTAAAAGTTCACCTTTCAAGGCCACACAGTCTCCGATTTGACTGCGGGCTACTGTTGCCATATGTCACACATGAAGAAATAGCAGGCTTTTTCTCAGCCTGTGAACTGCCCCGACCTTTATCTGAAATTTCAATCATGCTGCTGAACTTTGTTTCGAAATTCAATTTAACCATCTGGGGGAAATGAAAATGCTCCTTCAAAGGGGCATGAAATTAAATTTCCAATTAGGCCGTGCAAGAAGGGATTGACCATCCCAATGTGTTTCGAATCTTAAAGTTTTAGTCAAGCTTCCTTGTTGATACATTTGGAACCTTCTAGTAGCACCGGAGTTACAGTATAAAAATATATGTCAGAACAATAGCTCCGAGCTCAAGCTATTAAACGGAAGATAAGAACTTGTATTTACATTGTACTTCCGATGTTTAAAAAAACTTGGGACGTGGGCATCGCTGGAGAAGTCCAGCAGTTACTGCTCAACTCTAGCGCCCTGAGAAAGTGGTCAAATGCCTCCCTCTCAAAGCACACTAATGTTTTCCAGCTGACTGTTCTTCTAGTCCATTTCAGGGGCCAGTTAAGAGTCAACCATGGCATGGTGGGACGGGAGCCACAGGTAGGCCCAACTAGGTAAGACTGAGAGGATTTCTTTCCTACAGAATGTGAGTGAACCAGTGGGCTTTTATGACGAGGCAACAGTTTCATGTTCCGATACTAGGGTTGCCAACCGTGATTAAATGTATTCCTGGAGGTTTCACCACATGACTTTCCCCCTTGCTCCAGCCATTGAGATGTTACTGCCTTCCTACGCTAATTGGAAAGTGAAAGGATTTATTACCCAATTGGGTTGTGCTCAACTGGCAGCCAGACAGCCTTGCTTCCCCCCCACCCCTCCGCCCGGCCATTTTCATTAATGTTTATATCTGGGGCTTGATCTAATGGCTGCGCTTCGCTTAACTCGGGACGCGACTGGTAAATCTCATGAGAGGCCTCTTGAGAGATTTACTCAGCTTGCCATGCCTCGTGAGATCTAACTTGATCTCGTGATCTGGATTCTGCCCACAGTGGGCGGTTGCTACATTTGCATATTTAAGTATGCAGTTTGACACGCTTTGAATATGCACTCGCCAGATCTACCCAGTGCCCGGGATCAAATCCCCTCGCTAAGGAGACCCCAGCTGGTGCCGTTTAGCACGGGGACCAGGTGGAATGCACTTGGGGAGGGGGGGGGGTTCTCCCATGTGATCGGAAGCCCCCAGGTGATCGGCCTCTGGGCAGGGTGGCACCCTGGCACTGCTGATGCCACCTGGACACCATGGCACTGCCAGCCTAGAACCCTAACAGTGCCATGCCCAGGCAGCACTGCCAGGATGACAGGGGCACTGCCAGGGTGACAGGCTGGTAGTGTCTCAGTGCCAACGTGGTATATTTCCCAGATTGGGCCCAGGGGTCCACTGCCCTTATGAGGTGGGGTGCAGGGGGCTCGAGGACCCCCAAACAGGTAAGTTGTGGCATGGGGGGGGGGGGGTCTTTGGGAGGATGAGAGATCTTTCCTGCAGTGATGAGCAGAACAGTCCCAGCTGAGGCCCAGAAAATATCAGAGTCCCGTTCGAAAGCATGATCGTTCCCAGCGCTACAGGTGGCAGGAGACACCAGACTAAACTCACCCACAACGGGACTCTTTTTTTTGTTAAATCGCACACTTGGTAAAGTGGAATGTTGAAGGAAAATGGCAAAAGAAAACACCTTCTTCAATGTCCCGATCATTTTACTCTGGGGTTGCACACAGCAGCGTCCTGGAGATTGATCATCAATTCCTAGAGGCTGTAGCCTGTCCTGAGGGTTGACAACCCACCTGATACCTGTCTTTAATTTCCAGACTTTTTTGAAACTGAATTCAAACTGCCACAGTGTGATTCACACTTGGTCTTTCCATGATTCGTCGAGGAAAATAATCACAACATTACCATGACTCTGCATTTTTTCATGTAAGCTGAGTTCAAACGTAGAGTTCCCACAGGAGCAGGAGTCTCAAGAATTGGCCTTGGGCCTGCCCATTCTGGAGTGGAAATGATTCAATTAGGGCCACAAATTAACAACCAACACTTTGCATCACGTCATTGAGAGACTAAAAGCAACAACGTTGTCATGAGTTTAGCGATTTATCATTAAAATATCCACCTCTACCAGTAAACTAAATACTAAAACACAAATTGAAACTCAAATTGAAGCCAGAATTTTTTGTAGGGGTGATGGCCCTGTCCACCGGCTGAAAAGGCAGGAATGAGCCCACCCCTCCAAACAGGTAGGAGTGAAGACAGGCAGTGGGCGGCCATTTCCACGGGTGGGGCATACACAACAGCCCTCCCCTCCCAGCCTACAACCTGTGTTTACCAGTAGTGACGGGTGGAGGCCGTTAAGTGACAAAGAATTAAGTGGCAGCCCGGCTCCTATTGTACTGCTGCTGAAATTCTACTGGAGACTGGTAGCTAACAGGCAGCATCCCCACCACATGTCTTTCCCCCAACCTGCCAGACAGCCCTCGTTGTTGGAGAGAGCTGGGGGGAGGGGGGGGGGGGAAACATTCTGTCCAGAACACTGATGTTTACATGCTCCTCTTTCCCTTCTCTCCAAACATTGCTTGCTTCTCGCACTCTTACCCGAGTAGGATTGTCAACACTGATTTGACGTATTGCTGGAGATTTGATCATGTGACATTCGATCACATGGCATTCAGCCACATGACACTGTTTGTAAGAAATAGGAGTAGGACTAAGCCATAAGGCTCCTTGAGCCTAGTCCACCACTCAGTCAGATCACTGCTGATATTAAGACCATAAGACATGGGAGCAGAATTAGGCCATTCGGCCCAACGAGTTTGCACACCATTCAATCATGACTGATATGCTTCTCATCCCCATTTTCCTACATTCTCCCCATAACCCCTGATACCCTGATATTAATCTGACACTCAGTTAGATCACGGCTGATTTTTTACATCAGCTCCACTTTCCTGTCCTATTTCCACATTCCTTGTATCTCTCAGTGCCCCAAAATCTATCACTCTTGGATTTTGATGTCCTCAATTGCTTAGCAACCACAGATTTGAGATAGAATATTCCAGAGATTCTCAACCCTCTCAGTAATTAAATTGTATCAGTCCTAAGTGGCTAAATCCTTACCCTCAAGCCATGACCCCTAGTTTAGGCTTTCCAGTTTGGAAAACACTCCTCCTCATCTACCTAATCCCACTTGCCAGCGCTTGGCTCATAGCCTTGAATGTTATGACGTGCCAAGTGCTCATCCAGGTACTTTTTAAAGGATGTGAAGCAACCCGCCTCCACCACCCTCCCAGACAGTGCATTCCAGACCGTCCAACATCTGGGTGAAAACGTTTTCCCTCAAATCCCCCCCCAAACCTCCTGCCTCTCACCTTGAACTTGTGTCCCCTCCTAACTGACCCTTCAACAAGGGGGAATAGCTGCTCCCTATCCACCCTGTCCATGCCCCTCATTATCTTGTACACCTCAATCAGGTCATCCCTCAGACTTCTCTGCTCCAGCGAAACAACCCAAGCTTATCCAACCTCTCTTCGTAAATTAAATATTCCATCCCAGGCAACATATATATATTATATATATATTAGTCTCTCACACCTTTAAAAAAATTCCGCTTTGCCATTCTTCATACCGAAGTGGCCAATTTCATACTATCCCGCATTATACTACAGATGCCAGATCCCTTATCCCGCACCCAAAAAACGGGAAGACACTAACACCGACTACATCGAAGCTGGAGCCCTGGGTAGCAATTTGAATAAAACCGTTTAATTCTTTATTTTTCAGATTTATTTTCTGTATTATAAATACATACTAGGCCCAGTACCCAAAATGTGTAAAATCCCCAAATCTAGCACACATCCGGTCCCGAGCTTCCCGGATACAGTGTCCGGTACTTGTATGTCTGCCACCTTCTTGTCCGACCACTTAACGGGTGTATATCCCTTTGCAGTCTCTTGATGTATTCCTCACAATTTACTTTCAAACCTAACTTATTATCATCAGCAAACGTGGTTATATTTCATTCTGTCCCTCATCTAAATCATTGATTGGGTAAGAGCCCATGGGATCCAAAGTAATTAGATCCAGAATTGGCTGTGTGGCAGGAAGCAGAGGGTGATGGCCGAGGGTGTTTTTCTTACTGGAAGCCTGTGTCCAGTGGGTCCCGTAGGGATCAGTGTTGGGGCCTTGCTGTTTGTGGTTTATATAAATGATTTAGACGTGAGTGTAGGAGGGTTGATCAGTAAATTCACAGATGATACGAAAATTGGTGGGGTGGTAAATGGTGAGGAGGGTAGCCTTAGATTACAGGAGGCAAATGGAATTCAATCTGGATAAATGTGAGGTGATGCACTTGGGCAGGACAAACAAGCAAGGAAATACTTGATAAATGGCAGGACCCTGGGAGGCACCGAAGATCAGAGGGACTTTGCTGTGTATCTGGTCCCTTAAGGTAGCAGGGCAGGTGGATACAGTGGTTAAGAAGCCACATGGTATGCTTGCCTTTATTAGTGGAGGAATAGTTTAAGAATAGGGAGGTTATGCTGGAACTGTACAAAACATTGGTTGGCCAGAGTATTGTGTGCAGTTCTGGAATCCACATTATAGGAGTTGATGTGATAGGACTGGAAAAGATGCAGAGAAGATTTACCAGGGTGTTGCCTGGCCTGATGAATTTTAGCTATGAAGAGGGATTGGACAGACTGGGGTCGTTTTCCATGGCTCAGAGGTGACTGAAGGGGGACATGATTGAGATGTATAAAATTATGAGGGCATGGATAGAGTAGACAGGAAGAAACTTTTCCCCTTGGTGGAGGTGTGCACTTTCAATGTCAAGGCATACAAGGCGATGGGCCAAGTGCTGGGAAATCAGATTAGAATACTTAGGTGGTTGGTTTTGACCGACGCAGGCGCGATGTGCTGAAGGGACATTTCGCTGCTGTAGACCTCGATGACTCAAAGACTCAAAATAGCTGAGAGCAAAGCACAGATCCCTGCAGCACTCCATCATTTACATGCTCAAACACGGCATTTGGCCACGTCACATTTTCCACTAGCCACAAATGTCACTCCATTTCCCTCTGTCCTGACTAAAATATTTTACTTTTTGTTTCTTAGTTGAACTATCGAACATAATTCAAATGCCAAAGAAAGAATACAAAAGAATGGAATGATTTTAAATAAAAACCTTGGTGATGTTTTTATATTATTGCCCGAATTGAATGAGACCAAGGCCGGGATTCTCCGGCCTCCCAGCTGGTGGCCGGATTCTCTGCTCCCGCCATTGTCAATGAGAATTTCCATTGAAATGACCCCACGCTGCCAGGAAACCAGAGAATCCCGCCGCCAGCGAACGGCTGGAGAATTCTGGCCCCAAGTGAATCTACTGATTCACAAAAAAACATCATTCTAACTCACTAACTATAACTTACATATCGTTTTCTCTTTTTACAACATACAGTACACAAGTTATAAAAATAACAAATAAAACCAAAACCAAACAATACCTTTCACTGGACCTCAGTACACGTGACAATAAACCAATCCAATCCAATCTAACCAAATGTAATTCACTGGCTCCCATGCTCCGGTGGGGAAGCCCACCTTCCGGAAGGTGAAGCTCAGAGAGATCACCAAAGCTTCTTGGCTCCGATCACAAGCCGACATGGACATTCCCTTCCCAGTTTTCGTTCTCTCTTTCCCTCCTCAGTTTGTGTTGCTCCTTCACTCTCAAGTTTGCGCTTTTTCTTAAAAGTCTCATTCTTGAAATGTGTCACTGGCAAGGTCAGCATTTGTTGCCTGTCACTGACTGCCATTGAACCGGATTGCTTGCCAGGCCATTTCAGAGGGTAGTTAAGAGTCGACCACATTGCTGCAGGTACGGAGTCACATGTAAGCCAGGCCAAAAAGAATGACTGATTTCCTCCTCATAGGCAATAGGAAGAGAAGTTTTTGCGACAATCTGACAGTTTCATGATTATTATTAATGAGGCCAGTATTTTATTCCAAATGTATTCATTGATTGAATTTAGATCCCTCCAGTTATCATGGTGGGATGTGAGCTCATGTCTCTGGATTACTTGTCCAGTATAATTATCATTACTTTCATCGTGTGTGTTTGCGTGTCTCTCTCTCTTTCTCTCCCAAGTTTAACCTTCTGTCTTTCTCTCTTCCCAGTTTGTCTCCATCCCTCTCTCTGCACACTAGTTCTCTGAGGACTCGGGGAATTTCTAGGTGACCTTTGTTTGTCGCAATGCCATCATTTTCACACTGGGACCCACTTTGAAGTTCTGTTTGGGTGAGAATTCGCTGGAAAGCTTCGCAACCTAATCGTGCCTCGATAGCCATGCCTTGAACTGTGGAGGTCATGGAGAGGCGCAGGTAGTCAACCTTTGATGTGGCTGTCTCATGTTAAATAGAGAACCACTGCTAAACAAATGACCCTGTCTTTGGTCGTAACAGCTTCACGATTCCCACGAGGTGTCATTTTCCAGGGTTCACCGCCAGTTAGAAAAAGGGTCACGGGTTGAGATAGAGTCGTCCTTTTGACACTCGCATTTTATAGGACTCTTTCCATTTGGATGCGATGCTGTGTGAACTATCAATGGCTCTGATTTCCACGTTCCTTGAGAAGCGTTTCTCTGTTACTTACCTCAAGGTATCCCTGACAACTTGTTTACAGGCTTGGCAACACCAGCACACTTATCTGCTGTGAATACTGATGAATTCTTACTTCAAAAGCTTGACACACAGCTGCTGTTCTGTCTCCAGACCTCTCTCCCCTCCTACAAGCCACACTTCTTCTTCGGTGCTTTCACTGTCTTGAATATACTCAGTGAACCTGACACCCTAACGAATACTGCAATCTGTCTTTCCATTTCTCATTTCACTGTTTGTCCTGTTCTTTTTACAAAGACTCCCCTTACTTTTGTACATCTTCAAATCTCCTTTGCTGAATCCTTACTTGATACAACAATAACTTGCATTTAGGTAGTGCCTTTATGCAGTAAAATACTCCACGATGCTTCGCAGGACCTTTAATTGCACCTTTAATAGGGCCCAGACAGCTGAAGGTATGGCCACCAATGTGGCAGCAAAGGAAATCTCAAGAGGCCAGAATTGGAGGGACGGAGAGTTCTCTGTTACAAAGATATGGAAGGGCAGGAGGGATTTGAGAAAGGGGATGGCAATTTAAAATTTGAGAACCCAATGTAGGTTAGTGAACAAAGGGGTGATTGGTGAATGGGACTTGGTGTGCTGGGGGTATGGGGGTAGTGTTGTGTTAAATAGAAACAGTTCAACAAGTGACCCGTTTGGTGCAAGTATCTGCATTACAATTTATCCTCAAATGCATTTCCCTTTTTCAGGGCTTCTTTTATCATCATTGGCTGTCCCTCGATTCGAGCGTGAGTTTCATTCATATGTCCTCAAGTGACTGAACAGAATGATTCTCGACCACAGATCTTTGGGCACTTGGGGCAGCATGGTAGCACAGTGGTTAGCACTGTAGCTTCACAGCTCCAGGGTCCCAGGTTCGATTTCCAGCTTGGGTCACTGTCTGTGCGGAGTCTGCACGTTCTCCCCATGTCTGCGTGGGTTTCCTCCGGGTGCTCCGGTTTCCTCCCACAGTCCAAAGATGTGCAGGTTAGGTGGATTGGCCATGCTAAATCGCCCTCAGCGTCCAAAAAGGATAGGTTGGGTTACGGGGATAGGGTGGAGGTGTGGGCTTGGTTGGGGTGCTCTTTCCGAGGGCTGGTGCAGACATGATGGGCCGAATGGCCTCCTTCTGCACTGCAAATTTTATGATTCTATGACTTTCCCAATTAAACATTTTTTCTAATTTACAACAGCGACTGTACTTCAAAAGTAGCTTCATTGACTGTAAAATTCTTTGATGTGAACGGTGCTTTGTGAATACACTTCGTTCTTCGTTTTCCATTCTTAGATTGTACCTCTTATGACTAAAATTGGATCAATTGCTATAAAATTTAAATCAGGGTGTATAGTGTCCCATTAATTGTTGTTGCCATCCCTTCAAATGCAATGAAAAGGCAATCAATGGTACTTAAAGGTTCCTTAGTTACAAGCTGTCGCAGTTCGATGGCAGAGATGGCAGGGTCCAGTTCCTCCTTATATACTCTGAAACGTCCTGGCAAGTACCATTAGTTTACCTCACCTTTTAAAAATCACTATTTTTCCCACGCTGTAGGTTCAGCAATTAGGAAAGCTAACAGAATGTTATCCTTTATTGTGAGGGATGTCATGTGAGAGTACCTTTAAGAAATGGGTGTTTAAGAAATGTACCTTTAAGAAATGGGTGTTTATCAGTGATGTCAGAGTGTGGGTCGAGCTGGGCTGTCCGTCAGCTTTTTACTTTCATTTTAGGCTGTTTGCTGCAGGGTGTGTTTTAGTTTCGTTTTCAGTGTTGGAGCTGAAGCCAGACAGAGCAGGTGTACTGTTGATCTCTCTGCCATGAAAAGACTATCTCTTGATCATTTGGTGAATTCAGAATTATAAATGTTCTCAGTCGTGAATGTAAACCTGATGTGCTTTTGTTGAAAGATGTTTCTTTTGTCTTCTGGATGTTGTTTGGGAAGTTATTCAGGATTACTTAGTGTTGTATTCCTTGGGGGTTGTATTTGAATTGATGGTTGCTAAGATGTTCACTGTATGTTTTAAAAAGGTTAACTTGAGTTCATAGAATAAACATTGTTTTGCTTTAAAAAATACTTTTCCATTTCTGCTGCACCACACCTGTAGAGTGGGCCGTGTGCTCCCCATACCACAATCTATTAAAAGTTGTGGGTCAGGTGAACTCCATGATACACTTTGGGGTTCTCTAAACCCTGGCCCATAACAGGGAAATTGAATACAAAATTAGGGAGGTTATGCTTCAGTGGTACAGGGCACCATTGGGAGAATCTAGAACTAGGGGTCACTGTTTAAAAATAAGGGGTCGTCCATTTAAAACAGAGACGAGGCAAATTTTTTTCACTCAAGAGGGTGGTGAATCTTTGGAACTCACTTCCTGGAAAGGCTGTGGATGCAGAATCTTTGAATATTTTTAAGGCAGAAGTGGATAGATTCTTGGTAAGCAAGGGGGGTAGACAGGATGCAGATCAGAGGTTACTGGTCAGAGGTCAGCTATGATCTCATGAAATGATGGGAGCAGGCTTGAGGGGCTGAATGGCCTTCTCATGCTGCTTGTTTGTATGTTTGCAATTGATATCGTGATCCCTTCTCTTGTGGAAGCTCCTTTAATTTGCTCCAACAATTCTGCATCAATCTGATGACTCTGCCCGAGAGGCCGATAGCAGTTCCTTGTTATTACTTGCCTGGCTGTTGCTGTCACAGGCTTCCACTCACATTGCCTCTGACAACTTCTCTGAGAATATATCTGCGTTGTCAATGGCTCTCAGATCCTCTCCCCTTCTCCATTTGTCTCTGTCTCATTCATTCTGAAACTTGCTGCATGACATCTAGATCTAATTTAAAGTTAATTTAACAATATCAGGCTTTATTATCTTTATTTAGTATTAAAATAGATTTCACTTGTCTTTGTCAATCTATCTGCAACATTGGAGCATGTGCAAAGTCAGCAATAACATCGCTGCTGCCTTACCTGTCTGGATCTCTCGATCTGGTTTGCTATATATTGAAATAGATTCCAATGCTTCATTCCATGTTTCCCGTGCAGTGTTTCGCCAAACAGAAGTCAATTCAATTTAATTTATTCTTTCACAGGATATGGGCATTGAAACAATGTAGTGCATTGACTTTCACCTCAAATCGCTGGCGGGGCGGCCTCTGATTTGCCCGCCCAGCCGCGACCGGAGGCTTTCAGTAATCCGGATGCCATATTTAAAGGACACCCCTTCACAGAGCCAGCAGCATTCTCGAAGGAATGAAAAGGTGCTGGAAAGCCATGACCTCAAAAGGGAGGAAACATGCTGTCCCCGAATTCGTGAAGCCCTTTTCGGGCACCTGCTGGATGCAGCGAAGACCCCCTGAAGTCCTCTACCCCTGATCTGGGCAAAGAGCCTTATCCAAGGTGACCAATCCAATGGGAGGTGGTGGCAGCAGTGGTGAGTGGCCTTATAAAAGAGGACAGCCACCCAGTGCAGGAAGAAGATGAATGATCTTCTCCGTTCCACCAGGGTAAGTCACAGTTTCCATCTCTCTCAACTCACACACTCACAAGCACATCGCATATCCAGAGGGATCTCACTCACGGCCAGCTCAAGGGACATCACCACTCATTCTCTCAGACACGCCATTATCTCCTCTGCGGGTCATGACCTCATCCCACCCATGGCACCATTCACAACCCAAACATGCCAGGCATCCTTCTCATCTGGCTGGTTGGCATCCTGCTTCCATTCTCTCCACCTGTTGTCGTACAGGACAAGCTGGCTCATAACAAAAGGGAGAGATCCCAGACCGGCGGTGGAATACCCGAACTGAAAGTCCTGACCGACTTTGAGAATAGAGCCATCCAACTGGCCGGTGAGGATGTGGACTGTTCTTGTGCTGACGGTGAGGTCAGCGGTGAAGATCCTGCACCACAACATCCACCAGACAGCCATACGGCGAGTGATGTCTCCTATTCCAGAATCCCATGCCATGCACTAAGGATCTCTCCTTTCTTTCACAGGTATATTTGGGAAACATCAAAGGCTGCCCACGAGCCAAACCCTCGACTCAAAGCCCCAAAACACCTCAGAAGATGAATCTGTTGACAAACTACTTCAAGGTCTGTCACAGTGCTCACTCACACCCAACACTTGCGCAGAGACACACATCTCGGTGGAAATCATTCTGGAGTTCCCTTGGGGTGCACAATCTGGTGAGCAAGGCGCACTGTCTGATCCACAGTAGGTGGAGGCAGGGACATCGCAGCACTTGGAGGACAGCTGAAGCCAGGTATCTGCTGAGTCCGAGTCATGAACCTCTGGACTTGGCTCCCCCTGCTGGGAACATCAGGAAGGCATGTCAGCTGCACTCCTCAGATGGTAAGGCACGATGGAGGGTTCCGAATGCCTTCAGTCTGAGGTGACCGCCAATGGTCAACACTGGTGAGACGGCAGCTGCTGTGCAGACTTTGGTTCAGGACATCAGTCTTGCACAGCTGCATGAGCTGCACTCCATCGCTGAGGCACTTGTTACATCCCAGCAGCGTCAACACAAAGGGACTGTGGGTCTTCTCGATCTCACTAAAGCTGCCTGTTCTCCTCAAGGAGTCAGCCAGGAGTCCCCTTGCACCCATGGGAAGGAGGGCCAACAGCTCTGCATCCCGGAGCCATCCGCCCAGGTGACTCTAGGAGTGTCTGGTTACTCCCAATCCCCTCTCCCTCTGATCCCATCAGCTCCAGATCCACAGGCTGAGAAGTGTGCCACTGCCACACAGCAGGTCACCAAAAGCAGGTCAAGGCCCTCCAGGTCTTGACCCTCCAGAGGACATCTGAAAAGGTCATCCCAGGCAATGGGAGGAGCAGTCAGCAGGCTACATCCAACTCCGCTATGGATGTCAGGGATGCATCAAGACAGGGTTAGGAAAGTTAGGAAGATGTAGCTGCACAAAGTTGGCACAGGTGTTAATCATTTGTATATAATGTTCACCAATGTGAATATACTGAATCATGTCTCCTTGTCTGTGGCTCCATGTTGTGAAGAGATGTGCTCATGCCATTCAGAAGTGAAACCTTGATCCCTGCACAAAATGAAGTGTGCAATGTACAACTCTCTGACCACTGCGATTGTCAAAGTCACTGCCCACATCAGCGATGCCTACACTGTATTCTTGACAGATGTAGGTGTAATACTGAAGGGGACGGGTGATTATGCAGCACAGGTAAAGTACCTTTGAATTCCATGTTCCTGCTGTATTCCTGCAAGGCCTGCATGAGATGAGACTCTGCGCAGAGCGTGAGTGCACTGACCACTGCCGGACCGGTGCTAGGCTAACCCAGTTGCTATCCTGTGCTCTCAGGAAAGTTCTCACTGCATCTCGTCATCCTCCTCGCAAAATTATATGGCTAATTCGGTCCTCAGGAGCACGCCTACTTGATCTAGTCAGAGGAATGGCCTTTCTCCCTTTCTCGTTCCTCCTCATCAGAGGAGATGTACGGTTCCTCCATCTGCTCATCATCCAGAAACACTCCCCTTTGCATTGTCAGGTTGTGTGATGTGCAACAAGCCACAATGATGGGTGACACCCTCTGGGTGTTCCGCTGAATCGGACCTCATTTTCAGTATCCTGATGGTGTGCTCCACCAAAGTGCGGTTTGCGGTATTAACCTCGTTATTCCGTCTTTTAGCTGGAGTCATCAGCCACATCCTTTGTGGGTATTTATTGTCCCCGAGGAGCCAGCCCTTCAACCTTTGTGGACGCTGGAGGATGTTAGAGACCTGAGCTATCAGTCATGGATGCTCCTGTGTATCGTGCATAAACCTGCATGATCTATTGCTATGCTCACAGGCCAGCTGAACACTGAGCGAAAGGAAGGTTTGGAGTTCACATACTTGACTCCTTGTTGCCACAGAGACCTAAGAGCCAAATGAGTGCTTTCGATGGCATCCTACACATGTGGAAAACCCCACAGATTTCTGCAAATTCCAGCGCTCTTGCTTCCTGGCTCAACTGACCTCAGTTGAAATTGATAAAGTTATGAGCCTTGCTGAAGATGGCGTTGATGACCTCCTGGATATACTTGTGGGCGGAGGTTTGAGAGTTCCCACACAGGGCATCAGTGGAGGCCAGCAAGGAGCCACTGCTGTAGAAATTGAGCGTGTGGTCCCTTTCAATGCCACTCGCAGTGGGTGCCCTCAGAGTTCCCGAGACACTAAATCCTGCAGAAGGTGGCATATTTGAATAACCAGTTCCCTTGACCATCGCAGTCTTCAGCAACACTGATTCCTGCTCTTCTGCAGGTAGGACAAGCGGCTTCCATACACCCTGAGTCTAGCGAGGCACCTATGAATGACAACTCTCTGTGGATCTCCCTTACTTGCGGAGAAGGCACTGCTGCCCCTTGATCTTAAGGGTTGTGCTCTTCCCTTGCTGAGCCAGGCACCATTGGTGCATTCTTCTCCTTCTACCCTGCCTATAAGCAAAGAGGCAGAAAGCGACATCACCACGTTCCATATTCCTGATGGTCTCCTTGTTAAGTAATGGGTAAGAGACATTGCAATTAGTTGTCTCATTTATGTTAAGTATCCATTAATTGACACTGATATGTAAAGGGGCTTCAGGTGGCCTCTGTCAGGTGGTGTGTTAAGAGTTTTGTGCAGAGGCTGTGGAAGTGAAATAAATGGTGTTTGGTGAAAAGGAACAAGAACTCATTTCACAGCAACTACAACGTCTAACATCCTTACTGCGCTATCAAAGAGAGAGACATGAGGGTCAGCATACTTCTCCGAAGGATCACTCTTGGCTACGTGGCTGGCTCCAGTTGCCTCTCAAGGCCCCTTCACGTGAGCTGCCAGCCAATCCAAGGCCAAGGATTATCACTGGGTCCCCGGCCAAAGGTGAGTGATGATGTGAGGGGAGTCACAGGGTGAGGAGTCATGGTGAGGTCGTGGGAGGGATTCAGCAGCATGGGCAGGGGGCAGCTCTGAGTGCACCCCTCCCCCCCAAACATTGGGCCCCTTGATCAGGAACTGTGTGTGTTTGAATGGGGAACCTCCTCTTGAAAACTGGCAAGCAACTCCGCATTGGTTTGACTGTTGAGTTCCTCACATGGCGAGCCCCCGACTAGCTGCTGGGTTCATACCAGCAATGGTGGGTTGAGGCCCGTCATTGGGCATGAATTATGAGATGGGTAGCTCGTCCATGGAACTCCCCATCATGGATGTAATCGGGGTGGAGGTGGGAAGCTGGCAGGGTCCTCACCTGCCACCCTCCTACCTGATTGGATGTCACCCTGTCACTAACCTCCTATTGGGGGAAGTGTATTAAATTCCACCCTAATTCTAATGAAGCACACAAAACTAAAGTGAGATTTAATAAAACATTTTCAAATTAGGAAAATCTGTGACAGGAGGTCTTAGAAAAAAAAACATTTTTTTCTGCATGGCTAATCGATTGGGAGGGGGGGGGGTCATGAATGGAAATTGTCCTTTAAGAGGGTGAGAATAAAGAATAGGAGAATGTCCCTCATGTGGACAGTTGTTGGAGCCACAGTGAGCAGTGTAGCAGATAAACTGAAGCACAGGGATACCCAGACCCTCTGTGACTTTTGCTGTAGAACTGCAACAAAGAAGCTGCATTGATACAATAGATAATCAGCCTTCTTCGATTCGGCAAGCTTCTAATATTTATCCCTCAACCAACATCCATAAAATTAACTATCTGGTCATTACCACATTGCTGTTTCTGAGTCCATGCTGTTCATAAGTTAGTCACTGCGTTTCCCTACATTACAACAGTGAGTACCCCTCAAGAAAAGCACTTCCTTAGCCTTAAAGCATTTTGGACTGTCCTGAGGTTGTGAAAATCACTGCACGTTATTGTTCTGAATTATAACATATTGTAGTTAATTGTGCTAACGCAAAGGGCAGCTGGCATTCTGGAGCTTGCTCAAGTTTCATATCTTGACATGGGGACGATCATAGAAGTCCAGCAGCACTTTGTCAACCTTATAACAGAATACAATTGTGCAATAAATTATTTACAAGGTTATGAACGTGGATGACATTAATGTGTTCAAAAGACAATGAGATGCCCTTCTGTAGGCCTTATCCCCGATAGCTGGAGTTTGGTTGGATGGGTGTGAGTGATCCTTTGATACCTTGCCCACCTTATGGCCATTATTTACAAGTGACGTTTCACAGAGAGATTCTTGTGGGCTCTTCTACTATGTGGGGCATCGTAACCATGCCAAGTTCCCACGCATGCACACTTCCAACAATCTGAAACAGGAATTTAAGTCGATTGCCTCTTCTTAATCTGATTTAAATGTTCCGGCTTCTCATCAGGTAGGGACTCCACTGAGATGATGATTTTTGACTAGAATCACAGAACTTGATAAGACGAGAGGCAGCTCTTTGTGCTTCTGACAGATCGAGTCATAGAGGTTTGCAGCATGAAAACAGGCCCGTCAGCCCAACTTGTCCATGCCGCCTAGTTTTACCACGAAGCTCATCCCAATTGCCTGCATTTGGCCCCTATCCCTCTATACCCATCTTTCCCACATAACTGTCTAAATGTCTATTAAAAGACAAAACTGTATCTGCCTCTACTACTGCCTCTGGAAGCTCGTTCCAAATACTCACTGTCATAATATACACCAGTATATTATGGTGCAGACACACACACACACACTGATGGACATGCAGTGGGACCAATCAGCATACACAAAACCGCAGCCAATCACCAGTGAGAGCACACGCACTATAAAGACAGGGGACAGGAGAGTTCCCACTCATTCTAGTATCAGCCAACTCGGAGCACAAAGCTCACTGCCTGCAACACAGACATTCACCATGTGCTGAGTGCATCACCTGGTTAGGACTAGGCAAGGGTCAACAGTTAAAGCTGGGATTGCATTTACCCACAGTTCAAGTATGTTAATATAGTTAACCTTATAATAAAATAAGAGTTGCACCACTTCTAGTGACCTGTTTGTGATCCAGAACACCCAACACATCACTCACCACCCTCTTGTGTAAAACAATTGCTCTTCTGGACCCTTTTGTATCTCTCTCCCCTCACCTTAAACCTATGCCCTCTATTTTAGACTCCCTAACCTTTGGGAAAAGATATTGACTAGCTACCTTATCTATGCCCCTCATTATTTTACAGACCTCTGTCAGGTCACCCCTAAGCCTCCTGCGCTCCAGGGAAAAAAGTTCCAGTACATCCAGCCTCCCCTTATAATTCAAACCATCAAGTCCTGGTAGCATCCTAGTAAATCTTTTCTGCACTCTTTTTGGTTTAATACTATCCTTTCTATAATAGGATGACCAGAACTGTACACAGTATTGCATGTCTTGTACAACTTCAGCAAGATGTCCCAACTCCTGTATTCAATGTTCTGACCAATGAAACCAAACATGCCGAATCACCCTGTGCACCTGTGACTCCACTCTCAAGGAGCTATGAACCTGTACCCCTAGATCTCTGAAAGCTCTGTGTCATCAAGCCCCATTCCCCTGCTCCTTCCTCAGAGCTCTGAATGCCTTCTTTTCAGGTTCCTGTATTGAGGAATGTGGCGGAAGGATAGGCAGATGGGTTTGTTGATTTAATGGTGTTATCCTGGGCGAAATTCTCCGTTATCGGCGGAAAGTCCGTCGATCGGCGCAAAAAACGGCGCAAATCCGACTTGCATCACGTCGGAAAAATGGGTCGATAGTCTCCGGCCCGAAATGGGCTAGCAGTGACGTAACGGGATCCGCACTTGCGCAGTGGTTCACGCCGTGCAGCGTCATACGCGCTGCACGGCGTGACGGCTCATAAGGCCGCGCTGCTTCCCCCCACCCGACCGCAACACCCGACTGGATGGCTGGCCGTCGCTCAGCCCCGAGGTTCGAGTCACGCGATGTGGAGGCGCTCCTGGACGCGGTGGAGCAGAGGAGGGACACCCTGTATCCCGGGCACGGCCGCACAGTTGCCCCACGCCACAGCCGGCGTCTGTGGAGGGAAGTGGCAGAGGCCGTCACCGCTGTGGCCCTGACACCACGGACAGGCACCCAGTGCCACAAGAAGGTGAACGACCTCGTCAGAGCAGGCAGGGTGAGCCTCCCCATATCCCCCCTCCCCCATATCCCCCCTCCCCCATATCCCCCATATCCCCCCTCCCCCATATCCCCCCTCCCCATATCCCCCATATCCCCCTCCCCATATCCCCCCTCCCCCATATCCCCCCTCCCCCATATCCCCCCTCCCCATATCCCCCATATCCCCCCTCCCCCATATCCCCCAGTGAATCCAGCCCTAACCTTAACCTCTGCAATGCACGCACAACCGATGGCGTGCATTCATATACCTGCCTAACAGTGTTGCCTTTTACCCCTGCCACCCCCCCACCCCCCACAGGAGAAGCGCGCACACAACAATAGGGAGCATGTGAGGACTGGAGGAGGCCCCGCTGATGAGAGGCCACTGACCGTACACGAGGAAAGGGCCCTGGAACTGGCTGGCGGACCTGAGGACCGGGAGGTTGCTGATGCAGAGGTCGGGGGCGTACTAGCGAGTGAGCCACCGACAGTCCGTCCCCATATCCCCCCTCCCCTATATCCCCCTCCCCCGTATCACCTGATCACTGCCTGATGTCTAACCATGCATGCTTCATTGTGTATCGCAGGACCAAACGTCCAGGCACCCATCCCCGCAGATGCAGACCGCCCGCAGGATGCCCCTCGGAGACCACAGGAGACGGAGAGACCCGCACCCTCCAGCATGCGACGCCCGCAGGATGCCCCTCGGAGACCACAGGAGACGGAGAGACCCGGACCCTCCAGCATGCGACGCCCGCAGGATGCCCCTCGGAGACCACGGGAGACGGAGAGACCCGCACCCTCCAGCATGCGACGCCCGCAGGATGCCCCTCGGAGACCACAGGAGACGGAGAGACCCGGACCCTCCAGCATGCGACGCCCGCAGGATGCCCCTCGGAGACCACGGGAGACGGAGAGACCCGCACCCTCCAGCATGCGACGCCCGCAGGGTGCCCCTCGCACACCACGGGAGACGGAGAGACCTGGAGCAACAGGGAGACGACACCCCCGTCACGTGCGGGAGCGACCACCCAGCGATGAGGGGGGCAGCCACAGGCCCCCGTCACATCCGAGCCAGGACACCACTACCCAGGACACCACTACCCAGGACACCACTACCCAGGACACCACTACCCAGGACACCCCTACCCGGGACAGCACTACCCAGGACACCCCTACCCGGGACAGCACTACCCGGGACAGCACTACCCGGGACAGCACTACCCAGGAAGACGAAATACCGGACAGTGGCTCAGAGTGGATGGGGGGAGACGAACCCCCACCCCAAAGTGCCATGGACTCAGAGTGGGACGAAGAGCACGACACAACGCCACTGCTGTCACCAACACCCTCCACCATCGCAGAAACACTCACCACGGTTGGGCACTTTAGTGATGAGGCGTCTGGTACACTCACTGGTGCGCACAACACAGCCGTCCCGGTACAGCAGGTGGAGGTAGGAGCAGCAGAGGGACCGGGCGGTCGGAGGGCAGCCCAGGCCAAGCGAACATCTGCCGCCCAGATGGATCCCGGGTTCCTGCAGTTACCACACCCACACATAGATCCGATGCAACCACCGACCCGGAGATGATCGAAGAGGGTGACGGGCGGCTTGCGGCGGCTGCGGTCGCAGGTGGAGGAGTCCACCCGCGTCCAGGAGCTGGGAGTGGTGCCGGTCATGCGTGCCACCCAGGCTGACACCGCACGGGTGGCGTCCGCGGTGGAGGCAATGAGTGCGACGGTGTCAGACATGGGGAACGGTTTGCGAGGCCTGGGGCCTTCCGTACAGGCGGCGTCAGTGGCCCAGGAAATGGCTGCCCTCTCACAGGAGGCCATGAGCCAGTGCCAGCGCCAGATGGCAGAGGCGCTCAACGCCATAGCCCAGTCTCTGCAGGCCATGGCCCAGTCTCAGCAGGCCATGGCCCAGTCTCAGCAGGCCATGGCCCAGTCTCTGCAGGCCATCGCTGAGGGCATCGGCGCCAGTGGCCATGTGCGAGCCGGCGTCGCACTGTCACAGACAGGGTTTGCCAACACCCTGGGCCCCATGGCTGCAAACCTGCAGACCCCTGTCGATACCAGCACGGGCCTCCAGGACTGGCAGCGCCAGATGTCGGGGGGGCGTCGGATGGCCAGTCCGTTCGCATCCCCCACCCATGTAGAGGCCTGGGGGCCATCGGGCACCCCGAGGGAGGAGGAGGTGGTGTGGTTCGTCCCGGCTCCCTCTGTAGGGGAGGTCCCGGTACACCGCGACACCTCGGACTCCCCCCCTTCCGTCCCAGGTGCATCGGGCAGGACAGGCTGGCAGCTCGCCATCCCAGTCGCCCGGGCCGCAGCCTGGGCCATCTAGGCCAGGACGCCCCAGAAAACGGCCGCCAAAGGGATCCAGTGTCAGAGGGCAGGAATCACAGGAGTCCACCTCCAGTTCTGCTGTACCGTCTGGGGAACCACGTAGACGTAGTCAAAGGGCCCGGAAGGCCAAACAATTAGACACTGAGTAAGTTGGCACGGGTGCAGGGCACAGATGAGTTTTAGGGGCTAGAGCACGTGCATGAACTCCTTTGGTTATTAAAGTCAATGTTACACCTACCGAAGCTGCCTTTGTGCTCTGTCCAAAGTGTGCGGGGGTGTCATGTACGTTGAGCGCAAGTGTGTGTGTGAGGGGTGGTCTTACCTCAGCCCCAGCTGAGTCTGCCCCCTTCCCCCTGGGCCGCCATCAACATCCCCCGGGCAGAGGACGGGACCGTGCGCTGCAGTGTCACAGCCGCATGCAGGGATGGTCCGGGTGGATGGTGGTACTGTGGCCATGGGTCAGACATAGTCCAACGATGTAGAGCCAGGAGCTCATCGCAGGGCGGGTTGTCATTATCCTCCATGGCCTGCGATAGACACGCGTCCACCCGCAACTGTGTGAGCCCGGCCCGTTGTGCCGCAGGTGGATCGGCAATGGGGGGGGGGGGGGGGGTGGTGTGCATGCGGGTGGGGTGGGTGGGGTGGGTGGGGTTGGGGAGGGGGGTGAGGGTGCTGGGTGGGTGGATGGGTGGGGGGTGTGGGTGGTCGGCTGTTGCCATGGTGTGCGGTCTGTGGCCATACTACCCGATTCCCACGCCCATCTAGTCAGTGAAGCGGGCGTCTATCAGTCTGTCCCGTGCCCGCTGGGCCAGCCGGTAACGGTGGACAGCCACCCACCTGTGTCTACCCCGTCTGCCCTGACCATTGCCCCCATCCCCCTCATCTGGGGAGGACTGCGCCTCTTCATGCTGCTCCTCCACTCCGCCCTCCTCTGCCTGCGGCACATCGCCCCTCTGCTGGGCTATGTTGTGCAGGACGCAGCACACCACAATGATGCGGCCGACCCTATCTGACCGATACTGGAGGGCGCCACCAGAGAGGTCCAGGCACCTGAAACGCATCTTCAGCTCGCCAAAGCACCTCTCGATCACTCCCCTTGTCGCTACATGGGCACCATTGTAGCGGTTCTCCGCCTCATTGCGTGGCCTCCGTATAGGCGTCATCAGCCACGATCGCAATGGGTAGCCTCTGTCGCCCAGCAACCAGCCCCTCAGCCGGGGATGGCGTCCCTCGTACATGCCGGGGATGGATGACCGCGACAACACGAATGAGTCGTGTACACTGCCTGGGTGACGGGCGCAGACGTGCAGGATCATCATGCGGTGGTCGCAGACCACCTGTACGTTCATCGAATAGGTCCCCTTCCTATTAGTGAACACGGCCCTGTTATCTGCAGGTGGCCGCACGGCGACGTGCATCCCATCGTTCGCGCCCTGGACCATGGGGAACCCGGCAACGGCAGAGAAGCCCACGGCCCGGGCATCTTGGCTGGCCCGGTCCACGGGGAAGCGGATGTAGTGGTGCGCCATGGCATATAGGGCATCTGTCACTGCCCGGATGCACCGATGCACCGATGTCTGCGATATGCCGGACAGGTCCCCACTCGGTGCCTGGAATGACCCCGTTGCATAAAAGTTCAGGGCCACCGTAACCTTGACGGACACGGGGAGAGGGTGTCCCCCGCCAGTGCCACGCGGTGACAGGTGTGCCAGCAGGTGGCAGATGTGTGCCACGGTTTCCCGGCTCATCCGGAGTCTCCTCCTGCATTCCCGGTCCGTGAGGTCCTGGTATGACTGCCGGGGCCGGTACACACGGGGCGCCCTCGGGTGCCTCCGTTGCCGTGGGGCCGCGACGTCCTCCTCCCCCTCCTCGTCCTGTCGGCCAGGTGTCCCTCCAGCCTGGGCGGCTGCTGCCTGCCCCTCTGCGGCAGCCTGCGCCGCCTCTCTGGCACGCTCCTCCTCCTCCTCCTCCTCCTCATCCAGGGCAACATAGACAAGAGCGGCTGCCACCACGGCGGCCAACATCGCTGGATGATCTGAAAACATGACGGCCTGGTGGGGGGGAGGGGAACGACGACATGTCATCATTGCCCATATCCCCATATTCACGTCGACGTGAACGGTCATCACGTTGACGGGACTTCGGCCCATCCGGAAGGGAGAATATCGGCAGGCCGAAAATCGGCTGCCTTGCGCAGACCCGTGACATTCTCCGCGGCAGCGGCGCCATTAACGCCCCGCCGACTTTTCTCCCTTCGGAGACTTCGGCGGGGGCGGGATTCACGGCGGCCAACGGCCATTCTCCGACCCTCTGGGGGGTCGGAGAATGACGCCCCCTGTTCCTCAAATTCTTATGACTATTCGCAACCTTCTCAGTCAGAACTGAGCAATCCAATCAGGTGACAGGATCGGCACACACCCACAAGCATCCAAACTTGTAAGAAAAATCCTGAGCCAACAAAAGCTTTTGGGAGAAACCACTTTCCTATTACACTGATAGCAAGGAAGACTTTTGTAAGAAAACTGCACACACATAGGCTTCAATGTGCACATGCATCAGCTTCCACTGTGTTGTAGCATTTCATGACAGCTGTGCGCTCTTTCTCAGTTGCCATGGAGATGCTATTACTGCTCATGCCGAGCTCAAGCATCAACTCCTGGTCTTTTGGGATTTACAGTTTGCAGCTGACAGAGCCCTGCTCACTCGTTTTTTAAAACTAGGAGAAGGTCAGGTTAATGCCTTAGTTTGAGTTTCACATTATCCGTAAATGCCATGGAATCATTTTGACAAGAATGAGATAAATTTAAGAGCAAGCTTGCTCAGTGGCACCGTTTCAGTTTACGTTTGCTGCCTTTGTCCCTTGTCCTCCTCCTCGGAGGAAACTGGCCTCCCCCTCAACATCCTTTTAGCTGGAGTTTGGTTGCACATACGCTATTTACCTTCTAATACCTTCTGCACCTGTAGACGTTATTTAGAAGCAGCCCTTGACAGAGAGTCACCGGGGACTGTTGCACAATGTGGGGTATCATAACAAGGTTGGGTCTTCATAAATGCACACTCTCAGCAATCTAGAAGAGATCTTTTAGCTGATCTATCTACTCCCTGACCTAATTTCAATGCTCCTGCTGCTGGACCAGGGGAGGACCCCATCTCCTCAATGACTGCGCTCACTGAATCCTCGTAGGAGCACACCCCTACTTTCAATTACTGTTTATAAAGTCATCGATGAGCGGATCCACTTTCTTTTCATGAGAATCATAGGCCTGAATTTAACACGCGACTTGTGTCCACTTCAGTGGCAGCCAGCGTGAATCGCGACTGCGCAGGGTCAGTGGGGTTGGCGAGAGCGAGCGCATGGCAGGCACCAGGTCTAATGGCGGTCCGGTGTGAATTTTACAGGTGGCTTCTAGAGGCAGCTTGTGATGAATGGTTACTGCCTTATCATCATGTAAGGTGATGTCCCCTTTAAGACCAGGCTTGGAACCCTGGGGACTCCGCCTCTGGCTCCGCCCATCTGGGAGCCATACATAAAGGCCTGCCTCATGGTCTGTATAGCAGTCAGTTCTCGTCCAAATCTGTAGCATAGTTATTAGCCTAATAAAGCCTTCTTTACAGTTTAATCTCTAAGCATCATTATTGAGGGTACCTCAATTTATTAGGCTAAACTAGATTCAGGATGGACGCAGGCCTAAAACCAGAGAAGCTCAATCTGGAAGCACGAACGCTGGAGGCAAAGGACATTTTTAAATACTGGCTGCGGTGCTTCGAGGCCTACCTGGACTCCGCAGAGACTCCCATCCTGGGGCCACGCAAGCCGCGCCTACTCCACGCCCGGGTGAGTCACAGAATCTCCGCCACGCTCGAAAAGGCGACGAGTTATGAGGAAGCGATTGAGTTGCTCTGCAAGCGGTTTGTCAAACCCGTCAACGAGGTGCACGCCCGGCATCTGCTCTCTACCTGCCGGCAGCGCTCGGGGGAATCGCTCGACGAGTTTGTTGAGAAACTCACCGTGCTGGCCAGGGACTGTGACCATCAGGATGTGACAGGGGAAGTCCATATGAACTTGCACATCAGAGATTCTTTCGTGTCCGGCATCCGCTCGACCTACATCCGGCAGCGACTGCTCGAAAACGGGGCAAAAGACCTCCAGGAGACGCTAACGCTCGTCTCCTCGCTGGAGGTGGCCCGACATAACTTGGGTACGTACCCCGCGGACTCTGCCAGCCCCCCCCGGACTTCCTCAGACTCGCCCGTAGTACAGGCCTGCGCCACGCGGCGACCCGCTCACCATGGGGGCACACCTTGCTACTTCTGCGGGCAGGGCCAGCACCCACGCCCACACTGCCCAGCCCGCTCCGCGATCTGCAGCGACTGCGGGAAGAAAGGGCACTTTGCGAGGGTCTGCCTGGCCAGACCCAGGGGCCAGAAAAACAAAGAACAGCCGGCCCGAAAATCAGGCTCTCGCAATGCTGCTGCGCACCGACCCGACACGTCCTCTTCTGACGCGTCATCAGCCTCGTGCGAATCATGGGAGCGGCCATCTGGTCGGCGGCCATCTTCTCGACCCGACACGTGCGACCAACGGCAGCGGCCATTTTACGACTCCGACTACCCGCGAATGGGTGCGATCACCCTCGATCAAACTCGGCCAAAACACCTGCAGGACTCCATGATGCAGGTCCAGGTCAACGGGCACGACACTGCATGCCTCTTCGACTCCGGGAGCACGGAGAGCTTTATCCACCCTGAAACGGTAA
Organism: Scyliorhinus torazame; assembly: GCF_047496885.1. Classification (NCBI taxonomy): domain Eukaryota; kingdom Metazoa; phylum Chordata; class Chondrichthyes; order Carcharhiniformes; family Scyliorhinidae; genus Scyliorhinus; species Scyliorhinus torazame. The sequence continues at coordinate 285,661,850 of NC_092712.1, read as the reverse complement.
GGCGCTGCTCCCTACGCACCCATCCCACATCCCAAACCATAGCCCTCGCATCTGGGTCCCACTCGGTACAAATCACGGGGTACTGTATTGCAGATCTCTCGATCCAGGGTGCCAAATACACCCGTTTCAAATTTTATATCCTCCCTCACCTCTGTGCCCCCCTGCTGCTCGGACTGGATTTCCAGTGCAGCCACCGAAGCCTGACACTGAAGTTCGGCGGACCCTTGCCCCCCCTTACGGTGTGCTGCCTTGCGACACTGAAAGTCGCACCCCCCTCGCTATTCGCTAACCTCACTCCTGACTGTAAGCCCGTCGCCACCAGGAGCCGGCGCTACAGTGCCCAAGATATGGCTTTTATCAAGTCAGAGGTCCAGCATTTACTGGGAGAGGGGGTCATCGAGGCTAGCAACAGCCCTTGGAGAGCGCAAGTGGTGGTAGTCCGGTCCGGGGAGAAGAAACGGATGGTCGTGGATTATAGCCAGACCATAAACCGATTCACGCAGCTTGATGCGTACCCCCTTCCTCGCATCGCGGAAATGGTAAATCGGATCGCCCAATACCGAGTCTTTTCCACGGTCGACCCAAATCTGCCTACCACCAGCTCCCCATCCGACCAAAAGACCGCCCCTATACTGCCTTCGAAGCAGCCGGCCGGCTCTTCCACTTCCTCAGGGTCCCCTTTGGTGTCACAAATGGTGTCTTTCAAAGGGCGATGGACCAAATGGTGGACCAGTACGGTTTGCGGGCTACATACCCGTACTTGGACAATGTCACCATCTGCGGCCATGATCAGCAGGACCATGACGCTAACCTCAAAAAGTTCCTCCAGACCGCCCGAGCCCTTAACCTGACCTATAACGAGGGCAAATGCGTTTTCCACACCACCCGGCTGGCCATCCTCGGCTATGTTGTGGAAGACGGGGTCCTAGGTCCCGACCCCGACCACATGCGCCCCCTTAAGGAACTCCCTCTCCCCCGCAGCCTCAAGGCCCTCAAACGGTGCTTGGGGCTTTTCTCCTATTACGCCCAGTGGGTCCCCAAGTATGCGGACAAAGCCCGCCCACTCCTAAAGACCACCACTTTTCCCCTCTCGGCTGAGGCCCAATTGGCCTTCAACCGCATCAAGGCCGACATCATCAAGGCCGCCATGCACGCGGTGGACGAAACCATCCCTTTCCAGGTAGAGAGCGATGCATCAGACATCGCCCTGGCTGCTACCCTCAATCAAGGAGGCAGACCAGTAGCGTTCTTCTCCCGAACCCTCACCGCCTCCGAGATTCGACACTCTGCAGTCGGAAAGGAGGCACAAGCCATTGTGGAGGCTGTGCGGTGCTGGAGACACTACCTCGCCGGTAGGAGGTTTACCCTCGTCACCGATCAACGGTCGGTCGCCTATATGTTCGATAACACGCAACGGGGCAAAATAAAAAACGATAAAATTTTGAGGTGGAGGATCGAACTCTCCACCTACTCGTACGATATCAAGTATCGTCCAGGGGAGCTCAACGAGCCCCCAGATGCCCTGTCCCGCGGCACATGCGCCAACGCGCAGGAGGACCGCCTGCAAGCCATCCACAATGACCTCTGCCACCCGGGGGTTACCCGGCTCGTCCATTTCATCAAGTCCCGCAACCTACCTTACTCAACCAAGGAGGTCAAGGCCATGGTCAGGGCCTGCCAGGTCTGTGCGGAGTGCAAACCGCACTTCTATCGGCCAGACAAGGTTCGGCTCGTGAAGGCCTCGGGCCCCTTTGAGCGACTGAGCGTGGACTTCAAGGGGCCCCTCCCGTCCACCAACCGTTATGCCTATTTCCTCACCGTGATCGATGAGTTCTCCCGTTTCCCATTCGCCATTCCCTGCACCGACATGACCTCAGCCACGGTGATTAAGGCACTGCACAGCATCTTCACCCTGTTCGGTTTCCCTGCTTATATCCACAGCGACCGGGGTACATCGTTCATGAGCGATGAACTGCGTCAGTATCTGCTCAGCAAAGGCATCGCCTCGAGCAGAACGACCAGCTATAACCCACGGGGAAACGGGCAGGTGGAGAGGGAGAACGCGACCGTGTGGAAGGCTGTCCTTCTGGCCCTGCGGTCGAGAAATCTCCCAACCACCCGCTGGCAGGAGGTCCTACCCGATGCCCTACACTCCATTAGGTCACTCCTCTGCACGGCCACAAATGAGACCCCTCATGAGCGATTGTTTCTCTTCCCCAGGAAGTCTACCTCCGGGGTCTCGCTTCCACCTTGGCTGACGGCTCCGGGACCTGTTTTTCTCCGGAGGCACGCGAGGAGCCATAAAACGGACCCCCTAGTTGAAAAGGTCCGACTGCTCCACGCCAACCCCAGTTACGCCTACGTGGAGTACTCCGACGGCAGGCAAGATACGGTTTCCCTCCGGGATCTGGCGCCCGCTGGATCCTTCACCACAGACGCCCCTTCCCGCGCCGCTCCCCTGCAGGACCCGTCGCCCCCTACAACACACCCCCTTCCGGCCCTACCACCCGTTGGTGAGCTCCTACCGTGCGCCCCGCCGTCGCCGGCTCCGCTACCCCCGGCCCTGCCTAGTTCCTCTGCCCCGGCTCCACTACCCCCGGCCCTGCCTAGTTCCTCTGCCCCGACCCGGACCGAAGCTCCGACCGCTGTGCTCCCGGATGTGCCCTCAACCGGGATGTCCGTGCCCGCCGCACCACCGCCCGAACTGAGGAGATCGAGGAGGACGATCCGGCCGCCGAGACGGATGGACCTATGATGGCACTTCACCCCCGCCGGACTCCTTTTTAAACAGGGGATGAATGTGATGAACGGTTACTGCCTTATCATCATGTAAGTTGATGTCCCCTTTAAGACCAGGCTTGGAACCCTGGGGACTCCACCTCTGGCTCCACCCATCTGGGAGCCATACATAAAGGCCTGCCTCATGGTCTGTATAGCAGTCAGCTCTCGTCCAAATCTGTAGCATAGTTATTAGCCTAATAAAGCCTTCTTTACAGTTTAATCTCTAAGCATCATTATTGAGGGTACCTCACAGCTGAAGACACACGAGGAGCCAGAGCAAGCTAATAGTGGCAGTGCGAAGGTACACCAGGTGAGTGGGAAGATCAGGTGGGCAGCAAGCCCCACCCTCCCTTTCTCCGACCATTGTCTGCGAGCCCTGGTGGAGGTGACGACAGACAGGATGGACAGCCTTTTGCCAAGGGATGGAAGGAGGAGGCCACTCCACCTCACCAAGAAGGCCTTGGCAGAGGTGGCAGCTGTGGTCAGTGGGCACAACCTGGTCCGGTGCACCTGGATCCAGTGCAGGAAAAGGTTCGGCAAGTGGTGAATTCTGCGTGGGCATTGTCCGATATGGGGTCTGAGGAAATGTGCCCATCCATGGTTACAATCAGTGTGCGGGAATCATGGAATCTCAGAGCACACATCTGCCCACGTCTGCCAAAGCTAGAGAGAAGATCTTATGCCCTGGGTTCATCAAAGTGTTGGGTGTCCAAAGGGGTGGGAATGTTCACAGGCCTCACATGGATGATCTGGGGGAACAGCATGGTTTGTCGCTGGAGGTGGAGTGTTGAGTACTTAATGGAGCTCTGCACTTACTTGCAGCAGAAGCGCAGCCACAACAGCAAGGAGAGATCTGCCATTGATGGTGGGGTGTCTAACCTGGCAGTCCTCACCAGGGCTGGGAGCTGTGCAGCACAAGTGAGAGCGTTGAGGGGGGTGGTCACGTTGTGGAGATGTTGGCGTCTCTGAGGAAAGGTTAGAGCTCAGTGGACTGAAGTGTGACAGGCTGAAAGTGAAAAAAATGTATGGGCATCCCATCCAATCACTGAGCCACTGTAATGCCATTGATACTAATATGGGCGACACGGTAGCACAATGGCTAGCACTGTTGCTTCACAGTGCCAGGGACCCGGGTTCAACTCCCAGCTTGGTCACTGTCTAGGCGGCGTCTGCACGTTCTCCCTGTGTCTGTGTGGGTTTCCTCCGGGTGCTCCATTTCCTCCCACAAGTCCCGAAAGACTTACCTGTCGGGTGAATTGGACATTCTGGATCTCCCTCAGTGTGCCTGAACAGGCGCCGTAGTGTGGCGACGAGGGGATTTTCACAATAGCTTCATTGTAGTGTTAATGTAAGCCCACTTGTGACACTAATAAAGATTATTATTATGAGATGTACCTGAGAACATGTCCAGTGACAACACCACTACGCTACCACCTCCCCTGGCAGGCCCTTGATGGCCACATTGGTACAATCAATGGCTCCCTGGATGCGGTGAACCCTGCAATAGCCGCAATGCCTCTGGCCTCCTCAGCCTGGCTGTGTGCTGCAGATTGGGACACTCCGCAAAGATCACCCACAGAGCCCAGGACTGTTCCGGAGGCATAAACGTTAAATGCCAGAATGACCTTGAGAGCTACAGGCATTTGGTGCCCAACTATACAATGGGAGGCTACCTTTGGCCCAAGCATCTGGCAAATGATTACGACAGCCTCCCTTGAAAGCCACAGCCTCCTGCGCCACTGGCCCTCTGTCATACCCAGGTAGTTAAATCACTGCCTGTGCACCCTGGCAACTGCAGGGACATCCTCCCTTCCTCCCTGGCTAGCCCTGAGCCCCTTGTGTCAGTGCCACTGCCAGATAGTGATGCCTGAAACCACCAAGCCTCTTCCCTCTTTATCCCGTCGTCCTCCTCAAAGGAGGTGCTCACTGCTGAGTACACTATACCCATCTGCAGAGATACCAATGATGCTGACCCATGCACGGATTGTGCCAGAGGGAAGCAAATCTTTGATGTCAGGGGACAGCAATGTCCTGAGAGCTCCAGATTATACACTGAAACCTCCAAAGAATGCTGAGAGGACACTCAAAATGCTCCAAATCGAACCCTCACCAAACTCCCAAAAGCTCCGACTAATTCAGTCTGAACTTTGCTCCAGCCTCATTTTATCACGCCCTTGGATGAGAAAACTGCAAAATCGGATTGGCTGCCTGCCTATGTTGTCCGTGTGCCAACCTAAAGGTTGCATGGAGAATGTTTTTTCCCAATTGCAGAATTAATCCTCTCAAGAGTTTCCAGAATTGTCAGTGGGTACTCTACTGATCCGACGTCTTCACGCGCGGTTTCACGCGCTTTTGGGTCAGGTGTACGCACACCAGGGCCACGGAACATTTTACCCATAGAAGCTTGTAGTACAGGAGTTGGCCCTTTGGTCCACCATTCCCATGGCTCTTTGAATGAGCCACAAATCTTCAGGAGTCCACCCACCCATTATTTCCTCACAGGGCTACAATTCTTTCCTTTTCAAGTTATTTTTGGAATCATAGAATTATCATAGAATTTACAGTGCAGAAGGAGGCCATTCGGCCCATCGAGTCTGCACTGGCTCTTGGAAAGAGCACCCTACCCAAGGTCAACACCTCCACCCTATCCCCATAACCCAGTAACCCCACCCAACACTAAGGGCAATTTTGGACACGAAGGGCAATTTATCATGGCCAATCCACCTAACCTGCACATCCTTGGACTGTGGGAGGAAACCGGAGCACCCGGAGGAAACCCACGCACACACGGGGAGGATGTGCAGACTCCGCACAGACAGTGACCCAAGCCGGAATCAAACCTGGGACCCTGGAGCTGTGAAGCAATTGTGCTATCCACAATGCTACCGTGCTGCCCACGGTAAAGGGGTGGACATTATGGGGGCGAATTTGTGCCCACCTTCACTGTCAGTGAGAACAGCAACGCAGACGCAAATTTTCGTGGGGGTCCAGAAATGGGGTTCTCGCTAGGGAGATCTTGGGCGTCATTCTCCGACCCCCCAGCGGGTCGGAGAATGGCCGTTGGCCGCCGTGAATCCCGCCCCCGCCGGTTGCCGAAGTCTCCGGAGGGAGAAAAGTCGGCGGGGCGTTAATGTCGCCGCTGCCGCGGAGAATGTCACGGGTCTGCGCAAGGCAGCCGATTTTCGGCCTGCCGATATTCTCCCTTCCGGATGGGCCGAAGTCCCGTCGACGTGATGACCATTCACGTCGACGTAAATCAAACCTCCTTTTCATCGGCGTGACCCTGTGCTCCAGGTTCACGCCGACCAGCGTGGAGGTGAGTGACGGCCTGGGGGGTTGGCCGCTGGGCAGGCAATGGCGTGGCCGCAGTCTGAATGTGTGGGTAAAGGTGTGTCTCGGGTTGTGTGTGTGTGTGTGCGGCGGGGGGGGTGTGGTTAGAGTGGGCTGGGCTCCGGGGGAGTGCCGGGAGTGGGGTCCGTGCCGGGAGGAGGATGGGGGGTCCGTGCCGGGGAGGAGGTTGGGTGGGTCCGTGCCGGGGAGGAGGTTGGGGGGGTCCGTGCTGGGGAGGGGGATGGGGGGTCCGTGCCGGGGAGGAGGTTGGGGTCCGGCCCGGGGAGGGGGATCCGGGCCGGGGAGGGGGATGGGGGGTCCGTGCCGGGGAGGGGGATGGGGGGTCCGTGCCGGGGAGGAGGTTGGGGTCCGTGCCGGGGAGGGGGATGGGGGGTCCGGGCCGGGGAGGGGGATGGGGGGTCCGTGCCGGGGAGGAGGTTGGGGTCCGTGCCGGGGAGGGGGATGGGGGGTCCGGGCCGGGGAGGGGGATGGGGGGTCCGTGCCGGGGAGGGGTCCGTGCCGGGGAGGGGGATGGGGGGGTCCGTGCCGGGGAGGGGGATGGGGGGGTCCGTGCCGGGGAGGGGGATGGGGGGTCCGTGCCGGGGAGGAGGTTGGGGTCCGTGCCGGGGAGGAGGATGGGGGGTCCGGGCCGGGGAGGAGGTTGGGGTCCGTGCCGGGGAGGAGGTTGGGGGGGGTCCGTGCCGGGGAGCGGGATGTGGGGTCCGTGCCGGGGAGGAGGTTGGGGGGGTCCGTGCCGGGGAGGAGGTTGGGGGGGTCCGTGCCGGGGAGGGGGATGGGGGGGTCCGTGCCGGGGAGGAGGTTGGGGTCCGTGCCGGGGAGGGGGATGGGGGGTCCAGGCCGGGGAGGAGGTTGGGGTCCGTGCCGGGGAGGAGGTTGGGGGGGTCCGTGCCGGGGAGGGGGATGGGGGGGTCCGTGCCGGGGAGGGGGATGGGGTCCGTGCCGGGGAGGGGGGGTGCGAGGGCAAGTGAGTTGGTCCACCTGGCCAGGTGCCAGCCTCCAACAGTTGGACCCATGCGGTCCATGCCACCTGGCTGGGGGGAAGGAGGGGATATGGGCAATGATAACATGTCGTCGTTCCCCCCCCCCTCCCCCCCCCAGTGAGGCCGTCATGTTTTCCGATCATCCAGCGATGTTGCCCGCCGTGGCGGCAGCCGCTAATGTCCATGTTGCCCTGGATGAGGAGGAGGAGGAGGAGCATGCCAGAGAGGCGGCGCAGGCTGCCGCAGAGGGGCAGGCGGCAGCCGCCCAGGCTGGAGGGACACCTGACCGACAGGATGAGGAGGGGGAGGAGGACGTTGCAGCCCCACGGCAACGGAGGCACCCGAGGGCGCCCCGTGTGTACCGGCCCCGGCAGTCATAACAGGACCTCACGGACCGGGAATGCAGGAGGAGACTCCGGATGAGGCGGGAAACCGTGGCACACATCTGCCACCTGCTGGCACACCTGTCACCGCGTGGCACTGGCGTGGGACACTCTCTCCCCGTGTCCGTCAAAGTTACGGTGGCCCTGAACTTTTATGCAACGGGGTCATTCCAGGCACCGAGTGGGGACCTGTCCGGCATATCGCAGACATCGGTGCATCCGGGCAGTGACAGACGCCCTATATGCCATGGCGCACAGCTACATCCGCTTCCCTGTGGACCGGGCCAGCCAAGATGCCCGGGCCGTGGGCTTCTCTGCCGTGGCCGGGTTCCCCATGGTCCAGGGCGCGATTGATGGGATGCACGTCGCCGTGCGGCCACCTGCAGATAACAGGGCCGTGTTCACCAATAGGAAGGGGACCTATTCGATGAACGTACAGGTGGTCTGCGACCACCGCATGATGATCCTGCAAGTCTGCGCCCGTTACCCAGGCAGTGTACACGACTCATACGTGTTATCGCGGTCATCCATCCCCAGCATGTTCGAGGGACGCCATCCACGGCTGAGGGGCTGGTTGCTGGGCGACAGGGTCTACCCATTGTGATCGTGGCTGATGAGGCGGAGAACCGCTACAATGATGCCCATGTAGCGACAAGGGGAGTGATAGAGAGGTGCTTTGGTGTGCTGAAGATGCGTTTCAGGTGCCTGGACCTCTCTGGGGGCGCCCTCCAGTATCGGTCAGATAGGGTCGGCCGCATCATTGTGGTGTGCTGCGTCCTGCACAACATAGCCCAGCAGAGGGGCGATGTGCCGCAGGCAGAGGAGGGCGGAGTGGAGGAGCAGCAGGAAGAGTCGCAGTCCTCTCCAGATGAGGGGGATGGGGGTAATGGTCAGGGCAGACGGGGTAGACACAGGCGGGTGGCTGTCCACCGTTACCGGATGGCCCAGCGGGCACGGGACAGACTGATAGCCACCCGCTTCACTGACTAGATTGGCGTGGGAATCGGGTAGTATGGCACAGACCGCACACCATGCCAACAGCCGACCACCCACACCCCCCACCCATCCACCCACCCAGCACCCTCACCCCCCTCCCCAACCCCACCCACCCCACCCGCATGCACACCACCCCCCCCTTCCCGATCCACCTGCAGCACAACGGGCCGGGCTCACACAGTTGCGGGTGGACGCGTGTCTATTGCAGGCCATGGAGGATGATGACAACTCGCCCTGCGGTGAGCTCCTGGCTCCACATCGTTGGACTATGTCTGACCCATGGCCACAGTACCACCATCCACCCGGACCATCCCTGCATGCGGCTGTGACACTGCAGCGCACGGTCCCGTCCTCTGCCCTGGGGGATGTTGATGGCGGCCCAGGGGGAACGGGGCAGACTCACCTGGGGCCGAGGTAAGACCACCCCTCACACACACACTTGCGCTCAACGTACATGACACCCCCGCACGCTTTGGACAGAGCACAAAGGCAGCTTCTGTAGGTGTAACATTGACTTTAATAACCAAACGAGTTCATGCACGTGCCCTAGCCCCTAAAACTTATCTGTGCCCTGCACCCGTGCCAACTTACTCAGTGTCTAATTGTTTGGCCTTACGGGCCCTTTGACTATGTCTACGTGGTTCCCCAGATGGTACAGCAGAACTGGAGGTGGACTCCTGCCCTCTGACACTGGATCCCTTTGGCGGCCGTTTCCTGGGGCGTCCTGGCCTAGATGGGCCAGGCTGCGGCCCGGGTGACTGGGATGGCGAGCTGCCAGCCTGTCCTGCCCATTGCCCACCCGATGCACCTGGGACGGAAGGGGGGGAGTCCGAGGTGTCGCGGTGTTCCGGGACCTCCCCTACAGGGGGAGCCGGGACGGACCACACCACCTCCTCCTCCCTCGGGGTGCCCGATGGCCCCCAGGCCTCTACATGGGTGGGGGATGCGAACGGACTGGCCATCCGATGCCCCCCCGACATCTGGCGCTGCCAGTCCTGGAGGCCCGTGCTGGTATCGACAGGGGTCTGCAGGTTTGCAGCCATGGAGCCCAGGGTGTTGGCAAACCCTGTCTGTGACAGTGCGACGCCGGCTCGCACATGGCCACTGGCGCCGATGCCCTCAGTGATGGCCTGCAGAGACTGGGCCATGGCCTGCAGAGACTGGGCCATGGCCTGCAGAGACTGGGCTATGGTGTTGAGCGCCTCTGCCATCTGGCGCTGGCACTGGCTCATGGCCTCCTGTGAGAGGGCAGCCATGTCCTGGGCCACAGACGCCGCCTGCACGGAAAGCCCCAGGCCTCGCAAACCGTTCCCCATGTCTGACACCGTCGCACCCATTGCCTCCACCGCGGACGCCACCCGTGCGGTGTCGGCCTGGGTGGCATGCATGACCGGCACCACTTCCAGCTCCTGGACGCGGGTGGACTCCTCCACCTGCGACTGCAGCCGCCGCAAGCCGGCCGTCACCCTCTTCGCTCGTCTCCGGGTCGGTGGTTGCATCGGATCTATGTGTGGGTGTGGAAACTCCAGGAACCCGGGATCCATCTGGGCGGCAGATGTTCGCTTGGGCTGGGCTGCCCTCCGACGCCCGGCCCCTCTGCTGCTCCTACCTCCACCTGCTGTACCGGGACGGCTGTGTTGTGCGCACCAGTGAGTGTACCAGACGCCTCATCACTAAAGTGCCCAACCGAGGTGAGTGTTTCTGTGATGGTGGAGGGTGTTGGTGACAGCAGTGGCATTGTGTCGTGCTCTTCGTCCCACTCTGAGTCCATGGCACTTTGGGGTGGGGGTTCGTCTCCACCCATCCACTCTGAGTCACTGTCCGGTATTTTGTCTTCCTGGGTAGTGCTGTCCCGGGTAGGGGTGTCCTGGGCAGTGCTGTCCCGGGTAGTGGTGTCCTGGGTAGTGGTGTCCTGGGTAGTGGTGTCCTGGGTAGTGGTGTCCTGGCTCGGATGTGACGGGGGCATGTGGCTGCCCCCCTCGTCGCTGGATGGTCACTCCCGCACATGACGGCGGTGTCGTCTCCCTGTTGCTCCAGGTCTCTCCGTCTCCCGTGGTGTGCGAGGGGCATCCTGCGGGCGTCGCATGCTGGAGGGTCCGGGTCTCTCCGTCTCCCGTGGCCTCCGAGGGGCATCCTGCGGGCGGTCTGCATCTGCGGGGATGGGTGCCTGGACGTTTGGTCCTGCGATACACAATGAAGCATGCATGGTTAGACATCAGGCAGTGATCAGGTGATATGGGGGAGGGGGAGATAGGGGACGGGGGATATGGGGACGGGCTGTCGGTGGCTCACTTGCTAGTACGCCCCCGACCTCTGCATCAGCAACCTCCCGGTCCTCAGGTCCGCCAGCCAGTTCCAGGGCCCTTTCCTCGTGTTCGGTCAGTGGCCTCTCATCAGCGGGGCCTCCTCCAGTCCTCACATGCTCCCTATTGTTGTGTGCGCGCTTCTCCTGTGGGGGGGGGGGGTGGGGGGGGGTGGTGGCAGGGGTAAAAGGCAACACTGTTAGGCAGGTATATGAATGCACGACATCGGTTGCGCGTGCATTGCAGAGGTTAAGGATAGGGGAGGGGGGATATGGGGGAGGGGGGATATGGGGGAGGGGGGTATGGGGAGGGGGGATATGGGGGATATGGGGGAGGGGGGATATGGGGGAGGGGGGATATGGGGAGGGGGGATATGGGGGAGGGAGGATATGGGGGAGGGGGAATATGGGGGAGGGGGGATATGGGGGAGGGGGGATATGGGGAGGGGGATATGGGGGAGGGAGGATATGGGGGAGGGGGGATATGGGGAGGGGGAATATGGGGGAGGGGGATGGGGGGGATATGGGGGAGGGGGGATATGGGAAGGGGGGATATGGGGAGGGGAGATATGGGGGAGGGGGGACATGGGGGAGGGGGGATATGGGGGGGATATGGGGGAGGGGGGATATGGTGGAGGGGGGATATGGGGAGGCTCACCCTGCCTGCTCTGACGAGGTCGTTCACCTTCATGTGGCACTGGGTGCCTGTCCGTGGTGTCAGGGCCACAGCGGTGACGGCCTCTGCCACTTCCCTCCACAGACGCCGGCTGTGGCGTGGGGCAACTCTGCGGCCGTGCCCTGAATACAGGGCGTCCCTCCTCTGCTCCACCGCGTCCAGGAGTGCCTCCACATCCCGTGACTCGAACCTCGGGGCTGAGCGGCGGCCAGCCATCCAGTTGGGTGTTCCGGTCGGGTGTTCCGGTCGGGTGGGGGAGAGCAGTGCGGCCTTATGAGCCGTCACGCCGTGCGGCGCGTATGACGCTGCACGGCGTCAACCACATGTGCAAGCGCGGATCCCGTTATGTCGCTGCTAGCCCATTTCGGGCCGGAGACTTTCGACCCATTTTTCCGACGTGACGCGTACTTTGCACCGAAAACGGAGAATTTCGCCCCTTGTTTCTGGATTTTACCCGGCCCCTGTCGGTGACGTAGCGACGTTCCTGCCCACAAAGGGCAGGAACCTTTTAAAATTGCATTTTAATAGATTTACATATTATTAAAACGCCTACATGCCACATGATGCCCCCTTAGTCAATATTCAAACTTCTCTACATTTGTGATCTGTAGATGGAATTGGAGCCAAATGTTGCTACACAGTCGTATGTGTATAGGGAGTATAGTAGGGGGCTAAGTATGCAGCCTTGTGGGGCCCTGGTATTGAGGACTATTGTGGAGGAGATGTTGTTGTTTATCCTTACTGATTGTGGTCTATGGGTCAGAAAGTTGAGGATACAGTTACAGAGGGAGGAGCCAAATCCTAGGTTTTGGAGTTTTGATACAAGATTGGTGGGATTATGGTGTTGAAGATGGAGCTGTAGTCAATGAATAGGCTTCTAATGTAGGAGTCCTTGTTGTCGAGGGGCTCCAGGGATGAAGGTAGGGCCAGGGAGATAGCGTCTCCTGTGATCCGATTGTCGCGGTATGTGAATTGCAGTGGATCAAGGCATTCTGGGAGTATGGAGTTGATGTGTCTCATGACAACTTCTCGAAGCACTTGCACTGGCAAATGTAGAGAGGGTACACACCCCCTTGCTCCCCAACTCAAGAGTGCAGGATGCCAGATTGGCAGATTGGCCAGATTGGGAAGAAGCCTGAAGGGTGGGACTGAAGGGGAGACATTTGGCGAGACCATAACGGAGTGTCGCTCACCTGGGGGAGTTGGGGGGTGTCTTGTCAGAGATTGGGGTGGAAGCTTTGCCAATGATTGGGAGGAGAGGCATTGCTAGCAATGGGTGTGTGGAAGGGGGCTGCAATAATATTCTGAGATTTTAAAAGTGGTGCCTCGGTCTCTGAGGGACCTGGCAGCAAGTTTAGGTCCCACAACTCTCAAGTCCAGTGAGAAACCTGACTCTTTGTAAAAATTTTCTAATTGTCATTGAATAGCGTGTTGGCATTGACCCTAGCGTCAGCAGGAAACAGTCCCAATTCTCCACTTGCAGGAGCACTAAGACTCAAAACGGGAGAATGGCGGTTTCAATCAAATTACCTCTTACTCTTTTAAACTCCAGCGGGTACAAGCCTAGCCGGTCTAACATTTCCTCACAAGACAACCCACCCATTCCAGGTACTAGTTTGGTAAACCTTCTCTGAACTGCTTTCAATGCATTGTCATCCGTCCTTAAATAAGGTAGCCAATACTGTACACAGTACTTCAAATGTGCTGTCACCAGTGCCCTGTGCAACTGCAGATAAGCTCCCTACTTTTGTATTCAATTCCCCTCACAGTAAATGATAACATTCTATTAGCTTTCTTAATTACTTGCTGTACCTGCAGACAAGCCTTTTGTGATTAATGCACTTGGACACCCAGATCCCTCTGCACCTCAGGTCCTCTTCACCACTTACCTTCCTGTCTATCTTTGGCTCATCAACAAATATGGCAACCATCCCTCAATCCAATCCATTTATATAAATTGTAAAATCCCAAATACGTAGTTCCCTTTTGAAAATTACTATTGAATCTGCTTTCACCACCTTTCCAGCAGAAAAGATTTTCTGCTTCTATTGCCAATTGCCTTTAATTTGTGTCCACTGGCTAATGGCCCTCCTGCCAATGGAAATACTTTCTCTTTCTCAAACTCTTCATAATTTTGAATAGGTTGGTTAAAACTCCCCTGAGTCTACTCTGCCCCATAAGACATGAAACAAATATACTATGAGACAGTCCAATCCCCTACTTTATAAAACTCATATGTAAATGATGGAGAATTTAATTAACTCAATCTGACAACATGTGATCAATGCACTTTAATACAAAATGCAGAGTGCTGTAGACCTTTTCATTTTTATTGTGCAAATTAAGGAGTCCTGCATTTTGCAAGGTATTTTAATTATTTGTGTAATGAAATGTTCATAATTGTGCAATACTTCTATTATTGTACATTTCACATTTATTTTAATGATTGTCTGTAAATTTTGTCATGAATTAGGGTTACGTGTTTTATTTTTATCGACATCACAATTTGGCACATGCCTCCATGATGATTTTTCAATGGAATTATCTTTCCACAGACAAAAATCCTAGCTTCTCCTCTCTGTCCAGACAACAGTGGTCCTACATCTCCGGCAATATTCTTGTAAGTCTCCTCTGCACCCTCTCCAAGGCCTTTCTGAAATGGGATGCCCATATAGGATGGGCAACCTCCAAGATTGGCCTGGAGTCTCCATGAATTGAAGACCAATCTCCAGCATTGTGCCACCCTGGAGAAATATCAGAGGGACATTAAAAAACAGAGTGGCTGGGATTTTCTGCTCCCGTCCACGTTGGGCGGGTTCGGCGACGGGAATGGAAAATATTGCAAGAACTGCAAAGTCTTGTTTTACTTCGGCGATTGTCCCGACCCCACCCACCAGTGACACGGCGCGTTTTCTGACATTCAATATTGGAAACATCATTTGAATACATTATCATATCGCTATCAGATTCCTGCGCCTGAATCATTGACCACCCCCCCCACCCACTGATAAAATCTATCCACGTCAGAGCAATGGCAGAATGGCACGAATCACAAATGGTCTCACAAGGTGAGCAGACCTCCTGGGGGAATTCAGGTGAGTGCATAGCTCACCTGGGGAAGTAAGTCATGCCTGGGCACTGCCCCTGGGCACTGCTAGGGAGGAGTACCAAGGGGCAGTGCCAAGGGGGGATGCCCAGGGTTCCAGGGTGAACTGCTTTGCACTCTCTGTGCCCTAATGGTGCCCTAATCCTTGGCTCTCTAAGTTGGTGGCGGGCGGGCGAATCAGAGGCAGCCTTGTCAGCGATACGTTACGGGGCACAATCGTTGGAGGTTGTTTTTCCAAAGTTACAGACTATACAGTGGAGAAAACTGTCATCGCTGTGGGCGGCTTCAACGCTGCCTTACCTGCCATCGGCCTTTGCCGATTTCCCTGAAAATCTTGCCCAACTTTTAAAAACAAATTACTTGAACATTTCTCTTTACCATACTGAAAATGGTAAGAAAAAAGGCCGTTTGAATACAGTTAAGCAGTATCCAATTGGGTAATGAGTCTTTTTGCTTTCCCATTGGTCTAGGAAGGCAGTGTGTCATAAGGTTGGATGTTTTGGCCGACGGATGAGTGGAACATTGGGGCAAGTCATGTGGTGAAATCTCCAGGAATATCTGCAATCACAGTTGACAATCCTGGATGCCCAGAATTAGATACGACACTCCAGCAGAGACCCAGCCAGTGATTTCTAAAGGTGCAGTGTAACATATTTACTTTTATACGCTGTGCCTATATGAATGAAGCCTAGGATTTAATGTGCTTTGATAATTGGCTTATGGACTTATCCTATCCATTTTCAAGATTACTATGTGCAAACCTCATTTAAAATTGTGCCATTTAGTGTCCACTAACTCTCTCATTCTTCTTTCTTCATGGTTTCTACTTTTGTAGATGCTAAAGCTAGCTAATGAAATCTCAAGTGAGGCATGGTTAGGAAAACTGCTTTGCAGTGATTGGAGGTTGGGGTTGAAATAGGGAACTGACACAGGATAGACAGTGAGCACAGTGTTGCGTCTGGCCTGTTTCAAAATTTAATGGGCGGGATTCTCCAAACCCCCCCGCCGGGCCGGAGAATCGCCTGGGGGCGGCGTGAATCCTGCCTCGCCCTGGCTGCCGGATTCTCCGGTGCCGTTTTTTTCAGCGGGTGCGGGAATCGCGTCACTCTGGTCGAGGGCCATTGGCAGCGGCCCCCCCCGGCGATTCTCCAGCCCCCGATAGGCCGAGTGGCCGCCCATTTTCGGCGGGTCCCGCCGGTGTAAAATACACCAGGTCCGTACCGGCGGGACTTGGCTCTGCGTGCGGCCTGCAGAGCCCTTGGGGGGACGCGGGGAGATCTGGCGCCGGGGGGGCCCCCACAGTGGCCTGGCTCACGATCGGGGCCCACCTTGGGGGCACTCTTTGCCTCCGCGCCGGCTGCTGTCAACCTCCGCCATGGCCGGCGCCGAGAAGAACCCCCCTGCGAATGCACTGGGATGACGCCAGCATGCGCTGGCGCTCCCGCGCATGCGCCAACTCGCGCTGGCCAGCGGAGGCCCTTCGCTGACAGTTGGCGCGGCGCCAAACCCTTCTACGCCGGCTGACGTGGCGCCAACTCCGCTGGCGCTGGCCTAGCCCCTGAAGGTGCGGAGCATTCTGCACCTTCCGGGCGGCCCGACGCCGGAGTGGTTCACGCCACTTCCTGACACTGGTATGGCCCGCCCCACTGGGTAGAGGAGAATCCTGCCCAGAATCTCTGCAGGCAAACATTGCAGAACACAATGGGCGGGATTCTCCAATCCTTCGCGCCGGAATCGCGCCCGGCGCGGGGGCGGAGAACACGCGGGCCCGTTGTATGGCTCCGCCATGTCGGTGGCGCCTGCGCTGAGATGGGCCGCCGCGCGCATGCACGGACCTGCTTGCGGTCGCCGCGCTCATGCGTGGCCGGGCGGTCTGACTAGCCGACAGCCAGAGCTGCGGGCCGCCGCCGGGGCTCTGCTAGTCCCCTGGAAAATGGAGAATCACCCCAGACCTTCGAGGAAAAAGTCCGGAGTGATTCTCGCTCGTTTTCCGGCGGGCTTAGTCCCCAGAAGGGAGAATCCCGCCCAATGTCTTTACCTCTGGCACCAAGATTCTATTGATTTACAATGCTGAAGCCAGCCGCCGAGAAATGGAGAGGTCCATCCAGAATGGGAGATTGCTTCAGATCTCAATCAGGTTGTAGTTCAGACAGGAAGCTTCTGCTTCTCACAGCGACAGGCTAACTTTGTATTCCTGGTACCAGGGGCGAGATTCTCCGACCCCCTGCCGGGTTGGAGAATCGCAGGGGGCTGGCGTGAATCCCGCCCCCGCCGGTTGCCGAATTCTCCGGCACCGGATATTCGGCGGGGGCGGGAACCGCGCCGCGCCGGTTGGCGGCCCCACCCCCCGCGATTCTCCGGCCCGTATGGGCCGAAGTCCCACTGCTAGAATGCCTGTCCCGCCGGCGTAGATTAAACCACCTACCTTACCGGCGGGACAAGGCGGCGCGGGCGGGCTCCGGGGTCCTGGGGGGGGCGGGGGCGATCTGGTCCGCGATCGGGGCTCACCGATCCGCGGGCGGGCCTGTCCCGTGGGGGCACTCTTTTCCTTCCGCCTTCGCCACGGTCTCCACCATGGCGGAGGCGGAAGAGACTCCCTCCACTGCGCATGCGCGGGGATGCCGTGAGCGGCTGCTAACGCTCCCACGCATGTGTCTCCGGGAGATGTCATTTCCGCGCCAGCTGGCGGGGCACCAAAGGCCTTTTCTGCCAGCTGGTGGGGCGGAAATTAGTTTGGCGTGGGCTTAGCCCCTTAAGGTTGGGGCTCGACCCCCAAAGATGCGGAGGATTCCGCACCTTTGGGGCGGCGCGATGCCCGACTGATTTGCGCCGTTTTGGGCGCTGGTCGGCGGACATCGCGCCGAGACCGGAGAATTTCGCCCCAGATGTCTCGAGTTACATTTGGAACATCAGGGGCGAAATTGTCCCCCAACGGCGCGATGTCCGCCGACTGGCGCCAAAAACGGCGCCAATCAGACGGGCATCGCGCCGGCCCAAAGGTGCGGAATGCTCCGCATCTTTGGGGGCCGAGCCGCAACATTGAGGGGCTAGGCCGACGCCGGAGGGATTTCCACCCCGCCAGCTGGCGGAAATGGCGTTTGGTGCCCCGCCAGCTGGCGCGGAAATGCGGCGCATGCGCGGGAGCGTCAGCGGCCGCCGACAGTTTCCCGCGCATGCGCAGTGGGGAGAGTCTCTTCCGCCTCCGCCATGGTGGAGGCCGTGGCGGAGGTGGAAGGGAAAGAGTGCCCCCACGGCACAGGCCCGCCCGCGGATCGGTGGGCCCCGATCGCGGGCCAGGCCACCGTGGGGGCACCCCCCGGGGTCAGGTCGCCCCGCGCCCCCCCCCAGGACCCCGGAGCCCACCCACGCCGCCTGGTCCCGCCGGTAAATACCATCTTTGATTTACGCCGGCGGGACAGGCAATTTCTGGGCGGGACTTCGGCCCATCCGGGCCAGAGAATTGAGCGGGCGGTCCCGCCAACCGGCGCGGCCCGATTCCCGCCCCCGCCCAATCTCCGGTACCGGAGACTTCGGCGGGGGCGGGATTCACGGCGGCCAACGGCCATTCTCCGACCCGCCGTGGGGTCGGAGAATGACGCCCCTGAATACGCACAGTTTGCCGCTACGGCAGATTTTAAAAATGTCATTTAGCGGGAAGCTTTTCAAAAATATCATTTTGGCTGGCAACTAGCCTGAAGGGCAGGAATAGGTGGCAGCAAGATCAAAACAGCAGGAGACTGAGTACATTTTTAGCACAGCAACAGAATAAAATGGGTGACATTTGTCTCATGGAATCCTCTAACACTGCGGAGAAACAGGGGAGCAGTTGAGACCATTAAAACCTTCAGCCTACTGTATGTAAGGTGTTGGCAGTAGCTCATTTTGGTAGCATGCTCAACCTTGGGTCATGAGGTTGTGGGTTCAGTTCCTAATGCAAACCCATGGGTCCGCAATCTAGGCCGATGGTTCTAGTGCAGTATTGAGAGAATGTTGCACCATTAGAAAGAAACAAAGTCTTACATTTATATTGTGCCTTTCATGATCACAGGGCATCTCAATATGCTTTACAGCAAATAAAGCACTTTGGAAGTGTCGTCACTGTTGCATTGTAGGAAACATTACTGGCAATTTGTGCAGAGCATGCTCCCATAAACAGCAATGCGGTAGTAACTAGTTAATTTGTTTTTGTGATGCTGATTAAAGAATTAATGTTGGCCAGGACACAGGAAATAACCCCCCAGCTCTTCTTTGAAATAATGCTATGGGATCTTTTACTCCCATTAGAGAGGGCAGAAGGGGCCTCGATATAATGTTTCATCTGAAAACATGAGGCCCACAGCAGTGCAGTGCTCCCTCAGTACTGTACCAGAGTGTCAGCTTTGATATTTGCCTTCAAGTCCTGGAGTGGGGTGAGGTTGTCCTATGATAAAAGTCTGAGTAAATTGGGCTCTGCTGCCTGGAGTTTTGACAAATGTGATGTGAAGTCATCGGAACATTGAATGTTCTGAAGGGGCTTGACAGGATAGACATTGAGAGATTGTTTCCCCTGGCCTGGAAAGTTGGAGAGGTGGGATGAGGGGGGTCACTGTCTCAGGTAGGAGTCATTCATTTAGGATGAGGAGAAATCTTGATAGTCTATAGCCCAGAGACTTTTTGATGCTCAATCATTGAGTATATTTAGTGGGCAGCACGGTAGCATTGTGGATAGCACAATTGCTTCACAGCTCCAGGGTCCCAGGTTCGATTCCGGCTTGGGTCACTGTCTGTGCGGAGTCTGCACATCCTCCCCGTGTGTGCGTGGGTTTCCTCCGGGTGCTCCGGTTTCCTCCCACAGTCCAAAGATGTGCAGGTTAGGTGGATTGGCCATGATAAATTGTCCTTAGTGTCCAAAATTGCCCTTAGTGTTGGGTGGGGTTACTGGGTTATGGGGAGAGGGTGGAGGTGTTAACCTTGGGTAGGGTGCTCTTTCCAAGAACCAGTGCAGACTCGATGGGCCGAATGGCCTCCTTCTGCACTGTAAATTCTATGATTCTATGATATTCAAGGTTGAGAAAGACAATTTTGATCTCTCAGGGGCTGGAGGGATATGGGAAGTGGACAAGAAAGTGGAGTGAGGGCAGAAATAAGCCATGGTCATACTGAATGATGGTTCAAGGGGCTGAAGAGTCTGCACCTACTCCTATGTTTTCTGTTTTTATGCTCTTAACCCACCACCTAATGATTCAGAGGCAAAATTGCTACCCACTGAGCCATGACTGACACTTAAGGTACTTATTTTGGAGGAAACATTAAGCCCAGGCTCCATTTGCCCTAACAGGTGGTTGTAAAATAAATCTATGGGCTGAACAGCAGGGGTGCCCAAGCCAAAATCTGATCAAGGTTGCTCTTTGTGGGTCCATGCAATGAGCAAGTTGGCTGCCACATATATCACTTCATAAATAGCGATTATGCTTTTAAAGTACTTTAATGGTTGATTCTTTATTTTTAAAATTTAGAGTACCCAATTACTTTTTTGCAATTAAGGGGCAATTTAACGTGGCCAATCCACCTACCCTGCTCATCTTTGGGCTGTGGGGGCGAGACCCACGCAGACACGGGGAGAACGTGCAAACTCCACACGGACGGTGACCGGGGGCCGGGATCGAACCTGGGACCTCGATGTCGTGAGGCAGCAGTGCTAACCACTGTGCCACCATGCCACCTTAATGCTTCCAAAGCCCTTTGGTAGTCCTGAGGTTGTGACCGGTGCTATAAAAATTTAAAATCTTCAACTTGCTTCATGAAATGATGCACTGGCCATCAAGGGTACATTGGTTTCATACTGAATCCAGATGGCCTGTCTCAAGTTAATCCTGTTTTATCAGGGCATGTGTGAGCTTAACTTTTATTGAAAATGACCAGGTTGAACAGAGAACACCCATGCCATTCTCAACCAACTCCCCCGCCCCCTCCAGACAACCGTGTTGCCACTTTCCCAGCTGGGAGAGAAGTGGGAATTTAAGATGTGATGGATCATACAACTTGCATTGAAGGGAATGTGAAGACCTGTTCAGTATATTTTCAAGAGGACCTGGAGCAGCATATTGAACAGAATTATGACCACTGCCAATTGGACTTTGAGGCAGACAGAATTGTGATTGCTCGACACAAATAACACACCAAACAAATTAAAAAAGTTTTTTGCTTGGTGCATCAATAGCACATCAAAAATCTTTTTCTGGAAACAGACACTTGCTAAACTCAGTAACAAAGGACTTCAAACGGGGCTTGGAGAGTGTTCGGGCAGTTGTTTACATTCCTCCCACATTGAATTTCTCACATGAAATTGTGTTCCTAAGATTTCTAACTGGATGATAGAGTGAGGCAGTGGAATAGTAGTAATACCACATGACTAGTAATCCAGAAACCCAGGCTAATCCACTGGGGATATGGGTTTGAATCCCAATATGGCAGCTGGTGGAATTTGAATTCAATTTATAAAATCCAGAATTTAACAAAAATAAAACATAGTGTTGTTGTGGGTGAGTTTACAAGGGTGATTCCTGGTGCTTGTAGCACTAAGAACGACCCTGCCATTGAATGGGACCCTGTTTTTATTCTGACCTCGGTGGGTACTTTCGTTCCCGCAGTGAGGAGCTCTGCATTTTTAAATGGCATCCCGATCTCTTGATCCCCCAATGCGGCCCCCGGACCCCTCCCTGCTCTCCCCACCCCACCTCATAAGAGCAGGTCACACCCGGGCCCGATCTCTGGTACGGACAAAATGCCACCTTAGCACCGCCAGCCTGGCACTCTGGCAATGTCCCTTCCTGCCTGGAAATGCCACCCAGGAAGCCAGGCAGTGCCACAGGTGGCATCAGCAGCGCCACCTTGCCCAGAGGCCAACCACCCAGGGGCCTCCAGTCACCTGGGAGAATTCCCAAGTGCCATTCCACCTGGTCCCCATTTGTGGAAATCAGTGCTAAACAGCACCCAGCTGGGGTTTCCTCGGCAAAGGGGTTTGATCCCAGGTGCTGGTTAGATCCGGGTGCCCACTTAGATAAGCAAATGTGGGTCCCGCCCATTGTGGGCAGGATCCAGATCGCAAAGTCTCGTGAGATCCTGCTTGCGGGATTTACCGGCCGTGTTGCGTCCCGAGTCGGGAGTGACACAGCCGTTAGATTGCCCCCCTAGTCTCAGTAATGGTAGCCATGAAAAAAAACACCTGGTTCACTGAGGTCCTGTGGGGAAGGAAACCTACCATCTGCCATCCTTACCTGGCCTTGCCTGCATATGATTCGAGATCCATGGCAATGTGATTTATTCTTAACTGTCCTCAGTTGAAATGCAGTTAAGGATGGGCAACAAATGCTGACCTTACCAGTGACACCCGAATCCCATTAAATAATCATTTTAAAAGCTGCTACAAAGGGAATGGGGGTAAAAGTCACCCTTTCAATCAGCTCCTGCTACATTTCATGATGATACAACATTGACAGTGTTATCTACAGGCAATTAGAACCATTTACGTGCCCCCTAATGAGGGCTGCAAGTTGTTCATACTCATAATGATTGCATCTCATTATAAAGTTCACTCACAGGACAATTCTCCCATTGGGTGAGTGAGAAATCTACTTCAAAACTATCCCAAAGCAACAAAACGTTTGCATGCTGCTTTTGACATTATTTCAGTGTTGAGAAAATGTGTGAATTTCTATGGTCTTGTCACAACATAGTGGTTGCAACAAAGATCAGCATAAAGGCAAAACCACTCACAAGTGATTCAAATCCTTCTCTGTCCTTCCTTTAAAAACATCAACTCCAGCCCACCTTCTAAGGACACGTGGCTACTTGCTTCAAACAATAGGCTGGAATCCAACCATGGGAATAGCAATGAATGGCACAAACACTAATCGCCGGTTGAGTTATCCCCACTCCCCAGTTGAACTGGGCCCACTTATCACCTGATTCTGGCCCTTCTTTTTCTTCTTCTTCTTGCCCCAGCAACCTGAGCTCTCGCTGTCCTTTCCGTTGCTGTCACTGCAAAGAAGCCCGTCGAACTCATCCGTCCCCATCTGCTGTCCCTGGGCCGTTTCCGCTGCCAGCCGATAAGAAAGGTTCCTCAAGATGCAGACGCAGTTCTCAATCGTCTAGGAGTAGGAAACAGAGACCAAAGTAAATCACATTGCGTTACAGGGCTAGAAAGCACAAGAGGCTATTCGATCCACACTGCCCATGCTAGCTCTTTGAAAAGGCTGTCCAATTCGCCCCACTTGACTTACTCTTTCCCCATAGCTCTGCAAGTATGTGTTTTGCAGATATGTATCTTTTCAGGTATCTGTCCAGTGCTCTTTGGAAAGCTACTGTTCAAGTACAGAATTTTACTTGTTATAATTTTGTCTTCATCGTTTGTGAACTTACTGTGAGCCAGAATTTGTTGTAACAGGTCACTCGTGCTGGAAAGGATAATTGGCAGTCATGAAAGGGTTTTAAACACTTGAAATGACAAGAAAACTTTCTGTGCCATTTTTAATGGTTAATTAATGAGCAAATATAGCAAGTTCCTTAAACAAAAGGGAGACTGAGGTTGAGGTGCAGTTTTCACACAGCTAACAGCACCATAGACAGCAATGTTTCGATATTCACATCTAATTGTTCCTTGCCTGAGATTGCAGTTATCCATATTTAAAGGCGAGGGCCATAGTCTTGTTGTTGATTTGACAGCAGGTTCCGGCCAAACATTGTGTCGCAAAATGCTGCCAATCGTTAAAATGCAAGATGTTCATTCTGGGCCAACAAAGGCAGCATGTCAATGTTCAATTATTTATTTTTCCTGTCTTCAATTGACCAGTTCCCCCTGATCACCCTTGATTGATGCTGGGTACAGTTCCACAGGTACAGTCCCCACTGATGGTGGGTGGAAAAACCATCATCCGTTGTAAGAGGGTGAAACATTAACGTCGGATGTCCTCCAGAAGATTTGGGGTGTGAGCTGCTGGTAAGGGTAGGGTTTACGCGCAGGTCAGGGTGAGGGTGGTGAATGTTTAAATGAACCAGCGGCTGAAACTGTGCAACAGGGTGCCACAGCTGTCAGATCCGTGAGGCTGGTATCTGTGAACCCTGCACCGGTTTTATTTCCTCAACAGGTGAGACCTGTAGCAAAAGATAAGACTTGGATTTCCTGCATGTACCTATGAACCATCTCGCATGCTATTGAACAAAATCAGACCCTGGGCTTCAGGCTTTGGATCAATTACATCCCAATAGTAAATGGAAGTTTGTGAATAAATGACACCTGTCATGTGAGAGTACCTTTAAGAAATGGGCGTTTATAAATGGGTGTGTATACAAATATCTGTAGTGAGAGTACCTTTAAGAAATGTTTACTACTGCAGTGATATCAGAGAGTGGGTGGACCTGGGCTGTCTGTCAGCTTTTTACTTTCGTTTTAGTATGTTTGCTGCAGGGTGTGTTTTAGTTTCGTTTTCAGAGCTGGATAGCTGCAGTCACAGCCAGAAGGTGTATTAGTCTCTCTCTCTCTGTAATCTAAAGATTGTAAATCGATCCTTTGGTGATTTAAAACTAATAACTGCTCACAGTAGTGACTTTAACCTGATGTGCTTCTGTTAAAAGTTTTTTAAAAAGTATTATGGATGTTAAAAGGACAGCTTAAGGATTACTTAGTGTTGTATTTTTTGGGGGTTGTATTTGAATTAATGGTTTCCAAGATGTTCACTGTATGTTTTAAAAAGGTTAACTTGAGTTCATAGAATAAACATTTAAAAAATACTTTTCCATTTCTGCTGTACCACACCTGTAGAGTGGGCCCTGTGCTCCCCATACCACAATCTATTAAAAGTTGTGGATCAGGTGAACTCCATGATACACTTGGGGGTTCTCTAAACCCTGGCCCATAACACACCCCTATATCAGTGTCATTTCCCAACATGTAAAAGAGTTTGGTTGCTGTTATATAATTGTTTTTGTACATTTGTAAGTGCAGAAAACTAGACTGCCCAAAATAGTTGGCTTAATATGCTGTAAGCAACGCCTTTGTGAATGGACACTCAATAGCAATGGTTCGCAATGTTTCTCTCACTTAGGAGCCTGCCTGTGATTATGTAGGTGGTGTAAGTTGGTGGCATCTTTCAAGCAATTCCCAACTCTTTTACCTCACATCCTTGACAGCACACACCGACCACCAGACACGGACTCACTGCGCTGCCCTGGTACGAGTGTCTCACACTGTGTATTACCTGTCCCCCCAGGAGAATGCGGCCCACAGCCGCAGGGAGTGGGGAAAGACCGGAGCGGGCCCGCCGGACCTTACTGTCATGGAGCAGAGGACATTGGACCGAGTTTCTGAGGTGGGAGAAAAGGCAGTCTCTGAGGCCGAGATTAGCATGGCATAACCGAGTGAACCCCCAATGCGTTGCGACGTCCCGGTGGCAGTTGAGTCACCCTCCTGCCCATAAGGCACCTACTAGCGATCTAACCATGCGTGTTGACTTTGGCCTTGCAGGGTCACCTCCCGACAAGACAGGACCAGCTGGTGGCCCCTGCATCCAGCTGTAATTCTGCGACCCTCTGAGTGACGTGGCTACACCACCCAGGGTATCGCGGCCCTCGCCACAAGCCCGCAACACCCTGGAGCACACGCCCAGGGACAACGCTGACTTTGGGTCACTGCTGTCACCTACACCCTCGACCATCCCAGAGACACTCACCTCGGTTGGGTACTCTCATGAAGAGGGTGTGACGGTATTGGCCATGGGTCAGGATGTCCAAGGCCTGGGACACTGGGCAGGATTCTCTCAGCCCAGACCGGGCTGGAGAATTGCTGGGCCTGATGCGAATCGCGCGATGCCGCCCCAACGCCGGTCCGTCAATTCTCCAGAGATCGGGAAATCGTCGACATTGGTGCTGGCGCAGTCACCCAGGTCAGCTACCGCTCACCAACCAGCCCCACCCTCATCCCTCTTCATTGCAACCCACCTGGGGACCCATCGAGACAGAACGTTTGGTCATGTAAGGCTAAAACGTTCACAGCAATTAAGTTAACATGGGTGAGGCATATACGATAGTGTTAGGGGATAGAGCACAGTCATTGTACATAGATACATAGAAGATAGGAGCAGGAGGAGGCCTTTTGGCCCTTCGAGCCTGCTCCGCCATTCATCACGATCATGGCTGATCATCCAACTCAATAGCCTAATCCTGCTTTCTCCCCATAGCCTTTGATCCCATTCTCCCCAAGTGCTATATCCAGCTGCCTCATCATTGCACTGTCATCAATAAACACATGTTCACTGACGTTCCGAGCTGCCGCTGCCCTCTGTCCGTTGGGTGTGGGATGGGCTGGGTGCAGAGGGTGTGCCAGTTGGGTGGAGAGGGAGGGTCCACATGGTGTATGACCTATCACAGCACACTGTGGCCCCCAGCCCTGATCCAAGCCCCCCCACCCCCAGTCCAGAATGATTGGGGCCCGTGTAATCATAGCAGGTTTGCTGGTTCCTCCAATCCTAAGCAACCAGAGCCACTCGAGTTGCTGTGTAGTGGATTATTTGAGTTGGCACTCATTACCCTGACTATCTATTGCCATTCCCATGCTCCCCTTTGTGAGCTGTTCCTGGGCATCAAAGAATACCTACCTCTGCTCCCTAATGTCATTGTGAAGTACTTGCACAGCCTTACCCTTGAGTCTGAGGCCTCTTGATTCTAGATGCACTGTTTTTTAAAAGAGGATGCAGACATATACTTGAAGTGCACAGAATTATTGCTCTTAAAAGGTGAGCTCAAAATAAGTTCAGTGATTCTGATGTTAATGCTCATTAGCATTATTTAAACGAGAGACGCACTGTCAGCGTGTTGCTCTGCTTTGCTGCTTCTATGTAATTATACAGTAAATATATTCAACTATTAGATTTAGCTTTGACTGCGTGACATTTATGGTTTCTCACAGTGGACAACAGTGTTCTGGGAATCTCAAATGCTCTCTCTTGTATTGTAATGTAAGGAGTGGATTAAAATTAGCCCAAAGGGATTCTCTGTCATTCACAAAATTATAAAGATGAAACTTTAGTTCAGAAGATAGTAGGCGGGATTCTCTGATCCGCCAGCCACGTGTTCCTCAGTGGCGCGCCCTTGCCAACAGCGGGATTCTACGTGCCCGCCACCTGCCAATGGGATTTCCCATTGTGGCCACCCCTTGCCGCCGGGAAGGCCACAGGTGTGGGTGCGCAACCGAGAATCCCGCCGGTGGAGAATCCCGCTGAGTGTGTCCGCAATGGAGAATGCTCATGATCTTCACAGGGAAGTTAAAATAAATTTGAAAATGCCCGATTGCAATCCTGATTGTGTTGTGGTTACACACAAACTAAGACAATAATAAATACATTTTAAACATGATTCGTATCCTGCCATTTGTTCGTATTTTTTCATAGATGCTGTCTGTGCATTCATTAAGAATAATTTTGGGTAACAAATAAATCTTTTGGAGGTGAAATGATATTTCTGTGCTCAGTGTCTCTGCAGTCAAACCGTCCTGACCCCCTCGACCCCGGATTCTCATCAGTTCTGCTGCACAAGGCAAAATGAAATCTGAAAGTGGCCATACCTTGCTGTCAATCTCGCTACTCCCCAGAGCGGATTGAATCACATAAAGCAACGCATCGGTGAGGCCGTCGCACTCTCTCATCCTTCTCCGTGCCTCCTCGCCCGCAGAGCTCACATTCCTGCAAAGGGGGTACATAATACGGGTCAGTAGCAACCCCATACTTGTATGCTTGCTCCCATGATTCGTATCCTGGGATTTGCTCGCAGCAGAATCCTGCGATTTAATCTACAATTCCTGAAGGCTCTAGGACAATCGTAGCATGTTGCCAATGTAGATGGGGAGACGTTTAACCCAAGTAGCTCCCTTGATTGTTTGGTAATTTCCAGAAAGATTGTCATGGAGCACAGGGCAAGTAATACATTTCCCATAGCAGAGTTAAAGATGTTCGAGCAATTTGGTGCGGAGACAGATGTTGTAGCCTTCGCCTCGTTGATCGCCCGAAGGTGGATCCTGTTAGGGTGGAGATCAACCTCTCCACCTTGAGCCCTGGCATGGCGGGGGGACCTGCTGGAATTCTTGACTCTTGAGAAGGTCAAATTTGAACGGAGGGGAAAGATGGAGGGGTTCTACAAATCATGGGCATTATTCATTATGCAATTTGGAGAATTGGATTACATCGAACATTAGGGGGGGCCTGGGAGGGTTGGAGGGAGGGGGACTGTATGAGTTAATGGTGACTATGGGTGATTCCTGATTCCTTTTTGTCATTTGTTTATGTTAACATGTGGGATAATGTTTTGGGGTTTGGTGGGAGGATGGGATCGTTGTTATTGATATGGGGATTGACATTGCATTCGTTATTGATTATTGTTTATTGTTGGGTGTAAATTTGGGAGAAAATGTGAAAAAGGAGGAGAATAAAAAGATTTAAAAAAAATTTATATATTTGTTTGAAAATAGTTTATTAAAATATAGCATTGCTTCATTATGCATGATAGGTCTTCACTGTAGATGGAGTTACTTTGATGCATTAATGAATAGTTGCCTCTCAAACTGAGGCCTAATTTGGTGTTCAAGTTTGAAGACTAAACGATAACATATGTAAGTGCAAATATTACCCGAAAGCCAAACCGTCAAATCATGAAGTTAAACCTTTACTTCAAAAGTGGGATACTAGAATACAGCACTGCGCATGGTTGGTTCCTGAAGACAGAATCATCAACACCTTTTGCTCAAACACAAAGCGTAAAGATTTGCAACATTGAGGTTATTAAAATATTAATCCCATTGTTTGACGAGGAGTTTTGCGCCATGGCTCTTTTTTGCTGATCTATGAACTGACTCTGAAGTGATTAAGCCTCAAATCCCCAGGAAGCTATTGAAAAGTCAAAACAACTGTGGCTTCGAACATCCTAATGTGTCTTAAAAGAAATCTATAATACTTCAGAGCAAAAAACTGTGCGGGATTTATTTCTTTGTGCCGTTCTCATCTGGGCTTGGCATTTGCAGGTAAAAGGGCAGTTGTCCTTCCGTCAAAATCTTCCGAAATAAAAGACCTTCCTTGCCTTCAAAATTAATGTAAACTTTGAACCCAAAATTAAATCTTTAATTTTTGCACCAGTGGGCATCAATGCTTGCAACAAGAATTGCTGAGGTAGGATCTCCTTGTAAAAGAAATGGGTACCATATCGCTTTAATCAAGGGTCTGAGCGATCTCCTGAACCAACTCCAATCAGGTTGGAGAGGATTTTCCCAATTTCTTTCCCCCTAATTCAACTGGATTTTATACTTGTTTTCTTGACTTTCCCAGAAGATCACACAGTTTTGGGGTGGGATGGGGAGTGTGTACATTGTGATGAACAAGACATTACAGTTGTGTGGGACAAGCTGGATAAACCAGAACAGTGGAGGGCAACCTGCGGCCTAGGGACTATATGCGACTCATGTGGGTTCTGAGTGCGTCCCACAAGACATTTTGTTGACTACGCGCCCACGCACAGGATTGCCACATTCCACTGATTTCCGGCCGCATAGTTTTTTTTTCCTGCCGGTATGGCTGAAGTGATACGGATGTAAAACAAAGCAAATAAAGTGATTTGCACACAACATTGACTGTGAGAGCCGTGCGCTCCCTCTGTGTTCAAAGAGTATATATTTATTTTGTTTTTACCATTTGAAGTTGATCATCCTATTAATATATACATTAATATATAAATGATTAGGTATTCTCTATAACTCATTTTGAAATATTCAGCATGTATTAAACGTATTAATCTATTCATGGAGTCATGGTTAGTGAACACGACTGATTTCAATCTTGTGGTCCACTGATTTGAAGGAGGGCTACTCATGCAGCCCACTCACTAACCTAGGAGCCCATCACTGAACCAGAGGGTCTTTTCCTTGATCGTGTAGATCCTCTTTTAAGTAGTTGAGATCTACTGATGCTTATGGCAGCAGAAACTGTCATGCACTCTCAACAATTTGATTCACTCCGCATAATAAAAGGAAGTGCTGGAAACACTGGTTACAGCAAAGTGCTACGAGCCCTGACAACATCTCAGCTGTAGAAGACTTGTGTTCTAGAATTGGCTGCACCCCAAGCTTCAACAGATACAGCAGAGCCACAAAACTAGTATTACCCAAAAATGTGAAACATTGCTCAGGTACGTCCTCTCCACAAAACGTAGGTCAAATCTGGTCAATTATCACCCATCAGCCTACTCTCAATCATCAGCAAACTGTTGGAAGGTGTCACTGACAGCAATAGCTGAGTCCTAATGTTCAGTTTGAGTTCCCCCATGGAACCCTGCTCCAGAACTTGTTGCAATCTTGTTCTAAGTATGGACAAGAGAGACAGATTCTAGATATGAGATGTGAGTGACTGGCCTGAACATCAAGGCAGCATTTGACCGAGTGTGACATGAAAGAGTCCGAGCAAAAGTCAATTGGAATCGCGAGGGGAAAATCTCCACTGGTTGGAGTCGTACTGAGCTCAAAGGAAGATGATTGAGGTTGTTGGAGATCATTCACCTCAATCCCAGGACATTGTTGCAGGAATTCCACAAGCCCATCTATCTTCTGCTGCTTCATCAAAAACATTCCCTCTTTCATAAAGTCAGAAGTGGGGCTCTTTACTGGTGACTGAACAAAGTTCAGCACTTTTTGTGATTCCTCAGATACGAAATCAGTCCAACACCATTTGCGGCTTGTTAAGAGTTGGGCTGTTAAATGGCAAGTATAACTCATGCCACATTAGTGCCAGGCAATGATTTTCTCCAACAGGAGGGAATCTACTCACCTCCCCTTGATGTTCAACAGCATTACCATCATTGAATCCCTCAACATGCGGGCAGGGGTTAACATTGATCAGAAGCTTAACTGAACCAGCTTCATGAATACTGGGGCTACAATAGCAAGTTAGAGGCTCGGAATTCGGCCGCAAGTAACTCATCTCACCAAAGCCTGTCTATCATCGGAGAGGCACAAGTTAGGAGTGTGATGGAACATTCTCCATGTACCTGGATAAGTGCAGCTCGAAAAACACACAAGGAGGACAAAATAGCCCACTTGATTGGCACTCCATCCAACAGCTTAAACATTCATTCCCTTGACCACAGGTGCACAGTGGCAGTAGTGTGTACCACCTACGCAATGTGCAGCAGTAACATACCCAACTTCATTCAACAGCACCTTCCAAAACATGCAATCTCTACCACTTTGAGGACAAGGACAGTATGACCTGCAAATTCCCCTCAAAGCCTCACACCATCCTGACTGGAACCATATCACTGGTTCTTCACTGTCACTGGGTCAAACCCAGTTTCTAAAGGCAGTGTGGGTACACTACATGGACTGCAGCGGTTCAAAAAGGTGGCTCACCGCTATCTTGTCAAAGGCAGGTAGGGATGAGCAACCAATTCCCGTTGTGCTAACGACGTTCACATCCCATAAATGAATGACATAAGAACAATAATCTGGTCTAGATCTTCCCTTTGCAAGGAAAGGATGGATATCCCAAGCAGTAAATGTATTTTATTTAAAGGTATAACTTGATAAAGCTAAATTTGCAATTCCGTAACAATACTGTAACCAGCAGGTCTGCAGTGAAGGCCTACCCATCTGTGAAAGCTCTCTCAAGTGACATCCCTTAGATTCAGTGAGTAAACCAATTAATTCTTTACCAAGCATTAATGGCTGCCTGTTCAAACAGATGTTACGTTCTACCAACCTTCTTCTTACAAATGTCTGAGCTCCGTGACGGTTCTTTCTCAGTGGGAAGCTATTCATGACACAAATATGATTCTGTGACAATGTGCCTAAGTGGAATTTGTAAACAATTATTAAGATACTCTACTCACATCATCCACCGTGCCAGCCAACTGCTCAACTGTGTCTAAGCCGCATGAGCAGCTTTGTTCCTCACTCTGCTTCCCTGTGCCCTATGCCAGCTGAGCATAGGCTGCACGGAACTGCTGAGCTGGCTGAGGGTGGCCAACCTGTCTGGAGGGATGCATTGTGGGCCAGGAGACGTGTTTCGGATCCTTTGATCCATGCCCATGTCCACTTTGTCAGGTCTCGAAAGCAGCAACCGCTGCAAGCTGCCAGATTAAGACCCGATTTGCAACACTTGGTCAGGGCAGTAAGATTGGAAGGGCCAAATATAGGGTTGCCAACCCTCTTGAGATAGCAGGGAGTCCACCAGACTAGTCACCTGCCGGTGGCATTTAAAAGCAATCTGGGAGATTTTAGAAGGCAAAAAGGTTGACTTTTCTTTTTAATCTTTCCCCGTACCTGTTACTGGGAAAAGAATGGACACACTGATAACATGAACATAAATCCGAGGTGATAGGATTGTTTCCTGACATTATCTTGGGGAAAGACACACATTTCAAAACAATATAATTCACCTCGGTCGGTGCTTAGAAGTGTGGGGTATCACGTCAGCTTGCTTTCAAGATAGGAGGTGTAGCTTAGTGTAAGTGCATTGAGAAGAGGGGAACAAAATGATAAAATAAAATATAATCAACATCAGAAACATTTTAGACTTCACTAAGATATGATGCCTATTTTTAGCAGGATTCTGAGTCCAGCTGTGTCCTATTTTTCACATGAGCACTCAGACAATTATGAAAAGGCTGCAGTAGGGCAAATTCAAATGAACTCTGAGCGAACATGAAAATCAAAAGTATTTAGCTGCTCATCAAGTCTCCAGGATGTCCCAAGACGTCTCCCAATGAATTACTTTTTAAGTGTTGTATTGAAGGCTAGAGGAAACTCCATTGGCTGAACACCCACCACTTGATAGGCTTTTCATGGGGTACATTTTCTTTTCTTTTTAATTGCATTTCGCCAGAATCATACAGGGCGAAAAGGTTTAAATTAAGAGACCAGGCTGCACAGACAAGTCTTGCATTCCCTTGAGCTCGGAAGATTAAGAGGCAATGTAATTGAGATGATTAATTAGAGGATTTGATAAGGAAAGTATAGGGAGCACCTATTTCCTCTGGTGGGGAAATGCAGGACAAAGGCACGTTTAACATTGGAATGAGAGCTAGGCCGTTCAGGGGTGAAGTCAGAAAATACTCCTTTACACAAAGGCTGATGAAAATTATGGGTCTCTCAAATCCAATTGTCAAGGCGAGGACAATTATAAATTTCCAGACTGAGGTTGGCAGATTTTAGTTGGGCCAGGAAACAAAGGATTACAAAATGAAGGTGGGTAAATGGTGTTAACATTGAAAATCGGCCATGATAGAATTAAATGGCAGATCTAACCGACGGGCTGAAGGGTCTACTCCTCTTCCTATGCTCATTCATGCACTGCTTCCTGCCACCAAGACCAAACGTTGGTCCTGAGCCCGCCCCAGAAAGTGGCAGAATGGCAGAGAGGATTTTACCAATGGCAGCCAATTAAGAGGTTGCTACGGGGGAACAGCCATCCCAGTAAGGTTGGCAGCCTGCTTTTCTGAACTGCTGGCCCAATCAGAAGGCTAGCATCTTGACTGCATCGTCGAGAGAGGTGGCTGCTGCTGAGGCTGCAGGGGAAAATATCGAGGTGCCCTTAAAGGAGCAGGATGAAACGTCCTTTAGCCGCTGAACTCAAGCCGGGAGGCCCTGGCAATAATGATGGGCGAAACCCTCCAGCGGTATTGTTGGAGCTGCAGGGCAGCCATTGCTACTGGAGGGCCCCTCCAGGGGACATGGAGCCTTCAGGGAGGAAGGTCCCACCGCCCTAGTTCAAAATTCCACTGGGAGGCTGCCTTGCCCTACCTGGCAGACCCGCAATGTATTGGGGAGTTTTCTGACATTGGTAAAAGGGTCGATAATAGGTCAGTTAATTGGAATAATTGGTTGCCCATCCCCGGTCGACGGGCAGCTCAACCGCTGCTGTCCCAGCCTTTTGAAATATCCAGCGGTAACAGGAAAATGTTGGGCTTCTCTCCCTCCACCTCCTGCCACCATTTTACCAAACCTTCCGCCTCCCAGCCCATCTCCATGGGGTTTGTAAAATCCCTGCTGTAACTTTCAAAACACTATTAAGTAAGATTAAGTATTGGGAATGGTAATCATTTGCCTGAACATGCTCCTCAGTAATTATTTTTTTCAGGGGAAAGAGACAACTCATTTAGAAAAAATATCAAAATCCCATCAATACAGATCCTTTGTGGGATCCTGCATTCATTCAGGTTAATTGCTAAACGAATATGAAGAAGGTGCAGCATAATCCACAGCAAGGATTGGGACTGTTGTTTTACATTCTGTGAATAGTCCCATCCATGATCAGGCAATGTAAGGTGACATCCATCAGCTCATTGCGACCATTAAATCGATAGGAAGCAAGCCTCTGAATCGAACAAAAGTCACAAAAACAGGAGCAAAACCAACCAAAGACACAGGACGGGATCATCCGACCCCCCCCCCGGCCGGGTCGGATGATCCCCGGGAGGCGGCATGAATCCCGCCTCGCCGCTCCGACGCCGGCTGCCGTATTCTCCGGTGCCGGTTTTCGGGCGGGGATCACGCTATGCCTGTTGGGGGCTGTTGGCAGCAGCACCCCCGGCAATTCTCCGGACGCGGATGGGCCGAGTGACCGTCGGTTTCTGAAAAGTCCCGTCGGCATGGATTGCACATGGTCCCACACGGCGGGACCTGGCTGGTAGGCTGGCTGGTGTGGTCCTCGGGGGGGGGGGGGACGCGGGGGGATCTGACCCCGGGGGGGGGGGCACGGTGGCCTGGCCCACGATCAGGGCCCATCGATCTGCGGGCAGGCCTGTGCCGTGGGGCACTTCTTCCTTCCGCACCGGCCCCTGTAGGGCTCCGCCATGGACAGCACGGAGATGACACCCCACTGCGCAGTCCGGTCTGCACATGCGCTGAACCACGTCGGCGGTTCTGTGCATGCTAACTCGCGCAGTCCATTCGGCGCCGACTGCCGCGGCGCCAACCCCTCCAGCAAACCAATTCCTGTGTGGGCCGCGGTCCTTGACCTCATTTACATAGGTAAAAGGGCTGACATTTGTTTGAGGTGGTCATTGGTGGCAGCCATAAAATGACCTTTAACAATATGGCCGCACCTGTAATTTAGGCGCAAGTCGGACATGGGACTCCGCATCTGAAATGGGTCTTGCTGTTCTCAACTTAGCACCCCTTTTACCAGCCAGAAATGCAGACAAAGCCTGGACCAATTTCTACCCTGGATTGCACACCAACGTTCGCTGCAGAAAATATTCGTCCTCTGAAGTTTATTAAAGTAATTCTATTTCAGTTGAATTATGGATGAAAGCGAGCTTTTCTTACAGAGTCCTGAGGCTGGGCGACACTTTATCAAAATGATAACGGCATAAATCAAGGGCTGTAATCAACACAAGTGCTGCCACTTCTGAGATGTAAACTAATCCCAGCTCCAGAAGGGACCATGCCATGGAAGAATTATGTAATCGTAACTAATGCTGTACTTCTCTATTTCATGTTAGTTGATGCATTTTACAGCTGCTACAACTACAATACCAAGGTGCTCTCCAGAGCATTTTCAGTGATTAAAAACAGTGCAACAATATTACAAATTTATGAGCCCAACAACCATTTTAATATGTGCACATGCTTCATTTTGTTTTCAAGCAAGCAGATTCATACTTTCATTTCCTAGCTCAGAAAAACCCCAGGATAGATGAGCACGTCAGGGGAAAAACAATCGCATCATTTTTCTCCACACTGTCCATCCATACTTTATGCAGCATTTTGCACGCTGTTATGACTAATAAGGCTATCAGCTCTGGCTGCGTGTGCATTCCTTGCCTAAGCATCGGCTAGCCATTCTATTGGGCCAGGTTTCTTACGCTGATTCTGTAAGAGTATTGCGGATCGCAAAAGTGTAATTTAACATCTTGAGCACAGGTCAGCTTCAACTATTCCGGTCCCATAATCAGAATGGGAGGGGCACTCGGGATGATCAAACTGTGAGGCTATTTCCTGAACTGTCGATTTTCATTTCCAAGCATCAAACCATCAGATCACCAGATTATAAAAGAGCAACATAATCACATGTGAGACGAAGGTTAGCCGAATGCCCCTGATACTCTTCCTCTCGGACTCCTGCCCCGCTGGAAAACTGAACCAAATTCCAACCCCATGCAGCTGATCTCCGGTATCGGCGCGATGTCCGCCGACTGGCGCCCAAAACGATGCAAATCAGTTGGGCATCGCGCCGCCCCAAAGGTGTGGAATGCTCCGCATCTTGGGGGGCCGATCCCCAACCTTAAGGGGCTAGGCCCATGCCGGACGAATTTCCGCCCCGCCAGCTGGCGGAAAAGGCCTTTGGTGCCCTGTCAGCCGGCGCGGAAATGACATCTCCGGGCGGCGCATGTGCGGGAGCGTTAGCGGCCGCTGACGGCATTCCCGCGCATGCGCAGTGGAGGGAGTCTCTTCCGCCTCCGCCATGGTGGAGACCGTGGCGAAGGCAAAGGCGGAAGGGAAAGAGTGCCCCCACGGCACAGGCCCGCCCGCAGATCGGTGGGCCCCGGGGCCAGATCGCCCCGCGCCCCCCCCCCCCAGGGCCCCGGAGCCCGCCCGCGCCGCCTTGTCCCACCGGTAAGGTAGGTGGTTTAATCTACGCTGGCGGGACAGGCATTTTAGCGGCGGGACTTCGGCCCACCCGGGCCGGAGAATTGCGCCCCCGCCGAATATCCGGTGCCAGAGAATTCGGCAACTGGCGGGGGAGGGATTCACGCCAGCCCCCGGCGATTCTCCGACCCGGCGGGGGGTCGGAGAATCTCGCCCCAGAATTTCATCCCACTTAGAAAGCGTCAGAAAGTTTCCCCATGCCGGATGTGGCTCAGTGGTACCAGTCTCGGCTCCGAGTCAGAAAGTTGTGGGTTCACGTCCTACTCCAGCTCTGGTTTGCAGAGCAATACAGAGGGAGCTCTGCACAGATAGAAGTGCCATCATTTGGATGAGATTAAACTGAGGCCCTATCAGGTATGTGTAAAATATCCCGTGTTGTGATCTTGAAGAAGAGGAGAGAAATTATCCTCGGTGTTTTGGCCACGATTTATCCTTCCACGAATAGTCGTGCTCTTTCCAAGGGCAGGTGCAGACTCGATGGACCGAATGGCCTCCTTCTGCACTGTAAATTCTGTGAACAAATTCTATTACTCTCATTGCTGTTTGTGGGAGCTTGCTGTGCAAAAATTGGCTGTCACTTTTTTTCCACTACAGCAGTGTCTACTCTGCAAAATTACTTTGAGATCTCCCGAATTTGTGAAAAGAGAAAGATAAATGAAAGTTCTTTCTTTCTTCCATTGTTGAGGCAGAGACAAGAAGACCATTCAACACGGAAATGAATCGGTTTCTGCGCAGGCATGGTACATTGCCGATAATGTTATTGGACTAGCAATTCAAAGGCTAATGACTATGGGTGGGATTCTCCGTTGTGTGTCCGCTTCGCTGCCAGAGAGGACGTGGAATTTGACTGTCAGCCAAATCTTCATCCACTGCAATGGGAAGGGAGAATCCAAGTCTATAAATCCCATCTTGGCAAATGTGGGGCTGGATTCTCCGGTCGCCGACGCCGAAATTGGCATTCGCCAATCGGCCGGAGAATTAAAGTTCCCGACCAAATTGGGGGCGGCGGCGCTTTCGCGATGCTCCGTCCCCTCCAAAGCGGCGTACTCGGAGATTACGCCGCGCAATGTATCGATGGCCTCAGGACATTGCCTGAGGCCTGCCCCCCAATGCTCCACCCCCAACCGGCCGAGTTCCCGATGACGTGGGATGCGTGTGGTCTCATCTGTCGGGAACTCGGCGTGGCGGCTGCAGACTCAGTTCAGCGGCGCCACAGTCAGGGGAGGGCTGATCCGCGGGCAGCGGGGTCCTCATCAGGGGCTGGGGGCACTGTTGGCGGGTGGTACGGGGCACGCGAGCCGGCCGAAGGAGGGAACTATTTCGCGGGCCGGGTCCACAAGCGGCCGCCGCCTTGTTGCACAGTGCGACCACTGCAGGCCGCCGGTGTGTGCATGCACGGCCATGGACTCGGCAATTCTCCGGGCCATATCGGCAGCTAGAACGGGGTGCTCGGCGTTGCCTTCCTGCTAGCCCCCAACAAAACAGGGAATCGGTGGCCATTTTACGCCATTTTGTCTGGCATAAAACGCCACCATTCCCACGTCAGCGTGGGGACACAGCCCCAGAATTGGAGAATCCAGCCCGGAGAATTTCAATTCAGTTAACTAACGAAACATAGATTTTTTCCCCCAAAAAAGCTAGCATCAGAAATGGTCATTATTCAACCACAGGATTGTGGTAAAACTCATCTGAGCTCACTGATGTCCTTTAGGGAATGACATTTGCCACTCTTGCCCTGTCTAGCAATATTTTCCTCCAGCCATTACCATTGACTCTTAACTGCCCTCCGAAATGGCCAAGCAGGGACAATTAAGGTTCGGCAATAAATGCTGTCCTTGCCAGCAACACCCATGCCCAGTGAATGAATTCAAATCAAAAAGAAAGAATATGAGAGGGTGCGCAGTGAAGGCAGGGGAAATGGCCAAAGGCTTTTTTGCTTGCGCTATCTTTCCTGTGATCACTGTAACCACAGTGCAGCTCCGCGCTGCCACGCAACATTCCATCTAGTGACCTGACTGAGAACGGGCTGTGACTTATCCGGTTGACAAGCAAATTGGAGTTGAAAAAGAAAGGCAGAAACCCACAAGGGCGGTCAGCGCCTCTGGAGGAAATAAGTTTAAATGGTGGGCAACAGTCTGGATGAGGGCCAAACGCGTAAATGCTTCAGCTGTTTATCTGACGTTTTTCTGAACACATTTTGAATGATTTGTCTGGTAATGGATATTGCTGCACAAATTATAGCTTTCATTCACAAAATACACAGGGAAGTGTAATCAATACCATAATAAGAGGCAGATAGACAGGGCACTGTGTATTGCTAATAATGAGGCTAACTATCCATTACACTTTTCACCCAGTGAAGGTCACTTTGAAATGTGTGTATGCAGCCTGAGCACTATTTTGCTTCAAAAGGACCAATCTGCACCATTAGTATAATGGTAACGGATTTAAAAATAAACTCATCCTGCTAGCGATGGAAACCTGCGCCACTCCTGAATGACAGACTAAAATTGCTCTTCAATTAAGTAGCTTCCACTTCCTATCCTTTAGTGCGTGGCTTATACCAGTAACAAGGCCTGCCAATAAACAAAAGATTGTAAAAGAGGTCAATGACAATCCATCAAACCTTTTCATTGAAAATTCCGAAACTCTCCACCGAAAACCTGTGTTTGGACACGGAACATCGGCCGAGAAAGGAAAAGAGCCGAGGCTGATGAAGGTTCAGGGTGTTCCATGGTGGCATATTTCGGGAATGAGACAACACACCAACAGTCATCATCTATCATTTTGTGTCACCGATGAACTCTTGTGCTGGTTTTACAACATTAGCAACAGCTTGCATTTATCTCGTGCATACAATGCGGCTGAGGAGTCTCAGAGAGCCTCAGAGGAGCATTACAAAAGTAAATTGGATAACAAACCACATTTAGAGGTGTTAGGGATGCGTTCAGGGGTAGGGCCTTGCCTAGGCAGCTGAAGGCACAGTCAGCAATGGCGGAGCAATTCAAATTGAGGATGCTCAAAAAGGTCAGAAATCTTTTTGAGCAACAGGTATCTTAGGGGGCCGAGGCCATTGTGCAGCTGGAGGAGATGTCAGAGATAGTGAGGGCAAAGCAATGGAGGAATCTGACGAGGACGAGAGTTTTAAGATGGAGTCGTTGCTTAGCTGGATGCCAGTGTAAGGTTAGTAAGCGCACTTGGGGTAATGGCTGAACAGACCTTGGGGCAAGCTAGGACACAACAGCAGAGTTTTGGATTACCTCAAGCTTGTTGAGGGTAGAACATGGGAGGATTGTGTTGGAATAGTCAAGACCATAGAATTTACATGGAATTTACAGTGCAAAAGGAGGCCATTCGGCCCATCGAGTCTGCACCGGCTCTTGGAAAGAGCACCCTACCCAAGGTCCACACCTCCACCCTATCCCCATAACCCAGTAAGGGCAATTTTGGACACTAAGGGCAATTTAGCATGGCCAATCCACCTAACCTGCACATCTTTGGACTGTGGGAGGAAACCGGAGCACCCGGAGGAAACCCACGCACACACGGGGAGAATGTGCAGTCTCCGCACAGTGACCCAAGCCGGGAATCGAACCTGGGACCCTGGAGCTGTGAAGCAATTGTGCTATCCACAATGCTACCGTGCTGCCCATCGGTAAGAAAGGATGAGAGTTTCAGCTGCTGATGTGCTGAGGCAGGGATAGAGTTGGCAGTATTACAGAGGTGGAAAAAGGCAGTCTTAGTGATGGCACTCAATATGCCACTGGGAGCTCCTCTCAGATGCCAAGTACAACACTAAGATTGTGAACAGTCTGGTTCAGCCTGAGACAGTTGCCACGGATAGAGATGGGGTCAGTGGCAGGAAAATGGAGCTGGAGAAAACTTCTGCTCATCCAATATTGGATGTTTGTCAAGTAGCCTGACAATTTAGAGATAATACACTTTCAAGAGAAGCGATGGTTAGGTAGACTGGCTGATGTAAGCGTACAGGTGGATGCTGATGCTTTATTTAAGCATCAGTAACGTTTTAAAAAGTTTTGTTTAAGTATCCTAAAATAAATCAACATGATCTTCAATCTTGACTGTTGTCTGACCCCTATCGACATGTCAGATAATTGGTAACACTCTCCCTTTTGAAGCCTGTGGGTTCAAGCCCCTCTCCAGAGACGTGAGCACAAAAAGTTAGGTTGGCGTTGCATGGCCGTACTGAGGGGGTGCTGTACTGTCAGAGGTGCTGCCATTCTGATCAGATGTTAAAGCAAGGCATGGCCTACTATTTCAAGAATACCCCTAAGATCCCATAGCACTGTTTTAAAGAGCAGTGGAGTTCTCCGCAGTGGTACAGCCAACATTTCCCCCTCAATCAACATCACTAAACTAAGCAGAATATCTAGCCGTTTTCACATTGCTATTTCTGGGAGCTTGCTGTACACAAATTACAACAGTACACTAGTCAGTACACATCAAAAGTTTGTCATTTACTATAAAGCACTTCGGAACTTTCCAGTGTTGTATGAATGCAACGCTTTTCTTGGTTTCTTACGAATGGTCACAGATGCTAGTCTTCAGCCAACTTGACTAGATATCAAGAAGCAGCTGAAAGCCCGGGGATACAGTAAAGGGTAAGCACTCCAACAACATTCCAGCTATAGCACTGATGACGTGCGCTTCAGAACTAGACGCACCGCTAGCCAAGCTGTTCCAGTACAGTTAAAACACTGGCACCTACTCGTCAAAGGGAAGAATTGCCCAAATATGTTCTGTTTACAAAAAGCAGCACAAATCAAATCTGGCTAATTGCTGCCTCTACTCTCCATTATCAGTAAAGTGGTGGATGGTGTCACTGACAATGTTGTCAAATAGCACTTACTCACCAATAGCCTCGACACTGATGCTCAGTTTGAGTTCAAACAGGATCAGTCTGCTCCAGATTTCATAACAGTTTTGGCCCAAAAATGGAGAACAGAAAGAGCTAAATTCAAAAGGTGAGGTGACAGTGACTGCCCATGGCAAGTCAAGGCAGCATTTTACTGTGTGTGGCATCAAAGAACCTGAGTAAGGGCGCTAGCTAACCAAAGAAAATCAGAGTCCGTTCTGAGGTGGGATTAGCCGGGTAATTCCTGGCCCTTATACCACCAGGAATGACGCTGCTAACTAACGGCACTCTGTTGCTATTCCCGGCCCCGACGGAGAATGTTCCCCAAGGCCACACTTTAGCGTCATTTCCTGCACTGAGGAGCTCCTTGCAGCAAGAGATTTGAAAATGGTGTCTGAATCTCTCGACC
Source organism: Scyliorhinus torazame (assembly GCF_047496885.1). Taxonomy (NCBI): domain Eukaryota; kingdom Metazoa; phylum Chordata; class Chondrichthyes; order Carcharhiniformes; family Scyliorhinidae; genus Scyliorhinus; species Scyliorhinus torazame. Next base: position 285,620,332 of record NC_092712.1, on the reverse strand, counting down.
CCCCACTCCGACCTGACCCAGACTATCCCAACGCCCCAACTTGCCTATAAGGGGGTCCTCAGGTCCCACGCACCCCACCTCACACAGGCTGAGCACCTCCTGGGCTTAATGCCTGGTGTGGGAAAAATGCCATCCTGGCACCCTGGCAGTGCTTATGCCAGCCTGGCTGTGCCACCTGGGTATCCTGGCAGTGCCAGGCTTGCACTTGGGTGGCAGCACCATGGTGGCACTGCCAAGGTGCCAGGCTGACAGTGCCAAGATGCTCAGGTGGCACCAGCTGTGCCAGCGTACTACGCTGCTTGGAGACCGACCACCCGGGTGTCGCCAATCGTCTGGGATACCGCAAGCAAGCGCTGTTCCACCTGGTCCCCGTTTGTGGGGACTAATGCTGAATGGCACCTGGCTAGGGTCTCCTTGGCAAGGCTGATAGATGCCGGGTGGCCATTCGATCCAACGTTAGCATAACTAAGTACAACAATGGACGGGACCCAGATCGCCACGTCCCGCAAGATCTGGTTAGATCTCGTGAGGCATAACGGGCGTCGGGAATCCTGGGTGAGGCTTGATAGCTTGGGCTGATAAGTGACAACATTTAAAACACACAATTGCCAGGCAATGACCATTGCTAACAAGAGAGAACCTAATCATCTACCTTTGATATTCAAAATCATTACCATTGGTGAATCACCCACCACCAATAACTATTGACCAGAAACTTAACGGACCCGCTAAATAGGTCAGAGACTGGAAATTCTGTGACGAGTAACTCACTTCCTGACTCCTTAAAGCCGGTCCACCATTTACAAGGCACACTCAGGGGAGTGGTGAACAATCCCCGATTCCTGGATAAGAGCTGCTCCAACAACACAGGAAGCTTGACACCATCCAGAAAAAAAGCAGTCTCCTTGATTGACAGCCCATCCATCACCTCAAATGTTCACGTTCCTCCACACCCAGCACACTGTGGCTGCAGTGTGTAACATCTACAAGATGCACTGCAGCAACTTGTTTAGGGTATTTGTGGCTATTGTCCCTCTAAGGGCAGCACAGCTGAGTCAGGGTCACCTGATTTGGTCACCAATTGGAACTCAGAGTGGGTAATCACCCCAGGGGGTGCAGTCCCCTCTTTATGTTCAATACTCCTAGTTTCTTTTGAAGTCTTTAGTTTCTGTGTCTCTTACGATGGGAATCCCTCATGTTCTTACTGGACATGTACATCGCACATGAAACCTTCACTTCTGTTGTCTTAACTTCAGCCAAACCCTTTTGGCTTCACTATTGACCAGGTCTGTCCCCGGTGAAGTGTTGACTTATTTCCATTCTGAAATACGCTCATTGTCCTTTTGGGTCTTTCATTGTCTCCTTCTGGGGTCTTCTTTTGCCCACTTTCTGGGATCACCTTTTGTCTCTTCTTTGAGGTCTTTGTTGTTTCCTCTTTGAAGTCTTTGCCACCGATGGATCTTTTTTGAGAGTTGCCCTCCATTTGTAGTCTGTCTTTTGCCTTTTGGGGGGGGGGGGGGGGGGTCTTCAATTGCCTCCTATCTGAAGTCTTGAATTGCATCTTCTTTGAGGTCTTTGTTGCCTATTGACCTTTTTTAAGGGTTGCCCTTTATTTGGGGTCTTCATTAATTGTCCATAGGCGTCTGTTCCTTCTTGTGGTTTCAGTTTTAAGTGCATTGCCACTTGAGATATATATCTCTTTAAGGGTATTGCCGCTTTAAGACTGTGTAGTGATCTTTTTTCCCCCACAGAGGCTGTTGCTGCTCGGATACAGTTGGCTTCCCTATGCAGATGTATTTTGCAATAAATGTATCAATGCAGGTTCAGAGTGTTTCAGGCTTTTTCTATTTTTTTTTACTCTCAAAGCTTCTTTCTAGTGCCAACCTTTATTTTTAAGCTTTTGAACTTTTAGCGGCAGCAATTCTTTGCCTTTTATCCAAATTCCTTCTTTTTAAAATTGAAGCCAAAGCTCTTCGAGTTGTCAGCTCCACATGGCCATCTTCTCTTGTTTTTTCACTGTGTGTGTTTCATTATTAAAACTTTGACTCTCCGGCCAATTTTCCAGGTTTGTTTTTCTACGTCTGTTTTTCAGTTTCTTGAATGCACTGAGCATCTTGTAACTGTCCATCTTTTCTGATTTTACGTTATTCAGGGTCTGCAGTACCTCAATATGTCAAATGGGTCTATTCGCCCAAAGAGAGGTGTTCTGGTGAGTACATAGGAACTTAGGAATTAGGAGCAAAAGTAGGCAATTCAGCCCTTCGAGCTTGCACCGCCATTCATTCAGATCATGGCTGATCTCTTCCTGGTCTCAAATCCACATCCCTACCTTTTCCCCATATCCCTATAACCCAGTTTTTAAAAATCAGAAATATATCTATCTCCTTCTTGAAACCATTTAATGACTTAGATTTCATTGCATTATGCGACAGTGATTTCCACAAATTTGCCGCCCTCTGCGAGAAATAGTTACTCCTCACCTCAGTCCTAAATCTACCGCCTCCCAACCTATAACTGTGACCCTCTCGTTCTAGATGGCTAAACAAGGGTGAACATTTGGTCTTTGTTTTGTAGCCATCTGGGATGGCCACTTACAACTAGGGACAGAGAAACTCGCAAAGCCTAGCGGGTAAAATGGACAAGGCAAGACTCAGGCAGGCTCAGTGCCTGAAATGGATATTTGCAACCAAGACGTCCAGATGGTATAAAAACTCCGACCAATTAGCATGGTAATGGGGCCGATTAGCATTCGATGGCCCATCTTCACCAGAACAAAGGACTGGTACTCAAGTGACCACTGCAGTCCCAGACATTTCGGCACCACTCCCTGTTCAGGGGAAGCGGCAACAACAGGGTCAGTGACCGCTTGGGACACGCCCAGCCATCCAGATCCCCGCCCACTTATTGGTTAGGAATCGAACAGAGTGATCAGGGATCACCCAATTAGTGGGGCCCAAACTGAAGGACCGCCCAAAAGAGCACGAAAACCCCCAAGTATAAGAAGAAGGGTTCGCCATATGTTCGTCCTCTCTTGGACCTGGTACCCCGGTCACGGCCATCTCCAATTGCAGCAACAACAGAAGCAAGTTCAAGTTCAACGCTCGCTACCAGACGGATGAGCCTAGCTGAGCAGCAGTTGCTCCTTCAGACTTGATAGATCCAAAATCGAACAGCGGCAACTGTTTCTCTGACCTAAGCCGGGTGCCCAAAGTTAAGTACAGATTGTTTTAGTCGATAGCTGTAGTTAAATAGGAGTGTTTATATTGCATGACTAATTGTGTGTAAATAAAGTACCCTTGACCTTGAACTAACAAACTGGTGTTTGATCGATAGCCGGTTGAACCCTGTAGTGGTATCATTCGATACCTGGCGACTCTGAGTATTAGAACATAGATATCAAAAAAAGGAGGGCAAATTCACTGATTGCCATAATTGGAACAGAGCCATAGGAAAAGACAGAGGAAAAGAAACCCACAACAGTTATTGGCGACACCTGACGGGATTCGACCCAGAAGTGACTGTGTCACTCCAAGAGAACCCACAAAAGTGTTTGAATTAGAATCCAAATTTGGCAAAGTAAAAGAAACCACAAGCGAAACCAGTATCGACCAAACCTCCAGAATTCGGAAGTGTGTAATTTGCATGCGTACTAACAAAGGGATATAAGGTAAACTCGGTAGATTTTGTTGCGTGAAACTTTCGGGAGTTGCGTAAACTGGAAAATAGCTTGAGCCGTACCCGTGTTTTCACCACTTCTTTATTCCCCCTTGTTCCAAATTTCCGGTAGACAGAAGTAATTGTAGGGATGGCCATGAAGGCAATGGAACGCCTTATGCATCCACAAGAGCCCGAGGTTGCAGCGACCCATAGATCAGAACAGTGTCCCGTATGGGAAGAAGAGATTAGGAAGTGCCTAAAGGGGAAAGGATGGCCCATATGGTCGGAATTTTGCGCAAATGAAGAAACAGGTCCTGGCAGCATAGGACAGACTTGGTGGGACAGCCTGACCGAGATTCACAAGAAAAGTTTAAGCAAGGTTCGTAAGCCGATGCCAATCGTGTCCTGTCTGGCACAATCGTGAGGCACAGAGGAGGTCGTGAGGACGCTCCGTAAGCAACTTGAGGAGAAGGAGAGAAGTAGAGAGGGAGATAATAGTGAAAGCGAGAGATTAAATGTGCAGCTCCGGGAGCAGTTAGCGGCGAAGGACAAGGAGATGGATGATATCAATAGGGCACATCAATCTTGTCTCGCCCACCTTAGCAGTTTCCAAATTCAGTATGATAAGGCCTACCAGGACACGCAACATGCTGTAATGGTAAGAGAAGAAACAGAGAACCAGGTAGAACAGTTGAGGAAACAGTGCGATGATTTGAAGGCAGCCCTCTGAGCACTCCACAGTTCCACCACGGAACAGAGGCAGAGTTCGGTGGATCATGCCAAGTGCAGGCAGCAAATTGCAAAGTTGCAATCCCTGCTATCTGTTCAGAATGGGTTCAGAGACATCTTTGGCCCACAGTTAGATCAGGAAGACGACCCCGATTGGCAGGAACTCAGTGAAACGGCCCAACGGTACGTGAGTGAGACCGAAAATCAAAATAAAGCCCCCCAGGCCCTGAAAAGAAAAGCACCCGCACCACCGACTGCACAGGCAGCACCCAACCCAATGAACCCCATCACTATGCAGCGCAGGGTCATCACGGAAGACCAACCCGATTTTGTGTATACAACCCCATTAACCATCACTCAGTTGAGAGATGCCCACGATAAGATAGAGACTTTCCACGCCACCTCAGACCCACACCACTTTTTCGAACTAGTAAAGCAACAGACCCTCATGTATGGTTTAGATGAAAAGGAAGAGGTAAAGCTCATAGTTATGTGCCTTGACCCGTCAGTTAGTTCAGCCCTCCCGACCCACAAAATGTAGGAGGAGGTAGCCTCCAAGAGATGAAAACAGCCATTTTAGATGCCATTGGCTATAATAGAGGAGATCCGGTAGCAGGACACAACCTGTGCCGACAGAAAAAGGGAGAGCATCCAACAGCGTTCGCTGGACGCCTTTCGATCCATTTTACTGCGGTATTTGGTGAATTAGCCCGCACCCAGTTATCAGCAGACAATACGGCCAAATGGACCCTTACGCTAGTATTCCACGCCACAGAGGCAGGACAGAAGGAATGTGCCAGTTACGACCCCTCAGACCCGGCACACAATGAAGTGTGGGTTCTGAAGCACTTATCGAGAGCTTGGGAACAGTCCGTACACAGAAAGACAGAGCAGGAGAGAGTAGACGCCACAATGAATCCAGTATGGGTCAATGAAGGCAGAGGTACAGCGCAGCACACCAAGACACAGGAATGTTATAATTGCGGACACGAAGGACATTATGCCCGAGAATGCAATGCGCCCCTGAAGCAGCAAAGGAATCAGCACACAACCGCCCCCCCCCCCCTCCACCCCCCCCACCAGAAACAATGCCAGACCCATCCACAGTGTTAGCGCCTGACCAGATAATTCGGCCATGAACGGCACCGATTGACGGTGTTCGGGCTCCCCAACTTGGGTCTGCGATACGCTTTGGGATAAGTCCGGAAGACCAGTAGTTGCAGGCACAGTCCGGGGACACCCCGTTGAGTTCCTTTGGGACACAGGAGTGTCCCGAACCACGCTAAACTCCTCCACCATGTACCAGAGTGAGATATAGCCCACTACGGACACCATTACCCTTAGTGGCGTTACAGGTCACCTCCAGCAGGGATACATCACAGCCCCTGTGGATGTACAGCTTGGCAATATTAAAACAAAACACTCGGTCGTTTTAGTAGATTTACCCCAGGCAACAGAACACATCCTGGGCATAGATTTCATGAGTACACACAACCTTTTGTTCGACCCAGTTAATAGATGTATATGGAAAATGGCTAGAAAAGCGCGAGCCCCCGCCACACTCACAGTAGGAGATCATGCCCGTAGAATCAGCTCATAGGAGAGTACAGGTTTGATCCACAAACCATTACCACAGACAAAGCGGTTAGAGAGGTCATGAAAAGACATAAAGCAGCGTTTGCACAGCACAAGCACAACTGCGGCAAAATCCCAGGAGTGGTTAACATTACGGTCCCGATCCGAAGCCACAGAAACAGTACGGCTTCCCACATCAAGCCGAGGGAGAGATAGCCAAGATAATCCAAAGTTTATTAAATCAAGGTGTGATTGGACCCGTAGCATCGACGAATAATGCCCCGATTTGGCCAGTAAGGAAACCAGACGGTTCATGGCGACTAACCATTGATTATAGGGAATTGAAAAATGTGACTCCCCTAGCAGCTCCCACCGATGCCACGAGTCCCGAGACCATGTTAAGACAGGGACTCCAGTCAAAGTTTTTCACGGTACTGGACATCAGCAATGGTTTTTGGTCCATACCACTGTACAAAGCATGCCAGTATAAATTTACGTTCACTTTCCAGGGACAGCAGTATAAGTGGATGTGCCTTCCACAACTCCCTCTCCATCTTTCACAGACAATTGGCAAATGGCTTATCTAAATTTTCCCACCCTGAATGCCTTGTTCGGTATGTGGACGACTTGCTCCTACAGACTGACACCAAGGAAGAGCACATTTCGCTTTTTTCTGAATTATTAGAACTACTCACTACGATTGGATGCAAAATTAGCCCCAAGAAAGCCCAAATCCTCCAGGAAAAAGTCACATATTTAGGTACAGCCATCATGCATGGGAAACGTGTAATAGAACATAAACGCATAGATTCCATTGTAAAATTGCCCTTGCCCCAAAACGTTACAGCACTCCGGTCATTTTAGGACTGGTTGGATATTGTAGAAACCACATAGACGGTTTCACCACGAACGCAGCCCCAATTTCCGAGCTCCTAAAGAAACAGGCCCCATGGAAATGGCTTCCACAGCACATGGATGCTGTGGATGCGTTGAAATGCGCCCTGCTCACAGCCCCCACTTTGCAAGCCCCAGATCCACACTCCCCATACGCGATAGAGGTACCCATAGCGACCACCGATTGAACCCTTTCGGCTGTACTCCTGCAGGAAAGACACGATCGTTTAGGACCCGTAGCCTGTGCCTCACAAGTCTTAGGTCCAGTGGAACAGGGATTTTCCGCCTGCCAAAGGCACCTGTTAGCAGTTTTCTGGATGGTACAGTACTTCTCGTACATAACCGGACTTAACCCAGTGACTATTTTGACCGAGCAGACCCCGACACAGCTTTTATTGGACGGCAGACTAAATGACAGCACAGTAAGCCAAATTCGAGCAGCGCGATGGACCCTACTCCTACAGGGACGCGACATCACCGTAAAACGGACAAAAACGTTTCTGGCCGATAATTTGCACAATGTAGGAACCCCACATGAGTGCGAGATCATAGCCCCCAAGCACAGCACAGGCCCCTTTGTTCCCAAGACGGTACCAAAGAAGAAAGGTACCCGACCATAGGCGACCCAGCCCACAGACAAAGCATTGAGAATTTACGTAGATGGCTCCTCCACAGTCCTTGATGGAAAAAGGATCACAGGATGTGGGATTTACGTAGAGGACGCGGAAGGACGCGCTTTAGAAGAAATTGCTTTAAAGTTTCCTGGACACTTAGGTTCGCAGGCAGCCGAGTTAGCAGCCATCGCTTACATTGTCCAGCACCCCGATTCGTTCCCGACCCCAGCAGACATATATTCAGTCAGTTTGTACGTCTGCAACAGCCTAACAGAATTCCTACCCCTGTGGGAATCGAGAGGATTTATTTCCGCCGATGGAAAACCTCTACCCTCAGCCCCACTGCTCAAACATATCCTTCAGTCAGCGAAAGGCAGGAAATATGGCATTGTTAAAGTACAAATTCACCACCGTTCCTCCCCACCCGGTAACGTGAAAGCTGACGCCCTAGCGAAGGCAGGCTCACAACTTGGCCACTTTTGGCAACCCCCCGAGAGTGCCCCAGGACACGCAGTTCAGGTCTCACAGACAACATCCACGACTTAGCCCAGGCTCAGAAGGAGGACGAGGCATTGAAGAAAATTTTGAAAGGAAACTTCCCAGCTCCCTAGGAAAAGTTTAGGAATTCTTTAATGATCCATGAGGGAATCGTTTTAAAAGATGGCATTTATGTAGTCCCCACCCAGGACAGGAATGAAATAATTTGTAAGTTCGATGACGGACATGGACACCAAGGGATTGAATCCACCCTTGCCCACCTCAGACCTCTCCGCTGGTGGCCTGATTTAAAAACCGACGTATCCCATTACGTTGAAAACCGCTTGATTTGTGCACAGAACAACCCGGATAGATAGGCGAAAAAATCCCAGCTATCACACACCCGTGGACAAACCTTCAGTTAGATTATATTGGACCCCTCCCCCCCTGCAGAAATGGATACAAATATGTGTTGGTGGTAATCGACACATTTAGGAAATGGGTCGAAGCTTTTCCCTCGAGAACAAATACAGCCAAGGCCACGGCAAAGATCTTAACCAACCAAATTTTTACTAGATGGGGACTCCCCCGTAGTATTGAGTCGGACCAAGGTTCGCACTTTACAGGCAGGGTTATGAAAAATGTTATGACAATTTTTGGTATTAAGCAAAAGTTCCACATTGCCTATCACCCGCAGTCCAGCGGCATTGTGGAACACATAAATCGGACACTAAAGACCACACTTAGAAAAATGGTGCAGCAGCATAACACGACATGGGACACAGTGCTCCTATTCGCACTGATGTTTATTAGAAACACGGTGTCGAGTTCGACAGGTTACACCCCCCATACCCTAATGACCGGACGACCCATGAAGGGTACCGCGTGTTTATTTGGACTTGATTTGGCCAGCCCCGCAGTCACCGCCCTGACCCATGAGAAAGCGGTCCAACACATGGTGGAAAATATTAAAGCAGCACAGCTCGCTTCAGCTGCTCGACTAGGCGCTAAACAAAAGCCGAATAAGGCCTGCTTTGATAAGACAGTGCTACAGACAGAGTATACAGTCGGACAGCAAGTGATGATCACCTTATACAACCCCAGCTCATTCCTCTCCCCTAAATTTGCAGGACCCTATTCAATCTCGGACAAAGTAAGCCCCTCAGTTTATAAAATCACGTATCCGAATGGAACATCAGGATGGTTACATATAAATCAGCTTAAGGTTTATGGAACACAGTGCAGCCACTCGCACCACCTCTCGTTGGCGATGGCAGACAACGAGGATCTGCCCACTGACAACCCAATTCCCCCCTCCCCCAGCAGCAGCAGCACGTCCACAGACAGGACCTTGACCCCGCCCCCAGGGTCAAATTTCACGCTGACGCTCGATTCGGCTGCTAGCAACAGCGACAGCACAACTGAAGCCCTGAGAGACCCGAATATTGCACACACAGACCAGGCCCCAGTCACTACAGCCCCAAAGACACCGACCAGGATATGTTCAGCCCCTTTGAGACAATTTATTTGCCCACACCGGACCCTGACCCACCACCCAACGATAGCGACACCCCTCTTGCCCAGACCGCCCTACGGAACATGAAACAATGGCACCATCATAATTCCTGTCACCTGTCACGGAATGATGAAATGGACCCCACATCGGCGCATGCCGTGTTAGCATGCAAACTCCACACACGAGTTTGGCACCCGGGAGATAGTGATGACTCCGAGTCTGACTCCCACCATGGTAACCCCTTTGAAACCCTTTTCGGATTGGAACTTTGAGGTGTCCAAATGATGAGAGAAAGGAACCGATTGAGATTTACGGAGTCCTATACTCTGATGGAACCTGCCCGCTTTTCTTGTTTAGTTTGTTTTAAATGTTGTTTGTTCTCTCTTGTATGAGTTTGTGTGTCGGCCTCTCGGACACTTTCTTGATAGTCATAATTACTCTTCTGACGCCACATGGCAGTTAAAGAAACAAGTTTGTTGGAGCCCATATATTTACAAATTCTTACCGCTCTTGGAAGGTCACTCAGGCAGTGGAGTAACGGCACTTATCCCCGCCCTGCCTGAGGACCCCCAATACATTTGGTCAGCCAAGCTCGGGTAGTGGAGTAACGGCACTGGTCACCGCCCTACCCGGGGATTCCACCCATTCTTGCCCTGCTGCGGCTCATACGCACCCCATTCGGAGAATTGTTTTCGAAACTCTTTTGCTGTTCTTTTTCATTCCTGTGGTTTAAAGAATGCATTTTGCCACAACTTTTGCCCCCTTCCGGCGACCCTTCGGTTGCTACCCCTCACCTACTATTTACACGTCAGAATCACTTGGTTGGAAAAACGAGTTTGCAGAGGACGGAGAAATTGTCCGCCCACTCAGCCCATCAAACACAGGCTGCGAGAGTGCTCGCACAGAACTTTTCCGGATGTCTTGTCTCCAAAATCATTGTTTAAAAAAAAATGAGGGAGTCGCATATGGTGACGATTCTAATAAGAAATTGATGTTAAGGAGAAACAGACAGACAAACAAGATATTAAGCAACAAGATAATAACAGATATTATGCTTGTTCCCCTAGGAAGATACGAAGATACTTACAGATGGAGAAAAGCCTGAACAAGATGAAGACGACCCTTATGATCTACGCCATGATTGTCGCTGGAAAAGTACAGTTGCGCGCATTACCCACCTCTACCCCCCTCACCACACAGGCCCCAAACACGACTACTCAACACAACACCCCCAGTCCGGACACTACACCACACGTAGACCCAGCCACCGATACCCCCACATGGTGTGAGAATCTTGTTAAATGGTACTCCCTGTCCTACACAGTGGAAGCCTTACTAGTGATAGCCATATTGTGCAGTACCATCCAGACAATCAGATTGCGGAAATGGAGAAGGAGAGCCTCCCAGCCTCCCTCCCTCCTGTATACACCTTTAGAGCCCCTTTCCTCGGACTCCAGCAAACCCCACACTCTTTCTGAACCTTTCTCTTTAATAAATTCCACGGTTGTTGATTCGTTAATAAAGCTTATTTTTCTGTGTATGAATGTTAGTGTGAAAAATAAATGTGATGCTGCTAGTGGACTTTTGTATTGTAAGATAAGTTCTTTGATTGTTAAATAGCAGCATGAGTGTAGTCTAGTTAGAGATTGTTAGAGGTTCCCCTTTTATAATTTATAAGGAGAATGGAATATAGGATTGAATGTTAAATGGCCCCTTAGGAATTTTTAGATATGTGTTGTATTAGGGAAATTTAGGTAAATGTTTTTGACCCATAGGACAGAGTAGGGTAGAACCTGTCCTTGATTGAATGTACCCAGCATTTCAGAGAACAGTAGAAGACCCAGTATTGTGATCCTTCATGCTTCAGGTTGAGGATCAAGAGGATGGAGTGTAGCCATCTGGGATGGCCACTTACAACTAGGGACAGAGAAACTCGCAAAGCTTAGCGAGTAAAATGGATAAGGCAAGACTCAGGCAGGCTCAGAGCCTGAAATGTATATTTGCAAGCAAGAAGTCCAGACAGTATCGAAACCCCAACCAATTAGCATTTTGATGGCCCATCGTCACCAGAACAAAGGACTGGTACTCGAACGACCGGTACAGTCCCAGACATTTCGGCGCCACTCCCTGCTCAGGGGAAGCGTCAACAACGGGGTCAGTGACCGCTTGGGACACGCCCAGCCATCCAGATCCCCGCCCACTTATTGGTTAGGAATCGAACAGAGTGATCAGGGATCACCCAATTAGTAGGGCCCAAACTGAAGGACCGCCCAAAAGAGCACGAAAACCCCCAAGCATAAGAAGAAGGGTTCGCCATATGTTCGTCCTCTCTTGGACCTGGCACCCCAGCCACGACCATCTCCAATTGCAGCAACAACAGAAGCAAGTCCAAGTTCAACACTCGCGACCAGACGGATGAGCCTAGCTGAGCAGCAGTTACTCCTTCGGACCCGATAGATCCAGAATGTTTCTCTGACCTAAGCCGGGTGCCCAAAGTTAAGTACAGATTGTCTTAGTCGATAGGTTAGTTAACTAGTCGTGTTTATATTGCATGACTAATTGTGTGTAAATAAAGTACCCTTGACCTTGAACTAACAAACTGGTGTTTGGCTCTTTGATCGATAGCCGGTTGAACCTTGTGGTGGTATCATTCGATACCTGGCAACTCTGAGCATTAGAACATAGATATCAAAAGAAAGGAGGGCAAACTCACTGATTGCCATAATTGGAAGAGAGCGATTGGAAAAGACAGAGGAAAATAAACTCACAACAGTTTACTTTGTCAATCCCATTTAGTATTTTATATACCTCGATCAGATCCCCTCTCATCCTCCTAAACTCCAGAGAGCACAAGCCAAACTGTGTACTCTCTCCTTATTTGTCAACCCTTTCATCCCCAGAATCAATCTGGTGAACCTCCTCTGAACTTCCTCCAATGCCATCACATCCTTTCTCAAATAAGATGATCAAAATTGGACACAATACTCCAGATGTGGTCTCAGCAACACCCTATACAATTGCAACAACATTTCTCTACTTTTACACTACAGTCCTTTTGCAATAAATGCTCACATTCCATTTGCCTTTTTAATTACATACTGTGCCTGCATACCAACGTTCTGCGATTCATGAACAAAGACGCCCAGATCCCTCTGCCCAGACACATTTTGAATCTGCTTTCCATAGTTTCATCGGATAGTTTTCATAGAGATTCTTTCTAATCCCCCTCTCAATCCCTGTCACATCTAAACCCTCCTGACAAGGACTCTCACCCGCTTCTATTGTCAGCCGCAGCCGTGCTTGGAAGGGTTTGCAGGTTGACACACTCAACCTGTTTGTAATAGTATGTCTAAGCAATTCTGTATGTTAACATGTTAGACCTCCAACCAGCAGCTGGCAGTAGAACTACACCATGTGATACTGCAACCTCGAGGAGTCTGGGTGAGGAGATGTTATGGATAATTGTGTTTAGTATTAGCTCTTCTATTCTAGTTGTTAACAGTTTACAGTTTGTTGGCAGTATTAGTATTGTTTTCTACCCACATTATTGTAATTTAATAAATCTTATCTCGTCATGAACTGGACGTTCCTTGGTGCACCGACTCAATCATTGCAACGCACTAGAATGTAACACTGTTTGGCCACATTAATAATAGTAATCACTTATTGTCACAAGTAGGCTTCAATGAAGTTACTGTGAAAAGTCCCTAGTTGCCACATTCCGGCGCCTGTTTGGGGAGGCCTGTACGGGAATTGAACCTGCGCTGCTGGCCTTGTTCTGCATTACAATCCAGCTGTTTAGTCTACTGTGCTAAACCAGACCCCTTATGAGCACTTCTTCCTTGGTCATCCCTCCTGGGTGGGACTTGAACCCAGAGCTTCAGGCTCAGAGGCAGGGGCTCCACCCACTGCACCACAAGACCTCCTTGGTCAATGAAACCTACATCTTAATTGTATTCTTCAATCCCCCTCCTTGCATTGAGAGGAAGTCTAAAAAGCCCAGCATCGTAAGCTTTATATCAATGTGGTCATTGCCTGTCAATTCTATTCTCAGGAGCAAAATCAGCAGTGTGGCTCCCCATAACCTTTTGCCGCCACGCTGTGTGAAATGCTGTCTCTCACCTGCTGCTCTGAACTTTAAAGCAAAGTTCCTGCTGGCGGATTCCACTTCAGCTGCCAGGCAGGTGATCTGTGTTTACCCATGTGCTCGGCAAGTGGAAGCTTTTCAGCAACCCCTCGCACTTCTCATTCTTCCAGCAGGCTGCTTAGTCTTTTTCCCTGGGTTCCGCTGTGGGCAACCTGTCCTGCCAACTGCGCAGAATAGAGGATGCCTAACCTGTCCCATTTGAAAATAGAAAGGAGGTTTACTCTGTGTGTTGTTCTGGACGAGGCTTTTTTTTAGAAAACGGCAAATTAATGTTCTGTTACCCTATTTCTCGAAACAGAAATCACTGAACTACAGACCGGCTTAAAATAATTGAATGTTTCTTGGATGAAGTAGAAGTACAAGACAATTAACACTTATAATGGTGCCTGTGACGGCACTAACTTATACTTATACTAACCTTTTGTACATGTGTTAAGATAAAGATGGAAAAGCTCATTGTGAACAATAGTGTAGCCTGTGATTTATGGCCTAAAGCTGCCAGCCTTGTGCATTTCGAGTTCCCTGGTAAATCCCCAAAGGGAATCCCAACTGCTGCTCTTCTCAGTCCTGGATTAATGATAGTTTTCTTTGGGTGAGAAGGTTGTGGGTTGAAGCCCCTGCCCAGATATTTGAGTGCATAATATAGGCTGACAGTCCAAAATTAATCAATACACTGTTGGAAGTGCTGCCTTGTGACAAGATGTTAAACTAAGGCTCTGTCTGCCCTCTCAGCTGGATATCAAAGAACCCGTGGCAATATTTTGAAGAAGAGGAATGCAGTTCTCCCCTGTGTCCTGACCGATATCTAATTAACACTGAAAATAAAGATTTATCTGGCTATCAGCACATTGCTGCTGTAGGATCTTGCTGTGCTTCTGTGTTTCCTACGTTGCCCTTTTAAAAAATCATTCCACTTTAATGTCGGTCAGTTAATGGGGTCGGCATACAGGTTTAGTGAGGAGTTTGGTTTTAATGTTGTTTCCCAATGGGTCTGATTGAGGGTCACCTGACCTGATCGGTGCCATTTTGGAGTGGCCTGTCCTGCTTGATGGCCCTCCCCTTCGCTGCCAACCTCCCCTCTCATCAATATCCTTGTTGCTATCGAGCCTTCCTCTCGCCAACCCTCTCACTCACCACAGACCTTCCATAGAATCCCTATGTGCAGAAGGAGGCCATTTAGCCCATCAAGTCTACACCGATCCTCTGAAAGAGCACCCTACCTAGGCCTAGTCCCCCGCCCTGGCTCCATAACCCTACATAAGCTGCATATCTTTGGACTGTGGGAGGAAACCAGAGTACCCGGGGGAATCAATGCAGCTACAGAGAGAGCGTGCAAACTCCACACAGACACTCACCCAAGGCCGGAATCGAACCTGGGTCCTTGGTGCTGTGAGCCAGCAGCGCTAACAAAAAAAAACAGCAGCCCATTATTCAAAATATTCAATCCCGGGCCTTCTCAGGGTGTATTCGAGGATCGACTTTTTTGTCGGAGGAAGGTGTTGCTGGCTGGGGTAAAGAAGGCGGAGTACTCAGCGGTCATGATATTGGATCATGCACTGCACTGGATGGATGTGGTCCTGGAGAAGGGGCCGGCCAAGAGGCCGGTGTGAAGGCTGGATGTGGGCTTGTTGACAGGCAAACCTTTGCATTAAGGTGGGGAGGGTGCTGGAGGAGTATGCGGAGTTTAATCAAAATGGGGAGGTCTCATCATCGGGGGTCTGGGAGGCATTGAAGATGGTTGTGAGGGAAGGAATCATCGCATTTAAGGCGAAGGTGGATAGGGAGGTGTGGGAAGAGCAGCAGCATCTAATAGAGGAGACTTTGGGGGTGAATGGAAGATATGCGGAGGATCCGGAGCCAGGGCTGTTGGTGGGGAGGAAGGAGTTGCAGGCGAAGTTTGACCATCTGTCTACTAGTAGGAAGGTTCAGCAGTTGAGGTGAGCGTGGGTGTTTGTGTATGAGTTTGGTGAGAAGGTCAGTCACTTGCTGATGGGGCAGCTCCACTGGCAAGCAGCAGCGAGAGAGATAGGGATGGGATAGGAGGGGTGGTGGTGGCTCTGGAGCAGGTCAACAGGGTGTTTGCGGACTTTTATATAAGTCAGAGCCACCGGGAGGGTGAGTCGGGGATGAGGTGGTTTTTGAAGCGGTTGAGTGAGCAGAGGTGGGGGAGGTGGAATGGGCCAGATTAGAGGAGCCATTAGGTCTGGAGGAAGTGAAAGTAGCCATAGGGAAGATGCAACCGGGTAAGGTGCCGGGGCCGGATGGGTTCCCAGTGGAGTTTTATAAAATGTTTAAGGACCTGTTGGCGCCACTGATGATGGAAATGTTTGAGGATGCGATGGCAAAGGGGGGGGGGGGGGGGTGGGTCCAGGAGACTATGGGGCAGGCATCTGTTTCATTGTGACTGAAAAAGGATAAGGACCCAGTGGAGTGTGGGTCGTATAGGCCCATTTCTCTGCTGAATGTGGATGCCAAGATATTGGCGAAGGTGCTGACAGTAAGGCTGGAGGGGTGTCTTCTGAAGGTGGTGGGGGAGGATCAGACGGGATTATCAAGGACAGGCAGCTGTCATCGAACGTGCGGCGGTTGCTAAATGTGGTGCTTTCTCCGGCAGGGGGAAGGGAGTTCATAGAATCTTAGAATTTACAGTGCAGAAGAAGGCCATTCAGCCCATCGGGTCTGCACCGGCCCTTGGAAAGAGCATCCCCTAAGTCCAGGATTCCACCCTATCCCCATAACCCAGTAATCCCACCTAACCCTTTGGATGCTAAGGGAAAATTTATCAAGGCCAATCCACCTAACCTGTACATCTTTGCACTGTGGGAGGAAACCGGAGCACCTGGAGGAAACCCACGCAGATACGGGGAGAAAGTGCAAACTCCACACAGACAGTCACCCGAGGCCAGAATTGAACCTAGAGTTGTGAGGCAGCAGTGCTAACCACTGTGCCACCGTGCCTCTTAAGAGGTGATGGTAGCGTTGGACGCGGGGAAAGCATTTGACAGAGTGGAGTGGAGGTATCTGTTCACGGTACTGGATAAATTTGGGATTGGACATAAGTTTGTGGTTTGGGTAAAATTTCTATATAAGGGGCCGACAGTCATGTGTGGATGAATAAGTAGCAGTTGGAGTATTTCCCGCTCTTCTGGGGAATGAGGCAGGGATGCCCCATGGCCCCCTCTTGTTCGCATTGGCGATGGATACCTTGGTGTTTGTGCTGAGTTGCGCGGGATTCTGGGGGAGGATATTGAGGAGGGGGGGTTGGTTGGAGCATAGTGTGTCTCTGTATGCAGATGATTTGCTGCTATACATCACAGACCCGGGCTCTTCGGTAAGGGACGTAATGAAGCTGATAGGGCTATTTGGGGTGTTTCAGGGTATAAATTGAATCTAGAGAAGAGTGAGTGTTTTGGCGTTTCTCCTTCGGGTGGAGGGGGGGAATTGGAGGGGTTGCCATTTAGGGTGGCGACAACACACTTTAGGTACTTGGAAGCGCAAGACTGGCCGAAACTCCATAGGCTAAATTTCACAAGCCTGGTAGGGAAGATGAAGGAGGATCTGGGGAGATGGGATAGTCTCTCGTTGTCGTTGGCTGGCCAGGTACATATCGTCAAGATGAATATTTTGCCACGGATTTTGTTTCTGTTCCTGTGTCTGACGGTCTTTTTTTCCAAAAGCATTTTGCTGAGGCAATTCGCCGGGCCGCGATTCTGTCGAGTTGGGGGGGACCGGAGAATCGGAAATCGGCGTCAACGACGATTTTGGCGTCAGAGCCGATTCTCCGGCCGATCGCGTTTTGCGATTTCGGCTCGATGTCTCGGAGAATCCCGCCCCTAGTTGCTGGCAAGGATTGTGGCGGGGCGGGGGTTGTGGGACTCGGCTTTGGTTTTGTTTTGTTTGTGTAAAAATGATAAAAATGTTGAATAAAAATATTTCTTAAAAAAAAAAGTATTTCTTTGACTTGTGCTTTGGAATATCCTGGATATCTTGAAAGGCACCCTATTAATTCACCGTATGCAATATATTTTTTTTGTCAGCTGCTGCTCCTCAACATGTCATCAGAGAAGAGAACACACCAACAAGTCCTGTTAACCCCCAAATCCATTTAAAAAAAACTCAGAAATGCAGCAAATATCCAGCAGGTCAGTCCTTATTCAAGAGAGAAAGGTTGCTTAATGTTGTCTGTGTGGCCTTTACATTGCCAGCATTTTGATTTTCATTTATTGATGGCCTTTCTTCTAACCTTTACCATAAAATGTAAGCACTAAAGTATTATTTACACATGCAATGACTTACAAAAAGATAATGAATTGAAGTTAAAGTAAGAATAACTCTATGTACTTTGAGTTCAGATGTGATTTGGAGCAGAATTGTGCGGAGAGTTGAAGCAATATGATATGAAGTCACCTCCCACCATACAGGATTCTGGTAATATTCCACCCTTCACCGTGTGATTCCCCAGCTAAGACACAGCCTGTTTGATTTAAATTCTACTTCAGCATTATGAGGAAGGAATGCTCTTCATGGACAAATGTGACGGTGTCGCACATTGGATTCTAACCCTATCCGCTCGCTTTTGGGAACTGGCCACTGATCTATCTCAGACTGACAAGCTGAAGGTCTCCTTCCTTTGACAGCTCTCAGGGCATTAAGTGAAATGTGTTTGGCAACTTCGATCCAGCTCAACACTAACAGACAAGAAACCGCAGCCCAGGATAGCCTACAACTCAACGTGAACTGGCACTAATCTGCCAATCGCCCCATGCTCATTAAGAGTTCAGTAATATTAGAACTATAAAACACCTCAAGGGTATAAGGCAGCAGGGGTCCATCTGTTCCATCAACCTATTATCCTAGGAGCTGTATTCAATGTGTATGTCATCAAGCCACTTATCCTGTTACATCATAAACAGATCTATGCTACTTGGCTTCATAAACTTCCCGAGCAAACTAATCCAAAGACTCTCCACTTTCTCAGTAAAATATTACCAGAGCCAAATAGAGAGAGCTATACTTCTCATCTGACTGCATTCTAACTCACCTGGGAGCACTGAATTGGCTGCAAAGCACGATGGGACAGGCTAAGGTCATGGAAGGCGTAAGGTAAATTCATGCCTTTCAGTCTGGGAGTACTTGATACCGGTGACCAAAGAAGAAAGCATGACCACATGTCCTGTACAACATCTCACCCCTCAAATGCAAAATCCTATAAGAATTGTGAATAAAAATGTACAGATGGCCATTGTAAAATGATATACTTTTCCAAAAATTATTCTGAAGGTCAGACGTAGCAGCATTACATTAATATAGAATAAGATGGCATAAAAGGGTGGTTAGGTACTTAAGGTACTAGTGAACGAATTGCTAATCACCGCACAGAACCCAATTTGTGCTTCGCTGTTAATGAAAACACTATTTAAGGCCGAAGTTTCCTCCAGGCCATTAATCACAAAGACAGCTCCTGCTCGGGTTGACTGTGAAGGTCAGAGACAGAGGACAAATCCATGAGGCTACCTGCATTATGCATAAAAGAAAATGAATGACATAACTTTTGTTCTTTGAAATGGCTCTAGTTGGGCTTTCTCAGGTTCTGAACCACCGACATAGCAAGTGGGTTGCTAATTGGAGGATCCCGGGTGCAATGACTCAGCCACAGGATGAGGCTCCACCACAGTGACTTGGAAAGTTCCACCCACCATGTCCTCATGGGAAGAAGTGAGATTGGTTCCTCATGAGGCCTGAATTAACCAATTATAAAGCAGGCAATCCTTTTTCCTACTTTCTCTGTACGTTGTCTCAGGGTTAGCGCTCTCGACCTCTGAGTCAGGAGGTCGTTGGTTCAAGTCGCACTGCAGATGCTTGAGCACAAAATCTAGGTTGACAGCCCTGAAGGAGTATTGCACAATCAGAGATCATCTGTGATGTTAAACTGAGGCCATGGTTGCCTTCCCAGGTGGGTGCAAAAGAGTGTTTTCGAAAGAGTGGGAAAGTCCTAGGTCAGTATTTATCCCTGAACTAGCATCTAAAACAGATGACAAGGTCATTATCGAATGACTATTCGAGCATTCTTGCTCAGTGCAAATTGTCCGCCTCCAAGTGTCTACACTTCTGAAAGTACATCATTGGCTGTAAAGTACTTTGGCACATTCTGAAGTTGTAAAAGGCATTACAAAAGTGCAAGCCTTTCCTTTTCCTTTCCGTCACAATGACGTAGGTTAAAAAATACAAATGCAGCACTGGAGTTCATTGGTAGAGCAATAGAATTCAAAAAAGATAGGAGTTACGTTAAACTTGTACATAATCCAAGATAGAACACACTTCGAATACTGTGGACTGTCCTGGGCTCCAGATTCTAAAAAGGATTTGGAGGCAGAGGATAAGGTGCAAGAATGATTGGCAAAGTCGATATCAGACCTGAGAGGATCTCTCTCATCAGGAAAAGTTGAGCAACCACCTTCCTCCAGAAAAAGGAAGACTGAGGGGTGGCCTGATCGAGATGTTCAGCATTTTGAAAATGTTTGATAGGACAGACATAGAGAAGCTGTGCCCATGTAGAGGGCGGGGATAGAACTCGGGACCGTAAATATAATTAATGCAAAAGGGACTTCAACGGAAACATTTGGACCCAGAGATTGGTTAGAATGTGGTGCTCATTACCAGAAGGAGTGGCTGAGGTAAATAACACAGGGGAATTCAGGAGAGTGGTGGTGGGGGTCAGGGGGGTGGGCAGTGTGAAGGGGCGGGGTGGGAAGCTAGGTACGCAAATTACAGAGAAGGAAATGTTGATTGGGTTCCAAGACGAAGGGTGTGAGGAGGCTGGCATAGAGCATAAATGGCATAGAGCATGGACCAGTTGGGTCAAATGGCCTGTTGTTGTGCTTTAAATATTTTGGAACATGTTGATATTGCCATGTATTGAGGAATTTGGGATTCTAATCATTCAGAAAATGTATTCCCCTGTGTTCAAGCCTTTAGATAATGAAATGCATTGACTTTTATCAGATTCTTGGCAAGCACTTAACCATATAAGTAGTTCCAAGCAGAACAGCAGTAAAAAGTGTGATTATAATCTGGCAGCGTAAAAGGAGGGAGGATCTGAGCTGTGTAGAGCTTTTAAAAAAAAAATTTAGAGTACCCAATTCATTTTTCCCCCCAATTATAGTGCGGGCAATCCACCTGCACATCTTTGGGGTGTCGGGGCGAAACCCACGCAAACATGGGGAGAATGTGCAAACTCCAAATGGCCAGTGACCCAGAGCCGGGATCGAACCTGGGGCCTCAGCGCAGTGAGGCAGAAGTGCTAACCACTGCACCACCGTGAGCTGTGCAGAGTTGAAAGATTCCCATTTCAGTTCTTGGTCTGTGCACAATTAGCTGATCTCAGATAGCAAGACTGCAATGGAGATGCTACTTTTCGACTCTATGAGTAGAATCTTGCCAAATTAGTATTTTTTAACACGGTTGGAAACTCAGATGCGCAATTGGCCTGACTTCCAGTTCAATCTTCTGGAAAGCATCCAATTAATGACCCACTTCCGGGATTTCTGTCCTCTTAGGGATGTTGGGTGGGCTGAAGGGTTAGGCGTGTGAATGAGCATGTCAGCTACAGTCATGGTGGCTGCACTGAAATTAATGCTGAATTGTTTTGGAGAAGCCACTTCGAGGATAGGCAAGTGAGATGGGGAAAAGCTGCACCATGTTTTGCTGACACCTGGCTGCACGTTATACTGGAGGCGTTCCGGGCGCGGAGACACGTGTTGTTGCCAGAGGGCAAGAGAAGGAGGCCAGAGAGAAGGGGACCTGGCATAGCTGGAGGTAGCTGAGGAGGTCAGAAGCCACAGTTCCATGAACAAGACTTGGATACAGTGGAGGAAGGGATTCAATTACGTCAAAGGCTGGCACCCAGGATGCCGCATATGGTCTGAAGAGTCGAGGCACCTGACACTACCTCAGCATGACTGTGTAATGGCAGATACCTGGAAACCTTGCACACACTCCCATGATCCTTTTGCAGTTTTGCGTATCCGCTGCACATTGAAGGAATGAAATCCGTTCCCAATTCCAAAGAAGCAGGCTGTCCTGAGAGAGCCTTGATGGCCATCTGGGTTCAGTCTATGATGCCCTGCACCTGAGGGAATCATGTCATGGAGGCAAAGCTGACAACCCTCTGGGCTTGACTGGCAACATTAATTTGAAACCTTGTGTAGCCCAATGTCCACGCATATACGGCATCTGTCACCTAACTGATTCTGTTATGGGCACCAGATTGCAAACTGCCTGTGAAACAATGAATCTATAAATACAGAGTTATAAGGTTAAGATAGTGACTCTCATATGAAGAATGGTCTAAAAATCGAAAATAGTGTAGTTAATCTGCAGAATTATGGTTCACAAGTTTATAAACATGCCGAGGCATAATTGTGTGCTCAAGGACAACCACATCCTGTGGGATATCTTATGACACAAAATCATTCCTGAAAGAAAAAGGAACCGGACTCTACATCACCTCAGCAAGGCAATGATAAATTGTGGGATACCACAATCTAACAATGGATAACCGTTTTGGATTAGATTTTATTGGATTAGTTTTGTCACATGCAACGAGGTACTGTGAAAAGTACTGTTCTGCGTACAGTCTAGACAGATAATTCCATAAGTGAAAAAAAAATAGGACATACATAAATACACAATGTAAATACATAGACACAGGCAGCGGGTGAGCATACAGAATGCAGTACTACTCAGTAGAGAAGATATGTGAAGAGATCAGTTCAATCCATAAGAGGGTCATTCTGGAATCTGGTGACTTTCCTTCCTGAAGTCAATGACCATCTCTTTAATTTGCTGATGTTGAGGGAGAGATTGTTGTTGTTACACCATGCCACTAGGTTCTCTAACTCCCTCCTGTACTGTGACTTATCGTTGTTCGCGATCCGACCCACTACGATCGCGTCATTAGCAAACTTGTAGATGGAGTTGGAGCCAAATTTTGCCCATACAGTCGTGAGTGTCGAGGGAGTATATTAGGGGGCTAAGTACGCAGCCTTGCGGGGCCCTGGTATTGAGGATTATCGTGGAGGAGGTGTGGTTGTTTATCCTTACTGATTGTGGTCTATGGGTCAGGAAGTCGAGGATCCATTTGTAGAGGGAAGAGACAAGTCCTAAGTTTTGGAGTTTTAAAGTGAGCTTGGCTGGGATTATGGTGTTGAAGGCGGAGCTGTAGTCAATGAATAGGAGTCTGCGTAAGAGTCCTTGTTGTCGAGATGCTCCAGGATGAACCTAAATATCTTGACAACTGAGTGCAGTGGTCACTATCTGCACCTCTCCGGATCCTGTTTACTTGAAGGATGTTGACAAAAACAAAGAATGTTGCCCAGCGTGAGTGCTCAACATGCCTCCTGCTGAGTCATTCCTTTATGGTACAAATACTGGAATGACACAATAGGACTTTTAGATTCATTGGATTCACTCCAGCGTCACTCAAGTTAAGGGCATGGTGCTGTGGTGTAGTAATGATAGTCTCCCTTAGTTGGGATCGAGCTATCTTGCTGGACTCGATAGCTTGGTAATCAGGAATGTAAGATAAATACTACTTTAAATATCTCTCTGCAACATTAATCAGACTTGGATTCTCTATTAGAAACAAGATTATACTTTTGTTTCCTCGAGCTATCAGTGTTGTGATTACCATCAAAAGTAGGTTGCATGTTGAATCCATTAATAAACTTCCATATAATAAAGAAAATATATTTGTCTCATATAGTCATCTGTATCCAAACTCTAGAACCCATCTCCAAACACTCTTCAGTGGGGAGGCACATTCTTCAGGAGAGATCCCCTTATAATTAGGTGTAATAATCTGGCTAAAATGTGTTAAAGAGGCTATCCAGAAGATGGCATATACTCTGCTGGTTCCTTTGCTTCATCCAGGACAAAAAAATCACTTGATTGGCACCCCATCCACAAAAATTGACTCCCCCAACCACCGATGCACAGTGGCAGCAATGTGTACCAATTATAAGGTGCACTGCTGGAACTCACTCGGGTTCCTTGGGCAGCTCCTTCCAAACCCACAGCACTACCATCTAGAAGGACATAGGCACCAGGTGCACAGGAACATGACCTCCAAGTTCAACTTAGTCACACACCATCATGACTTGGACATATATCACCAATCAGGGAAAAGAAGTAGGAGCCAATCAAGAATGAGGGGTTTATCCAGGCTGGAGTTCTTTCTGATGTTGTCTAGTGTCAAGTTGTAGACCACTGTGTTATGGGCGAGGCGTTTTCAGAACCCCAAAATGTATCATGGAGTTCAACCAACCTCACTCACCCTTTAATGTATGTGTTGCTTTTCCTAGCACATGGCTTGTTCCCTAGGTGTGGTATTTCAATTATGGACACGTGGGTCTTTAAACACAAAACACTGTTTATTCCATGAACTCAACTTTGCGGGCAGCACGGTAGCATTGTGGATAGCACAATTGCTTCACAGCTCCAGGGTCCCAGGTTCGATTCCGGCTTGGGTCACTGTCTGTGCGGAGTCTGCACATCCTCCCCGTGTGTGCATGGGTTTCCTCCGGGTGCTCCGGTTTCCTCCCACAGTCCAAAGATGTGCAGGTTAAGTGGATTGGCCATGATAAATTGCCCTTAGTGTTGGGTGGGGTTACTGGGTTATGGGGATAGGGTGGAGGTGTTGACCTTGGGTGGGGTGCTCTTTCCAAGAGCCGGTGCAGACTCGATGGGCCGAATGGCCTCCTTCTGCACTGTAAATTCTATGATTAACGCCTTAAATAAACATTGGATCTCTTAACACCCCTTACTTCAAAGATAACTCAGAAAACAGTAAATAATTCCCTAAAATGTTCCTTCAAACTTCGAAGAGACTTAACACCTTTAAACAGTGTCACATCAGGTTAAAGGATATTTTTATTTTGTGTAGAATGGCAGAGACTGTCTCAAACTGGCTTTCTACTTTTAAACTGCTCTCAGCAAAACCAGCCAGGCACTTTTTAGCTGCTCTCAGCAAAACCAAACTGCAAAATCAAACTGCAAAATGACTGAACTGAGCTGAGCTCCACCCACTCTATGACATCACTGTTTCCTTAAAGGTACATTGCTTAAACATCCAGTTCTTAAAGGCACTCTCGCATGACAACTGACAGAGATTCATGGCCAAGGTTTCCCTAGCTGCCACTCAGTCAGGCAATAGCTCACGACTCGGGAGTAGATGGTTATTCCATTCTTTTAGTTACAAAGCAGTTTATAGAGAGTGTATATGGGTAGAATTTAATGGCCTCATTCATAGTGAGTTTGGTTGTTTGGGCCATTTATTCAGGCCGAAGGGGCACATGGGAGCAGGGAAACAACCCACATGGGTTAAGGTGTCATGTTGTCACTGGGTTGAAACCAGCGGAAGTGGCATGATGCCCTAATTGTTCATTTAAGGGTCTGAATTGGTGGTGCCACAAACATAATCAAGGTGGAGGCGGGAAGGTGACGGAGACCTTACATGCTACCTTCTTACCTGATTAAATGCTCGCCGCCACAAAACCTGCCACGGGGGGAGGGGCAGATATTAAATTTCACCTCAGGAGAGTGATAGGGTGATTAGGAGAGTGTAGGTTAACACTGTTGCTTCACCGCGCCAGGGACCCGGATTTGATTCCCGGTTTGGATCACTGTCTTTGTGGAGTTTGCACGTTCTCCCCATGTCTGCGTGGGTTTCCTCCGGATGCTCTGGTTTCCTCCCACAGTCCAAAGACGTGCTTGTTAGGTGAATTAAACATTCTGAATTCTCCCTCTGTGTACCTGAACAGACGCTGGAGTGTGGTGACTGGGGGATTTTCACAGTAACGTCATTGAAGCGTTAATGTTAGCCGACTTGTGACACTAATAAAGATTATTATGATACAATTTGGGGGCAAGTAAGGGAGAGTACAAAAGAGAAACTGGAGGTTAAGCCAAGATCCTAAAAAAGGATAAAAGTACGTTATAGTGGCAAAGCATTTGGTCAAAACTTGCCTGATCTTCAGAACTCTCTTTAACCCTTTTCCTTGCCGCATGTTTCCCTATTTCCATAAATGCCCTCAAAATCTAAGGCTTCCACTGCATTCCCAGGCATGTTCTGTCACTCCTCCCTCAGTGCCTGTTGCATTAAATGCAATTTATGACAGCTTCTCATGCTGAAATGCCTGGTGTCTCAGCAAATTGTGGCTAAGAGAAATTTGCTGCTGATCCAATTTCCATCTGTATGGAAATCAAATTGTACTTTCTTTTCCCAGCCTGCACTCCCCAGCTGCACAGGATTCAATGTTCCTCGACAAGTCAAAGTGTTCAGAGACAGCGCTGTGAAGATAACTGCCAATACAAAAAGGAAGGGAAGAATCTTTGCAGCCTCAGATAGGCCAGGGTATTCAGAGCATTACGCATATCCAATGTCAAAATGCTTTATATCAGCCTGTTAAACCTGAGGTTCAACCCTCCATGCACAATTACTGTCTCTACATGGGTGTGAATGGAATAATTGGATTACACAGCCATTTGCAGTGACTTGCAATGGACATAAAATACACTGTAACTATGACTACAACAAGTAAACGGTGGGATTGAAAACAAATTTGTCAGCTGCCAAAACGACAAGCCGTGGATAATAAATAATTGCCACAATGTAATTGGCTTCTCATCGCTGGATGGATGAACGAGGTGATGCAGGTTACGGCGGAGCAAGGAAATTATTTACGTTCTTTTGCAGACACATGGGGGAGGGGGTGCAAAAAACAGAAGGGAAAGTAGGGCATTTGAGGGCTTTTATCCATGGAAGGTGAAAGGATTTCCGTCTGTGCTGACAAGCATTTATGTGCTTAATCTAGACCACTAACACTTGGAGATTTGCGATCACCCGGGCAGAGTCCTCGCTAAATGTTACAATGTTGGCTTGTCATTGCTTCCAATTCCCCAAATTTCAAGTTGGCTGCTGTATTCCTGAAAACTGCAAAGGGCCGCTCGCTGTTCAAGTAGAAGGGGGCGTAACAGCCAGTGACAGCTCCTAGCAGTGGGCTGGACATTCATCGTGGGTGCCAACTCTGAGAAGCTACACTGTGGTTTGGCCTTGACTCAATGTTGCTGAGACAGCAGGTTAAGGGTGTCATGATATTCAGATAAACATCATGGTGCAAACACACATACACACTGATGGACAGATCAACGGACCAATCAATGCACACGCAACATCACAGCCAATCACAAGCAAGAGCAGACACACTATAAAATGGGGAACACGACACTTCCGATTCATTCCAGCAGGAGACAGCTCAGGGCACAGAGCTCACAGCAAGCCACTCAGACATTCACCATATGCTGAGTGCCTCTCCAAGATAGTGTTAGGGCTGGGTCCACAGGGCAGAGGGTAATGAACGAACC
Organism: Scyliorhinus torazame; assembly: GCF_047496885.1. Lineage (NCBI taxonomy): Eukaryota > Metazoa > Chordata > Chondrichthyes > Carcharhiniformes > Scyliorhinidae > Scyliorhinus > Scyliorhinus torazame. Next base: position 285,593,301 of record NC_092712.1, on the reverse strand, counting down.
ACAGTAACCAGTTTACAAATGTTAATACTGCAAGTAATAAAACAGAGTTGTACCTTCCGCAGCCGTGTTGGTTCGTCTGTGTAGCAGAGCACCCAACATGACATAGTACCAGGATTGGAACCCAGTACCCGTGAGACCTACCTACGCATCGTCAAGAATCCACCATCCTGCGCCATGGACACCATCAGCCCGCCGCAGCCACTCCAAATCGCTGGAAACCTCGGCGTTAACTGGAAGTTGCTGAAACAGCGCTTCCAATTCTTCCTAGAAGCCACAGAAAGGGAGAATCCTTCGGACACCAGGAAAATCGCCCTCCTCCTCTCCATGGCAGGGCAACACGCCATCCACATCTACAACTCCCTGGTATTCGCGGAAGGTGAGGACAAGGCGAAGTACAAGACGGTCCTTCTCAAACTCGAGCAACACTTCAGGGTCGAGGTGAACGAGAGTTTCGAGAGATACCTCTTCCAGCAGCGCCTACAGGGTAAGGATGAGCCTTTTCAATCTTTCCTTACACACCTCCGTATCCTTGCGCAGTCCTGCGGTTACGAGGCCACCTCCGATTCCATGATTCGAGACCAGATAGTTTTTGGGGTCACCTCGGGCGCCCTACACCAGCAGCTCCTCAAGATAAAAGGTCTCACCCTAGCCACCGCCATCGAAGCCTGCGTCCTCCATGAAAACGCGACCAGCCGCTACTCCCAATTCCAAGCGGCCAAATCGGCACGGCAGGGGTCCTACGATGCCGAGTGGGTCCAGTCCATCGAGTTCCTCCCGGCCCGCGGCCCAGACGGGGACGGCCATTTCACGGCCTCCCGCGCTTGTACGCGCCAAAAGAGACGTTGATGCAGAGGGACGTGACGCCCAGGCGCGCTCTACGCAGGACCGAACTGCGCATGCGCGATGGCACAACGAATGCCTTGATGTTACGACATGCGGCAACTGTGGATCCGCACATTTAAAGCGGCAATGTCCAGCAAAGAACCGACAATGCCTCCGCTGTGGCAAGATGGGCCACTACGCTGCCTGCTGCCGAGCTGCTCAACCTGCCAACGCTCCCCAATTCCGACAGCCTCGCAGGGACGTGCGGACCATTCAGCCTCCATACTCCGAATCATACCCGGATGATATACAGACCGGCGATACAGATGACCGGGAAGCCTTCCGCGTTGCGGTCATCGACAGGAACCGGATGTCTCCAAGCAGGACCCACCAGCCGATGCCAGTGAACAGTGTCAATCCGGGTGATGAATGGTGTGCCACCCTAACGGTCAACCGATCACCAATCACATTCCGCCTGGACACTGGTGCCTCCGCCAACCTGATAGCATGGTCAGCCTTCTACGCCTTGAAGATCAGAGCACCAATTCGGCCATCCCGTTGTAAGATGGTCGACTATAACGGAAACGTTATCCCGGCCATAGGATCCTGCCAGCTACAGGTGACGCACAATGCGTATAAGGCCACACTGTCCTTGTTGGTTCATCAAAGGACTCCCTGCTAGGCGAACAGGCATGCAAGGCTCTCTACCTCGTTCAGCGGGTACACGCTCTGTCTCCAGAAGGCACATAGGACTTCCCGGATGCTGAATTTAGGGCACAGCTCCACTCGCTCCTCGCCCACAACCAGGAGGCATTCGAGGGCATGGGCACACTGCCCTATACCTACAGAATACAGCTCAACACGGATGCCACCCCGGTCATTCACGCACCTCGTAGAGTCCCAGCACCACTCAAAGACCGCCTCAAGCAGCAGCTGCAGGATCTCCAGGACCAAGGGGTGCTATCCTGGGTCACGGAGCCCACGCCATGGGTCAGCTCCATGGTGTGCGTTAAAAAGCCCTCTGGCGATCTCCGGATCTGCATCGACCCGAAAGACCTGAACAACAACATCATGAGGGAACACTACCCCATACCCAAACGGGAGGAGATCACGAGCGAAATGGCCCGGGCTAAAATTTTCACAAAGCTTGATGCCTCGAAGGGTTTTTGGCAGACCCAATTGGATCAGTCCAGCCGAAAACTGTGCACCTTCAACACTCCTTTCGGTAGGCTCTGCTATAACAGAATGCCGTTTGGCATCATCTCGGCATCTGAGGTCTTCCATAGAATCATGGAACAGATGATGGAGGGCATCGAAGGGGTGCGCGTCTATGTTGATGACGTCATCATCTGGTCCACCACACCACAGGAGCACATCAGTCGTCTCCAGCGTGTCTTCGCGTGGATACGGGAAAACGACCTGCACCTCAACCGAGCCAAGTGTTCTTTCGGCCAAACCGAGCTGAAGTTCCTGGGGGACCACATATCCCGGTCGGGAGTGCGTCCGGATGCAGACAAAGTGAGCGCAATTACAGCCATGCCGTAGCCGGCAGACGAGAAAGCAGTGCTACGCTTTCTAGGCATGGTCAACTTCCTGGGGAAGTTCATTCCCAACCTTGCCTCCCACACAACGGCTCTTCGCCACCTAGTTAAGAAGTCCACGGAGTTCCAGTGGCTGCACGCACACCAGAAGGAATGGGAGGAGCTCAAAATTAAGCTCACCACAGCCCCGGTATTGGCGTTCTTCGACACCTCTCGGGATACGAAGATCTCAACTGATGCCAGCCAGTCCGGCATTGGGGCGGTACATTGAGTATAAGAATTGGCAAGTCATGTTGCAGCTGTATAGAACCTTAGTTAGGCCACACTTGGAGTATAGTGTTCAATTCTGGTCGCCACACTACCAGAAGGATGTGGAGGCTTTAGAGAGGGTGCAGAAGAGATTTACCAGAATGTTGCCTGGTATGGAGGGCATAAGCTATGAGGAGCGATTGAATAAACTCGGTTTGTTCTCACTGGAACGAAGGAGGTTGAGGGGCGACCTGATAGAGGTATACAAAATTATGAGGGGCATAGACAGAGTGGATAGTCAGAGGCTTTTCCCCAGGGTAGAGGGGTCAATTACTAGGGGGCATAGGTTTAAGGTGAGAGGGGCAAAGTTTAGAGTAGATGTACGAGGCAAGTTTTTTACGCAGAGGGTAGTGGGTGCCTGGAACTCACTACCGGAGGAGGTAGTGGAGGCAGGGACGATAGGGACATTTAAGGGGCATCTTGACAAATATATGAATAGGATGGGAATAGAAGGATACGGACCCAGGAAGTGTAGAAGATTGTAGTTTAGTCGGGCAGTATGGTCGGCACGGGCTTGGAGGGCCGAAGGGCCTGTTCCTGTGCTGTACATTTCTTTGTTCTTTGTTCTTTGTCCTGCAACGGGACGACACTGCATCATGGGCCCCGGTCGCCTATGCCTCGCGGGCCATGACCCCCACAGAACAGCGCTGTGCGCAGATCGAGAAGGTGTGCCTGGGCTTGTTGACCGGGATAGACAAGTTCCACGATTACGTGAATGTCTACCCCAGTTTACCGTGGAAACCGACCATCGTTCCCTGGTCAGCATCATACATAAAGACCTGAACGAGATGACCCCTCGCCTCCAGCGCATCCTACTCAAGCTCCGGAGGTACGACTTCCAACTGGTCTACATACCGGGTAAGGATCTCATCATTGCGGGTGCCTTATCCAGAGCAGTAAGCTCCTCTGCAAAGCTGCTGATGCCAGATCAGATTTCTGCTTAGCCCTGCTGGCCTATCGCTCGGCCCTACTAGCCACTGGCCTCTCACCAGCCCAGCTGTTGATGGGTCGTGCCCTCAGGACCACTGTGCCATCCATTCTTGTCCCTACACTCGACCACATTCCAGTACTGCAAAGGATGCGACAGCAGCGTGCTCAGCAGAAGGTGGCACACGACACTCGGGCAACTGATCTTCCTGCCTTGGCGCCTGGAGACAATGTCCGCATCCACCTGCCGGAAGGTGGCTGGTCGCCAACTGCCGAAGTTCTCCGATGCGTGGCTCCCCACTCGTTCGTGGTTCGCATGCCTGATGGCTCCATTCGCCGGTGCAATCGCCGGGCTCTTTGCCTGCTTCCGCGCTCGCTACGTGATCATATGCCGGTGCCACGCCCTCCTGTTGTTCCTGATGTCGAGTTTGTGGAGCTTCCTGCCACCATGCCCATTCCTCTGCTGCCTGTGGCCAGGCCCATTCCTCAGCCGGTGGTTCCTGACCCACCCTTGAGGCGGTCAACCCAAATTCGTCGCCCACCTACTAGGCTGGACTTATGAGCCTGTTTGAACATTGGGCTCACTAAAGGTTTTATGCCACTATGTTAATAAGTTTCTCTTTTGTCGTCACAGGAGTTTGTTTTTGATGCCTGGTGTTTACACTTGTTTTGTTAATGGTACAACCTCGTTGCTATGTTGCACCTGACACCTTCCTATGTATATAGTTTAGCCTCATGTACATGTTGTAGATATTGCACACACACACATTGAGCTGCACTCAGTACACATCCATATTTATTACCACATAGGCACATATTCTTGTAAAAAAAGGGCGGATGTCATGATATTCAGATAAACATCATGGTGCAAACACACATACACACTGATGGACAGATCAACGGACCAATCAATACACACGCAACATCACAGCCAATCACAAGCAAGAGCAGACACACTATAAAACGGGGAACACGACACTTCCGATTCATTCCAGCAGGAGACAGCTCAGGGCACAGAGCTCACAGCAAGCTACTCAGACATTCACCATGTGCTGAGTGCTTCTCCAAGATAATGTTAGGGCTGGGTCCACAGGACAGAGGGGAATGAACGAACCACAGTAACCAGTTTACAAATGTTAATACTGCAAGTAATAAAACTGAGTTGTACCTTCCGCAACCGTGTTGGTTCGTTTGTGTAGCAGAGCACCCAACACGACAATGGGTTCAAACCCAGCCGAAGAAACCTGAACACTAAAGCACAGCTGTGGCCCAGTACTGAAGGGATGCTACACTTTTTGTACTGCCGTAGGGGTCACCCATTTGAGAGAATGAACGTCTTCCCTCAGGGGGGTAGTGAATCTGTGGAATCCTTTACCGGAGAAAGCTATGTTGTCAAGTATGTTCAAGGCTGAGATAGATTTTTAATCAGTAAGGGAATCAAAGGTTACGGGGATAAGGCGGGAATGTGGAATTGAGGATTGTCATATCTAATTGAATGGTGGAGCAGATTCCATGGGCCAAATGGCCTACATCTGCTCCTACGTCTTATGAGTCAGATCTTAAACCAAGGTCCCATTTTGCCTCACAGGTGTCCCATGGTACAATTCGAAAAAATGCAGGGGAGTTCTCCCCAATATCCTGGCCATTACTCATCCCTCATTCAACTCCAAAAATAGATTATCTGGTCATTATCACATTGCTGTTTGTGGTGTACAGCTGTGCACAAACTGGATGCCATGTTTCCAACATTACAACAGCACTTCAAACGTCCTTAATGTGAGAATGAGCACAGATACATAGAAGATAAGAGCAGGAGGAGGCCTTTTGGCTCTTCGAGCTTGCTCTGCCACTCATCATGATGTCAGAGTAGCAGAAGAACATGACAAGCTCTATACAAATGCAAGTTCATTCTTTTCATTGACTTCTCTACTGATTGAGTCAAGTAACCTTCATTCATCTACACAGTCTGTACCATTCCGCCTGATATAGATTTGGGTTATTTTCCTCTTCAGTCACCTTATCACTCATGAAAATTTGCTCAGTCACTTGGAATTAATTTGTTTGCTGCCAGCTTGAAACAAGAACGTTAATTGTGATCTTGCATTGTTGTTTTAACCACCCTGATTCCACTCTTTCGTATGTTGGCAATTTCTTGTTTAAGCTGCGCTGCTTTTTGTGGCACAGCTTAGATATAGATATAGAATTTACAGTGCAGAAGGAGGCCATTCGGCCCATCGAGTCTGCACCGGCTCCTGGAAAGAGCACCCCACCCAAGGTCCACACCTCCACCCTATCCCCATAACCCAGTAATCCCACCCTACACTAAGGGCAATTCTGGACACTATGGGCAATTTAGCATGGCCAATCCACCTAACCCGCACATCTTTGGACTGTGGGAGGAAACCGGAGCACCCGGAGGAAACCCACGCACACACGGGGAGGATGTGCAGACTCCGCACAGACAGTGACCCAAGCCGGAATCGAACCTGGGACCCTGGAGCTGTGAAGCATTTATGCTATCCACAATGCTACCGTGCTGCCCGTAGATTATGGTAGATTATGTTCTGTATTGCTTAATGTCACATAATCCACAGTACAATGATTGCCGGTCACAATAGGGAAAGAAGACAGCCCACAAATGGAGGAGTCAAACTTCAACACAAATAAAATGCGATAGATAACTGTCAAAGGTGATTTCTTAACTTCTAACCAGCTCCAGAAGAGCACATTTGAGTGCAAACAGAAGACTCTCTGCAAAATAATTCACTAAAGGGACCGTGAATATGTCACTTGCAAAGAGGCCCAAATACAATTGCTTGATCTGAATTCAAAGCTGCAATTTTAACCTTGACATCAGCCCCAAGTCACTGTCATTTTTAAATGTTTACCAGTTTTCACTGCTGTGCTCGAGGGTGCATTGCTGCATTTGCTGGATAGGGTGGTGAACACATGTCATGCAGAAGATGGATGATGGCCTCTGTATCACGAGGTCAACGGGGCAAGATTAATTACTGCACATTTATCAAGCGAGTCTCAATCTGATTTACAGTAACTGACAAACAGTCAAATACAGATTGTTAAAAGTACAACCTAGACACAAGAGGCACCACACTGACTACAGATGACAAGGACTACCATATCCAACAGCCCTACCACACATTAGACTGCACCAGGGCTGCTAAATGCGCTCAAGATGGATGGCGAAGTGCACAACATGGCACACATCCTTTCCTTGATAGAATGTTCATTCACATAAAGCAGCTTTACCGAACTCAGCTTCCTAACTACCCACTCAGTGTCCCAGCTCACTCTCTTTATACTCTCTTGGTAAATCAGTAAAATAAAACAGACTAACCAAATTAACTAATTAAATTAAAGTGATAGCCCCTCAAAGAGGCACTGTAACAGAAGCAAACTCCAAAGGAACCATATTCAATTAAATTAAAGAACAATACAGCACAGGAACAGGCCCTTCGGCCCTCCAAGCCTGTACCGATTATGATACCATCCTTGGCCAAATCCCTCAGCACTTCCTGGTGCCGTATCCCTCTATACCCATCCTATCCATGTATTTGTTGAGATGCCTTTTGAACGGCGTTAATGTATCTGCTTCCACAACCTCCCCTGGCAACGCATTCACCACACAAAAAAATGTTTTGGCGGGGCTCGATGTAGCACTCCAGCCCCCAGGGTGCCCATTGATTGCGGAAGGCATCAGGCTCCCTCCCCAAGGTGCGCACGGGGCCACAGAAGAGGGCCAGATAGTCAGGTGAGTGATGTGTTAGGCAGGTCGGCTCGGTGTGGACTGCACTTGATGCAGCGATGCGAGAAACAGACCTCTAACACTGTAGAAGATCCAACACGGTTTTATTGAATGATAGAACTAACATACATCTTTAACTGTGGGTTGACACTACACTGAACTGACTGGAGACCTTGTACTAGCCTGACCAGACTTATTAGCTATCGCATGGTGTTTGCATTGTGCTAGCTCGTGGGCTCTGACTGTCTCAGTGGCTGGGTCCCGAGAGAGCGGGAAACCTAATGCCCTCCGGCTTTATAGTGGTGGTGTCCTATCTGGTGATTGGCTGCACTGTGCTGTGTGCTTACTGGTCATCCTGTGTGTCAATCACTGCCTGTCTGCATCTCATTATATACATGCGTGGATATTATGACAGTGAGATGGCCAACTTGATCGCACGTTGCCTCGACCAGTTAATTGCCAGCTTAGCCAGGCTAATAAGGAGGCCTTCCTCCCTGTCCACCCTCCACATACCAGATCAAGGTCAAGAATCAGCTGTGTGGTGCTGAAGTCCAACCAAAGCATCAGGAGCAGCCGCCTCAAAGAGGTCAAACGGGGCTGCAACCTCATGCGCTCTACATAAACTATGCCGATCGGCAGGCGGATTAGTTCTGTGGGGGCTTATGTTCCTCCGCGCCGGGTCCCCTGTAGGGCTCTGCCATAGTTCCTGGGGGCCGGCGCAGAGACGGTAACCCATGCGCATGCGTGAACTCGTGCCAGCCGCGCTGCGCCGGCTGGAGCAGTGGAGACTACTCCGGCGCCAACCTAGCCCCCGAGGAAGGGGTGAAAACCTGATAATCGAGGACCGTTGATGCCAGAGAGGTTTGCGCCGCTTTTCACGCCGGCGTCAGAACTTGGCCACGGGATTGGAGAATCCCGGCAGAGGAGCGTGGACTGAAGTATAACCAGAATTTGAGAAATTACCCCTTTAGATACTCAGACAGGAGCTGCAACATCTGTAAGTCTATATAAACATGGAACACGGACTCCTCAAGGCCGCAGAACATGCAGGCGGCCTGGGTGTCCATGAACAATCTGAGCCTACAGTATGAAGTGACCTGAATCTCTTTGTATCATGTCCGCAAAGCAGGAACAGTTGTAGCAGCAAGCCAACATAGCAGCCGTTGTAGTAGTTTTCTCCATCTTCACCATTTTTATGTACAAATAACAGAATGCAGCATAGCATATATCAGCTTCCACTCGGCAGAATTCAGCATTACATAAGTCTGTCTCCTAGCCCATTGCCCCAGTAATCTGCCTCCTAAACGTATCCCAGCAGGTTGACTCCTAGCCCAGTGTCCCAGCAGTCGGTCTCCTAACCATATCCCAGCAGTCTGCCTCCTAACCGTATCCCAGCAGTCTGCCTCCTAACCGTATCCCAGCAGTCTGCCTCCTAACCGTATCCCAGCAGTCTGCCTCCTAACCGTATCCCAGGAGTCTACCTCCAAACCCAGTGTCCCAGCTGTCTGCCTCCTAACCGTATCCCAGCAGTCTGCCTCCTAACCGTATCCCAGCAGTCTGCCCCCTAACCGTATCCCAGGAGTCTGCCTCCTAACCGTATCCCAGCAGTCTGTCTCCTAACCGTATCCCAGCAGTCTGCCCCCTAACCGTATCCCAGCAGTCTGTCTCCTAACCGTATCCCAGCAGTCTGCCTCCGAACCGTGTCCCAGCAGTCTGTCTCCTAACCGGATCCCAGCAGTCTGCCTCCTAAACCGTATTCCAGCAGTCTGTCTCCTAAACGTATCCCAGCAGTCTGCCTCCGAACCGTATCCCAGCAGTCTGTCTCCTAACCGTATCCCAGCAGTCTGTCTCCTAACGGTATCCCAGCAGTCTGTCTCCTAACCGTATCCCAGCAGTCTGTCTCCTAACCGTATCCCAGCAGTCTGCCTCCTAACCCAGTGCCCCAGCAGTCTGCCTCCTAACCGTATCCCAGCAGTCTGCCTCCTAACCGTATCCCAGCAGTCTGCCACCTAACCGTATCCCAGCAGTCTGCCTCCTAACCCAGTGCCCCAGCAGTCTGCCTCCTAACCGTATCCCAGCAGTCTGCCTCCTAACCCAGTGTCCCAGCAGTCTGTCTCCTAACCGTATCCCAGCAGTCTGCCTCCTAACCGTATCCCAGCAGTCTGCCTCCTAACCCAGTGCCCCAGCAGTCTGTCTCCTAACCGTATCCCAGCAGTCTCTCTCCTAACCGTATCCCAGCAGTCTGTCTCCTAACCGTATCCCAGCAGTCTGCCTTCTAAGCGTATCCCAACAGTCTGCCTCCAAACCGTATCCCAGCAGTCTGTCTCCTAACCGTAACCTAGCAGTCTGCCTCCTAGCCGTATCCCAGCAGTCTGTCTCCTAACCGTATCCCAGCAGTCTGCCTCCTAACCGTATCCCAGCAGTCTGTCTCCTAACCGTATCCCAGCAGTCTGTCTCCTAACCGTATCCCAGCAGTCTACCTCCTAACCCAGTGCCCCAGCAGTCTGCCTCCTAACCGTATCCCAGCAGTTTGCCTCCTAAACCAGTGTCCCAGCAGTCTGTCTCCTAACCGTATCCCAGCAGTCTGCCTCCTAACCCAGTGCCCCAGCAGTCTGTCTCCTAACCGTATCCCAGCAGTCTCTCTCCTAACCGTATCCCAGCAGTCTGTCTCCTAACCGTATCCCAGCATCTGCCTCCTAACCCAGTGCCCCAGCAGTCTGCCTCCTAACCCAGTGTCCCAGCAGTCTGCCTCCTAACCGTATCCCAGCAGTCTGCCTCCTAACCGTATCCCAGCAGTCTGCCTCCTAACCCAGTGCCCCAGCAGTCTGTCTCCTAACCGTATCCCAGCAGTCTGCCTCCTAACCGTATCCCAGCAGTCTGCCTCCTAACCGTATCCCAGCAGTCTGCCTTCCATGCGTATCCCAACAGTCTGCCTCCAAACCGTATCCCAGCAGTCTGTCTCCTAACCGTATCCCAGCAGTCTGCCTCCTAACCGTATCCCAGCAGTCTGTCTCCTAACCGTATCCCAGCAGTCTGTCTCCTAACCGTATCCCAGCATTCTGCCTCCTAACCCAGTGCCCCAGCAGTCTGTCTCCTAACCATATCGCAGCAGTCTGCCTCCTAACCGTATCCCAACAGTCTGCCTCCTAACCCAGTGCCCCAGCAGTCTGTCTCCTAACCGTATCCCAGCAGTCTGCCTCCTAACCATATCCCAGCAGTCCGCCTCCTAACCGTATCCCAGCAGTCCGCCTCCTAGCCGTATCCCAGCAGTCTGCCTCCTAACCGTATCCCAGCAGTCTGCCTCCTAACCGTGTCCCAGCAGTCTGTCTCCTAAACGTATCCCAGCATTCTGCCTCCTAACCGTATCCCAGCAGTCTGCCTCCTAACCGTATCCCAGCAGTCTGCCTCCTAACCGTAACCCAGCAGTCTGCCTCCTAACCGTATCCCAGCAGTCTGACTCCTAACCCAGTGTCCCAGCAGTCTGCCTCCTAACCGTATCCCAGCAGTCTGTCTCCAAACCGTATCGCCAGCAGTCTGTCTCCTAACCGTGTCCCAGCAGTCTGTCTCCTAACTGTGTCCCAGCAGTCTGTCTCCTAATCGTATCCCAGCAGTCTGTCTTCTAACCGTATCCCAGCAGTCTGTCTCCTAACCGTATCCCAGCAGTCTGTCTCCTAAACCGTATCCCAGCAGTCTGCCTCCTAACCGTGTCCCAGCAGTCTGCCTCCTAACCGTGTCCCAGCAGTCTGCCTCCTAACCGTATCCCAGCAGTCTGTCTCCTAACCGTATCCCAGCAGTCTGTCTCCTAAACCGTATCCCAGCAGTCTGTCTCCTAAACCGTATCCCAGCAGTCTGCCTCCTAACCGTATCCCAGCAGTCTGCCTCCTAACCGTATCCCAGCAGTCTGTCTCCTAACCGTATCCCAGCAGTCTGCCCCCCAACCGTATCCCAGCAGTCTGCCTCCTAACCGTATCCCAGCAGTCTGTCTCCTAACCGTATCCCAGCAGTCTGTCTCCTAACCGTATCCCAGCAGTCTGCCTCCTAACCGTATCCCAGCAGTCTGCCTCCTAACCGTATCCCAGCAGTCTACCTCCTAACCGTATCCCGGCAGTCTGCCCCCCAACCGTATCCCAGCAGTCTGCCTCCTAAACGTATCCCAGCAGTCTGTCTCCTAACCATATGCCAGCAGTCTGTCTCCTAACCGTATCCCAGCAGTCTGCCCCCTAACCGTATCCCAGCAGTCTGCCCCCTAACCGTATCCCAGCAGTCTGTCTCCTAACCATATCCCAGCAGTCTGCCTCCTAAACGTATCCCAGCAGTCTGCCTCCTAACCGTATACCAGCAGTCTGCCTCCTAGCCCAGTGTCCCAGCAGTCTGTCTCCTAACCGTATCCCAGCGGTCTGCCCCCTAACCGTGTCCCAGCAGTCTGTCTCCTAACCGTATCCCGGCAGTCTGCCCCCCAACCGTATCCCAGCAGTCTGCCTCCTAACCGTATCCCAGCAGTCTGTCTCCGAACCGTATCCCAGCAGTCTGCCTCCTAAACCGTATCCCAGCAGTCTGTCTCCTAAACCGTATCCCAGCAGTCTGTCTCCGAACCGTATCCCAGCAGTCTGCCTCCTAACCGTATCCCAGCAGTCTGTCTCCTAACCGTATCCCAGCAGTCTGCCTCCTAGCCCAGTGTCCCAGCAGTCTGCCTCCTAACCGTATCCCAGCAGTCTGCCTCCTAACCATATCCCAGCAGACTGCCTCCTAAACGTAACCCAGCAGTCTGTCTCCTAACCGTATCCCAGCAGTCTGTCTCCTAACCGTATCCCAGCGGTCTGCCCCCTAACCGTGTCCCAGCAGTCTGTCTCCTAACCGTATCCCAGCAGTCTGTCTCCTAACCGTATCCCAGCAGTCTGTCTCCGAACCGTATCCCAGAAGTCTGTCTCCTAACCGTATCCCAGCAGTCTGTCTCCTAACCGTATCCCAGCAGTCTGTCTCCTAAACTGTATCCCAGCAGTATGCCTCCTAACCGTATCCCAGCAGTCTGCCTCCTAACCGTGTCCCAGCAGTCTGCCTCCTAACCGTATCCCAGCAGTCTGTCGCCCAACCGTATCCCAGCAGTCTGTCTCCTAAACCGTATCCCAGCAGTCTGTCCCCTAACCGTATCCCAGCAGTCTGCCTCCTAACCGTATCCCAGCAGTCTGTCTCCTAACCGTATCCCAGCAGTCTGCCTCCTAAACGTATCCCAGCAGTCTGCCTCCTAACCGTATCCCAGCAGTCTGCCTCCTAACCGTATCCCAGCAGTCTGTCTCCTAACCGTATCCCAGCAGTCTGTCTCCTAAACCGTATCCCAGCAGTCTGTCTCCTAACCGTATCCCAGCAGTCTGCCTCCTAACCGTATCCCAGTAGTCTGTCTCCTAACCGTATCCCAGCAGTCTGCCTCCTAAACGTATCCCAGCAGTCTGCCTCCTAACCGTGTCCCAGCAGTCTGCCTCCTAGCCCAGTGTCCCAGCAGTCTGTCTCCTAACCGTATCCCAGCGGTCTGCCCCCTAACCGTGTCCCAGCAGTCTGTCTCCTAACTGTATCACAGCAGTCTGCCCCCCAACCGTATCCCAGCAGTCTGCCTCCTAACCGTATCCCAGCATTCTGTCTCCTAACCGTATCCCAGCAGTCTGTCTCCTAACCGTATCCCAGCAGTCTGCCTCCTAACCGTATCCCAGCAGTCTGCCTCCTAACCGTATCCCAGCAGTCTGCCTCCTAACCGTATCCCGGCAGTCTGCCCCCCAACCGTATCCCAGCAGTCTGCCTCCTAACCGTATCCCAGCAGTCTGTCTCCTAACCGTATCCCAGCAGTCTGTCTCCTAACCGTATCCCAGCAGTCTGTCTCCTAACCGTATCCCAGCATTCTGTCTCCTAACCGTATCCCAGCAGTCTGTCTCCTAACCGTATCCCAGCAGTCTGCCTCCTAACCGTATCCCAGCAGTCTGCCTCCTAACCGTATCCCAGCAGTCTGCCTCCTAACCGTATCCCGGCAGTCTGCCTCCTAACCGTATCCCAGCAGTCTGCCTCCTAACCGTAACCCAGCAGTCTGCCTCCTAACCGTATCCCAGCAGTCTGACTCCTAACCCAGTGTCCCAGCAGTCTGCCTCCGAACCGTATCCCAGCAGTCTGTCTCCTAACCGTATCGCCAGCAGTCTGTCTCCTAACCGTGTCCCAGCAGTCTGTCTCCAAACTGTGTCCCAGCAGTCTGTCTCCTAATCGTATCCCAGCAGTCTGTCTTCTAACCGTATCCCAGCAGTCTGTCTCCTAACCGTATCCCAGCAGTCTGTCTCCTAAACCGTATCCCAGAAGTCTGCCTCCTAACCGTGTCCCAGCAGTCTGCCTCCTAACCGTGTCCCAGCAGTCTGCCTCCTAACCGTATCCCAGCAGTCTGTCTCCTAACCGTATCCCAGCAGTCTGTCTCCTAAACCGTATCCCAGCAGTCTGTCTCCGAAAACCGTATCCCAGCAGTCTGCCTCCTAACCGTATCCCAGCAGTCTGCCTCCTAACCGTATCCCAGCAGTCTGTCTCCTAACCGTATCCCAGCAGTCTGCCCCCCAACCGTATCCCAGCAGTCTGCCTCGTAACCGTATCCCAGCAGTCTGTCTCCTAACCGTAACCCAGCAGTCTGTCTCCTAACCGTATCCCAGCCGTCTGCCTCCTAACCGTATCCCAGCAGTCTGCCTCCTAACCGTATCCCAGCAGTCTGCCTCCTAACCGTATCCCGGCAGTCTACCCCCCAACCGTATCCCAGCAGTCTGCCTCCTAACCGTATCCCAGCAGTCTGTCTCCTAACCGTATCCCAGCAGTCTGTCTCCTAACCGTATCCCAGCAGTCTGCCCCCTAACCGTATCCCAGCAGTCTGCCCCCTAACCGTATCCCAGCAGTCTGCCTCCTAAACGTATCCCAGCAGTCTGTCTCCTAACCGTATCCCAGCAGTCTGCCTCCTAGCCCAGGGTCCCAGCAGTCTGTCTCCTAACCGTATCGCAGCGGTCTGCCTCCTAACCGTATCCCAGCAGTCTGCCTCCTAACCGTATCCCAGCAGTCTGCCTCCTAACCGTATCCCAGCAGTCTGTCTCCTAAACCGTATCCCAGCAGTCTGTCCCCTAACCGTATCCCAGCAGTCTGCCTCCTAACCGTATCCCAGCAGTCTGTCTCCTAACCGTATCCCAGCAGTCTGCCTCCTAAACGTATCCCAGCAGTCTGCCTCCTAACCGTATCCCAGCAGTCTGCCTCCTAACCGTATCCCAGCAGTCTGTCTCCTAACCGTATCCCAGCAGTCTGTCTCCTAAACCGTATCCCAGCAGTCTGTCTCCTAACCGTATCCCAGCAGTCTGCCTCCTAACCGTATCCCAGCAGTCTGTCTCCTAACCGTATCCCAGCAGTCTGCCTCCTAAACGTATCCCAGCAGTCTGCCTCCTAACCGTGTCCCAGCAGTCTGCCTCCTAGCCCAGTGTCCCAGCAGTCTGTCTCCTAACCGTATCCCAGCGGTCTGCCCCCTAACCGTGTCCCAGCAGTCTGTCTCCTAACCGTATCACAGCAGTCTGCCCCCCAACCGTATCCCAGCAGTCTGCCCCCTGCCGTATCCCAGCATTCTGTCTCCTAACCGTATCCCAGCAGTCTGTCTCCTAACCGTATCCCAGCAGTCTGCCTCCTAACCGTATCCCAGCAGTCTGCCTCCTAACCGTATCCCAGCAGTCTGCCTCCTAACCGTATCCCGGCAGTCTGCCCCCCAACCGTATCCCAGCAGTCTGCCTCCTAACCGTATCCCAGCAGTCTGTCTCCTAACCGTATCCCAGCAGTCTGTCTCCTAACCGTATCCCAGCAGTCTGTCTCCTAACCGTATCCCAGCATTCTGTCTCCTAACCGTATCCCAGCAGTCTGTCTCCTAACCGTATCCCAGCAGTCTGCCTCCTAACCGTATCCCAGCAGTCTGCCTCCTAACCGTATCCCAGCAGTCTGCCTCCTAACCGTATCCCGGCAGTCTGCCTCCTAACCGTATCCCAGCAGTCTGCCTCCTAACCGTAACCCAGCAGTCTGCCTCCTAACCGTATCCCAGCAGTCTGACTCCTAACCCAGTGTCCCAGCAGTCTGCCTCCGAACCGTATCCCAGCAGTCTGTCTCCTAACCGTATCGCCAGCAGTCTGTCTCCTAACCGTGTCCCAGCAGTCTGTCTCCTAACTGTGTCCCAGCAGTCTGTCTCCTAATCGTATCCCAGCAGTCTGTCTTCTAACCGTATCCCAGCAGTCTGTCTCCTAACCGTATCCCAGCAGTCTGTCTCCTAAACCGCATCCCAGAAGTCTGCCTCCTAACCGTGTCCCAGCAGTCTGCCTCCTAACCGTGTCCCAGCAGTCTGCCTCCTAACCGTATCCCAGCAGTCTGTCTCCTAACCGTATCCCAGCAGTCTGTCTCCTAAACCGTATCCCAGCAGTCTGTCTCCGAAAACCGTATCCCAGCAGTCTGCCTCCTAACCGTATCCCAGCAGTCTGCCTCCTAACCGTATCCCAGCAGTCTGTCTCCTAAACGTATCCCAGCAGTCTGCCCCCCAACCGTATCCCAGCAGTCTGCCTCGTAACCGTATCCCAGCAGTCTGTCTCCTAACCGTAACCCAGCAGTCTGTCTCCCAACCGTATCCCAGCCGTCTGCCTCCTAACCGTATCCCAGCAGTCTGCCTCCTAACCGTATCCCAGCAGTCTGCCTCCTAACCGTATCCCGGCAGTCTACCCCCCAACCGTATCCCAGCAGTCTGCCTCCTAACCGTATCCCAGCAGTCTGTCTCCTAACCGTATCCCAGCAGTCTGTCTCCTAACCGTATCCCAGCAGTCTGCCCCCTAACCGTATCCCAGCAGTCTGCCCCCTAACCGTATCCCAGCAGTCTGCCTCCGAAACGTATCCCAGCAGTCTGCCTCCTAACCGTATCCCAGCAGCCTGCCTCCTAGCCCAGGGTCCCAGCAGTCTGTCTCCTAACCGTATCCCAGCGGTCTGCCCCCTAACCGTGTCCCAGCAGTCTGTCTCCTAACCGTATCCCGGCAGTCTGCCCCCCAACCGTATCCCAGCAGTCTGCCTCCTAACCGTATCCCAGCAGTCTGTCTCCTAACCGTATCCCAGCAGTCTGTCTCCTAACCGTATCCAAGCAGTCTGCCTCCTAACTGTATCACAGCAGTCTGTCTCCTAACCGTGTCCCAGCAGTCTGCCTCCTAACCGTATCACAGCAGTCTGTCTCCCAACCGTGTCCCAGCAGTCTGCCTCCTAACCGTATCCCGGCAGTCTGCCCCCCAACCGTATCCCAGCAGTCTGCCCCCCAACCGTATCCCAGCAGTCTGCCTCCTAACCGTATCCCAGCAGTCTGTCTCCTAACCGTATCCCAGCAGTCTGCCCCCTAAACGTATCCCAGCAGTCTGTCTCCTAACCGTATCCCAGCAGTCTGCCCCCTAACCGTATCCCAGCAGTCTGTCTCCTAACCGTATCCCAGCAGTCTGTCTCCTAACCGTATCCCAGCAGTCTGCCCCCTAACCGTATCCCAGCAGTCTGCCTCCTAGCCCAGTGTCCCAGCAGTCTGTCTCCTAACCGTATCCCAGCGGTCTGCCCCCTAACCGTGTCCCAGCAGTCTGTCTCCGAACCGTATCCCAGCAGTCTGTCTCCTAAACCAGTGTCCCAGCAGTCTGTCTCCTAACCGTATCCCAGCAGTCTGCCTCCTAGCCCAGTGTCCCAGCAGTCTGCCTCCTAACCGTATCCCAGCAGTCTGCCTCCTAACCGTATCCCAGCAGTCGGTCTCCTAACCGTATCGCAGCGGTCTGCCTCCTAACCGTATCCCAGCAGTCTGTCTCCTAACCGTATCCCAGCAGTCTGCCTCCTAATCCAGGGTCCCAGAAGTCTGTTTCCTAACCGTATCCCAGCAGTCTGCCTCCTAACCGTATCCCAGCAGTCTGTCTCCTAACCGTATCCCAGCAGTCTGTCTCCTAACCCAGTGTCCCAGCAGTCTGCCTCCTAACCGTATCCCAGCAGTCTGCCTCCTAACCGTATCCCAGCAGTCTGTCTCCTAACCTTGTCCCAGCAGTCTGACTCCTAACCCAGTGTCCCAGCAGTCTGCCTCCTAACCGTATCCCAGCAGTCTGTCTCCTAACCGAGTATCCCAGCAGTCTGCCTCCCAACCGTATCCCAGCAGTCTGCCTCCTAACCGTATCCCAGCAGTCTGTCTCCTAAACCGTATCCCAGCAGTCTGTCTCCTAAACCGTATCCCAGCAGTCTGCCTCCTAACCGTATCCCAGCAGTCTGTCTCCTAACCGTATCCCAGCAGTCTGTCTCCTAACCGTATCCCAGCAGTCTGCCCCCTAACCGTATCCCAGCAGTCTGCCTCCTAGCCCAGTGTCCCAGCAGTCTGTCTCCTAACCGTATCCCAGCGGTCTGCCCCCGAACCGTGTCCCAGCAGTCTGTCTCCGAACCGTATCCCAGCAGTCTGCTCCTAAACCGTATCCCAGCAGTCGGTCTCCTAAACCAGTGTCCCAGCAGTCTGTCTCCTAACCGTATCCCAGCAGTCTGCCTCCTAGCCCAGTGTCCCAGCAGTCTGCCTCCTAACCGTATCCCAGCAGTCTGCCTCCTAACCGTATCCCAGCAGTCGGTCTCCTAACCGTATCCCAGCAGTCTGTCTCCTAACCGTATCCCAGCAGTCTGCCTCCTAATCCAGGGTCCCAGAAGTCTGTTTCCTAACCGTATCCCAGCAGTCTGCCTCCTAACCGTATCCCAGCAGTCTGTCTCCTAACCGTATCCCAGCAGTCTGTCTCCTAACCCAGTGTCCCAGCAGTCTGCCTCCTAACCGTATCCCAGCAGTCTGCCTCCTAACCGTATCCCAGCAGTCTGTCTCCTAACCGTGTCCCAGCAGTCTGACTCCTAACCCAGTGTCCCAGCAGTCTGCCTCCTAACCGTATCCCAGCAGTCTGTCTCCTAACCGAGTATCCCAGCAGTCTGCCTCCCAACCGTATCCCAGCAGTCTGCCTCCTAACCGTATCCCAGCAGTCTGTCTCCTAAACCGTATCCCAGCAGTCTGTCTCCTAAACTGTATCCCAGCAGTCTGCCTCCTAAACGTATCCCAGCAGTCTGCCTCCTAACCGTATCCCAGCAGTCTGTCTCCTAACCGTATCCCAGCAGTCTGCCCCCCAACCGTATCCCAGCAGTCTGCCTCGTAACCGTATCCCAGCAGTCTGTCTCCTAACCGTAACCCAGCAGTCTGTCTCCTAACCGTATCCCAGCCGTCTGCCTCCTAACCGTATCCCAGAAGTCTGCCTCCTAACCGTATCCCAGCAGTCTGCCTCCTAACCGTATCCCGGCAGTCTGCCCCCCAACCGTATCCCAGCAGTCTGCATCCTAACCGTATCCCAGCAGTCTGTCTCCTAACCGTATCCCAGCAGTCTGTCTCCTAACCGTATCCCAGCAGTCTGCCCCCTAACCGTATCCCAGCAGTCTGCCCCCTAACCGTATCCCAGCAGTCTGCCTCCTAAACGTATCCCAGCAGTCTGCCTCCTAACCGTATCCCAGCAGTCTGCCTCCTAGCCCAGTGTCCCAGCAGTCTGTCTCCTAACCGTATCCCAGCGGTCTGCCCCCTAACCGTGTCCCAGCAGTCTGTCTCCTAACCGTATCCCGGCAGTCTGCCCCCCAACCGTATCCCAGCAGTCTGCCTCCTAACCGTATCCCAGCAGTCTGTCTCCTAACCGTGTCCCAGCAGTCTGCCTCCGAACCGTATCACAGCAGTCTGTCTCCTAACCGTGTCCCAGCAGTCTGCCTCCTAACCGTATCCCGGCAGTCTGCCCCCCAACCGTATCCCAGCAGTCTGCCCCCCAACCGTATCCCAGCAGTCTGCCTCCTAACCGTATCCCAGCAGTCTGTCTCCTAACCGTATCCCAGCAGTCTGCCCCCTAACCGTATCCCAGCAGTCTGTCTCCTAACCGTATCCCAGCAGTCTGCCCCCTAACCGTATCCCAGCAGTCTGTCTCCTAACCGTATCCCAGCAGTCTGTCTCCTAACCGTGTACCAGCAGTCTGTCTCCGAACCGTATCCCAGCAGTCTGCCCCCTAACCGTATCCCAGCAGTCTGCTCCTAAACCAGTGTCCCAGCAGTCTGTCTCCTAACCGTATCCCAGCAGTCTGCCTCCTAGCCCAGTGTCCCAGCAGTCTGTCTCCTAACCGTATCGCAGCGGTCTGCCTCCTAACCGTATCCCAGCAGTCTGTCTCCTAACCGTATCCCAGCAGTCTGCCTCCTAATCCAGGGTCCCAGAAGTCTGTTTCCTAACCGTATCCCAGCAGTCTGCCTCCTAACCGTATCCCAGCAGTCTGTCTCCTAACCGTATCCCAGCAGTCTGTCTCCTAACCCAGTGTCCCAGCAGTCTGCCTCCTAACCGTATCCCAGCAGTCTGACTCCTAACCGTATCCCAGCAGTCTGTCTCCTAACCGTGTCCCAGCAGTCTGACTCCTAACCCAGTGTCCCAGCAGTCTGCCTCCTAACCGTATCACAGCAGTCTGTCTCCTAACCGTATCCCAGCAGTCTGTCTCCTAACCCAGTGTCCCAGCAGTCTGCCTCCTAACCGTATCCCAGCAGTCTGCCTCCTAACCGTATCCCAGCCGTCTGCCTCCTAACCGTATCCCAGCAGTCTGCCTCCTAACCGTATCCCAGCAGTCTGCCTCCTAACCGTATCCCGGCAGTCTGCCCCCCAACCGTATCCCAGCAGTCTGCATCCTAACCGTATCCCAGCAGTCTGTCTCCTAACCGTATCCCAGCAGTCTGTCTCCTAACCGTATCCCAGCAGTCTGCCCCCTAACCGTATCCCAGCAGTCTGCCCCCTAACCGTATCCCAGCAGTCTGCCTCCTAAACGTATCCCAGCAGTCTGCCTCCTAACCGTATCCCAGCAGTCTGCCTCCTAGCCCAGTGTCCCAGCAGTCTGTCTCCTAACCGTATCCCAGCGGTCTGCCCCCTAACCGTGTCCCAGCAGTCTGTCTCCTAACCGTATCCCGGCAGTCTGCCCCCCAACCGTATCCCAGCAGTCTGCCTCCTAACCGTATCCCAGCAGTCTGTCTCCTAACCGTGTCCCAGCAGTCTGCCTCCGAACCGTATCACAGCAGTCTGTCTCCTAACCGTGTCCCAGCAGTCTGCCTCCTAACCGTATCCCGGCAGTCTGCCCCCCAACCGTATCCCAGCAGTCTGCCCCCCAACCGTATCCCAGCAGTCTGCCTCCTAACCGTATCCCAGCAGTCTGTCTCCTAACCGTATCCCAGCAGTCTGCCCCCTAACCGTATCCCAGCAGTCTGTCTCCTAACCGTATCCCAGCAGTCTGCCCCCTAACCGTATCCCAGCAGTCTGTCTCCTAACCGTATCCCAGCAGTCTGTCTCCTAACCGTGTACCAGCAGTCTGTCTCCGAACCGTATCCCAGCAGTCTGCCCCCTAACCGTATCCCAGCAGTCTGCTCCTAAACCAGTGTCCCAGCAGTCTGTCTCCTAACCGTATCCCAGCAGTCTGCCTCCTAGCCCAGTGTCCCAGCAGTCTGTCTCCTAACCGTATCGCAGCGGTCTGCCTCCTAACCGTATCCCAGCAGTCTGTCTCCTAACCGTATCCCAGCAGTCTGCCTCCTAATCCAGGGTCCCAGAAGTCTGTTTCCTAACCGTATCCCAGCAGTCTGCCTCCTAACCGTATCCCAGCAGTCTGTCTCCTAACCGTATCCCAGCAGTCTGTCTCCTAACCCAGTGTCCCAGCAGTCTGCCTCCTAACCGTATCCCAGCAGTCTGACTCCTAACCGTATCCCAGCAGTCTGTCTCCTAACCGTGTCCCAGCAGTCTGACTCCTAACCCAGTGTCCCAGCAGTCTGCCTCCTAACCGTATCCCAGCAGTCTGTCTCCTAACCGTATCCCAGCAGTCTGTCTCCTAACCCAGTGTCCCAGCAGTCTGCCTCCTAACCGTATCCCAGCAGTCTGCCTCCTAACCGTATCCCAGCAGTCTGTCTCCTAACCGTGTCCCAGCAGTCTGACTCCTAACCGAGTATCCCAGCAGTCTGCCTCCCAACCGTATCCCAGCAGTCTGCCTCCTAACCGTATCCCAGCAGTCTGTCTCCTAAACCGTATCCCAGCAGTCTGTCTCCTAAACCGTATCCCAGCAGTCTGCCTCCTAACCGTATCCCAGCAGTCTGTCTCCTAACCGTATCCCAGCAGTCTGTCTCCTAACCGTATCCCAGCAGTCTGCCCCCTAACCGTATCCCAGCAGTCTGCCTCCTAGCCCAGTGTCCCAGCAGTCTGTCTCCTAACCGTATCCCAGCGGTCCGCCCCCTAACCGTGTCCCAGCAGTCTGTCTCCGAACCGTATCCCAGCAGTCTGCTCCTAAACCGTATCCCAGCAGTCTGTCTCCTAAACCAGTGTCCCAGCAGTCTGTCTCCTAACCGTATCCCAGCAGTCTGCCTCCTAAACGTATCCCAGCAGTCTGCCTCCTAACCGTATCCCAGCAGTCTGCCTCCTAGCCCAGTGTCCCAGCAGTCTGTCTCCTAACCGTATCCCAGCGGTCTGCCCCCTAACCGTGTCCCAGCAGTCTGTCTCCTAACCGTATCCCGGCAGTCTGCCCCCCAACCGTATCCCAGCAGTCTGCCTCCTAACCGTATCCCAGCAGTCTGTCTCCGAACCGTATCCCAGCAGTCTGCTCCTAAACCGTATCCCAGCAGTCTGTCTCCTAAACCAGTGTCCCAGCAGTCTGTCTCCTAACCGTATCCCAGCAGTCTGCCTCCTAGCCCAGTGTCCCAGCAGTCTGCCTCCTAACCGTATCCCAGCAGTCTGCCTCCTAACCGTATCCCAGCAGTCGGTCTCCTAACCGTATCGCAGCGGTCTGCCTCCTAACCGTATCCCAGCAGTCTGTCTCCTAACCGTATCCCAGCAGTCTGCCTCCTAATCCAGGGTCCCAGAAGTCTGTTTCCTAACCGTATCCCAGCAGTCTGCCTCCTAACCGTATCCCAGCAGTCTGTCTCCTAACCGTATCCCAGCAGTCTGCCTCCTAACCCAGTGTCCCAGCAGTCTGCCTCCTAACCGTATCCCAGCAGTCTGCCTCCTAACCGTATCCCAGCAGTCTGTCTCCTAACCGTGTCCCAGCAGTCTGACTCCTAACCCAGTGTCCCAGCAGTCTGCCTCCTAACCGTATCCCAGCAGTCTGTCTCCTAACCGAGTATCCCAGCAGTCTGCCTCCCAACCGTATCCCAGCAGTCTGCCTCGTAACCGTATCCCAGCAGTCTGTCTCCTAAACCGTATCCCAGCAGTCTGTCTCCTGAACCGTATCCCAGCAGTCTGCCTCCTAAACGTATCCCAGCAGTCTGCCTCCTAACCGTATCCCAGCAGTCTGTCTCCTAACCGTATCCCAGCAGTCTGCCCCCCAACCGTATCCCAGCAGTCTGCCTCGTAACCGTATCCCAGCAGTCTGTCTCCTAACCGTAACCCAGCAGTCTGTCTCCTAACCGTATCCCAGCCGTCTGCCTCCTAACCGTATCCCAGCATTCTGCCTCCTAACCGTATCCCAGCAGTCTGCCTCCTAACCGTATCCCGGCAGTCTGCCCCCCAACCGTATCACAGCAGTCTGCATCCTAACCGTATCCCAGCAGTCTGTCTCCTAACCGCATCCCAGCAGTCTGTCTCCTAACCGTATCCCAGCAGTCTGCCCCCTAACCGTATCCCAGCAGTCTGCCCCCTAACCGTATCCCAGCAGTCTGCCTCCTAAACGTATCCCAGCAGTCTGTCTCCTAACCGTATCCCAGCAGTCTGCCTCCTAGCCCAGTGTCCCAGCAGTCTGTCTCCTAAGCGTATCCCAGCGGTCTGCCCCCTAACCGTGTCCCAGCAGTCTGTCTCCTAACCGTATCCCGGCAGTCTGCCCCCCAACCGTATCCCAGCAGTCTGCCTCCTAACCGTATCCCAGCAGTCTGTCTCCTAACCGTACCCCAGCAGTCTGTCTCCTAACCGTATCCAAACAGTCTGCCTCCTAACCGTATCACAGCAGTCTGTCTCCTAACCGTGTCCCAGCAGTCTGCCTCCGAACCGTATCACAGCAGTCTGTCTCCTAACCGTGTCCCAGCAGTCTGCCTCCTAACCGTATCCCGGCAGTCTGCCCCCCAACCGTATCCCAGCAGTCTGCCCCCCAACCGTATCCCAGCAGTCTGCCTCCTAACCGTATCCCAGCAGTCTGTCTCCTAACCGTATCCCAGCAGTCTGTCCCCTAACCGTATCCCAGCAGTCTGTCTCCTAACCGTATCCCAGCAGTCTGCCCCCTAACCGTATCCCAGCAGTCTGTCTCCTAACCGTATCCCAGCAGTCTGCCCCCTAGCCCAGTGTCACAGCAGTCTGCCTCCTAACCGTATCCCAGCAGTCTGCCTCCTAACCGTCTCCCAGCAGTCTGTCTCCTAACCGTATCCCAGCAGTCTGTCTCCTAACCCAGTGTCCCAGCAGTCTGTCTCCTAACCGTATCCCAGCAGTCTGCCTCCTAGCCCAGTGTCCCAGCAGTCGGCCTCCTAACCGTATCCCAGCAGTCTGCCTCCTAACCCAGTGTCCCAGAAGACTGTCTCCTAACCGTATCCCAGCAGTCTGCCTCCTAACCGTATCCCAGCAGTCTTCCTCCTAACCGTATCCCAGCAGTCTGCCTCCTAACCGTGTCCCAGCAGTCTGCCTCCTAACCGTATCCCGGCAGTCGGTCTCCTAACCGAGTATCCCAGCAGTCTGCCTCCTAACCCAGTGTCCCAGCAGTCTGCCTCCCAACCGTGTCCCAGCAGTCTGCCTACTATCCGTGTCCTAGAAGTCTGTCTCCTAACCGTATCCCGGCAGTCTGCCTCCTAACCGTATCCCAGCAGTCTGCCTCCTAACCGTATCCCAGCAGTCTGCCTCCTAACCCAGTGTCCCAGCAGTCTACCTCCTAACCGTATCCCAGCAGTCTGTCTCCTAACCGTGTCCCAGCAGTCTGACTCCTAACCCAGTGTCCCAGCAGTCTGCCTCCCAACCGTATCCCAGCAGTCTGCCTCCTAACCGTGTCCCAGCAGTCTGTCTCCTAACCGTATCCCAGCAGTCTGCCTCCTAACCGTATCCCAGCAGTCTGTCCCCTAACCTTGTCCCAGCAGTCTGTCTCCTAACCGTATCCCAGCAGTCTGCCTCCTAACCGTATCCCAGCAGTCTGTCTCCTAACCGTATCTCAGCAGTCTGCCTCCTAACCGTATCCCAGCAGTCTGTCTCCTAACCCAGTGTCCCAGCAGTCTGCCTCCTAACCGTATCCCAGCAGTCTGTCTCCGAACCGTATCCCAGCAGTCTGCCTCCTAACCCAGTGTCCCACAGTCTGTATCCTAACCGTATCCCAGCTGTCTGTCTCCTAACCGTATCCCAGCAGTCTGCCTCCTAACCGTATCCCAGCAGTCTGCCTCCTAACCCAGTGTCCCAGCAGTCTGTCTCCTAACCGTATCCCAGCAGTCTGTATCCTAACCGTATCCCAGCAGTCTGTCTCCTAACCGTATCCCAGCAGTCTGCCTCCTAACCTTATCCCAGCAGTCTGCCTCCTAACCGTATCCCAGCATTCTGTCTCCTAACCGTATCCCAGCGGTCTGCCTCCTAACCGTATCCCAGCAGTCTGCCTCCTAACCGTATCCCAGCTGTCTGCCTCCTAACCGTATCCCAGCAGTCTGCCTCCTAACCGTATCCCAGCAATCTGCCTCCTAACCCAGTGTTCCAGCAGACTGTCTCCTAAACGTAACCCAGCAGTCTGCCTCCAAACCGTATCCCAGCAGTCTGTCTCCTAACAGTATCCCAGCAGCCTGTCTCCTTACCGTATCCCAGCAGTCTGCCTCCTAAACGTATCCCAGCAGTCTGTCTCCTAACAGTATCCCAGCAGTCTGCCTCCTAACCGTATCCCAGCAGTCTGCCTCCTAACCGTATACCAGCAGTCTGCCTCCTAACCGTATCCCAGCTGTCTGTCTCCTAACCGTATCCCTGCAGTCTGCCTCCTAACCGTATCCCAGCAGTCTGCCTCCTAACCGTATCCCAGCAGTCTGCCTCCTAACCGTATCCCAGCTGTCTGTCTCCGAACAGTATCCCAGCATTCGGCCTCCTAACCGTATCCCAGCAGTCTGCCTCCTACCCCAGTGTCCCAGAAGACTGTCTCCTAACCGTATCCCAGCAGTCTGCCTCCTAACCGTATCCCAGCAGACTTCCTCCTAACCGTATACCAGCAGTCTGCCTCCTAACCGTGTCCCAGCAGTCTGCCTCCTAACCGTATCCCGGCAGTCGGTCTCCTAACCGAGTATCCCAGCAGTCTGCCTCCTAACCCAGTGTCCCAGCAATCTGTCTGCTAACAGTATCCCAGCAGTCTGCCTCCTAACCGTATCCCAGCAGTCTGTCTCCTAACAGTATCCCAGCAGCCTGTCTCCTTACCGTATCCCAGCAGTCTGCCTCCTAAACGTATCCCAGCAGTCTGTCTCCTAACAGTATCCCAGCAGTCTGCCTCCTAACCGTATCCCAGCAGTCTGCCTCCTAACCGTATACCAGCAGTCTGCCTCCTAACCGTATCCCAGCTGTCTGTCTCCTAACCGTATCCCTGCAGTCTGCCTCCTAACCGTATCCCAGCAGTCTGCCTCCTAACCGTGTCCCAGCAGTCTGCCTCCTAACCGTATCCCGGCAGTCGGTCTCCTAACCGAGTATCCCAGCAGTCTGCCTCCTAACCCAGTGTCCCAGCAGTCTGCCTCCCAACCGTGTCCCAGCAGTCTGCCTACTATCCGTGTCCTAGAAGTCTGTCTCCTAACCGTATCCCAGCAGTCTGCCTCCTAACCGTATCCCAGCAGTCTGCCTCCTAACCGTATCCCAGCAGTCTGCCTCCTAACCCAGTGTGCCAGCAGTCTGCCTCCTAACCGTATCCCAGCAGTCTGTCTCATAACCGTGTCCCAGCAGTCTGACTCCTAACCCAGTGTCCCAGCAGTCTGCCTCCCAACCGTATCCCAGCAGTCTGCCTCCTAACCGTGTCCCAGCAGTCTGTCTCCTAACCGTATCCCAGCAGTCTGCCTCCTAACCGTATCCCAGCAGTCTGTCCCCTAACCCTGTCCCAGCAGTCTGTCTCCTAACCATATCCCAGCAGTCTGCCTCCTAACCGTATCCCAGCAGTCTGTGTCCTAACCGTATCCCAGCAGTCTGTCTCCTAACCGTATCCCAGCAGTCTGCCTCCTAACCCAGTGTCCCAGCAGTCTGTCTCCTAACCGTATCGCCAGCAGTCTGTGTCCTAACCGTGTCCCAGCAGTCTGTCTCCTAACCGTGTCCCAGCAGTCTGTCTCCTAATCGTATCCCAGCAGTCTGTCTCCTAACCGTGTCCCAGCAGTCTGTCTCCTAACCATATCCCAGCAGTCTGCCTCCTCACCGTATCCCAGCAGTCTGTCTCCTAACTGTATCCCAGCAGTCTGTCTCCTAACCGTATCCCAGCAGTCTGCCTCCTAACCCAGTGTCCCAGCAGTCGGTCTCCTAACCGTATCGCCAGCAGTCTGTCTCCTAACCGTGTCCCAGCAGTCTGTCTCCTAACCGTGTCCCAGCAGTCTGTCTCCTAATCGTATCCCAGCAGTCTGTCTCCTAACCGTATCCCAGCAGTCTGTCTCCTAAACGGTATCCCAGCAGTCTGCCTCCGAACCGTGTCCCTGCAGTCTGCCTCCTAACCGTGTCCCAGCAGTCTGCCTCCTAACCGTATCCCAGCAGTCTGTCTCCTAACCGTATCCCAGCAGTCTGTCTCCTAAACCGTATCCCAGCAGTCTGTCTCCTAAACCGTATCCCAGCAGTCTGCCTCCTAACCGTATCCCAGCAGTCTGCCTCCTAACCGTATCCCAGCAGTCTGTCTCCTAACCGTATCCCAGCAGTCTGTCTCCTAACCGTATCCCAGCAGTCTGTCTCCCAACCGTATCCCAGCGGTCTGCCCCCTAACCATGTCCCAGCAGTCTGTCTCCTAACCGTATCCCAGCAGTCTGCCTCCTAACCGTATCCCAGCAGTCTGCCTCCTAAGCGTATCCCAGCGGTCTGCCCCGTATCCCAGCAGTCTGCCTCCTAGCCCAGTGTCCCAGCAGTCTGTCTCCTAACCGTATCCCAGCGGTCTGCCCCCTAACCGTGTCCCAGCAGTCTGCCTCCTAACCGTATCCCAGCAGTCTGCCTCCTAACCGTATCCCAGCGGTCTGCCCCCTAACCGTATCCCAGCAGTCTGCCTCCTAGCCCAGTGTCCCAGCAGTCTGTCTCCTAACCGTATCCCAGCGGTCTGCCCCCTAACCGTGTCCCAGCAGTCTGTCTCTGAACCGTATCCCAGCAGTCTGCCTCCTAAACCGTATCCCAGCAGTCTGTCTCCTAACCCAGGGTCCCAGCAGTCTGTCTCCTAAACCAGTGTCCCAGCAGTCTGTCTCCTAACCGTATCCCAGCAGTCTGCCCCCTAGCCCAGTGTCACAGCAGTCTGCCTCCTAACCGTATCCCAGCAGTCTGCCTCCTAACCGTCTCCCAGCAGTCTGTCTCCTAACCGTATCCCAGCAGTCTGTCTCCTAACCCAGTGTCCCAGCAGTCTGTCTCCTAACCGTATCCCAGCAGTCTGCCTCCTAGCCCAGTGTCCCAGCAGTCGGCCTCCTAACCGTATCCCAGCAGTCTGCCTCCTAACCCAGTGTCCCAGAAGACTGTCTCCTAACCGTATCCCAGCAGTCTGCCTCCTAACCGTATCCCAGCAGTCTTCCTCCTAACCGTATCCCAGCAGTCTGCCTCCTAACCGTGTCCCAGCAGTCTGCCTCCTAACCGTATCCCGGCAGTCGGTCTCCTAACCGAGTATCCCAGCAGTCTGCCTCCTAACCCAGTGTCCCAGCAGTCTGCCTCCCAACCGTGTCCCAGCAGTCTGCCTACTATCCGTGTCCTAGAAGTCTGTCTCCTAACCGTACCCCGGCAGTCTGCCTCCTAACCGTATCCCAGCAGTCTGCCTCCTAACCGTATCCCAGCAGTCTGCCTCCTAACCCAGTGTCCCAGCAGTCTACCTCCTAACCGTATCCCAGCAGTCTGTCTCCTAACCGTGTCCCAGCAGTCTGACTCCTAACCCAGTGTCCCAGCAGTCTGCCTCCCAACCGTATCCCTGCAGTCTGCCTCCTAACCGTGTCCCAGCAGTCTGTCTCCTAACCGTATCCCAGCAGTCTGCCTCCTAACCGTATCCCAGCAGTCTGTCCCCTAACCTTGTCCCAGCAGTCTGTCTCCTAACCGTATCCCAGCAGTCTGCCTCCAAACCGTATCCCAGCAGTCTGTCTCCTAACCGTATCCCAGCAGTCTGTCTCCTAACCGTATCCCAGCAGTCTGCCTCCTAACCCAGTGTCCCAGCAGTCGGTCTCCTAACCGTATCTCAGCAGTCTGCCTCCTAACCGTATCCCAGCAGTCTGTCTCCTAACCCAGTGTCCCAGCAGTCTGCCTCCTAACCGTATCCCAGCAGTCTGTCTCCTAACCGTATCCCAGCAGTCTGCCTCCTAACCCAGTGTCCCACAGTCTGTATCCGAACCGTATCCCAGCTGTCTGTCTCCTAACCGTATCCCAGCAGTCTGCCTCCTAACCGTATCCCAGCAGTCTGCCTCCTAACCGAGTGTCCCAGCAGTCTGTCTCCTAACCGTATCCCAGCAGTCTGTATCCTAACCGTATCCCAGCAGTCTGTCTCCTAACCGTATCCCAGCAGTCTGCCTCCGAACCTTATCCCAGCAGTCTGCCTCCTAACCGTATCCCAGCATTCTGTCTCCTAACCGTATCCCAGCGGTCTGCCTCCTAACCGTATCCCAGCAGTCTGCCTCCTAACCGTATCCCAGCTGTCTGCCTCCTAACCGTATCCCAGCAATCTGCCTCCTAACCGTATCCCAGCAGTCTGCCTCCTAACCCAGTGTCCCAGCAATCTGTCTCCTAACAGTATCCCAGCAGTCTGCCTCCTAACCCAGTGTCCCAGCAGTCTGACTCCCAACGGTATCCTAGCAGTCTGCCTCCTAACCGTATCCCAGCAGTCTGCCTCCTAACCCAGTGTCCCAGCAGTCTGCCTCCTAACCGTATCCCAGCAGTCTGTCTCCTAACCGTATCCCAGCAGTCTGCCTCCTCACCCAGTGTCCCAGCAATCTGTCTCCTAACCGTATCCCAGCAGTCTGCCTCCTAACCATATCCCAGCAGTCTGTCTCCTAACCGTATCCCAGCAGTCTGTCTCCTAAACCGTATCCCAGCAGTCTGCCTCCTAACCGTATCCCAGCAGCCTGCCTCCTAACCGTATCCCAGCAGTCTGTCTCCTAACCGTATCCCAGCAGTCTGCCTCCTAACCGTATCCCAGCAGTCTGTCTCCCAACCGTATCCCAGCGGTCTGCCCCCTAACCATGACCCAGCAGTCGGTCTCCTAACCGTATCTCAGCAGTCTGCCTCCTAACCGTATCCCAGCAGTCTGTCTCCTAACCCAGTGTCCCAGCAGTCTGCCTCCTAACCGTATCCCAGCAGTCTGTCTCCTAACCGTATCCCAGCAGTCTGCCTCCTAACCCAGTGTCCCACAGTCTGTATCCTAACCGTATCCCAGCTGTCTGTCTCCTAACCGTATCCCAGCAGTTTGCCTCCTAACCGTATCCCAGCAGTCTGCCTCCTAACCCAGTGTCCCAGCAGTCTGTCTCCTAACCGTATCCCAGCAGTCTGTATCCTAACCGTATCCCAGCAGTCTGTCTCCTAACCGTATCCCAGCAGTCTGCCTCCTAACCTTATCCCAGCAGTCTGCCTCCTAACCGTAACCCAGCATTCTGTCTCCTAACCGTATCCCAGCGGTCTGCCTCCTAACCGTATCCCAGCAGTCTGCCTCCTAACCGTATCCCAGCTGTCTGCCTCCTTACCGTATCCCAGCAGACTGTCTCCTAAACGTAACCCAGCAGTCTGCCTCCTAACCCAGTGTCCCAGCAGTCTGACTCCCAACCGTATCCTAGCAGTCTGCCTCCTAACCGTATCCCAGCAGTCTGCCTCCTAACCCAGTGTCCTAGCAGTCTGCCTCCTAACCGTATCCCAGCAGTCTGTCTCCTAACCGTATCCCAGCAGTCTGCCTCCTCACCCAGTGTCCCAGCAATCTGTCTCCTAACCGTATCCCAGCAGTCTGCCTCCTAACCATATCACAGCAGTCTGTCTCCTAACCGTATCCCAGCAGTCTGCCTCCTAACTGTATCCCAGCAGTCTGCCTCCTAACCGTATCCCAGCAGCCTGCCTCCTAACCGTATCCCAGCAGTCTGTCTCCTAACTGTATCCCAGCAGTCTGCCTCCTAACCGTATCCCAGCAGCCTGCCTCCTAACCGTATCCCAGCAGTCTGTCTCCGAACCGTATCTCAGCAGTCTGCCTCCTAACCGTATCCCTGCAGCCTGCCTCCTAACCGTATCCCAACAGTCTGTCTCCTAACAGTATCCCAGCAGTCTGCCTCCTAACCGTATCCCAGCAGCCTGCCTCCTAACCGTATCCCAGCAGTCTGTCTCCGAACCGTATCTCAGCAGTCTGCCTCCTAACCGTATCCCAGCAGTCTGTCTCCTAACCGTATCCCAGCAGTCTGTCTCCTAACAGTATCCCAGCAGTCTGCCTCCTAACCCAGTGTCCCAGCAATCTGTCTCCTAACAGTATCCCAGCAGTCTGCCTCCTAACCGTATCCCAGCAGTCTGTCTCCTAACAGTATCCCAGCAGCCTGTCTCCTTACCGTATCCCAGCAGTCTGCCTCCTAAACGTATCCCAGCAGTCTGTCTCCTAACAGTATCCCAGCAGTCTGCCTCCTAACCGTATCCCAGCAGTCTGCCTCCTAACCGTATACCAGCAGTCTGCCTCCTAACCGTATCCCAGCTGTCTGTCTCCTAACCGTATCCCTGCAGTCTGCCTCCTAACCGTATCCCAGCAGTCTGCCTCCTAACCGTATCCCAGCAGTCTGCCTCCTAACCGTATCCCAGCTGTCTGTCTCCTAACAGTATCCCAGCAGTCTGCCTCCTAACCCATTGCCCCAGCAGTCTGTCTCCTAACCATATCTCAGCAGTCTGCCTCATTGCCCAGTGTCCCAGCAGTCTGTCTCCTAACCGTATCCCAGCAGTCTGCCTCCTAACCGTATCCCAGCATTCGGCCTCCTAACCGTATCCCAGCAGTCTGCCTCCTACCCCAGTGTCCCAGAAGACTGTCTCCTAACCGTATCCCAGCAGTCTGCCTCCTAACCGTATCCCAGCAGTCTTCCTCCTAACCGTATACCAGCAGTCTGCCTCCTAACCGTGTCCCAGCAGTCTGCCTCCTAACCGTATCCCGGCAGTCGGTCTCCTAATCGAGTATCCCAGCAGTCTGCCTCCTAACCCAGTGTCCCAGCAGTCTGCCTCCCAACCGTGTCCCAGCAGTCTGCCTACTATCCGTGTCCAAGAAGTCTGTCTCCTAACCGTATCCCAGCAGTCCGCCTGCTAACCGTATCCCAGCAGTCTGCCTCCTAACCGTGTCCCAGCAGTCTGACTCCTAACCCAGTGTCCCAGCAGTCTGCCTCCCAACCGTATCCCAGCAGTCTGCCTCCTAACCCAGTGTCCCAGCAGTCTGTCTCCTAACCGTATCCCAGCAGTCTGCCTCCTAACCGTATCCCAGCAGTCTGTCCCCTAACCTTGTCCCAGCAGTCTGTCTCCTAACCATATCCCAGCAGTCTGCCTCCTAACCGTATCCCAGCAGTCTGTCTCCTAACCGTATCCCAGCAGTCTGTCTCCTAACCGTATCCCAGCAGTCTGCCTCCTAACCCAGTGTCCCAGCAGTCGGTCTCCTAACCGTATCGCCAGCAGTCTGTCTCCTAACCGTGTCCCAGCAGTCTGTCTCCTAACCGTGTCCCAGCAGTCTGTCTCCTAATCGTATCCCAGCAGTCTGTCTCCTAACCGTGTCCCAGCAGTCTGTCTCCTAACCATATCCCAGAAGTCTGCCTCCTAACCGTATCCCAGCAGTCTGTCTCCTAACCGTATCCCAGCAGTCTGTCTCCTAACCGTATCCCAGCAGTCTGCCTCCTAACCCAGTGTCCCAGCAGTCGGTCTCCTAACCGTATCGCCAGCAGTCTGTCTCCTAACCGTGTCCCAGCAGTCTGTCTCCTAATCGTGTCCCAGCAGTCTGTCTCCTAATCGTATCCCAGCAGTCTGTCTCCTAACCGTATCCCAGCAGTCTGTCTCCTAAACGGTATCCCAGCAGTCTGCCTCCTAACCGTGTCCCAGCAGTCTGCCTCCTAACCGTGTCCCAGCAGTCTGCCTCCTAACCGTATCCCAGCAGTCTGGCTCCTAACTGTATCCCAGCAGTCTGTCTCCTAAACCGTATCCCAGCAGTCTGTCTCCTAAACCGTATCCCAGCAGTCTGCCTCCTAACCGTATCCCAGCAGTCTGCCTCCTAACCGTATCCCAGCAGTCTGTCTCCTAACCGTATCCCAGCAGTCTGCCTCCTAACCGTATCCCAGCAGTCTGTCTCCCAACCGTATCCCAGCGGTCTGCCCCCTAACCATGTCCCAGCAGTCTGTCTCCTAACCGTATCCCAGCAGTCTGCCTCCTAACCGTATCCCAGCAGTCTGCCTCCTAAGGGTATCCCAGCGGTCTGCCCCCTAACCGTATCCCAGCAGTCTGCCTCCTAGCCCAGTGTCCCAGCAGTCTGTCTCCTAACCGTATCCCAGCGGTCTGCCCCCTAACCGTGTCCCAGCAGTCTGCCTCCTAACCGTATCCCAGCAGTCTGCCTCCTAACCGTATCCCAGCGGTCTGCCTCCTAACCGTATCCCAGCAGTCTGCCTCCTAGCCCAGTGTCCCAGCAGTCTGTCTCCTAACTGTATCCCAGCGGTCTGCCCCCTAACCGTGTCCCAGCAGTCTGTCTCTGAACCGTATCCCAGCAGTCTGCCTCCTAAACCGTATCCCAGCAGTCTGTCTCCTAACCCAGTGTCCCAGCAGTCTGTCTCCTAACCCAGTGTCCCAGCAGTCTGTCTCCTAACCGTATCCCAGCAGTCTGCCCCCTAGCCCAGTGTCACAGCAGTCTGCCTCCTAACCGTATCCGAGCAGTCTGCCTCCTAACCGTATCCCAGCAGTCTGTCTCATAACCGTATCCCAGCAGTCTGTCTCATAACCTTATCCCAGCAGTCTGCCTCCTAACCGTATCCCAGCATTCTGTCTCCTAACCGTATCCCAGCAGTCTGCCTCCTAACCCAGTGTCCCACAGTCTGTATCCTAACCGTATCCCAGCTGTCTGTCTCCTAACCGTATCCCAGCAGTCTGCCTCCTAACCGTATCCCAGCAGTCTGCCTCCTAACCCAGTGTCCCAGCAGTCTGTCTCCTAACCGTATCCCAGCAGTCTGTATCCTAACCGTATCCCAGCAGTCTGTCTCCTAACCGTATCCCAGCAGTCTGCCTCCTAACCTTATCCCAGCAGTCTGCCTCCTAACCGTATCCCAGCATTCTGTCTCCTAACCGTATCCCAGCGGTCTGCCTCCTAACCGTATCCCAGCAGTCTGCCTCCTAACCGTATCCCAGCTGTCTGCCTCCTAACCGTATCCCAGCAGTCTGCCTCCTAACCGTATCCCAGCAGTCTGCCTCCTAACCCAGTGTTCCAGCAGACTGTCTCCTAAACGTAACCCAGCAGTCTGCCTCCTAACCCAGTGTCCCAGCAGTCTGACTCCCAACCGTATCCTAGCAGTCTGCCTCCTAACCGTATCCCAGCAGTCTGCCTCCTAACCCAGTGTCCCAGCAGTCTGCCTCCTAACCGTATCCCAGCAGTCTGCCTCCTAACCGTATCCCAGCAGTCTGCCTCCTCACCCAGTGTCCCAGCAATCTGTCTCCTAACCGTATCCCAGCAGTCTGCCTCCTAACCATATCCCAGCAGTCTGTCTCCTAACAGTATCCCAGCAGTCTGTCTCCTAAACCGTATCCCAGCAGTCTGCCTCCTAACCGTATCCCAGCAGTCTGCCTCCTAACCGTATCCCAGCAGTCTGTCTCCTAACCTTATCCCAGCAGTCTGCCTCCTAACCGTATC
This sequence comes from Scyliorhinus torazame, assembly GCF_047496885.1. Classification (NCBI taxonomy): domain Eukaryota; kingdom Metazoa; phylum Chordata; class Chondrichthyes; order Carcharhiniformes; family Scyliorhinidae; genus Scyliorhinus; species Scyliorhinus torazame. The sequence goes on along the minus strand of NC_092712.1, from coordinate 285,558,910 downwards.
CGAGCAGTCTGCCTCCTAACCGTATCCCAGCAGTCTGTCTCCTAACCGTATCCCAGCAGTCTGTCTCCTAACCCAGTGTCCCAGCAGTCTGTCTCCTAACCGTATCCCAGCAGTCTGCCTCCTAGCCCAGTGTCCCAGCAGTCGGCCTCCTAACCGTATCCCAGCAGTCTGCCTCCTAACCCAGTGTCCCAGAAGACTGTCTCCTAACCGTATCCCAGCAGTCTGCCTCCTAACCGTATCCCAGCAGTCTTCCTCCTAACCGTATCCCAGCAGTCTGCCTCCTAACCGTGTCCCAGCAGTCTGCCTCCTAACCGTATCCCGGCAGTCGGTCTCCTAACCGAGTATCCCAGAGTCTGCCTCCTAACCCAGTGTCCCAGCAGTCTGCCTCCCAACCGTGTCCCAGCAGTCTGCCTACTATCCGTGTCCTAGAAGTCTGTCTCCTAACCGTATCCCAGCAGTCTGCCTCCTAACCGTATCCCAGCAGTCTGCCTCCTAACCGTATCCCAGCAGTCTGCCTCCTAACCCAGTGTCCCAGCAGTCTGCCTCCTAACCGTATCCCAGCAGTCTGTCTCCTAACCGTGTCCCAGCAGTCTGACTCCTAACCCAGTGTCCCAGCAGTCTGCCTCCCAACCGTATCCCAGCAGTCTGCCTCCTAACCGTGTCCCAGCAGTCGGCCTCCTAACCGTATCCCAGCAGTCTGCCTCCTAACCCAGTGTCCCAGAAGACTGTCTCCTAACCGTATCCCAGCAGTCTGCCTCCTAACCGTATCCCAGCAGTCTTCCTCCTAACCGTATCCCAGCAGTCTGCCTCCTAACCGTGTCCCAGCAGTCTGCCTCCTAACCGTATCCCGGCAGTCGGTCTCCTAACCGAGTATCCCAGAGTCTGCCTCCTAACCCAGTGTCCCAGCAGTCTGCCTCCCAACCGTGTCCCAGCAGTCTGCCTACTATCCGTGTCCTAGAAGTCTGTCTCCTAACCGTATCCCAGCAGTCTACCTCCTAACCGTATCCCAGCAGTCTGCCTCCTAACCGTATCCCAGCAGTCTGCCTCCTAACCGTGTCCCAGCAGTCTGCCTCCTAACCGTATCCCAGCAGTCTGTCTCCTAACCGTGTCCCAGCAGTCTGACTCCTAACCCAGTGTCCCAGCAGTCTGCCTCCCAACCGTATCCCAGCAGTCTGCCTCCTAACCGTGTCCCAGCAGTCTGTCTCCTAACCGTATCCCAGCAGTCTGCCTCCTAACCGTATCCCAGCAGTCTGTCCCCTAACCTTGTCCCAGCAGTCTGTCTCCTAACCGTATCCCAGCAGTCTGCCTCCTAACCGTATCCCAGCAGTCTGTCTCCTAACCGTATCCCAGCAGTCTGTCTCCTAACCGTATCCCAGCAGTCTGCCTCCTAACCCAGTGTCCCAGCAGTCGGTCTCCTAACCGTATCTCAGCAGTCTGCCTCCTAACCGTATCCCAGCAGTCTGTCTCCTAACCCAGTGTCCCAGCAGTCTGCCTCCTAACCGTATCCCAGCAGTCTGTCTCCTAACCGTATCCCAGCAGTCTGCCTCCTAACCCAGTGTCCCACAGTCTGTATCCTAACCGTATCCCAGCTGTCTGTCTCCTAACCGTATCCCAGCAGTCTGCCTCCTAACCGTATCCCAGCAGTCTGCCTCCTAACCCAGTGTCCCAGCAGTCTGTCTCCTAACCGTATCCCAGCAGTCTGTATCCTAACCGTATCCCAGCAGTCTGTCTCCTAACCGTATCCCAGCAATCTGCCTCCTAACCTTATCCCAGCAGTCTGCCTCCTAACCGTATCCCAGCATTCTGTCTCCTAACCGTATCCCAGCGGTCTGCCTCCTAACCGTATCCCAGCAGTCTGCCTCCTAACCGTATCCCAGCTGTCTGCCTCCTAACCGTATCCCAGCAGTCTGCCTCCTAACCGTATCCCAGCAGTCTGCCTCCTAACCCAGTGTTCCAGCAGACTGTCTCCTAAACGTAACCCAGCAGTCTGCCTCCTAACCCAGTGTCCCAGCAGTCTGACTCCCAACCGTATCCTAGCAGTCTGCCTCCTAACCGTATCCCAGCAGTCTGCCTCCTAACCCAGTGTCCCAGCAGTCTGCCTCCTAACCGTATCCCAGCAGTCTGTCTCCTAACCGTATCCCAGCAGTCTGCCTCCTCACCCAGTGTCCCAGCAATCTGTCTCCTAACCGTATCCCAGCAGTCTGCCTCCTAACCCTATCCCAGCAGTCTGTCTCCTAACCGTATACCAGCAGCCTGCCTCCTAACCGTATCCCAGCAGTCTGTCTCCTAACTGTATCCCAGCAATCTGCCTCCTAACCGTATCCCAGCAGCCTGCCTCCTAACCGTATCCCAGCAGTCTGTCTCCGAACCGTATCTCAGCAGTCTGCCTCCTAACCGTATCCCAGCAGCCTGCCTCCTAACCGTATCCCAGCAGTCTGTCTCCTAACAGTATCCCAGCAGTCTGCCTCCTAACCGTATCCCAGCAGCCTGCCTCCTAACCGTATCCCAGCAGTCTGTCTCCGAACCGTATCTCAGCAATCTGCCTCCTAACCGTATCCCAGCAGTCTGTCTCCTAACCGTATCCCAGCAGTCTGCCTCCTAACCGTATCCCAGCAGTCTGTCTCCTAACAGTATCCCAGCAGTCTGCCTCCTAACCCAGTGTCCCAGCAATCTGTCTCCTAACAGTATCCCAGCAGTCTGCCTCCTAACCGTATCCCAGCAGTCTGTCTCCTAACAGTATCCCAGCAGCCTGTCTCCTTACCGTATCCCAGCAGTCTGCCTCCTAAACGTATCCCAGCAGTCTGTCTCCTAACAGTATCCCAGCAGTCTGCCTCCTAACCGTATCCCAGCAGTCTGCCTCCTAACCGTATACCAGCAGTCTGCCTCCTAACCGTATCCCAGCTGTCTGTCTCCTAAGCGTATCCCTGCAGTCTGCCTCCTAACCGTATCCCAGCAGTCTGCCTCCTAACCGTATCCCAGCAGTCTGCCTCCTAACCGTATCCCAGCTGTCTGTCTTCTAACAGTATCCCAGCAGTCTGCCTCCTAACCCATTTCTCCAGCAGTCTGTCTCCTAACAGTATCCCAGCAGTCTGCCTCCTAACCCAGTGCCCCAGCAGTCTTCCTCCTGACCCAGTGTCCCAGCAGTCTGCCTCCTAGCCGTATCCCAGCAGTCTGCCTCCTAAATGTATCCCAGCAGTCTGTCTCCTAACCGTATCCTAGCAGTCTGCCTCCTAACCGTATCCCAGCAGTATGTCTCCTAACCCAGTGTCCCAGAAGTCTCTCTCCTAACCCAGTGTCCCAGCAGTCTGCCTGCTAGCCGTATCCCAGCAGTCTGCCTCCTAGCCGTATCCCAGCAGTCTGCCTCCTAACCGTATCCCAACAGTCTGTCTCCTAACCGTATCTCAGCAGTCTGTCTCCTAACCGTATCCCAGCAGTCTGCCTCCTAACCGTATCCCAGCAGTCTGTCTCCTAACCCAGTGTCCCAGCAGTCTGCCTCCTAACCGAGTATCCCAGCAGTCTGCCTCCTAGCCCAGTGTCCCAGCAGTCTGCCTCCTAGCCCAGTGTCCCAGCAGTATGTCTCCTAACCCAGTGTCCCAGAAGTCTCTCTCCTAACCCAGTGTCCCAGCAGTCTGCCTGCTAGCCGTATCCCAGCAGTCTGCCTGCTAGCCGTATCCCAGCAGTCTGCCTCCTAGCCGTATCCCAGCAATCTGCCTCCTAACCGTATCCCAGCAGCCTGCCTCCTAACCGTATCTCAGCAGTCTGTCTCCTAACCGTATCCCAGCAGTGTGCCTCCTAACCGTATCCCAGCAGTCTGTCTCCTAACCCAGTGTCCCAGCAGTCTGCCTCCTAACCGAGTATCCCAGCAGTCTGCCTCCTAGCCCAGTGTCCCAGCAGTCTGCCTCCTAGCCCAGTGTCCCAGCAGTCTGCCTCCTAGCCTAGTGTCCCAGCAGTCTGCCTCCTCGCAGACTGATTAACATTGGGGATGCTCAAGAAATCAAAATTGCATCAAAGGTGATACCTCAGAGTATAGTCATACAGAGTCATACAAGATCGCAAGGGACGTAGTCACAGAAGGATTTGAAAAACGAGACAGGAATTAAAAAATTGAGATGTTACTTCACCAAGATCCACTACCAATCGATGAGCAGAAGGGTGATGAAAGAATGGGACTCCACATGCATTGGAATACAGGTCGCAGTTTTTGGACAACCTCAATTTAACTGCGGGTAGAACAGCAGACAAGCTGAACAGGCATGGGCTTGTGGAATAAGGCTGAGTTGGAAAATCAGAACCCTTTATGGGATTTGAGTACGCAGCGGAGGAGAGGATGTTGAATGTGAAATGTGGAACAAGGTGGGATGCTCGAAACCTGAAAGAGTTTGTGGGAGAAAGAAAATCTATTCAAGGTTTGGGTTGGGTGGAGAGTCCAGTAGGTGGGAAATTGCACACGGCTGCAATTCTGACATTGAGCTACTTTGGAAGTTTTGGGCAGGATTCTCCGTCGGTTTATGGCAGCGGGATGCTCCGGTCCCACTGCAGTGAATGGGAGATTTGGTTGAGTGCCACATTCTCCGTCCTCGCTAATAGCGGTAGGGGTGTGCACTGGGATCGGAGAATCCCAGCCCTAATGTAGTGGTTGAAATTTAATGGACCAGCAGCTTGGACTTATAAAATGATCCCTGTAAGTTTCATTCTGGGAATACAGGCATCACTAGCAAGGTCAGCATTTATGGTCCATCTCTAACTGCACCTGAGAAGGCAGTGGTGGGCAGTCAATAACTATTTGTTGGATAAATGGAGCATAACTGGGGGTGGTGAGCATAATTCTGCCTATAGTAGGTACCTAATCATGACTTGAGTTATTGGGAAATACTAAGAAGAGGCCAAATACATCCAGGACAGAATGGCCAGCGACTGTGTAAAAATTGTAAAGGGCAAATAGAAAATGAATAATCACAACATGACTGTCAATTTAGAGCATGATAATCCACCTAATGGGACGGCATAACCTGAAGTCACAGGACGCATCTATTTCAGCAGCCGAATGTGTCTCGTACACTGGATATTTTGTGTAAAATGAATAATGGTGACTGAGAACGAGTGTGGAATTTTTACCAGTTCACTCTAACTCATTGAAGTGAAATTGAAATTTCATTTCATTTCAAGTGTGGGCCACCTCCCTTTCTCAAATTCCATGTAAGCAATTGGCCCTGATGAATGGGAACTGCGTAGCGTAGTCAACAATTTTACAACAGTCAGAAGTCTTCACTTCTCTAGATGTTGTGTATTCTCTGGTCCCATCACTGTGTTATATCTCTCCTCAGCAGAACTCTTTGGATTCTTTCAGGAAGGTCTTGAAAATGGGCCTTTTTTGAAGGGCAAGTGAGATCCTCATACTGTGAGAATGAAATTGTACCATAACAAAGAGAGTAGAAAGACCTTCCCGTGAACTGGGAAATTGCTATATGTTTCCATGTCGACAAGGTGACTCTCATACTCCAGGTAATGTGATGCGAAGGGAATTGCTGTGTCTGCATTTCTTACAGCGAGCTTGAAAAATGAGATCTTGACATGCATTCATCGCTAATTAAATTTGTGACAAATGTTTATCTGATGACGCTCCTGTCGCGTATCTCAGGACGTTCTACTCTGTTAAAGATGTTATATAAATGCAAGTTGCAGTTGTTCATTGAATCATTGCTGGTTATTCACATTAACATTGAGTGGGAATTTCCTTGGGACTTTTACCACTCCCTTGCCCTAACTTCGGTGAGATTGCCAATTAAGCATGAAACTGGGTCTCCAATGATGGAGAAGTCTTGGAGAAAATGCCCTCTTATTATTTTCTTGCTATTGCTTTATTTGAATACTTCCACTCAGTGACTGCTGATGACATTATCAGGAAGCCATTTGACTGCTGACTTAACCCAAAGGTGTGGGGGAATTAATGAGTGTACAAACTGGAAAGGTCCATGATTACTCAAGACTACCCGACTCAATGGACAGGACATTTTGGATGGCGGGGTTTGCACCACCTGATGAGTTGACAGTGAATGCAGCACCGCCAAGCTTGGCTGTTTTCATAGATTATCATAGAATTTACAGTGCAGAAGGGGGCCATTCGGCCCACCGAGTCTGCACCGGCTCTTGGAAAGAGCACCCTACCCAAGGTCAACACCTCCACCCTATCCCCATAACCCAGTAACCCCACCCAACACTAAGGGCAATTTTGGACACTAAGGGCAATTTATCATGGCTAATCCACCTAACCTGCACATCTTTGGACTGTGGGAGGAAACCGGAGCACCCGGAGGAAACCCACGCACACACGGGGAGGATGTGCAGAGTCCGCACAGACAGTGACCCAAGCCGGAATCGAACCTGGGACCTGGAGCTGTGAAGCAATTGTGCTATCCACAATGCTACCGTGCTGCCCCAGAATAGCTGTTCTGCAGCTATTTTATACTCCATAGGGCAGTAATTGCCTCAGGTTGAAACTTGTTTCCTCAACTGGGGAGGAAGCCCTGCCACTGTCATCCCAGCCGCGCCAGGTTTGAGCAGTGGGCGCTGCTGGAACTACAGGCAGTCCCAAAGAAGAACAGGCTATGGATGCCAGACGTCAGGGGCGGAATTCTCCAACCCCCCGCCGGTCGGAGAATCGCCGGGGGCTGGCGTGAATCCCGCCCCCGCCGGTTGCCGAATTCTCCGGCACCGGATATTCGGCGGTGGTGGGAATCGCGCCGCGCCGGTTGGCGGCCCCCCCCCCGGCGATTCTCCGGCCCGCGATGGGCCGAAGTCCCACTTCTGGAATGCCTGTCCCACCGGCGAGAATCAAACCACCTCTCTTACCGGCGGGACAAGGCGGCGCGGGCGATCTCCGGGGTCTTGGGGGGGGGCGCCGGGTGATCTGGCCCAGGGGGTTGCCCCCACAGTGGCCTGGCCCGTGATCGGGGCCCACCCTTTTCCTTCCGCCTTCGCCATGGTCTCCACTATGGCGGAGGTGGAAGAGACCCCCTCCACTGCGCATGCGCGTGGATGCCGTGAGCAGCCGCTGACGCTCCCGCGCATGCGCCGCACGGCAAAGTCATTTCCGCGCCAGCTGGCGGGGCACCAATGGGGGGGCGGAAATCAGTCCGGCACGGGCCTAGCCCTTCAAGGTTAAGGCTCGGCCCCTCAATATGCGGAGAATTCCGCACCTTTGGGGCGGCGCGATGCCGGACTGATTCGCGCCATTTTTGGCACCGGTCGGCGGACATCGCGCCGATTGCGGAGAATCCCGCCCCAGATAAGTCCGGATATTGGTGGGGCCTGGCTGGCGGTCCCCAGTGAGCGGGGTGAACGGTGAGCTGTGGGGGCAGCGTTAGATGGGCAAGGGCAGGAGGCTGCCACCAATGGGCACAGGAGGATCCCAAAGGAGGCTCCGCATTCCTTGCCCGACATCAGTTTGTCCAGTAAGAGTTATTGAGCTTTCCACCAGGTGTCGAGCTCCTCCTGCCCATGTATAATATAGTGGCGGAGGTGGGATGAAGGACTTAATTGGCCATAACACTTCGACCACTCCGTAAAACGGGAAATATATCAGGACATGCGGGAAGGTGGCATGCAAGCCACATGCTACATTTGACAAAAAAACTCACCTCCAAACTGGAGGGGGGGAACTGTAAAAAGTCACCCTATATTCAGCCTCTATTAACTCAGTCACCTCTCACTATCAATCAGTCAAAAATAAATGGAACGGAGTTTTCCTTCTTTCATTTGTTTCAAAAAGGAAGGGTGAATCAATATGTTGAAACTAAGGTGTGAGTTTTGGCTTTGTGGCACCTCTCTTGCCAATCAGTTAAGCCCCACTTCAGAGATTTGAGCACATAATCTAGGTTGGCACACCTATGTCAGAGGTGTCGCCTTTCAGATGAAATGTTGAACTGGAACCTCCTCTTTTGCCCTACAGGTGGATGCAAAGCATTATTCTGAAGAGGGGAAGGGAATCCCTCTTGGTGTCATGGCCATCATCACTTCAGACATAGACTACCTGTTAATCGTCAGATTGCTATTTTGTTTATTAATTTACGGGATGTGGGCATTGCATTTGCTGCCCATCACTTAATTGTCCTTGGGAAGTGGGTGATGAGCCACCTTCTTAACACGCTGCAGTTTGTGAGCTGTAGGTACTGCAGCCACCACCAAGCCCCCCCCCACCCCACCCAGTACTGTTAAGTAGGGAATTCCAGTATTTTGAATCTATGACAATATTGGGCGGCAAGGTGGCACAGTGGCTAATTGGCACTGCTGCCTCACAGTGCCAGAGACCTGGATTCAATTCTGACCTTGTGTGACTGTGTGGAGTTTTCATATTCGCCCTGTGACTGCGTGGGTTTCCTCCAGGCACTCCGGTTTCCTCCCACAATCCAAAGATGCACAGCATAGGCGGAGTGGCCATGCTAAATTGTCCCTTAGCATCCAAAGATATGCAGGTTAGGTGAGGTTACAGGGATAGAGCAGGGGTGTACACCTAGATAGGGTGCTCTTTCAGAGAATCAGTGCAGACTCAATGGGCTGAATGGCCTCCTTCTACACTGTAGGGATTCTATAGTTTTCTATGGTTAAAGAGAGCTTGCGGGCGGGCCTGTGCCGTGGGGGCACTCTTTCCCTTCCGCCTCCGCCACGGTCTCCACCATGGCGGAGGCGGAAGAGACTCCCTCCACTGCGCATGCGTGGGAAACTGTCAGCGGCCGCTGACGCTCCCGCGCCGCCCGGAGATGTCATTTCCGCGCAAGCTGGCGGGGCAACAAAGGCCGTTTCCGCCAGCTGGCGGGGCGGAAATCCCTCCGGCGTCGGCCTAGCCCCTCAATGTTGGGGCTCGGCCCCCAAAGATGCGGAGCATTCCGCACCTTTGGGGCGGTGCGATGCCCGTCTGATTGGTGCCGTTTTGGGCGCCAGTCGGCGGACATCGCGCCGTTTTGGGAGAATTTCGCCCATGGTTTGTACATTACACCATTGCTACTCTTCAAAATTATTAAATACTTTGGGATGTCGTTTGGTGGTGAAAGATGCTGTATAATTGCAAGTTCCTTCATTTCTTTCCTGTAACACAACTTTCCCCTGGAGTAACAAAAAATATATATTTTACTCCCCTTTTTCCTCCCCGGCAAAATTTTATTTGAAGTTAGCTTTGCTTTATGAATTACCTCAAGTAATTCCTATACAAAATAATGGAAATTTCTGGCAGGATCAAGAACACTAGCCGGGATTCTCCCCTACCCGGCTGGGCGGGGGAATCCGGCGTAATGGAGTGGCGGGAACCACTCCGGCGTCGGGCCGCCCCAAAAGGTGCGGAGAATTCCGCACCTTTAGGGGCCAAGCCCTCACCTTGAGGGGCTAGGCCCGCGGCGGAGTGATTTCCGCCCCGCCGGCTGGCGGGAAAGGGCTTTGCGGCCACGCCAGCCGGCGCCGAAAGGACTTCGCCGGCCGACGCATGCGCAGGAGCGTCAGCTGACGCTCACGGCATCCCCGCGGGTGCACAGTGGAGGGGGTCTCTTCCGCCTCCGCCATAGTGGAGACCCGCCCGCCTGATCGCGGGCCAGGCCACCGTGGGGGCAACCCCCGGGGCCAGATCGCCCCGCACCACCCCCAGGACCCCGGAGCCCACCCGCGCTGTCTGCACCCGCCGGTAAGGTAGGTGGTTCAATCCACGCCGGCTGGCGAGGGTTGACAGCGGAGGGACTTTGGCCCGTTGCGGGCCGGAGAATCGCCGGGGGGAGCCCGCCGACCGGCGCGATTCCCGCCCCCGCTGATTCTCTGGTGGCGGAGAATTCGGGACACGGCGGGGGCGAGATTCACTCCAGCCCCCGGCGATTCTCCGACCCGGCGGGGGGGGGGTCGGAGAATCGCGCCCATGAAATCAGAGAAGGGCTCAATAATCTTTTCGAAGACATAAAGACAAGTCTGGGAGGTAAATTAAACTGCGATAAAAGTCACTCCACTTACTAAGAATACTGCCAATTACTTCAGCCAGCCCCAGGTGACCTTTTACCTGTATGAAGGAACACCTGCAAATGATTGTTGATAGAACCAAGCCTGCGAGTGTTGAAAAAAGCTAGGGTAATCAGAGGGGATGTTTCCACACCCCATTGTTCGCAGCATCAATCCCAATCACATTTGTCGGACTCAACATCTTAAACTGCGAAGCAGACGGCGTTAACCTTTCCCCCACATGCTAACAGAGTGAAGGTTGTGCCAACTGACCTCAGGCACCCAGTAGCATTCCGTAAGACCATTGATGTGTGGAGCTGAATTTTCCGATCTTCCTGGTGAGGTGAAATGTCCCACCCAGAGTGTGGGATAATGATTGCGTTGGTAAGCACTACAAGTGCATCCTGGATAATTGGCATCTTCAGTGCATCACATGACGACAGGTTCCACAAGACACCTTTAAAAAAAAAGATGGCAAATATTAATGTGTTGTTCAAAGGAGAAGGGGAATGGGAATGGATTGTAGAACATAATGCCGAAATCCCCATTGCACCTCTGATGCCATTTTTACACTACAGAGAATTTAAGGAGATGTGTGTAGAAAAGGATTTGAATTATATTACAGACGGACGGGTGTGTGTAATTTAAATTTCCCCTCTCACCACCTGTCCATAAACAGAAACATGTTTTGATTTTTCTTACCCTTGTCAAAGGCATTGCCATATTTCCCAACCCTTCAATTTTAGCGCAATCCAATTTTCTACTGATAATCCCATGGCAAATTTGAGTTGGATGAACTCAAAAGGTTAGTTTATTGCATACATTCGAAACATGAAAGGAGCGTCACAATATCACCTGTATGCTCAGACAGTAAAGAGATGGATAGTGAAAATAAGTATTTCCAGTACTTGGTACACATGGAAATTCGACATTGAAACTCTGGCTATTCCTTCACGGAGGTTGGTGGGTTGAAAACTGATGCTGTATAATTCACCTTTTCTGTGATATTTACTTCACATGATGAGATAGGCCTACAGAGATGCATCTGTTTTATAGGTGATGGTAGAGAATTTCCACCAGAAGCAGGGTGGATGGGGTCAGGTGTTCAACTAGGCAGCCTTCCTTTTCTGTGAGGCTGCTAGTCAGATGGTAAACAGCATTTCCATCAGAAGCAGTGTAGATGGGATCATGAGCTTAACCTGGGCAGAGTTCCTTTTGTGTGAGGCTGCTAGTCAGATAATAAACAGAAGGCAGATTTTTAGTTCAGCAAGGTACTATTACTTGTTCCACAAGCCATGTCACCAGACTCTCGCCTCTTCATCATCTTTGACACACAATGCGTATTCACCATCTGAGTTCCAAAGAGTGACAAATGTCTCAGCCATTATGAATTCAAAAGAAGTTTGCGGGGACTTTGTCTTAGCAGATGATCCACCTGTTCCTGGCCAGCCTGGATTACTAACTGTAGATGGCCTTTGTATAGCTCTCTTTGATGTTCGGCTGTACAGCTCACAGAGGGTGGTTAGTGGTTCCTCAGAAATAACAAGGTGTGAGTTTTCCTAAAAAGACCAGGGGCGTCATTCTCCGACCCCCCGCCGGGTCGGAGAATGGCCGTTGGCCGCCGTGAATCCCGCCCCGCCCCCGCCGAAGTCTCCGCTCCCGGAGATTGGGCAGGGGCGGGAATCCGGCCGCGCCGGTTGGCGGGACCCCCCGCTGGATTCTCCGGCCCGGATGGGCCGAAGTCCCGCCCAGGAATTGCCTGTCCCGCCGACGTAAATCAAACCTGGTATTTACCGGCGGGACCAGGCGGCATGGGCAGGCTCCGGGGTCCTAGGGGGGGCGCGGGGCGATCTGACCTCGGGGGGTGCCCCCACGGTGGCCTGGCCCGCGATCGGGGCCCACCGATCCGCGGGCGGGCCTGTGCCGTGGGGGCACTCTTTCCCTTCCGCCTCCGCCACGGCCTCCACCATGGCGGAGGCGGAAGTGACTCTCCCCACTGCGCATGCGCGGGAAACTGACAGCGGCCGCTGACGCTCCCGCGCATGCGCTGGGAAACTGACAGCGGCCGCTGACGCTCCCGCGCATGCGCCGCATTTCCGCGCCAGCTGGCGGGGCAACAAACGCCATTTCCGCCAGCTGGCGGGGCGGAAATCCCTCCGGCGTCGGCCTAGCCCCTCAATGTTGGGGCTAGGCCGCCAAAGATGCGGAGACTTCCGCACCTTTTTGCCGGCGCGATGCCCGTCTGATTTGCGCCGGCTTTGGCGCCAGTCGGCGGGCATCCCGCCGTTGGGGGAGAATTTCGCCCCAAGTGTCTTCTTTTGTTCAGGAGTCAGACAGTCACAGGTTCAGCCACTTAAAGGCCTTTGTTCAGTTTTTGACTTTTAGAAATAGAAACAAGTGCATCTGTATATATTTTAGAAAAACTATACAGTCTGAGCTCTTAGTCCCTCACAATTGTTTCAATATTTGCAGAAGCTATACAGTAATGAAAACCTTTACATTTGTTTTTTCTACAGGAGCACATGAATGGTCTCACCTACTGCACGATAGCATCATTTAAGATGTATCTTGATCGACACATGAACAGACACATGAATAGAGGGATACAGATCGTTTGGTCAATGAGTAGTAGGTCTAAATAAGGAACCTGGATTGGTGCAGGCTTGATGAGCTGAAGGGCCTGTTCCTGTGTTGTGATGTTCTTTGTTCTTTGATCATGCTTGAGACTCAGACATGCGACTGTTACAGACAAGAGTGGGGTTAATTTAAATAGCACTAATTTCTCCTCTCATCATCCATCTGCGAACAGAAAGATGGTTTTGATTTGTTTCTCTTGTTCTAAGTGGTGGTGTATTCTGAAGCTCTCAGTGTGGTGTGGTCTATTTTTCTATTAATTATGCCACAGCAAAGATGAGATAGGATGAACTCAAAGGGTTAGTTTATTGTCACACACTCAGAATGTGAAGAGGGTTCACAATGTCCTCCTCACCCTCTTTGCATTCATACAGTAAAAGAGGGATAGAGAAAAGATGTTTTTATAGTGTAGAGATCACAGAGAAAATAAATATTGGTTCATATGGGTTCAGAGTCCAGAATAAAAGTCCACTGAGTTATTTCTTCAGGTTGGCAGGTTGTAAACTGATGCTGAATAATTCACTTTTCCGCTGGTGTTGTCTTTGCATGATAAGATAGGCATGCAGGGAAGAATCCATCTTGGAGGCGATGGTACAGAATTTCCAGCTGAAGCTGTGTAGATGGGGCCAGGTATCCAACCTGGGCTAGAGTTCCTCGGCTATGAGGCTGATAGTCAGATGATTAAAAAAATCAAACTGACGCTTTGCAGTTCAGCGACCCCCCAACGGGTCGGAGAATCTCGCCCTTGGTTCTGGACTCTCCTACCATCAGGAACATCCTTCCTGCATCTACCCTGTCTAGTCCTGTTAGAATTTTGTAGGATTCTATGAGATTCCCCTTTTCATTTTTCTAAGCTCCAGTGAATGTAATCCTAACCAACTCAATCTCTCCGCATTCATCAGTCCCGCCATCCCAGGAATCAGTCTGGCAAGCCTTCACTGCACTCCCTCTATAGCAAGAACCCCCATCCTCAGATAAGGAGACCAACACTGCACACAATTTTCCAGGTGTAGTTTCAACAAGGTCCTGTATAATTGCAGCAAGACATCCATGCACCTGTACTTGAATCTTCTCGCCTGCTGTACCTGCCTGCTGCACCTGCATGCCTACTTTAAAGGACACACAGTTCTCATTGCACATTCCCCTCTCTCAAACTACAGCCATTCAGCTAAGTGAATAATCTCATATTTATCTGCATTGTACTGCATTTGCCATGCATTTGCTCACTCACTCAACTTGTCCAAATCACACTGAAGAATCTCTGCATCCTCCTCATAGCGCGTCCACCCAGCTCTGTGTCATCTGCAAATTTGGAAATACTGGGCGGGATTCTCTGCCGGCGGGATTCTCCGTTTTGCTGGCGCCTGGGGGTTTCACAATGGCGTGGGGCTGCCTCACAATGGGAAACCCGATTGACCGGCCAGCGTAATGGAGAATCCCGCCGATGGGTCAAGGCTGAAAAGTGGCGTGGTGGGGCGGAGAATCCAACCCACTATATTTAGTTCCCTCATCTAAATCATTTATATATATTGTGAATAGCTGGGATCCTAGCACTGATCCCTGCGGTACCTCACTAGATACTGCCACCATTTGGAAATGACCCGTTTATTCCAACTCTTTGTTTCCTGTCTCCCAACCAGTTTTTTATTCATCTTAATACACTACCCCCAGTCCCATACGCTTTAATTTTACATGCTAATTTCTTATGTGGGACTTTGTCGAAAGCCTTCTGACAATCCAAATAAACCACATCCACTGACTCCCCCTCATCAACTCTACTAGTTACATCCATGAAGAATTCCAGTAGATTTGTCAAGCATGGTTTCCCTTTTGTAAATCCATACTGACTCCACCCGATCCTGCCCTTGTTTCCCAACTGCTCTCCTATTTAATCCTTTATAATGGACTCTGCAATTTTCCCCACTACCAACGTCAGGTTAACTGGACTACAATTCCCTGTTTACTCTCTGCCTCCCTTTTTAAATAGTGGGGTTACATTATCTACCCTCCAATTTATAGGAACTGCTCCAGAATCTATAGAATTGTGGAAGATGACCACCAACGCATCCACTATTTCTAGGGGCACTTCCTTAAGTACTCTGGGATGTACATTAGCAGGCATTTGGGATTTATTGGCTTTCGATCCCATCAATTTCCCCAGTACCATTTTCCTGCTAATACTGATTTCCTTCAGCTCCACCCTCACTAAACCCTGTCCCCCCCAACATTTCTAGTATTTTGGTTGTATCCTCTTTTGTAAAAACAGAACCAAAGTATGTATTTAGTTGGTCAGCCATTTCTTTGTTCCCCATTTTAATTACTCTGTTTCTGACTGTAAGAGACCTATATTTGTCTTCACCAATCTTTTTTTCTTCTCATCTCCATAGAAACTTTTAGTCAGTTTTTATGTTCCCCGCAAACAAACTATTATACGTCATTTTCCCCTTCTTAATCAATCCCTTGGTCCTCCTTTGCTGAATTTTAAACTGCTCCCAATCCTCAGGTCTGTTGTTTTTCCTGGCCAATTTGTATGCCACTTCCTTGGAACTAATATTGTCTCTAATTTCCCTTGTAAGCCATGGTTTGGCCACCTTCCCCGTTTTATTCTTGTGTCAGACGGGAATGAACAATTGTTGCAGTTCACCCATATGCTCTTTGAATGTTTGCCATTGCCTATCCACCATCATCCCTTTAAATAACATTCTCCAATCCATCATAGCCAACTCGCACCTTATACCAACGTAGTTTCCTTTATTTAGATTCAGGACCTTAGTCACAGGACCAATGGCGACACTTTCCACCTTGAGAATTATATAATTTTATGGTTGCTCATCCCTAACGATCCTTGCACAACTAGATTGACAATGATTCCTTTCTGATTACACATTACCCAGTTTAAGACGGCCTGTTCTCTCGTTGGTTGCTCAACATATTGGGCGGGATTCTCCAACCCCCCGCCGGGTCGGAGAATCGCCGGGGGGCGGCGTGAATACCGCCCCCGCCGGCCGCCGAATTCTCCAGCACCAGAGATTCGGCAGGGGCGGGAATCGCGTTGCGCCGGTTGGCGGCCCCCCTCCCCGCAATTCTCCGGCCCGCGATGGGCCGAAATCCCGCTGCTGTCATGCCAGTCACGCCAGTGGGAATTAAACCACCTCTCTACACCGGGCACGGGGCAATCTGGCCCCGGGGGGTGCCCCCACGGTGGCCTGGCCCGCGATCGGGCCCCACCGATCTGCGGGCGGGCCTGTGCCGCGGGGCCACTCTTTTCCCTCCGCCTCGGCCAGAGCCTCCGCCATGGCCGACGTGGAAGTGATCCCCCCCCCGCGCATATGCGGGGTTGGCGTCAGCAGCCGCTGACGCTCCCGCGCATGCGCGGACTTCCGCCGGCTGGCGGAGTCCCTTTGGCCTCGGCTGGCGTGGCACCAAAGGCCTTTTCCGACGGACGGTGGCACGCCAACCACTCCGGCATGGGCCTAGCCCCTCAAGGTGAGGGCTTGGACCCAAAAGGTGCGGAGAAATCCACACCTTTGGGACGGCCCGACGCCGGAGTGGCTCCCGCCACTCCATCCCACCGGGACCCCCCGCCCCGCCGGGTAGGGGAGATTCCCGGCCATTGTTCCTGAAACCATTCTGGATTACTCCAGGAATTGCTCCTCTACGGTATTGTTACTATTTTGATTATCCAATTCAAATGCAGATTAAAGTCACCCATAATTACAGATGTGCTCTATTGCATGCATCTCTAATTTCTTGTTTAACACCAGTCACATCACCACTACATTTGGGAGTCTATATACAACCACCAGTAACGTTTTTTCGCCCCTTGGTGTTTCTCAGCTCTACCCATACAGTTTTCACATTGTCAGAGTTAATATCCTTCCTCACCATTAGTTAATTTCCTTGAACCAGCACTGTAACTCCACCGCTTATTCATTGCTGTCTGTCCTTCCCATCCCTGGTCACCCTGCAGCCATGTCTCCATAATTCTACTATATCATACTCAACTACGTCTATTTGCAAGTTATGCGGATTAAGGCACAAAGTCTTAACATTCCTTTTACCATTCCCATTATTTTTAACTGTTTAATCCTGGCCTTTGATTTCTCTGCCTATCTCTCCTCAATTTTTTCCCTTTTTTTCTTTTGTTCTTGTCCGTGTTTCCCCATCCTCTGGCTGCTTGCATAGGTTCCCATCCCCCTGTTATTGCAGTTTAAACCCCTCCTAAACACTTCAGCGAATACTCGAGAACACCTGTCCTGGTCCTGCACAGGTGCAAGCAGTCCAGTTTGTACTGGTCCCACCTCCCCCTGTAGCCATCTCAGATGGCCACCTGCAAAGGACCATGGGAATTATGGCCAACCCAGGACTCAGACAGACTCAGAGCTTGTGTGTGTATTTGCAACCCAGATAGCTAGATGCGATCGAACTTCCCGCTCGTTTGCATTCTAATGGCCCATTTCCCCAGAACAAAAGAACTGTACTCAAGTAATTGATACAGATACAGACTAATCGGAGCCACTCCCTTTACTCAGGGAGCCCAAACAGCCAAGATCAATGCTCGCTAAGGACATGCCCAGCCATCAAGGCACCCGCCCCTTTGTTGGCCAAAATTGAAGGCAGTGATCGAAGCCTGTCGAATTATTGAGTCCAAGTTAAGGACCGCCCCAAAGAGTGCGAAATCCCAGAGGGATAGGAAGAGACACAGCCATGTGCTCGGTCTCTCTTGGATCCGGCCTATGCCAACCCAAGTGCAGCATAGTGACCAGACAGACAAGTTCAAGACCAACGATCGCTACCAGACGGATGAGCCCGGCAGAAACAGAGCCTCTTCTTCCACCCAGCCACGCAAGATCTGGACAAAGGCCTTGTCCATCTGCATAGAGCCGGTTGCCCTGAAGTTAAGTATAGGTTATTGTAGTTGTTAGTGTAGTTTAACTTGTAGTGTTTTGTGTTGCATGTCGAAGTAATCCTGGTGTGTAAATAAACCATCTTTGAACTTGAACTGACTAACTGGTTGTGTGGTCCTTTGATCGATATCCGGTAAAGCCTTGTTGTGGTATCATTTGATACCTGGCGACTCTAAAGAGCATCATTATTAATTGGCAACATTACTCTGGTGCCGATTGGCAACATTATTGGTGACGCTTGGGGGATAGTATTCCATTAAAAAGAGCAACACCCCGAACCGGGTTCAATGTCCAAGGAAACTGAAACCCTTCTCCTCACACCATCTCCTCAGTCGCGTATTCATCTGCTGTATCCTGCTATTTCTGCTCTGACTAGCATGTGGCACTGATAGTAATCCTGAGATCACTACCTTTGAGGTCCTACTTATCAACTTGCTTTCTAAGTCCCTATATTCTGCTTTTAGGACCGTAACCCTTTTTTTAACCTATGTTGTTTTTACCAATGTATGCTACGCCCACTGGCTGTTCACCCTCCCCCTCAGAATGTCCTGTGGCCACTCTGAGACATCCTAGTCCCAGGGAGGCAACATACCATCCTGGAGTCTCATTTGCAGTCACAGAAACACCTATCCATTCCCCTTACAATTGAATCCCCTGTAACTATTGCATTCCCACACTTCTCCCCTGTGCAGCAAAGTCAATCGTGGTTCAACAAAGTTGGCTGCTGCTGCTTTCCACTGAGAGGCCATTTTCCCCCCCCAACAGTAACCAAATTTGTACGTCTATTTCGCTGGGGAATGGCCACAGGAGATTCCGGCACTGCCTGCCTAGTTCACTTGCTCGGCCTGGTGGTCACTCGTTCCCTTTCTACCTGTGGGGTCTTAGCCTGCGGTGTGACAACCTTTATATATGTGCTATCCACGATACTCTTCGCCTCGCGGATCCTCCACAATGTTCCCAGCTGCTGCTACTTCAACTTCCATGTAATATGTAGAACATATCTCTCCATATTTTATTAAGAAAGCTATCAGGTTA
This sequence comes from Scyliorhinus torazame, assembly GCF_047496885.1. Taxonomy (NCBI): domain Eukaryota; kingdom Metazoa; phylum Chordata; class Chondrichthyes; order Carcharhiniformes; family Scyliorhinidae; genus Scyliorhinus; species Scyliorhinus torazame. The sequence continues at coordinate 285,540,365 of NC_092712.1, read as the reverse complement.
TCTCTAAATCCCTCAGAATACCTTAAATGGGGAGAATTTTGCTTTGAAATTCAGCAAGTTGCTATGATCTGCAATACACCATCCTTGTGGCAGCAGGGTCAAAAATAACTTTCAAAACGGAATTGGATAAATATATGAAAAGAAAAAGCATCACAATGCAGTGGGTAAAGAGCAGGAGCATGAGATTAATGGATAGCTCTTTCAAAATCTGGCGTAGGCAATTTGGCCCTAATGGCATTCTTCTGTGTTGCACAATTCTATAGCTCTATGCCGAGAAACACTAGTCCATAGAAATGTGATTGAAAGTAAGAATGGCAACCTTTGGAAGAAAAGGTGACAAAATTACAAATGTGACAAACAGTGCAATGGAAAATGAAGTCAATTTCACTGTATCAATAACATAATCTTATCTATTTGTCTATTATTTGTATTTATATTATGATATATATTTTGTAGCTGAGAGATGTATGGCTGCTTGCTTTATATTTGCAGCATCAAATTTGTAATTTGTAGTCAGGTAATGTATATGAACCAACAAATTGGAACAGTAATTTGAATTTGATCCGGAAAGATTGAGCTGAAAGAACTGTCATCACAAGGGACCTTGTTATGCTTGATTGTAAGTATTTTGCCTGATTTGGTGGATTAAACTTTGAATAAGTGAAACTTGGCTTGTGAGAGCTTTTGCTTACCATCATTGATTTAACTGACATCAACGTAACTAGCTACTTAACAATGTGCATCCAGACAAGCAATAATACAGTGCGCATCATAAAGGCAGACCACAAAGCCGATTCCCCATGCAATCTGATTGAGTAAGGACCCAGTACCTGCTACTGATTCATTCTGCAATTTATGGGTTACAGTTGCACTTTAAGTAAGTCAAATCTAACCGAGAAAACTCACTGAACAATTTGGCCTGAGCAGAAGGCAACAGGTTCTGCACTGAATGTGACAGCATAATGACTCAAGGGAATAGATAGGATTTTAATCAGCAAGGGAATCAAGGGTTATGGGGATAAGGTGGGAAAGTGGAGTTGAGGATTATCATACCAAATCAGTCATAATTTCATCGAATGGCTGAGCAGACTCGATGGGCCAAATGGCCATTTCTGCTCCTATGACTTATTGTTATGGCCCTCTGGAATGATTTTATTTTATTTGATTTATTGTCACATGTATCGAAGTACAGTGAAAAGTATTTTTCTGCACCCAAGGGAACATACTCAGTACGTACATAGTAGACAAAAGAATAATCAACAGAGTACATTGACAAATGGTACATCGACAAACAGTGATTGGTTACAGTGCGGAACAAGGCGCCAAACGAAGCAAATACACGAGCAAAGCAGCATAGGGCGTCGTGAATAGTGTTCTTACAGGGAACAGATCTGTCCGAGGGAGAGTCGTTGAGGAGTCTAGCAGCTGTGGGGAAGAAACTGCTCCTATGTCTGGATGTGCGGGTCTTCAAACTTCTGTACCTTCTGCCTGATGGAAGGGTCTGGAAGAAGGCAAAGCCTGGGTGTCTGCCTTCCTGAGGGAGTGGGAGGTGTAGACAGAATCACTGTGCGGGTGGCAAACTTGTGTGATGCGTTGGACTGAGTTCACCACACTCTGCAGTTTCTTGCGATATTGGGCCGAGCAGTTGCCATGCCAAGCTGTGATGCAGCCGGATAGGATGCTCTCTGTGGCACATCTGTAAAGGTTTGTGAGAGTCGATCCAGGCATGCCAAATTTCTTTCGCATCTGGAGGAAGAAGAGATGTTGTTGGGCTTTCTTGACTGTTGCAGCAACGTGAGTGGACCAGGACAGACTGTTGGTGATGTTAACCCAAGGAACTTAAAGCTATCGACCATCTCCACTTCGGAGCCTTGATGCAGATCGGGGGGGGGGGGGGGGGGGGGGGGGGTGTCGTGCTACTCTTCCTTAATCGATGATCAGTTCCTTGGTCTTTCCGACATTTAGAAAGAGGTTATTTTCGGTACACCATGCAACCAAGTGATTTATCTCCCTTCTTTAGTCTGATTCATCATTGTTTGAGATACGACCCACCACAGTTGTATCATCCGCAAACTTATAGATTGAGTTGGAGTTAAATCTTGCCACAGAGTCGTGTGTGTATAGGGAGTACAGTAGAGGACTGAGCACACATCCTTGCGGGGCCCTGGTGTTGAGGACTATTGTGGAGGAGGTGCTGTTGTCTATCCTGACAGATTGTGGTCTGTTGGTGAGGAAGTCAAGGATCCAGTCGCACAGGGAAGGGTCAAGTCCAAGAATGGTTAAAAGTCTTGTCGGGATAATGGTGTTGAAGGCGGAGCTATAATCTATGAACAGCAGTCTTACATAGGTGGCCTTGTTGTCGAGGTGTTCGAGTGTTGATGGTAGAGCCAGGGAGATAGCATCTGCCGTGGACTGGTTGCGATGATGGGTGAACTGCAGTGTATCGAGACCGTTTGGGAGGCTGACGTTGGTCCGTCTCATGACCAGCCGCTCGAAGGATGAGGATGAGGAGTGTATAATATTCATTGTCACAAGTAGGCTTACATTAACACTGCAATGAAGTTACCGTAAAAAGTCCCTGATCGGCACATTCCGTCATCTGTTAGGGTACACAGAGGAGAGTTCAGAATGTCCAATTCACCTAACAAGCACGTCTTCCGGGACTTGAGGAAGTAAACTGGAGCACCCGGAGGAAACCCACGCAGACACGAGGAGAACATGCAGACTCCGCACAGTCACCCAAGCCGGGAATCGAACCTGGGATTCTGGCTCTGTGAAGCAACAGCACTAACCACTGTTCTACCGTGCCGCCCATTAAGGTGGAAGCTGAAACAGGAGGAAAATGAAAGGTTCAAGACAGCCTTGAGATGGTAAGCAAAGGTTTTAATGGCCGGGATTCTCTGGCAACCAGCGAGGCGGGCCGTACCGGCGCCAAGGAGTGGCGTGAACCACTCCGGCATTGGGCCGTCCAGAAGGTGCGTAATCCTCCGCACCTTCGGGGGCTAGGCCAGCGCTGAAGTGGTTGGCGCCACGTCAACCCGCGCCGAAGGGCCTCCGCCGGCCGGCATGAGTTGGCGCATGCGCAGGAGCGCCAGCATGTTCTGGCATATGTGCGGAACGGCTGGCGTATTTCCTGCGCATGCGCAGGGGATTTCTTCTCCGCGCCGGCCATCGCGGAGCTTTACACAGGCCAGCGCGGAGAGAAAGTGTGCCCCCACGGCACAGGCTCTTCCGCAGATCGGTCGGCCCCGATCGTGGGCGAGGCCACCGTGGCCCCCCCCGGGGCCGGATCCCGCCGCGCCCCCCCCGAGGACTCCGCAGGCCGCCCTCAGAGCCAGGTCCTGTCGGTACGGACCTGGTGTAATCTACGCCGGTGGGACTGGATGAAAACGGGCAGCCGCTCGGCCCATCGGGGAGCGGAGAATCGCTGGGGGGGGGCCGCTGCCAATGGCCCCCGACTGGCGCGGCGCGATCCCCGCCCCCGCCAAAAAACCAGCGCCGGAGAATTCGGCAGCCGGCGTCGGAGCGGGATTCACGCACCCCCCGGCGATTCTCCGACCCGGAGGGGGGTCGGAGAACCCCGCCCAATGTTCTTTTGACAAGGAGCCTTTCTTTATTCACACACATCAATGTAAAAGAATTAGGAGTTAGAGAAGAAAGTAGAAGCCCATGTCATACAGGTGTCAGCTGAGTTAAGACGCAAATGTCAGAGAATAAAAACTGGGATTGTGATGAAAGGAAAATAATAGATTAGAATGGGAAGAGGAGCACATTTCCCTTTTCCAAAACTAGCATAGGCTCTGCTGGAATGTTTCAACCTTTAAATTTCCCTGCGGAACTGCAGACTGTGGAGCTGCTGTGTTCCATCCAGCTGCACCCCTTTTACACTCACTCTGTAGAACACATACAGCATTAACCGTCTGTGGTCTTGACCTTCATTAACATGGATTGCAAACATATTCCTATCTCTAATTACGCAGCAGATATATTCTGAGGAATTATAAGCATGCCAAAGAAATAAGAAAGTAGCTAATAACTGACCAGGTGTTTGTAAGCTTAACAATATTTTAACTTCTGTTGGCTGTATCTGCACAAGTACACATATAGGTCTGGATTCTCTTTCTCAGTGTCACGCTGTTCACTGGGGCGGGATTCTATACTCTCGCCACTTGACAAAGGGATTTCCCATTGAAGACACCCCACACCGTCGGGAAATCCATGGGCGGGCGTTCGCTGCCTATGGGAAAAGTGAATCACACTGGCCATTATTTGGACCGACTGCTTCTGCTTTCTAGTTTGAAGTGAACATTGCGCTGACTGTAGGTCAGCTCGTCGCACTGCCACCTCTGAACCAGAAAGGCTGTGAGTTCAAGTCGCACCCTAGAGACTTGAGCAAATATCTCAAGCTGGCATTCCAGTACTGTACTGAAGGAGTGCTGCACTGTCATCGGTGCTATCATTTGAATGGACGGTGGGGAGGGTAGTCAAGGGAGTCAGTTCTGAAGGAAACCATGAGCATTCCTGTCTCAGCTGTAAATCCTTTCAGGCTGAGCACAACACTTAAGACGCATCGAGATGAACACTTGAAACGCTGCAGCACGCAAGGCTACAGACCAAGTACTGGTGCAGACACGATGGGCCGAAGGGCCTCCTTTTGTGCAGTATAAATCTATGACACTATGACCATGTCTTTGCAAAATGAGCACCTATTTCATCAGAATGTGGAACTTGCTACAACATGGAGTGGTTGAGGTGAATAGCATAGAAGCATTTAAAATGAAACCAGATAAGTACACAGGGGAGAAAGGAATAGAAAACTATGATGACAGATAAGATGAAGTAAGATGATAGGAGGTGTGTGTGGAGCATGAATATTCAGTTGATGGAACAGCCTTTTCTGTATTATAAATCCTGTGCAGCGGAGGCCATCTTGGATGGCAGTATGTTGCTGCCTTACGCACCTTCTCCTGATCTTCATCCTAAAAGGTACCACTTTTAAAAACTACGGATGGAGTGACCATGGATCTCCTGATTTCTACTCCACACACATCCATTATTTTTATCCCCCCTCCCCCCCCCCCCATGATTTTGTGTTTTCCAATTGTCAGGAGTTGCTGGCTGTTCAACCTCACTGAGGCATGCTGAGGGACAAGAGGAGGAAGATCCTCCTGAAAGATGAAGCGCCATCACTTGATCTAACACTTGCAGCCACCAGCTCAGGTACTGGCACAACTTGTATCTTGACGCTAGCTTAGTGTCAGGATTTACATGTGGTGAGTCACCAGGAAACAGTGTCACCACAAAAAGGTGAGGGCAGCTTGTGTGCAACCTGCACAGAAGCTGATGCCAAACAGACCAATATTGCTGCAGCGGCTCAGGTCAAGGCCCGATTAGTGTGGACGACATACAAATACAGAGGAACATGCACATTGAGATTCTTTGGTCATTGGCAGAAAACCTCTGGTCATTGCCTAGCAGCATGGAGGAGTCTGGCTATGGCCCAGGATAATGCACAGAGCTTGGTGTCGGTCCTTTCCATCATGGAAGTGATATGCACTGGCCTGGCGGCAATGCCAGATAACGGCGAGAAGCTAGGGACTCTGGAGGACTACAGAAAATTGGGGGTCCATGTACAAATGTATTTAAAATCTAGAAGACTAGTCCAAAAAATAATTAGAAAGACGAATGAAATGTTGGCCTTTGTCTCAAGAGAGCTGGAAGTTATGTTAATGCTGTTTGGAGTTCTGGTTAGACTCTACCTGAAGTACTACATTCAGTTTTGAGCACTGCACTACAAGAAAGATATATTGTTCTTGTAGAAGTTGCAGCACAGGTTCACCAGAATGATACTTGGGTTAAATATGTTACACTATGAGGACAGGATGCATAGATCAGGTTTTTATTTCTTCAGTGTATAATAGGAGTATAGATTGAAAATACAGAACTCAGTTATCTAGAAAGCTAGCTCATTTGAGAATTTTAAAACTAAGATTAATGGATATTTGATCGGCAAAGGTATTAAGGGATACAGAAACAAGGTGGATAGATGGAGTTAAGATACAGATCAGCCATGCTGTATCTGAATGATGGAAAAGCTTGAGGGGCTGACTAATCGTACTGCTGCTCCTACAGTCTATATTTCTTTGTTTCTCTCGATAAGGATGAGATTGGAAAGCTGGGAGGAAGGAGCATCTTCTTAAAATCAAACGTAATATAGATAACTGGAAGAGCATATTGGAGGATCTATTGGGTTCAGGAGAGGTGTTCTTGATATATTCATACTTATAGAAAAGTGGCTTTTAAAACTCTATTTGTTATATATTGGCGAATAATATTCAAGAGGGTAGAATTTGTAAGGGTTTTTCCTGTTGATTCCCTTAGTTCCTTTTTCTTTTATTTTGTCCTTCTTGTTTTTAGTCCATGGATCGTTAATGGACGCATACCTTTAAGTCGAGCAGAGGAAGCAAGGAACTCAAAGTGTCAAAATAGTACACTGAGTTATAAAGTTTTGTATTTTGGGCAGAAGAACCCAGACCTTATGACACCCAAAAGATTGGAGGGGTTTGTTTTGATTGGTTGGCTGGTGGACAATGGATTGGCCAGGGACAGCATTCTGCCCAGCACCCAACAGTGATTGGTTCCTGTCAGGTGGGGGTTTTCAGAGAGAACCCAGGAGAAGCCACTGGACCCTCAAGGTGGAAGCAGCACTCTCTCTGCTCTGCTGCGTACTGTCTGAAGGCAGAAGCTTCTAGACCCTGGAAGAAGACATTGTTGTGTCTCTCTTTCTCTCTCTCGAATTCTAGTTGCCTGCTATTTCTGTGAGTCTACAGTGAAAACCATTACAAACTGAACAAAAAGATAACATCAATCTGAAAGCCTGGACTGAAAAAGAAACTAACTGGAAGATGTCCATTTGAAATGAAGACTCTTATTCTTTTGCTTTCAACATTATTTTATACCCTTCTTTTTGCTCTGTGTTTGTTTGTCTGTGTATGTGCGGGGGGGGGGGGAAGAGTTAAGGGAGGGTTAGAGATTAGATCGTAGTTAACCAGTTGTAGCTATTGCCTATTTGATTGTAGTTACTGTTTATAATAAAATGTTAACTGCGTTTACATTACAAACCAGGTGACTGTGGTTATTGGGCAGTTGAAAATCTTATTTTAAGATTAAAGCTAATTACGACAGTATTGTGACCCTGGGTCCATCGGGGTTGGAATCGCCCGTGCACTGGCCCAGGATTTGGTAACAACTTTTAAGGATAGGGAGTGATCGGCAATGGGCAGGACTGTCGTCCGCCCCTGGAAGGAAGTCTTACCGTGAGAACTGTCAGTCAATCTGCTTGACCACCAGCTCTTCAACCTGGCCAGACGTATAGTGCTCTGCCTGGGACTAGGTCCCGGGATCTTTGAAAAGGTAAGTTCCGGGGATCCTGATGCGGGAGAATAGGAGATGCCCGTGTGAAGGTGGGGTGTCGATTGCAGCTTCAGGGGTTAGGCCAGTGGGGGGGGGTTCCCAGACCTCCAACATTCTTGGGGGGGGGGGGGGGGAAGAGGGAGGGGGTGTCATCCAAGATGGGGAAAAGTGTAAATTTATTTCCCCACTCTACCTTCACCCACTCTTGCCAACAAATTGAAGCTAGGCAGGATAAGGTCCTTACATGGCTATCAACCGGTCCTTAAGGGCCTTAATAGGTAAATGGACAAGTTTCCCACCCGAAACCCAGCCCACCCAAGTGTAAAATTGCATCTGTGTTTGGGAGGGTGAGTTCCTGGGGGAAATTCCATACATTCAATTCCCCCTCCTCCCACCTCAGAATCTGCCTTGGGGGAGGGTAAAATTTCACCCAGAGTGATCAAAAATAAAAGCTGCAAAAACAACCCGAAAATAGAACGGACTGAGATCGGTGCATGAGAAAATAAAGACTTGTATACAGCACATTTGACAACCTCAGGACATTTCAAAATGATTACAGCTAATGAAGAACCTTTGCTGTGTAATATAGGAAATGTAGCAGCCCATTTGCACATAGCAGGTCCCACGAACAGCAATGAGGTAAACTACCAGGTCATTTGTTTCTTTCTAGTGATATTGGGTAAGGGTTAAATAACGGTCATGACACCAGGGATGAGCTCTGCCAATGGTAATGGGAAGTAGTGGAATCCTCACTGTTATCTGAGAAGGCAAACCTGGTTTACATCTCATTTGAAATACAGCAACTCCCACAGGGCAATATTCCCTCAGTGTTGGTCTGGAGCACTGGCTCAGATAATGTGCTCAAGAGTGGGACTCAAACCTACAGCCTTCGACCAGGAGGAGGGAATGTGACTAACTGAGCTTCAGCTTATACCGAATGCAATTACGTACAGTGTTGATCTCAGGCACATTGAAGTCAGCAAGGACACCGAGTTAGGGAATATGGGTTTGAAGGTAGTTTCTCCCGGCTTTTCGATGCAAGTGCAATCTGATGTTAAACCAAGTCTTGGTTTACAGATCCGATAGCAAATATTACATATGAATTCACTATTGAAGGGATGGGTGAAGGGCACTGGCTTTCCGACGTGTGCAGTTGTACTATTGAGATTGCGTGATGACTGAGAGTGCTCTAGTTGGACCTGTCCAGGGTTGTTTTTGTGTCCCCCCCCCCCCCCCATGTAGAAGACATTTCAGAATGTTTTTTTATCTAAGTCCACGGCATCCTGCGGTGTGGGTTCCCATGCTCAGCTGGCTGTATAATACCACTTTGGCATGCAGGATTCCTCCATATGAACCGCATGGCTAACCAGTGAAAGGAAGCTCTGATGAGCATGCTTTCAATATCAGGTACGCAGTGCCTTGCAAGAACATGGAGTGTTAGAGCTTTGTCCTGCCACAAGATGGTGCCGATATGGATCTTAAGCAGCAAAGATGGAATGCATCTAGTTGCTTTATGTGGTTTTTCCACAGTCATGGAGAAACGATTTGAGAACCACAGCCTGGTGGAATATGATCTTTGGATATGCGATATGGGTAGAAAGTGTTAATATATCATTTAAAGAACAGGAAATGCTGAACAGCAGAGTCCAGGAAATTTGTTTTCTCCATTGAAATATCTCACCAATGAGATAGATAGCCTTTACTGTTTAATACTTTTGAGAGTCCGAGAGAGTAACCATACTAGAGACAGTAGCCCATTGAAATAAATTGAAGACCGGAGAGATAAGGAAACTAAGAATGTTTGCAATTGCAAGCCTTATAAGGGCATTTAGATTTGCAATTAGTCAAGAAAGTTTCAAAAACCGGCGAATTGTAACAGGAATTGATTTGATCCTGAAGGATTGTGTTCAACAACCATAACTCAAGAGACCTTATTTTCTCAGCCTAATTTGGAGGATTAAACTTTGAATAAGTGAAAGTCAGTTTATGGGTGAATTGCTTTGCCGTTGACTTCAGATAAATATAAATTGAAATGAGAAAAAGGCAAAGTATATTGTATGAGTATTGACACTGAAATCTGACATGGAGATCCTGTTCATTGTCCCTTCCTGACAGGAACTGACTATTGTAACAGTTTGATCAACATTGATACCTTTCTAAAGCGGCTATTTATCAGGTGAGAGCTGAATATTCACCCATTTTATACAACATAGCCACGTCTGGAGCACCAAACGTCTGCAGTAACATTTGCTGGAGCTTCACATTAAAATGCTGGTGAAAGATCTGTATCTAGTTTTAACTTCATTTTTCTGTTGGCACCATTCTCATGAGCCTTTGCGTCAATTCTTGTACTGCATCTTTTTTTCTGCCATTACTAGCATCAATGAGTTTCCCAATGGGAAGGTTCCCTTCCCTACAGGGCATTGGTGAACCAATAACCTGACAATGAACAATAATCAGCCAGCCCATAAGTGACCAGATTTCCCAATTTGTCATGGTGCGATTTGAACTCACAACCTCTGCAATGCTAGCCCGTTACCATAGCCACGAGGTTAATGTCCCTTATGCGGGGATGATGAGGAAAACGTGCCTAAGTAGGATAGGTTGAGCAGGGTGATTTGATAGAATTGAGCCATCTCCTGTAGGAACAGTGTCAGACAACGTACAAAATCCATGTGGCATTGCAACTGGTCGTCAAACCCCTTTGGCTCTTAAACTTAGTGTGTCGACCTCCATGAAGCTTCTCATTGTCGGTCAACTCCTGCCCAAGCTCAGGCCAGGTGTTCATGCGTGTGACATTTTTGCACTGCTTAATGCTGCTGAGAGTGTGACTGGTTCAAGAGATAAGCTTGAGCTTTCAGCTGCAGTTGATTGCATGCACGCAAAGGGAAATATCAGGATCCTGCTACACCTTATTCTTTCAATCATCAGTGATGAAACTGTGAGCTGAAGCTAGGCAGTAACAACATGGAACAAAATATTGCTGTTGCTGGGCAGTGTGCAGAGATAAAACAAAAGTGATGCTTTAATAAACTCATGACACTTGTATTTCCAATATATAAAAGATCATTGATTTTCCTTTCGCAGAGCAAGGATCAAAATGAGTCAAGCTGAGTTGTAATCGCTGTCCTCAATCAAAGCACCAGACACAGAGAGACACATAACTGACTTGAAACATAGACCTGGAGCTAGAAAATGGATTGCTCCTTATACACGCAGTTTAACAAACGTGGGTCCAATTGGTTAGGCTGTGTCAATCACTCAGGGCATGCTCTTTAGCGGGGGATGGGGGGGGATATGATGTAAAGGTGACTCGAGGTCAGATGCAAATTGTAGTAATTCATCAGCAGTCAAATCCTGTTCACTCATTACCCCTGCGTTCTCTGACCTTCAGTAGCTTCAGGTGTGTCAGATTTCAATTTCAAAATCTGATTGAGGTTTTCAAATCCTTCCACAGCTTCACATCTCACTATCTCTCTAACCACCTCCAAACCCGAGAACTATCCCAGATCTTTAAGCTCTTGCAATTCTGACCTCTTATCCATCCCCAATTTTCAGCTGGTGATTGTGGGCTGGATTCTTCTGCCCTGCCCGCCGCAAGAATGTCACGGGCGAGAGGCCAACAATAGAAAAATCCATTGACCTCGGGCAGGATTCTCCGGTCGCCAGCCGAACGCGGCCCGAGAATCCCACCCAGTGTCTTCAGCTGCCAAACTTATAAAGTCTGGAAATCCCTCCCTAAATTTCTCTGCCTCTCTCCCTAATTTTAGGCGCTGTCACAGAGCTATGCTGCCCATTCCAATCACTCACATGACTCTATGCCAAATTTTGCCTGATAACACTCCTGTGATGGACCTTGGGATGTTTTATTACCATCAGGGTGAAGTGAAATATACCAGTAGCCCCAAATACGACTAACCTAGATCGGGAGGTATCCTGGCTGGGAGGTTTGCTAGAGTCACTCGGGAGGATTTAAACTAGAATGGCAGGGGGGTTTGGGAACCAGAATGTTAGCTTACAAGGTGTAATAACTGAAGGGGAAATAGAGAACCAAAATAAAAGAACAACATCACCCTCAGGCAGAGCAAAAAAGGTGACAAATGTGAGAAGGGAGGTGGTCAATGCAGGATTGAGGGTGTTGTACCTAAATGCATGCAGTATACGGAATGAGATAAATGAGCTTGTTGCGCACATTGAAATTGGCCGGTACGATGTTGTGGGCATCACAGAGACACGGCTGCAAGGGGATCAGGGCTGGGATCTAAATATACAAGGATATGTGTCCTATCGAAAGGACAGGCAGATGGGCAAGGGGGCGGGTTGCATTGTTCGTCAGGAATGAAGTTAAATCGATAGCAAGGAGCGATATAGGATCAGAAGGCATAAAATCTCTGTGGGTAGAGTTGAGGAATCGTAAAGGTAAAAAGATCCTGATTGGAGTTATGTACAGGCCTCCTAGCAGTAGTCAGGATGTGGGGCAGAAAATAAATCAGGAGATAGAAAAGGCATGTAAAAAAGGCAATATTACAATAATCATGGGGGACTTCAATATGCAGGTGGACTGGGAAAATCAGGTTAGTGGTAGATCCCAAGAAAAGGAATTTGTGGAATGTCTAAGAAATGGTTTTTTGGAGCAGCTTGTGACAGAGCCTACTAGGGAACAAGCAATTCTGGATTTGGCGATGTGTAATGAGGCAGATTTGATTAGGGAACTTAAGGTGAAGGAACCCTTAGGGAGCAGTGACCAAAATATGATCGAATTTAGGCTGCAGTTTGAGAGGGAGAAGCTGCAATCAGATGTAATGGTATTACAATTAAATAAGGGTAACTACAAAGACATGAGGGAGGAGCTGGCCAGAGTTGATTGGAAAAGGAGCCTAGCAGGGAAGACAGTGGAACAGAAATGGCAGGAGTTTTGGGGGGTTATTTGGGATGCACAACAGAAATTCATCCCAAGGAGGAGTAAACATGCTAAGGGGAGGAGAAGGCATCCATGGCTGACGAGGGAAGTCAAGGACGGTAAAAAAGCAATAGAAAAAGCTTACAAAGTGGTGAGGATTAGTGGGACGCCAAAGGATTGGGAAGCCTTTAAAAGCGAGCAGTGGACAACTAAAAAAGCAATAAGAGAGAAGATGAAATATGAGTGCAAGCTAGCTAGTAATATAAAAGAAGATAGGAAGAGTTTTTTTCAATATATAAAAGGTAAGAGAGAGGAAAAAATAGACATTGGACCACTGGAAAATGTGGCTGGAGAAGTAATAATAGGAACCAAAGAAATGGCAGAGGAACTGAATAGTTACTTTGCATCAATCTTCACGGTGGAAGACACCAGTAGGATGCCAGAGCTCCAGCAGAATCAGGAGGCAGAGGTGAGTGCAGTGAACATTAATAAGGAGAAGGTTCTGGGGAAACTGAAAGGTCTGAAGGTGGATAAATCACCTGGACTAGATGGACTACACCCAAGGTTCCAAAAGAGGTAGCTGAGGAGATTGTGGTGATATTGGTGGTGATCTTTCAGGAATCACTGGAGGCATGAAGGGTGCCAGAGGACTGGAAAGTGGCTTATGTAACACCGCTGTTTAAGAAGGGAGGGAGGCAGAAGACGAGAAATTATAGGCCGGCTAGCCTGACTTCACTCATTGGTAAGATTTTAGAGTCCATTATTAAAGATGAAATCGCGGAGTACTTGGAAGTGCATGATAAAATAGGACTGAGTCAGCACGGCTTCGTCAAGTGGAGGTCATGTCTGACAAATCTGTCAGAGTTCTTGAGGAAGTAATAAGGAAGTTAGACAAAGGAGAATCAGTGGACGTAATTTATTTAGATTTCCAGAAGGCCTTTGACAAGGTGCCGTGTAGGAAACTGTTAAATAAGTTAAGAACCCATGGTGTTCAGGGTAAGATCCTGGCATGGATAGAGGATTGGTTGACTAGCAGAAGGCAGAGAGTGGGGATAAAGGGGTCTTTTTCAGGATGGCAGCAGGTGCCTAGTGGTGTGCCTCAGTGGTCGGCTCTGGGACCACAACTTTTCACGATATTCATTAATGATCGGAAGAAGGAACTGAAGGCACTGTTGCTACGTTTGCAGATGATACAAAGATCTGTACAGGGACAGATTGTATTGAGGAAGCAGGGGGGCTGCAGAAAGACTTGGACAGGCTAGGAGAGTGGGCAATGAAGTGGCAGATGGAATACAATGTGGAAAAGTGTGAGGTTATGCACTTTGGAAGGAGAAATGGAGGCATAGACTATTTTCTAAATGGGGAAATTCTTAGGAAATCAGAAGCACAAAGGGACTTGGAAGTCCTTGTTCACGATTCTCTTAAGGTTAAGGTGCAGATTCAGTCGACAGTTAGGAAGGCAAATGCAATGTTAGCATTCATGTCGAGAGGGCTAGAATACAAGACCAGGGATGTACTTCAGAGGCTGTATAAGGCTCTGGTCAGATCCCATTTGGAGTATTGTGAGCAGTTTTGGGCCCCTTATCTAAGGAAGGATATGCTGGCCTTGGAAAGGGTCCAGAGGAGGTTCACAAGAATGATCCCTGGAATGAAGAGCTTGTCATATGAGGAACGGTTCAGGACTCTGGGTCTGTACTCATTGGAGTTTAGAAGGACGAGGGGGGATCTTATTGAAACTTACAGGATACTGTGAGGCCTGGATAGAGTGGACGTGGAGAGGATGTTTCCACTTGTAGGATAAACTAGAACCAGAGGACACAATCTCAGACTAAAAGGATGATCCTTTAAAACAGAGATGAGGAGGAATTTCTTCAGCCAGAGGGTGGTGAATCTGTGGAACTAAGATAGATAGGTTCTTGATTAATAAGGGGATCAGGGGTTATGGAGAAGGCAGGAGAATGGGGATAAGAAAAATATCAGCCATGATTGAATGGCGGAGCAGACTTGATGGGCCGAGTGGCCTAATTCAGCTCTTATGTCTTATGGTCTTATGGGAGCACTCCCTCAACAATCACCCTCATTTGAGTTCAAGGCAGGCACTTCAAACAGACACTTATTTTGGGTCTGAAAAAATTGAACTATTTCTCCCCCAAGGAGAGCCTTCCCAGATTGCCTGTTAAATAATTTGTTGGGCAAGTTATAATTACCCGATATTATGAGAGACCATCTTCAGAAATAGTGGGCATGTTTCAATGGACTTAAAACAAAGTCCGGTTTGGGATGCGTTTGGCGGGGTGTTTCTTGTCGACTACAGCGCCGAGATTCACCCCGCTATTCACTGGCACTTTGCCGTTTTTTTGGGGTCTCGGGGAGATTCTCCTACCGATGCCATACTTTAGTCGATTTTCTGCACTGGGTAGCTGAGCTCACCAGCTGCACTGGCTCCTCGCAGATCGGGGCGCCATTTTGACCGTCAGCCCCGATCTCTGCACCCTCTACCTTCAGGCCCCCCACTTCACCCCCCAACCTTCCATTGGTTGTGAAAACCCACCTTCTCCCTCTCTAATAGGCAAGCCCCCCCCCCCAGTCCCAACTGCTGACAGTGCCAACCTGGCACCCGATCACCTTGGCACTGCCAGCTTGGATGGCGCGGCCCAACTGCGCATGCGCAGGATTGGGCTGCCCCAACTGCGCATGCGCGGGTTGGCGCGGCGCCCATTTGGCACCGCGTAAGGACGCTGGAGCGGCGTGAACCGCTCCAGCGCTGTGCTGGCCCCCTGTGGGGGCCAGAATAGGTCGTGACCGGGCCCTGTTCGCGCCGGCATTCATGAAGACGTGAACACTTGGCCTCCATATTGGAGAATTGCCCCCAATGCCTCAGCTATTATCAATTTAAGAATACCCATCAATATTCAAAGTAATGTTTGACCTGAATCTCCAAGTAAATCAGTTGTTGAGGACGGTGTATGGAAAAGCTGTCTGCTTTACGATATCCAACACCTTGACAACCGGAGAAACATTTAAGAGGTTCTCCCAGCATCCTTGTACAATATTCCTAATTTTCTGAAAGGAATCTGGAACAATTATACCCTTCTAAACCAGGGGCTGGATTCTCCGCACCCCGACGGCAAAATCGAGGCCGGCGCCGTGGCGGAGAATCCATTTTGGCGCACAAAATTGGGATACAACCTACCTGGGGCCATTGCTGGAGGCCCGCCCCGCCATTCTCTGCCCCCCCGACCAGCCGAAGTCCCAACGGCGTGGATCTAACATGGTCCAGCCGGTCGGGATACTCGCGAACCGGCTGCAGACTCAGTCCGCGGCCGCCTTGGTCGGGGGTGGGCCGATCGGAGGGCAGGGGGAGCCTTATACGTGGCCGGGCAATGATTGGGCGGGCGGTCAGGGTCGGCCGCCGGCTGATCGGCAGGTCTATTTTTAATGTCCAGCTCCGCCGTCTGAGTCTGCCATGGAGCACGGCACAGCCGCTGGAGGCCGTCGCCGTGCCGGGGGGGGGGGGGGGCTTTCTGCAGCAAAAGCTGCTAGTTTTATGCCGGATCCCTGCTAGCCCCCTGCAGTACTAGCAATATGTGACCCTTTCACGCCAGTTTTTCTGGCGTGAAAGTCCACAGTTTTTACGACGGCGTGGGGACATAGTCCCAAAAATAGAGAATCCAGCCAGAGATCACATTATTCTTTAGCAGCAGTGCATGTTGTTACCTCTTTGATTAACTCCTCCTTTTAGATGTGTCCTTATTATTCTCTATTATTTAATTGTTAAGATGACTCTATTATTCACACTGTGAGCCAGGTATATCATAATCATGTTCCAAAAACTGCCCTTAATATCTTCCCAGTTTCCTCCAATTGTTCCTAGAGAAGTGATTTTAAACTTTTAATGGTGGAATAGATTTTTTTAGATCCGTTTTTCTAATTTGCCAATGTAAGATCTAAGAATGACTTCTGAATAGATAAGGAGAGACGATACGATTAGAAAAGCTTTTAAAGTTCCTTTGAAAATGACTTTAGAGCTTTTCTTATCTTGGCCGAGTGTGAAGAGAACTTGGCGTGACTTTATGCTTGGTACAGACGAGGTCTGTTTAACACCTGTTGAAGTTAAATATGTCAGCAGGTGGTGCTCATGTATATGCTTTAAGCCTTCTGGGTAAAAATGGCTTTACTTGAACATGTGTCCACCTTCTCAGTTCTCAAGCACAATATCCTAAATATATATTGTCATAATATACACCAGCATATCATGGTGCAGACACACACTGATGGACACATAGTGGGACCAATCAACATACACAGCACCGCAGCCAATCACCAGTGAAAGCACACACACTATAAAGACAGGGGGCATCAGAGTTCCCGCTCATTTGAGTAGCAGCTAGCTAGGAGCACAGAGCTCACAGCCTGTAACACAGACATTCACCATGTGCTGAGTGCATCGACTGATTAGGACAAGGCAAAGGTCTTTAGTTCAAGCTAGTATCGTATTAACCCACAGTCAAAGTATGTTAAACAGTTAATGATTCAATAAAATAATGTTGCACTATTTCAAGTGTTGGTGACCTGTATGTGATCCCGAACACCCAACACATCATGATACCAGTGTGGTGGGATATTAGCACTTCTTAGACCTACCTGCAAGTGATCTGCCTTCTGCCAGCATTCCGATATCCTGCAACATGGACATCATCAGCCCGCCGCCGCCGCTCCGCATCGCCGGCAACCTCGGGGCCAACTGGAAGATTTTCAAACAGCGCTTCCAGCTCTTCCTCAAAGCCACGGACAGGGAGGACGCCTCGGACACCAGAAAGATTGCTCTCCTCCTCTCCACGGCCGGGGACCATGCCATCCACACTCTCTCACCTTTTCAGATGACGAAGATAAGACGAAGTTCAAGACGGTCCTCCTCAAGTTTGACACTCACTGCAGCGTAGAGGTGAATGAAAGTTTCGAACGCTACGTGTTCCAGCAGCGTTTGCAGGGTAAAGATGAACCTTTCCAATCCTTTCTCACGCACGTCCGCATCCTTGCGCAATCTTGCAGGTACGGGCCCACCTCCGACTCCATGATACCCGACCAGATCCTTTTCGGTGTTCAGTCGGAGCCCCTATCCCAGCAGCTTCTCAAAGTTAAACAACTCACCCTAGCGACCGCCATCGAGACCTGTGTCTTACATGAAAGCACCACGAGTCGGTATTCCCACATACAAGCGGCTGAAAAGGCGCGGCAAGGTCCCCACGAGGCGGAACGGGTCCAAGTGATTGAGCATCTCCAGGGCCTCAGCCTTGATGAGGGTGGCCATTTCGCCCGCTTTTCGCAGACTCCCGCGCTTGTATGCACCAAACGAGGGGACGACGACGTTGAGGAACATAATGCGCAGGTGCGCACCATGCACGACCGCACCGTGCATGCGTGGTGGTGCAACGAACGTGCTGACATCACGACGTATGGCAACTGTGGCTCCGCCCACTTAAAGCGGCAATGCCCCGCAAAATCTCGACAATGCCTACGATGTGGAAGACTTGGCCAATATGCTGCCTTCTGCCGAGCAGCTCAGCCTGCCAATTCATATCGCTTCAGCCAGCCTCGCAGGAATGTTCGGGCAATTCGACCCACGGTCACCGAGTCCGATGCGGACCTCCCACACAGCAGTGACTCCGAGAACCCGAAGGCGCCTTTTCAAGTCGGTGTCGTAACGAAAAACAGGTTGTCCCCGAAGCAAAGACACCAGCCGCTGTCGGTATACAGCATCGATCCAGACGATGAGTGGTGTGCCACCCTGACGGTCAACCAGAATTTGTCGCCCACCTCAGAGACTTAATTTGTGAACTTTGTGGACTTATGGACTTTCTGATTTGTTCTGTTCTTCCATTTAATCGTTCAAGTGGTTTGTATATAGTGTTCATCTCGTTATTCCTGTGACACACTGTTTTTCTGCACCAGGCACCTTCCCATGTAAATAGCTTAGTTTTTATGTACATAGTCCTGTAAATATTTCGCACACACGTAGTCAGGAACATTCACCGTACATTATTTATTGCCATGCAGGTACATTTTTTATAAAAGGGAGGGATGTCATAATATACACCAGTATATCATGGTGCAGCCACACACTGATTGACACACAGTGAGACCAAGCACACACACAACACTGCAGCCAATCACCAGTGAGAGCACACGCACTATAAAAACAGGGGGCATCAGAGTTCCCGCTCATTTGAGGAGCAGCTAGCTCGGAGGACAGAGCTCACAGCCTGCAACACACACATTCACTGAGTGCATTGACTGGTTAGGACAAGGCAAAGGTCTTTAGTTAAAGCTAGTATCGTATTAACCCACAGTCTGAGTATATTTAAACAGTTAATGATTCAATAAAACAGTGTTGCACTATTTCAAGTGTTGGTGACCTGTATGTGATCCAGAACACCCAACGCATCATATATGAATTCTGTCTATTTAGTCATGTATTTCCTTCAGGGGTGGCACAGTGGTTAGCACTGCTGCCTCACAGTTCCCACGTCCCAGGTTCGATTCCCGGCTTGGGTCACTGTCTGTGCGGAGTCTGCACATTCTTCCCGTGTCTGAGTGGGTTTCCTCCGGGTGCTCTGGTTTCCTCCCACAGTCCAAAGATGTGCAGGTTAGGTGGATTGGTCATGATAAATTGCCCTTAGCGCTGAAAAAGGTTAGGTGGGGTTACTGGGTTATGGGGATATGGTGGAGGTGTGCTTGAGTGGGGTGCTCTTTCCAAGGGCCGGTGCAGACTCGATGGGCCGAGTGGCCCCCTTCTGCACTGTAAATTCTATGATTCTCACAGCACCAGGGACCCGGGTTCAATTCGAGCCTTGGCTGAATCAGATTGTTTATTTTTGTAGCTCTCCAGGGATCCATTACGTCAGTGGAGCAGCTGTTTCTCCAACTGCAATTTATTTTATGAGTTTATCTCTTTGTCCTGGAGTGCTTCATAGAAAGTGAAGGGGCTGCCCTAACAGCTGTTCTTTCCTCGAGAACAAAGAGGCAGACTGTGAGATGTGGCCTCATCAGGGGGTGGAACTCGGGGGATCTAATGACCACCATGGGACAGGTCCGGGATGGCAGATAATGCCCCCTCCTCCTGAGCGGTGGCCACAGTGCCCTGGGGTTTACCTTGGGATGGAGGGGCAGCTGGTTCGAGCCCCAGCTGCCTCTGCATCATCTGGCTTTGCCAGCCCTGGAGGTTCCTCATGGTCACTACCATCGTTTCGACGTCCTTGGCAATGCTCCTCAGTGATTGAACCATGCTCTGCAGTGCCTCGGCAATGCCAACCTGTGACTGGGACAAGCTCCGCAGTGCCTCGGCCATTCCCATCTGAGAGCGGGGCATGTCCTGCAGAACCTCATCAAGGTCAGACTGCTACTGGGTCACATTCCCCAGTGAGTCGGACATTCTGTCGAAACCCTCAGCCATATCCGTCACCGACTGTGCGATGCCTTGGACACCTTCACGCATGCTGCCGACATCGTGCACCAGGCTCTCTACTGCGGTCACCACCCCAGCAGTGTGGGCCTTGGTGCCACACATTGCCAGCGCCATCTCTTGCTCCTGGAGCCTCTGGGATTCCTCTAATCAGCTATGGATCAGCTGGACTGTCGCTGACATCTCCCTCTGAATGTCGCGGTCGCTTCCTAATGTCTCCATTAGCTCCCGGTAACCCTGTTGGGACCCAGCTGGGTCCTGGGATGTCAGAGGCACTGTCAGGATGCCACGTTGGCACTGCCCGGGTGCCAGGGACACTGCCCAGTCCATGATCACCCGTGATACTCCAATGGCCTCCGAGTCACCCAACATGGGACTCACGTCTGGTGCCCACTGATGGAGACCAGTACTGATTTATGCCGACCTCACAGTGTGCCGCTGGGGCCGGTGAACCCCGGGAGCCGGGAGACTCCTGCCTTGGCTGGGCTGCCCATATTTAAATAACTTTTAAGACTCATTTGAATATTCTGATCTGGATCACGCCTTCAGATTGTGGCGTGCGCTGCGGGTGGGGAGCATCGCGATCAGTTTGACGCCTGGCTAGGGGCAGGCACAATGCACTACACGTTCCTTCAATTGTTCAGTGTCTGCTCCACCAACATGACTGACTGACTTAATTGACATAACCAGAAAAGATGACCTCATTGCTGTTTGTGGGACATCCTGTGTGGAAATTAGCTGCCATGTTTCTTGCTTTACAACAGTGTGCACTTCAAATATAGCACATTGACTATGAAGTGCTTCTTTTTGTTCCAGTCATTGCGCTATTCCACTGCTCCTGCCTATAATGGAACGCCTGAGTATACACAAAGTATCTTGGATAGTAACTCTATTATTATCAGAATGTGTTCGACAACATTTGGCTTCATGGCACCCGACCAATCTGCTGTGTATATTGGTGAAGGCGACCTTTGCAGTTGGGAATAGTTCTGTTCTTCAGTTTGCCTTTAAAACTCTTTGAACAAATATTCAAAGGTGCAAAAGCTTAGTGCTTTTATCAAAGATTGAAAGGAACACTGGCTTGTTTTGGTGCAAGTAATGTGAAAGCTGCTCATTATCTCATCAGTCATTGAGCGCATGATTACACACTTTACACAACATCCTCTTGTGACGCACTTGTATCACAACAACAGTGCCACGATATAGCCAAAGACACCTCTTGAGTACCTCGTGCAACGGTGGGGCATCGGGTGGTCCTTGCGACATATATCCAGGAGCAGAGTACAGCACATGGTGAACACATAACTGTGGCTTGGTGCTTTGTTCTGGCTCCTGATTGGCTGGAAGTTTAGCTTAACTCTGAATGGCAAGCTTGAACAATTTGTTTTCAGAATGTCAATGTCAATCGCCAGATCCCATTTTGTTGCCCATCCCTTGTCACCTTGACAATTTCAATATTGTCAACCACATACTGTAGAGCTCGATTTCCCTGCAGTCTAGGCCTGGTGAGGGTGACAAAGCCCCTTCTTTGAAGGCTATTAGTCAACCATTAGTTTCTTCTATTGGGCAATGTGCAAAGTCAGTTAAATTGATCCCAGCCCACAAATTACTATATTTATTGATTCAATAACTTCTGGATTGCTTGTCAAAACCATGAGGCTTCAATACCAACTTGGTCCTGCCAATCAGAGGGTTGAGGGTCTGGAGATTAGTTGCAATGCAATCTTGCGCAATTGCAATGATTTCCCAATTTTTGCTCATGCCATGATTTACATATGACACAGCGAGCTCAGTGCAGATCAGCACCACGTCACAACAATAACGTATTCTTCACATTGGCCAAAATCCTCCGGTCAGAATTGGAGAGAGTACGTCCAATGCTGACTGTAATTTAATCTGCCCACTTACCATTTTACGCTAGATGCCTGCTCCAGCAGGGACGCAGGGGGGGAAAAAGTTGGCCTTGTGGAGTGTAATTCCAGGACAGTAATGTCCCCTTTATGAACATGAATTTAAGATATGTTCCTTAAGATTTGCCTTCAGTTCAATTACTTATATTGCTATACATGGAGTTGACAACAACATTGCTCAAGCTTCACTGACAGTGCTAACCCATTGAGAATATTCACCCCCCCCCCCCCCCCCCCCCAGGGCAGCATAGTGCAACAATGTTCATCCCCTTCCTTACCCCCAACACTATTTCCCCCCTTCCTGACCTCTGACAATGTTCACCACCCCCCTCATCCCCGTCAAAGTTAATTCCCTACCTCACTCCCCCAAAAAATGTTTAGCCCCATTGCCCCCCCTCAAACTTGCTCCCCGACGATGCTGAGTGTTCTAACATTGGCTGGCCATGAGCCGGGGTTCCAGAAAGTGAGCCAGAAGAGGGAATGTGGGAGGGAGGGAGAACTGTTCGGAAGCAGAGGGCATGGGCCGGGAAGGAGGCTGTTGGGGGAATGAATATTGTCGGGGGAGGCGGCGTGTTCAACATTGCTGGTGGGGGTAAATGTGAAATTTGACAGGAAGGATGGGGGGATAATCATTGCCACAAGGGGGTGGTGGGAGTGGGGGTGAATGGACAAACATTGTTGGCGGGAAGAGGGGGAGGGTAAACATTGCCAGGAGGGAGGAATAAACATTGGTGAGAGGGGGTGGTGAATTTTGCTAGGTGTGGTGGTAACCATTGGGGGGCAGAGGGTAAACATTGGCAGGATGAAGGTGAATATTGCTGGAAGGGATGTGAACATTGCCACATTGTGGGGTGGTGGTGGGCTGAATGGTGCCGGGAGGGGTACTGTGTATTGTCTGGGGGCTTGGAGTTGAACATTGCTGAGGGCGCTGGAGTGACAATCCAGATGACTTACAAGATTTCCTGGTTTTACACCTGACATGAAAATCTTTCAGTAAATCCATATAAAAACCAGGGTAAGTACAGTGCAAACAGCCCAAGACCCCGTGGTGCAGGCCGTTTGATTCCACTGTCAGAATGACGCTGCTATCCAGGGAAGATAAAATGGGAACTGATAAGTACCATGGGTGTGTGCACATCATGACCTTCTCATGTCCATGATGTGCATCAGTGAGGTAAGTTGAATGAAGGCATCTCCTCATGTCGGAATGTCTGCACCAATGTATTGCATATTTCTGTAATGTTTTTCTCTGTTTAATATCTTCCTGTTCTCCTCCTCTTTTTAACACGTTCCTATTCTCCTTCTCTATTTCACATATTCATATACACCTCTATATAATGCATACCTGTTCTTCTCTATTCAACACATTGCTGTATTCCTTCTCTATTGAACACACTCCTCATATCCTTCTCTGTTCAACTCATTCCTCTTCTTATTCTCTATGTAACACATTCCTGTTCTCCGTCTCAATTTTTAAAATAAATTTAGAGCACACGATTTATTTTTTTCCAATTAAGGGGCAATTTAGCGTGGTCAATCCACCTAACCTGTGCATCTTTGGGTTGTGGGGGTGAGACCCACGCAGACACGGGGGGGAATGTGCAAACTCCACATGGAGAGTGATCCGGGGCCGGGATCGAACCAGGGTCCTTGACGACGTGAGGCAGCAGTGCTATCCACTTTGCCACCGTGCCACTCCCTCTTTCTCTGTTTAACACATTCCTGTTCTCCTTCTCTATTTAACACATTCCTGTTCTCCTTCTCTGCTTAACATATTCCTGTTCTCCTTCTGTGTTTAACACATTCCTAGTCTCTTTCTCCATTTAACACATTCCTATTCTCCTTGGAGGGAGGGGGAGATCCTGGGGGGGGGGGGGGGGGCAGGTACTTTGGGGGGGTGGTATTTCATTTTAAAAAAAATCAGGGCGCGGTTAAAAACAGCACCCCAATCTTTTACAAACTGAAGTTGGTGGTATTTAAAATGTAAAAAAATTTAGAGTACCCAATTCATTTTTTCCAATTAATGGGCAATTTAGCGTGGCCAATCCACCTACCCTGCACATCTTTGGGTTGTGGGAGCGAAACCCACGCAAACACAGGGAGAACGTGCAACCTCCACACGAACAGTGACCCGGGGTCAGGATCGAACCTGGGACCTTAGCGCCGTGAGGCTGCAGGGCTAACCCACTACGCCACCATGCTGCCCCTGAAGTTGGTGGTATGCCGGGTCCGTGGCACCCGACCCTTCACTTTTTTTGACAGAATATTCAAAAATGCGGCGGGAAAAGCTGGCAGCAGAACCAGCAGGCTACCCTCTGCTTTTCTGAGATGACTCTTAGTCCAAAAGTGGCAAAATCTAGCCCTATGTATATGTTACTTTATTCCAAAAAGCCAGGTTGTGAAGTCAGGAGGAAACTTTTACACACTAAGCAATTATTTACAAATATACATCTCCCAAACCCAACCACCAGTTTAAGACTGTTCCTATTTACAGATGGATGAAGAGGTACCTCTTCATTCACCTGAGGAAGGAGCAGCGCTCCGAAAGCTAGTGACATTGAAACAAACCTGTTGGACTTTAACCTGGTGTTGTAAGGTTTCGTACTGTGCTCACCCCAGTCCAAGGCCGGCATCTCCACATCATGCCTATTTACAGAGGCACAGTGGGCTGGATTCTCCGATTTTGCAGCTAAGTGCCGATGTCGGTGTGGGAACAGTGGCAATTTACGACTCTAAAATCAGTGCCGAATTCCAGGTAAAACTCCCGGCTCCCACGCCAAAAATGGCCGGAGACCAGCTCCATGTAGTGGAGTCAAGTCGAGACACCCTGCTCCCCTTAGAGGGTCGGAGGGTCAGCCACAGAGCAGCCAGTGCTGCCGGGGAGGCCATGGCAGGAACCTTCAGCTCGGGGTGTGTGACCAGGAGGACCGCCACCCAGTGCCGCTAGAAGCTCAACAAACTCCACCGGGCTGCACGGGTGAGTTGGCGCCTGCTCCCTTGCACAGGTCAGCCTATTATCCCCCCAGGGCACTCGCCAAAGACCCCACACCTGCCCTCCCCCAGCACAATACCATCATGTGCCCGAGCACACTCTGGCATCCACCAGCAGACCCCATCCATGACCAACTTCAGTGACATGCCTGTCCCCTGCCATGCCTCACTATGTCCCCACAGGAGATGTTGGTCCACAACAGATGGGAGAGGGCCCAGATGGACAGCAGGTTGCCGTATCTCAGGGTCTTCACCCCTATGAGGAACGGGCCCTGGAGGCTGTGGGGGGGACAGACAGGTCGATGACGTTAAGCTTGGCCTACGTCGCAGAGGTGAGTACGCACCCACCACCACCCAGATGACCTATCACAAGTGAGTTGCCCATGCCAGGATAATGAACCTTGCTTCTCACTGACCTCATGTCCATTCTCCTGCAGGATCGCCCTTCTGGGTGGGCCCCACTCCTACTTTCCAAAATAACCCTCGGACGAGAACTCTGAGGATGTCACAATCATCGCCTCATGGTTGTCACCCCCACCGTCCATCAGCACAGAGACACACCTCGGTAGGTGAAAATAATGGACAGGCTTCTGGGTGGGTTGCAGATACACATCAGGTGGAAGCAGGACCATTCAGGGCAGCCAGCAGGCAGAGAGCTGCTGGATCTCAGGCCCCAGCCCCAGCTGGTTCCCAGACAGATGCTGAGACTCTGGACCAGGCTATGCCAGAGCTGAAACAGTCGATAGGTTGCAGCCTTGAGAGTCAAAGGTGGATGTCAGTGACACTCCAAAGGGTCTGTAGTTGATTGGAGGCTATGGGCGCAGGAGAAAGTGCCGGCAAAGCATGGCACTGAGACCAACACTGCTGGGGTGGCAACTGCACTGGACAGACTGCAGCACAACGTCAGCACCGTGTATGATATTGTCCAAGCCGTTGCCCAGTAAGTGATGGCCGAGCGCCTCAACAGCATGTCCGAGTCACTGGGGGATGTCATTATATACACCAGTATATCATGGTGCAGACACACACTAATGGACACACAGTGGGAGCAATCAACATACACAACACTGCAGCCAATGACCAGTGAGAGCATACGCACTATAAAGACAGTGGGCATCAGAGTTCCCACTCATTCGAGTAGCAGCTAGCTAGGAGGACAGAGCTCACAGCCTGCAACACAGACATTCACCATGTGCTGAGTGCCTCAACCGGTTAGGACAAGGCAAAGGTCTTTAGTTGAAGCTAGTATCGTATTTACCCACAGTTCAAGTATGTTTAAATAGTTAACCTTTTCATAAAATAGTGTTGCACTACTTCAAGTGTTGGTGACCTGTATGTGATCCAGAACACCCAACACATCAGGGGATGTGTCCCAGATGCAGGTGGATCTTTCTGGGGTGCCGAGGACCATGTCCCTATCCCAGGTGAGCACTGCTGAGGCACTCCTCAGTGTGTCCCAGTCGCTGAGCACAGTGTCCAAATGCAGGTGGACATTGAGGAGGCATTGCGGAGCATGGCCCGCTCACAGAGGGGCATCACGGAGGGCATCGACACCATGGTGCAGACATTGGGGGCTGCCAGGGCTGGCAGAGCCCAATGGCGCAAAGGCAGCCGGAGCTCAATCCAGCTGCCCCTCGGTCCCGAGGGGGTGGGTGATGTGTGGTTGGGTGGTGTAATTGCTGGGAGATAGGTAAACTGGAGGGGCAGGGTTAGCAGACCCGGTTTGGCAGAGGATGAGGGCCTCCCTGCATGCGGGACTCTCGCCGCCTGTTCCCCTCCCTCAGGCGGGTCCCGCGGATCCTCCTCCAGCCCTTCCTGAACTGGCTCCTCCTCGGAGGTGGCCACATGTCGATCCTCCTCCACACGTTGCCGCTGCTGTGCCAGGTTGTGGAGGACACAGCAGGTCACCACAGAGTGGAGACCCTCTGGGGGGTGTTCTGCAGTGTACTACTAGAGCAGTCGAGTCTTTGAAACCGCATTTTGAGCAGTCTGATGCACCGTGTGGCCACATGGGCCTTGTTAAATCTGGTCTCCGCATTGGTCACAGGCCTCCACACAGGGGTCACCAGGCAGATCCTTAGCAGGTACCCCTTATCCACCAAGAGCCATCTGGTCACCCTGGGGTGTCCCTCGAAGACGTTGGGGATCTCTGACTGCCCCAGGATGTAGCTGTCGTGCACACCCGCTGGGAAGCGTGCAAACACATAATGATCTTAATGGTGGTAGTCACACCTAAGTTGGACGTTCAGGGAGTGGAACTCTTTCCTGTTAATGAAGGATGCTCCCAGACCGCCTAGTGGGTGCAAGGCGATATGCATGCCATCCATTACGCCCTGGACCTGAGGCATCCTGGGACTGGTGGAGAATCCTGCTGCCCGGGCACCTTGATGGGCCTGGTCCGGGTCAAAGTTTATCTCGTCGGCTGCCGGAGCAAAAAGGGAATCTGTGACTTCACGGAAACACTTGTGGGCTGTTGGTTGGGACATGCCATACAAGTGCCCCCTCAAGCCCTGCAATGATCCCAAAGCGTAAAAGTCCAGTGCTGCAGTGACCTTGACGGCCACTGGGAGCAGGTATACTCCTCCTCCATGTGGTACCAAGTCCGCAAGGACATGGCACAGGTGACGCACCATCTCCTTGTTGAGGCGGAGCCTTCTGCAGCACAGGCTGTCTGTCATCTGTTTGAAAGACCAGCGATGCCTGTACACCTTGTGCTGTCGCTGGTCTCCCCCACTGGGTACCTTCCTGGCCCGATGGCTGGTGGGTTCTCAGGGTGTGGGCGGGCCCCCTGCTGCTGCCTCGAGTCTCTATCGACACTCCTGCCGCTGCCTTCTCCGGTGTCACCAACACTACGGTGGCAGCTTCCGTGGGTCCACGATATGATTGATAATGTAATATATGTAAGGAATTGGAGAGGCTGTGAGACCGACTAACAGCTATGGCTTCCACCCCTGGACCCTTGGATTTTCCCAAGCGTCCCTCACGCTCACACCCCCTGCCATCCTCAGGGTATCAGCCAACCTGCCCTGCACACACACTGCCATTCGCAGGGGGTGCCCTGGGCACTGGACCCCAGACCTTGGACCCCAGACATCGGCTGGGAACGTCATTTGGACCAGATGTTGGTTCCCTCTCTGGTCCACACACCCACCCTCTGGTCGTGGGGATGTCGCAGGTGCTGTGACCCAGCTCTTGGGTAATCTAATGTTGACGGCTGCCTCTGTGGTGCTGATGCATCCGGAGTTCAGGCAAAGTGTCCAGGCCTCACAGTCTGATTGGGATGGCAGGATCTAGCAACCGCCTGCAACATGGCACGTGTGCCCACAGGAATCCACTTGGGAGCTGTGAAGTACTCGCATTACTAGAATTGCCAATTCCCCATTAATGTTCAGCTGCATGGCCAGTAGCAGCCACGGTCACTGGGAGTTCAAGTGACCAACACCATATTGTCATGGGTCGGGCTCTGTGTGTTCGATGGGACGGACAGGCAGCAGCTGGAGCTGCCCCCGTTATGGGTATACACTGTCCAGTGGCGTAGCATGCCAGGCCCTTGGGCGCAGTCCCCTCAGCCCAGGGACTATCTTCCTCAAAGATGGCAGCCCAGCCCCTCCCCCCGACTGTGCCCTTGCCCCACCCCTGCACTAGGACAGTGGTCCCGGTGCCCCTAGACTGACTGCCCAATCTTGAAGATGGCTACTCACCTCCTCGGATCCCCACAGCAGCCATTCCACTAGCTTCACGTTTCTGAATAGGTGTGCTAAACAGCGCCCGAGTGTGCACTCACGGGGGAGGCGGTTAGATCACGGGAGGCTGTTCAATAGGGGGTCCTTCCCATTAAAGGGATGGAGATTGGCCTTAAATTGATAATTATTGGTTCTCGCCACACCACGTCGGGATCCACATCTTGCCAACAGGAACGGGCCGGTTAGGTCAGAAACCGATCAGCGCCTGATTTCGGACTCTCCCGCTATCTAACCAGCCTGCTCTCTCTCTTACCTGGCGCAGCATGGCTGGTAGATCGTGCTCTCGGCATACAACCAGCATTTCAAAACAAATTGAACCAAAATCTCCATTACCTGTACAAAACATTAAATTGTGAGGTGCTGCTCCTCTAGGATCACTAACAACTTCTCTGTGTATGTATTTCTTTTTGTAAATAATCTGATAGGTGATGATTTGCATCTGACCAAATAATTTTATGCCTTTGCTTTCTCTGCAGCATTCATTTCAAGTTAGCAAGGTTAACCGTTGCCATTTTTGTACACACAGGGCTGGATTTATTGCAGCCTGAGGGAAAGATGGTGAGCGGGCCCACTTGATTGTGGGAGAGGCCGCACACAAGCCCCCCCCCCGGCCGATGGGAAACCTCCCGTGATTAATTTGGAAGTAGAACAGGCCAGTTTGGGGAAAATCTGACTGCTTGGAGTGGGTTGTCAATTTGGATAATTACTGCCAGCTGTCACCATTAATCAGGGTCCTGAAATCCCTAGAAATTCCAAAGCTAGCTAGTTAAGTGCCTGACAGTCCTTTCATATGAAATAATCAAAATACTGCGGATGCTAGAATCTGAAGCAAGAACAGAGAATGCTGGGAAAACCCAACATGACTGAAGCATCTGAAGGGAGAGAAAACAAGATTGAACATTTTGACTCCAGGCGGCTCTTCATCAGAGCTAAAGAGGGGGAGAAATGAGCTAGATATTAAACTGCAGCTGCAAGAGATTGCAATAAGATGCACAAAACTTAAGAACAAAGACAGGTGGCCTGGTGTGGGAGGCGGGGAAAGGGAGGGTTTTTGCATTGAGACACTAAATGTATAGGATATTTTTAAAAGGGTTCATGATGGCTGTACAGTGGTTAGCACTGTCGCTTCACAGCGCCAGGGTCCCAGGTTCGATTCCCGGCTGGGTTACTGTCTGTGTGGAGTCTGCACGTTCTCCCCGTGTCCTCTGGGAGCTCCGGTTTCCTCCCACTAGTCCTGAAAGACGTGCTGTTAGGTAATTTGGATATTCTGAATTCTCCCACCGTGTATCTGAACAGGCGCTGGAATGGGGCGACTAGGGGATTTTCACAGTAACTTATATTGCAATGTAAGCCTAAAGTTGTTGAGCTCAAGATTGAATCCTGAGAGCTGCAACATGCCCAACCGGATGATGAGATGATGTATAGAACCTTAGTTAGCCTGTATAGAACCTTAGTTAGGCCACACTTGGAGTATAGTGTTCAATTCTGGTCGCCACACTACCAGAAGGATGTGGAGGCTTTAGAGAGGGTGCAGAAGAGATTTACCAGAATGTTGCCTGGTATGGAGGGTATAAGCTATGAGGAGCGATTGAATAAACTCGGTTTGTTCTCACTGGAACGAAGGAGGTTGAGGGGCGACCTGATAGAGGTATGCAAAATTATGAGGGGCATAGACAGAGTGGATAGTCAGAGGCTTTTCTCCAGGGTAGAGGGGTCAATTACTAGGGGGCATAGGTTTAAGGTGAGAGGGGCAAGGTTTAGAGTAGATGTACGAGGCAAGTTTTTTACACAGAGGGTAGTGGGTGCCTGGAACTCACTACCGGAGGAGGTAGTGGAAGCAGGGACGTTAGGGACATTTAAGGGGCATCTTGACAAATATATGAATAGGATGGGAATAGAAGGATACGGACCCAGGAAGTGTAGAAGATTGTAGTTTAGTCGGGCAGTATGGTCGGCACGGGCTTGGAGGGCCGAAGGGCCTGTTCCTGTGCTGTACATTTCTTTGTTCTTTGTTCTATGAGTGCCTGCTCCTCCAGCTTGCCCTGGGCTTCACTGGAGCATTGCAACAGGCCAGGAACAAACTAGTGGGCATGAGAGCAAGGTGCTGAGTTAAAATGGCAAACAACAGGAAGGTTGGGATTATGTTTGTGGGCTGAATGAAGGTGTTCTGCAAAGTGGTCACCCAGTCTGCATTTAGTCTCCCCCCCAGTGTAGAGATGACCACATTGGGAGCAGCAAATTCAGCAGTCCAAATTGAGGGAGGTGCAAGTGAGCTGCTACCTAGCCTGAAAGGAGTTTCTGGGGCCTTGAATTGTGAGGAGGGAGGAGGTAAAGGGGCAGGTGTTTCATCTTCTGCGACTGCGAGGGAAGGTGCCGTGGAACGGGGATGGGGAGTTGGGCGTGATGGAGGATTGGATCAGAGAGTCACAGAGGGAGCGGTTCCTGTGCAATACTGACAGGGTTGGTGTGGGTGAGGGAGGTGAGAGGAAAATATGTTTTGTGGTGGCATCATGATGGAGTTAGCATAAGTGGCGTTGGATGAACCTGAGGTCAAGGGGGACCCTAGCATGGTTCTTGGAGGGACAGGGATGGGTGATGGAAATGTGGGCAAGTTTAAAAAAAATCTTCCATACATTTATTGTCTCAAAGCAAAAGCCCTCCCTCCCACTCCCTCATAGGGCCATCTGTCTCTTGTTCTTAAGTTTGCTACATCTTGTTGCAATGTCTCCCAGCTCCAGTACAATATCCAACACATTTTTCGTCTCCTTAGACATTTTATCTGGTCGGGCCGTCCCTTCAGAAGCAACACTGGTTTCTCATTCATTCTTCAACCAGTGGGCTGAACCCGCATCAATGATGTTAAATTCCATCCACATTTTTCGTGGAGTCACTCTATCCACACCAACCACCACCTTAAACATTCACCCCATCCATCACCATTGGCAGCAACGTGTACCAGATTTTGGCCAAAGGAGCTAAAGAGATTTCCACAATTACTTTTCCAATAGTGCAAGAACCCACGTTAACGTCTGTATCATCCAGTCACTATTCAAACCATCTTGCAACTTACTCCACTTTAAACTTCAAAGCCCCATCTGAAGGATTTTTCAGTACAAATCCCTGCAACAAGGCTGGCTAACCTGTATCACCCACGAGACACTAAGACCAAGAAAGTACACCTGCGCCTATTGTTCCTCAGGAAATTAAGGAAATTCAGCATGTCCACATTGACTCTTTCCAATTTTTATTGACGCACCATAGAAAGCATCCTATCTGGCTGCATCACAACCTGGTATGGCAACAGCTCGGCCCAAGACCGTAAGAAACTACAAAGAGTTGTGAAAACAGCCCAGTCCATCACGCGAACCTCCCTCCCATCCATTGACTCTGTCTACATCTTCCGCTGCCTTGGGAAAGCGGGCAACATGTTAAAAGATCCCTCCCACTCGGGTTATTCTTCTTCCAACCTCTTCCATCGGGCAGAAGATACAAAAGTCTGAGAACACGCACTAACAAATTCAAAACCTACTGTTACCAGACTCCCGAATGGCTCTCTGATGAACTGAACTAATCTTTCTATGTATCTTCTCTACAGTTGTAGCACCATATTCCGTATGCTGCATCTGATATCTATGTATTTACATCGTGTCTTTATCGTATGCCCTATGTTTTTCATGTATGGAACGATCTGCCTGGACTGTACGCAGAACAATATTTTTCACTGTACCTAAATCTATCTGGTACCTCAAAATGTCCTCCAAAACTATCACTAACTACCTCACTCATTGTTTTGCCTCTCATTACTTTATCCTGTAGTTTATGGCAGCAACCAAAGCTTCACGAGCATGACAATTCGGATTCCAGTCCTGTTATGACACTGTTCTATGATCTTTATTTCATTATCTAATCTATTCAAGCTCTGGCATCAACTTAATCTTTCAGTCTGCCAGGCCTCCTACTGTGCAATCTCCCTCTTGCTCTGTTGGGAGTTTCTTTCTCCGGTACACAATTGTTTCTTGATGCAACAATTACTTTCGGACTTACTTTCAATGCTTGCACTGTGTTTCGCACTCTCCACTCTTTCACTCCAGTTTGCCTGTCAACAGACATCTCTTCTTAACCATCATCCTGAACATTCAACCAATATTCAAACTAGCCAATAGCTTTTTCCTGCAGGTACCACAATTGTTTCATCCTTTCACTCACTAGACCCCCTCAGGGTCGTACGTCACGCACGTATCCAGCCCAGATAATTGGCGTGTGGATTTATGGGTGGCACGGTAGCCCAGTGGTTAGCACTGTTGTTTCACAGTTCCGGGGACTGGGGTTCAATTCCCAGTTTGGGTCACTGTCTGTGCGGAGTCTGAACGTTCTCCCCATGTCAGCATGGGTTTCCTCCAGGTGCTCCGGTTTCCTCCACAAGTCATGAAAGACGTGCTTGTTAGGTGAATTGGACGTTCTGAATTCCCCCTCTGTGTACCCGAATAGGCGCCATAGTGGGCGACTCGGGCACTTTCAAAGTAACTTCATTGCAGTGTTAATGTTAGCCTACTTGAGACACTATTAAATATTATATTATATAGCTCGATCATGTGTGTCATGTTAATGCACCTTACCACTATTGAGCCCTTGACCTACCACATTCTGTTTCTCAGGTCCATCATCACAAAACACATGAGGTGCCAGGTGCCTCTTTTTCTTTCATCAGCTGCTCAGAGTCCAAAGTTTTGTAATTAATTCCAATAAACTGTGAGGAGTAAACTAACAGTTTGATTATCATGTTTGAGAAGTACTGTTTCACTGTCTTGACCTATCACCTTTCCATTCCGTCTGTCCCTCTCTTTTATAGTATATTAAATCTTCTGAATTGAAGCCTAAAGCTGTGCCTCATTGCTCTCTGAATTACAGCACTAGCAGTATGCGTGGGGAGAAAGTTACACATTTTTTACTATCTTTTTTAACGGAAATGTACTCCCTGATTTCCCTGTGAAACAGCCGATTTTAAGATTGTGTCCTCAGTTTTGATTCCCCAAACAGAGGAAATACTTTTGCTGTATCCACCTTATTGAACCGTTTTAATATTTTAAACACCTCGACCAGCCCACCTCACAATCTTAAATACTGAAGAATTACTCTATTCTTTACATTAATTTCCCATTATAAATTCATACCATGCCATCTCCTCCCTTACTTTTAAAAGCTATCCAAGTAAAACACTTGCTTTTTGCACTCTAACACACACACACCAACCGCTGCTTTCCCTTTTAGCTGATATCTGCCATTTCTCACCACTCCATTAAACACTCCCAAGATACCTTTCAGGGTCCAAGGAACACTATAGAAATGCTGCTGCTGTTAATATTCCTGTCACATTGGACTAGGACTCCAAAAAAAATCCTATTACTTTTGTGACCTTGAAAGCTCCTGTCCTGAACTCGATCTTGCTTTAAAGTTTCTAATGACGTCCCACAGAATCGTGCGGTGACTCTGTAAGACTGCCAAGGATTAGCCTACAGCAAGAGTGCCCTGACGTGCTCACCTTAGCTCTCAATTCAAAGGCCCTGACTGGGCGGTCCCTCGAATGCCTATTTGGCCCGACCTCATTTCTCAAAGGAGCAAACGTCCATATCGCAAGCTTCGTCTCACTTATTGTTGATGGGAAATTTAAGTCTCAGTTTTAGAAATAAACTCTGGTTGTCAAATTATTCTTTAAAAGCTCCACTTCGAAATTTTTTTAATCCAATATTGAATGCAGCTGAGGTAGGATTGTGGTGCTGTCCATGCAATGTCGTCAACAGTGGAGTTGATGTCAATTTTGAATATGATTGGAGAGGTGGAGATTTCCTCTCTGTTACCTATGAGCGCTGAGGCCAATTACAATGTCCTCAACATGGCGCTCCCCTATTAACCACAAAGCGATGCAAGACTGCAATGAATGCCATGCACCGAGTGGCTAAACGGTCTCCATCTGTTGCTCAGCTCCTAAGGAAGGATCAGGGAATTAGGAGCAAAGCAAAGTCATGGGAAAGGAGAGTAGGCATGTGATGGAGAGCAGGCCCGAAGTGAAGGTCAACGTTCTAGTTTGACAATAAAGAGTGGTGATTGTTATTATTAAATGTAGGGGTAAAAAAAAAATCTTCTGGCAAGTTAACCCAAACAGCTACACACATTCTGGCTGTGTTGATATCTTATTCATCACAATCGCTCCCTGAGGCTACATGTTTTGTCAATGAAACAAAGAGATGAGTAAATATGTCATGACTAGCACTGTCATATTATTAGGTCTGTCACTCCGCAGGATACCTCATCAATGAACACTCATCACAGTTGCACAGCTCCTTTCCAGTAGATTTGGCAGGCGTCTAATTATACTTGCCTAACAGATTAAAGGTGCGACAGTGCACTAGCAGGCTGCGTGAGGTGCAGACCGAAACACTAAACATCCTTTGCCAGCAAATAACTAGGTGTAATTCACTCAAGTACATTATACATTTACGGGGAGATGGTGGCACTGTGGTAATGCCACTAGACTAGTAATTCCGAGGCAAGTGCAAAGCTCTGGGGACATGGGTTCACATCTGACCATGACAACTGGTGGAATGTAAATTCTGTTTTTAAAAAGAAAATGTTTTTATTCTCCATTTTCACATTTTCCTTCAAACTTTACACCCCACCCACAAACAGTAAACAGTAACAAATACAAAATCAATCCCCTTAACAATACCAACGATCCCATCCTCCCACCACCCAGACTCCTAAATGACCCTCTTATGGACTGATCTGGGGCGGGATTCTCCGTAATCGGCGCGATGTCCACCGACCGGCGGCAAAAAAGGCGCAAATCAGTCCGGCATCGCGCCGCCCCAAAGGTGCGGAATTCTCCACATCTTGAGGGGCCGAGCCCTTACCTTGAGGGGCTAGGCCCCCGCCGAATATCCGGTGGCGGAGAATTCGCGACACGGCGGGGGCGGGATTCACGCCGGCCCCCGGCGATTCTCCGACCCGGTGGGGGGTCGGAGAATCGCGCCCCTGATCTCTTTACACATCATGGCTGGGATTCTCCGAAATCCCGGCCAAGTGTTGACGCCGGCATCAAAACCGGCGCGAGCGACGCTGGCGTCAACGGGCCTACAGGCCTAGGTATTCACCCCTTCATAGGGGGCTAGAACGGCACTGGAGCGCTTTGCGCTGCTCCGGCACCGAAAGCCGGCGCTACACGGCCGGCGCGGGTCCACACATGCGTGCCACGGCCGGCGCGGGTCCGCGCATGTGCACGCCACGGTCGCGCGGGTCCGTGCATGCGCACCACAGCCGTCTCCGCGCCGGCCCACATGCGACATGGCGGAGCCCTGCAGGGGCCTGTCATGAAGGAACATAGCCGCCCCCCCGGAGTCGGCTCCCCTCCCCCCCCTCCCCCCCCATCAGGATGGCCCCCGCAGCCAGAACGCCAAAGTCCCGCCGGGTAGGACCATGTGTAAACTACGCCGGCGGAACTCGGTGGACACTCGGCTCGGTGAGCGTGGAGAATCGCCGGTGGGGGCGCTCTCAACAGCCCCCGACCAGTGCCGCGATGACCGTGCCGGCGCGATTGGCACCAATTCTCCGGATCAGAGAATCCCGGCCCTTGTCTACGGAGTACTACTGCTCTCCTGTATGCTTCACCCGATGCATGTGTTATATTGTGTATTTTATGTATGCCCTATGCTTTTTCTTTCATGTATGGAATGATCTCTCTGGACTGTACGCAGAACAATACTTTTCACTGTACCTCGGTACACGTGACAATAACAAATCCAATGCAATCCATTGTGCAAAGAAGTGCTTCCTGATTTTACTGGCTCTAATTTTAAGGTTGCGTCTCCCTTGTTCTGGATTCACCCACAAGAGGAAATTATTGATCACTATCTATCCCGTTGAATCCTTCTACCAATTTACACATCTCAATCCAATCACCTTTCAATCTTCCAGTATTCGAGGGTAGACAAGCCAGGTTTGTGCAACATGGCCGAGCAAATAAACCATTTTAGCCCTGGAATCACACTGGTGAATTTGAGCTCTGCCCCCTCACCCAAAGCCAATATGTCCTTCCTGAGATGCTCAGAGTTGAATACACGGGGTGTCCCACCAAGGCTAAGTGTTCCATTTGTTCCCACTGGCCAGTCAGATAATGATTCCATTTGTCACCCCCCCCCCCCACCTTCATTAATCTCAAAGGCATCTTTTAAACAATGGATCACTAAATGATTTATAAAAAAGGAGGGATTTCATTGAAAATCCTCATTATTTTTTTCTGATGTAATAATGAACTTGCTCGGGGATAAAGAGGTTTCATTTCCCACTTTGCGAAGAGCCACAACTATGAAGTGCAGAAAAGATAGAATCTGACCTGTAACCAGCTCCCTGATCTCCACGTCAGGAGTCTTCCGAAGCAGCCGGACTAGTACAGGAATGCCACCGCAGTTTTTCAAGGCAATTTTGTTGTCATCATTTGCCTTCCCATATACCAGGTTTCTCAGGGCTCCACACGCACTGCGATGTACTTCTTGCATTCGATGGTCCAACAGGTCTACCAGCAATTGGATTCCACCTTGTCTTCTTATCTATAAGATTTTTTCACTTGTTAATAGTGAATAATTAATCCATCATAAGAACCTTAAAACAGATCAAATTCTTAAAGAATAACAGAATCTAATATCTTATTAAATTGACTTTAAATCGTCAAAAAAAAGCAAGGATATCCAAACAAATATTGGTGCTTCTCATTTTAAGACTGTATTTTATGCTGTGTTTCTGTTTCCCTGAGGAGCTGGCACTACTGTTGTAACATCGTGAAGTTATATGAAGGGGTTGTTCTACCCATTATCCACTGTTCCCGTATATAAAATCTTGGGCAAAACTTAATGATGTGAGAAATCATAGAATCCCTACAGTTCTGAAGGAGGCCATTTGGCCCATCTAGTCTGCACCGACCCTTGGAAAGAGCATCCTACCTCTGCCCAAGGCCCCACCCTATCCCTCTAACCCCATCTAATCTTTTGGATACTGAGGGGCAATTTAGCATGGCAAATTCACTTAACCAGCACAGTTTTGGACTATGGAAGTTACCCGAAGCCGGAATTGAACCGGGTCCCAAGTGCTGTGAGGCAGCAGTGCTAGCCACTGCGCCACCGTGCCGCCAATATACAAAATATTCATGCCAGTGCTGCCTCAATCCAACCCAGATAAAAATGAAATACCCTCGAGGGACACTAGTAAGTGGACCTTACTCTGTGCTGTGCAAGGAAACAGCACCGGTGAGGAGGTGTCACCATCTTAAGCCTTTGGAAACCTTGCGATTTTCACCCTCTCACTGTTTTTGAGAAACGTCTTTAAAATCAGATTCCCTACAACTATCAGTAGCTCTCAACTGTCAGCTGGTCAGTGCCACCCCCCCCCCCCCCCACCCAACCCCCCCCACCAACAGCACCTCCTTCTGTAAGAATCTTTTGACTATTTACATTCTTCCTCAACCCAAGAACATCAGCAGCTCATCACAGCATGTAATGCCTCACACCCCATTGGTTTCCACCTCTGCCTTCCTCTCTTCCACAACGTTCCACTAGCCAGCAGTGTAAGTTGCGTCATTCGGCAGACAAGCTCATTATGGCGATGGCAGAATGCAGAAAGCGAGCCTGAAAGCGTGACCACCCCATGAGATATAAGCACCGGTCTGAACAGTGTCAAAACAATGTTGTGCAGAGTGGAGCACAAGGTCTGACCAGGCTGTTGTCCGGCCATCATCCTGAATTTACTTGTGATCCATGAGGTTCAGGTACCTAATGTGGCTTTTGCCTGCAGTTAGTTGAAAGGTACATAAATGATATACAGTATCCGTGGCATTATTTTGAAGAAGACTAAGGGCGGTGCCCTGATCAACCAACACCATTCGAAAAATATTATCTGTCGTTATAGCAGTGACTTCAATTTAAAAGTACGTCATTGGTAGCAAAGCACTTTGGAACATCCCAAGGTGGTTAAAAGTGCCAAAGAAATACAAATATTTATTTTTTTCTTTAATTGTTTGCTTCCAAGCTATTGAGGGCACCGCAAGCTCCAAAAATAATTAGGTTAGTTTTCACACTGGCCAGGCAGAACTTTCAGGCTTTGGCCAATGCTGCAGTGGGATAATAAACTGGTTGTCCCACTTAGAGCATCTGTCAGTCATTTCTGGGGCAAATCACCCTCAGACAATATGCTATGCTTCCTTTCAGTCATCTTCATTATGTTGTTTTTGGAGATGACTTGTGATATTACACCGCCTGAAAGTTCTATTATACATTGTGAGGCTGCTTCCTGATGATTTTGTTATTTCCCACTTCTTTATTTTTGCTTTTATCATTTTGATCCACGGATGTTCAATGGACATATATCTTTAAGTCGAGCAGGGAAGTGAGGAATTCAAAAGTTATACAAGAGAACACTGTGCCAGCTTTCGGACAGCAGAACTCAGATTATTCAGCACTTGAGACATCAGTGGGACTCGGTTCGATTGTTTGGCTGCTGGTCAATGAATTGGCCAAAAAGGCCATGTTCTGCCCGGTAACAGGCGGTGATTGGATCCTACCTGAGTGGGAGGATTTTTTCAGAGAACTAGGGAAAGCACAGTTAGTTTCTGGATGCTCAGTGGAAAGGACCTGCTCTCTCTCTTTTTTTTCTCTCTCTCTCTCTCTCTTTCTCTTTCTCCAGAAAAGCTGCATAGCTGTACAGAGACCTGAATGAACCTACAGTGAAAATCATTACCGATTGAAAGCAAAAACTTTGAACTGAAGGAGTGCCATAAGACAACCATCTGAAACAAAGACTCTTATACATTTTACACCCCCTCCCCCCCACCCCCGATTATTCCACGAAGGCACTGAACGAATATTCAAGTTGTGTGAAAAGAAGTAATTGCACTGAAAGATTTACTTGAGAGGAAATTTTGACTGATGTGTGTTTTCACAGTTTAAATTCTGCTGTCATTTTGCCTTTCACACAAGGATAATTTCTCTTGGAAGGGTCATACATCCTTGAAATGTGAAATTCAAAGGGAACTCAATAAAGCTTTATTGGCTTGGAGAAAGGTTGGGAGGGCCAATAAAATTTGCTTCTTCTGGCTATTCTGATAGTGAAATAAAAACGAGGAGTGCACAGGAAACCTCCTTCCCTCGACCTCATTTGCCTGGCAATAAGCTGCCTGTACTCCAGATTCAGGCACTCTGCCCCCAGCCTCCAAACATTCCCCTGAAAATCAAGGTTTTACAGAGGTGGCAGACATACCTCAGTGAGGAGAGCTCTCACCTCCGAGTCAGTAGGAGATGGGCTCACACTCCGGGGAGTAGGTCGGCACTCCAGGGCAGGCTGTTGGGAGTTGTTGTCACTCAGATAAAACATTAAAACCAAGGTGCCATCTCCCCTCCCAGGAGAACGTAAAATATCCTGTGACACTATACCGAGTGCTGGGGAGTTCTCCCCAGTATCCTGGACAATACTCATCCCTCAGCCAACATCACCGAGAAGGGATTATCTGGCTATTATCATATTGCTGTTTGCATGCAAACTGGTTATTGCGTTTGACTATGTGAGAACAGTGATTGCATTTCAAAAATGCAAAAAGAGTATTTAACAGGCGTGCAAACTCTTTAGGATGCCCCAGGTTTGGGGTGAAGTGCAAATCATTCCTTTCTTTATAGTACGACAGGAACTATGGCCACATTGGTCTCTAATTTCCTATCATTAACTCCATGAAACAACACACTCGCAGGCCGGTGTGACAGAAAATGTATCGACACATAAGTTCCATCCACTTTTTAAGATAAGCACTTGCAAACCATGCGGATGTACTGTTTTTAAAACTTGTCATGTTCCACACATAATCTATTCCACTTTAATGGGGATTCATGTATAATAGAGGACACTTCATGACCATCGGCACTGTATGATATGTTCTTTCAAGTGTGGTAGTCCTTATGAATGAGTTATGATCAGCCCAGAGCGAGAGCATTTTCACAATAACGATGGTTGGAATTATCCGGTGGTTGGGATTCTTTATTACCACTGGCAGCGCACCCCCACCAGCCGGTTTCCTGGTGGCATGTGGTGGCTTAAATGGGAAATCCCATTGACAAATAATGGGGAAAAAAAATCCTGCTGCCGGCGACTGGCCTATCTGGGATTTTGATGGGATTTTTTGACCCAGCGCTGGTGAAGGAGTGGTGATGTGTGTCCGAGTTGGAATGATGTAATGGCACTCCCAAAGTGCTGATTGCACACTGCAGCTAAGGTGTGGCAGCGATAGAGGGAGGGGATGGTGGTAGAAGGGCTGAGAAGGAAGCGGGTTGCTTTGTTCTGGATGGTGTTTAGCTCCAGGACACATTAGGGTAAACTCACCAATCATATATTTCTGGCGATGTGCTGTACTGCAAGGGAGCAAAGGTCAGCGATGGGATGACAGCAACTAAGTTGATCCTTCAAGCTTGGCTACCCATCAAGATATTGGATTTACTCTATCATTTTACCATTGACATTTTCAAACTGAATAACAGCTAAGGAATTAGACCATCAATACACAATCTGCACCAGTGATAAGTGTCCTCTTGACTCAATACAGCCCAGGTACTGGCCTTTCGACCCTCCAAGACTCAATGGTAGCACTCCTGCTTTTGAATCAGAAGGCTGAGTTCAGTCCCACAGTATGACTTGATCACAAGTCTAGTTTTCTGTGCAGTGCTGAGCGAGGACTTTGTTGTCAGTTGTGCCATTCTTCAGAGGAACTGTTAAACCAAGGCATCATTCAGATGGACATAAAGTAATGAAATGAAATGAAAATGAAATGAAAATCGCTTATTGTCACAAGTGGGCTTCAAATGAAGTTACTGTGAAAAGCCCCTAGTCGCCACTTAATCACAAGGAACTATTTAAAGAAGAGGAGGGAACACGCATTTATCCTTAAACTGAACACCATGAAAGTAATTGTGGAACCTTAATGTTT
This sequence comes from Scyliorhinus torazame, assembly GCF_047496885.1. NCBI lineage: Eukaryota > Metazoa > Chordata > Chondrichthyes > Carcharhiniformes > Scyliorhinidae > Scyliorhinus > Scyliorhinus torazame. The sequence continues at coordinate 285,498,937 of NC_092712.1, read as the reverse complement.
TCAAATTGTTTGCTTATGCAACAAAAAGAGACTGTGCTTCAACAGTAATTTGTTGGTTATGAAGTACTTTCGGCTGTCCTAAGGCACTATAATAAACACAAAAGCATTCCTTTTAAGCCTTTGGGCTACAAGGAGCAGTTAGAAAAGTTGGGAATATTTACACAGGTGAACTAGGAAAATGTTATCCAAGGATCACATATAGGTAAGGGTTATAGGGAAGAGGCTGGAACTGGGGATTCTGCTGGGAGCCAAGAAGGACTTTTGACAGTTTTGCCAATGTTAAGCTGAGGGAGGAGGAGCCTACAGATTTCCCTCATGCCTTTTCACCATATGCAACTAGAAGCCTGGTAACAGAGGACTGTTATTAGACACAGCCATCTCCCCTTATAACATCCAATAATTAGTTTGTGCCTCTCGCTTGGCAAAATGAGTCAGAGAGCATGTTCCTTTTTAATTAAGGAGTAGGTGAGAAAGCAGAAAAGAAATCTGAAAGAGCTGAGTACCTAAAATTTGATTACTGTGCACCCATTTTACAAATGTAAAATTGGCACAAAAGTGTCCAATATGGTGGGTGATGAGCACGCTCAGGAATGTGCCGCTCGCCATATTAGTAAAATCAGAAAAAGAGGTGCCGGTTCATGTGACTAAAGGGCCTTATGCCAGTTTGAGGCATCCTGTGCCTAATTGGACTGCCCTGACTGCCCAGGCCAGCTGCGTTCAGGAAAACCAAGTCTACCAGGAGTGCGCCTCCTGGCTCTACTGCAGAGCCAATGACCGTTGCTTGCTTCCTTTAGGCCCCTTGCAATTGCTGCCCCCATTCGACCAAATCGTTGCCACTCCCTCATCAGGTTGTGCCCCCCCTCCTGGACAGTCCATCTTTCCTGGGTATAGCTCATTAGCCTCATGAAGACCAAGGCCCAAATCAGTCAGACCTTGCACCTCCCCATTCAGAGACAGAGCTTGTTTCCGATGCTTACTTAGCTTTGGCATACCAATTTCTAGGCTTATCTGTGTCCCTGATGAAGGAGCTATGCTCCAAAAGCTAGTGATTCCAAACAAACCTGTTGGACTTTAACCTGATGTTGTAAGATGTCTTACTGTGCCCACCTCAGTCCAGTGCTGGCATCTCCACAACATGTTACACTCACTGAAGGATGTGTGCCAGTCTCATTGCTATTTGGTTGAGGACATCAAGGCGATAGTTCAGACAAGAGTGGGCCTCCGGGACTGGCAGCGCCAGTTGATGTTGGAGCCACCAGAGCTCACTCCGGCCTCACCTCCATCGCATGTAGTAGCCAGGGGGCCACTGAGCATCACAAGGGTGCAGGGTGTGATGGGGCCTGTGCCGGTGCCTCCTGCAAGGGAGGTGCTGGAACACCTCAGCGCTTCTGAATCCCCCCCCCCATCTAACACTGGCGCATCAGATGGGCAGCGGGCACAGAGTGGCACATTGTCGCCTGTAAAACCTGAAGGTTGGCCAGACACACCGAGGTCTAGGCCCTCCAAACGATGGCTGCCAAAGGCATCTCAGGTCAGAGAGCGTGAAATGCTGTCTGGGGTCACACCTAAAAGGAGGGGAAGGCCACGTAAAATTAGAAAGATAGACACCACTTAAGTTGGCACAGGTACAACACATAGGTGATAGTTAGGGGTCAGGACACAACAATGTAGATAGTCAGTAAACACACTTATTCACCAATATTCCGACCTGCATCAATCCTCTATCTGAAGGGTGTTCAGGATTTGCTGGGGCTGGGTTTAGAGGGTGCGCCGATGGGGAGTGTGGAAATGTGCGGGAGGGTAGCAGTTGGAGAATGGCATTGGGAAGGGTCCACTGGACACTTGAACTTCCCACCTGGGGTTACCCTCAGAGAGAGGTAGCAGGGATAAGGCCAGAAGTATAAGGCTGCCTTGCATGACAGCTTACCCAGTGGTGACCCGTCACTGCTCACCATCGCCATAACCGCGCCCCCCACGCCGTCAAAGGATATATGGGCCCATGAGATGGAATGGTCAGCACATGCAGGGATCACCAGGATGGGACAGTGGAAGGTGATCCTAAAGGCAGGACTCAGACTTGGTTAAACGATGAGGAGAACCATCTCGCAGCGAGTTGTTATCATCCTCCTTCCTGTGGGCAAGACCCGCTGATACATCCAACCCAGGGCCAACACTCTATAGTGATGCCGAGAAGACCCTTGGAAGGGGGAGGGGGAGCTGGGGTGGTGGGCTGGAGTAAAAGGCAGTGGGATAGGGAAGGTGGAGTGAAGGGAGGAGGGACAGGGAAGGTGGAGTGAAGGGAGGAGGGACAGGGAAGGTGGAGTGAAGGGAGGAGGGACAGGGAAGATGTGAGCGGGTATGGGGAAAGGGGCACCACTTGGAAGGGAAGGGGTGCTGGCGAGGTGAGACATGGCAGCAGAGCTGCCGGTGGCCAGGACTCTTAGTCAGCAAATCAGGAGGTGATGAGGTTGTCCCGAGTGTGGCGGCCCTGGAGCACATGTTGGACGGTCTGCCCTGCCAGCCCGGGTCTACGCCCAGTTCTTCCTGACCCTCCTTGTCAAAGAAGGCCTGGCGTTCTCCCTCCTCCTCCAGCATGTCCCCCATCTGCTGTGTGATGTTGTGAAGGACGCAGCAGGCCAGCACAATGTTAGAGACCCACCCGGGGCTATACTGAAGGGTCTTACCTGAGTGGTCCAGGCCTCGGACGCATGTCATGAGCTGCCGATTAACTGCTCACTGACACTCCTGGTTGCTGCATGGGTGTCGTTATAATGGGTCTCCGCATCAGTCTGGGGCCTCCGGACAGACGTCATTTGACAAGATATCAACAGGTAACCCTTGTCACCCAAGAGCCAACCCCCTCACCCGGGGGAATGCCTCGAAGGTGCTTGGAATCTCAGAGTGCGCCAGGAAGTATGCATCATGCACACTGCCTGGGTATCAGGCGCAGACTTGCATGATGTGTAGCTGGTGGTCATACACCAACTGCACATTCAGGGAGTGGAACCCCTTCCGATTGATGACGGACACCCCCTGGGTGAGCCGGTGCCCATCGGGGGTCATGCATGCCATTGATCACCTCAGCTTGTCAGTGCAGCAAGAGCGTGGGTTGTCATTTTAAAATGCCGCCCTGATCTTTCGGCCCCTCTTGGACTCGCCACCGAGGCCTTCCGGACCCTCTCCCCAATGCCCCAACTTACCACTTAGGGGGCCCCCCAAGGCCCCTTCCCCCCCAGCACCCCCGAGCACCCTCCCCCACAACCAGGGCCTGATCCCTGCCATGGGAAACCTGGTACCTGGCCACTGCCAGTCTTGCACCCCGACAGTGCCCTGGCAATGCCAGTGTGGCACCACCAGTGTTCCTGGGTGGAACTGCCAGGGTGCTAGGGCGTCATTGCCAAGGTGCCAGGCTGGCAGTGCCAAGGTGCCTGGGTACCAGCAGGACTGCCAGGGTACCACCCTACCCAGAGCCCGACCACCTGGGAGCCTCTTATGGTTTGGGCGACCCCCACCTCCCAGGTGCCATTTTGCCTGGTCCACTTTTCTGTGGACCATTGCTAAATGGCGCCATCGAGAGGTCTCCCAGGTAAGGGCGTTTGTTCCCAGGCCTCGGGAGAATGGGGCGATGACATATTTAAGTGAGCCATTCATGCACATCTGGATCTCACTCAGTGAGTACGAGATCCAGATTGTGATGTCTCGTTAGATCTCCCGAGGCATTCTGAGCATCGTAAATCCTACGAGAGGCCTCTTGCGAGATTTAACAGCCTCGTCACATCACCTAGTTGGGCACACCAAGGCCGTTTGATCGTGTCCATAGTCTGCTGCCTGGGCACACAGGGCTTCTGTCACAACATAGATGCAGCTGTGGAGGGATGTCAGAGGGACTCCAGGCCCCCGCTTGGCCCCTGGAAGGATACTGTGGCATAACAGTTAAGGGCGGCCATCACCTTGACGGCCACTGGGAGCGGGTGTCCTCCTCCAAGGCCCAGGGTGCCAGGTGCGCTGCCGTCTGGCACTGGTAACGCATGGTTTCCCTGGTCAGCCAAAGTCTTCGGCTGCACACGCGACCCGGCAGCCCCTGGAAGGACAGGCGTCGACGGTATAGATGTACTTTCATGCAGCGCCTCCTTCGCACCTCCTCGTCGGCCTGTTGAACAGCTGGCACTTGAGCCACACTGGCTGGCCCCTGGTCTTCTGGGGCAGGCTCCTCTTGTGCAGGGTCCTCCCTGAGCAGGCCCTGTGCCTCCAGCCTCTGTGCATCTGCAACGGCAGCAGTGGCCAGGTAGATAGGAAGCATTCCTGGCTGTACTCTGAAATTCATTCTCTGCAGGGGGAGAAAAGAGAAGACATGTTAAGAAGATGAGTATTCCTTTTCCCATCAAAATCCAACAGGCTACATGGTGTCCCTGAGTTGCACTTCAACATCACCCTCCACATGTCTTCCTCAAATCTACCTCCACCCCTCAGCTGCTCCCTCTGATATGATGTTATCCGCACATCACCCTTGCACCTATCAGTGCGTGGCACCTGGCCTGCGATGTGTGCAGTCGCTATCTTTACCACCCGTCCCTGTCAACAGGGATACTGGTGGCTGCCGTAACCCATGTCAGCGATAGGCTCTGTGGCCTTTGTTCTGTTTTTCCAGTGGGTTTACTATAGGTGTCCTCATTGGGTGGGTCGTATGTTATCCCATAGCACCTGGCTGTGCAGTGGAAAGGGTCACAGTGTGCCACTAATCACCTTCATGCGTAGACGCCTGTGTGTGAGTAGGTGCTCCAGATGGGGGTGACCGAGGGAAGTGTGCATCTGCTGGGAGCTTAGCTGCAGTGTATTGAGAATCCTGGGTGTGATGCACAAGTTGTGACAACCTGACCGGGGACAGGATGGATGGGAGCATGGGCTCGGTGTGTAGGCAGGGCTTGGGGATGCTGGTGACCCTGCGGAATGGGCCAGCTGATAGTGTCACTGGTGAGACCTCGGCCTTGAGAGGGTCAATGCGCTAGGGAGGGTGCCAAATGCCAGGATGCATGTGTCCTTTGGGGTGAGCTCTGCTATCTCCCTGCTTCCCCTGCAGTGGGGCTCTGATTCTGATGAGTGCGCTGAGGAGTGGCAGTACCTGGTGAGCCACTGATTGAGCTTGGCCAAGCACATCCCATTGATGGGTCAGCTGGGGTCTGGGGGTTTCCAGAGGGGCGATCTGGGTGGGCTCCTAAATAACCAGCGGCTCTCTGAAAATTTACAGGGTACACTGAGCAGTCAGCAGAATGAGCAGCTAAATGGGTGCGTACTGCAGCAATGGCAGCCTGAGCCTGGCCACCCCGATCCCCGAGACACCCCGAGTCCACAGACCTGTCACCAAGTCATTCCCCCTTAATCCCCCCTAACCCAGGCAGCCACACCCCAGCAAGCCCAACAATTTTGAAGAGTTTGAAAAAGTTTTCTTACCTTCTCGCTCCCCCTCAGCAGCCATGGCGCCCAGGCCCCATTTGTAAATACGTGCACTAATTTGCACCCACGTGACCTCAGCCTGAGAGGGGCAGAGCATCATGGAAGGGCAGAGCATACTGTGTCCAACCCGCTAGGTAGGTTTAAATGCTGATTTTGCATTGGTGCCACTGGCACGTGGTGCAAACCTCGATTTCACCACCAGGGAGCGGAGCAGGGTGCAGGAATCAGCACTGGCGCAAACGTCGATTTTTGCATTACATGCGATTCTCTGCCCGATCCCGATTCAAGTTTACGGCATCGTAAAGTGGAGAACCCAGCCCATGGTCTGTAAAGGATTGAGACGTGTGCTCAGACCGTTTGACTGATAAGGAAGAAACAGTCCTGGATTTGGAAATAAATCTACAACACCATCATAAATAAATTTAAAAGCGGCATCAAATGCAGTGAAGATCCTTGAGGAGAAAGAGGAGAGCTCTTGTTCTGAAGGCACATTCTTATCACAAAAGCGTTGTCTCTGCAAGAGCACCTTGCTCAAAATGCTGGCTGCTGAGCAGAAGAAATAAGAATTCAATAACGATCAGAAAAAGATTGACATCGCCCCTCCAAAAAAAAACTACACTTGATGAAATAATAAGCTGCTGGTTTGCAAGGAAGCTAAGGAGTTGGAGCAATCGTACAAATACTTACAAAACAATGAAATAAGGAGTTGGACATTTTGCAATCTGAATATATAAACACAATAAATTACAATTATTAAAATATAATCTGTTTACGAAGATTAGGGATGTGCCTTTCAATGGTAGTGAAGTTTGGAACCCTTCCAACAATTGTAGCGCACTAATTCATTTATGTCACTGATGTGCTCTTACAGTTATCTTCGTAATTGCAAGAGGTTGCCAATGTCCAACACTCTTCTTACTTAAAGGCCAGGGGCAGGATTCTCCGTCCCACCGCACCCGTTTTCTGGTCCGGCGTGCCCCCACCAGCAGCGGGATCCTCCGTCCCGCCAGGCGGCAATGGCATTTCCCATTGTGGGCACCACCACGCTGTTGGGAAATCCACGAGTGCACTGCCGACAAAGCAGAGAATCCCACAGATGGAGAATCCCGCCCCAGGATATTGATGGTTAAGAACAAGATTGAAAATGTTCGGCCAACCATAGAGTCATAGACTCATAGAGGTCCTGTGCTCAGAAATGGCTGTTCAGCTCATCGTGTCTGCTCTGGTCAAAAACAACCACCGAACTATTCTAATCCCAGTTTCCAGCACTTGGCCTATAGTCTTCTATGTCTTGGCATCACAAGTGCACATCTAAATACTTCTTAAATGTTTGAGGGTCTCTGCCTCCACCACCTTTTCAAGTGGTGAGTTTCACACACCCATCACCCTCAAGGTGGAAAGGTTTTTCTCACACCCCATATAAATCTCCTGCCCTTAGCTTAAATCTATGTCCCTGGTCATTGATCCCTCCACCAAGTGGAAACGTTTCTTCCTGTCTATCTATGCCCCTCATAATTTTATACATCTCAATCATGTCCCCCTTCAGTCTCCTCTGCTCTTAAGAAAACAACCCAAGGCTATCCAATCTTTCTTCATAGCTAAAACTCTCCAGCCCAGGCAATATGGTGTTAAATCCCCTCTGCGCCCTTTCCAGAGCTATCACAACCTAACTATAATGTGGATTCCAGAACTGCACATAATAGTCTAGCTGTGGCCTAATCAACGCTTTATGCAGTTTAAGCATAACTTCCCTGTTCTTTTGTCTTGTATAAAGACAAGTATACCATATGTCTTATTAACCACTATATCCACCTGCCCTGCCATCTTAAGCGACTGGTGTACATGCACACCAATGTTCCTCTGATCCTTGATAGTTCCCAGGGTCCTGTCATTTATCATGTATTCCCCTTGCCTTGTTTGTCCTGCCCAACTGCAACATCTCACAATTATCCAGATGATTGAGAAACCATGAACCAGGGCGGCATGGTGGCGCAGTGGTTAGCTCTGCTTCCTACTTCGCTGAGGACTCGGGTTCGGCCCCGGATCACTGTCTGTGTGGAGTTTGCACATTCTCCCCGTGCCTACCTGGCTTTCACCCCCACAACACAAAGATGTGTAGGGTAAGTGACTTGACCACGCTAAATTGTTCCCTTAATTGGAAAAAAATAATTGGGTATTCTAAATTTATTTAAAAAAAAGAAAGACCATGAAAACCAATGATTGAAATAAGCTCCTCATCCAGCCTTTGAAATGAAATGAAAATCGCTTATTGTCACAAGAAGGCTTCAAATGAAGTAACTGTGAAAAGCCCCTAGTCGCCACATTCCGGCGCCTGTTCGGGGAGGCTGTTACGGGAATTGAACCCGTGCTGCTGGCCTGCCTTGGTCTGCTTTCAAAGTCAGCGATTTAGCCCTGTGCTAATGGAAATAATCAAATCAAAGGGTGGGACTACTGAAAATCAGGAAGCTATTTCTAGTCTCCTGCTTTGTCTAGTTCATGGGTTTACCAAGGAAGTCTTTAATGAGGTGTTATCAACATTCCAACCAGGAATCCAAGCATATTTCCATGTGGCGCTGATATTGTCAATCCTAGGTACAGAACACATACTTCACACAAGACCTCTACTGATGTCTGTCTTCAATTCTATGCTCTTTTTCCTCTGTACAGTAACATATGGTAGTCTCGCCTCATCTCTATAACTTCCTCCAGCCTATCGACCCCCCCCCCCCCCCACCGGTTAGTCTGTAGTCCTCCAACTCTGGCCTTTTATCCTCTCCCTTCCTTTTTACCACCATTGGTAACCACACCTTTAGCTGTCATGACCTGAAGTTCTGGAAATTTCTCCCTAAATTTCTCTGATGTTCTATTTCCCTCTTCTCCTTTAAGACTCTTGTTAAAACATAACGCTTTGACTAAACCTTTGGTCACCTGTCATAATAAGTACTATTATAATTACATAAATATTATAATGTCTTAAGACTAATTGGGTTTCGTCCCAATATTTGTCTGATTATGCTTATGTGAAGCATTTTGGGACATTTAAAAAAATGTTCTTTTCAACACACAAGCTTACAAATCAGAGGGGGCCCCCAAATCCCATCCCGATGAAGAAGACATTTTTGCTTGATTTTAGTGCTTAGGATTTACGTTTCAGCTTGGTTGTCCTCGAAGAAACCCAGGGTGAAGACAGCAGTAATAAAGTCAATGGCCAGTCAACCCACCTGACAATCTCTGACAAACTAGAGAATGAGCAATCCAAGTTAATTCCACCAATTCTGTTCGTGCAACCAAAATCTGTGTGCGATTTTTTTTTTGTTGCATTATTCAAACCCTGTGCGATGCATTGAAAGCTGCCACGAGGAGGAAGAATAAAGCGTGCGTGACATGACTGGAGAGTGCGCTTAACAATTTACATAATCAGATTCGCATCTTAAACGGCCAACCCACCAACCCATTTGCCTGAGAAGTACTGAAAATAAATTCTTTGCTGCTTCAAATTTCTAACTCCAGCCTTTACAAAGAAAATAACAGAATTCCTTCTGTCGCTGCTAACAACCAACAATGACCAAATTCAAGTGAGAACATTGGCGAAGCTGAATCATCTTATCGAATCTGTTCTTTTGTACATGGAAAATGATAAGCATCAGATTGTGAATTGCATGAAATTTCCTGTTCTAGCAAGTGATGCTATATACAATGGCCATTCATAGTTATCTGGAGTTAGAGGGGGAATGGAACAGGTTGAATTTATCATTCAGCAGTCTGCTCCGTTCAATGAGGAGAATGAGAAAAAAACGCAAAGAAGGTTTGCAATTCCAGGCATGATTACAGACATCAATTTCTTCTTGTACCCAAAGAATGGGACGAATGTTGAAGTCACTGCCACAATACGCAGTTTAGGTGAATCAGATAGACGCAGTTAAGGGGAATCGAAGATGAATCGGTGAAGGAGAAATCAATCGAAGTAACTGGTGACAGGGTTAGATGAAGAGGGGTGTGAGAAGGCCTATGTAGCACAGGAACATAGCACAGACCAGTTGGGTAGAAGGCCTTATTTTCTTTTATGCTTTTTATGTAGTAGTACGTAAATTTATACAGGCTGAATGAGAAACTGATGGAAGTGACAGTTCGGGAAGCCACAAGAAACAAGATTATGCCTGGGTTCCATCATCTGCCGAGGACCTTCTATTTTGTGATGAAAAGGAATGTGTCTTCAGAAATCTTATGAAGAAAGGCAGTGGTTGAAACATTTCAAAATCAGAGCAACCTCCTTCATGTTTGCTACAAATTGGAGTCACAGAAGATAGATTTCTGTTCTGTATTAGTGATGAACATCAGGAAGATAAATCGACATGTTATCACAACCATATAAGGAGTTATGTTTACCATTCCCCAGAATGCAGTTAGATAATTAAAGATTGTGGATCTTTAACATGGAGCCAATAGTTAAAGCTTTAAGCCCTAGCAAAAGCTGACAGGTTGAAAAGAAGACTGGATTAATGACAAGACCAATATTATTCTTGTTGAACTTTACGAGATAGCTATGTTTGAAAATGTATCCTTTCATTTAATTTGAAATGGAATATTTCTTTGAATTTCTCTGAATTAGGTTAGTAATATTAACTCTGTCCAAAAACAGGCCCATGTGATCTGTTGTCATGGGGAAAAACACCCAAACCAAAACCCGTTGAAACTCAGGTGAAAGCATTCACGGAAAGAGAGACAGCAGTTTTTTGGACACAGTGGCAGACACTGGGGCAGAAACAAAGGAATTACGACTGTCAGGAAGAAGCAGCAGCTAGTGCTGTGATGAGCAGAGTGAACTGTTACTGTGTTAACTACTAAGCAGAATTCTTCAGAAAGTTTTGTGATTTTGTTCAAAAAAAAGGGAACAGGGCTGGACGGTGTAGTGATATGCATCACTGTATATACACAAGGGGTTAATGTAAATACACTACAACTAAGTAACCACTAGAGGGAGCACCAGAGATGTATATAATACACAAACAGGAAGTCAAGGGGCACTCTTCACAGGAACGGCAGCTGGTGAGCAGGACACAGACAGGCAGCTCAGATGTAACATAGTATAAGCGCTGAGGAGAGAACAAACTCATACAAATAAAGCATCTACATCAACTGTAAGTCTACGAGCATTATTCAGACACAAGGAATAATACAGGTGGCACGGTAGCACAGTGGTTAACACTGTTGCTTCACAGCGCCAGGTCCCCAGGTTCGATTCCCGGCTTGGGTCACTGTATGTACGTTCTTCCTATGTCTGCACGGGTTTCCTCCGGGTGCTCCGGTTGCCTCCCGCAAGTCCTGAAAGATATGCTGTTAGGTGAATTGGACATTCCGAATTCTCCCTCTGTGCACCCGAACAGGCGCCGGAATGTGGCGACTTGGGGCTTTTCCCAGTAACTTCATTGCAGTTTTAGCGTAAACCTACTGTGACAATCAAGATTATTATTATTATGACTAGCAGGGCTTTCAACATTTAAGGGACACAGAGTCACTGAGGTGGAATTTCCTGGTGGAAATTCAGGAACACTCAAACCGAGTAGAACAATTTTCGAAGGACACCAGAAGATTTGACCTGCTATGACAGGCAGAAGTGGGCCTGCTGGAATTATTTCAGATAATAATCTTGTTTTGTTACCCAGCTGCCAAAGTGCAAAATAATTGTGTTTTGCATAGTATATTTCAATTGAGTTAACTAGTTAATGCATAAGTATCTTTTCTTTAGTTTGGTATGTTAGTTGCCTGCTAAGCCATGTTTGATCTACTTTAATTTTAATTTGTTTGTTTCACTAAAAATCGTAAAACTTGAAATCCTGTCCTTCGGCTACTTCTGTGGCTTACTGGGAAACAAGTCTCTTTTTTGAACATTATTGGTTATTCCCGAGACCCTAACACTCTTCATTATATCCAAATGAAAAACTTCTCCAACAGATCAGAGCCATGCTATAACATTGGTCTCAAATGCCATACCTTGGACCTTCACTTCCATATTCCAACAGCTATTTGCAAATATATCTTAACCTCCATCTCAAGTTTAGTTCGGCTTCAGACTGAGGCATTGAGGGCACAAACTGATAGTCTGCCGTGCCCTGACATAGAATATTATGCCACCTGTAGCAGTTAATTGATTTTGCCACTACAAAGGAATGGGGGAAGTGTCGTTGAGAGGAGCGAGTTAGGGAGATCCAGTGTAATAATTCAAAAGCCTGGTGGTGAGGAATAGAAGTGGCGCTAATCTTCGCACACTGTTGTAGGCTTTTAGTTGTAGAGATACATCTTACAAATATCCATCTCCATCCTCAAACACAGTTTCAGTCTTTCCATATTTATACAAACATATGTGAATCTGCAGTTAGTGCCTCGCATAATTACAATTGAACATAATTGACAGATTCCATTCTCGCATTTTAAATAAAAAAGTGAGCTTATATTTACTACCAAAATTTCAAAGCAAATTATATCAAAGACCTTTATATTCTGTACAAAGCTTAGCATTGGAAAACACTTCTCCTCTAGGACTCAGAATATATTTTTAAAGAGAGACGTTTCTTTTTATAAATCAAATAGATAATTAATCCCTTGCATGCACCCATTTAATTTTAGAGATCTCCTATCTTTCCAGCATTTGTTTCAAGTCAGCAAAGACATCCCCCAACTCTTTTTCACACACATTTTTTGGGGTGTATATTATCACATAAATCACAAACATCTGCATAACATTCAAAACATATAATCTATTCGGTATGCCCATTGTACAGATTTGTATTTAAAATATTTTATAAATAGAATCCCTGATCAATGGTCTCCACATGAGCCAGTGTTTGGGAAACCAGGGTGCTCATAGAAACTCTTATAAAGTTATGACTGCTGGACTTTAGAGGACAATTATGTTTTAAAATGCCTCCTTTAATTCAAGGTAAAATGGAGCAATCTGGAGGCAAGCCTAAGTGACCTGGTTGCCATGCGGATAAAGTCCCAGGTTAACGTTTATTGAAAATATGGTGCACACTTTAACACCTGGTCACAGAGTAGGAGGCAGCTGGTCTTGCTGAGCACAGACTCTTGGGCAGTTAGAGGTAGATGTTTAGAGGAGAAGACTAAGATAGGTGCTGTGAGGTCAAGCTGAGAAAAATTGTGTTTTTTGTGTTAACTACCAAGCAGAATGCTGATCAGGATGGATTCCCAGTTTGAAGAGATGAGGCTGTGCAGATTTAAATATCAAGGAATTGCCAGTAAAAGCCTTGCTACAGGAAGAGGTCCATTTGATTATGCTCAGAAGATAGAATGAAAGGAATTATTTTTTAAAAGTACACTGGAAGATTCACACTGATAATAATAATAATAATCATTCCTTGTCACAAGTAGGATTCAATGAAGTTACTGTGAAAAGTCCCTAGTCGCCACATTCCAGCGCCTGTTCGGGGAGACTGGTACGGGAATTGAACCTGCGCTGCTGCCTTGTTCTGCATGATGGGGCAGGGAAATGGACCCTATTGAAGCTCGGAGGAGCTTGGGACTTTATACCACAGAATCACAGAATTGTTATCGCACAGAAGGAAACTATTCAGCCTGTTGTGTCTGCGCCACCTCTCTATCGGAGCAATTTAGCCAGTGCCACTCCACCACCTTCTCCCTGTAGCCCTGCACATTCTTCCTTTTTAGGTCACTATCTAATTCCTTCCTGAGTGCCTTGATTGAACCTTTCCATGTCTCAGGCAGTGCAAATCCCAATCACTTACTGTGTGAAAAGGTTTTTCCTCACGTCTCCATTGCATCTTTTGCCAATTACCTCTGTCCGCTTGTTTTTGATCCTTCCACCAATGGGGGAACCCTATTTACTCTCTCCAGACCCGTCATGATTTTGGACATCACTGTGCCACCCAAAATGGAGTCTGGCAAAGGACGCTGGGAAAAGTGGTCAAGTTCAGGGACAAGCAGGCTGCAGTTCAAATAAACACTTAAGAAATAAGCTGCAGCTCAGACTCTACAGTACACAGGAAAAAGGCCATCACCAGGCCATCCTGGGAACAATAGAACTGTCCTGTCAATCACACTTGTTTACCAGACACAGCGGCACCTAAACTCCTTATTTGGAAGGGCCTACCTGCCCCCAACACTTGCAGGCATGGCCACTGAGTGCCCACCCAAAAATTGATGTGGCAGCCCCTGATTGGACTTGATCGATCAGGCTGATCGAGCCCTTATCAATTGATTGACAAATGACCCAGAGACCACCCACCAAAGGGCGCGAAATCCAAGCACGTTAAAAGGTGCTGCACCACCTTAGAATCTCTCTCTGCAGCAGCAATCAACAACAGTGACCATTCACCGGCCGAAGAGAAAGACCATCACCCGACCAACGGAAGGAAGACCAGAGCCAGGAACAGACCAGACCAAGGACTGAACATTGAGGACTATAAGATTTTGGATACAGATAAAAGTCAATATCTGTCTGGTACTTGCTAGTCACTCTGAAGTTAAGTTAAGGTCTTGTGCGTACTAGCTTTGTAGTTTGACTTAAGTGTGTGCGTGTGATTGATTAACAGAAACAATTGTGTGATAGTGAATAAATATTGAATCATTGTATGAAACAGACTTGTAGTCATTTGTCCACCGTGTACGGGTTAAAACACACTGTGGTTTAGGCACAACATCTCCCTCTCCTCTCAAACACCTCTTCTCCAGTCTCAAGATCTCCAATCTACCTACGTAACTGAAGTTCTTTTACAGATTTCGCAATCTTCACTAATCTCTTCTATTCACCTTGTAGACACTTCATCAGTTAAACCTGCTTCTTTTAGCAGGTGGTTTAACCTTTGACGAGTAGGATGAGGAAATTGTCTATATAACTTTTAGACAATTTTTCTATCAACTCTCTCATTCTTATCAGCCAATGCCTTCAATATTTGTCAAACACTCTGATGAGAAATGTCAGAGTTTGCTAAGGGGATAGGATAATGTCCTGATTGGGTAAACTGCAGATCAACTGACTTCCAAAAATAATTGCCTTATCGTGCTCTATGTCAATTTTCATTTGTGCTATTTTCAACTCAAACAGTATAGGTACCTCACGAGACACTGCATCAAACTTATAAAATGGTTGAACTCCAGTATTTTACATGGAATTACAAGTCTCTTTTGTGACCTCAACGTGTTGTCATCATAAAACCTAAAGCAATTAATACTTTCTTATTCCTTAACCATGCATCGATCCTCACTACTTAGTGAATCAAGTCAACATTCTAACCAATCTGTCCCACACATTGATTTGGAGCAAGCATAGTTAAAGGAATCTGCATCTAACACATTCATCAAATGGCTAAGCCTTATGACCAGTCTAATTTTAAAAATTCATTATTGTCTTCAGCCTCTTCCTCAGAATTCTATTTGCCATTTCTCATTTCAAGAACTCTGCCTCTTTGCTTTGAGCAGTTCACTACATAATGATTCATTACGTCACAGCTGAAGCACCTATTGACTGCTCCTCAGGCGCACCCTTGGAATTCATTTTCTGATTATTATTATTCCAATTTTGCCTTCCACTGTAATCTTCAAGTCTGATAAAGATATTTCTATCCCCATTCTCCCTGTTTTTAATCCTTCTGTTGTATTGAGGTCTGTATCCAGTATCTTATTTCAAAATCTGATAATCATTGAATCTTCTTTGCTGTTCTTTGTGTCACAGCAGAATGTCTAATTCCTTCCATAAAAGCTGAGAGAAATGGCCGTTTCGACAGGATTTATTTTAAGGCAGCAGACATCTGATCCAACAAGATCTCCTTCTCCAAGAGCCCAAAAAAATTTTGAGAAACCACGTTAACAAAGAAAGGCGACAAACTAACAAATTGGGGTGGATTCTCCATTCGGTAGCAGGTTTCCTGGTCTGGCAAAAAATGGAGTGTCGGCCAAAAAACGGTTCCCTACCGACGATGGCAGCGAGCTACACGCCCTGCGCTGGCGGGAGGGTGCAAATTTGCACCTATTTGTATCTGATTAATGGGCTGGAAGCCCAAGTCTCCAACCCCCCATCGCATTATGCACCAAGCCCCACAGCAGGAATCCTCCAGACGGGGTTTGGTGTAAGTTATCCCAAGCGTGGCCCTGATGCGGTGGACCCCATGGTGCATAACCGAGGTGCCCCCAAAGTCCATCGGAAGATCCTCCCCTCCCCCACATGCAAATCATGGGGGGAGTTGCCATGTGAAGCGGGCCATGGGGAGAAGGCCATGAGGAGAGGGTAATGGGGCTGAGGGCAAAGAGGGGAGAGGGACATGAGGGGAGAGGGCTAAGGGGGAAAGGGCCAGGAGTCGACAGGGCCAAGGTGGGAGAAGATTCACGCATAGAAGACCTTGGGAAGTGGGCCATGGGGAGAATGCCTAGGGAGAGGTCCTTGGGGGTGCAAGGGCCATGGGGAAAGAGGGCCATGAATGGAGAGGATCATGATTGGAGACGGCTACGGGATATGGGCCATGAGGAGATGGGCCTTGGGGAGCGGGCCATGGGGAGCAGGCTTCTGAGAAAAGACCATGGGGTATTGCCAATGTATATGTGAAACTTGACGTGTCTTTGAATGGTGCCACCCTGCCCAAAGGGCATGCACCTGGGGTAACTTGGGAATCTACACAATACAGTGAGACCAGCTATCTGAAAATGAAATGAAATGAAAAATGAAATGAAAATCACTTATTGTCACAAGTAGGCTTCAATGAAGTTACTGTGAAAAGTCCCTAGTCGCCACATTCCGGCGCCTGTTCTGGGTGGCTGGTACAGGAATTGAACCGTGCTGCTGGCCTTCCTTGGTCGGTTTTAAAAGCCAGCGATTTAGCCCAGTGTGCTAAACCAGCCCCTTTCTCATTGTAATATGCAGCACGGTAGCATTGTGGATAGCACAATTGCTTCACAGCTCCAGGGTCCCAGGTTCGATACTGGCTTGGGTCACTGTCTGTGCGGAGTCTGCACATCCTCCCCGTGTGTGCGTGGGTTTCCTCCAGGTGCTCCGGTTTCCTCCCACAGTCCAAAGATGTGCAGGTTAGGTGGATTGGCCACGCTAAATTGCCTTTAGTGTCCAAAATTGCCCTTAAGTGTTGGGTGGGGTTACTGGGTTATGGGGATAGGGTGGAGGTGTGGACCTTGGGTAGGGTGCTCTTTCCAAGAGCCGGTGCGGACTCGATGGGCCGAATGGCCTCCTTCTGCACTGTAAATTCTATGATAATCTATGATAATCTATGATAATATGAAGATTTGCTAAAATGTGATCCTGCCTCTGCCCACAATGGGTGGTATTTATATCATAACGTCTTATGAGATCACGTTAGATCTCGCGAGGCGTTGCAAGCCAGGTAGACCCCGGGAGCAGCGTCGCCCAGCTTTTATCGGCCATACTGTGCCACGGCAAGCTGCTTGGCCATAAAATCATGCCCTTGGTGTCTCTTCACATCAGGGTATACTGCAGAAGCAGTATGTTGATCTTGTTGTCTGAACATATCTGTAATTTGCACAGATCAGGAATGGTGAGCTCCCCTGAAAAAAGTTTGTGTGCAACTGACAGTTGAGGAGTGTCTAGTTGATACCTTCTCACATTCAGCTAATCTGATCGTTCGATACGAATAATATCCAATCCCAATAGAAATCAAGGAGACGATTTGTCTTGTAAAATGCCGACAAGCTGTTCCTTAGGTTTAAATGTGGACGGTCAGCTTAAAAACCAAATGGTACTGCATGTAATTTGGGTTAGGGTCTAGCTTTTATAAATCCTGGGTTGATCCCGCTTTAAAAATTTTCACATTTTAAAACATAAGATATTAAACTGCAAATGTTTCAGACACTCCTTGTATCCAATTGCAAACTGCATTGGACAATCTCTCTCCAAAATTACTTGAGACATAATGCTGCACAGTACGTAAAGGGATATGAAAGTCCAAGAAACCTTGCATTTATTTAGACATCAGGGCATGCCAAATTGTTTTACAGCCATCAAAGTACTTTTGCAGTATAGCTACTGTTGTAATCTAGAAGGCAAGTTAGCCAATTGATGCACAGGACAGTCCCACAAACAGACAATCCATTTTAGTGATGTTGGTTAGAGGGTAAAAAATAGCCAGCACACCAAGGAGAATGTCTCGCTCTTCTTCACTGGTGCCATGGAATCCACCTGCAAGGGCAAATGGGGTTTCACCTGAAAGACAGCAACTTTGACAGTACTCCATTGATGCGTCAGCATGCCACATGGGCATACATCCCTGGAATAGGACTTGAACCTCTGACTCAGAGACAGGAATGCTACCCCTGAGCCATGCCTGACCTAGCGAGCTCCAAAGCTAGCAAGTCCACTGCTGGTGACAATTTTCATGCCACTGTTTGTCAAGGGGTTATCATTCGTGGGAGTTTTCACGTTGTTTTTCGGATCCTTCCTGAAAAATGGGAGGAGTTGACAGCCATGACTCTAATGTAACTTGTGGGAAACTGAGCATGTTGAACATAGCCCGCAGGTTGTTAAATATTTCAACGTTGTTGATGGGACTCTGAAATCCCCACAATAGCATAAACACCCATCAGCAGGCACACCACATTCCAGTGCTGCCCCCAATGGCAACTGTTTCCCACAATAGATTGTAAACCTGGCATCAAACACTCTGTATATTTTCATTTTTCTTTGTTGCTTCGTCATCTCCTCAGCCGGTGGGAAACTGAGTGAATAGCATTTGAAGGCATAATTAACAAATACCACCTTACGTTGATTCCAAAATAAATAATAATTACTTTTGATGCTGATTAGAGACTGACTGTAACTATTGTTGGCAGATGGGCGGACTTCATAAGTGGGTTTCAGTTCCACCATTTGTGATGGAAAAGCGTTAAGCTAATCGTCTAATGGGTAATAATTGCTAAGCACAGCTGACTGCCGGCAGGTTGAACACTGCTATTTCTAAGTGGGAGACTATTCATTTAAGCTGTACAGCAATGTGCAGTTCCACAGTGTACTCACCTCCGCTTTGATCTTATTGTCTCCAAAGCACAGGTGCTGTAGGTAGGCTGCTGCATTGGACTGCACTGAAGGAAACTGATGCTGCAACATCTGGATGACCTCTGGCAGCTCAGGATCCCGCCAACCAAACTCCCTGTGGAAATATGTTAAAGTAACACTGGATTATTCTGAACTGTCCATTTGCTCAGCACAAACAACACACAACCTTTACTAAATGATACATAAACATCCTGAAAAAGTGAGATCTATGTTATCTCTTGTCTCTGGTTTGGTTCTCAGCTGTAGTCAGTGAGCTGGTGAACATGGGCATTATGTACCTTACCATGTACAAGCCAGAATTCATGTGATACTGCTTTTATGATGCTGTTCTATATCATATCAATGAGCTCTTTTCATCGTTCTAAACTTATCAATGAAACCACTCCAGAATATGATTCAGCTGTTACTTTGTTAAGACCTTGCAACTCAGAACACATATACAAATGAAGTGGCTTGGACTATAATGAGGGGAGGAATAGCAGCACTGACGATAAATACACATTAGCTGAGGAAATGTGTAAATGATGATGAATTAATGGATAACAGAAGAACAGGGGTAGGCTATTCAGCCCCTTGAGCTTTATGGACCATTTAATGAGATGGTGCTGCTCTGCATCCTAACTCCACCTTCCTGCCTTGTTTAACATCCCTTAATCTCCATAGTGGCAAAAAAAAATCTATCTCAGATTTCAAATTGTTCTTCAAATACCATCCACTGTTTTTTTGGAAGACAGTTCCTAATGCCTCTCCTGAATGGCCTGGTTATGAATGTAAGGATATGTGCCCTTGCTCCAGACTGCCTCACCAACAGAAAAGGTTTCTATCTACCCTATCAGATCCTTTCCAAATCCTCAAATCGCAAACAAATCACTCCTTAATGTTCGATATTCCAAGGAAGGCAAACCTTGTTCATGCAATCTCTCCTCAAAATCGAACCCTTAGATACTTCATAGTGTTCTGGTGAATCGCCATTACACTCCTTCCAAGGATTACCCAGAACTGTACAATGTCCTCCACTGTGGCCTTGTTTCAATTTAAGTTCTAGTTTAAGTTTAATAATCTTTATTGTTACAAGTAAGCTTACATTAACACTGCAATGAAGTTACTGTGAAAATCCCCTAGTCGCCACATTCCGGCGCCTGTTCCATTACACTGAGGGAGAATTCGGAATGTCCAATTCACCTAACAGCACGTCTTTCGGGACTTGTGGGAGGAAATCGGAGCACCCGGAGGAAACCCACGCAGACATGGGGAGAACATGCAGACTCCACACTGACAGTGACCCAAGCGGGTATTCGAACCTGGGAACCTGCCGCTGTGAAGCAACAGTGCTAACCAC
Source organism: Scyliorhinus torazame (assembly GCF_047496885.1). NCBI lineage: Eukaryota > Metazoa > Chordata > Chondrichthyes > Carcharhiniformes > Scyliorhinidae > Scyliorhinus > Scyliorhinus torazame. The sequence goes on along the minus strand of NC_092712.1, from coordinate 285,479,102 downwards.
TGTGCTACCGTGCTGCCCTGTACTGCCCAGAAGCTATAGCAAAACTCCCTCCCTTTTACAGTCCAGGCCTCTAGTTTTAAAGGCTAACATTCCATTGGCCTTTTTGATTTTTTTTTTGTACCTACATTTTAGTTATCTGTTTACATAGACTCCTAAATCTATTTGAATCTTTACTGTCCCTAGCTTTAGATTCTTTAAAACACACACAGACTTGTCCTCTTTTGGTCCAACCTCACTTAGGCTGCACTGAAATCCATCTACATGTATAGACATTGCCCTGTCAGTTCCTCCTCTTCCTCTTCAAGTACCATGGCGACCATGGACTTCCATCAGATTGGTCAATGATTATACTTGGCAAAGTACTGCAGTGGTTTCCCACTGTCTTCTGTTGTACGGTTGACCAGGAGGCCCTGCCGCTCTTACTGCCTGTGATCGGATGTCTCGGAAAGATTTACAGGCTGATGTTCAACATGCTTTGCCATACACCTTCCAAGGGCATCAAATCCTGATGTGGGACTTGAACCCAGAGCTTCTTGCCCTGAGGTAGGGAATGCTATTACTGCACCACAAGACTATGTTGCTTACTTCCTCAAAAAAAAATTAGATTTGTAAGTCATGAATTGCTTTTAACTATATTGATACTCTCTAATCAGCTTAAATTCTCCACGGGCTCAGTCATTCTGTCCCTAATTATAGATTCAAATAACTGCCCCATAGCAGATGTTAGACTAAAAGGTCTTTAATTTACTGGTTTCTTCCTCCCACGTTTTTTTAAATAACATCATTCTTTGTATTTGCATTTAATTTACTTGATCATTTTTCTCACTGTGAATACCAGACTGAGGCCCAAGATGTGGGCATGAATAAAACTGACTGCAAAGCAAACTAAATAGGAGGTGATTCACTGAAATCCAGCTTGATTTTTTTCAAATATAAAGATTGTAAAAGGGAGGAATGATTGAAGAAGGTAAAGATTTATATATCATTGTGGTACTAGAGGAGATGAATTTGTGAAACTCGCACTGAGTTCTGATTTCAATGAAATGGTGAAGAATGGGTGGAAGAATGCACTGGAGGGCATTGAGGGAGTTTGGAGGAAACAAAAGAAAGAGTTCAAATAAGTGGAACTTAGTGTGATGCTAAGGGTAAAATAAAGAGCAATGAAAAAAGGTTAAGTTGGACAGCGAAAGGTTGGCGGTTAGAGCTGAGACAAAAAAATATACTTTTCCTCATATCTGGTTGAGATTATCAGAGATGTTAACTTAACATCCTTCAACACAACAGCAAAATTCTCGTCTTGGAAGTGCTTAGACTTTACACCAGAGTTATGGGCTGTTGTTGGGAAGGGAAGTTTGCCGTGTACGAAGAAACAAAATAAGCCTCTTGAAGGCAGCTTCAGCAATGGAGGTGATGTGGGAGCGACACTTGATACCAGATGCTTTCCAAATTTCAAACCAGTCAAATGGAGAAATCCAGTTTTAAAATAGGGTTTTCCTGAGAGCACAATTCGACTGACAGCATTAGAAAAAAACCCGATTGCAATGCGCCTTCAGCCGTTTACTTTTATCAAGCAGCTGTTAAGCCACATAAGCAACTATATGAATATTTAGAGAAGCCGTGGAATGCAATTGTCCATTTACAAAGCAAGAAAGGTTTGTTTTTCTATAGAGCCTTTCATAGCTTCAGAATATCCAAAATGTATTCATAACCGATGAAGTATAGTCATTATTGTAATGTCGCGGATGCTGGCGGCATTTTTGCAAGGTCCCACAAACAGCAATGTGATAACAGCAGGTAATCTTAAATTTAGTGATATTAACTGAGGGATAAATATTGACCAGGTTACCAGGGAGAAATTCCAGGCCTTTCAATTTTTTACATTCATTTGCGAGGGTAGACAAGGCCTTGGTTTAAGATCTAATCGAAACGATGGAACTTTTAATAGTGTAGCACACACTTAGTAATGAAGTGTCAGCCTAGATTATATGTTCGAATCAATGGGGTGGGACTTGAACCAACAACCTTCCGACTCAGAGATGAAAGTGCTATTTCTGGGCCACAGCTCACGCATCTAACAAAATGTCTGACCAATGGCAGAGAAAAGCCAGGCTTCAGAACCAAGTCCTGCAGGTGCTTGCATGTCATCCCAGGTGTTTGCTTGCTAGACTTGCAAACTGTGCAACAAATACAGCAATGTGTTACTGGAAGATGCCCACCATGCCAAGTTGAGGATGTGGTGAGATCTATTGCACAATTAATGAAAGCAAAATAACTGTTACCGTGGAGATGCATTAACATGAAGGAGCAATACAGTCAGAGAGGAGATACATGCAAAAAAAATCGCAGGCAAGAATACGAGCAAGGTAGGGTTGCCAACACTGGTTGGACGCACTCCTGGAGGTTTCTAAAACATAATCTCCTGTCGACTGCCCCTCTGGGTCAAACAGGCTTTTCCCATTTTTCTTCAATATTTTTAAAAGGAGTAATGAAGAGTTCAAAGCAAATAAAAACTAGAGATTTTTTTTAAAGCTCCAATTACTTTTCTTCCAGGTTACTTGCTGGTGCCCAGGAGCTGGATCTTTAACAATCCTGGAGGGTTGGCAACCCGAGAGCAAGGCTGCAGCCAGTTAGGTACATAGGAAGTTAAGCAGAATTAGCCATTCACACAGCACCTATCACAATGGTCAAGCAGTTCCATGGGTCAAATTACCCTGTCCCAGTCAATATAATGCTCTTGTTTTAGGACCAAATCTGTATATATCTGCAGAGCTCAGAATAAATCTTATAACGTACCTAATGTACACAAACAATTCATTGAAAATGATGGCAGTGTATTTGACTTGCTTGGACAGACAATTCTAGGTGGCTTTGAGATTTGGATGGTGTATGTAGGGTGCACTGACCAACTTCTAACCATTGCGTTATTTTTCATACGTAGTAGGATTTACATGATGTTACAGTCTGTTCATATATGCTAATTAGTACACAATGCTTGGTGTCACGACAATAATGCTCAATGGATGGGTATTTATGTATTCAAGAAAAGCCCACATGTCCAAGTAGATTTGCTGAGTCAAAGAGCAAAAAGCATAACAGCACCATTCCCAATTGAACTGGAAATGAGTGCAGATAGGTGCACCTGGGCAGAATACAGTAATGCTGGCATGGGGTTTGATGATGAGCAACAAGTATTGGACAGCGGTCCAGTGCAGTATGCTTCCCAAGATGTACGGAAATCCAGTCTAGGTCTACTTTCCGTAAGAAGTATGTTGAAGCACATAATCCATATTAACCACCATTTGACTTCACACACCTGACAGTTTCCATTAAGTAAAGCCTCAAACTGAGCACGCTGCCTTTTAGAATATGCACCTAAATCTCCAAGCAGACAAACCACCTCTCTTCCATGTTGAGTGATAGGCACTTCTCATGTCCTGGACAACCACATGCACAGGAAGAGTCATCGGTTGGAAGAGTTTAAGCTCTAGGTTACTAAGCTTAAGCCCCAACTGTCATCCCTGCATCGACAAGGCTGAGAACCAAGTGAATAGCAGATTTCTGGATGAAGGCAACCTGCAGGATGAAGGCAACAGGCAGAAATGGAACAGGTGACTGCCAAACAGTCAGGCAGGACCTGACAGGTGGCGCAGGCATTCGCTAAGTGCAGCTTGTCCTCCAATCGGTATTCAATTCTGAATACGACTGAGGATGATGGTTCCTCTGGGAAATAAAGCCAGTGCTAAGCTCTCAGTACCACAGGTGGCTCGACTGTGCAAAGTCAGGGAGGAGGAAGGTCAGTAAAGCAATAGTGGTGAGGGGCTCAATATTTAGGGGATGAGACAGACGGTTGCAGACATGACTTCAGGATGGTATGTTGCCTCTCTAGTGGAGGTCAAGGATGTCACTGGACAACTGCAGAATATTCTGAGGGGGTGAATAGCCAGAGGTCATGGTCCATATTGCTACCAATGATAGAGAAAGAAGAATGAGCTTCTGAAGGCAGATTTCAGGGAGAGGAATTAGAAAGTAGAAGCATAAAAGTAGCAATGTCCAGTTTACTCCGACTGCTACTTGCCAATGGGTATAGAAAAGGGAGTACAGTGCAATTGAATGCATGGCTGCAGAGATGTGGATGTGGTAGATAGACTTCCAGAAGGTGTTTGATAAGGTGCTGCATAAAAGACTGCTCCAGAAGGTGAGATTGCACGGGATTGGGGGTAAAGTACTAGATTGGATTGAGGATTGGCTGACTGACAGAAAGCAGGGTCAGGATAAATGGGTCCTTCTCTGGCTGGCAAACTGTAACTCGCGGGGTGCTGCAGGGTTTAGTCCTCGGACCTCAACAATTTACAATTTATACAAATGATCTACAAGCAGGGACAGAGTGCTACAGAGCAAAATTTGCAGATGATTCTAAGATAAGTGGAAAAGCAGGCAGTGAAGAGGAGATAAAGATTTTACAGACACATATAGATAGGCTACGGGGTTGGGCCAAAATTTGGCAGATGGAGTTTCATGTGGATAAGTGTGAGATTATCCATTTTGTCTGAAAGGCAAACTGAAAGGCAAATTATTATCTAAATGGAAAGCAGATTCAAAATGCATCTGGGGAGAGGGATCTGGGTGTCTTTGTTCATGAATCACCGAAAGTTGGTATGCAGATACACCATGTAATTAAAAAGGCAAATTGAATGTTAGCGTTTATTGCAAAAGGATTGGAGTATAAAAGTAGAGAAACATTGTTTCAATTGTATAGGGTTAAGATAAGGGTTATTGTGTCCAGTTTTGGTCTCTTTATTTGAGAAAGGATTTGGTGGCATTGGAGGCAGTTCAGAGGAGGTTCACCAAATTGATTCCGGGGATGAAAGGGTTGACGTATGAGGAGAGATGAAAGAGTTTGGGCTTATACACGCTGGAGTTAGAAGGGTGAGAGGAATCTGATCGAGGTATGTAAAATACTAAAGGGGATTGATAAAGTAAAGTAGACCAAATGTTCCCCCTTGTGGGGCAATCTAGAATGCAAGGTCACAGATATAGGTTGAGAGGTGGTAGATTTAGAACTGAGATGAGGAGGAACTATTTCTCGGAGAGAGTGGTGAATTTGAGGAACTCGCTGCTCCATAGTGCGGTTCAATCTGAGCCATTAAATGGTTTCAAGAAGGAGAAACATACATTTCGGATTTTAAAACTGGGTTACAGGGATATGGGTAACAGGTGGGGCGGTGGATTTGAAACCAGGAAGAGATCAGCCATGGTCTGATTGAATGGTGGAACAGGTTCAAAGGTCTGAATTGCCTACTTCCGCTCCTAATTCCTACGTTCCTGGAGAGGGAAGACTTTAGATTTCTGGGGAATTAAGACTGGTTTTGTGAAAGGTGAAATTGGGACAAGGTGTTCGGGTTGCACATCAGCGGGGCTGGGATCAGTACCTTGCTGTTAGGGTGGTTAAGCAAACCTGACAGAGGATGGTAACCTGAGCATAGAGTCAGGAGGAAAAGAAGGAAAACAGGAAGGAGAAGGCAGAAAATTAGTGAGTGAGGAAACAAAGGTGAAATCATGGATTTTACAAGAGAGTTGTTCCGTGGTCAATGGTATAGTTTCATGAAAGAAGTGTGGCAAATAAGGCAGACGAGCTGAGGACACAGAGGTACACTTGGAAATATTATATCATAGCTATGAACGGAAATGTGGCTTAAAGAAGGTCCGGTCTAACAGCTCAACTTTCCAGGCTACAGGCTTTCCCAGGCATGACAGAGGGGATGATAAAAAAGGAGGGAGTGTCAATATTAGTTAAAGAATCAATCACAACTGTGAGGAGGGCGATTACATTGGATATTCAACACAGAAACAAGTCAATCCATCCAACCAGTCCATGTTCCACTTGGGCCCCTCCCATCACTGGACAATAAAGTGGATGTCATTGGGTCAGCATTTATTGCCCTTAAGGGGCCATTTAAGGGTCATCCACATTGCTGTGGATCTGGATTAACTTCCCTAAAGGACACGACTGAACCAAATGAGTTGCGACAATCGACAATGGTTTTATGCTCAAAGTTAGACTTTTAATTCCAGATTTGTATTGAATTCAAATTTCACCATCCCCAAAGCATTGCCCTGGGCCACTGGATTACACGTCCAATGAGAGGGCAGCACGGTGGCACAGTGGTTAGCACTGCTGCCTCACAGGCCGAGGTCCCAGGTTCGATCCCGGCTCTGGGTCACTGTCCGTGTGGAGTTTGCACATTCTCCCCGTGTTTGCGTGGATTATGCCCCCCACAACCCAAAGATGTGAAGGGTAGGTGGATTGGCCACGCTAAATTGCCCCTTAATGGGAAAAAAATGAATTGGGTACTCTAAATTTAAAAAAAAACAAGTCCAGTGACAATACCGCTGCACCACTGCCTTCCATATACTCTTCTAGCTTCCCCTTAAATGCCTTTATACTATCTACTTCAACCACTCCTTGTAGCATTGAGTTGCACGTTCAAACCACTCTTTGGGTACAGAAGTTTCTTCTGAATTCTGTCTTGGATTTCCTGGTGACTGTCTTATGGCTAGTGTCGAACTGTGCTTTTCCTCACAAGTGGAAACACTTGGCGAGATTCTCCGGTCCGCCAGCCGCATTTTCCGTCATGGCGCGCCACCGCTGGCAGCGAGATTCTTCGTTCCCACAGCTGGGAAATGGGGTTTCCCATTGTGGCCACCTCACGCCGTCGGGAAATCCGTGGACGTGGGTGCGCTGCCGGTGGACTGGAGGATCCCACCAACGGAGAATTCTGCTGATTATCTCTGCATCTACTCTATCAAAACTGTTCCGAATTTTAAAGATCTCGATTAGGTTACGCCTTCTTTTTTCCAAGAAAAAAGATACCCAGCCTGTTCATCCTTTATTGTTATGGAGACCCACGCATTGCTGATATCTTCTCTTCACCTTTCACAGTGCCTCAATATCCTTTTTATAATGTTGACACCCAGGGCTGCATGCAGCGCTCTTAAGTTTCAATGTAGATTTGGCATAACATCCCCTCTTTTCAATTCTATACCTCCAGAAATGAGACCCAGTGCTTGGTTTATTTATGGTCTTGTTAATCTGCGTATAATTTTTAGTGATTGGTGTGTTTGTACCCTGAGATCCCTTTATTCCTCTGCCCTACCTAGATTTATACCTTCAAAGTAATGAGTGACCATCCTATTCTTCTGCCCAAAATATATTACCTCATGTTTATCTATTTTGAACTGCCCAATTCTGTAGGTTTATTGATATCCTCCTGCAATTTGTGGTTGTTGTCCTCAGTATTGACTACCCCAACCTTTTCAATTTGGTCTCATCCGCACATTTAAATATAGGGCATGATTTAATGACTGCGTTGCGCTTAAGCAGGATGAGGCTGCTAGATGGTGGGAGAGGACCGTGCCGGGCACCAATCTGTTTGCGATCTCACCGGTTCGCCCCGTTAGTGAAATCAGGATCTTACCGTAATAGGCGAGAAACCAATAATCACCACTTAAGCCCAATCTTCATATAATTAACAGGAGCGACTCCCTATCTAACTGCCTCCCGTGATCTAATAGCCTCCTCAGCAAGTGATCACGTGGGCGCCGATTAGTAATCCTTTTTAAAAACATGAAACTGGCGAAAGGGCTGCTGCGGGAACACCAGGTGGGGGGCATGTGCACCGGGGACCAGCACCTGGTCCAGGTAACATTACGTGCGGGTGTCTGGGGTATAGGGTGTGGGGTCCGGTGGCCCACGTTGTGCCCGGGTGTGCACGGGCAGGGCGTGTTGGATGGCAGTGGATGTGGGTGAGGGGAGCAATGAGGAAATGGGGTGAAAGGAGCAATGGAGGAATGGGGGGAGAAGGAGCAATGGGGGATTGGGGGGGAGCAATAGTGGGAGAACCATGGGGGAATGGAGGGTCCCAGGTGGCCAGACGCCGGAGGAGACAGCGACAGTAGCCTCGACAGAGACACGTGGTGGCGGCCCATGTGTAGGGCTCCGTCCCACACCCTGAGGATCCAACCGCCCATCAGGCTAGGGAGGGATCCAGAGGAGGAAGCCCAAGGTGTACAGGCGTCCTTAGCCTTTCGAATAGACAAGTGTGTGCTGCAAGACGCTCTGCCTCCACAAGGGGACAGCTGCCCCAATACCCCAATGGTGCCGCCCCACTCTCCCAACCCCTCACCTCCTTATCCCCTACCCCACTCCCTGCCAGTGCCCTCGCAGTGATCCTCAACCTCCTTAGCGTTCCATGCTCTACCACTGCGTCTAGTTGTATCACCAGGATGAACATTAGAGGTGGAAGCAGCCTGATGTGCACCACATCCCGTGGCCTTCGACACCCCTGGTGCCATTACAGGGGTGTGTGTCTCAGGGGAGCTGGTGGGCGTTGTCGGTGCCCATAGAGGCCCAGGATTCACCTCAAGGTGGAGGGACAGCGAGATCGAGCTCCGGCAGCCCCTGCATCATCTGGCTCTGCCAGCCCTGGCAGCTCCCCAATGTTTGCAGCATAATGTTGATGCCCTTGGCGATGCTCCTTAATGACTGGGATATGCTCTGGAGCATCCCGGCAATGCCCCCTGTGACTGGGGCAAGCTCTGCAGCGCCTCGGCAGTGCCCACATGAGACTGGGAGACCTCCCCCAGAGACTGGGATGTGCTTTGGCGGGCCCTGGCAATGCCCTCGAGACTGGGAATTGTCGGTAGTGCCTCATCAAGGTCCACCTGGTACTGGGTCCCATCCCCCAGTGACTGGGACATGCGGTCGAGGTGCTCAGCCAGCGGGACCATATTTTGTGCATGAAACCCGTGGGGCTTCATTAAGTGGACCAATTAATGTTTTATAGCAGGGCAACACGGTGGCGCAATGGTTAGCATTGCTGCCTCACGGCGCCGAGGTCCCAGGTTCGATCCCAGCTCTGGGTCACTGTCCGTGTAGAGTTTGCACATTCTCCCCGTGTTTGCGTGGGTTTTGCCCCCACAACCCAAAGGTGTGCAGGGTAGGTGGATTGGCCACACTAAATTGCCCCTTAATTGGAAAAAAATGAATTGGGACACTAAATTAAAAAAACAAAAACATTTTATAGCGGTGATGGCCTCACTGGTCTGAGTGTCGGGAAGTTTACGGCGTTTCTCGCTCGCTATCTTACTTGAAACCTTTCTGTTAATTGCGCCCACAGCTTTTTTGATTCCAACGTCCAAATTGTTAATGTAAATTGTGAACATGGGACAGCACGGGAGAGGAATGGTTAGCACTGCTGTCTCGTGGCGTCGAGGACCCAGGTTCGATCCTGCTCCGGGTCTCTGTTTGTGTGGAGTTTGTTCATTCTCCCCATGTCTGCGTGGCTCACACCCCCACAACCCTAAAATGTGCAGGTAAGGTGGATTGGCCAGGCTAAATTGCCTCTTAATTGGAAAAAAAATGAATTGGATACTTTAAATTTATAAAAATAAAATAAAATCCATACTGACTATTCATTATTATATTTTTGTTTCCAGATGTTCTTCTATTCTCTATAGATATTCCATTATTTTTCCTGCCAGCAATATTAAGCTCTATAACTTATAATTTATATTAGGATATATATCCCCATGGACATGTTTCCTCTCCCTTCCTAAATACCGGAATTATAAATTATCTAATAGTCCTCTGACACTGCACCATGTTTTAATGAATTATTAAATATGCATTGTAATCTCATACAATTGTTAAGTAATGGGTTAAGAGACATTGCAATTAATTGTCTCATTTATGATAAGTATCCATTAATTGACACTGATATGTAAAGGGGCTTCAGGTGGTCTCTGTGAGGTGATGTATAGTTAGAGTTTTGTGCAAAGGCTGTTGGAATGAAATAAATGTGTTTGTGAAAAAGGAACAGAACTTTAGACTCTTTATATCACAGCAACTAAAACGTCTAACAATTGGTAGCAGAGGATGGTTGCTGTGTAAATGTGAAGGGTTGAAAGATACAACTTTTCAAGATCAAACCAAGGAGTGAGTGAGAAAAAAAAAAGAAAAAAGAGAGATATATGGCTGAACCGAGGATAAAGATGGCTGGATATGACTAGCCTCCCTTATTTTCTGAAAGGGAATCGTACGACCAATGGAGAAGTGCAGTAGTTATGTGGACTTAGATAACTGCTTTGGGAAAGAGAAAACAAGGTATGGCATTGGCTCTTTCTCTACCATATGGCAGTAAAATCCGAAACAAAGTGCTTTCTGAGCTGGAATTGGAAGTGTTAGACTCAGAAGAAGGTCTGGAGACTTTATTACATTATATGGATAAGATTTATAAGAAAGATGACTTGTTAAGTGCGTATGAAGCATGGTCGGATTTTGATAAGTTCCGGAAAATGGAGGATATCTCCATGGAAGACTATATAATGGAATTAGGCAGACTATATAAAAGGCTGCAGAAACACAACCTGGAATTTCCACAGTCTGTGTTGGCCTTTAAATTACTTGACTGTGCTAGAGTGAGCAACATGGATAGGCTCCTGGTTTAGACAGGAGTTCAGTTTACTGATAAGGATACCTTATTCGAACAGATGACAAAAGCTTTACAAACGTTTCTGGGGAAACATTCGATTCCTATGGCTCTGATGACCCAAATAGGTCAGCCTGCAATAACGCAGAATATGGAAGATACACTACTAACAGGATGGCGAAATCGTTTGGCTACGAACAGGGCTCAAGACTATAGAAGGAGACCGAGACAAGGAAATTATGAAGACAGAAACCCAGTTAGAACCTACAATAGGAAGATGAACCCCAGAAATGCACAGGGCATGATAAATCGATGTTTTCGATGTGACTCTCAATACCATTATGCTTTCAACTGTCCAACTCGTTATGATAGAGTGTTTGAAGCGACACATGACATGGAAGAGTCAGAAGAGGAAAAAGATAGTGACCAGAGAGAAGGCATTGTCCTATTGGCAAGCAGTTTTACGCCGGGAATGAGGGCGTTGGTTGCAGAATCCTTCAACTGTGCTGTATTGGACAGTGGCTGCACATCTACTGTGTGTGGAATTGACTGGTTAAAATGTTACCTGGACTCTTTGAATGCTGAAAATCGTAACAAGGTTACGGAATTTGAAAGTTCCACAAGTTTCAGGTTTGGGGATGATAATACTCTGAAGTCGCTGAAAAGAATGGTGATCCTTGCAATATTGCCGGAGTGAATCATTTCATTACCACGGATGTTGTATCAAGTGAGATACCTTTGCTTCTGAGCAGATCGTTGAGTACAAAAATGAATGATCCCAAAGTGGAAGATGTAATAAGAGCAAATAAAGCGTTGGCCAAACTAAAAATGCAGGAGTGTGTTTTGAAGTTCCCGGTTTTAGGTGACCGTAGGCACTTGAAACTCATAGTTTATAGTGATGCGTCCTACTCAAATTTATATGATGGGGTTTCAAGCGCAGGAGGTTTTATAATTTTCCTTTCGGGGAACAATGGTAAATGTTGCCCGCTTGTGTGGGAAACAAAGAAAATAAGGAGAGTGGTAAAAAGCACTTTGGCTGCTGAGAGGCGGTAGATATGGGCTTTTATATAAATATGATATTGGCAGAAATTTTGGGATTAGGGGATTTGGGTAATATACCTATTGACTGTCACATTGACAATAAATCCCTGTGGGAAAATGTGCCTCTACAAAAAGTGTCAATGAAAAGAGGTTACGGATAGACATCGCAAGTTTGAAGCAGATGTTGGACAGAGGGGAAATAACAAAAATTAAATGGGTCGACAGGAGCTATCAACTGTCAGACTGTTTTACGAAAAGAGGGGCGAGTTCACAGAAGCTTTTAGATATTATTCATGAAGGGCGCTTTTTTCTGTGACTGTTTTTTTTTCTTTCTCGTCCAAACAAAAAGAAAAAAAAGGGGGGTAAATCAAGTGTGTGTTTTTGAGTTTCTTGAAATTTTGTCTTCACCTAATTATTATTTTTTCTCCAAAGAAGGGGAGACTGTTAAGTAATGGGTTAAGAGACATTGCTATTAGTTGTCTCATTTACGTTAAGTATCCATTAATTGATACTGATATGTAAAGGGGCTTCAGGTGGCCTCTGTGAGGTGATGTATAGTTAGAGTTTTGTGCAAAGGCTGTTGGAATGAAATAAATGTGTGTTTGTGAAAAAGGAACAGAACTTTAGACTCTTCATATCACAGCAACTAAAACGTCTAACAACGGTCACCTTCCCAGATTTTTAAAAAAGTGCTTGGTGCAATCCATCTGGATCAGTGGTTTTATCCTCTGAGTCTTATTAGTTTATTCAATGCATTCCTTTAAAAAAATATTTAAATGCATTTATCTCAATACTCAGACACTATTCAATGTATTGTCTTCTTGCTCTATCCCCCTGGTAAATATCAAAGCAACATAATTACTCAATATTTCGCCATCTCTCTATTATTCTGTTCATGCCTCAATGGTCCTATTCTCATCATTGCCTTTTTTTATTGATGCGCCTGTGAAATATTTTACCATTTTGTTTGATGTCCCTTGATAATTTAATTTTATTGTGCCTCTTTATCTTCTTAACTGTTTTTGACTTCTCTCCTATCCTCTTTACATTCTCACTTATTATGCACTCCTCTGCTCTCTATGCACTTAATATATGTCTCTTTCCTAACCCTCAGTTATTCCTTCGTGTTTTTATTCACACTGGTGTTTAGTTTGTGTTTTTCTTTGAATGGTATGTATTTTTCCTGCACTCTGCTGAACACCATTTTAAATATTTCAGTATTATTCCACATTGGTGTTGACCAATATTGCTGCCCATTTAATTTCCCCAAGTTCTCTTTCCATCCCCTCAAAATCAGCTTTTTCCCAATCCACCAACTTGGTTTTCGTCATCTTAAAATGTGTTATATCACGGTCACTGTTGTCTTGATGTCCCGCTACTTTTATTCCTATCAGCTCTGGTTCATTCCCCATTACTAGATCAAATAGCGAATCTTCCCTTTCTGATTTTTTACGTATTGGATTAGAAAGGAGTCTTGTACACATTACAGGAACTCCATTCCCTTATCTCCTTTACCTACCTCCCCTGGCCCATTATTAGGGTTGTTGGTATCCCTCGTGATTATGACTGTGCTTTATTCAGTTCATTTATTTGTCTGCTATTTCTTCCTCCCCCTCCCTCCCACTGTTAGGTGGTCTCTCCAGACAGCCCCCATTAGTATGATTGATCCTTTTTTATTTTTATCTTTATCCATATGGATTGGATTTTTCTCTTGCTGATAGCTATGTCACTTTTTTCTCCTGCCACTATTATCCACAATCAGTGCAGTTGTCCACCTCCCCTTTTCCCCTCTCTATCTTTTCTATACATGTTACAAGCTGCAATGTTTCATTCCCAGTCCTGACTTTACCGTAACAATATCTCAGTAATCCCCACTGTGCCTGGTTCCTCTTAGTGTGTGATTGCCTCCAGCTACTCTATTTCATTATTAATGCTGCTTGTATTGCTGTAAAGACATTTTAATAGAACTCCCTCCCACTTTATGTTTAATCATTTTTTTATACTCCTGTTTTGTAACTCTATTCCCTTGCTATCAATGTACTTCTTATTATTTTCAATGCGCTCCCATCCTGTTTTGTTTATATTTAAGTTGGTTATGTTTTCTATGGATCCCTCTCCCTATCTTGCTGGTCTAAAGCCTTTGCCACCTCCCTATTTACCATTTTCACGAGGGTATTTGTCCCATTATGATGCAGATGGAGCCTGTCCTAGAACTGATGCCAGTGCCCAATGAGTAGGAACTCCTGTTGCCCACACCAGCTTTTGGCACTGGTTAGTCCTCCTGATGTGTCTGTTCTTATGCTAATTTGCACTTGGAAAAGCAATAATTCAGGGATTTTTAAAATTTAGTGCCTGGCTCATGATACTCCTTCAGTCGAACCTGTTCCCTGGTCCTACTTCTGTCTTTGTTCCAAAATGGATCACGGCAATTGAATTTGGCCTGGTGATGTTTCATGGATCAGTCTGAGTTGCTTTAGAACATGCATTTTTGCATGCACGTTGCAGCCCGGAGCTATGGATAGAGATGGAAGAGGCTCCATCTTCCTTTCCGTCACATAGATGACCAGGAATACCTCCTGTTCTTACAGCCTGTCAGTGGCATATGTTGGAAGGTTTTGCAGGTTGATCATCAACATCTTTGACCACATTGTGAATGCACCTTGCTTGCCCATCAAGTCCTGGGATGGGATTTGAACTGGAAGCTCCTGGCTCAGATGCAGGAACATGACCCACTGCACCACAAGATCTCCTATAAAAAATGGATTTGTCCCCTCCTGGTCCAAATTCCTTTCCAGCCACCATGAGATATCCTTTACCCTGCACCGGTGATAGGCAACTCACCCCCCGGGATCCTCGATCAGGGCTACAGAAGATGCTATCTATCCCGGACCCCCTCCCACCCCTCACCCCTGATTCTACAGTCACCTATTGCTACAACATTTCTGCTCTGCTTATGATATTCAAGAAGGTGTGGCAATGTGGAACAGTAGTTAGTACTGCTGCCTTACAGCTCCAGGGACCCGGGTTCAATTCTGACCTCGGGTGACTGTGCGCGGCTTGCACTTTCTTCCCGTGTCTGTGTGGGTTTCCTGCGGGTGCTCCAGCTTCTTCCTACCATCCAAAGATGTGCAGGTTATGTAGATTGGCTATGCTAAATTGGCCTTCTGTGTGGTTACGGGGGTAGTGTGGGGTTTGGGCCTAGGTAGGGTGCTCTTTGAGAGGGCCGGCAAACTCGATGGGCTGAATGGCCTCTTCTGCATTATAGGGATTCTATGATTCTATGAACCCAAAAGCAAAATATTGCATATGATGGAAACCTAAAACATTCACTGTGTTTCTCTCCCCATGGATGCCCCCAGATCTGCTGAGTATTTTCAGCATTTTCTGCTTGTGTTTTAAATGAAACCATATAGGGTGACTGAGGAACAAAAAGGGGGCAATCACACACTGAGTATTCCATAAAACTCCAGTCGGAGGGAGGTAGAAGAGGAAACATGCACGCAAATGATGGAAAAGCGCAAAGTCAAAAGGTCAATAGCACTATCATATTTCAACCAGCCTAATATTAATTGAGATAAACTCAGTGTAGAAGGTCCAGAGGGAGCGGCAACCTTAATATGTATTAAGGAGAATGTTTTCTGCCATAAACAGCAAGCCCAACAAGAGGGAAGAAGCAGTTCTGGACCTATGGCAGAATCTTGTTGCAGCAGCTAGTGTCCTGACAGCAGGACTGATGTTGAGCAGGACGTCTGCTTGGAGGTGGGTTTGCTGGTCATGCACGATCACATGATGGCCAGCCAATTAGCTATGTTCAGTCGGGCAGCCTAAATTATATAGGGGGGGGGGGGGGGGGACAGACAGGAAGTCGCCAACCCCGCCATTACCTCACGATGGTCGAAGGCCAGATGCCATGATAAATGACATCTGGCCAGGCATTCACTTCTTGCAAGCCAACAGTATCATTCTGTCTGTGACAGGAAGATTGAACTGTTGCCACCCCTCTCCACCTATCATACTTGGAGCTTCAAGTCATCTCAATGCACCCCCTCTCAGTTACCTCTGACCTTGCCCCCCATCGTCCTCAAAACTCCTTCCTGCTTTCTGTGACCCTAGAGCCACCCACCATCAACTGTCAACCTATAGCTGCCCCCTTTAATCATTGAGTTGCCGCTTAGCACCCTTGGCCTGCCCCCTGTTATCCCAGACCTGCCTATTGTCACACTCATAATTAGTATTGCTGCCTCACAGCACCAAGGACCTAGGATCAATTCCGGCCTTGGGTGACTGTGTGGAATTTGCATGTTCGGCCCATGTCTGCGTGGGTTTCCTGTGGATGGTCTGGTTTCCTCCCACAGTCCAAAGGTGTGCAGGTTAGGTGGGGTTACAGGGATAGGGTGGGGGAATGGGGCTAGGTGGGGTGCTCTTTTGGAGAGTTGGTGCAGACTCGATGGGCTCCTTCTGCTCTGTAGGGATTCTATGGATAAAGTTCCCCCATTGTTCCACTCAACCCTCTCTTAATGACCCTTGAATTCTCCGAGTCGCAGCATTCACCTGCACTCAATCACCCTTTATCTGCCAATTAACACACATTTAAGGACCTCATTCCACTGCTGCTGGGATTCAACCAATATCAGTCAGGGCAATTGATATGCAAGAAATTCTAAAAGCAAACCCTGGATTGTTTTCTGACATGCTCCTGGTGGGTAGTCATTAGCAGGGGCAGGGGGAGGCACTATCATTCAAGTGCCTGACTGAAGAAACCGGAGTTTTGAAGGGAGAGACCACCAAAAGACCACCACTGCCTTTGCTGCCAATCCCTCTCCCGTGACCCATACCTCAGACCCTCACTCACCTGTGTCCTGGGTCCCTTGGCAATCCAGGGCCTCTCCCTGGGTGCATTACCAGCAGCAGCCACTGCTCCCCCAGTGGCACTGCCTGCAATGCACAGCTACTGGTCTCTGATTGGCCGGTAGCTCTTGGAGGTGGGATTTTTGTTTCCAAGGTCCTTAATTCCAATGAAAATCCATTGCTGGCCAATTATGTACCTGACTGGCAAATAAATCTGGCGACCTTCCTGAAAGAAAGCAATGCGGGGCTCCTACAAGCTGTAGATCCTTGCATTCAATACCACCCATTGGATGGGATAGACATGGTGAGGGAAAGAAATTTCAAGGAAAGCTAATAAATCATCAGGTGGATGAAACATATCCCAAGTGCTAAAGGTCGTGACCATCATCGTCCAACCCCCCCTGACTCTAGGAGCCTGGTGCCAGAGGACTGGAGGGCAGCGAACATTGTATTGCTAAAGAAAAGGGGAGGAACAGCCTAAGTAACTGCAGGCCAGTGAGCCTAATCTCAGTGGTAGCTACATTATTTGAAAAGTTTGAGATTTGCTGTAGATTGTAATGTAGAGCTTCACGGATCAGTCAAGGGTAGCCAGCATGAATTTGTTGATGAAAGTTTGGATCTGGCTATTGTGGTTGAGTTTTTTGAGGAAGTAAGAGAAGGGTTGGTGTTGGTAATGCATTTGATGTAGTCCGCATGGATTTTAGCAAGGGTTTTGACAAGTTCTGTATGGCAGACTGAAGATAAAATGAAGAACTTACTGGGTCCAAGGGAAAGTGGCAGGTTGGACTCAAAATCGGCTCAGTGGCAGGAAGCAAAGTGTTTCTATGCCAGAAAGGAGGTTTTCAGTAGGGTTCCAATGACTCAGTACTGGGTCCCTTCCTGTTTGTAGTATATAACAATAATTTAGACTTAAATGCTGGAGGATGAATTGGAAGTTTGCAGATGGTACTAAACTTGCTGTGTAATCGATAATGAGGAAGAAATCTCCAGGCTGCATCATTGGCTGCCCCTCAATTTGAAGATGACATCTACTCAAGATCTGCCGTGGGCCTTCAAGTGACTGAACAGGCCAATTCGTGACCCACAAATCTTTGGGCAAATGGGACAGTACGTAACCATGAAGTAGTAGCGTCTGGAGTGCAGAATTTGCTTCCTTTTTGTTCCTCCTCTGCTGCGTCATTGAGGCATTAGAAATGAAAAAAATGATGGAGCTCAACGGGAAAGTTGTCACCATTTTGAAAGATTGATGACAAGCTTCTCCTAGTCATCAATATCAAAGCTGTTGCACTTCAGGGAGAGCTTCAGAGTGTCTTTTCAAGTATTTTCGTTCTCCTTCCCAGAACACCGGCTATTTCAGAGATGAGAAAACAGGACTGATTGGTGTTTAGAGGAAGACCGCCAACTTTGGCCCTCTGGACACATTGTCCAGTTCATCATAATTACTTTTGCAAGAGTTTTGCCTGAAAGCTTGTGGAGCTCACTTGAAGAAGGGTATCAGCATTTATTCCACAGTTCTCCCATTGAATCTGCAGTATGGAATTGTATTTCGAGAGGGCGGCACAGTTGTTAGCACTGCTGCCTCACAGAGCCAAGGACCCAGGTTCGATTCCGACCTTGGGTGACTGACTGTGTGGAATTTGCACATTCTCCCCATGTCTGTATGGATTTCCTACGGGTACTCCGGTTTCCTCCCACAGTCCACATATGTGCAGACTAGATGGATTGGCCACCTTAAATTGGCCTGTAGTGTCCAAAGGTTGGGTGGGGTGACGGGGATAGATCGGGGGGGTGGGTTTAGCTAGGGTGCTTTTTCAGAGGGTCGGGGCAGATTCAATGGGCCAAATGGCTTCCTTCTGCACTGTAGGGAATCTTCTATGGATTCTATTCGAAAAGGTGGAGACAGTGCCAGGGGTCATATCAATGGTGGCTTGAGACATACACTGGAGGCTTCCAGTAGTTAACAAAGGTGGCTATTGATGAAAGGCAAAGGCAGGCAAATACCAAGTACAACATGATACAACACTTTGGGTCCTTGGTCCACACTGTCCGGGATCCTGCTCCTAACTTCCTGTTGGCCGAGTTTGGCCGGCTCGTGTGCGATTTTCCTTGAGCTGATCACGTGGTCTGTGGATCCCGCTCCTTTAAAGCTGCAGCTTTACCACAACCCTGGACCCTTAAGCCCCTTACTATAACTACCCCAAAATACTACATACAGAAATTACAAATGTTGACAAAAACAGCAGGAAAAAGAGAATCCATCAAAATGTCAATTGGTCCCGAGACCTCCTGGTCCTCCCGGACCTCCATAACCCTGCCACAGGCATGGCAATCTTTTAGGCGATCGAGTGGTCAACAGTCGGTGCCTTATCTGGAGGCACCACAGCAATGACAGGTGAACTGGCCTCACCAGCCTTGTCAGGTGCAATTGGTTGAGCTGAATCAGAAGTCTGGGGTTCCCCTTTGCTGGTCTGAGTTCAGGAGTGTTCACGATGCTAGCTGGACTTGTCAAATCCAAGTTGGGAGCCTCAGATGGTCGACGTGCTTAGTGACGGTCTTGCTGTGAACACTGATATCTTAAGACACTGGCCCTAATTGGGCCACAGGCCATCCTTCTAAGCAAGAAGGGCCTGAAGTGAAATTACGGAGCAAATCCGGATCTCCCACCCAGAACTAGCTTTCGCCCCTCTGTTCTGACCGTTGACTCTTCTGGGAGGCCTGACGAGCCGCCACCCTTCCCACCAAATTTAGAAACAAAAGGTGCAATCAGGTTCTGAACTGAAACTGACGACCATGAATAGCTCATCTGGTATGACCTCCGTGGTTGAATGAGGGGCTGAGTTGCACAGCAACAAAAAACTGGTCAACCGCTGGTGAAGTGATTTATCAGATTGCTTCTTTACAGCATTCCTGAAAGTTTGAACGGCCCTCTTAGCCAGACCGCTGGCCTCATGTGTCATATACCACTTGCTCGCAGAAAAACCTATAAATTAACGATCAAGGGTATGCCGTTGTCCAAAGCAATTGACTCGGGAAGTTCATGGTGGCAAACACTTGGCGCAAGGAATCTACCGTGGCTGCTGAGGCAGTGGTTCCCATCTCTTCAACTGATGGCCACTTGGAGTGTGCATGCACCAGCATGAAAAATATCTTGCCCATAAATGGGCAAGCATAGTCAATGTGGACCCTGGTCCACGGCAACCTGGCCATTGCGAAGGGTGAAGGGTGGTGGAAGGCGGCAAAGATTGCTGCATTTGGCAAGGGTGGCACTGTTGTACTAGTTTTTCAATGTTTTTATCTATGCCAGGCCACCAGATACAGCTGCCCACCAGCATCTTCGCCTTTGCCTGCCCTGGGTGGACACTACTTAGCTCTTGAAAGAGGGGCCCTCTGGTCTGAGGCAGGGCGACTACCTGTGATCCCCACAGAATCACACTGCCTTCACATGTCAACTTGTCCTGATGAGTGAAGTAGGGCCTCAGCTGTTCAGGCTTCTCGTAACGCCAGCCAGAGTGTGTCATTCGGTTAACGTTTGAAAGAATGGAGTCTCTTTGGGTCTAGCAGACATTGGCAGAGTGCCTCGGAAGTTTAAAGCCAGAATGGTCTTCTGGCATACAGGTGGTGGTGGAATGCACTTGGGCAGGTGCAGGCAGCTTAATGCATTTGGATTAGCAATTTGTGTCTCAGGACAGTGCCAGGAAGTATAGTTGTAGGCTGCCAATCGCAAGGCCCAACGCTGCACCCTCACCGAGTCTATGGGCTTTCTTCCCTTAAAAGACCCAATAATGGCTTGTGTCAGTCACTATGTCAAACTGTCAATCGTACACGTACCGATGGAATTTCATCACACCAGAATATAACTCAGTAAGAAGTCTTACAACACCAGGTTAAAGTCCAACAGGTTTATTTGGAATCACTAACTTTCGAAGCGTCGCTTCAGGTGAGAGAAGAGGTAGGTTACACAAACCCATATATAGGCAAAGCCAATGATGCAAGATGATACTTCGCTCACCTGATGAAGGAGCGATGCTCTGAAAGCTAGTGATTCCAAATAAACCATGTGGACTTTAACCTGGTGTTGTCAGACTTCTTATTGTTCCCACCCCTGTCCAACGCCGGCATCTCCACATCAGAATATAACTGCCAAGCTCTCCTACTCAATGTGGGCATAGTTTTGTTCTGCTTCTGAAAGGGCCCTTGAGCGATAGGGCAATCCGAACCATCTCCCATTATGTGGGATGAAAAAGCCCCTATGCCAGAAGGGACCACATCGTGTGTCAGCATGATTGATTTTCCCAGCTCAGAATGCATCAAGAGCTTTGAAGACTATAATGCTTGCTTCACAACTCGGAAGGCTTCCTCTTGTGGCTCTGTCCATTGCCACTGCTGATTCTTCCTTAATAGCTGGTGTAATGGTGCCAATGTTGTGGCCAAATTCAAAATGAACCTTCCATCGTAATTGGCCACGACAGGAAGGATTTAAGCTCACTGACATTTTGCTGACTAATATTTTTGGGTGGAGGGATGTCTTGAACGGCCTTGACATCGGGTGCAACCAGGGTATGCAACTCTGTTGCAACAGCACAAAATCCTAGGTATGTCACTTCTGAGGCTCGAAAAGTACATTTTTTTGCGCATTTCACAAAATCTCCTTAATACATCCCCTAGACTGGCCTGATGTTCTTCTGGTGTAGTGGCAGTGACTAGCAAGTCGTCAAGGTAAACCATCACCATGGGAATTCCCTGAAGTAGATTTTCTATCATGCGCTGGAAGATAGCACGGGCTGAAGCAATGCCGAACGGTGGTCTGGTGGACTGGAAGAGGCCTCTGTGGGTATTGATTGTGGCAAACTTCTTGTTTAAATCTAGTTGTAGGTAGGCGTGACTGAGTTCCAATTTTGAATAGGTAAGGCCCCCCACCAGCTTAGAATAGAGGTCCTCAATCCAGGGAATTGCATACCTAAAAACCTGGTCATCTTATAGCTCCCACAAATCCTTATCGAATGATCAGGTTTAAGACATGTGGAAGACATCTTAAGACCTCCTTAAGACATTTTGGAGGATATTTTGAAGATTTCCAACCAGCTGAGCCTAATCTTCTGTAACCATAGCCTGGGTCTACGTCTTTCCACGACAACCAAAGTTGGATTGGCCTCCTGCCTTCTGTCGGCCACCGAGATAATGGCTGTTCTCAGATCTTCACAATTTCCCCGGTGTATGTTGAAAACTTGGCCCTAGTACTCTTCAAGCTCAAACACTGCGTTCCTGCATGGAGATATTGGAAAGTCTGCTCGCCCAAGCCCCGGTGTCGACTTCCATTTTAAGTGGTTTACCTTTACCCTTAAAACTATTTCAATCGGAGCTGTCTTATTTATTGGAATATATGAGGTGATGATGTAGCTGTACAAAACTTTGGTAAGGCCACATTTGGAGTACCGTGTACAGTTCTGGTCGCCTCATTTTAGGAAGGATGTGGAAGCTTTGGAAAACGGGCAAAGGAGATTTACTAGGATGTTGCCTGGAATGGAGAGTAGGTCTTATGAGGAAAGGTTGAGGATGCTAGGCCTTTTCTCATTAGAGCGGAGAAGGATGAGGGGCGACTTGATAGAAGTTTATAAGATGATCAGGGGAATAGATAGAGTAGACAGTCAGAGACTTTTTCCCCGGGTGGAACAAACCATTACAAGGGGACATAAATTTAAGGTGAATGGTGGAAGATATAGGGGGGATGTCAGAGGTAGGTTCTTTACCCAGAGAGTAGTGGGGGCATGGACTGCACTGCCTGTGGAAGTAGTTGAGTCGGAAACATTAGGGACCTTCAAGCAGCGATTGGATAGGTACATGGATTACGATAGAATGATATAGTGTAGATTAATTTGTTCTTAAGGGCAGCATGGTAGCATTGTGGATAGCACAATTGCTTCACAGCTCCAGGGTCCCCCAGGTTCGATTCCGGCTTGGGTCACTGTCTGTGCGGAGTCTGCACATCCTCCCCGTGTGTGCGTGGGTTTCCTCCGGGTGCTCCGGTTTCCTCCCACAGTCCAAAGATGTGCAGGTTAGGTGGATTGGCCATGATAAATTGTCCTTAGTTTCCAAAATTGCCCTTAGTATTGGGTGGAAGTGTTGACCTTGGGTAGGGTGCTCTTTCCAAGAGCCGGTGCAGACTCAATGGGCCGAATGGCCTCCTTCTGCACTGTAAATTCTATGATAATCTATGATTAATCTAGGACAAAGGTTCGGCACAACATTGCGGGCCGAAGAGCCTGTTCTGTGCTGTATTTTTCTATGTTCTATGTTCTATATTCAACCGACACATTGCATGCTCTCCTTCAGAGATCTTCAGAGACCTTCTCCACTATGTTCAGTAGTGCTGTGGGCTGCTGCTGCTACAGGTTTTGTTTTTGCATTGACGTACTTTGCCTCGTGCAGCAACGTGCTTGAATGTGCTCCCTTCAGTTGCATCGGAAGCACTCCCGAACATTGCAGGTCCCCTGGGGATGGTCTCCCACAGCGATGATAGCAGTCCACTTCGGACCCGGGTTTACGCCTCGACTTCCCACTCCTTGGGTTGCACATTCGTGCAGGAAGTAATATGAGTAACAATATGAGGTGTACCTTTGTTGTATTGGCTGTTAAAATCACATATATTGCTTTATTTAAAATATCCCTTTGCCTGTTAATTAACGTTTGAGTTAACTGGTTTTAGTTGGTTTGTTGCAATTAAAGTTTCAAAAAGTGAAATCTTATGTAGTGGTTTTCTCCCCGATTTACATCAACCTTTAGCTGCCAAGTGTACTATACAAAGCTTGGACCATGTTACATGTTCTACTGGTGTATTTAATTATCCACACTGCATTACACAATTCACACATCACACCGTTAGCACAGCAATGGACCATTCACCACATTACGCTATTCACACTACATTACACCCAGACCAACATTATACCAGTCACTTTTCATGCCACATTACAATCATTACATTACCTTGTATTCACATCAACCTTTTCAATAATGCTTGTTATTCGGGGAGAGGGAGGGAAGGGAAACGTGTAAAATATTTAGGTTGATAGAGAAATGGAGTAACAACTAAACACGTAAATTATTAGAATTATAATATTGCATTGATTTCAAATCAACAATCAAGCTAGGCTCTTGATCGAAAGGAATCCGACACTTTTCACCAAATGCCACATGGAAAATTACCACTCAAGAAAGTATTGAGCGAATTTGCCGTGATTTGGGTGTTATTATTAAGATAGAGCAGAGGTTCATTCAGCAGTTTGGGAGAGTGGAAGATAACACAAACATGCAGGCATTGCTCTCGTGAGGCTGCTGTTTCGAAGCAGGTTTGTAAGGCTAATGTGAGGTAAGCCCTGACACTGCATCTGCCTCATGCCGGATCTGATTTAACAGCATGCAGTGCTGCTGTCACTGAATTCAAACATGAAAATATTCCACTTGTCAGCATTCAAAGACCTGAGGCTGCACATAAACCCAGATGACACAACACAATTTTTGCCTGCGTTAAATTAGGCTGCTCAATGGCAAACAGAATTGTCCCAGTTATAAGTCAGCCCCACTCAACAGAATACAAATTACAAAATAACTGCAGCGCTGAAACAGACCATTTAGACTAACAGGCCTACGCCTGTTTTTATTCTCCACAGGAATTTTCTCCCACCCCTCTTCAGCTAGCCCCATGAGCATATCCTTGTATTTTTGTTTTTCCCATGCACTTATTTAGCTTCCACTTAAATATTACCGCATCTCTGCTATTTACCTCAACAACTGCATGTAGTGTAGCAAGTTCCACATTCTAAACGCTCTCTGTGGAAAAAAAATTACTTCTGACTGTCCTATTTGTTATTAGTGATGACCTTATACTTGTAAATAAAAAGATCCTTATGGCCCCTAGTTCTGGTAGGTGGCTGCAACTGAAACATCTTCTCCATGTCTTGAATCCTTTCACAAATGTTGAAGACATTTATCAGGTTACGATTCAGCTGTCATTTTTCTACTGAAATGAGCTACATTCTGGTCAATTTTCCATCCCTTCCCTATTCACGTATCTATACGTCTTGCAAACATATTCTCACGTTTGGCAATACAGATGAAAACCATCGCCGTTGGTTTTGACACCTTAGAAATTACAAAAGAACTTTCAGTTATAAAAGCTCCAAAGCACTCTACAGCCAATGAAGTCTTTCTGACGTGTGGTCTTTGCTGGAATGTGACAGTCAATTTGCACACAGTAAATTCCACAAAGAGCATTGAGGTAAATAATCAGACAATCCATTGAAAGGGATTATCTGGTCCTCAACATATTTTACCAGCAAAGTTAAAGCTAATTAGCTGCCACCGTACAGAGCACAAGCGACCAAACATCTGCGGGCCATGAGCATCATGTGCCTCTTTTAAACAAAAGAAGCGGCTGCCCCACGATTTACAGCCCTGCCATCTTTGTAAGTCCTGTCCGCAGTTTTTTGAGGGTGTCCAGTAAAGGATGCAAGCTGGTCTAAAATGGCCATTAGCTGCTCCATGGAAGAAAATGGGAAAGCAGGCAGCAGCAATGAGGAGTTTCCTGTCCGTCTGATATCAGATTGCATGAACGCATGATCAGCCCCATTTTGGAGTGGTCCCTCCAGCTCCCTGATCCACCCTCTCGCTGCTGACCCTCCAACCTGCGACCTCTTTCCAGAAAAGGGAGGAAACAGTTCAATACAGAAGATAGGAAGTAACGGCTGGTTTGGGGCTCCGGTACTCTGATTCAAATTTGTTGTTCAGTAGTTGGTTACAACTTCAAATTTATTGCCCAGTAGGTCAATGTAGTGTATTATTTTAACCTCTGGGCTGATTGCCCACATTGGAAGAGCAACGTTGCCAAAATCAGTGAGGTAGTCAGCATGTACTAGCTCTGATGTGCCTCAGTGAAGAAAGGTTTGTTTTCACCACTGCCTGGACTGTGTGTGAAGGAAGTCTGGAGGATAAGTGAGGAGAAACTTGATACGTTTGTGGAGAGAGCTGCGCACACATGAACATCTGAAAATTTGTCACAGGCCTACAGCAATAAGCTTTGTGCATGAAAATCATAATGTCAAGTTGTACGTAACAGAAGTAGGAAGAAGAAATCAAAATAGAAAACAAAATGGGAGGAGGATTTTGCCTTCACTGTTAAAGGTGGGAAACCTACGTCCCTCATCTGCAATGTTTTGCTCACTCACTACAAAGCAAGTAACTCAAGATGCCAACATGAAAAGAACTACAGAGACTTTTTTTCTGAATATCCTCCCAAGACAGAACTGCAGAAAGATCACGCTAGCCATGTTAAGGTCTTGCCGAAATAGTGAGCAGGCTCTGCTTTCAGTCCCGAGGCTGCCTCAATGTCTGAAGCTCGTTTTCCTGTGACATGGAATATTACATGTGGGAAGCATCCATAGGGAAAATTTGTAAAAGAGAATATGTTGAAGTAGCTGTTGAAATTTAGATTGTGAAACATAAATGTTCAGCGACTAATGACAAATATTCCAGTTTTGTGCCACACTGGGGAGAGATGTAGTTCCCAGATCAGTGCTGATGTTGAGACTAAAAGATCTGAAGAACTTTCCAGCACTCAGCTTACAAATCGGAGGAATACGAAGATAAATTGCAAAGGCCATTTGATGAATTGCAGAAGCTGAGATCCTGCTTCACTTTTTCTGGTAAACCAATGCATGACTTATGTGAGCAACAATAGAACATAGAACATAGGACATAGAGTGCAGAAGGATGTCCGATTCTCGAACCCTTGGTTACAGGAACACCCATGTAGAATTGGAACTGTTGGCGTGACAGGAGGACGAGGGTTTAGAGATGATACATAAATTCCAATCTACAATAGGGTTCTGGAAGCAAGTGCCAGAAGCAAAATAATCCTCAGCTCAAGAAGACTAATGCGAGATTTTTGGCACAACATTCTGCCACGAGTTGCTGTGCCCTGTCATGAATTTCATAAAATCGAAACTGTGTGCAACCATTACAAATCAACACTGACGGAGTTCCTTCATACTTGACAACATATGGCCAGATTGTCAAAAATTTGTATTCAGGATGGAGACTCACAAAGCCTCTTTCTCCAAAAGTCATTAGCCCTGATAACTGTAAGTATCATCTTACTGAAGGCAATAGTAATGGAAATGTGTCTGTAAAAGTTGTCTTTTGGTCAAGAATGTCTGAAGATTATTGTATGTGACTCTAAGACTCAGAAGGTCTGGCCAGAAGGTTCCTTTTCAGTCAGTTGGTTGGGTCAAACAATACCAAAGTATTCCTTTTTGCTCTGTGTTGATGCAAAAGGTTTTTGAATGATACAGCACATAAGATGGCTATTCAGACTGTTGAGTAAGTGTGGGACCTTTGAAATAGTTATGCAATTAGTTCCATTCCACTACTCTTTCCCTGTAGTCCAGAAAATGTTTCCTCTTCAATCATATACCCAATTATGTTGTGAAAGACACTAATTTGAATGCTTTCACCACCTTTTCACCTAGTGCACTTCAGTGTGCAAGCAAAGAATGAATCAAGTGTATCTCATGTATCAGCCCGACTCAGTTGGCAGGGTGTATCCACTTTGGGTTGAAGTTCCACATCAGGATAATCAGACTCTCTGCTGCAGTCCTGGGGAAGTACTGCAGGTGACATGTGTCATAATAGCTGCTTGAGCCTCTACCCTCTCCACCTGTTCCAGAGGCTCCAGCGGATGTTAAAGATACAATGCATTTAGTGAGGAAAGGAATACTGTTCCTCACAGTGTCCTGGTCAAATTCCTCCCTCAATCAACATCGCCATTGGTACTGATTTCACTTCTGCCTGCAGGATGTTTCTGGCACAGAACAGATGCTGTACTTCGGAAATTCAGAAAAAAGGGGGTAGGTCATTCAACCCCTTGAAACTGTTCTGTCACTCAATTAGATTATGACTGATGTGAACCTTAACTTTACCTCCCCATCTTGGTTCCCAAGCCGTTGGTATACTTGTCTAACAAAAATCTACTAATCTCAGTTTTGAAATTTTCAGTTGAGCTAACCACAACAGCTGTTTTGGGGAAGAGAGTCTAAGACTTCTACTACCTTTAATGTGAAGAAGTGTATTTTACTTTTAGGCTTATGTCCCCTGTTATGGACTCAACCATGCCACTCCTTCCCCACCCCCGCCCCAACCCCGAAAGGTTTTTCTCAATTTACCCTATCAAGCCCTTTAACTTTCTTCCACACCTCAATTAGATCACTCCATAGCTTTCGATACTCAAAAAAAAAGCCAAATCTAAGAACCTTGCCATATTATGTCATTCAATTCACCTTGAAGCTCTTGAGATACTCCAATGATATGGTATGATGCCATATAGTTACAAGAATCATTTACAATGCATTAAACATCTTGTAATTACATTTTTTATTATCAATTTGTATGTCCAGTTTATAATGGCACTTTCCCCTGTAAAACATGTTATACTGTTACTATTTGTTCTCTATCAGTGTCATTACTGGATGGAAAGTGTAATTCCCAAATAGGTTCACATGGATAGTTTGTGTGCGCCTTCACATTCTGGTCCAATTACCCAGCTTAACCCGAAGACGGCATTTGATCTTGAGTACCTGTGTGCAATGTCAGTGAGATCAACTAATTTTGAATTATCACTTGCAAGCTGACACTAAAATGTCAGTAAGTTACAATTTCAGTGTTGGGGTGTTCTGGCCAGGAGTGAATTTTTACACGTTAAATCCCTGTTAACTCATTCTGACATTTTCCCTATTAACGAATGGAAGAAAATATATCTTCTGGTGCGTGAGTCACAGGAAGAGCACTAGGAGCCAGGGCAACAAGGTCACAGTGAATGAATATTTTGTTTGTGCCAGGAAAAGGGTCATCAGAAATGTATGTCCAACATTTCATTGAGATTATTAAATACGAGACAATCGCGCTTCATGCTGTCTCAATGGTTTGTTTCACCTACTTCTGTCCCAAGTCCAATGCTTCATGTCATCGCATTCCAAGCTCATAGAATGGACACTTCCCCTAAAAGTGATGGAAGACACTGAGAAGAAGATATTGCCTGCAGCCGTTTACACCTTTGAAATTGTGCACAGAGCCCCCCTGCACCACCTTGGTCATAGAAGGTCTGAGGAGTGAGGAGATTAGGACTGCACTGTCTTTTGGATCAGATGTTGAACTAAACCTTCATTTCCCCTCTCCGTAGTGGGGAAAAGATCCCAGGGCATTATTCAGCAAGGAATGGTGGAGCTTCCTGAGCAATATTTATCCCTCAACCAAAAATAGATTAACCCGTCATCACCCAGATGCAGGCTTGCAATGGAACACACCGTCCCTCGGCACAGGCCCGACCAACGGGAGTGGCTCTGGGCCGGCCAGTGTCTGTGGGTACCAATCAGAGCCTGACAGCTCTGCATTTGCTGATCGGCTCAACGCCTAACAGCAGGCAATGCAGAGCAACATCAGACTGCGTTACAGCAAGAAAACACTGGTGAATGTTGAGGTGACAAGGAGGGAGAGAGGCAGCAGTCAAGGCGAAGATCTCCTGCATTTGCTGAACTGACATTTTTTGTGAATTGGTGAAAAAAACCATGAGGGAGCGAAGTAGTGAGCCAGTCAGCCGGAAGTAAGCCGTCATGAGAGAACAGGGGCGATTCGACCCTCACATCAGCACTGAGAAGTCAGGCAGCCAGCAGAGAGGTGAGGTCATCGAGGTGAGGTGCGAGGTGTCGCCGTGGCCGGGTGAATTGGCAAAAAAAGCCACGAGGGAGGTGGTGAGCCAGCCAGCCAGCCTTTTGGGACTCGGGTTAGCCATTGTTGAGCAGGGAGCGGAGCAGGAGCGAAAAAATCTTCCTCCTTCCGAAAATTCATGTTCATTAAAATCAAGAAAGGTGAGTTAATATGAAGCGACACTATCATCTGGTGGTAAAAACACAGAAAATTGAAGGCGAGGTAAGAGGATGAAGTGCTGTTTGTCATTTTACTTTTAAAAGTTTGAAGTATTGAACAGTGCACAAACTGCACATTCTATCCCTTCCACAAAAAGTATATGTTTGCAAATTATTCCCTGACCCTAGTAAAGGGAAAACAAGCATTCATCGACGGGTATTCCAACTGGGGAAATGTTGGAAGAGGTCTTGTTGATCGTGAAACTTCCAAAGCTCATATTAAAGCTTTGTGTGCATTCGTTCAAAGATGTAAGTTATCTGGAAGAATAGGTTCTGCGTTATTGGCTTAGTTTGAAAAGGAGTGTTCTTATTGGAGGAAAGTGCTGAGACGTGTTGTTGCCACAGTCAAACTGTTGTCTTCCTTGGGACTACCTCTAAGAGAATGTGATGTCATCATTGTCAACTCAAAGAGGTCATTTTTGTAGCTTGCCTTGAATATCTCAGTGAATCTAATAATTTTTCAAATGCTCTTTGAGAAGTTCATCAATACTGTGACTCAGGGAAGACCAACTTTTTAACGCACGGAACCGACGATGACTTCATCACTATAATGTCAGAGTGGCTCAGAAACCAATTCACTAATGAAGGAAAAAATGCCAAATACTATTCCATAATAGTTGATTCAACACCCGATGTGAGTCATGTGAACCAATTAACGTTAATTTTAAGATATGTGACGAGCGATGGTGAAGTTGTAGAGCGATTTCTTTGTTATGTCCAACTACAACCCCACACCTGAGTGTCTGGAAACAACTGTTTTGGAAATCATTGCAAATTTTGCTTCAATAATACTGCAAATATGGCAGGAGAATGTTCTGGTCTACTAAGCAAGACTGAACAATGCTTGTTCAGCATTGTGTATTATTTATCCCATGTTCCAGTCACTCTTTGAATGTAATCTGCAATGCTGTAGCTGAATCCTGTGAGAGGGCTGTACACTTTTTTTTACTTTGCTAAAAAATGTGTATGCTTTTATTTTGGTTTCCAAACATCAGCAGATGATATTGTAATCATTCTTGAAGCAGGCAAAAGAAAAACATTTGATTATCAAAAGAATTTGTGACTCCAGGTGGTTCGCTCATGCAGATGCTGTTTTGGCTTTGAAAATTTACTTTGCTGATATAAAGGAAACCTTATTAGACATAGCTGCATCAAATTCAGAAAAAATGTGTGTGAAAGCTGAAGCAAACTCCTCAGCAGGGAAGTTTGAAAAGTGCAATACTGTTGTTTTTACTGTTTTGTGGAGCCGTTTACTTCAAAGAATTAATGCCACCAGGAAATTGCTGAAAATGTTGATACAACTTTATTGAATGCTGCAAAATTGTCAGCCTCAGTAAAAAGTTTTGTCATGAAAGCTCAAAATGAGTATAGTTCGGTGGAAGCAGAGGCACCAAGATTAACAAAAAATACAGGTCCCTCTGATGATGAAAAGCGTACACAATGCAGCAAGTTATTTTTCGATGAAACTAGAGACAATGAAATCACTTCAAAAAGGAAAAAGAAAATCATTGTTGAGACTGTCAATGTTATTTGTGACACAATTATTGGGAAACTGCAGAGTAGAAGTGAATCTCTGAAGAAAACTTGATTTATTTTCGACAAAGGTTTGGATGACAATGCTAAATGTCATTGCAGTAAGAAATCAAGTGAATTCTAACAGGAGGACATAGACACAAATCTTTTTGAAGATTAAGTCTCTCTTCTTTTTTATTATTGTCACAAGTAGGCTTACATTAACACTGCAATGAAGTTACTGTGAAAATCCCCTAGTCGCCACACTCTGGCACCTGTTCGGGTACACCGAGGAAGAATTCAGAATGTCCAATTCACCTAACAAGCATGTCTTTCAGGACTTGTGGGAGGAAAATGGAGCACCCTGAGGAAACTCACGCAGACACGGGGTGAACGTGCCGACTCGGCCAAGACAGTGACCAAAGCCGGGAATCGACCTGGAACCCTGGCGCTGTGAAGCAAAGTGCTAACCACTGTGTTACCGTGCCACCCAGTGAAACAATTAATTCATTTCATCGATAATAATGAGCTCTGTGCTTCGAGATCACCAGTTGATTTGTACAGACTTGTATGTCACCATTTGCAGGCAACCTTTCCAAATGTGGAAGCCGTTCTGAACATATTTTAAACAATACCTGTCACAAATGCTTCCAGTGAATGCTCTTTTTTTGCTTTGAAAAGAGTTAACAATTTTTTGAGAAATATGATGAGTCAGGAGGATTTGACAAGTTCATCAATGTTAACGATTGGAAGTGTGTCTTTACAAGATTTTACCTACGATGATGTAATTCATGATTTTGTGAAGAAAAAGTATAGCAAAATAGCTATCTAAATTGCCAAGCCAACAAAGGATTAAGCAAGAGAATCTTAAAAATCTGCCCATCTTTCATCTGTTTAAATTCAGTTTTTCAAAATGGACCATTGCTGGTTTGATATAGTGGCTGCAACTGGTTAACTGCTGGTTAACTAATCACCATAGTTCTCAAGACAGGTCTTCAGAAAGTCTCTTCTCGGACAAAGAACAGAATCCTGCAAGCAGAGCCACTGATACTGGACTTGGACTCACTGGGCACAATACTCATGTGAATTTAAAGCAATAACTTCCTTGAATTTGTGAGAGGAAGTAAGGAAGTTAACTTTTGAAACTTTAGGGATTCAATGATGATTCTATGAGACTGAAATATACTGAATGGCGGCATATGCATCTTGTTGTTTGGAGTATTTGCTCCTGCATTGGCCTGTGTTGCAGTGGCGCCATCGGCTAATTTTTTCATCTCGTTGCTCATCAGCAAGTTCCATGTTTGTTTGCCTCAGGACACATTTTGCAATATTGACCATCTTCACCATCATTCTGACAAGAGGTAACCTTGGGTTTCAATTCAGCAATTATTTATACAGGCATGTTTTCACAAGTTAAAAAGCACTGAAACAGTTAAGCTGTGATCAATTTGTGTATTTGTCTGGGTTGTGCCTTTGTGTTCTGTGGGGTGAGGGTGGGCAGGGTCATGAGGGGCATGACGTTGCTGTGTGTGTATTCATGCTGTTCACAAAATGGCTGCTGCGTTTCTTTACATAACATTAATAACTACACTTCAAGAAAAGTGTTTCATTAGCTGCAAGTGCTTTCGGGCATCCTGAGATTACTAAAGGAGCTAGATAAATGCAAATCTTTTATCATGTCAATATGTTTTAATAATAGAAGCTTATATTTTTAAAAATAAATTTAGAGTAACCAATTCTTTTTTTTCCCAATTACGGGGCAATTTAGCCAATTCACCTACCCTGCACAACATTTTTGGTTGTGGGGGTGAGACCCACGCAGACATTGGGAGAATGTTCAAACTCCACATGGGCAGTGACCCGGGGCCGGGATCGAACCCGGGTCCTTGATGCCGTGATCCAGCAGTGCTAACCACTGTGCCACGTGCCGCCCAATGGAAGCTGCTTTTGAAGTGATATTGAAAGGAAGAATAACAAGCTCATCATGTGGTAATCTTCAGATCTCTTCCTTTTGGATAAATATATTTAAATGCCGAAATGTTTCCATTTGAGAGTTGAAAAAGCAACACTGAAGTTACTCGCACACCTGGTGACTCAAAAAAAATGCTGGACTAAAAATCAGTTGTGGGAAAAGAAAATCTACAGTAGCTTTTATTGAAAAATTATTTGACATCCCATAAATTCTTAGCACAGCTAATTGGCCACAGCCTATTATGTATTCAATGTTTATGTATAATAACTCATTTTAGTTGTCCAAATAATCTTTGCAGGTACATAATGATGAATTTGAGAGATTAGCATAATCTTGTACTGCATGTTTTGGTCACAATGTGCGAATTGTATTTGTGGTCTAAATTGCTGATGTTACAATGCCTTTTAATTTGTACAGGCACAGCATCTGTAAACATGTCTTCTGAAGGATTTTGAGTAATTCATTCATACACGCATTAATGAAGAAAGGGGTCATGTGTGACATATTATTTACTTTTCTCGGTATATGAGTGCTGGAATGACTTCCATTTTGAGCTGCAAAGAGGACAGGACAGGACAATTGCAAACGATTTGCTGCATTGCTTTCTGAAATCAAGACCCGAGGGGCCTAGTTCAAGTGGTCAACTGGACAGATAGACCACCTCTCTCGACAAGCCACCTATCTACACTTTTGCAAAGGTATGCCCAGGGAGGTAGCTTTTTTGGTTAGTCCTCTTGATAGAAAGGCACCCTCTTTGTAAAGATATCTTGCTGGGTGGAACTGCACCCACCTGGATCCAATCTTAACTATCTAACAGTATGCAGTTGTATAAGAACAAAAGAACATAACAAATAGGAACTGAAGTAGGTCATTTGAACCTTTTGAGCCTACTCTGTCATTCAACAAGATCATGGCTGGTCGTCTGCTTCAGTTCCACTTTTCCTCACTACCCCCATATCCCTTAATTCTCCAGCTGTTCAAAAATTAATAAACCCTGTCTTGAATGTATGCAATGATCGAGCATTTACACATCTCTGGGGCAGAGAATTCCAAAGATCCACAATCCTTTTACTGAAAAAAATCTCCTCAATTCAGTCCTGCATTGGGGGTGGCACGGTGGCGCAGTGGTTAGCACGGCTGTCTCACGGCACCAAGGTCCTGGGTTTGATCCCGGCCCCGGGTCACTGTCCGTGTGGAGTTTGCACATTTTCCTCGTGTCTGCGTGGGTCGCACCCCCACAATCCAAAGATGTGCAGGGCAGGTGGATTGGCCCCGCTAAATTGCTCCTTAGTTGGAACAAAAAATGAATTGGGTACTCTAAATTTATTTAAAAAAAAGAAAAAAAGCATTCAGCCAGCCCTTACTTGCTGGCACTTTATTCTCAGACTGTGACCCCGTGTTCTAGATTCCCCAGCCAGGAGCAATATTTTCTCTCCATCTACCCTGTCAAGCCGTTTAGCAATTTTATATGTTTCAACTGGATCATCTCCCATTCGTCTGAACTCCAAGGAATAGAGGGTTAGTTTATTCAATCTCTCCCACAGAAAAGTCTCCTCATCCCAGAGAGCAGTCTGTCGAGCATTTGTAGCACTCGCTCAAACACCAGTTTGTATTTTAATGAGTTCAAACTGCACAGAGTATAGGCATGGACCTGTATAATTACAGAATGGCAACTTTAATTTTATACTCCAATCTCTTAGTAGCAAAAACTAACCAGTTTCCTTCCAAAATATGTGCTGCACCCGCCTGTTAACCTTCTATGATTCATGTGCAATGGCACCCTGGTTCATCTGAATGGAAATATTTCCCAGTCTCTCAGGATTCAAAACATACTTTGTTTTCTTTTCCTACCAACTTCACACTTTGCCACATATTTCATGCTTACACTCCCAGTCTGTCCATACCCCTCTGCTGCCTCTTTGCATCCTCAATCACTTTCTTTCCGATCTAACTTCGCATTATCATAAAATTGGATACATTACACTGGGCATAACTTCGAATGGAGTGGCTGTTGTCCGATTGTCACTCCACTCAAAATTACTGACCCAGAAATTCAGGCGATCCTATCTCGCCTTACTTTCCAACTCAGGCCGGGTGATATCTGTGCAGAGCAGCTCGCACCCGAGGCCTACTGTTGAGGGTTACTCAGTCAGGCCCCCCTTTTTTAATGCACTAGTCTAAAGGTACAGCCAGGTTTAAAGGTCTATGCCAAGCCTAAAAGAACCTAAGTCTACAAGATAAGTGGGTAGGATTTGGAAGCGGGTGTGGTGCTTGGTTCGGGTCGGCATGCGACTGAGGTGAGCGGATGTGGAGGTCAGCAGGCAGGCCTGGCTGGGGGATAGGGGGAGCTGGCGGTGTGGATGGGGAGGTCAGCAGGCAGGCCTGGCTGGGGGAGAGGGGGAGCTGGCGGTGTGGATGGGGAGGTCAGCAGGCAGGCCTGGCTGGGGGAAGAGGGGGAGCTGGCGGTGTGGTTGGGGAGGTCAGGAGTCGGGCCAAGGTGTGGTGGGGAGGCAGCGATGCGGGTTTGGTTAGGGGGGGCAGGGAATGGAAAGAGGGCAGAGTTGGCAGTCAGGCTTTAGGTGAGGGGCCCCAGTAGTCTTGCATGGCCTGGATGTAGGTCAGCCATCGGGCGTTGGAAGAGGGAGTTCCTGTGGGTGGGGGGGGGGGGGGGGGAGAGGAGTGTTGGGGGGGGGGGAGAGAGAGAGAGTGTCGGGATTTGGGAGGAGTCTTATGGGAGTCTGGCTCCGCAGGGGACGTGGGTAGTCCCATGGGAAGGGGTAGTCAGGGCAAGGGGATCCCGTGGCTGGGCTGGTGTGGGAATGTATGATAGTTACCCGTCAGTTGGAAGTGCTTGTAATTCTTCTAACTTTTTCTGGGTAACTATTGATGTAACACAGTCGAACCATCCAAAGTTTGCAATTCAAATTGTATTTCGGATTGTCCCTGTCCAAAACAATTGCGCATTGGATGTTTGCACTTCCTGTGCAATTGGGAACATCTTTGGGGTACCCCCAGATACACTGCCCAAGAGTTTGGAAGTTACAGCCCAGTAAGTCCCCTCTTCTCCCTCTTGTGTTGCAGAGGCAAGACCGACAGTGCAGAGATGTATTAAACAACTGTGCCTTGTAGTACAGCTAGTTACATCAGCTTTCCTACTCAACTGTGACTGTGGAGAGGCATCCTAAATGATGGGATATCTCCTCGAATGCCCTCCGCTCCCAGAGCCATATCGGCCTGAATACCAGAAGGTCTTCAACTCCGGAGTGAAAGCCTGCATGACAAGGAGAAGAAACCTGCCTACGAGTTATGGACCAATGTTACCGTACTGCCTCGTTTCCCCAAGAACAATAGTGGCCATATATTCTCAGCCCTGATCAGGTTGGACTAGAAACAGGCAGCCAGGCCAGTAGCAAAGATGGTCCCAATGTCACATGACTAGAAGTCCTGCCTCCGTTTTTATCCTCCCCGATTTCCCAAGGGGTGGGTGAGAGCGTTGTCCTCCAAATAAGTATGCTAATATTCTGAGGCCAACTAAACTTGCTGTGGACTTATTGAAAGACTGAATCTCACAACTCCTCAAATGTACCTAGAGAGGGACCGGCATTTAGCAGCTGTCAATGTTAGCCCAGCTGCATGGAGGAGAGAACCATGTCTGGGGCAAAGTGATGGAAGTGGGAAGAGTTTAAAATGATGAGGGAAAATGTTTTTCAATGTTTAAGGGACTTCCCCTTTGACGTTAAAGTTGCTGTAGCCCATCAGAGGTCAGGGGAGGAGTCAACTTTAAGAACTTTGCCAGTTCAGATCAGCACCTTCATAGCATTGCCTGGCATTATGTTGGCACAATGGAGCTGAGCACCAGGAAGGTGGCAAGAAATGGAGGCCAATGGGGAGGAGGAGCATAAGAGGGGCAAAGCACCAGGCATTAGGAGTCCAGGGGAATGGGATGATGGGCATGAAGGAGATGGAGACCTGAGCACAACATCTACAGGCAGAGGTGAATAGACCTGTAGATGGCTGAGAGCCAGTACTGAAGGAGACTTTGACTCTCTAGCAGATGGTCACAGACTTCTGCCTTCGTCAGACCACTCTGGCTGCCTTGTGTCTTGTGCCGTCTCTGGTCTCATGATGCAGTGGCAGACTTTGGCACATACACTCTCCCAGCAGCATCAGTTATAACCAGTCTGAAACCAGCATCCACTCTTGTCCCCGGTAACCGTAATTGGCAGGAAAATCGACTCCTCAGAAATTGATGTTGGACGGTGACTAACTGCGGCTCGATTTTCCTGTCACATTGTGGCACTATTGCTAACTCCTCGTTTGACACTCACTTTTTTTCTTATGACAATATCACTTCTTCCTATGACACTTTCACTCACTCCTCGTCACTTCTGCCACCTCCTCAACTTCACTAACTGTATCGCCTTGCACATGCAAATGTTCATCAGAGGGACACAGGTTGTTGTCCTGTCTCGACCTACTGACAGCGATGACAGTGACAGAAAATTGCCGAATACAATATTGGTCTGGAGTTTTGTGGAATTGGGCCAACTCAGAAGACCTTCAAAAATAGCAGGCGGTCCTTTGCCTCCCTAGTGGCCCGGAGACAGATTTTGCTGGGATGGAGGGACTCGGAGCCTCCAAAGACGGGGGTTTAGGTCAGTGACATGGCAGGATTTCTTAAGCTAGAGAAAACTAAGTTTGCCTTAAAGTGTTCGTTACAGGGGTTCACTCGGAGGTGGCTGCGTTCATCGACTTTTTCAAGGAAAATTGACCATCAGCGGGTGGGGGGGGGGGGGGGGGGGGTGGGGGGGGGGGGGGAGGGGAGGCATGGAAGGGATTGATAAGGGCAGGGAATTTAATGTATGGGTAGTTAGGGATGGGGGGAGTTGTGTGTGTTATTGCAGGGTTCTTGCGTGTGTTGGATCTCTCTGTTTAAAACGTTAAAATTATAAATGCTTCAATAAAATATTTCCTGAATGTCTGGATGTCAATGTCTTGCCCCCATTTCTGATAAAGCCCATTTTGCTGCCGGGGAAAGAGGGGGAGGGGAACATGAATCATGCAGGCGGGAAACTAGAACTCAGCAGGGCCTGTTGAAATGAGTGCTGAGGTCAAACAGACCAAATTTTCGTTGTACTAAGTGGAGTCACAAATTTATAGGTGTTAACATGCCTCTTCATAAAGTCTGTTTAAGTGTCATGATCTAAAGGTTTTAAAATCTTTATCCCTTAACCATGAAATAACAGGCTGAAACTGTAGATTCGAGTAAATAAAACTCTGCTGATCTGATTTGATTGACAGATATCTGGTGAAGGTTTAAAAGAAAATTACCATTCCTGCAATTTCAATAGAGTTCTTTGTTGACATTTCCCAAGGGCTGCTATTGCAGCTGAGGTATTTATAAATGCTCAGCTGATTTTCAAATGCAACAAAAACATTTATCTCAGCAAAGGAGTGCTGAGTTCACATTTTGATTGACAGTTTAAAGAGGCTATAAAAGAGTTAGCTGTCTTTGATGTGATTACTGAGTATAAGTGTATTTGTTTTGTAACAAGTTGAATACTTGAGGGGATTTCAAATCTTTGAATGCATTCCATGAATGAGAGATTCTTTCAGAATCAAGGGTATAAGTGAACGATCTATTAGATTGTTTTGAAGTTTTTTGTTTCATCTCCACATGGTTCCTGAGGTCCACAGTTGATACTGGATGGGTGACTATGGCAAGGATTGGGCATGAGTTGGCATGGTGGGTACATGGTTGTGGCCATAAGGGTTGGTGTGGGGTCATGAATTTTCATGGAAGGGGCATGGGGAATGGGTGTATGTTTTAGGAGGTGTGAAGGTCCAATAGCTTCTAACTTAACTGGAACACAGTCCCAGAGGACTGATGCAGGCCTTTTAACCAGCCCACCTAGTCAGTCACTGCCCTCATGGCCTCCTCCAAACAAATTCAGGGGTTAGCGGGCCAAACGGTATCCCATCCCCGCCTCCCGGGAGCCAACATTGGCTGCAGTGAGGCCCTTTAAACCTTGGCGGGTCTGACGAATCTGGAAATTGCACTCCACGAGTTACCGCAACTCTATAATGAAAATCCAGCCCATTGTATCCATGAAATCTCTTTGACTGAACTTTATTCAAAATTGATCATGTTTATTGTTTGCAAACCTGTTTGACTGTGAATGTGAGTAAGGTTTAAATGGACGGAGCCAGCACATGTTGGTTTGTGGAGAGAAGCTTTTCTCATCGCTTGATGCCCCCAGTGGCCTTTTTGCAAGAGAACCCAGGGATTGGACTGTCTGAGCTTCTGCTTCTTTGTGTTGAGTTGTATTTAATCAGACAAGTAATGTTGAAAGAGCAGGCGCAGTGTTAGATGCTCTGAACCTGGAACTCATGGTGGATGTCACTAAGAGGCTAAGTACAATGCAGCTAGGTTGAGTTAGAATGCTTTTATCCTTTGACGTTGTGAGCATGCCAAGGCTTTCAATTGTAAATTGCAGCTGTAATGTTCGTGCCACAGGCATGCAGTCAGCAATGAAAGCACTACAAGGTGGAGTGAGGGCTTCACAAGGGCGAGCAGGAAATTTGCAACAGGTTGCAGAATACAAACAGGGCCATTAACTGGGTAAATGGAACGATCGGGTAGGCTTACCTTGGCAGCTTCCTTAAGGTGTGCCATCTTCTCCCACATCTGTTCCCAGTTGTTTCAGGTGCTGCACGCAGGGTTGAGCCTGACCACCACTTCCTGCAGGGCATGCTGCTTTGCTGAACTCTGGAGTGGCAAACAGAGCAACCCTCCTCACACCCAAGTCATATAGCAGCACCTTCACGTTATCAGTTATCAAGTGGGGTGTTTGGCTTTTGCACCATTCCACTGGTAGCTCGCCCTCTCCTGTTACCTGCCTCCATATTAATTGTGCCAGCCCCTGGGTATTGCAAGCTACATTTTTTTATACCTCTTAAAACCCTTCAGAAAAACTCAGTTAGATTTCAGATAGCTTATAGCCCTTTTGAAGGCGACCACAATATGCAACCGCTTACCTTTAAGTGACTGCATCCCTTTAAATGCTAGCAACCCTGTGAGTAATTGGACCAGAGACACATATGTAATCCTCTCCCTCATTTTAAAGCCCTATACTCTGTTCTGAGTTTTACATTTTCAGTCATAATTGATTATAATGTCCACATTTATAAGAGAAATCACCTGTGTAAACTAGCCACAATATGATCCCAGTTGACATTATCACTCGGGATGCCAGTCATCAGTAGATGTAGCATTTCCTGGTGGAATGGGAGGCGGGTGGGGAGGAAAGAAATTGCAACTGAACTTTTACATTGTCAGTTTCTGTTATACATGTGGGCATGCGACTTTATAATGGATAATGGTGACACAGAAATGGCCAGAGGTGCAAGATTTGTCACGTAATCTAGATATTCTCCACTGAGGCTGTTTTCCTGGAACACTCTGGTGGTTCTCATATAATAGAAGGTAGTTTGATTCACCAGTGCGCCCTTGAGCTGTTGACTACGCTATCACACCATTGCAGTGAGGCACTGTGGTTGTGGCAGCTCTGGATGTGGACTTTTGAAGATTTCTTGTGGTCAGCTTTTCGAGCAAATTCTGAAAGAATGTCAACAGCAGAAAATTCAGGAATTCTACCTGACTGAGTTTCAATGCTACTACACAGTGGCCAGTGTCACCCTTGTCCCCCCTTTCTGGTAACATTCCTTCTATAGAACTCCTTCCTCCACCCACTGGCAGGACTTTGTTCCCAGTGTGATACACAATCAATGTCTGTCAAGCAGGTTGTCAGTCATTCCACTTTTCTGGTCTACTTGTCACCGACCCTGATGACAGATCCATTTTGCCATTTTCCTTTTCTGGGCTTTCCAGTAGTATTCTCTGAGCTTGAGAGTTGACCACATGGTTGTGTGCGGGGGGGGGGGGGGGGGGGGGGGGCAGAGATCTAGGCTGAACTGCAGGGTAGGGGTGAGAATGATTCCTTCTACCTAATTGGCCCAGCATCCTCATAGAGGTATTGCTTTTTGTTGCCTCTGGGCAAAGAAGAGAAAATATTTGTTAATCTCCCCAGTGACTGGTCTGGTGTGGGTTACATTTTGATGTTCTACGGTACAATACATCTCTGAGCAACACTAGACGCTGCTGCGCCAGAGGCAAGTGTTGTCCATTTATGGAGAAAGAAATGATCGCAGAAATTGTCATGTCCAGCGGATTGCATTTATATAGCACCTGTAGCACTGCAAGCTGCTTTACAGTCAATTTCCTTCTCAACATTCATCCCTCAAGCAACATTGTGAGATTCAATGGTCATTTATTTAATTGCTGTTTGTAGGATCATTCTGTGTGCAAATTGCTGCGTATAATTGTGCACAAGAACAATCTGGAAATAATATATTGGCTGCAAAATGCTCTGATGCACCCTGGAGGAGGTAAAAGGTGCCAAATTAAGTACAATTTGTCCCTTCCTTTTCATTGCCGCTTCTGGATAATTTGCCGTGAAAATATTTTACAAACCGCTTAAGCATCACAGAGCAGGATATTCCCACAGAGGGCCACTATTAAGCAACCTAGTACTGAGCAGCGTGGTATGAACTGCGTGCCTGTATGAAGCAAAAAGGTGTTTTGCCACAAATTGTCCCACAGCTCGCAACACACTAACTCCCAGTCTCCTTGCTACTGTGCCAAACCAATGAGCTATTGGCAAATATTTCTATACTGGGTAGATAGGAAATGCGGTGGGTAGGATTATGCCACCAGATGCTCCGGCTTGGACCCAAACATTCCGTTTCAGAGTGCTCTTGGCAAACATCATGAGTACAGATTGCCACTGCTCTGATGTCGTGCATGGCACTGTCAAGCCAATGCAAGGTAGTAGGAGGAAAGTAGAGAACTGTAAGCACAATAAGTACATGGAGGATCCACAACTCTGAGACCATCACAACGCAACCTCCCCCTCGATCAAATTCATTCATTTTTGTCTCTGATTCTTTTTACTGAATTAATGACCCTCTTTTATATTTGATGGCGAGAGGAGTGTGTAACTGTTACAAGGTCAAGATGCCCAACAGATTGGACCCTGTTCATCGTGGAACGTGAAGAATGATTTCAAGACTTTTTTTGGAAAAAGCAGACTTGCATTCATGTAACATGATCTCAGAGCCATCTCAAAAAGATTTACAGCCAGTGAAGTTCTTAAGTATAGTCACTGTTGGATTGTAAGAAATGTGGCAGGCAATTAGTGCCCGTCAAGGTGCCATGAACAGCAACAAGATAATGATAAGATAATATTTTTTCGCGATGCTGGCTAAGGGATACATTTTGATCAGGACGCTGGTGGGTGAGAGTTTGAAATAATTATTTGAAATAATGCGGTGGGATCTTTTACAGCCACCTGAGGAGGCAGATGGGCCTCGGTTTACTGGGGCTGGTTTAGCACAGGGCTAAAGAGCTTGCTTTTAAAGCAGACCAAGGCAGGCCAGCAGCGCGGGTTCAATTCCCGTACCAGCCTCCCCGAACAGGTGCCGGAATGTGGCGACTAGGGGCTTTTCACAGTAACTTCATTTGAAACCTACTTGTGACAATAAGCGATTTTCATTCATTTTCATTTCGTTGAACATCTAATTCGAAAGGCAATGGGCGGGATTTTCCGAGCTTCTGCGCCGCATTCGCGCTTGGCGCGTGGGGGACAATGGGGCGTCAGACCCGCGATCGAGTCCGACGCCTTTCCGCGATTCTCCGTGGACCAGAGAATCGCTGCCAATCGTGCGCGCGGTCGACGCGGCGCCGTTGAAAGAGGCCCCCGCGGCGATACCCGCCGACATTTGGCTGAGTTCCCACCGCCGTGGTTCACTCATGGTTCCACCTGGCGGCCACTCGGAGCAGCGGCTGCGGACACAGTCCGCTTCTGCCCTGGTGTGGGGCGGGGGGATCCATCACCGGGGGCCTCCAGTACGGCCAGGGTTCCGATCGGGGGCCACCGATCGGCGGGTGTGCGTGGTCTGGGGGGGGGGGGGCCTATATTGCTGTGTGGGTCCACCATGTTGCGCGGGGCCACCGCCACAGGCGGCCGCCGCGCACAAGTGCGGACCCGCGGCCGGAAGTGAAAGGCCCCCTATTGGCAGCCGGAGCTGCGTGGACTACTCCGGGGCCCTACTGGCCCCCTTCAAAACTGAGAATCCCTCTGGACTTTCTCCAGGAAGTTTCTTCCTCAGCAGCGCATGGAGTTCTGAGTTGGGGTACAAATAGGTAAAAACTGCTCATTAGCCTACTCCATGATCCACCAAATTAGTTGAAACTTACTACATGGTGTGTTACAAACAAAAATGATCCCACGTGTGTGTGTGGGGGGGGGGGGGGTAAAAGTGCCCAGGTTCTACCGGAAAGTGAGCTTGTATGGACTTCATGTGAGAGCTTTGTGGTCAGGTTTAGCG
This sequence comes from Scyliorhinus torazame, assembly GCF_047496885.1. Classification (NCBI taxonomy): domain Eukaryota; kingdom Metazoa; phylum Chordata; class Chondrichthyes; order Carcharhiniformes; family Scyliorhinidae; genus Scyliorhinus; species Scyliorhinus torazame. The sequence continues at coordinate 285,435,822 of NC_092712.1, read as the reverse complement.
TGTGGTGCACTCCCTATGGCCGAAAGGCCTGTCATCACTGATGGTTTCCGCAGTGTTGTGGCTTTAGGAGAAGTGGTGAGAAAATTGGGGGAAATAAATATTCAGTATCTAAAATTTGCATATGCAAAGGAATGAGTTACTGGTAACAGCACTGTCTAGAAAATGGCCGTATTTATTTGTGCCCCAACACTAGGAGAGCATTTCCTGCACATGTGTTGTTGCAAAGTCCTTGTCAGTGTCAGACTGTCCGCTGCCTGTAATAAAACAAAGAAATTGGCTTGACACAGACTAACAAGAAAATTTAAGTTACCAATTTTAGATCAGTGCAGTGCTTAACCAATTGCAAATTCTTGTATCTAGTCCACCTTTCATTTATCAACTGTTTACTTTGTTAACAGACTTCTAATGAGTCAATAAATGACAAATCCATATGATCAGGACTTGAGGATATATAATCAGGAATGAGATTCCCATTGCGGTGAATTGATTGGAATGTTTAATTTAAGGACGCTCTGTGGTCCAAAAAATTAAGTTTTAAAAAAGTATTTTGAATAAACCATTGAACAAATAATCCATCACCCAATGAGGGATTCAAAACTATGACCCTGGCATGAAGGACATCATTATCTACCAACAGAGCTAGTCAGGCTGTGTAGGAAACCCTGCACAAAGCCTTTCTAAGCTGCACTGACTTTCCAATATTATGATCTATCGGCTTTGTATCGTTTAAAACATTGGGCGGGATTTTCCTCCCCCCTCCGCAGCGTGTTCTGCAGCGGCAGAAGGCAGCTCGCCAGTACCCAGTGGCAGAATCCTCTGGTCCTGCCATTGTCAACGGGGTTTCCCGCCCTCGCCGCTGTGAAACCTGTGGCAATAGCGTGCCGTCGGCTGGACTGTAAGATCCCGCCAGTGTGAACGGCCAGAAAATTCCACCCATAATCTCACCCACTGCTACACCAATAACGTGACCCACTGCACATTCAGAGTATTTCCAAATTCCATTTTATTCATATTTAACCAGAAGAATAATGTTGGTATCGGAGGTGAAATATTACTAACTCCTGTATTGTAACCAACCTTCGCCGACTGTCGAGTAAGTGAACCCAAATTAATTTAACTCAATTTCTTGCCTCCGGAAGCAGGGGTGTAAGCTCTATTGGGCATTATCTCTAAAGCTTGAGCCAGCTTCCAAAAGTTGGAGGAACTATCCCTGACCTCTTTCTGACCGGTGGCAGGGTTTACAGTGCTGGAAGATAGCTACACAACCAAGAATCCTAAGGATGCAATGTTAAAATTGCATCCAGGCCATTCAAGGGTGATGTCATGAAGCACTCATTCATGCAAAGAATAGTGGAAACCTAAACCTCACGCACCAAAAAGCTGCTGAGTCTGGGTCCGTTGACATGCCCAAAAGTGAGATTGGTAGATTTTTGATTGGTAAAGCTATTCAGGGATTTGAAACCATGGAGGATAAATGCCATTACGATACAAATCAGCCACAATCTAACTGAATGACAGAACAAGCTCGAGGGCAGAATGGTCTACTCCTGTTCCTATACTGCTTTGTTTCTTTAGAAAAGCTCTGGGGTTTCACTGCAGGGAATCTTCTTACTTATTCCGAGCTTTTTTCTTGGTACGTCTGCTTGGAATAGGTGTGAAGCCATAAAGGCACCACCACAGTGGTCTGGCTCTTGTTTAACTGGCTGTAACTGTATTGAAGGTGAACATACGCTGCAAAGATTTCATGGTTTCAAATAAGCTTCTTTGATGGCTGGCTGCATAAAGCAGATTCCAATTTGGAAAATAAGAAATCACTCTGATTTAATTCAAGATTGCTCAAGAGGGTTTCCAATTTTTTTATCAACTATTTATGTAAGCAATTCTAATCAGACTTTAATTTCACTGTGCTGGAGAGTTGCATTTAGTTAAATGGAAGAGCAGTGCAGCAGTGTTTGATTGATGCGTTTCATTCTAATCATTGCACCAGCAATATCATTTAAATTATATGCGGCTGAAAAACCTATTTATTTACACCACCTATCTGTACGAGAAACACTCCTACAGTCAGATAAGCAGGCAGGCGGTGAGATGCAATGGATAATCCTGTATTCCTCCTGGGAAGATTAAGGATTTGGGCCAACAGTACAATAGTCCTATCCCTATCCCAGGATCCCTTGTAATGCAGCCCCTTGCTGGGACCAAATGGGGGCACAGAATCACCCCTATCAAGCGACAAATACAATAGGCAGGTCTCAGCCGCACTTGGTAACGACATTTGACTCCAATAGGACTCTACCTCTGGAGCCATATTGGATACTGTCAAAAGAACTGGCATTTATAATAAACCTTCACAATCACAGTGTCTGGCAAAGAACTTTAAAGCCAATGAAGTATTTTGAAATGTAGTCACTGCTGCACTTCAGGGATACATGGCAGCCAATTACATTGCAGTCAAGTCCTACAAACCGCTGTGTGATAATGGCCTGATCACTTGTCGACGTCGCCTGATTGGAAAATGGCCACGGCACTGGGAAGAAAGCTCTTGTTCTTCTTCAAAACAGTTCCATTAATATCTTTAATGCGCACCTGAGAGGGGAGATGGGACCGCAGTTTAAAGTCTCGTCTGAAAGTCGACATCTCCAATAGGGCAGTATTCCCTGAATACTGCAGCGAGGCGTCAGCCTGCATTACTTGCTTAAGTCTCTCCAACCTCAGTATCCGGAATGGCCTTCTGTGAAAGCTCAGTTCAGCCCCTGCATTTTAGCTGGCCAGATAACAGACCAGGGCAGCTGATGTTTGATCCAGTTTAACGCAAGTGTCTAAAATAAACAATTAAATTATCAAGATTGGGTTGTCACCTTTTGTGAAGTTGAAGTAATGACAAGGGACAGGGGCTGGAATGGTGGTTTGAGGAATGATGTTTGCTGATCAAAATTCATTGGAACGCTTAACTCCAATTTCTCAATGGCAGTGCTCTCACCTCAGAGTCAGAGGTTCGTGGATTCAGGTCGACTCCAGTATTGAGCAAGTGCTACGCTGTTGGAAGATGGAAGGTGGCAAAACATTGATAAATCCTGCAGTAAAGCGGGCAATGATGACAGCAAAAAAACACAATAAGAGAGGGGCAGATGGAGCGAAGAGAAGAAAGACCAAAATAAACGAAATAGTGCTATATTGAATTGGGTGCAAGGAAAAGTGAGATTCATGGGGTTTGCAGACACAAATCTTTAAGTGTGGCAGAAGGAGTCGATAAGTTAGTCGAAAAGCATACAGACTCCCTTGTCTTTTTAAACAGACGCATACAGCACAAGTTCAAGGAAGTGCGGGCAAACAGGTATAAAATATTGATTAGATCCACTGATTAGTTGAATACTAATGAGCCAAAGTCCCACCGCTGTCAACCCTCTCCCGCCGGCATGGATTAAACCTCTTTTTAAACGGCGGGTCAAGGCGGCGCGGGCAGGCTCCGGGGTCGGGGGGGGGCGCAGGGCGATCTGGCCCCGGGGGGTGCCCCCACGGTGGCCTGGCCTGCGATCGGGGCCCACCGATCCGCGGGCGGGCCTGTGCCGTGGGGGTACTCTTTTTCTTCCGCCTTCGCCATGGTCTTCACTATGGCGGAGGCGGAAGAGACCCCCTCCCCTGCGCATGCGCGGGGATGGTGTCAGCAGCCACTGACGCTCCCGCGCATGCGTCGCCCGGCAAAGACCTTTCGGTGCCGGCTGGCGTGGCGCCAAAGGCCTTTCCCGCCAGCCGGCGGAGCGGAAACCACTCCGGCGCGGCCTAGCCCCTCAAGGTGAGGGCTTGGCCCCTAAAGGTGCGGAGACTGCCCGACGCCGGAGTGGTTCCCGCCACTCCATTATGCCGGAACCCCCAGCCCCGCCGGGTAGGGGAGAATCCCGCCCCAGAATAGTACCTGGGCGAGGCACTCCAGTTGCACGGTGAGACGAGGGGAATTGGGGTCGTTCTCCTTAGAACAGAAAAAAGATTAAGGGGAGAGTTAATTCAAAATTTTGAGGGGTTTTGATAGAGTAGATAATGAGGAATTAATTCCCCTCGCAGTAGGGTCAGTAAGTAAAGGTCAGAGATTTCACAAAATTGGCAAATAAAAAGGCAAAGCAAATTTCTTTACGCGGCGAGTTGTAAACATCTGCACTGCACAGCCTGAGTGGTTTGCGTGACATATATTTATGGATATTAGGACATATATGGATACATATTTGAAAGGGGAAAACTTGCAGAGCTGGAAGAGAAGAGCAAGAGTGGGGCCAAAAAGAAAATGCTGGAAAATCTCAGCAGGTCTGCCACATCTGTAGGGAGAGAAAAGAGCTAAGGTTTTGAGTCCAGCTGACCCTTTGTCAAAGCTGGGAGTGGGACCACTTGGATAGTTCTTTCAACGAGCCAGCACAGACACATTGGGACAAATGGCCCCTTCCTGTGCTTTGAGATTTTATGATTGTATGAAGAAGGTGGGTGAGAGAGAGAGAAGGGAAGGAAAATATATTAATGTTGCTTGGCCAACCACAAAAGCCAAATGAAGCTTGGGTTTGTAGCAGTTATTTTGTTTATAAATGGCACTGTACCTTCAGTGTACATCTTGTAACTGGATTTCTCACAGCCAGAGCGCTGTTGGACGACCTGCTATTTGGGGAATGTTTTTCTGTTCCCCAGCTTGGCTGTCAGGTGGCATTTTCCCTTTCCAGTCAGAGCTGTCATTCACAGGCATTGCAGAAACAGCTCCGTGCACAACAGAAAAACACGCCTGGTTCTTCTTTCCAGTCAAGGAATGCAGCTCCTTGAGACACTAATGGTTGTAACATGATTCCGCAAACAGCGTAATAGTTTCACTGTGGGCGGGATGTTGCGGCACTTCTCGCCGGATCTTCCGGCCCCGCCGAAGGTGACCCACGGCAACAGGTTCCCCGGCTGCACAGCTGGCGGGCAATGCAAATGGCCCATTGACTTTGGTGGGACCGGAAGATCCCAGTGGCGGCCACTGGTGAGTTGCCTCTGCCATGAGAAAACCCACCACCCGTGGTGGAGGATCTCGGCCTATGACTGAGTTGGCGAACAAACACCTTGGGGAGGATGAGACGCGCTTTAGCCTGACCAGCGGAGGGGTTAACTGGGTGGATTCAGTCAGACACCCATTAACACCTGGGGCGAGATTCTCCGACCCCCCGCCGGGTCGGAGAATTGCTGGGGACTGGCGTGAATCCCGCCCCCGCTGGTTGCCGAATTCTCCGACACCGGAGATTCGGCGGGGGCGGGAATCGCGCCGCGCCGGTTGGCGGGCCCCCCCCCCCGCGATTCTCCGGCCCGAATGGGCCGAAGTCCCGCTGCTAAAATGCCTGTCCCGCCGGCGTGGATTAAACCACCTCTCTTACCGGCGGGACAAGGCGGCGTGGGTGGGCTCCGGGGTCCTGGGGGGGGGGTGCGGGGCGATCTGGCCCCGGGGGGTGCCCCCACGGTGGCCTGGCCCGCGATCGGGGCCCACCGATCCGCGGGCGGGCCTGTGCTGTGGGGGCACTCTTTCCCTTCCGCCTTCGCCACGGTCTCCACCATGGCGGGGGCGGAAGAGACCCCCTCCACTGTGCATGCGCGGGGATGCCGTGAGCGGCCACTGACGCTCCAGCGCATGCGCCGCCCGGCAATGTAATTTCCGCGCCAGCTGGCGGGACACCAAAGGCCTTTCCCGCCAGCTGGCGGGGCGGAAATCAGTCCGGCGCGGGCCTAGCCCCTCAAGATTAGGACTCGGCCGCTCAAGATGCGGAGGATTCCGCACCTTTGGGGCGCTGTGATGCCGGACTGATTTGCGCCGTTTTTGGCGCCGGTCGGCGGACATCGCGCCGATTACGGAGAATTTCGCCCCAACGTGTTCTTCTCAAAGACCTGGGGCGAAATTCTCCGGAAACGGCGCGATGTCCGCCGACTGGCGCCCAAAACGGCGCCAATCAGGCGGGCATCCGCATCTTTGGGGGCCGAGCCCCAACATTGAGGGGCTAGGCCGACGGCGGAGGAATTTCCGCCCCGCCAGCTGGCGGAAACGGCCTTTGTTGCCCCGGAAATGACATCTCCGGGCGGCGCATGCGCGGGAGCGTCAGCGGCCGCTGACAGTTTCCCATGCAAGCGCAGTGGAGGGAGTCTCTTCCACCTCCGCCATGGTAGAGGCCCGCCCGCAGATCAGTGGGCCCCGATCGCGGGCCAGGCCATCATGGGGGCACCCCCCAGGACCCCGGAGCCCGTCCGCGCCGCCTTGTCCCGCCGGTAAGGTAGCCAGGGAGATAGCGCCTGCTGTGGACCGGTTGTGGCGGTATGTGAATTGCAGAGGATCAAGGCATTCTGGGAATATGGAGTTCATGTGTCTCATGACCAATCTCTCGAAGCACTTCATAATGATAGATGTCAAGGCCACCAGATGGTAGTCGTTGAGGCACATTGCCTGGTTCTTCTTTGGCACCGGTATGATGGTGTCCTTTTTGAAGCAGGTGGGAACTTCAGAAAGGATTCGGGAGAGGTTGAAAATGTCCTCGAACACATCCGCCGGTGGTCCGTGCAGGATCCGATTTCATGACCAGGGACCCCGTCAGGACCGGTCGCTTTCCGAGGGTTCACTTTCAGAAGCTGTGATGGTAGGTATGGATGTGCCTGAGGCTGCTGGGACAGTTGACAGCAGTTTGATAGTTTCCTGCTCGAATCGAGCATAGAGTGCTACTCGGCTTTGCTTTGTTGCACTCACCTCAAACTGTGAACTGTTGGCTGCCTTGTGCACACCATTCTTTAGCAATAGGGTTTGATGCCAACGTGCCTTCCTGCTATCGCGATGCAAATGAAGGCAAATGGCGTTCACGCCACCAACCAGCAGGATGACCAACCTGCCATTAACTCGCTATTGGGAGAATTGCAATGTGATTTTACATCGGTGAGTGATGAACTTTTGGCTCTTGCCAGCTTCTCTGTGCCCACCTGCCACAAAGCATGTCGCGGATGGGTTGGGAGAATTCCACCATGGCGTCTTTCATGATCGCAGAATGGCCCAAAGCACTTTACAGCCAACTAAATACGTTTTTTGATGTTATATTGTAGAAAATAGGCCAGCCAATTTGTGCTAAGCAAGGTCCCACAAACAGCTGTGTAATAACAACTAGATAATCTTTTTTTCGTCTTGCTGGTTGAGGGATAAATATTGGCCTGGACACTGTGCAGATCTTGGGCGAAATTCTCCGGAAACGGCGTGATGTCCGCCGACTGGCGCCCAAAACGGCGCAAATCAGATGGGCATTGCGCCACCCCAAAGGTGCGAAATGCGCATCTTTGGGGGCTGAGCCCCAACATTGAGGGGCTAGGACGGCGCCGGATGAATTTCCGCCCCGCCAGCTGGCGGAAAAGGCCTTTGGTGCCCCGCCAGCTGGCGCGGAAATGACATCTCCGGGCGGCGCATGCGCGGGAGCGTTAGCGGCCGCTGATGGCATTGCCGCGCATGCGCAGTGGAGGGAGTCTCTTCCGCCCCCGCCATGGTGGAGACCGTGGCGGAGGCGGAAAGGAAAGAGTGCCCTCATGGTACAGGCCCGCCCGCGGATCGGTGGGCCCTGATCGCGGGCCAGGCCACCGTGGGGGCACCCCCCGGGGCCAGATCGCTGGCTGTTGAGAGTTGTTTGGGGGTGGTTAAACCCGCTTGGTTTTCCCTAAAAAAACAAGAACAACCTCTTTACAGGTTGTGCTCGTAGCAGCAATCAGGTCTGAGGAAACATGCCCACTGCCAGGAAAAAACACAAATATCTAACGGGGCCTTCCAGCTGTCAAAACCCAGTCCGATCTTCACAGCTGCCACGATTGCCTCGGAGCCTGTGAGCCAAAAATCCCGTCCCACAATACCACTGGGGGAAGGTCGCAACCCATTGTTTAGGAACAGCTGTGTAAGTACATAATTTCAGTTCTTGTATGCTATTGGGGGCTTCCAACAATTTGGTAACTGTTTTACTTAGGTAGATAAGATAAGGGGTTCCTGGAAGTGTGCCGATACTTGCAGGAGTCTCCCAGGAATGCTGTAAATTTGCAGATATGCTAAACAGCAACTGGCGTAGGAGGAGCTGTGTTCTACACCCAGCCAGAGCTCTGCCAGTCTTGGAGTGCCTGGTCCTTCGACATACTGCCCAGAGTAGAAAACGATATGACCTACCAACAGAATCCCTCACTTGTTGAGTAGTAACAAGGACAGGGCTATTTGATTAAAATGAATAAATTAATTGCATTTCATCAACACTGATAGGCATACATAATGCACAATTCGTGTTGATCAAACAGGGTGAGAGGAAAATATTTACAACAGCCATTTATTGACAGATATCCTTTGCAGATGAAGCAAAATTAGCATTGGAAGCATTAGTTGCTTTCTTAGTTTTACCAGGACCAGAGGTTGAAGCTGTTGTATGCTGCTGTCTTTACCAGTACAATAATTCCGTCATTCGAACATTCTTAACAAAGAATAAAATTGCTATGAGCCCTGACTGATCTCAGTATAGGTGATACTTCTTATCCACAGTAATTAAATGACGGTGGATGCAATTTTGCTGTGACAGATTTAACCAGTGACCATTACACATGGGCGGTAGGATCGCTTTGCCATTTGAGGTTGATACAAAGTAATCTGCTGCTCTGAATTTGATCGATTATGTGCCATTACATGTCAGTTATGGATAGCTGGTAGTGCCCTTGCATCGGAGTCAGAAGGTGGTGTGCTCAAGTTGCACTCCAGAAACCTAAGCCCATACTCCAGGTTGGCAGTGCAGTACTGAGGGACGCTGGACTGTTGGAGATGCCATCTTTCGGAAGAAATGTTAAATTGAGGTTCCCTCTCAGGTAGAGGTAAAATAACCCTCAGCATTATTTTGAGGAAGAACAGGGGAGTTTCTCCTGGTGTCCAGGCCAATATTTATCCCTCACGCAACACTGCCAACAGATAATCTGGTCATCATCGCATAGCTGTTTGTGGAATCTTGCTCTGCTAAAAATGGTTGTCTTGTTTCCAAAATATCCAACATTCTAACAGTACTTTATTACCTGCAAAGCAATTTGGGGCACTCTGGGGTCATGAAGGGCACCATATATAAATGCAAAGACTTTTTTCCGATCTTTCTAGTGCCTACCTTTTCAGGAACGTTTTGAGATTCTGGTGTCATCAGTCAATAGTGTCACGCAATTGTTTTTAAAAATAATATTTTATAACAGGTAACAAAGGTGTCAGCTGGTGTCGTCTATAATGAACTATTCTGTAAAATTAATCAGTCTATTGGTAAATACCTTTGCATTTCACCGCCTGGTATTATTGGAGATTCATTAAAAATGTGCTGCTTTTGTGAATCTTCAATTTAATCCAGTTTTCAGTGACTTAATCTGATTACTACTTAGTGGAATCATAATTGGAAAAGACAAGGGTGGCCTGACCCCAATGACCTTCATTCTCTTAGGTCTTCACGCTTCATTTTAAAAGAAATCTTTCGAGAATTGCTAGGGTAGTTATCTGCTCCCTATCCATTAGATGGCTAACCAATTAATCCAACGGGTTGGGGGTTAGAGGATGCTACAACATGGAAAGGTTCTGGTAAATCAATATTTAAACTTCAATCAGCCAAGGGGTGACTTTTCTGTACTTTGACTTATTTTAAAGGCCATCCAGCAGAAATTCATCTTGCTTACTGTCGGTCGGGGAGGAGGAGGGAAGAGAGAGCTGCAGTTTGTTCACAGGGCACGCTGCCTTGGTGAATCTTTACCAAAAGTTTGTAGATATGGCTGCGTGAATGAAACATGACTATAGCCTCTGACTGAGGTCCCTTTCCCTGGGGCAAGGCCAAGATTGGGAATTCGGCAAGTGGGGAAATTGCGCCGAATTGGGGCTGAGCTGTTGCATCCAGAGATCCATTCTAAAAATCAAGCAAGGTGATTTCTTGTTCTGTTGAATGCTTGCACCCATCACAAAAAGCTGGGGAATGGAAGGATTTTCCATTTTGGCACCAAATATCAGTATCAAGATCAGGGGCGGGATTCTCCGACCCCCCCGCCGGGTCAGAGAATCGCCGGGGGGGCGGCGTGAATCCCGCCCCCACCGGCCGCCGAATTCTCCGGCACCGAAAATTCAGCTGGGGCGGGAATCGCGCCGCGCCGGTCGGCGGGCCTCCCCCCCCATGGCGATTCTCCGGCCCGCGATGGTCCGAAGTCCCCCTGCTGTCATGCCAGTCCCGCCGACGTGAATCAAACCACCTACCTTACTGGCTGGACTGGCGGCGCGGGCGGGCTCCGGGGTCCTGGGGGGGGCGCGGGGCGATCTGGCCCCGGGGGTGCCCCCACAGTGGCCTGGCCCGCAATCGGGGCCCACCGAGCCGCGGGCGGGCCTGTGTCGTGGGGGCACTCTTTTCCTTCCGCCTCGACCACAGTCTTCACCATGGCCGATGCGGAGGTGACCCACCCCCCTGCGCATGCGTGGGGATGACGTCAGCAGCCGCCGACGCTCCTGCGCATGCGCGGACTTCGGCTCGGCCTCGGCTGGCGTGACGCCAAGGCCTTTCCCGCCGGCTGGCGGCGCGCCACACACTGCGGCGCGGGGCTAGCCCCTCAAGGTGAGGGCTTGGCCCCTTTCTCCGCACCTTTGGGGTGGCCCGACGCCGGAGTGGTTCACGCCACTCCATCCCGCCGGGACCCCCCGCCCCGCCGAGTAGGGGAGAATCCTGCCGCAGGTCTACATGTTTGCAGTCAGCTGTATGTATGAAATATAAAAGCATCAAAAAAAATTATCAACTATGTTGATCCTTCCGTGAGGAGGCTCTTTATCCATATTAGATCCCTTTTCTTGGTACTACATAGACATTGACACCAGTGAGTAATGAATATTATGTGACAGCATCTAAGGCTGATATTCCAGTGCAGTACTGAGGGAGTGCTGCACTGCTAATGGCACTGTTTTTCAGTTGCGATGTCTTCCCTCTCAGGTGGACACGATCGGCGATACTACTTTAAATGCACAGGGAAGTCCCCCCTAGAATTTTGAACATTACCTGTCCCTCATCCAACACTGCAGAAAAAAACATTGTCTGATTATCATTTAATTGCTGGGTGTTGAACGTTGCTGTGCACAAATTTGTGGCTGTCTTCTATATACCACCACAATGACTACATTTTACTGTTTGGCTTCATCCTAAAGTGATGAAAGGCGGTACATAGATGCAATTCTTCCTTTTGTTTTTGCATTCTGGGATGCCTTGAGTATTAAAATGCAACAATGACACAGTAGCACAGTGGTTAGCACTGCTGCCTCACAGTGCCAGGGATCCAGGTTCAATTCCGGCCATGGTGACTGTGTGGAGTTTACACGTTCTCCATGTGTCTGCGTGGATTTCATCTGAGTGCTCCAGTTTTCTCCCACACCCAAAGATGTAAAGGTTAGGTGGTGTTACAGGGATAGGGTGGGGAGTGCTCTTTCGGAGGTTCGGTGCCGATTCGATGGGCTGAATGGCCACCTTCTATACTGTAAGGATTTTATGGACGGTGTTCTCCTCTTTATTTTTATCTGATAAACTGTGATAGAATCAGGTAATGGTGACAGGAAAGCGGATAGAAAACTATCATGTGACTATACCAGACTCCCTTATGCCAACTGAAGGCATACTGAGACCCTGCTTCGTGTCTACAACCAAGGCACTCTGTAGAATGTCAGCCTATTCCAAGTTGCATTGTGCCAGCGATGCCTTGCACATGGGGATTTGGAGGAGTTGCTGTGTCTTGGATGATAGAAAGAGGAGACTGGATGATATTTCGTTAATCATGCTATTTCACGGCATTTTAAAGCAAAGGAAACATTTCCCCTGACAATGGGTCCAATACATTTTTCGTAACTTTCCAAGGTCATGATATAATGAGAAGGATTATATTGGGGAGAGGTATCTGTTTTGTGTGCATAGGTATGTTAGGTTTTGGGCGTGATTCTCCGGTCCGCCAGCTGCGTTTCCTGCGCGGTTGCCCTGCTAGGCATCGGGATTCTCCGTTCCCACAGCCGGCCAATGGGGTTTCCCATTTTGGGGTCACCCCACGCCGTCGGGAAACCCGTGAGTGTGGGTGTGCTGCCGGCGAATCAGAGGATCCCGCCGATGGAGAATTCCATTGTTTGTGTCTGGCGGGTGTGTTTATTGCGTTCATTGGTGTAAGCTTGTATCTGGTATGTGTTTTTGGTTCTGGGTTTGGTTTGGGATCTGGGTGTGTGGGTGCTCAACTGAGGTTGTGTGCCTGTGCGCTGTGGTGTTGGGTGTTCTAACACACAGAAGAGCCAACACAGTTGCATATGGTACAACGCTTGTTTATTTAAACTCACTATTTACAACTTGGTCTTTGCACTCTGCACGTGGGGGGCTCCCTGCTTGTGGTGTTTCAACAGCTCTTTCATGCTTCCTTCTCCCCAGACCTACTGACCTCCAGGTGTCGTGCTCGTGCTTTTTATGTGGTTGGTGTTCTTGTCTGTGATTGGTTGTGGTGTTGTGTACTCTGATTTGCCTGTTAGTGTGTCCATCATGATGTGTGTGTTTGAATATCATGACATCCCCCCTTTTTACAAAGATATGTGCCTACGTGGTAATAAATATGATCGTGACGTGAGTGCATCTAAGAGTGTGTGTGTGTCGTGTGCAGCATGTGTCTATGACGGAACTATGTACATGGGGCGATGTCGAGTGCGTCACATGAATCCAGTTGTACCATAACATAACAGAAATGCGAACGAGAGAAGAAGAAAAAAAATTTTGAACAGTTGTCCAGTCAGACGACATCTGGAACGATAAACAACAACAGGTTATCATGTAAAATTGTCCAACTTATTAAACATATGAACTGTATTATAAGTCCATTCTAATGGGTTTGCGCCGAATTCGGGTTGACCGCCTTAAGGGTGGATCAAGAACCACCGGCTGCTGTGCAGGCATGGCCATGGGTGGCGATGGAAAGGGCGTGATGTGCGGCAGCTCCACAAAGTCATCCTCGGAAGCCTGTTGAGGATCTGGCGTGTTGTGTGGCTGTGAACGTGGAAGTCGGCGAAGGGCGCGCCGATTGCGGCGACGCACGGAACCATCCGGCATGCGAACCAGGAACGAGCGGGGAGCCACTTGTCGGAGGACTTCGGCCGGTGCTGACCAGCCACCATACGGTTGATGGACGCGTACTTTGTCTCCGGAGGACAGGGGGGGCAGGTCCGTCGCTCGTGTGTCGTACCGACCTTTCTGGCGATCACGCTGCAGTTGCATGTCCCGAAGAACCGCCTCATGGTCTGTTGTCGGTGCCAGGACGGAAGGTACCGTCGTCCTGAGGGAGCGACCCATTAGTAGCTGCGCTGGCGAGAGGCCCGTGGATAACGGGGCCGATCGATAGGCCAGCAAGGCAAGGTTAAAGTCCGATCCGGCATCAGCCGCCTTGCACAGGAGCCGCTTTGCGATGTGGACACCCTTTTCAGCCTTCCCGTTCGATTGTGGATGCAGAGGGCTGGATGTCACATGAGTGAAACCATATGCTGCGGCAAAGGACGACCATTCACGGCTGGCAAAACAAGGTCCATTGTCTGACATGACAGTCCTTGGAATGCCATGGCGAGCAAACGTTTCCTTGCAGGCCCCAATGACTGCGGACGACGTCAGATCATGGAGAGGCATGACTTCCGGGTAGTTTGAGAAGTAGTCTATAATAACAATGTAATCTCTGCCGAGCGCGTGAAATAGGTCAACACCCACCTTCGCCCAGGGGGACGTCACCATCTCGTGTGGTAGAAGTGTTTCCGGAGGTTGCGCCGGCTGAAACCTCTGACAGGTTGTGCAGTTGAGCACCATGTTGGCTATGTCTTCATTAATACCCGGCCAATATACCGCCGCCCGGGCCCTTCGTCTGCATTTTTCGACACCCAAGTGGCCTTCGTGTAGTTGACGAAGAATCATCTGGCGCACACTGTGTGGAATGACGATCCTATGCGATTTCATAAGGACTCCGTCTATATTGGTGAGATCATCTCGCACATTATAAAACTGGGGGCACTGCCCTTTTAGCCACCCTTCCGTCATGTGGCGCATCACTCGCTGCAGCAGAGGGTCAGTCGCCGTCTCTGCGCGTATGTGGGCCAGACAAGGATCATCAGCTGGCATATTTGCTGCTGTCAGAGTCACGTGTGCCTCAATTTGACGCACGAACCCCTCCGCATCTGGTGGTGTGCTCACTGCTCGGGAAAGAGTGTCCGCCACTATGAGTTCCTTCCCCGGAGTGTAGATCAGTTCAAAATCGTACCTCCTGAGTTTGAGTAAGATGCGCTGGAGGCGAGGAGTCATGTCGTTCAGGTCTTTGTTAATGATGTTGACCAGGGGGCGGTGGTCAGTTTCGACCGTGAATCGTGGCAGGCCATACACATAGTCGTGGAACTTGTCCAGTCCAGTTAACAAGCCCAGGCATTCTTTTTCGATTTGCGCGTAGCGCTGTTCGGTAGGGGTCATGGCTCGTGAGGCATACGCAACCGGGGCCCATGATGACGTGCTGTCTTTTTGCAGGAGTACCGCTCCAATACCAGATTGGCTGGCGTCTGTTGAGATCTTTGTAGGGCGAGTCGCGTCAAAGAAGGCCAGCACTGGTGCCGTGACCAGTTTGTGCTTGAGCTCCTCCCATTCCTGCTGATGCGACTGGTGCCAGTTGAATTCCGTCGATTTTTTTTACGAGATGGCGCATGTTTGTTGTATGAGAAGCCAGGTTGGGAATGAACTTCCCAAGGAAGTTGACCATGCCCAGGAATCTTAAGACAGCCTTCTTGTCAGCCGGTCGTGGCATGGCTGTGATGGCGCTAACCTTGTCTGCATCGGGACGGACCCCGGACCTTGAGATGTGGTCCCCGAGGAATTTCAGCTCCGTCTGGCCGAAAGCACACTTCGCACGGTTGAGACGCAGGCCATTTTGCCGTATGCGGGTGAAGACACGTCGAAGACGATGCATGTGTTCCTGCGGAGTGGTGGACCAAATGATGATATCGTCCACATATACACGTACCCCTTCGATGCCTTCCATCATCTGCTCCATAATGCGGTGGAATACTTCAGATGCCGAAATGATGCCGAATGGCATCCGGTTGTAGCAGAATCTGCCAAAAGGGGTGTTGAATGTGCATAGTCTTCGGCTGGCCGGGTCCAGTTGGATCTGCCAGAATCCTTTGGACGCATCCAATTTAGTGAATATGTTGGCTCGCGCCATCTCGCTGGTGAGGTCTTCTCGTTTCGGGATGGGATAGTGTTCCCGCATGATGTTGTTGTTCAGATCTTTTGGATCTATACATATACGGAGCTCGCCAGAGGGCTTCTTTACACAGACCATGGAGCTGACCCATGGCGTGGGCTCCGTGACCTTGGATAGGACCCCTTGGTCCTGAAGAATCTGCAGTTGTGCCTTGAGGCGGTCTTTGAGAGGCGCAGGAACCCTGCGAGGTGCGTGAACGACAGGGATGGCGTCCGGTCTGAGTCGAATCTTGTACGTGTGTGGCAATGTCCCCATGCCTTCAAAAACCTCCTGGTTGTGAGCGAGGAGGGAATGGAGATTCGCGTGGAACTCAGCATCCGGGAAGTCGGATATCTCATCTGGAGAGAGAGACATGATGCGCTGTACCAGGTGAAGGACCTTACACGCTTGTGCGCCCAGTAACGAGTCCTTTGATGAGCCCACAACTTCGAAGGGGAGTGTGGCCGTGTACCTCTTGTGAGTCACCTGTAGCTGGCAAGATCCTACGGACGGGATAACGTTCCCGTTATAGTCAACCATCTTAAGCCGGGATGGTGTGATGAGTGGTTTGACCTTCATGGCCTGGACTGCAGAGTAAGCAATCAGGTTGGCGGATGCGCCGGTGTCCAGACGGAAGGCGACGCGCGATCGGTTGACCGTCAGGGTGGCACACCACTCATCGTCTGGATTGATGGCATTGACCTTGTTGACATCAATGACGGCAACTCTGAAGTCATCCTGGTCATCTGCATCACTTAACTGGAAGTCTTGATGCGTGGGCTGGACGGTCCTGACTCGTGTGCGAGGTTGTCGAGGATGCGCCGGATCCATGGGTTGAGCCGCACGACAGCGGGCTGCGTAGTGGCCTATCATGGCACATCTGTTGCACTGTTGGTATTTTGCAGGACATTGCCCTTTTAAGTGTAGACCTCCACACTTGCTGCACGTCATGACGTCACGGCGTTCGTTGCGCCACTGCGCATGCGCAGTGCGATCTTGCGGTGGGCGCGCCTGCGCAGTGCGTCCCTCGTTGTGGCCGTTATTCTTGGCGCGCACCTGCGCGGGAGACCGCGAAAAGCGCGGGAAGCGGCCGCTGTCGTCCGGGCCGTGGGGCGGGAAGAAATCGACGGCCTGGATGCGTTCAACGTCGTGGGCGGCCTGGCTTGCCGATTCGACGGCTGGGGACCCCCTCCGTGCCAACTCGGACGCCTGAAATCGGGCAAAACGGCAGGTAGCATTTTCATGGAGGACACAGGCTTCCACAGCAGACGCTAAGGTGAGGCTCTTTATTTTAAGAAGCTGCTGGCGTAGGCCACTGGAGGCAACGCCAAAAACAATCTGGTCCCTGATCATGGACTCTGTGGTGGTGCCGTAACCGCAGGACTGCGCCAGAATCCGGAGGTGCGTCAAAAAGGGTTGAAAAAGCTCCTCCTTACCTTGCAGGCGTTGCTGAAAGATGTATCTTTCGAAAGTTTCGTTTACTTCAGTTTGAAAGTGCTGGTCCAGTTTGAGGATGACCGTGTCATATTTGGCCTGGTTTTCGCCTTCCTCGAACACCAGTGAATTAAAGACATCATTTGGGTGGGGGCCTGCGTAGAAGAGGAGCATTGCAATCTTCGAATCATCCGAGACATTCTGTTTTTCGGTGGCACGGATGTACAGGTCAAATCGCTGCCTGTAGAGCTTCCAGTTGGTGCCTAGGTTCCCCGTGACTTGCATCGGCTGCGGTTTGCCGGTGTGGTCCATGTCCAGAATGGCAGGTTGGTAGGCAGGTATCGATCCACTCCTGTACCATGTGGTGTTGGGTGTTCTAACACACAGAAGAGCCAACACAGTTGCATATGGTACAACGCTTGTTTATTTAAACTCACTATTTACAACTTGGTCTTTGCACTCTGCACGTGGGGGGCTCCCTGCTTGTGGTGTTTCAACAGCTCTTTCATGCTTCCTTCTCCCCAGACCTACTGACCTCCAGGTGTCGTGCTCGTGCTTTTTATGTGGTTGGTGTTCTTGTCTGTGATTGGTTGTGGTGTTGTGTACTCTGATTTGCCTGTTAGTGTGTCCATCATGATGTGTGTGTTTGAATATCATGACATGCGCTAGGTGGGGTGGGTGTGTAATTCTTTTCATTGTCTTTCAGCCTTTACGGCAGATCACAGAATAATTCAGACACTGTGTTCTCCACTTGTGATCAGTTTGAGGCATCATGCCGAGAAGTCAATTGCATTTCGCTGTCATTCCAAGTGTGAAGAGCTAAACTATTATGGAAATTATTAACACATCCTTATCGTTGCAAGGGACATGCTGCACAGAAGCAGGGGCTGACTCCTATTCCTTGAATAATCTGTACGTTGTTTTTAAATTACACAAACATTTCCACACAAATTAATTACAGATGACATGGTGGTAATTCACTCTCAACGTGCTCCTTTGTACGTGCTAACATACATTAATAATTAGCACTGCCCATTCAAGCCCTTGTCTATTCGGTGACAAGAAAACACGAGCTAAATGTTACTGCTTCGGCTCCTGTAATGACTCAACTGAGGCAGGCTATCATTATTGCAGCTTGCAAATGGACATGTTCCTCTCCATCTCACTGAACATTATCGGCCAGAGTGGACAGTAAACCACCTGACCTTCCGTCCAAACCCCGCGACCTTCCAAAGAGCAAGGTACTGAACGTAATATAAAAGTTGACATGTCGCCTGGCTAACTTTGTAAATAATGAAAACAAACGGAGTTATTTGCCTAAAGATAAATGCAGTGTTGCATCAATTGAATTAGGAGAAATTGCAATGAGCAAATATGGCTCTAATAATCTAATTGTCCATTTGATTTCTTTTCCCCCCTCACAGCGATTATCCTTTATTTGCCCTCAGTTTAATTTGATGATTACACACGTCCAATTCAAGCCGGGAACTCATTACACATCCTTAGTATTGTATGCTTGGCCATTATACATTCATTTGCGAAAATATAAAATAGGATTACGACTCCTTTTAAATTACATTTTGCTTTGCTTTCCAGACCTATTGAGCAGGTTTCTTTATTGTTTCATTGGACCTGGGTGGCACTAGCAAGACTAGCATTTATTGACCTTGAACTGACTGCTTGTTAGGCCATTTCCGAGAGCAGTTAGGAGTCAACCACCTTGCTGTGGGTCTGGAGTCACATGTAGGCCAGACCAGGGAAGGAAGGCAGATTTCCTTCCCTGAAGTACATTAGTGAACCAGGTGGGTTTTTACATCAGTCGACAATGATTTCATGGGCATTATTAGACTTATTATTAGACTTCTAATTCCAGATATTCTTTTATAGAGGTCCAGATTGCATTCCTAGGGCGGGATTTTCTGGCACCCCTGAGGTGTGTTTTCCGCTGGGCGGAGGTGGATCGCCATTGGCCCCTGGCGGGATCTTCCGGTCCTGCCGGTGGGATCTTCCAATCCTGCCAATGACTACGGCATTTTGCATAGCTTTCCCACCCTACTGCTGGGGAACTCACCATGGGGGGGGGGGGGGGGGGGGGTCACCTTCAGCGGGACAAAAGATCCCGCCGGTAGGAAGGGCCAAGAAATGCCGGTCCTAGTATGTGCTGAGCTAACTGATCTCAGCTGAGGAACAATTTCCCTCAGAGCCAATGAATAAGGCCGGGAAATAGTGGTAAGAATTCCTGCACCCAATGGCTTTTCCTGTTGGGGGAGGGTGAGACAGTGTGCACACATGCATGCATCTTTGGAGGTGCAACCATCCATGTGCATGCATGCATATGTGCACACGTGAATATGTACGTGCACTTGCTGTGTGCACATTTGTGCATGTTTGTGCGTGCATGCATCTATGTGTGCCAGAGCATACATACAGAAAGGATGCTGGTGTGGATGATAAAAGAGTTGCTCTTTGTTGTGAAGGGCCCCGCAGTTAGTTAGCCTGCGGCTAGCTATTGTCAAGGTACACAAGTGACGATTGGTGGGATGCTGGGGATCAACCAATACTTGTAACACCAACCTGTCCAATGTTGGGTTTATAAATCAAATCTAACTACTGCCGAGTTTTCAATTTAAACCAAAATCTCTGCTCTTTGGATCTGGACCCTCCTTACAATAATGCCCTACAAAATGCACACTAATCTAGAAATTACAGCGACAAACATTAGCCAACCAACACAGTGCATTGCTGAGTAGAATGGATCTCTTTCTGCCATTTTAGCAGTGGGTTAGAATGGGTTGAAACATTCACCCATTAATATGGTTGCAGTAATCTGTGCTCTAAGGAATCACTTTGGAGTTACTCTAGAGAAATGGTCATCACACTTGTAGTATCTTGAAAGACTGGCGACCACCAAGTAGATTAATGAATAAATGGTTTACTGAGGCAAATAACTATTTCCAGGCAGCAAGATAAAGGTGAGCATACTCCATGACACCAAACTCCTAAGTAACAGTAAACCCCTCGCACAGCCTCAGGAATTGCACGCTCTGGCCCAATTGGCCCTGCAGTTCACATGACCCTCCGAGAACTCGCCCCCTTAATGGGTCACACGACCGAATCCCTCCCTTTAAGTCCCTGATTAACACATCACAACATCAATGGAACTACTTACAATACTAGACAACAAATGGATCTCAGCACAGTCTCTTATAAGGTAAGTCTCATAGACTCATAGAATTTACAGTACAGAAGGCGGCCATTTGGTCCACTGAATCGGCACTGGCCCTTGGAAAGAGCACCCCACCAAATCCCACACCTCCACACTATCCCCGTAACCCAGTAACCCCACCTAACCTTTTTTTGGACACTAAGGGCAATTTAGCATGGTCAATCCACAGCAGACATGGGGAGAACATGCAGACTCCACACAGATAGTGACCCAAGCCGGGAATCGAACCTGGGATCTTGGAGCTATGAGGCAACAATGCTAACCACTGTGTTACTGTACCATCAATCCAAGGACTTCCTTTTAGAAGTTTCTTAATTTAATAAGTGTCTGATCCCGCAGTAGAGGAAACTTTGGTTTGAACTTCAATGGGTTGACTGTTGACTTGCAAAGATGCATCCCTGCAGATAATTTCACCAGTTCCCTCTGGACCATTACTGGGCACTTCCTCAGGGTAATTTGCTGCGGCATTACTTTAATCTGTAGCACTGTCAGTGACAGGCACACAAGGGCAGGCTGCTCCACAGGTTCGGTGTGCGATTCTCTCCTTAAATACTCCAGGTGTTTCTTCACCCTTTGCCCTTGGACATCGTTATCATATGTCACTGGGCCTGTTCTGGCCACGACCATTCCAGGGATCCAATCTGGACCAGCACCAAAATTATTTTCATATTACAATTCATCCACCTCAAATGTTTCTCAGGTTTTCTCGAATCGTGATGTTCCTTCTGTGCCTTCTGTTTTATCTCGACCCTTACTGCCAAATTCAGAAATATCAGATCCAACTGTGTTCCAATGCGTCAGCCCATTAGCAACTCGGCGGGTGTAACACACATGGTGACATGAGGGGGGCGATTCTCCGAGCCCCGCGCATGGCCGGAGAATCGCCGCAACCGTGCCACGATGCCCCGAAGCCGGCGTGTGATTCTCCGAGGTGCGGAAAATCGGCGCCATTTGCATTGGCGCGGCGCCGGCTGCGGGCC
Source organism: Scyliorhinus torazame (assembly GCF_047496885.1). NCBI lineage: Eukaryota > Metazoa > Chordata > Chondrichthyes > Carcharhiniformes > Scyliorhinidae > Scyliorhinus > Scyliorhinus torazame. The sequence continues at coordinate 285,414,912 of NC_092712.1, read as the reverse complement.
GCTGGAATCGGCGGGGCCGCCGATTCTCGTGCCCGGATGGGCCGGGTGGCCGCCCCGATACGACAGAGTCCCGCCGGCTCTGTTCACCCCTGGTCGCTGCCGGCGGGAACTCTGCGGGAACACTCGGGGGGGGGGGGCGGCCTGTGGGGGCGGAGGGGGGCCTCCGATGGGGTCTGGCCCGTGATCGTGGCCCACCGATCGGCGGGCCGGCCTCTCCACCCCCGGGCCTACTTTCCGGCGCGGCCGGCCCCTGAACACCGACCCCATATTGGGTCAGGGCCGGCACGCGTAAAGAAGTTGCCCGTGCATGCGCAGGACTGAGCTGGCCCAACTGCTCATGCGCGGGTTGGCGCGGCACCCATTTGGCACCGCATAAGGAGGCTAGAGCGCAGAATAGGACGTGCCCAGGCCCTGTTCGCGCCGTTGTGAAACGCGACGGCGTTCACGACGGCGTGAACACTTGGCCTCCATATCGGAGAATCGCCCCCGATGTATTGTTCTATAGGTGAGCAGGAAACGGGCCTGTCTGGTTTGCAGAGAGTTTGATGACTGTTTCTGCATGGGGCCTTTGAATGTTTGGATGGCTCTCTCAGCAAACCCATTTGAAGCAGGGTGGTGGGGAGAGGTTGAATATGTTGAACGTTGGTTCTCATGAAATGTTGGAATTGTTCACCAGTCGTGGAGCTCATTTCGTACATGTCCAACCACATGGAGTGAGTATCTATGATGAGCAAGAACATGGAGCCCATGAATAGGCCTGCAAAATCGACGTGTAGTCGCACACATGGTCGACCTGATCACTTGCAAAGGCGTATTAGGCAATTTCTATTGCATCTGACACTGGTCACATTGTTTGACCAGATTCTCTATATCGATATCCATCCCGGCCACCACACATAAATGTGTGTGGACATTTTCATCTTTGTCATCCCAGGATGGGAACAGTGTAGCTCCAGTGGGAATGGGAATGACCACCCTTTCTCCCCAATAATACACTGTCTTCACAAACTTAACTCGTCTTTTCCTATCTGATAGGGTCATAACTGCTCAGACCTGTTACCATGATGCCAGCCGTGGAGGACCGGGGCGCGATTCTCCAGCCGCCGACGCCGAAATTGCGTTTGGCAATCGGCCGGGGAATCCCCGTTTCTGAAATCTGTGGTGGTGCCGTTTTCGCGATGCTCCGCCCCCTCCAAAGTTCTCCTAGTGTACGTCGCACGCCGTATTGATGCCGTATCGACGGGTGGTCCGGGGGTGGTCCGGGGCTTGCGAGCCGGCCAATGGGAGGCACTATTTTGCAGGTCGGGTCTGCGCGTGGCCGGCGCTAAGTGGAACCGTGGCATCTGCAGACCGCCGGCGTGCGCATGCGTAGCCACGGACCCTGCTCTACGCTGCCTTCCTGCTCGACCCCAGGAAAACGGAGGATCGGTGGCCGTTTTGCGCCAAACTTTCAGTTGTAAAAGGCCACCATTCCCACGCTGACGTCAGGACATAGCCTGAGAATCGGAGAATCCAGCCCCATTTGTTTGATTCAAGATAATATGAGATCTTTTTGGCTCCAAAACTTGACAGTGGCAATGTATCGAGAAACTGTAAAGCAAGAAAGATTACTTGTGGAACTGGTGGAGGTGGTCTACCTTTGAGTAGGGGAAAGCAGCTTAAAGCGTCCGCATTTAAAATATATGTGCCTGGCCTCTGTTGAAACATATACTTGTAGACTGGCAACAATAGAGCCCAGCGTTGGACCCTAGCTGAAGCTTTGGGGGGTATGCCCTTATCCTCCCTAAATAATCCCAACAGGGATTTGTGGTCGGTAACTACTGTGAAATATTGTTCATGATGTATTGAAGGAACTTTTTCACTCCAAAGTTTACGGCTACTCCCTCTTTTTTGATTTGCGAGGAAGCATGTTCAGCATCGGTCAGAGTTCTCGAGGCATAGACGATAGATCTTTTGCTCCATCTTCCATCTTGTGCACTAAAACTGCTCCGACTCCTTAAGGTGACGCGTCACAGGTAAGAATGATCTCTTTTGAGGGGTCAAAATGAACCAAGAGACTGGGTGACTGCAAAGCTAGTTTGACCTGTTCACAGGCTTCTTTCTGATGCTCTCTCCAATCCCACCGTTGGTGCTTCTTGAGTAAAAGTAAAGTCACCATAGTCTCAGATGACCATAGGCTGCTTTCCCCTTTGAGGGGGAGAGCTGACTGGTGGTGATTTAACCTGAGGATCACCACACCTCAGGCGAGGGACAAGGTTGGGAGGGCGGGGCCTTCAGGAATAACCTCAACCGGTACAGGGATTGAACCCGCACTGTTGGCCTCGCTCATGTAAGGCATAGGACATGAGACGGGCTCTGTAAAACTTGGGCATGGCCTCAGGATCCATGTAAATGTTTATTTTTAGGTTCTGTATCTTGCTTAACTTGTCTTGGAATCTCTCTTGGTATTTTTTGAGACATCATGAAAATCTCCTTTGTTAATTTTGAAAATTTCTAGCCAATTTAATCTGATTTGGCAAAGCCAACCTCGACCCATCAGACTTTGTCTTTGGACCCTGCCGCCCTCCAGTACTATTAGAGGCAATTGAGCAGACTGGTGCTGGCTCCTCACGGGTATTGTCATTGTTCCCAGGTGTCATAACCCCCACAAGGACTACAGGGAAACCACTGTCCATCTCCCCATGCGACTCGTGGAGTACAAGCTTCCCAGGTGGGGGGCAAAGGTCACCCAGCTGGAGCTCGTTAAAGACTATACATAAAAGCCGGCCCAAACAGGGCCCGCAGTTGTTGGTGTCCCAACAAGGACTGGATTGGGAGAGAGTTATTGCCGTGGGTAAAGTATTATCCTTGGTTCAATAAATCTTTGTTCCACCACCGCTGGCTTCCTCAAGTTACTAAACCAGGAACCTTAAAGCTTCCCCAGTAACGTGGCTAGCCTAGCTGTCATGCTTATTAACTTCAGAGGATGGACCCTCACCTTGTAAATAACGATACGTTTGTTCTCCTCCAACTTTAGCGGAGTCACCCGTGTCCACCTCCATTCTATGTTGCTGACCATTTATCATTAACAGAATTATAATTGGAGCCATCTTGCCCACTTTAATATTGTTTTAACGGGATACTTCAGATCCATTTTCAGGGTTATTCTCAACACTGTACTGGAGTCGGAGTTTTTGTTGACCCCCGGTAGGCTCTGCCTAGTCTTGCACTTCCTCCTAATGTGTCCCCTCCTATTGCAGGCCTAACATGTAGCTTAGCTTCTCATGGGGGTGATCTCCCCCACACCATACCCCCTTGTCTGTGCAATAAATTCCCTATATTTCTGCACTCTCTTTTGCTCCAAGCCCCTTTGCTCATTTCTTTCTGCACCTTCATCCCTGGCACCACGACTGCCAGCAACTTTCCACCAAACTTGTGGGACATCGCCTGCTTGCACGCTCTACAGTTCCATTGCATCCCTTATCGGCACATTCCATAGCCTGGGTGACCTTTAAAGCCTTCTTTAAGATAATCTCTGTCTCTGCTTTGTATGGTGATGTCATTACCACCACAGACTAACCTGTCTCTCAACAAGGCGTTGAGTGCTGTCCCGAACTTGCAGTGCTCAGCCGTTTGTTTTAGGCGTTCCACGAATGCCGCTATAGTCTCCCCTGGGACTCTTGTCATCAAATTAAATTTGTATCGTTGCATTATCACCAAAGGTTTGAGGTGATATTGTCCTTTAACTAATTCCTCAAATGTTTTGGAGTTGGGGGCATCTGGAGAAGTCAGACTCCTAATCAGGTTAGAGGTCAGGATTCCGCAGGCTGTTAATGGGATTATCCGCTGCTTCTTCCCCCCACAAATTCACTGGCCTTAAAGAACCAGTGCGGGCATTCGAGGTCTGCTGTCCTGATATCTGTAGCTGTAGGAAGGCCCTCCAATGGAGCCTCATCGCCAAATTTAGTATCTTGAAAGACTGGTGACCACCAAGCAGATTAATGAATAATCGCTTTATTAAGGCAAATAACTATTTACAGAGGATAAGATAAATCAGGAGAGCAGGTCTCGTGTGGCAGCCTTTCCTTTGAAACCAACTTGTTCAGCTGTCTGAGTGTCAAAATGCCCTCCTTTGGCAAATCTGAGCCATTCCATCCTAACACGGAGCAGTGGGTTCTATACACGGAATGCCCGCACTAGTTCTGTAAGGCCAGTGAATTTGTGGAGGGAAGAAGCAGCGGATAATCATATTAACAGCCTGTGGAGCCCTTAACTATAACCTGATTAGGAGTCTGCACATCTCCAAACTAACAGTAAAACCCACGCTCAGTCCCAGGATTTGTGCACCCCGGCCCCATTGGGCCTACGGGTCACATGACCCTCCAAGAACCCGCCTCCTTAAGAGGGAACGCTACCACAGCACTCAATAATATTATTTTCATGGATGATGGAGAGAAGTTTAAGATTAATAAGAGACTGCATTCTCCAATCCCGACATGAAATAACTAAACACTAGAGTTCAGTTGAAAGAGATTGACATTTGTCCGAACATTGGGTTTAATAATAAAGTATGAATTAGCAGCAGATGTTGGCCATTTGGCCCTTTGAGCCTGCTCCGCCATTCAATAGGATTGTGGCTGATCTGATGTGGCCTCAACCCGGCATTCCAACTAGTAACCATAGCCTTTGACTTCCTTTTTGTCACAAATCTACCTCCTCTGCCTCCACCGTTCTCTGGAGAAGAGAGTTCTAAAGATTCACAACCCTGTGAGAGAAAAATATTCTTCTCATCTCCGTCTTAAACGGGAGACCCCTTATTTTTAAACTGTGTTCCCTTGTTCTAGTCTCTCCCAAACCAGGAAACATCCTTTCACCATCCACCCTTTCAAGATCCCTCAGGAACCTATGTTTCAATACGATCACCTTTCAATCTTTTCAACATCAATGGACGCAGGACCAGCCTTTCTCATCTTTCCTTGTAAGATAGCCCCCCACCCCACCAATCCCAGTTATCCGTCAAGTGAACCTTCTCTGAACTGCTTCTAATATATTTGCAACCTTTCTTAAATAAGGAGACGAAAAGTGCACAGAATATTCCAGGTGTTGCATTACCAATGACTTGTCCAACATCCCTTTCATATTCCACTCCCGTTGCAAGGAACGACAACATTCATTTGTTTTCCTATCCATATGCTGTACCTGCATACCAACTTTTCGTGATTCACGTACCAGGACACCCAGATTCCACTGTACCTCAGAGTTCGGCAATCTCTCGCCAGTTAAATAGTATTTTTCTTTTCTATTCTTCCTGCCAAAGTGGACAAGTTCACATTTCCCCACATTATACACCAACTGCCAAATCTTTGCTCACTTATTTCACCTATCTGTGGCCCTTCCCAGCAGGATTTTCCATGGAGGTGGTCCGCCATTGGCGGGATCTTCTGGTCCCGCCGTTGTCAATGGGATTTCCAGTTGAAAGCACGACGCAGGGATGCGTTGTCAGGAGCTGGTTTAGCACAGTGGGCCAAACAGCGGACTTGTAATGCAGAACAATGCCAGCAGCGCGGGTTCAATTCCCACACCGGCCTCCCCGAATAGGCGCAGGAATGTGGCGACTAGGGGCTTTTCACAGCAACTTCATTGAAGCCTACTTGTGACAATAAGCGATTATTATTATTGTCGGCGGGACTGGAAAATCCCACTCGCGTGAAAGGCAGGAAAATTGCGGCTCATGTGTCCTCTTCAAAACTTACTGTCCTACACATCATTATGTCATCAGAAAATGTAGCAACCATACCTTTGGTCACAGAGCGCATCAGTGTCTTGGATAGCAACCAAGGCCTCCTCTGTGAATTGAACCCAGGACTTTTCGCACACCAACTCAATAAAATTCCAAAGCAAGAATCATACCACTAGACCAGCAAGCTGGCTGACAATGAGCTCATCCACAGAATTAACCAGGCGTCTAATTTTCCTTCCTGGGCTGTGAAGCATTAAAAAAAAACTCTGAAGTAGAAGCTAATTATGGAGAAATATTACAGTCAGCTGAGGCACTTCATTATCCATTGCAGAAACTTCCAGCCCTCCAGTAATATTAATTAAAATACAAAAATCCCAGCTCCTCAGCAGAATATAATGAAGACTGTCAAAGGTGCCTTCACAGAAAATTATGACGCTGCCTGTCTCTCCTTCTCCACGCCCCTTCCGACACACACACACACACACACACACACACAGAAAGAACAAAGCAGCCATTAAAATGTTATGAAAGCAGGAATGCTCAAAATGCAGCACTACAAATACTTGGCTCGTAAGTTTTCTGTCATCTGAGCATAAAACCGACTTGGATTTACAACTGAAGCCACACTTATAAAAATTGTCAGACCTGCTTTAACTCATACTGCTACTACCATCATTCGATAAATATTGATTTTTTTTTTTCTCTTTCGCAATTACATGACCTAAAGTCAATGGAGTTCTCGACGGGTACCAATCTCTTATTTTCAAACCATCTTTTTCCCCGACTTCTGGGTGAATTGAAAACATTTTTGGTTGATTTTGAATTTCATTCTCTATCAAGGTTAAAAACAAGGGACAAATGATGATTGCAAATCATGTTGGACTAGGGGAACTGGGCGAAAGGAATGGTATTCAAACCCGACGTGGTGCATGCTTCCCCTGATCCACTCGAATGAAACACACATCTTTCAACTGGATGATGTGAGTCAATTCTCAGCTCACAGTCTGACAACAATTAAGGATTTTTACTTCACTGAGGAGAAAATCAAGGCTTTGGGTCAACCTTTCAGGGAGAATTTGTAGCCTCTACTGATGCCATCCTGTGTGCCAGTTTCCCGGCTCCATCCAGCCTTTGGGCCATTTTTGTTTTGGAGGATGGATGGGAATAGGGAGTAGCCAAAATAACTCGTTGACGTCCATTTTAAGGCTATTGAAGGGGGCTGACTGAGACCTGACAGTTGGCCTCAGGATCTTCCAGGTGACGGGCAAAAATGCGGCTGCCTGAGACAGACTCCCAGCATCAGACCTGAAGGCCAACTTTCCGGGAAGGTTTAAATACCTGCCTGGGCACCTGGGTGCAGCAGCTACAGGTCACCCAATGGGATAGTCCCCCCCCCCTTCCCATCAGTGGTGGCTTGGCTGCAAAGGCCCATTTAATTTTCAATTTTTAAAATGGAGGGAAGGCGTGTCTATTTTGGACAGCCTCTCTTTCATTTAGATGGAAGGCTTCCCATTGGGCCTCAGGCTTTGAGAGATCGTCCGCCCGATGTCCTTAATTGGCCAATTAAGTGACAAAGTTAATTGATGAGGGAAGGGCTGTAGATGTCATATACATGGACTTCAGTAAGGCGTTTGATAAAGTTTCCCATGGCAGGTTGATGGAAAAAGTGAAGTTGCATTGGGTTCAGGGTGTACTAGCTAGATGGATAAAGAACTAGCTGGGCAACAGGAGACAGAGAGTAGTGGTGGAAGGGAGTGTCTCAAAATGGAGAAAGGTGACTAGTGGTATTCCGCAGGAATACGTGCTCGGACCACTGTTGTTTGTGATATACATAAATGATCTGGACGCAGGTATAGGTGGTCTGATTAGCAAGTTTGCAGATGATACTAAGATTGGTGGAGTTGCAGATAGCGAGGGGGACTGTCAGAGAATACAGCAAAATATAGATAGATTGGAGAGTTGGGCAGAGAAATGGCAGATGGAGTTCAATCCAGGCAAATGCGAGGTGATGCATTTTGGAAGATCCAATTCAAGAGCAGACTATACGGTCAATGGAAGAGTCCTGGGGAAAATTGATGTACAGAGAGATCTGGGAGTTCAGGTCCATTGTACCCTGAAGGTGGCAACGCAGGTCGATAGAGTGGTCAAGAAGGTATACAGCATGCTTGCCTTCATCGGACCGGGTATTGAGAACAAGAGTCAGCAGGTCATGTTACAGTTGTATAGGACTTTGGTTCGGCCACATTTGGAATACTGCGTGCAGTTCTGGTCGCCACATTACCAGAAGGATGTGGATGCTTTAGAGAGGGTGCAGAGGAGGTTCACCAGGATGTTGCCTGGTATGGAGGGTGCTAGCTATGAAGAAAGGTTGAGTAGATTAGGATTGTTTTCATTGGAAAGACGGAGGTTGAGGGGGGACCTGATTGAGGTCTACAAAATTATGAGAGGTATGGGCAGGATGGATAGCAACAAGCTTTTTCCAAGAGTGGGGGTGTCAATTACAAGGGGTCACGATTTCAAGGTGAGAGGGGGAAAGTTTAATGGAGATGTGCGTGGAAAGCTTTTTACGCAGAGGGTGGTGGGTGCCTGGAACGCTTTGCCAGTGGAGGTGGTAGAGGCGGGCACGATAGCATCATTTAAGATGCACCTAGACAGATATATGAATGGGCGGGGAACAGAGGGAAGTAGATCCTTGGAAAATAGAAGACAGGTTGAGATAAAGGATCTGGATCGGCGCAGGCTGGGAGGGCCGAAGGGCCTGTTCCTGTGCTGTAATTTTCTTTGTTATTCTAATTCAGAGAAAACAAAATCACGATGAGTGACTGGTTCCCACATACTGCCGGCTTCTGACCCCCATTCGAGCCTGATGGCAAGGTTCACGAACCCACAGGGAAAATCCTGTTCCTCCAGTCAGATTAGCACTGACAACAGCTGGGGCCCTAAGCAGTGCGTTTTGACCTCTTCAGCTGCAAGAAAGAGTTTGCACTTCTCATAATGCCAGGAAATCCTCAAACACTTTGAAGCCAGGGATATTTTATGGAGGCGCTGGAGAGCCAGCCAGAGACCCGTGTTTCCTCCTCCAGGAAGGTCCACCAGTAATAAATCCCTCTCTGGCACTTAAGTGGTCACCAGATCAAGGGTCCTGCAGGCAGAAATCCCGTCCCCCAATCCCTCTTGAAAACTGCCGGCCTGTCAGAGACCAGCAGCTCTTTGGCTCACCAGTGTCACAAATGGGGTGATGGCTGCTGCTGGAATGACAGCAACCGGAGGCCCAGGATCAAGGACTAACCCAGGCCAGAGGTAACCCATGGTTGGAGGTGTTTTGCAAGATGGGGCTCGCGGCGAAGGGGCTGGGGTGTCAGGGATTCGGCAGCAAGGGCAGGGCTTGGCTGTCAGTGGGTCCCCCCGCGCCCCCCCCCCCCCCTTCCAGTTGTCGGGTCCCTTGATCAGGCAGTGAATGCTTTAAAACGAGAAAACAAACAGCCCACACGGTTTTTTTAAAACATTTTTTTTAAATTTAAAATAAATTTAGAGTACCCAATTCATTTTTTCCAATTAATTTACTGTGGCCAATTCACCTACCCTGCACATCTTTGGGTTGTGGGGGCGAAACCCACACAAACACAGGGAGAATGTGCAAACTCCACACGGACAGTGACCCAGAGCCGGGATCGAACCTGGGACCTCGGCGCCGTGAGGCAGCAGGGCTAACCCACTGCGCCACCGTGCTGCCGGCCCACACGGTTTTATTTGCCTTACACACCACATGGTGACAGGCGTGCTCACAGCTGGGTTCATACCAGCAACGGCGGGATGGAGCTATTAAGTAGTCATTAATATACCGACCACAGGTCTTCCCACCCAGATCAAAATGTTGGTGGAGGCAGGAAAGGCGGTAGGGTGCTCGCACACCACATTCCTGCCTAATTAAATGCACCCGCCGCCTTCAAACAATCTGGGTGGGATTTTCCGGCCGTTCCTGCTGGCAGGATTGTCCGATCCCAATGACGATTCCCCCGAGGCGGAAGCTGTGAACGACGGGAAATCACGTGGACAGTAAAACTGCATGCTCTCAATATAAGGTAGCCAGCAATTAATAAAACCAGCTATTCAGAGGAAACACTTTTACACTGAGAGTGCTGAAAATTGTGGATCACAAAACCACAGGAAGTATTTGAATCAAATAACATCGCTGCACTTAAGGAGATGCTATTTATGCATATTAGAAGGAAATAGAGAGTAATGTTGATCAGGAAAGACGGGGAGGATCGAATGGACCCTAAATGTCAGCATGGGCAGGTTGGGCTGAGTGGCCAGTTTTTGCGCTGTGTCTTTCATGTAATGTAGGGCATGATCGAATGACCACGCTCCACCCGAAAAGCAGCTCACTGCGACGCAACGTGGCTAATAGAAGGCAGGAGATCCTATTCCCGGGGACTACCCGGTTCGCAACGCCTCGCAAGATCTATCGCAACCTCGTGAGATGTTGCGATGTAAATCCTGCCCATTGTGGCGAGATCACTTTTTGGCATATCTGCATATTAAAGCGAGACAGCTAGTTTCACTTTAATGCGCAGTTTCCTGAGGTACGTGAGGTGTTGGGATCTAGCCCCTTTGCCTTGGAGACTTCAGGTGAGTGCTATTCAGTACTGGTTTCCAGAAATGGGACCCAGATGAAATGACACTCATGGGGATCTCTCAGGTGATTGGAGGCCCCAGGTGCATTCCTTTTGGACAGGGTGGTATCCTGGCAGTGCCACCAGCCTGGCACCCTATTTTGAAATGGCATCCTGATCTCTTGCTACACTGAGGAGTTCTGGTGTGTGGAGCTCCTCAGTGCACAAACAGAGCTATGTACGGCCTCAGCCGTGTGTTCCCCGCTGAGACCCCTATCTAACCTGGGTGCTGTTTTATAGTGTTGTATTTCTTGGCACTGTGAGCGCTGGAAAACCCGTTGCTAGGGGACTTTGTTCCCATTTAGTTAACTCCTGCCTGTAATGTCTCATTCATGCAGCAATCCCTCGGGAGTGCCAACTTAGATTATGGGTTCAAGAGCCTAATCAAACAGCCTCGTCACGCCTGACTCGGTGACACAAGGCTGTTAAATCTCGAGAGAGGTCTCTGGATCACACCCTCACTGGGCGGGATCCAGATTTGCATATTTAAGTGTGCAGTTAGCTTCACTTAAATATGTCTATGTCGGAGTATCCCAAAGCCCGAGATTGAAGGTCTGCTCCTGGTTGACATTGGCCCGGTGCTTTTAGCACTGCTTGCCACAAATCTGGACCAGTCGTAAAAGCACTTAGGGGGTCTCCCAGGTGATCGGAGGCCTTTGGGTGGTTGGGCTTTGTGCAGGGTGCTACGCCGCCACCCAGACACCTTGGCACTGCCTGGCACTTTGGCACTGACAGGGTGCCCAGGTGGCACTTCCAGACTGGCAGGGGCACTGCAATGTGCCTGGATGCCAGGTTTCCCATTCTGGTGATTCGGTCTGGGGGTGTTCTGCTCTGAAGTGGTGGTGTGAGGGTGGTCGAGGACCTTCTAATTGTTAAGTTGGACAGTTGGGAGGGTTCAGAGGCCACAGTAGGAGTTCGAGAGATTGGGGAGGGGGGAGGGGGGAGGGGGGGGCATTTAAAAATGGCGCCCCATTCTCTTCCTGAACTGACGAGCTGAGCTGAGCTGGGTGGCACGGTAGCAAAGTGGTTAGCACAATTGGTTCAAAGTGCCAGGGTCCCAGGTTCAATTCCTGCCTTGGGTCACTGTCTGTGCAAAGTCTGCACGTTCTCCGTGTCTGCGTGGGTTTCCTCCGGGTGCTCCGGTTTCCTGCCACAAGTCCCGAAAGACGTGCTGTTGGGTAATTTGGACATTCTGAATTCTCCCTCAGGTAATTTGGACATTCTGAATTATCCCCAGGTGCTTCGAAGAAACATAAATCAGTAAATAATGGACACAAAGACAAAAAAGGATAACTTAGGACAGGTGACCAAAAACATGATTAAGGAGGCAGATTTCATGCGATGGCTTAAAGGAGGAGAGACAGAGACGTGAAGCAATTTGTGGAGGGAATTCCCAAACTTAGGGTTGAGATAGCTGAAGGCAGGGTGTTGTAGTTTAGGGGGCTAGGAGATGCCAGAGTTGGAGGAGGTCTGTGTGGGGCTGCAGGCCGTGCGACAGAGAGGGAGGAACAAAGCCATGGAGGAGCATCGGGAATATAAAGGGACATGTAGGGAGCATAGGCTGGAATGTGGATCTGATGGGGTACTGAGGAGACATTGTGGGTGGGGGGGGGCTGAGGTGGCAGATAAACAATATTGGGAGCTGCGTCTGAGAACCGAGGCGTGCCTTCTAACCATCCCCATGTCTGCACCCACACACTTCCTGCTCTCCATCATGGCTCACAAACTGCACCGTGAACCCAACCCCTGTGCAGAAAAGCAAAAGCCCCAGGCAAAGCCAGCCATGAGCTGGATGTGCACTCTGGAAGATGGAAATTGACCTGGTTCGCATTTGGCACCCATGACACAAAAGCCTGGACCTTGATGTTAAATATCAGTGTGAAAGGAATCCAAAAGTCTGAATATTAAAGTGTACCTGCTGAGATGTTTTTAAACACTGGTCTGTTTCAAGTTTTGTTTTTTTATCCCTTCCCAAACATAGTGGTGCGCAAGGCTGACTTCCATTTGTTCCCACAGTGAGGGTTTTCCCGGTTGAAGTCGCTAGCCTGTAACCAGAGGCTTAAAAATTGAGGGACACCACTCCACATCAGGTTTGGCTGACCAGGAGTCAATGGCCGCCTGTCATTGGCATGTGTTGTCTGGATTTTCTAGATGGATATTCAGCCATACTGACTGCATGATGAAGACACCTTCCTTGGCCATCAGGTCCTGGGGTAGGACTCGAACCCAGAGCTTCCGGCTCAGAGGCAGGGACGTTACCCACTGTGCCACAAAACGTCCACTGATCTATTACACTTGCCCCTGAACCAATGCAAGCTAGGTGATTGCATTATTTCTTTAATTGGATGGCCAAGTTTTGTTCTTCTTGATTCTTTCGCTTTGGAAAGGAAGCAGTTCCTGAATGCGAGCTAGAAGCACTGTGCTTCAATGACACATATATCCTTTACTTCCAAATTTAAGAGTATAAGAATACTTTCGGCTGTAGAATCAGGACCAATTTTATGCTGCTCTGAAAGTGATCCATTAGGAATAAACTTTGTAACTGGCAACAGCCCGAAAGAATGGCGAATTAAATAGTGTGAAGCTCCATTGCACTTTAACTCACTGATGTACAAGTCACAGGAACAAGCATTTTACAAGCTTGTAAAGAATAACAAAGGGCAAACCAAGATTTGTATGTACAAAGACGCATTGGTGGACTGAATGCTATCTCAATGTTCAACTACTTAAATCAACAGAAGGGATGCCTCTTCCTGTGCGAAACAAGAAGAATAACAAGCCAATGCTGTGGAGACTTTGGGGGCGGCTTTGCACCTATGTTTGCCATCAACAATAATGGCGACAGGGGCACAAAATCTTGGAAGAATAGAGAAATAAGAAGGACATGTCCGGAGAGTGCACAACTTCTGCCCCCTGACACTGCCCCTTGGCACTGCCCCTGTCACAGGTTCCAACCTGGCAGTTGCCAGCCTGTGCCGGAGTGAACCCTCTGGGGAGCCTCACTGGAGTGTTTGGGTTATGTTTGTCAAGGGGGGGGGGGGAGGGGGGGTCCTGATGCTGAGGTGCAGGGAGGAGTTCATGCTTGTGGGGAAGGCCGGTTCCCCTGCCCATGGGCAAGTGCTGGGGATGGGGGGGGGGGGGGGGGAGGGGGGGGGGGCAGGTTCTTTCTACGCTAATCACAGTGCTATTTTTAAAGGGGGCCCAGATCTCTGTGGAGCAGGCTTCGCCGGCTCTATCGGGCCCCACTCCGCCACAGTCGCAGCGTAAACCACAACGACTGATTTTTTTTTTTCAGAGAGGCTGAATAAATGGACTAAAATCCCAGCTGTGCAGCTGGGGAGCTACACGCACTTTCAGTCAGAGCCTGTCACTCTGAATAAAATGGGAAAATTCCGCCCTTTATTTCATTGCTCCCAAATCAGAAGCAGCTTTGAATCAAAGGAAGAGGTTTTGCACAACCGCAAAATACTACGCTAATATTATTACAATTTATCTGCACATACCTTCTGCAGATTCTGAGGTGACTCTTCTGATTTTACTGTCCTCTCCTTGTTTGAGATCACTTGCAAGGTTGACCATGTTACATTGAGTTTCCAAATCCAGGTGATTAACATAAATTGATGACAGCAGTGACCCTAGGAACAAACCCTGAGGCATCCCAGCCACCACTAATGATGATTCATTGGGTTGAATTTATTCCATTCTGGGTTAAGCCCCATCACTGGGACCAAGAGCGGGAACTGATCTTGCCGGCACGGGGCTGATGACCTGGGCGGCATTTTGCAGGCAGTGCCCCAATTAACAGGCTGTCACCGGGGATGCTGTCAAATTGAGGATGGCAGCGAACCTCGCAGATCTGGCAGCTCAGCAGCCTTGGCAACGTCACTGCCAGCCAGTAACCATGGGGCTGGGAAAATTCTGCCAGTTTTCCTGATCTTTAACTGGTTTCTCATCCATTCCCAGTGTTTACCCTCATGCCCATGTGGTGATGTGCATCAATGTAAATACATGTAGGCTAGCTAGACACGAGAGGGAGCACCAGTGACATCACACACACACACTCAACCAATAGATCAGTTAGATAGACATGACCAATGGACATTCACGATACACACAGAGGTGACATGACCACAGGGGGGCATTGCACCAACCCATATATAAAGGACACCACGCCCATGATCTGCCTCTTTCCAGTGGAGACAGTCAGTGAGTACAGACACAGGGTTGATTCAATATTACACCCACCACGTGGATTGCAGCAACTGGTTAATCAGTCTGGGTAGCTATAGTAGGATTAGCAGTAGTGTCGAACCCGAGTAATAGAAGTGTAAATAGTTTAATAAACGTTTTGAAGTTATCTCCATGTCTGAACCTTCCATTGTCAAGTGCACCACAAGGAAGCCGCTTATGTTACACCTACAACATAACAAATCATGGTACCAGGACTGAACTGTTTCAGTCCACATAGCCATACCTCAGCGTACAGTGACAACCAGCAACGATACCCAGGCAAGATGTTCGAGATCCGGGTTCCGCAGCAGCTCCAGTGCCACGCCAATCTCCGGGAAAACTGCCGGGTATTCCGGCAAATGTTTGAATTCTTCCTGCTCGCGAGCCCAATGCCAGCTCCGACGCAAACAGTGATGATATGGTCCGAGAAGACTACGACTCGGACGAACCTTTCACCTTGGGAGGCTACCCCTGTACCAAATCCGAACCGCAACTAGACGTGTTGCACATTGACGACCCCGACGATGAATTCTTCGGATGTGAGGATCTTCAGCCCAGAAGATATGACATCCCAACTCAGGATGATGCTGCAGCCTGAAACCAAGAGACAGAGAGAGGTACAAGCCCAAAGAGAGCGGCCTGCTGCCACACAGAGCGTGGTCCACGCACCGCTCAGGGTTCCCAACTCTAAGAAAGATGACACGCAAGACTCCACACCGCAGTCCTTGCATGAACAAGAATTGACTCCAGTGTCACAAGCCTCCACAGCGAGCTCGTGGACAGACTCCACGATAGAAGAAATGCAAGACTCCAGAGCGCAGTCCTCGCACACAGAAGACGTGACTCCAGTGTCACAAGCCTCCGCGGCGAGCTTGTGTCTACCACGCTCCAGTGCACAGCAGGACGACCATGATGGTCTATCATGCTACATTGAAGAACAAAGCGACGATGACAGTCCAAGCCCAAATGAAGGACAACAGCAAGACAATGACAGTCCACCCATATTGTTTGCACCAACAGATGAAGACTCTGACAAGTTACCCAACCAAAGTGAACAACAAGCAGCTACTGAGGCTCTACCCACGGTATGTGAGATGAGTGACGACAGCATACCACTTCCCATGCAAGATGTGCAAAGTGACAGACCTCAGCTAGTGTGTACAGAGGCACTCGACGATCACTGTGAGACCACTGGTGACTCTGATGACACCATGATACTTCCACCCTCATTCGCTCGAACCTCTCCACAAGTCAATGCATTCCTGCATGTTCCGACTCCAGACATGCGGCTTCAAGAAATCTCAGCTGACTCCAGTGAACCTGCTAAAACTCCGGACGGGGAGCATCAACAAACCAACACTGACTCAGTTAAAACAGACCAGACTCCAAATGGGGAGCAACCAAACGCCGACTCTGATTCACGTAAGCCGGACTTTACTCCAGACAGGGAGTGCCGCAACCTCAGTGATGGCACGCTCAGGGTGAGAGCAGATGCCACAACGACAGGAGATGGATCACTTAACAATTACACTGGGTCAGTAATAACAAGCAGCAGCTACAGTCCAAGAGGAATACACAAGTATTCACCACAGCTATATCCACACATTCTTTCCACACCAGCAGTGCAGCCAATGACAGCTCATGCTGGACAAACCCAGGATTCAGGAATGCAGCAGCCAGCAGTCTGTGCAGCATATTCTCAAACAGGTCAGCACTACGGATTGCCCACTAGTGGAATCAAGACCGGAGAAGGACTACCGCAAGCGCAATCTGCACTACAGACTGGATGCCTTAGTTACAGCCCAGGATTTGCTGCACCCCAGCCTGGCCAGATGGCATATTCCTATCAGATGCAAGGTTCTAGTTTCACGCCATAACCAGGTATTTATGCGAGCAGCAATTCTGTTTCCAATTTGACAAGCTTCAACGGTTCTCAGCAGAATCACCCTTCCAGCACAGCACGTGGCCAGAACCAGTATGTACAGTCTTATCCAATTTCAACATAGAACATAGAAAAATACAGCACAGAACAGGCCCTTCGGCCCACGATGTTGTGCCGAACCTTTTCCTAGATTAATCATAGGTTAACATTGAATTTACAGTGCAGAAGGAGGCCATTCGGCCCTTTGAGTCTGCACCGGCTCTTGGAAAGAGCACCCTCCCCAAACTCAACACTTCCACCCAACACCAAGGGCATTTGGACATTAAGGGCAATTTATCATTGGCCAATTCACCTAACCCGCACATCTTTGGACTGTGGGAGGAAACCGGAGCACCCGGAGGAAACCCACGCAGACACGGGGAGGACATGCAGACTCCGCACAGACAGTGACCCAAGCCGGAATCGAACCTGGGACCCTGGAGCTGTGAAGCAATTGTGCTATCCACAATGCTAGCGTGCTGCCCTTGAGAACAAATAAATCTACACTATCATTTTACTGTAATCCATATACCTATCCAATAGCTGCTTGAAGGTCCCTAATGTTTCCGACTCAACTACTTCCACAGGCAGTGCATTCCATGCCCCCACTACTCTCTGGGTAAAGAACCTACCTCTGATATCCCTCCTATATCTTCCACCTTTCACCTTAAATTTATGTCCCCTTGTAATGGTTTGTTCCACCCGGGGAAAAAGTCTCTGACTGTCTACTCTATCTATTCCCCTGATCATCTTATAAACCTCTATCAAGTCGCCCCTCATCCTTCTCCGTTCTAATGAGAAAAGGCCTAGCACCCTCAACCTTTCCTCGTAAGACCTACTCTCCATTCCAGGCAACATCCTGGTAAATCTTCTTTGCACCTTTTCCAAAGCTTCCACATCCTTCCTAAAATGAGGTGACCAGAACTGTACACAGTTCTCCAAATGTGGCCTTACCAAAGTTTTGTACAGCTGCATCATCACCTCACGGCTCTTAAATTCAATCCGTCTGTTAATGAACCCTAGCACACCATAGGCCTTCTTTACAGCTCTATCCACTTGAGTGGCAACTTTCAAAGATGTATGAACATAGACCCCAAGATCTCTCTGCTCCTCCACATTGCCAAGAACTCTACCGTTAACCCTGTATTCCGCATTCATATTTGTCCTTCCAAAATGGACAACCTCACACTTTTCAGGGTTAAACTCCATCTGCCACTTCTCAGCCCAGCTCTGCATCCTATCTATGTCTCTTTGCAGCCGACAACAGCCCTCCTTACTATCCACAACTCCACCAATCTTCGTATCGTCTGCAAATTTACTGACCCACCCTTCAACTCCCTCATCCAAGTCATTAATGAAAATCACAAACAGCAGAGGACCCAGAACTGATCCCTGCGGTACGCCACTGGTAACTGGGATCCAGGCTGAATATTTGCCATCCACCACCACTCTCTGACTTCTATCGGTTAGCCAGTTCGTTATCCAACTGGCCAAATTTCCCACTATCCCATGCCTCCTTACTTTCTGCAGAAGCCTACCATGGGGAACTTTATCAAATGCCTTACTAAAATCCATGTACACTACATCCACTGCTCTACCTTCATCCACATGCTTGGTCACCTCCTCAAAGAATTCAATAAGATTTGTAAGGCAAGACCTACCCCTCACAAATCCGTGCTGACTATCCCTAATCAAGCAGTGTCTTTCCAGATGCTCAGAAATCCTATCCTTCAGTACCCTTTCCATTACTTTGCCTACCACCGAAGTAAGACTAACTGGCCTGTAATTCCCAGGGTTATCCCTAGTCCCCTTTTTGAACAGGGGCACGACATTCGCCACTCTCCAATCCCCTGGTACCACCCCTGTTGACAGTGAGGACGAAAAGATCATTGCCAACGGCTCTGCAATTTCATCTCTTGCTTCCCATAGAATCCTTGGATATATCCCGTCAGGCCCAGGGGACTTGTCTATCCTCAAGTTTTTCAAAATGCCCAACACATCTTCCTTCCTAACAAGTATTTCCTCGAGCTTACCAATCTGTTTCACACTGTCCTCTCCAACAATATCGCCCCTCTCATTTGTGAATACAGAAGAAAAGTACTCGTTCAAGACCTCTCCTATCTCTTCAGACTCAATACACAATCTCCCGCTACTGTCCTTGATCGGACCTACCCTCGCTCTAGTCATTCTCATATTTCTCACATATGTGTAAAAGGCCTTGGGGTTTTCCTTGATCCTACCCGCCAAAGATTGTTCATGCCCTCTCTTAGCTCTCCTAATCCCTTTCTTCAGTTCCCTCCTGGCTATCTTGT
This sequence comes from Scyliorhinus torazame, assembly GCF_047496885.1. Lineage (NCBI taxonomy): Eukaryota > Metazoa > Chordata > Chondrichthyes > Carcharhiniformes > Scyliorhinidae > Scyliorhinus > Scyliorhinus torazame. The sequence goes on along the minus strand of NC_092712.1, from coordinate 285,396,054 downwards.
ATCCCTCCAATGCCCTGTCTGAACCTTGTTTCCTCAGCCTTACATAAGTCACCTTTTTCCTCTTAATAAGACATTCAACCTCTCTTGTCAACCATGGTTCCCTCACTCGACCATCTCTTCCCTGCCTGACAGGGACATACATATCAAGGACACGTAGCACCTGTTCCTTGAACAAGTTCCACATTTCACTTGTGTCCTTCCCTGCCAGCCTATGTTCCCAACTTATGCACTTCAATTCTTGTCTGATAACATCGTATTTACCCTTCCCCCAATTGTAAACCTTGCCCTGTTGCACGTACCTATCCCTCTCCATTACTAAAGTGAAAGTCACAGAATTGTGGTCACTATCTCCAAAATGCTCCCCCACTAACAAATCTATCACTTGCCCTGGCTCATTACCCAGTACTAAATCCAATATTGCCCCTCCTCTGGTCGGACAATCTACATACTGTGTTAGAAAAGCTTCCTGGACACACTGCACAAACACCACCCCATCCAAACTATTTGATCTGAAGAGTTTCCACTCAATATTTGGGAAGTTAAAGTCGCCCATGACTACTACCCTATGACTTCTGCACCTTTCCAAAATCTGTTTCCCAATCTGTTCCTCCACATCTCTGCTACTATTGGGGGGCCTATAGAAAACTCCTAACAAGGTGACTGCTCCTTTCCTATTTCTGACTTCAACCCATACTACCTCAATAGGGTGATACTCCTCGAACTGCCTTTCTGCAGCTGTTATACTATCTCTAATTAATAATGCCACCCCCCCACCTCTTTTACCACCCTCCCTAATCTTATTGAAACATCTATAACCAGGGACCTCCAACAACCATTTCTGCCCCTCTTCTATCCAAGTTTCCGTGATGGCCACCACATCGTAGTCCCAAGTACCGATCCATGCCTTAAGTTCACCCACCTTATTCCTGATGCTTCTTGCGTTGAAATATACACACTTCAACCCATCTCCGTGCCTGCAAGTACTCTCCTTTGTCAGTGTTCCCTTCCCCACTGCCTCATTACACGCTTTGGCGTCCTGAATATCAGCTACCTTAGTTGCTGGACTACAAATCCGGTTCCCATTCCCCTGCCAAATTAGTTTAAACCCTCCCGAAGAGTACTAGAAAACCTCCCTCCCAGGATATTGGTGCCCCTCTGGTTCAGATGCAACCCGTCCTGCTTGTACAGGTCCCACCTTCCCCAGAATGCGCTCCAATTATCCAAATACCTGAAGCCCTCCCTCCTACACCATTCCTGCAGCCACGTGTTCAACTGCACTCTCTCCCTATTCCTAGCCTCGCTATCACGTGGCACCGGCAACAAACCAGAGATGACAACTCTGTCTGTCCTGGCTTTTAACTTCCAGCCTAACTCCCTAAACTTGTTTATTACCTCCACACCCCTTTTCTAACCAATGTCGTTGGTACCAATGTGCACCACGACTTCTGGCTGCTCACCCTCCCCCTTAAGGATCCTGAAGACACGATCCGAGACATCCCTGGCCCTGCCACCCTGGAGGCAACATACTTTCCGGGAGTCTCGCTCGCGACCACAGAATCTCCTATCTATTCCCCTAACCATTGAATCTCCTACAACTATTGCTTTTCTATTCTCCCCCCTTCCCTTCTGAGCCCCAGAGCCAGACTCAGTGCCAGAGACCTGGCCGCTAGGGCCTTCCCCCAGTAGGTCATCCCCCCCAACAGCATCCAAAACGGTATACTTGTTTTGAAGGGGAACGGCCACGAGGGATCCCTGCCCTTTCTGCCTGTTTGTTTTTTTCCCCCTGACTGTAACCCAGCTATTCTTGTCCTGTACCTTGGGTGTGGTTACCTGCTTGTAACTCTTCTCAATCACCCCCTCTGCCTCCCGGATGATCCGAAGTTCATCCAACTTCAGCTCCAGTTCCCTAACACGGTCTTTGAGGAGCTGAAGTTGGGTGCACTTCCCGCAGGTATAGTCAGTGGGGACACCGGTGGTATCCCTCACCACCCACATCCTACAGGAGGAGCAAGTAACTGGCCTAGCCTCCATCCCCTCTTACCTGACAAAATATAGCTGCCCTGTGGACTAACTAGATCTCCGCCCTCCGACCCTGCTCCCAGTCAGCTACACTTTCTGTAAACTCCTGGCTCTCTTTGCACTCTTTGCGGAAATGTCGGAAACAAAATGAAAGGAGCACCTTACTCCCTCCTCACCTAACTCCCTCGGTCACCAAACTCTCACTATCGCACTCAAATGCACCAAATTCAGCAAACAAAGTCTGCACTGTAGGGGATCACTTTTATACTGTGAATCTAGCCTCTGAAAACTGGCCTAATCCAATTAACTAATTAACAAGCTCCAGCTGCAAGTGCCTACAAGTTAGAAGCCTGTTTAAAGCTTATTGAAAATTCACCTTCTTCTAAACCAAACATCAACTTTAAAGTTAATTAACTAAATAAAAGAAAGACTAAACTTTAGATAAAAATGAAGCCTTATACTCCCTCGGTCACCAAACTCTCACTATCGCACTCAAATGCACCAAATTCAGCACTCAGTGCAAACATATGGCACATCCATGATCTCGAATGATACTGTTGATGGTACCTCTTCAACGTCAACATCTTATCACCTACAAGATGCCATCCAACATCACCATCACAAACATCGAAAAAAAAAGACTCCAAATCAGACAGCGAAGTGATTTGACCACTTTTTGGTTCCTGTGGCACAGGGACGTTGATGGCGTTCATAACCAAGAGAGACATTTGACCATGATGATTGATGGTTTTTGGACTCACACAAATGATTTGGACTTATTGTTTAATGACTGTTCCCATGACTTATATATACCTTACCTTATCAACCTGTTCTTTGTTCAATTTTCTTAAATTGTACAGAAAATCTGAACATATAAAAAAGGGGGGATGTGGTGATGTGCATCAATGTAAATGCATGTAGGCTAGCTAGAGCACCAGTGAAATCACACACACACACTCAACCAATAGATCAGTTAGATAGATGCGACCAATGGACATTCACGATACACACAGGGGTGACACGACCGCAGGGGGGCATTACACCAACCCATATATAAAGGACACCACACACATGATCTGCCTCTTTCCAGTGGAGACAGTCAGTGAGTACAGACACAGGGTTGATTCAATATTACACCCACCACGTGGATTGCAGCAACTGGTTAGTCAGTCTGGGTAGCTATAGTAGGATTAGCAGTAGTGTCGAACCCGAGTAATAGAAGTGTAAATAGTTTAATAAACGTGTTGAAGATATCTCCACGTCTGAACCTTCCTTTGTCAAGTGCACCACAAGGAAGCCACTTATGTTACATCTACAACATAACAAATCACCCCACAGCTTTGAATGCAATTAGTAACTGTGTAACACGTGGCCGCCTTGTCAAAAGCCTTGTGAAAGCCAAAATAAATGGAGAACATTGTGCTCACCAAAGAGGTTGAGGAGGCTGATCACCAGGTTTAGTCCCTTCGGAATCAATGGCACAGTCTCAAAGAACAGCAGGGTAATTCTCCCCAGTGCCCTGGCCAATATTTACCCCTCAATCAACATCACTTAAATAGATGATCTGGGATGCAATTCACTTACCGGGTGAATCCCGCGGAAGCCTCAAATCAGGGCATCCTATAACCCTGTAAAATCCAGCCCAGAGTCTAATGGATGCGCTATATAAAAAGAGCCTCCCATACAATTGTTGCAAGTGTGACCAAAAATGTGGCCATGACAAATTTGGTGTCCTGTCAATTGAGTACTTGCCCAATTCAGCTAGAGCATGCTCTACTAAGAATACAAGCAGAAAGGGCAGGATTTGACCACAGGGCCTCTCAAGACTGCTCCACCATTCAGTACAATCATGGCCAACCTCCTGGCTCCATTCCACTTTGCTGGAGCTCATGGCGCAAAGTGTCGATGCATTGGGCCTGAACTCACCTGTGACACATTAAAGAGATTGATCAATGCCTCTGTTGATTAACTGGTCCCAATATCTCCCCCCAGGGGAGGCAGTGGCACAGTGATGTTGTCACTGGACCAGTACTCTGGAGCCCCGGGGAAAACTCTGGAGATCCGGGTTTGAATCCCACCACGGCAGATCGTGAAATTTGAATTCAATCAAAATCTGCAATTAAAGGTCTAATGATGACATAAAAACCCAGCTGGTTCACTAATGCCCTTTGGGCAGGAAATCTGGTCTACATGTGACTCCAGACTCACAGCAATGTGGTTGACTCTTAAAATGCCCTCTGAAATTACTGAACAAGACGTTCAGTTTGAGGACATTTAAGGATGGCCACACATCACATGAATGTATTTTTTTTAAAACCTTGAATTCTGCCTCATCGGGTATCATCACCAGCAGAGGTCTTTTCCATACACTCTGTCCTCTAGACATCAGAAATATGGGGGGGAAAGATCAATAGCAATTATATGCGACAGGCACTGGGCTGAGATATGTTATCAACACGCTTCCATATGAGTTACAATTTCATCAGCTCCGCCAGATGACCTGGTGCCCAAAGTCCGATATTCTGCTTGCTCCTTAATTCAGCTGTTACTTTTTTTTAAAAGCCAGCTTTTGCTTTATTATCCCATTACATGGCTGTCCAGATCCATATTCTGTAGCAGCCTAATCCTTTATTAGAAGGGATTACACCACTGCCACACAAACAGGAGTAAATCTGTCACCTCCACGATAATACATAATCAAATCCTGGCCACTTGCTTCCTGTCCATGGACCCAGACACTGGCCATAAGCACAACAGCATCCAGTGACTTGTCACAAATACAAAGGTGCCAGGAACTGATTATAAGTACAACTTGTCATGTGAGAGTACCTTTAAGAAACGGGTGTTTATAAATGGGTGTGTATATAAATATCTGTAGTGAGAGTACCATTAAGAAATGGGTGTTTACTACTGAAGTGATGTCAGAGAGTGGGTGAGCTAGGCTGTCTGTCAGCATTTTACTTTTGTTTTTGAGCAGGCGGCAGGGTGTGTTTTAGTTTTGTTTTCAGTGTTGGAGCTGAAGCCAGAGCAAGCAGGTGTACTGCTGTTCTCTATGCCATCAAAAGACTATCTCTTGATCATTTGGTGAATTCAGAATTATAAATATTCTCAGTAGTGAATGTAACCTAATGTGCTTCTGTTGAAAGGTGTTTCTTCTGTCTTCTGGATGTTGCTTGGGAAGTTACTAAGGATTACTTAGTGTTGTATTCTTTGGGGGTTGTATTTGAATTGATGGTTGCTAAGATGTTCACTGTATGTTTTAAAAAGGTTAACTTCAGTTCACAGCATAAACAGTGTTTTGCTTTTAAAAAATAGTTTTCCATTTTTGCTGTACCACACGCTATAGAGTGGGCCGTGTGCTCCCCATACCACAATCTATTAAAAGTTGTGGGTCAAGGGAACTCCATGATGCACTCTGGGGTTCTTTAAACCCTGGCCCATAACAAATTGGGGGCTCGAGGGGTGTAAAATTCTATCTATTGGATTGGCTTAGTGAACTTAAAGACAGTGAGGGGTGAGCATATTGTGGTTGCTTTTCATGTGTGGTATTCTAGTTTAAGTAGGGAGTGTGTTGTGGACAATGGCTCTTTCAGAGGCTCAGAAGTTTTTGGGGGTGGAGACGGTCACACAAAATACCTTACGGACAGAAACTAAAAGCAGCCTGTTAGATTTGGCAAAAACATTGCAGTTAACATTACCTGACAAAATGTGAAAAGATGAGGTAATTATGGCGGTGGCTAAGCATTTGAAGTTGCCTGAGATACAGTTTGACTCATTGGAAATGGCAAAAATTCAGCTGCAAATTAAAAAATGAAACATGAGAAAGAATTAAAGCAGCTTGAATACGAAAGAGAGAGCAGGAAAAGAAAGAGAAAGAGATAGAGAGGAAAGAGAAAAGAAGAGAGAAGAAAGGAGAAAAGAAAGAATAGCTCTAGCAGAACAAAAAGAAAGAGGAATGGAGATACAGATCAGGGAAAAAGATAAAGAGAGAGAGTTTGAACTTCAGAAAATGGCCATGAAACATGACAGTCAGTTAAAATTGGCAGACGTAAAGGGAAACGTACAGTTGGTTGATAGTGATGAGGGTAGTGAGAAAGTGCATCACAGTCAAAGGCTTTGTGGGGATCTATTTAAATATGTCCAAGCATTACCAAGGTTTGATGAGGAGGTAGACACCTTTTTCAGTTCATTTGAGAAGGTGGCTAAACAAATGAAATGGCCACAGGACATGTGGGTATTACTGATTCAAACAAAGCTGGTAGGTAGGGCTAGTGAAGTTTTTGCATCATGACTGGAGGAGGTATCTGAGACGTATGAGGAGGTGAAAAAAATCCATCTTGGGTGCAGATGAACTAGTGCCTGAAGCCTACAGACAAAGGTTTAGAAATTTAAGGAAAGAATTTGGTCAAACATACATGGAGTTTGAAAGGATCAAACAGAGTAATTTTGATAGGTGATAAGGGCTTTGAAAATAGACAAAACGTATGAAGCTCTCAGAGAAATTATACTTTTGGAGGAGTTTAAATTCAATTCCTGATGTAGTGAGAACTCATGTGGAAGAACAGAGGGTTAAAACGGCGAGATTGGCAGCAGAAATGGCAGATGATTATGAATTAGTTCATAAATCAAAGCTTGGTTTCAGCCTGAGGGATAGAAACTGGGGACATGAGAAATACTCAAGTTGTAAAGGTAAAGGTGATCTGATGGGAGATAATAAGGAGATTAAAAAAGAAATCCAGGAGGGTGGAAAATAAATGAAAAGTTTCAAATGTTTTCGCTGTAATAAACTAGGCCATGTAAAGTCACAGTGTTGGTGGTTGAAGAAAAGCACTGTGAAGGCTGATGTGGTAAAACAGGATAAGACAGTGGGGTTTGTTAAAGTGGTAAAGGAAAGCCCAAGTGAAGCGAAGGAGGTGCAAAAGATTGTTCAGCTTAATCAAGAGGTGATTGATATGAAGGTGCCAGATCTCTTTAAAGAATTTACTTGTGTGGGTAAAGTTTCCTCATGTGTATCAAGAGGAGCAGGTAAAGAAGTCACAATTCTAAGAAATACGTGAGCTAGGCAATCTTTAATGGTGAGAGATGAGGAGTTATGTAGTTTGGGAAGAATGTTGCCAGAAAAGGTGGCAATATGTGGAATTCAGGGTGAGAGGAGTAGTGTTCCATTATATAAGGTAAGGTTGGAAAGTCCAGTGAAGAGTGGTGAAGTGGTAGTAGGAGTAATAGAGAAACTATCTTGTCCAGGAATACAGTTTATCTTGGGTAATGTTATAGCTGGATCGCAGGTGGGAGTGATGCCAACTGTGATTGATAAGCCAGCGGACAAATAGACCACTGAAGTGTTGAAAGAAGAATATCCTGGGATGTTTCCAGATTGTGTAGTAATAAGGTCGCAAAGTCACAGGTCAAAACAAGAGGAGAAATCAGAGAGTGAAGATAAAGGTGAAATGCAATTATCAGAAACGATTTTTGATCAGATGGTTGGAAAAGAACAGGTGGAGGATGAGGCAGATATTTTTAGTTCAGGAAAATTTGCAGAGTTACAACAAAAAGATATAGAATAAAACAGATGTATCAGAAAGCATACACGGAAGAGGAATCTGAGTGTATACCAGAGTGTTAATACCGTAAAAGTGATGTCTTGATGAGAAAATGGAGACGTTTACATATGCAGGGGGATGAAAAGTGGGCAGAAGTTCATCAAGTAGTGTTGCCGATAGGGTATAGAAAGGAGGTGTTGTGAGTTGCACATGAGGTACCAGTGGGAAGTCATTTGGGAATAAGGAAAACTCAAGCTAAAATCCAAAAACATTTTTATTGGCCTGGACTACATAAAGATGTAGTTAAATTTTGTCAATCATGTCATATATGTCAAGTGACAGGGAAACCTCAAGCAATGATAAAACCAGCGCCCTTAATACCCATTCCAGTATTTGAGGAACCTTTTACAAGGGTCCTAATTGATTGCGTAGGACCGCTTCCTAAAACAAAAAATGGGAATCAATATCTTTTGACTATAATGGATGTGTCTATTAGGTTTCCAGAGGCCATTCAGTACAGAATATTACAGCTAAAAAGATTGTGGAGGAGTTACTTAAATTCTTTACTAGAGATGGACTACCCATAGAAATACAATCGGATCAAGGATCACATTTTACCTCAAGGTTATTCAAAGAAGTTATGGATAGCTTTGGAATGAAACAATTTAAATCAACTGTGTACCATCCAGAATCGCAGGGAGCTTTGGAAAGATGGAATCAGACATTAAAGACAATGTTGAGGGCTTATTGTCAAGATTATCCAGAGGATTGGCATAAAGGAATTCCATTCGTACTGTTTGCAATTAGGGATGCACCGAATGAGTCAACCAAATTTAGTCCTTTTGAACTAATTTTTGGTCATGAGGTAAGAGGACCACTTAAATTGATGAAGAAAAAAATGGTGAATGAGAAATCAGAACTTACATTATTGGATTACGTGTCAAATTTTAAGGAACGATTAAATAGAGCAGGTGAATTGGCTGGACAACATTTAAAGGTTGCACAACATGTGATGAAAATGGGTAGCGGACAAGAAATCCAAAGTTCATAGTTTTGATGGTGGAGTTAAAGTTTTAGAATTGTTACCAGTGGTAGGTGAACCTTTAAAAGCAAGGTTTAGTGGACCTTATAAGATTGAAAGGAAATTAATTGAGGTGAATTATGTGGTAAAAACACCAGATAGAAGGAAGACTCACCGAGTGTGTCATGTGAATATGCTTAAAAGGTGCTTTGAAAGGGAAGGAGAGAAAAAGGAGGTTTTAATGATTCTAACTCAAAGTGATGAACCAAATCCAGATGACTGTGAATTTGACATACCTCAAATTAAATTGGAAAATGAGGATGTTCTTAAAAATTGGGATAAATTGTTGAGTTACCTTCCAGAGGAAAAACAAACTGACCTGAAAGAGTTATTTTATTTTTATTTTTTTAATAAAAGTTTAGAGTACCCAATTCATTTTTTCCAATTAAGGGGTAATTTTCGAGGCCAATCCACCTACCCAGCACATCTTTGGGTTGTGGGGGCGAAACCCACGCAAACACGGGGAGAATGTACAAACTCCACACAGACGGTGACCCAGAGCCGGGATCGAATCTGGGACCTCGATGCCATGAGGCAGCAGGGCCTACCCACTGCGCCACCGTGCTGCCCTCTGAAAGAGTTATCGATATCACATGGGCAAGTTTGTGGAGATAAATTGGGAAAAACTAAAATGGCTATACATGATGTAGATGTGGGAAATGCTGTTCCAATCAAACAACATCCAGACAGAATTAACCCTTTAAAATTGGCACAGGTTAACAAAGAGATTGAGAGTATGCTTAAAAATGGCATAATTGAAGTGGGTTGCAGCCAATGGAGCTCACCCAAAGTGATGGTACCTAAACCAGACGGTACCCAACGGTTGTGTGTGGACTATAGAAAGGTTAATACAGTTACAAGAATGGACTCTTATCCTATCCCACGTTTAGAGGATTGCATTGAGAAAGTGGGATAATCAGCTTTTATTTCCAAACTGGATTTACTTAAAGGTTACTGGCAGGTACCTTTATCCAAAAGGCTGAAGGAGATTTCAGCTTTTGGGACTCCAGATGGTATATGCCAATTCAAAGTTATGCCATTTGGCATGAAAAACGCCCCAGCCACATTTCAACGCGTAACTAAAAAAGTTGTTTTAGGATTACCCAATTGTGCGGTATACATCGACGATCTGGTCATTTTCAGCCAGACATGGAAAGAACATTGAAAACATCTGATGGAGTTATTCGATCGAGTTCAGGAGACGGGTTTGGTGGTAAACCTCGCCAAAAGTGAATTTGGAAAAGCCCAAGTCACTTTCCTTGGCCATACAATCAGACAGGATTGAATGGTCATACGGGATGTAAAACAAACAATTATTGAGGAGTTTCCGATACCCTCAAGACGAAGGGAAATAATGCAATTTCTTGGCATGAGTGGATTTGATCGAACATTTGTGCAAAAGTTTTGTAGCGTGGTTGCTCCACTGATGGACTTGCTGAAAAAACGTCAAAACTTTCAGTGGACAGCGGACTTTCAACAGGCATTTGACGGCCTGAAAGCTGTGATAACCATTGCTCCTGTGTTGGAGAATTCCAAAGGATTCTGTGATCAGATTGAACTAAAGTATCTGACTTTAAAGAGAAATGACGAGGAATAGAGAAATGGACGGATCGTGCAGAGACCTTCTTGTTCAAAGAGACTGTCAATCAGGAAGGATTTCAGTTGGAGGAAGAACAAAAATGGACTATATTATTGTACCTGTTTGCGTGTGTTGTTTTTTTTAAACAAAAAGTATATTGACTGTGTGCATTTCCCAAAGGATAGTGAAAAGGTGAAAAATGAAACCATCTTGAAGTTGATGGTTTATTTTTTTTCTTGGGGGGAGGTGTCATGTGACAGTACCGTTAAGAAATGGGTGTTTATAAATGGGTGTGTATATAACTATCTGTAGTGAGAGTACCTTTAAGAAATGGGTGTTTACTACTGCAGTGATGTCAGAGAGTGGGTGGAGCTGGGCTGTCTGTCAGCTTTTTACTTTCATTTTTGAGCAGGCTGCAGGGTGTGTTTTAGTTTCGTTTTCAGTGTTGGAGCTGAAGCCAGACAGAGCAGGTGTACTGCTGTTCTCTATGCCATCAAAAGACTATCCCTTGATCATTTGGTGAATTCAGAATTGTAAATGTTCTCAGTAGTGAATGTAACCTAATGTGCTTCTGTTGAAAGGTGTTTCTTCTGTCTTCTGGATGTTGTTTGGGAAGTTACTAAGGATTACTTAGTGTTGTATTCTTTGGGGGTTGTATTTGAATTAATAGTTGCTAAGATGTTCACTGTATTTTTTAAAAAGGTTAACTTCAGTTCATAGCATAAACATTGTTTTGCTTTTTAAAAATACTTTTCCATTTTTGCTGTACCACACCTGTAGAGTGGGCCGTGTGCTCCCCATACCACAATCTATTAAAAGTTGTGGGTCAGGAGAACTCCATGACACACTTTGGGGTTCTCTAAACCTTGGGCCATAACAAATTGTACCCAGGAATGATTACAGGTACAACCGGACACAGGAATTTACCTGAAACTGTCGCTGGACATTCATTGAATCATAACATGAAACTAAGGTGTTACAATTAGTAATGCTTGATGGGTATTTATCATCAGTTGCCACAGTTAGACCATAAGACATAGGAGCGGAAGTAAGGCCATTCGGCCCATCGAGTCCACTCCACCATTCAATCATGGCTGATTTCAACTCCATTTACCCGCTCTCTCTCCATAGCCCTTAATTCCTCGCGAAATCAAGAATTTATCAATTTCTGTCTTAAAGGCACTCAACGTCCCGGCCTCTACCGTCCTCTGTGGCAATGAATTCCACAGACCCACCACTCTCTGGCTGAAGAAATTTCTCCTCATCTCTGTTCTAAAGTGACTCCCTTTTATTCTAAGGCTGTGCCCCCGGGTCCTAGTCTCCCCAGCTAATGGAAACAACTTCCCTACGTCCACACTATCTAAGCTATTCATTATCTTGTAAGTTTCTATTAGATCTCCCCTCAACCTCCTAAACTCCAATGAATATAATCCCAGGATCCTCAGACGTTCATCGTATGTTAGGCACACCATTCCTGGGATCATCCGTGTGAATCTCCGCTGGACCCGCTCCAGTGCCAATATGTCCTTCCTGAGGTGTGGGGCCCAAAATTGCTCACAGTATTCTAAATGGGGCCTAACTAATGCTTTATAAAGCTTCAGAAGTACATCCCTGCTTTTATATTCCAAGCCTCTTGAGATAAATGACAACATTGCATTTGCTTTCTTAATTACGGACTCAACCTGCAAGTTTACCTTTAGAGAATCCTGGACTAGGACTCCCACGTCCCTTTGCACTTCAGCATTATCAATTTTGTCACCGTTTAGAAAATAGTCCACGCCTCTATTCTTTTTTCCAAAGTGCAAGACCTTGCACTTGCCCACGTTGAATTTCATCAGCCATTTCTTGGACCACCCTCCTAAACTGTCTAAATCTTTCTGCAGCCTCCCCACCTCCTCCATACTACCTGCCCCTCCACCTATCTTTGTATCATCGGCAAACTTAGCCAGAATGCCCCCAGTCCCGTCATCTAGATCGTTAATATATAAAGAGAACAGCTGTGGCCCCAACACTGAATCCTGCGGGACACCACTCGTCACCGGTTGCCATTCCGAAAAAGAACCTTTTATCCAAACTCTCTGCCTTCTGCCTGACAGCCAATCGTCAATCCATGTTAGTACCTTGCCTCGAATACCATGGGCCCTTATTTTACTCAGCAGTCTCCCGTGACGCATCTTATCAAAGGCCTTCTGGAAGTCAAGATAGATAACATCCATTGGCTCTCCTTGGTCTAACCTATTTGTTATCTCTTCAAAGAACTCTAACAGGTTTGTCAGGCACGACCTCCCCTTAGTAAATCCATGCTGACTTGTCCTAATCCGACCCTGCACTTCCAAGAATTTAGAAATCTCATCCTTAACAATGGATTCTAGAATCTTGCCAACAACCGAGGTTAGGCTAATTGGCCTATAATTTTCCATCTTTTTCCTTGTTCCCTTCTTGAACAGGGGGGTTACAACAGCAATTTTCCAAACCTCTGGGACTTTCCCTGACTCCATTGACTTTTGAAAGATCATAACTAACGCCTCCACTATTTTTTCAGCTATCTCCTTTAGAACTCTAGGATGTAGCCCATCTGGGCCCGGAGATTTATAAATTTTTAGACCTCTTATTTCTCTCGCACTTTCTCCTTTGTGATGGCTACCATATTCAACTCTGCCCCCGACTCTCCTGAATTGTTGGGATATTACTCATGTCTTCTACTGTGAAGACTGATGCAAAGTACTTATTTAGTTCCTCAGCTATTTCCTTGTCTCCCATCACTAGATTACCAGCGTCATTTTGGAGCGGCCCAATGTCTACTTTTGCCTCCCGTTTGTATTTAATGTATTTAAAGAAACTTTTACTATCATTCCTAATGTTACTGGCTAGCCTACCTTCATAATTGATCCTCTCTTTCCTTATTTCTCTCTTTGTTATCCTCTGTTTGTTTTTGTAGCCTTCCCAATCTTCTGACTTCCCACTACTCTTTGCCACATTATAGGCTTTCTCTTTTGCTTTGATGCATTCCCTAACTTCCTTTGTCAGCCATGGCTGCCTAATCCCCCCTCTGATAACCTTTCTTTTCTTTGGGATGAACCTCTGTACTGTGCCCTCAATTACTCCCAGAAACTCCTGCCATTGCTGTTCTACTGTCTTTCCCACTAGGCTCTGCTCCCAGTCGATTTTCGTCAGTTCCTCCCTCATGCCCCTGTAGTTACCTTTATTTAACTGTAACACCTTTACATCTGATTCTACCTTCTTTCTTTAAAATTGGAGATTGAATTCTACCATATTATGATCACTGCCTCCTAAGTGTTCCCTTACTTTAAGATCTTTAATCAAGTCTGGCTCATTACATGACACTAAGTCCAGAATGACCTGTTCCCTCGTGGGCTCCATCACAAGCTGTTCCAAAAAGCCCTCCTGTAAACATTCAATGAATTCCCTTTCCTTGGGTCCACTGGCAGCATTATTTACCCAGTCCACCTGCATATTGAAGTCCCCCATGATCACTGTAACCTTGCCTTTCTGACATGCACTTTCTATTTTGTGGTGCATTTTGTGCCCCTGGTCCTGACCACTGTTAGGAGGCCTGTACATAACTCCCATTATGGGTTTTTTGCCTTTGTGGTTCCTCAACTCTACCCACACAGACTCCACATCATCTGACCCTATGTTGTTTCGTGCTATTGATTTAATTTCATTCCTAATTAACAAGGCAACCCCACCCCCTCTGCCCACCTCTCTGTCTTTTCGATAGGTTGTGAATCCCTGGATGTTTAAATGCTAGTCCTGAACCCCCTGCAACCACGTCTCTGTGATGCCTACCACATCATACCTGCCAGTCACAATCTGGGCCACAAGCTCATCTACCTTGTTCCGTACACTGCGCGCATTTAAATATAGCACCTTTAATTCTCTATTGACCGTCCCTTTTTGTTTTCTTAGTGTGGTGGACCTTGGTTTACTGAGCCTTTCCATACACTGTGTCACATTTTGTGGGATGGGGACTATCGTCACCTCTCCTGAGTTCTGTCTTTTCGTGCTTTTATGTATTCCTAAGCAGCTACGCTTCCCACTGATTACTTCACCTCTTGGTTCCCTGACTTTCCCTTCCCCCCCAATCTCTAGTTTAAAGTCCTGTTGACCACCCTATTTACTCTTTTCGCCAGAACACTGGTCCCAGCTCGGTTCAGGTGGAGACCATCCCAACGGTATAGGTCCCCCCTGACCCAAAACTGATGCCAGTGTCCCATGAAAAGGAACCCCCTTTCCCACACCACTCTTTCAGCCACTTCTCTTATTCTTGCCTCCCTATGCCAATTGGCACGTGGCTCGAGCAGTAATCTGGAGATTATGACCCTTGAGGACCTGTTTTTTAAATTTGAATCCTAGCTCTTTATAATCTCTAAACAGGTCCTCTTTTCTAGAGTTGCCTATGTTGTTGGTACCGACATGGACCACAACAACTGGATCCTCCCCCTCCCTCTCCAGTATCCTTTCAAGCCGGTCAGATATGTCCCGCACCCTAGCACCGGGCAGGCAACATACCATGCGGGACACTTTATCCTGCTCACAAAGGATACTATCTATCCCCCTGATAATAGAATCCCCTACAACTACAACTTGCCTATTTACTCCCACCCCTTGAATGGCCTGCTGAACCATGGTGCCTTGGTCAGCTGACTCATCCTTCCTGCAGCCCTGTTCGCCATCCACACAGGGAGCAAGTGCCTCATACCTGTTGGACAGGGTCAAGGGCTGAGGCTCCTGAGTTCCTGACTGCTGGTTCCCTTTACCTGCCTGACTTGCAGTCACACCCTACTGTCCCTGGCCACTGGCAGGATTTAAACTACTTACTCTGACAGGTGTGACTGCCTCCTGAAACACAATGTCCAGGTAAGTCTCCCCCTCCCGGATGTGCCTCAGTGTTTGAAGCTCAGACTCCAGCTCATCAACTCTGAGCCGGAGCTCTTCGAGCAGCCAACACTTACTGCAGATGTGGTCGCTGCAGCTCACAATGGGATCTGCCAGCTCCCACATCAAGCAGCTCAAGCACATCACCTGACCAGCCGTCACTAATTAATTAATTAGTTTAATTTAAGTTTACGAGTTTAGCTGTGTTTTTTTTTTTTTAATTTGGGGCAGATTTGCTGTCAACCAATCAGATCACAGCTTCCCTCTGACGTCACTTTTGGGAAAAAAAAACTGGAAAACAGGAAGTTACCGTTAGGTTTTTATACTCACAGAGACTGCTCCTCCTCCTCCGAACGGCTCCCGAAATTAGGCCCGAAGAAAGAGAGAGAACAAAACAGTCGGGAAAAAGCACCTTCTCCCACTCTTCACCGAATTACCTCACTGCACCAAATTACCAAATTCTCACTCCGTCTGTGTCTCACTCACTCAGGCTGTGCCTCCTTGACCAGCGCAACGCTTACTAAGTGCGCTTTCTGTCTGTCTTTTATACAGACTTTAGGATGACTCACACTAAAACTTCAAAGAGAAGAATACAATGTGTACCTTTGTGCCCCTTAAAAGGCCTCAGGTGACTGCCAGATAACTGCCTCTCAGCAATTAGGGTGGGGGCAGCTTCAGCCAATCAGACACTAATCTACACTGCACTTTTAACTGAAAAACAGCACAATTAGATTAACCACTTACCTTTCCTGGTTGCCTCACTGCACCAAATTACCAAATTCTCACTCTGTCTGTGTCTCACTCACTCAGGCTGTCTCTCCTTGACCAGCGACCTAATACAAGGTAGCAGCGCTAAAGTTGTCAGTATAAAATCACTAATGTTAGTATTAGCGTGCACAACAGAGACATAAGGAGATAGAAATAAACATTTATAGGAAAAGGATAAATCATTCAATCATAGAGACGAGAAGGAAATTGAACTTTACTCTGCCTTGCAGCCTTCCGATGATCACACTGATCCCATCATTTCTCCAAGGCAATATACCCTGCAGTGACATTTACAGAGGCTGTGGCTGAGACATTGCTTTATAAGCAAGTCACAGTATCAGTTCCATGAATTTCAGGCAATTTCAAACCAGTACATGAAACAAATGTACCATTTTTTACAAAGAAAGCAGCAATGCAGACCTGGTGTTCTGGAAGTTTCAATTATCATGCAATCCCTACAGTGCAGAAGGAGGCCATTTGGCCCATCGAGTCCACACCGTGTTTGGTTTTTTTCTCCTCATCCTCTGTGAACTGTTGGTGAGTTCTAGTCCCAGGAATGCTAGCAGCTCTGCTGCCACTCTTGCCACAGAATCTAATCAAGGTTGTAGGCTCAAGTCTTACACCAATGACTAAAGCTGCAAGCACATAAACTTCAGTGCAGAAATGAGGGTGTGCCGTATTGTCGCAGCTTTGTTCTGAATTCTCCCTCAGTGTAACTGAACATGCACCTCAGGGGATTTTCACAGTAACTTCACCAGTGTTAATGTAAGCCTACTTGTGACACTAATAAAGATTATTATTGATAAATGTGGTGACCCTCAGATTAAATCACCACCAGTCAGCTCTCCCCCTCAAAGCCTATGGTCATCTGTGATCATGGCGACTTTACTTTACATTTGAAGAGTCCTCCATGCTCATTGCCCACATGTGCTCAATGCATGTTTTAGAATCTACTCTCAAAGCTTTTCCTGTATTTTACATTGAATCGCAACAAGAGACGTTTCATTCTCATGCTTCCAATTGTTTTGCAAAGCACAAATATATTCATAAGAAATATATTCATAAGTGCACCTTCTCTCTGGTGATTAGTGATGATGTAGAGTCTGCAGGAAGTAACACCACCATCTTTATAACAGTACTCTCATTTGCAATTGCCTCCAGCAGTTTCTATTCCTGTCCTATTGCTTTCATGTTAAAAGGGGTTAACAAGTGAAAAAAGTGTTAAGTTTCATATTAAGTTATGATGAGTCACTCAGGGAGGAAAAACTGACTTTGGCTGTTTTAGTACCTGCACACCTGGTAAAGTGAGACATATAGCAAGATAGCCTGTGGATCTGTGCAATCTACTTGCGACCTCTGCTTCAGCTTTGGTGTATAGCAGACGAGAGTCCTCGAGTCTCTGTGTTATTTTCTGGACTAATTACCTCCTGCCAGAAGAGCTCACAAAACAAACACTGCAACGAAAGTGACAAACTTGTCCTGTTGTGTTTATTTGTAACACAATTGGGTTGAGTTAGTGTTATAACCTGCCTGCTTACCATTGGCTGGGGACTAATGGCAATCCCACAATCCTTTGGGAGTATGAGCTTCCCCAATGAGGGGGGCGGAGAAATCATGAGCAGATTCCCTGCATAAATAAAGCTGGCCAGTTTGGAACTGGCTAGAGAAGAGTGAGCAGCAAGGGAGTTGCTGCTGTTGTTGTATTTCTATGTTATTGTAAATAAATGTTATTTCTTTCTATCCTTCAACTCGTGCTTGATTCTTCGTGGCCCTCACAAAACTGGCGATGAGGGTTAAAGTGAATAGCTGTCTACACTGCTGAAGCCACCTCCCTGGATTTTTGTTGGATACATGTTGGAAGTTATTTTTCTATTACACCATGCCTCTGTACGGACGTTTGGATGTTTTTGATGCTGCGCTGGAAAGCTGGAACCAGTACGCACAATGGATGCGTTGCTATTTCTGGGCAAACAACATCACTGAAAACGAGCGCCAGGTGGTCATATCGCTCACCGCCTGCCGCCCGCATATGTTTGGGGTGATTAGGAGCCTTGCGTACCCAGCTGCGCCGGACACCAAAACGTTTGATGAACTTGTGAACTTAGTGGGGCAACATTTTAACCCAACCCTGTCCACGATAGTCCAGCGTTACCGGTTTAATACCACTGAGAGGACCCCAAGAGACTCCCTTGCCGACTTTCTATCCAGGATACGCAGGATTGCGGAGTAATGTGACTATGGTGAGACCTTGTCAGAAATGTTACGCGACCATTTGGTTTGCGGTATTAACAATGCCGTCTTCTGTGTTACTAACCCACTATGATCCTGGAAAGCCTTTGCTCATCTCATGTGATGCATCCCCGGATGGTATTGGGGCCATCCTGTCCCACAAGATGGAGAATGGGGCTGAGCAGCCGATAGCTTTCGCCTCCCGCACATTGACTGCAGCGGAAAAGAAGTACGCGCAGATCGAGAAGGAGGGCCTGGCGGTGGTCTTTGCGGTGAAATGCTTCCACCAGTACATGTATGGCCGCCACTTCACTATCGTGACTGATCATAATCCTCTGCTGGGACTTTTCCGAGAGGATAAGCCAATACCGCCCATTGCTTTCGCACGGATCCAGCGCTGGGCTTTGTTGCTCGCTGCCTACGAGTATTCTCTGGAGCACAAACCAGGAACCCAGGTAGCGAATGCCGACGCACTGAGCCGATTGCCTTTATCGACCGGCCCCATGTCGACCCCCACGACCGGTGAGGTGGTTGCAACCCTAAATTTTATGGGCACCTTGCCTGTCACGGCATCACAGATCCGTGAGTGGACCCAGACGGAGCCAGTCCTGTCAAAGGTTCGGCACATAATCCTGTATCGTGGGCAGCATAGACAGCTCCCAGGCGAGTTGCAGGCATTTTCCTCCAAGCTGTCAGAATTTAGCGTGGAAGATGGTATCCTCTTGTGGGGATGCATGTGATTGTCCCGGAAAAGGGACAGGAACTGATACTAAGAGACTTGCACAATAGGCATCCGGGTGTGACCAAAATGAAAATGTTGGCCCGGAGTTATGTCTGGTGGCCAGGCCTCGACACCGACATTGAGAAGGTGGCCCAAAACTGCTCCATTTGCCAGGAGCATCAGAAGCTTCTGCCGGCCACGCCCCTACATCACTGGGAATGGCCAGGGCAGCCTTGGGCGTGCTTGCATGCGGATTCCGCCGGCCCTTTTCAAGGATCCATATTCCTTCTATTAATCGATGCCCAGTCTAAATGGTTAGAGGTGCATAAGATGTTAGGCACAACGTCCTGCGCGACAATCGAGAAGTTGCGTTTGTCTTTCAGTATGCATGGCCTCCCCGAGGTGCTGGTCACGGACAACGGCACTCCTTTCACAAGTGAGGAGTTTGCGAGGTTCATGAAGATGAACGGCATACGCCATATCCGCACCGCCCCATACCACCCGGCTTCAAATGGGTTGGCGGAGCGCGCAGTGCAGACATTCAAACGAGGCCGAAAGAAGCAGTCTTCCGGGTCGATGGACACGAGACTGGCTCGTTTTCTGTTTTCATATAGGACCACCCCACATGCGGTGACTGGCGTAGCTCCCGCGGAACTCCTAATGGGCCGGAGACTTCGCACCCGCCTTAGCATGGTTTTCCCGGACATTGGCGCAAAAGTATGCCGCACACAAAAACGGCAGGGACATGGTTTTTCTAGGCATCGGCCGATTCGGAAGTTTGCACCCGGTGACCCAGTGTACGTTCGGAATTTTGCTGGTGGCGCCCAGTGGGTCCCTGGCATAATCTTTCGCCAAATGGGCCCTATCTCTTACCAGGTGCAAGCCCAGGGTCGTCTCCAGCGCAAGCATGTGGACCACGTTCGGTCTAGAAGACCATCCCTTCCAAAGATTCCCCACCCCCAGAGCTCATACAGCCACAGAGACCAGACACAGTGGAGAGTATTCCTCACAATCTTCCTCTGGTGCCACACTCAAAGCCTGCGCAGGTTGTTGCAGAATCGTGTGGAGATAGGGACGCCGAGATGACGGAGGGCACGGACTCTGACTCCGAGATGGAGACACAGGACGCCTCAGAGGGGAATCCTCGGGCCCATGGGCCGTGGATGTACAACCGTTACGCTGTTCATCACGGAAGCGCCGTTCTCCGTCTCGTTACACGCCACGAGATCCAGCGCCTCGTGTAAATGGTGTCCGGCCTACGGCAAAACGAGTCCGGCGCCCTCCTTCGCCAGGGTCTTCGGTGGGTTCCTTGGACTTTGTGGGGGAGGGATGTTATAACCTGCCTGCTTACCATTGGCTGATGACTAATGGCAATCCATGGCTGGTTCTCCACTCCAAGCCTTCCTGCCCCAATATGTGGCTCATCTCTCCCAGATATCTGCCAAGACAGAGGCATCAGATTCTGGCTGTTAGCTCTGTTCCTCTTGTCACAGATGCTACCTGACCTACTGACTATTTCCAGCATTTTCTCTTTTTATTTCACATCAGTACTTTGCCTGGAATGTGTAATTTGATCTGGCCTGTTGTAGAATAATTCAAGTTCTGTGCAATGTGTAATTTGATCCAGTCATTGTCAGCCGAGGCAGGCAGGCTTCCAGGCTTCAGAGCTGCTGTGGGCATTGTTTAGCTTTATTGTTAAAGTCCTCTTTTGGCATTCTGCAATTGTAATTATAGTTATCCTGGGCTAGTATAATAAAAGATTTTATACCTCAATTAGTTGGTTATATTTACTCCTTTAGAGTTCTCTGCCCCCCCCCCCCCCCCTCCCCCCACACGCATAAAGGGACAAAGGTTACGGCTACAGCTTTAAGGAACTTTATAATACTGGTGCAGCTACAGCAGCGAATACACTGTCCCTACCAGAGCACGCAGATAGGTATTTCATCTTTTTTTCTTTTACAAATTGAGAGTAACCAATTCATTTTTTCCAATTAAAGGGCAATTTAGCGTGGCCAATCCGCCTACCTGCACATCTTTGGGTTGTGGGGGTCAAACCCACACAGGCACGGGCAGAATGTGCAAACTCCTCACGGACAGTGACCCAGGGCCGGGATTGAACCTGGGACCTCAGCGTCATGAGGCAGCAGTGCTAATCACTGCACCAACGTGCTGCTCTAGCAAGGTATTTCATCACCCACTACTGCAGTCTGACTGGCTGCCAGCACATCCACATGGGTGAGAAGTCTTTTCTCCGGCTAACCAGTCTGCTGCGGGGAAGGTTTCACCCTGGCAGATGCCCTGCGCGGACCAAGGTGTGTCCACACGTGGACCAAGGTGTGTCCACACGTGGTTGGAGGGAGTGGTGGGGGTGTCCTTTTGTGTTCTGGAATGAACATGGTCAGCTACAGGCCCATCAGACCAGAGAACAGAAAATGGTCATTCTTGCAGATTCCTGCTATCAACAACGTCACGCACCTACCAGCTTGGTAATACGTGCCGCGTCCCTCCCCACTGGTCCACTCACGTAGGTAGCTCCCAGCTTGGAGTCAGCTTTATGGAGCAAGCTGCATGCTCAACAATCAAGTGCATGCCCACAGTCCCAAAAGGCGTCCTTATATGAATGTATTTGCTTAGAAGTATTGGCACACATTGCAATTAAGCCATCACTCCAGAGTGTATACGATTGAGCATGAATTAACAGAAACATTTTGAAGTGTCAGGTTGGGCTCGATTGATGGGGGGCTTCTCGACGGCTGGGTTGGCATGATCGTGGCCTGTATTTAATGACACTTGGTGCCAGAAATGAGCCCCCATGAGCTTCTCGCCACTGCTGGCTGTCTCGCCATCTGATTCGCCTGACGCGCGCCTCAGCTGCTTCCCACTAACAAGGAGCAGCTGCCTTTAAACGCGCCCTCACCACTCATCCCAAGCACGGCAGCGCGCAGACCTGCTCTTCGCTTTGAGGTGTCAACTTGGTGAGGTTTCTCGACGCTGTGCATGTGAGTGGGGACAACCTGTTGCCCTCAGGGGGTCGGAGGACTAGCATGGCCAGCAATGCCACCTGGGGGGCAGTGGCAGTGGGGGGCAGTGGCAGTGGCTATCGGTTCAGGCAGCATGACCAGGAGGACCACCGTCCAATGCTGGAAGAAGACCAACAACCTCCACCGAGCTGCAAGAGAAAGTTAACGCCTCTCTCTCTCTCTCCTAACATCAGTTCCGCCTGCCACCCCTCAAATTCCCACTACTCGTCCCCCCACCCCCCCCACCCCGCACCACCAAATCATTGGCCAGCTCCTCGCACCCTCCCCACATCCAATCATCGTGCTTGCTCCTCAGAACCCACCAGTACAACCACTTCGTGTTCAGGTGCAGTGCCCACATATGCCACCCTACAGACACCCCCTGACCCATCAAGTGTGTGGTTCACAATGCCTTCTCTTTGTCCCCATAGGGGAAGATACATCATAATAAGCGGCAAAGGGCCAACAGGGACCCCAGCAGCAGAGATCCAATTTCTCAGCCCCCATGAGGAACGGGCCCTGGAGTTCAAAGGGTAGAATGAGGAAAGAGCAATCATCAAGAGAAAGATTGGCTTGCGCCAGAGAGATTTAAATGCACTGCCCTTTCACCCAGATGACGTGTCTCAAGTGAGTTGTTCTTGCCTGACAAAATGAACCTTTCCTCTCACTGACACATCCATTGTCTCGCAGGATCTCCATCTGATGGCACCCGGAGTCATTCCGCCCCCTACCACCCAAGAGACCATCGTGAGAGAGCTCTGAAGAGACCACCTTCGAGGCATCACAGTTATCACCCCCACCTTCCACCAGCACAGAGCCACACACCTCGTTGGGGGACATTAGTGGACAGGCTTCTGGGACACAGCCTGGTGAGCACCACACTGTTGCCGATGTACATCAGCTGGTGGCAGGAACTCACAAGGGAGTCAGCAGTCAGAGATCTGCTGGATCCCAGGACTCAGCTTGGGGGTCTCAGTCAGATGCTGAGCCTCTGGACAAGGTTATCCCAGAGCTGATGCAGATGATAGGACACAGCTGTGAGATTCAGGAGGGGATGTCAGTGAGTGTATAGCTAATTGGAGAAGTCCCAAAGGCTACGGGTACAGGAGATGATGCAGGACATGTCCCAGATGCAAGTGGACATTGCCAAGGCACTCCAGAGTATGACCCAGTCACTGAGGAGCATTGCTGAGGGTGTCAACACCAAGGCGCAGACAATGGGGAAACCGCCAGCACTGACAGAGTCAGATGATGCAGAAGCCCATGGAGCTCACTCCAGCTGCCCCTCCAGGCTCCCAGGGCTCAATCGGCACCGTCAGTGTAGAGAAAGCACTGGTGGTCAACCCACGGCCTCTCACACAGGAGATGACAGAGGTCTCCAGTTCTATGGAGTCCCCTCCTCCTGACACTGGCACATCCCAAGGGCTGTTGGCAGAGAAGTGGTCGCACGCTGACACCAGTGACACAGATAAGTTGGGTGGGACATGCCCGTTCCAGTCCCTCCAGAGGACGTCCGCCAAGGGCATCAAAAGCCACAGGATGCGGAAAGCAGCAGGTTGCCTCCACCTCTGATGTGCACCTTGGGGACACCTTGACGTAACACAAGACCATGCAAGATCAAGAAGAGAGAGGATCACTAAGTGGGGACTTGTGCGAGGGTGGGGGAAGCCCACAAGTAGGCTTCAATGAAGTTACTGTGAAAAGCCGCTAGTCGCCACATTCCTGCGCCTGTTCGGGGAGGCCGGTACGGGAATTGTACCCGCGCTGCTGGCCTTGTTCTATATTACAAGCCAGCTGTTTAGCCCAGTGTGCTAAACCAGGGGGGAGACACACTTGTAGCCAGGGGGAATGGAAATGTCCAATGTTCACTATTAAAACATGTTACACCTGACACATGTGACGCCTCTGCAAAGTTAATCTTCACAGCCAGCAGCCTCCACATACATTCTGCTGGCAGACCTGACGACTAATCCAGCCTGCTCCCTGGAATGAAAAGCAGAACTGTGGGTATCCATGTTTAAAGGTCGTAGAATCGGGAATCCTCCCGTCTCTGGGTACCTGATCCAGGAGCGAAAATCTGAGCCAAAGTTGGCTCTAGGTCACTAATGAAAATGACTCTTAAAAAGATTGTTAATTTATATAACAACATGGGCAATATCGATAAGACCCTGATTCCAGGTAGGGCAGACATTGTGGAGGATGAGAGAAAACAAGTGAGATTTCATTAGCAGGGTCATATGGACTTGAAATGTTAACTCAGTTTTTCTCTTCACAGATGTCACAAGACCTGTTGGTTTAACCAGCATTTTATTTGAGATATCGCTCAATGCAGGCTTTTAGTTAGAGGAACCTGTTGTCAAACCACCAATCCCAAGGTGTAAAAGACTTGAAGTAAAGCAGAAGTGAGTGTTGGAGGGAGACACAACTTCACTGCAACTGAACCTAACTTTCACCTTCTAACAAGTGCCAGTTTAACCTCTCTCTGCCTCACGCTTTCATACCTCAAAGCAATCTCACAAGATTTCATGTGAAGAAGCTGACCTTGGCTACAAAAGAAAGAAGGTTGAGAAATATAACCTTCTAATTGTTAGAGTGGGATAGCTGAAAGATTAGTCATATTTATCAATGATTTCCTTCTATTACAAGATATTAACGAGAAAACTAGGGACGATCAGAGAAGAAAGACTTTGAGGTACTTACATTACCTTTCATGACCTCAGGATGTCCCCAAGCGCCTGACAGCCAATTACACATTTTTTAGCTGTAATTACTGTGGTAATGCTGGCAATGCGGCAGCCAATTTGCACAGAGGAGTTTTCTTATGAGGTACTAAACCAGGGTCAGTGGACATCGAGGAGGAAAGCTTACCTCATTCTTTCGCACCCCTTCCATGACACCAAAGGGCTCCTGTGAAGCTGTTGGGTTGGAGTAAAAAAAAACCCCAACTGGTTCACTAATGTCCTTTAGGGGTCAGATATTCCAGCTCGGTTACACCTGGAGCAAATCCCGTTACGGTCGGAAACTCTTGCGAGGTGGACAAAACAGGAATGCCGCCAGCGTTAACCCAGAACAGGATGTTAATTGGTCCACCCAGCAGATGTAATCAGGTTCACGCCCAGCGGGAATACCATACATTTTAATGCATTTAAATATGCAGGATTGGCTGAATGCTGAATCTTCCAGGAACATTGCCTTCTCACCCGCCAATGTAACGTAAATCTGAGTGCTGAATTTGGTGCATTTGAGTGCTATAGTGAGAGTTTGGTGACTGAGGGAGTGCTGAATTTGGTGCATTTGAGTGCTATAGTGAGAGTTTGGTGACTGAGGGAGTATAAGGCTTCATTTTTATCTAAAGTCAAGTCTTTCTTTTATTTAGTTAATTGACTTAAAAGTTGCTGTTTGGTTTAGAAGAAGGTGAATTTTCAATCTGCTTTAAACAAAGTTTCTACTTGTAGGCACTTTCAGCTGGAGCTTGTTAATTAGTTAATTGGATTAGGCCAGTTTTCAGAGGCTAGATTCACAGTATAAAAGTGAACCCCAACAGTGCAGACTTTGTTTGCACTGAGTGCTGAATTTGGTGCATTTGAGTGCTACAGTGAGAGTTTGGTGACTGAGGGAGTGCTGAATTTGGTGCATTTGAGTGCTACAGTGAGAGTTTGGTGACTGAGGGAGTGCTGGATTTGGTGCATTTGAGTGCTATGGGTGAGAGTTTGGTGACTGAGGGAGTTAGGTGAGGAGGGAGTAAGGTGCTCCTTTCATTTTGTTTCCTACATTTCCGCAAAGAGTGAGAAGAGAGCCAGGAGTTTACAGAGAGTGCAGCTGACTGGGAACAGAGTTGGAGGGCGGAGATCCTGTTGGTCCACAGGGCAGCTATATTCTGTAAGGTAAGAGTGGATGGAGGCTAGGCCAGTTGCATGCTCCTCCTGTAGGATGTGGGTGGTGAGGGATACCACCGGTGTCCCCGCTGACTATACCTGCGGGAAGTGCACCCAACTCCAGCTCCTCAAAGACCGTGTTAGGGAACTGGAGCTGAAGCTGGATGAACTTCGGATCATCCGGGATGCAGAGGGGGTGATAGAGAAGAGTTACAGGGAGGTAACCACACCCAAGGTACAGGACAAGAATAGCTGGGTTACAGTCAGGGGAAAAAAAACAAACAGGCAGACAGTGCAGGGATCCCTCGTGGCCGTTCCCCTTCAAAACAAGTATACCATTTTGGATGCTGTTGGGGGGGATGACCTACCGGGGGAAGGCCCTAGCGGCCAGGTCTCTGGCACTGAGTCTGGCTCTGAGGCTCAGAGAGGAAGGGGGGAGATTAGAAAAGCAATAGTTGTAGGAGATTCAATGGTTAGGGGAATAGATAGGAGATTCTGTGGTCGCGAGCGAGACTCCCGGAAGGTATGTTGCCTCCCGGGTGCCAGGGCCAGGGATGTCTCGGATCGTGTCTTCAGGATCCTTAAGGGGGAGGGGGAGCAGCCAGAAGTCGTGGTGCACATTGGTACCAACGACGTAGGTAGGAAAAGGGGTGTGGAGGTAATAAATGAGTTTAGGGAGTTAGGCTGGAAGTTAAAAGCCAGGACAGACAGAGTTGTCATCTCTGGTTTGTTGCCGGTGCCATGTGATAGCGAGGCTAGGAATAGGGAGAGAGTGCAGCTGAACACGTGGCTGCAGGAATGGTGTAGGAGGGAGGGCTTCAGGTATTTGGATAATTGGAGCGCATTCTGGGGAAGGTGGGACCTGTACAAGCAGGACGGGTTGCATCTGAACCAGAGGGGCACCAATATCCTGGGAGGGAGATTTTCTAGTACTCTTCGGGAGGGTTTAAACTAATTTGGCAGGGGAATGGGAACCGGGTTTGTAGTCCAGCAACTAAGGTAGCCGATATTCAGGATGCCAAAGCGTGTAATGAGGCAGTGGGGAAGGGAACACTGACAAAGGAGAGTACTTGCAGGCACGGAGATGGGTTGAAGTGTGTATACTTCAACGCAAGAAGCATCAGGAATAAGGTGGGTGAACTTAAGGCATGGATCGGTACTGGGACTACGATGTGGTGGCCATCACGGAAACCTGGATAGAAGAGGGGCAGAAATGGTTGTTGGAGGTCCCTGGTTATAGATGTTTCAATAAGATTAGGGAGGGTGGTAAAAGAGGTGGGGGGTGGCATTGTTAATTAGAGATAGTATAACAGCTGCAGAAAGGCAGTTCGAGGAGTATCAGCCTACTGAGGTAGTATGGGTTGAAGTCAGAAATAGGAAAGGAGAGTCACCTTGTTAGGAGTTTTCTATAGGCCCCCCAATAGTAGCAGAGATGTGGAGGAACAGATTGGGAAACAGATTTTGGAAAGGTGCAGAAGTCACAGGGTAGTAGTCATGGGTGACTTTAACTTCCCAAATATTGAGTGGAAACTCTTTAGATCAAATAGTTTGGATGGGGTGGTGTTTGTGCAGTGTGTCCAGGAAGCTTTTCTAACACAGTATGTAGATTGTCCGACCAGAGGAGGGGCGATATTGGATTTAGTACTTGGTAATGAACCAGGGCAAGTGATAGATTTGTTAGTGGGGGAGCATTTTGGAGATAGTGACCACAATTCTGTGACTTTCACTTGAGTAATGGAGAGGGATAGGTGCGTGCAACAGGGTAAGGTTTACAATTGGGGGAAGGGTAAATACGATGTTGTCAGACAAGAATTGAAGTGCATAAGTTGGAAACATAGGCTGGCAGGGAAGGACACAAGTGAAATGTGGAACTTGTTCAAGGAACAGGTACTATGTGTCCTTGATATGTATGTCCCTGTCAGGCAGGGAAGAGATGGTCGAGTGAGGGAAGCATGGTTGACAAGAGAGATTGAATGTCTTGTTAAGAGGAAAAAGAATACTTATCGTAATGTTGAGGAAACAAGGTTCAGACAGGGCGGTGGAGGGATACAAGATAGCCAGGAGGGAACTGAAGAAAGGGATTAGGAGAGCTAAGAGAGGGCATGAACAATCTTAGGTAGGATCCAGGAAAACCCCAAGGCCTTTTACACATAAAAGAGAAATATGAGAATGACTAGAGCGAGGGTAGGTCCGATCAAGTACAGTAGCGGGAGATTGTGTATTGAGTCTGAAGAGATAGGAGAGGTCTTGAACGAGTACTTTCCTTCTGTATTTACAAATGAGAGGGGCCATATTGTTGGAGAGGACAGTGTGAAACAGACTGGTAAGCTCGAGGAAATACTTGTTAGGAAGGAAGATGTGTTGGGCATTTTGAAAAACTTGAGGATAGACAAGTCCCCTGGGCCTGACGGGATATATCCAAGGATTCTATGGGAATCAAGAGATGAAATTGCAGAGCCGTTGGCAATGATCTTTTCGTCCTCACAGTCGACAGGGGTGATACCAGGGGATTGGAGAGTGGCGAATGTCGTGCCCCTGTTCAAAAAAGGGAATAGGGATAACCCTGGGAATTACAGGCCAGTTAGTCTTACTTCGGTGGTAGGCAAAGTCATGGAAAGGGTACTGAAGGATAGGATTTCTGAGCATCTGGAAAGACACTGCTTGATTAGGGATAGTCAGCACGGATTTGTGAGGGTAGGTCTTGCCTTACAAGTCTCATTGAATTCTTTGAGGAGGTGACCAAGCATGTGGGTGAAGGTAAAGCAGTGGATGTAGTGTACATGAATTTTAGTAAGGCATTTGATAAGGTTCCCCATGGTAGGCTTCTGCAGAAAGTAAGGAGGCATGGGATAGTGGGAAATTTGGCCAGTTGGATAACGAACTGGCTAACCGATAGAAGTCAGAGAGTGGTGGTGGATGGCAAATATTCAGCCTGGATCCCAGTTACCAGTGGCGTACCGCAGGGATCAGTTCTGGGTCCTCTGCTGTTTGTGATTTTCATTAATGACTTGGATGAGGGAGTTGAAGGGTGGGTCAGTAAATTTGCAGACGATACGAAGATTGGTGGAGTTGTGGATAGTGAGGAGGGCTGTTGTCGGCTGCAAAGAGACATAGATAGGATGCAGAGCTGGGCTGAGAAGTGGCAGATGGAGTTTAACCCTGAAAAGTGTGAGGTTGTCCATTTTGGAAGGACAAATATGAATGCGGAATACAGGGTTAACGGTAGAGTTCTTGGCAATGTGGAGGAGCAGAGAGATCTTGGAGTCTATGTTCATACATCTTTGAAAGTTGCCACTCAAGTGGATAGAGCTGTGAAGAAGGCCTATGGTGTGCTAGCGTTCATTAACAGAGGGATTGAATTTAAGAGCCGTGAGGTGATGATGCAGCTGTACAAAACTTTGGTAAGGCCACATTTGGAGTACTGTGTACAGTTCTGGTCGCCTCATTTTAGGAAGGATGTGGAAGCTTTGGAAAAGGTGCAAAGGAGATTTACCAGGATGTTGCCTGGAATGGAGAGTAGGTCTTACGAGGAAAGGTTGAGGGTGCTAGGCCTTTTCTCATTAGAACGGAGAAGGATGAGGGGCGACTTGATAGAGGTTTATAAGATGATCAGGGGAATAGATAGAGTAGACAGTCAGAGACTTTTCCCCCAGGTGGAACAAACCATTACAAGGGGACATAAATTTAAGGTGAATGGTGGAAGAGAAAGGGGGGATGTCAGAGGTAGGTTCTTTACCCAGAGAGTAGTGGGGGCATGGAATGCACTGCCTGTGGAAGTAGTTGAGTCGGAAACATTAGGGACCTTCAAGCAGCTATTGGATAGGTACATGGATTACGGTAAAATTATATAGTGTAGATTTATTTGTTCTTAAGGGCAGCACGGTAGCATTATGGATAGCACAATTGCTTCACAGCTCCAGGGTCCCAGGTTCGATTCCGGCTTGGATCACTGTCTGTGCGGAGTCTGCACATCCTCCCCGTGTCTGCGTGGGTTTCCTCCGGGTGCTCCGGTTTCCTCCCACAGTCCAAAGATGTGCAGGTTAGGTGGATTGGCCATGATAAATTGCCCTTAGTGTCCAAAATTACCCTTAGTGTTGGGTGGAGGTGTTGACTTTGGGTAGGGTGCTCTTTCCAAGAGCCGGTGCAGACTCAATGGGCCGAATGGCCTCCTTCTACACTGTAAATTCAATGATGATCTATGATTAATCTAGGACAAAGTTTTGGCACAACATCGTGGACCGAAGGGCCTGTTCTGTGCTGTATTGTTCTATGTTCTATGGTCTCACCATGCCAGAGGGCTCAGAGGCCATGGCGCCCCGTGGGTGGATGGGGATATGGCAGTGCAGTGCTCTGACACTTGCCCCTGGCACCGCCAACTTGGCACTGCCAAGGGAACACTACCAAAGGGGCAGAGCCTAAAGCGGATTCAGCGGAGTGTGGAGTCTGAGGGGGAGGGGGGGCCCATTGGGAGGGCCACAATGTCCCGATGCCAGCGGGCATTCCAGGGTGGGGGTGGTGGTTATGTATGTTCTATATGTACGCCCAGTCCCAAATCAATATAACTCTTCAGTGCTATGCAAGCCACTTCGCTATATCAAACCACTACCATTGGGTCAAAAAGGTATCCCACCACCATTTCCTTAGCAGCAATTCTAGAGTTGGGCAATGAATGATGACCTTGCCAGCAACACAGATGTCATGCGAATGATTTTATTAAAAATTCAAAGAAGTAATTTTACTTCTTAGGCTATTTATTGAAATGCAACTGGAGTATTTTCAGAAACCAGTTGAAGAAGCATTAGCTAATCAAAAGAATCCATAGAATCCCTAGAGTGCAGAAGCAGGCTATTTGTCCCATAGAGTCTACACCGACTCTCTGAAAGAACAAAGAACAAAGAAATGTACAGCACAGGAACAGGCCCTTCGGCCCTCCAAGCCCGTGCCGACCATGCTGCCCGACTAAACTACAATCTTCTACACTTCCTGGGTCCGTATCCCTCTATTCCCATCCTATTCGTGTATTTGTCAAGATGCCCCTTAAATGTCACTATTGTCCCTGCTTCCACCACCTCCTCCGGTAGCGAGTTCCAGGCACCCACTACCCTCTGCGTAAAAAACTTGCCTCGTACATCTATTCTAAACCTTGCCCCTCTCACCTTAAACCTATGCCCTCTAGTAATTGACCCCTCTACCCCAGGGAAAAGCCTCTGACTATCCACTCTGTCTATGCCCCACATAATTTTGTAGACCTCTATCAGGTCGCCCCTCAACCTCCATCGTTCCAGTGAGAACAAACCAAATTTATTCAACCGCTCCTCATAGCTAATGCCCTCCATACCAGGCAACATTCTGGTAAATCTCTTCTGCACCCTCTCTAAAGCCTCCACATCCTTCTGGTAGTGTGGCGACCAGAATTGAACACTATACTCCAAGTGTGGCCTAACTAAGGTTCTATACAGCTGCAACATGACTTGCCAATTCTTATACTCAATGCCCCGGCCAATGAAGGCAAGCATGCCGTATGCCTTCTTGACTACCTTCGCCACCTGTGTTGCCCCTTTCAGTGACCTGTGGACCTGTACTCCTAGATCTCTTTGACTTTCAATACTCTTGAGGGTTCTACCATTACTCTTGAGGGCTTCCTACCCAGGCCCAATCTTTATTTTATTGTCACAAGTAGGCTTACATTAACACTGCAATGAAGTTACTGTGCTGAACCCCTAGTCGCCACATTCTGGCGCCTGTACGGGTACACGGAGGGAGAATTCAGAATGTCCAAATTACCTAAGAGCACGTCTTTCGGGACTTGTGGGAGGAATCCGGTGCACTCGGAGGAAACCCAGGGAGAACGTGCAGACTCTGCACAGACAGGGACCCAGTGGATTGTAACAAACAGTGTATGCATCCCGCTGTTTGCATCAGGCAGATTACTGACTGTACTTATGCAACCCCTGCTTGCAAAACTCAGAACATATTGTCCAACATTCAATGTGATTCCAACATTGGACACCACGTGCTGAACAACCCTGAGTATGCTAAAAGGCAAGCTAACAACCAATTTACAATGATCAATTTGCCTGACAATGTGGCTCTCTTACACTTGCTAGAAGTTACATATGTTCATAGGCAGGACTCTCTCCTCTGCAAACAGAGAGAACATGTCCAGGCATTGTGCTTTTTTTTATTAAATAAAAGCTTAGGGGGTAACTGCTTCTTGGTGTATTCCCCCATGCAACAGCTCAACCAATCATACTCCAATTGTTAAAACATCAGCACCCTTTTCCTCATACAGTACAAATTGTTGTTCCCTTTGAAATTTGGAATACTTGCATCTATCCTGGGAGATTACAAGAAAAACAGCTTCGACAGCATGCCCATTGTTTCAGCAATATTCATGATCTGTACTATCGAGGGACTACTTATATACTTGTATAATTGTTACAAAACCTGATCATGGCATATAGATTCTTCTGCTTTAATAAGCACTTTGTAACCGAGTGGTTCGATAGTGTACCTAATGTGCGAGATCCTCCGGCCGTTCACGCCGGCGGAATCTTCTGGTCCCGTTGACAGCGCACCCCCGCTTACTGGTGCTTTGCGATGGATGCAATGGGAAATCCCATAGACAGCAGCGGAACCAGAAGATCCCGCTGCCGGCCAACAGTGGGGCGCATCAGCTGCCAAGAAACATGCCGCGGGAAGGCCGGAGAATCTTGCCCAAATAATGTGTTTCCACTAGTCAGGGGAGAACAGAATTAGGGGCCGTAAGTATAAGCTGGTCACTAATAAACCTAATAAAGAATTCAGGAGAAATTTTATTTTCACAAAGTGCATGGAGACTGTGGACCTCGTTGCCATAAGGGGTAAGTGAGGCGAATAGCACAGATATATTTAAAAGGAACCTAGAAAGAAGCATGAGGGAGAAAGGAATTGAAGGATATGCTGATCGAGTTAGATGGTGAGAGCTGGGATGCAGTTTTTGTGGAGTAGAAATGGCAGAGTCAACCATCTGTGTCAAATGACCTGATTTTGTGCTGTAGACTCTGTGTAATTCTATGTAATTTAACTTGACTGTACATAACATGGAAGGATGGAAGCAGGTTGGAAATTATTCTGGCCCAAAGCCTTACAAGAGCTGCATGGATTTCAAAATAAATATTCAACATTTTAACTCATTAGTGACGGATTTGCTAACCCTAGTCTGTCATTGCCACTTGATCATCTTGTCTTGATAGAGGTGCCAATCAGTCAAGCCTGCTCTGATTCAATCTGTCACTGGGAATGTCACTGATTGGGATTGAGAGAGGTGCGGATCCTTGTGTGGCTAAGGGACACAAAATGTCAAGACTATGTAGAACATCCTATACTTGAGGATAAAGTGAAGCTGGGGAGGGGGGAGCTGGGGGGGTAAATTATGTTTGCAGGATCTAGCACAAATTGGTTGTTGTGTTGCCTACACTACCCCAATGGTTAGACTTCACAAGTACATCATTGGCTACAAAGTTCTTTGGGATGTTCTGAGGTCACAAAAAAGCTCGATATCAATGCAAGTTGATTTTTCTTTCTAAGGGCAGAAAGCAGGAGCAACTTTATTCTTACGCATGGGGGCTGAATTCTCTGCTTCCCCAGCTGCGTGTTATTTGGCGGCGCGCCATTCGCTGGCGGCGAGATTCTAACATCCTGCCGCTTGTCAATGGGATGTTCCATTGTAACCACCCATTCCGACGGAAAAGTGAATTGCAACAACTGGAGAACTCCGGCCTGGGTTACGAGGCTAGAGAATGCACGGCAGAAGTTAGTGGTTTAACCAGAGGCTGTGTCAATATTTAAGGATAGGTTAGATAAGATAATTGAAGGAAAGGGCGATAAAGAGATTTGGCTGATCACATGGGACTGGAACTACTGTTTTTTGTGAAGGATATTGCATGGGCCATCTAGGTCGAAAGGTTTACTTTCATGTTGCAATTCCTATGTAATTCTTTGTGACTTTTTCAATTTATAATGCATCATTAAAACCTTAGATTCAACATTTCCAATTGTGCCAGCAGTAAGCTTCTCTTAACCCTTTCCTTGCATTGTGCCCGTTAGTTTCTCAAGAACTGATGTAATTCTGAGCAATTTTAGACCAAACAAAGATTTGCCAAAATGCTATTTTCCAGAAGACAGTTGTACTTGTTAACAAAATAAAAATCTTAATAAAACTCTCCCTATTTCAATATCTAGTGAGATAAAACATCCAACTTGAACCAGCAGAAAGCTGCAATTATCTGGCTGGAGCTCCGCGTCAAAAAAAGTGGGAGATTTAGAACGACAGTAGAATTCAGGTCGGAAATGCTTTTAAAAAAAAATAATCTTTATTGTCATAAGTAGGTTTACATTAACACTGCAATGAAGTTACTGTGAAAAGCCCCTAGTCGCCACATTCCGGCGCGTGTTCGGGTCCACTGAGGGAGAAATCAGAATGTTCAAATTACCTAACAGCACGTCTTTCGGGACTTGTGGGAGGAAATCGGGGCACCCGGAGGAAACACACGCAGACACAGGGAGAACGTGCAGACTCCGCACAGACAGTGACCCAAGCCGTGAATCGAACCTGGGACCCTGGAGCTGTGAAGCAACAGTGCTACCCACTGTGTTACCATGCTGCCCACTGATAGAACTATATTCAATAATGGGACTGAACTGTGATGTGATCGCCAAATCCTAAGAGGCAAGGTGGAGGAGCCCTGTGACATGATCCTGCCAAATAATTTCCCAAGCAGCGAACAATATTACCAGCACACTTTGCTCACTCAATGACCTGGCAGCAGGGAAGAGGCAGTAGGATGGAGCAGTCGAAGCAGAACGGCTGAAAAAGCAGCTGCAATGTGACTGAACAACTGACCTGAAATGAAGTAGTGGAGCGATGACTAATATTCACTAGCTACACATATTTACACACCACCACCCCCCACCCCCCACCCTGCAAGCCTTTGATCTGAACACTGCATGAAATCATTGTCGCTCTTAAATGAATTAGGGAGCGGAGTAAACAATTCATTGCTGGGCTCTAAGTGAGTGGACATTAAAATGGAAGTACAACAGTAGAAGACTTTCTCGAGAGGCAGGCTCTGACACCCTGGGCGGGATTCTCCGGTCGCCAATACCAAAATCGCAGATCGGCTGGAGAATCAAAGTTCCTGACAAATCCTGACCGCCAGCGTGGGGACATAGCCTCAAAATCGAAGAATCCAGCCCCAATCACTTCAATGATTGACCTCAAACCAGTGGTCCTGTCTTCCTGCCACATCACCTGCTGTGTCGCTCCTTCCCCAGATACACATTGTCATCTCTCGAACGCACCCCTACACTGTTTCTTTCAATGGTCTTCAGATTAATTTATTCCTTCTGTCTGTTGCCTTTCATGTAGAATCATTCAACTCTTTGATTCCCCATGATTTTAAAACGCCACCCTTACTCGACGAACAAAACAACAACTTCATTGATTCCCTCTATCATTCTGAACTCTGAGTTCCCTCTCCAAACCTCTGCAACTCTCTCCTCTCATTGAAGATGCTGCTTGCTTAAAACCCACCTCTTTTTGACCAACTGTTTAGCTGCCTGGCTCAGTGCCTGACCACACTTTTTTGAAGCATCATTCTTCCATGCTAAAGATGCTGCCAAAATGCAAGTTGATGTTATTAGAATGTAGTGGGGAGTGTGCAGACTGTGAACCACCACCAGAGAAAGAGTGGAGATAAGAATGACTGAGCAGACGGTAACGTGAGTGTGCGTAAATACTTCTTGTCAGCTGGCTTCATGAATTGAATAGTAATGTGATGGGACAAAATTGTAATAACTCCTGGGAACAACCTACAAGCTGGTTGAAAAAAAATAAAATCGCTTCAAATGAAGTTACTGTGAAAAGCCACTAGTCACCACATCCCAGCACTTGTTCAGGGAGGCTGGTACGGGAATTGAACCGTGCTGCTGGCCTGCCTTGGTCTGCTTTGAAAGCCAGCGATTTAGCCCTGTGCTAAACCAGCCCCCTTACCAGCCTGGTTTAGCACAGGCTGGTTTAGCACAGTGGGATAAATAACTGGCTTGTAAAGCAGACCAAGGCCAGCAGCGCGGGTTCAATTCCCGTACCAGCCTCCCCGAACAAGCGCTGGAATGTGTCGACTAGGGGCTTTTCACAGTAACTTCATTGAAGCCTACTTGTGACAATAAGCAATTTTCATTTCACATGCCTGTGGAAGCAGTAGCTAGCCTCTTCTATTGGTGCCTTATATTTTTTATTCCCTCCTGTGATGTATATTCTAGTTTATTATGGTATTCTGACCAATATTTATCCCTGAACCAACACCACTGAAACAAAATAAATTATTTGACCATTGTCACTGTGCTCTTTGTGGGAGCTTGCTGTGCGTAAATTGACAGCCATCCTTCCTACATTACAACAGTGATTTTACTTCAAAAGCATTTAAATGCCTTTCTAGCACTTTAGAACATCCTGGGTCATGAAAGGTACTTTGCAAATGCGCTTTATACCTTTTTATTATTCTGCTTTACGTCATGGATCTTTTTTGCTATTGCTTTTTCAGCTCCTTGCTCAAATAAGACAAACTGTTAAGACGAGGAGGGGTGTCCATGGAAAGAATCAATGGACGTCTTAGCAACGAAAGATAACAGGATTAAAGATAAAAATCAGACTATGGCCACGAAACACATCACTAACCAGCTTGTTAAATTAAAGTGCTTAATTAAAAGAAAGAATGAAAACAAAAATCCAATCGCTTTAACGTTATCATCCCTAACCAGGAAATTAGATTAAATACTGTACTGCCCAGTCAGTCAAATTACTATAAAATCTACTCTAATTTCTTTGCTCTAATAGAAACGTCCAGTTAATGCAGAGTGTCCTAACAGATGGTCCCCATAAACTGTTGAAAGATCATTATTTAGTGCTCCAAACAGCTATTATCTGTGTTTGTTTCAGCATCGCAGTGTGTCAGCTGATAATGTACAAAACCCGTCAGCCCAGGCATTTAGAAATTCTTCTGGACCTACTGGCAGTCTTAAAGGGTTAATTTAACATGACTTTGTTCAGTAATTTTCAAGAGGATTTCCGCAGGGGTTTAATTTGGGTTCTCTAATTGGTGACTTGATGCAGCATCCTTTACTGCCACAAGTGTGTGCTTTTATACAATCATCGAACATCAAAGCATCAATTGAGGGTGAATGCACAAGATATTCACTCCGTAATGTGGACCCTCCCTGCCTGTGTTTCATTTGCTTCATTCTGTGTGAGCTGTTGCTCAGTGCATAGCATTCTTAACTCTGAGCCAGAAGGTAACGTTCAAGGACTACTCCGGAGATTTTGCTCATAATAATAATAATCTTTATTAGTGCCACAAGTAGGCTTACATTAACACTGCAATGAAGTACTGTGAACATCCCCTAGTTGCCACACTCCGGCACCTGTTTGGGTACATAAAGGGAGAATTCAGAATGTTCAATTCACCTAACAAGAACGTCTTTCGGTACTTTGGGAGGAAACCGGAGCACCCGGAGAAACCCACACAGATATGGTAAGAACGTGGGCTTCCTCCGGGTGCTCTGGTTTCCTCCCACAGCTCCAGCTTGCTGTATTATAGAATCATAGAATTTACAGTGCAGGAGGAGGCCATTCGGCCCATCGAGTCTGCACCGGCTCTTGGAAAGAGCACCCTACCCAAACTCACACCTCCACCCTATCCCCATTACCCAGCAACCCCACCCAACACTAAGGGCAATTTTGGACACTAAGGACAATTTAGCATGGCCAATCCACCTAACCTGCACATCTTTGGACTGGGCATTATCAGGGCATCTGGCATTATCAGGGCATCTGGCAGAGCAAGGGTTAATGTGGGACTGGGATACTGTCCCACCACAGCACGATGTAAAGAGGCAGATAACCTGAGACTAGGGTCAGTTGTGGATTGGGCAGAGACCTGTGCAGAAGCAAGCATGGCATTAGCTCATAGTTTGGGCTACACCTTGATTACATGTACATGGTTATGTGCTATCAATGAACACTCAATGTTCAACTATACAACTATACGGAACATACAACATGATGTTAGTGCTTAGCTTCCACCTCTAGTGAAGCACTGAGAACGTGCTGGCTTTTGAATAAGGTGTTTAAAAAACCACAGTACTTCTCCCATACTAACAAAAAAATCCGAAAACACTCTGAAGAAAAACAAAGGAGTCCAGGCCAATATTTATCCCTCAACCAACTGAAAGAAAACAGATTATCTGGTCATTTACCCCATTGCTGTTTGTGTGACTTTAAACTGTTCAAATTGGCTGACATGTTTCCCACAGCAGTGACTATCCTCCCAAGATACTCCATTGGCTGTAAGTCGCTTTGGGACATCCTGAGGTCATGTAAGACGAGCCTTTTTTCTATATTTGTGCAAACTTGAGTCAAAATCACTGCCTTATTGTAAGGAGGCAAACAGACTGAAGGGAACACAACATAGTACTTTAGTCTAATATATTAGTAAATTAACCAGACTGCTGCCCATGAATGGTGGGAGAGTGGGAGTTTCTGAAGCTTATTCATGAGTCACATCATGGTCAGGGTGTGAAACTACATGTGGCAACTTACATAGTGAAATTGAATGCACTGTCAAGCACAGTAATTTACAATAGCAAATGTTGATAGAAATGTTTAGCTGCAAATTGTGACAAGAGGAAATAGTGTATGCAGATAGGAAATGCATCATTTGCAAGATTTTGAATAACATAATGACATCTTAGTGCAAACAAAATGAGGTGAGAGCAACAGACAATGATGACTTGCTTTTCCTTGTGGTATAGCAAGGCCTTAGACAAAGTACCGCATGGTAGGTTGTTGCAAATGGTTAAATCTCACGGAATCCAGGGCGAGGTAGCCAATTGGATACAAAATTGGCTTGGCGACGGAAGCCAAAGGGTGGTTGACGAGGGTTGTATTTCAAACTGGAGGCCTGTGACCAGTGGTGTGCCTCATGGATCAATGCTGGGTCCACTGTTGTTTGTTATATATATTTCAATGATTTGTATGAGAATCTGGAAGGCATGGTTAGTAAGTTTCCAGATGACACCAAGATTGGTGGCATAGTGGATAGTGAAGAAGGTTATATCAGATTGCAACAGGATCTTGACCAATTGGGCCAGTGGGCCGATGAATGGCAGATGGAGTTTAATATGGATAAATGTGAGGTGGTGAATTTTGGTCGATCAAATCAGGACAGGACCTACTCAATTCATGGTAGGGAGTTGGGAGAGTTCCAGAACAAAGAGATCTAGGATTATAGGTTCATAGCTCCTTGAAGGTGGAGTCGCAGGTGGACAGGGTGGTGAAGAAGGCATTCAGCATGATAGGTTTTATTGGTCAGAATATTGACGTCTTGTTGAAGTTGTACAAGACATTAGTAAGACCACACATGGAATACTGTGTTCAGTCTGGTCACCCTATTATAGGAAGGATATTGTTAAACTAGAAAGAGTGCAGAAGAGATTTACGAGGAAGCTCCACGACTTGATGGTCTGAGTTATAAGGAGAGGCTGGATAGGCTGGGACTTTTTTCCCTGGAGCACAGGAGGCTTAGGGGTGAACGTATAGAGGTCTGTAAAATACAGTGATCAGTTCTGGTCACCCTATTTTAGGAAGGATATTGCTAAACTAGAAATGAGCGCCAGAAGTGTGACCAGGAGGAGTGACCTCCAATACCAAAAAAAGGTAAGACCTATACCGGGCAGCACGAGAGAGTAGGCACCAATGCCCCACCTACCCCCCCCCAAAGACCTGTCCTCCCCACAGAAGCATCCACGCCCCAACCCTCCCTTTGCACACCACCCTTCCACCACTTGTGTCTAACGATGCCTTCTCAATGTCTCCTCAGGAAAAGCTGTCCCACAATCGCCGGGAGAGGGGCCCAGACTGGCCTGGGATGCCACCTTCGAGGAGCGTGCCCTGGAGGTGACCAGTGTGGCCGAGGACAGTGCGGTCACCCACGCGGAAACTGGCGGCTGCCGCAGAGGTGAGGAACCACCAGGCTCCACCCAGAGGACCTGTCAAACCTGAGTTGTTATTGCCTTACTGACTGACCCATCCCTCCCACTGCCCACATGTCCATTCTCCCGCAGGTCCTTCAGCTGATGGTACCGGCCCATCCCGGGTGACATCCTCTCCAGTCTCCCAGGAAACCATCTCGGGGAAGAGCCCCAAGGATGCCACCGTAATAGTCGCGGCACAGCTGTCATCCCCACCCTCCACCAGCGCAGATACACACACCTCGGTGGTAACCATTAGTGGACAGGCTTCGGGGGCACAATATGATGCTGATGTACATCAGTAAGAAGTCTTACAACACCAGGTTAAAGTCCAACAGGGTTGTTTTGAATCACTAGCTTTCTGAGCGCAGCTCCTTCTTCAGGTGAATGAAGAGGTGGGATCCACAACCACTTATATAGACAAATTCAATATTGCAAGATGATGCTTTGAATGCGAGTTTTTGCAGGTGATTAAGTATTTACAGGTCTAGATGATGCGACTGGAGACAGGAATGATCTCAGGTTAAAGAGGTGTGAATTGTCTCAAGCCAGGACAGTTGGTAGGATTTCACAAGCCCAGGCCAGATGATGGGGGGTGAACATAATGAGACATGAATCCAAGGTCCCGGTTGAGGCCATACTCATGAGTGCGGAACTTGGTTATCAGTTTCTGCTCGGCGATTCTGCGTTGTCGCGTGTCCTGAAGGCTGCCTTGGAGAATGGTTACCCGAAGATCAGAGGCTGAATGCCCTTGACTGCTGCAATGTTCCCCGACTGGAAGGGAACATTCTTGTCTGGGGACTGTTGCGCGATATCCGTTCATCCGTTGTCGCAGCGTCTGCATGGTCTCGCCAAATGTACCATGACTCGGGACATCCTTTCCTGCAGCGTATGAGGTAGACAACGTTGGCCGAGTTGCACAAGTATGTACATCAGGTGGAGGCAGGAACCCCCAGGTGAGACAGCAGTCGGAGGGCTGCTGGATCCCAGGACCCAGCTGGATCCCAGCCTGATGCTGAGCCCATGGAACAGAGTTAGCTGGAGCTGATCAAGACAATAGGGAGCAGCTGGGACATTCAGAGGGAGATGTCAGCGTCATTCCAGCAGATCCATAGCCGGTCGGAGGAGTCCCAGAGGCTACTGGCGCAGGAGATGGTGCCGGCAACGCGTGGCACCGAGGCCAACATTGCTAGGGGCTAGGGTGGTGATCGCAGTGGAGAGCCTGTACACGGCTTCGCACCACTAGTGAAGGTGTTCAAGGCGTCGCGCAGTCGGTGATGGCCATGGCTGAGGGTC
Organism: Scyliorhinus torazame; assembly: GCF_047496885.1. Lineage (NCBI taxonomy): Eukaryota > Metazoa > Chordata > Chondrichthyes > Carcharhiniformes > Scyliorhinidae > Scyliorhinus > Scyliorhinus torazame. The sequence goes on along the minus strand of NC_092712.1, from coordinate 285,354,960 downwards.
TCGGCAGAATGTCCGACTCACTGGGGGATGTCACTCAGTACCAAGCTGACCTTGCTGAGGTTCTGCGGGACATATCCTCCTCTCAGATGGGAATGGCCGATGTGCTGTGGAGTTTGTCCCAGTCACAGATGGGCATTGCCAAGGTGCTGCAGACCTAGTCATTGAGGAGCATCGCCGAGAGCATTAGCACAATGGTGCAGACCATGGGGAACTGCCAGGGCTGGCAGAGATGATGCAGGGGCAGACGGGGCTCGAACCAGCTGCCCCTCCGTCCCAAGGTGAACCCCAGGGCCCTATGGGCACCAACCAGGCGGAGGGAGCACTGAATGCTAGCCTGGACCAGTCCCATGGAGTGGGGATGGTGGCTATCAGCTCCCCAGAGTTCCACCCATCTGATGAGGCCATGTCTCATAGCCAGCGCACAAGACAGAACGGCACGGTTGTGCCGATGACAAGTGAGCCAGGGCCGTTAAACACCCTTGTGCATAACCATTATGATGCCTCTGTCATTTTCATCCGCGATGTGGGTTGACCGCCGAACCCTTGGCCCATCTCTCCAGGCATCTCCCCCTCCCCGTGGTGCCCTCTCACCCTCCGGCCGTGGAGATGTTCCCTGAGCTGTGTCCCATTCCCTGGGTGTTCGGATGTTGGCTGCTGCGTGTTTGGTGTTGCCTCCTGCAGTGTTCAGATACAGTGTCCAGACACCGTGGTCTGATCGGGATGCTAGGCAATGATACCCACATGCTACATGGCCTGCCCACTCACGGGAATCCACTTGGGATATGTGAAGTGCTCACCGAACCACAATTGCCAATTCCCTATTAGCAATAGCCTTCAGCTGCACGGCCAGAGGCCTCGTCAGTTGACGGGGGTTATGGGTGGTCGTTATGGGCAGACAGGCAGGGACAAGGATTGCTCCCAGAACGGGTACATGCATTCCAGGGGTTGCCATGGTGGCGCCGCGAGTGGTTGCCCCCCCAGCGCCACCCCCCCCTCATCCTCCTATGGCGGCCCACCCTGTGGAGGGTTGCCCACCCCCAGCCAAGGGTCCCCCCACTGAGCACTGGGGTGGCAAGCCCAGCACACCAGAGCTCTTTGGATATGGAGTGGGTCCCGTTAATTGTATGGAAATAGGGTTTAAGTGGTGATAATTGGTTTCTCGCCACGCTTTGGCGAGATCCCGATTTTCCAAACTGTTTGGTGCCTGGCGTTTCTCGGTTTTGACCTCTCCCGCTATTCACCAGTCTCGTTTCGCTTGAGCAAGAGCACAACAAGGCTTGATAATCGCAGCCAGAGCCTTTACCATATTCAGTGTGCTCAGCCACTTCTGCATGGAATGTAGAGAGAATCAAATTGGCTGAAGACTGGTTTCTGTGACGGTGGGGTACGGAGATGGTGAGGTCCTGTGATACGGAGGAGGGTGAGGTTGATCATCTCCTCAGCAATTTTGGAGGGAGGTGGTTGCAATTTCTTGAGCCTCATGTGTTACAGTCACTTGCTGGGTGGGCTTCATCATAATTGAGGATGGGGATATTTGTGGAGCATCCTTATTATCTTTTTACTTGTTTAGTTATTCACCAACATTCATAACTGGATGTATCAGGACTCCAGAGTTTTGGTCTGATCCATTGATTGTGGGATTATGTGGCTCTGTCTAAAGAATATTGCTTCCAGTGCAAATTAGCATGCAGGCCTCATTGTCACTTCACTAGTTTGACGTCTCCTTTTTAACTATGCCTGGTGCTGCTCCTGGTATGCTCTCCTGTGCTCATTGAACCTTGGTTGACCCCTTGGCTTGATGGTAATGGATTTTTGTGATATCCGGGTGATTTGTTTAAGCGCACAGGTCCTTCAGCTTTTGTTTGCATGGTTGCACAAGCATGGTAACTTAAAGGGGCCGACTTCTGCACAAACCGAGTGGGAACTTTCTTGTCGCTGTGCAACCCTGCAGAACTGAGAGAACAGTGATGTTGGCCCACAGTGCCTCATGGATGCCAGTCTTGAACTGCTATTTCTGTTGTGAATCTATTCTATTAATACTGTCATGGACAGATGCATCTTCAATAGGTGCTTGTTCAGGACGAGGTTAAGTAGGTTTTTCCTTTGTATTGGAGTCTGGCACATACGTCCTTCAGGACTTAGCCGGTGAGATTAATAGGGTGCTACCAAGTCACTCTTGATGATGGACAGTGAAGTCCCCCACCCAGAGTACATTCTTTACCCTCAGTGATTCTTTCTAGTAGTGTTCACTATGGAGGAGTACTGTTTTTAGCAGCTGAGTGAAGGTGGTAATCAGAATTGGTTCCCTTGCCTATGTTTGACATGTTGCCCTGAGACTTCATGGGGCGCAGAGGCAATGTTGAGGACTCGCAGTGTAGCTCACTCATCATTGTACACCGCCATGCCATCAGCTTGGGTGGTTCAGTCCTGCCAGTGGGACACCACATTCCCAGAGATGGTGATGGAAGAATGGCTAAAAGGTATGATTCTGTGAGTCTGACTATGTCGCTCGACTAGTCTGTGGGACAACTCTCCTAAATTTTAGCAGAAGTCTCCATATGGTGGAGAGGAGAGATTTTTAGGGTTAACTGTTTCATTTTCCAATGCCTAAACTTACGCGGGGTGGTCCACTGAATATTATTCTTAGTATAGACAATGCAGATATTTGATACAACTGAGTGGCTTGCTGGGCCATTTTAGAGGGGAGATATGGGTCTGAGGTCACATCTGGGCCAGATCAGGTAAGGGCAGCACACTTCCTTCCCTAAAGTGTGTGCAGGAATGCAGCCCCAACAACACGCAAACGTTTCAATACCATCCAGGACAAAGCAGCCAGTTTGATCAGCATGCCGGCAGCTGCCTTAAACATCCACTCCCTCCATCACTTAAGTAGAGTGGCAACAGTGTGCACCATCTACAAGATGCACTGTTGCAACTCTCCAAGGCTCATTCAATAGCATCTTCTGAACTTGTGTCCTCCACCATCTCAAAGGTCAAAAGCAGCAGATGCATGAGAACAGCAACACCTACCTGCAAGTTCCCCTCCAAGTCACATGCTATCATGACTTGGAAAAGTGTCACTGATCTTTCACTGTTGCTGGGTCAAAATCCTGAAACTCACTACCTAACACCATCCTTCACTACACACTACTAAAGATGTTGGGTCACCAATTGGGATAATTAGGGATTGTGAATAAGTGCGGACCTTGCCAACTGCAACCAGACCCTCTGGGAACGTAAATAAAAATTTGGGGTTGCCTGGGCCGGAAGCACTCCTGGAAGTTTTGTTACATGACCATCTGCCTTCAACCACTCCACCCAGTGAAACGGCCTTTTTTCCAACCTCTGCCATCGTTATAAATAAGAATCAAAAGAATTCAATAAGATCAACTTTTTTTACTGACCCAGTAATGTCCTCCTGCGTTTGCAGCAATGTCCAAGAGGTTAATGTTTAATTCCTGAAGACTCCGGGGCAATCTTGGAGGGCAGGTAACCTGAGGAAGGGCTGTGCCTATTGTGCACACTATAGCTTGACACAGCGAACTCCCATTAAGAAATTACTGCTGAACTGCCACACACTCTCTTATCTCAAACACTTCCCGCTCCGAAGGAACAGTTGCTGAATTTTAATGCCAAATTAAAGGAAATTTTAATTTTTCATGAGAGGCTTTGGGATTCAAAAAAATTTGAGATAGGAAAGCGGAAGAGCTCGGTACAATCAAGCAATGGTACAGAATATCAAGGCAAGAGGCTAGAGGGATTTATTTGGAAGCTCTTAAAATATTCAAGTGTAATATTCAAGCTGGTACAAAATGATGTAGCATTTCACACAATGTACTGCTCTCTTCATTTGATTTTGTTTTTCCTGATAGCTTTGAACTCCTGTATTACACAGAGGATAGAAAATGAGAAAACAAAGTTGTCAAAGTTGACATGACAAGATTTCTCAGCCCCCCCCCCCCACACTGAGAATAAAATCATCTTCACAAAAACAGGACTTCATATCGGGTACAAAGCGCAGTGAACAGTGATGGCATGAGGCCTGGTTTCAAAACTGCTGATACATTTTTTAAACGCACCAACCAAGCAGGTGTTGGGAGGGAGGAGGGGCGGTGGCTGAGCGCGGGGGAGGGGGGGGGGAGATGCAAATCCTGCTCAAGAATTAAAGCTTCAGTTTCCCACCCTCTATGAGATTCCTTGCAAGGTTTCAGAATTTCACCCCCCCACCCTACCCCACCCCGTCAAACACACCGCTGGGGGACGGCGACAACTACTTTAGTGACTTTAATAATTTATCATAAGACTATAACCTTGAAACATACTGAACCAAAAGGGGTTCCTCTTAATAAATCCAGACAGTATGTCGCTGCAATCATGTTAGTCCCTTTGAAAGTAAGAAGCAACTTGAAGCAAAACCCAAGGAGCTCGGACATTGTGTGCATGGAGACGGAAACTTTACAGGCGTAATAGAACAGTTTGGAGCTTTCCTGAATAACATGCATGTACAGTCGATGCATGTCTAATCCAATGCCCTTTCACAGGCATCTGACCTGAGGGAAAATGACAGCACTGAGTTCTGAGCCGAACCCAAGAGACAAGAAAAATGTTTTGAACTGAAAACATTTGCCCTCTATATGAAAGCTCCAAAAATGTCACTACATTATTAGCACAGTAATACCAATGCACTAAATTAATTTGACTACAAAGACAATCACCTTGTACTGATAAAACCCAAACTCAGTTCAGCAACCAAACAGCTTCATCCCTTAATATTCCCCTGAACAAAGGCAGCAATCCCTTGACAACAGAGAAAGGTTATTATTTTTTTTCAGGGGCTGCTTCAGAGATTGCCCAGTAGCAGTGTCGCAGCATGACACCCATTTGTGAATGTGGTTATGCAGTGGAATAACTTGCAACAGCTTCCATGCATATACCCAATGGAATTTCTAATGTGCATTTTAGCAACCGGGGGTTCAACAAGAGCTGCAAACCTGATTTTAGTGCAGTTTATCAAATGATAACGGAGTGGCTTTGAAGGTGGTCTTGGGGCAATCCATGGTCTGGATCCTCTTGATTCTTGCAGTCCAAGGAGGACAACTCATTGAGAATAGCATGTTGAGCAAAATAGTACATTGGTGCCCGAGGTGCTCTTTGTGTTTGGGTGTAGGGAGGAGAAAAGGTCCTCCTTCAAATCTGGCAATTATTGATAAATACCTGCACGGCACAAGTGCACCTCCTAGGGGCATACTGAAGAATGGCTGCTGGAAGAAACTATCATATGGGGTGGTGAACTTACAAGAGAATTAAAAAAGAAGACAAGGAAAGATTTTGAAATAGAGGAGGGAAGGGAAGTTACATACATTCATTCATTCACGGGATGTGAGAGCTTTTGGCAATGTCAGCATTTATTGTCCTGCCATAACTGCCCTTGAGAAGGTGGTGAGCTAGCCACCTTCTTGTCCAGGTGCAGTCTGTGTGGTGCAGGTACATCCACAGTCAGGGAGGGAGTTCCAAGACTTTGACGCAAAGAAGATAAAGAAGCAGCGACATAGCTCCAAGACAGAACGATGCTTGGCTTGGAGGGGAACTTGCAGTTGGCAGTGTTCCCATACATCCGCTGTCCTTGTTGTTCTGGGTGGTCAGGGTTGCAGGCTTGGAAGGTGATGTCAAAAAAGCCTTGGTGAGTTGCTGTAGTGCATCTTATAAATGGTGCATCCTGCTGTTTCTGTGTGCCAGTGGTGGAGGAGTGATCCACCACTTTCAACAATCTGTGAACCTTTCTCTGTCGCACTAAAGTTGGTTGCCTTCTTACCAGCATTCATCTCCTGAGAAATGAAACAGCACAAAAGAAGCTGGCACTCACCTGGGATCCTTCTGAATGCTGTCGATGGAAGGTGACCGTGCCAAGGTGCCCTCAGGTGGGATGGCTGGTCCAGACTTGCTGTACGGCGATTCCACCGAGGGACAGTATTGCAGCGTCCGGTAAGGGTCCCCGTAATTGGCTGCTGGGCCGGTGGCGTAGCTGGGCCTCTGGTAGGTTGCCGTGTTCTGGCTGCCCGTGCGCTGCAAGGGTACGGAGTCAACAGCAGGGGAGGACGGGGCTACAGTGGGAAAGTAGGGACAAAGCAAGAAACTGAGGACCTGCTCACAGAAATGGTTCACCAGGTCTAGGCAAAAGGAACACCACATATATGTACAGGGGGGGTTTGAGGGGGGACACAAAATTAACGTCAGAATCCTGTTAAGCATTCCACAGTCAGAAAATAAAACAAAAAACACATTTCATGCCCACAAAAAAACTTTGAAAGGATTTTAATCATTCTTAATTATGGTGGGTCCTTGACGCCCTGACAACCCATTGTGTCTTTTTACGAGGTAACGTTATAAAGGAATATCGATCAAAGATGAGCACATCAACTTGGGCACAGACCAGCCGTGGTCTAAAGAACCTGCATTTCTAAGGTGTGTTTTCACAACCTCTGGACATCCCGGAGCCCTTTATAACCAACTATTTACTTCTGCCTTGCCAGTTGTGGCTCAGTTGATGGCTCTCTCATGCCTGAGTCAGATGGTTGTGCGCCCAAGTGCTACTCCAGTGCCTTACATGCAAAATCTAGTCTGTCCCTCCAGTGTGGAACTGAGGGAATGCTGTGAAGGGGGGTGTCCAGTGGTGAGACCTCTTAAAACTGAATAGCTAGGATGCCACTAGAGTATTTTTACATAAGTTAGTTTATTAAGGATTGAGATTAATTATAGGAAGTGTACAGAGTAATCATTATTAACCATTAAACATGTATTTTTAAGACATAGCAATAATAAGTAATCAAACTCCTGCTGCAAGCAGTGGCCACAATGCATGATGGGATTTGGATTTAGGTTAGCTAACTTGACCATGTTTCTGAGACACAGGAGATGTGTGATCAGCAAATTACTAGTAAACACACGTTTTTATCAGTGGCCCCCGACATCCTCTGGAAGCGAAAAGGAAGTCACTTTTGATATCCTGGCTTTCTGAATCTATGGAGTAAAGAGGATGCCAGTTCAGCCATCGTGTTCCTCATGAACAATGGGTGCACAGGATGCTGAGATGGGGGAAAAAAACACTGAGGATGCTAAGACTGATGACAGGCCTTTTGGTAAACACAACTAACAGGATGACATTCAATCATTTAAAAAAATGTTTTAAAAATAAATTTAGTGTACCCAATTAATGTTTTCCAATTAAGGGGCAATTTAGCGTGGCCAATCGACTGAGCCTGCACATCTTTGAGTTGTGGGGGCGAAACCCACGCAAACACGGGGAGAATGTGCAAACGCCACACGGACAGTGACCTAAAGCCGGGATCGAACCTGGGACCTCGGCGCCGTGAGGCTGCAGGGCTAACCCACTGCGCCACCATGCTGCCCTCTATGACGTACAATCATGAGTTGATCGCAATTTTATTGGATAAAGTTTAAACATGACAGCTTCAGAGATTGGATCGCGTCCAACTGGGATAGGGGTATTGATTTTTGGAAGTTGTATAGTTGATGTGTTTTTATCAATGTTCAGTAGATAGATTTTGGCATTATCCAGATCTAATCTCCGTGTACATGTCACCAAACTTGGATTAATAAATAAGACATCTTATCCAGATTGCTGATGTGTCTGTTGCTCTCTGTACTGAGTTGAGCCACAAGGAAAGACGCCACGTGGAAGCTGACTCAATACACAGGCCTTGAAACTGCTCCTACATGCTGCACCACCTTTCAGATGAGATGTCAAATGGAGTCTCTCAGGTGATTCTCACGGCACTATTTTGAAGATTAGCCAGGCAATTCTTCCTGGTGTGCTGGTCATACGTAAAGCCTCAGTCAAGACCTAAAGACAGATTATCAGGCGGTTGCCATATTGCTGGCGTGGGTCTCACATTTCCTGTACTACAACTCCAACTTGACTGAATACTTCATTGGCTGTGAAGCACTTGGGGACATCCTGAGGTATTTTTCTACTGGTGACTCATTGAGCTAATATATTAAATTTGAACACTGGCAGCTGTTGTCTTTGATCTTGACATCGAAACCTGCCACCTATCATAAAAAGCCTAAACAAACAAAGCATACACTGAAGGAGTAAACACATTTTAAACAAATCTGAGCAGCTGCTTTGAAAGGTATTTACAGTAAAATGTCCAGGTGGTCTAAGAATAGAACTAAATTAAATGAAGGGGATGCATGTGGAAATCCCGAAGCTTCAAATAGTCTTCATTAACCTGCTTTGGCCCTGCACATTTTGGGCTAAAATTGAAGTTGTGAACCTGATGTTTATAAACCAATTTTTTATAGATTATTTTGATCAGTGGGAGAACGCCTAATGGGGTTAGGACATCATAATGAACTTTGTTTGGCAACTAATGATTGGTTCTCAATCATGTATTGCAGACACTTGACGTTTAATAATGTTGAAATCATGGATTAAGAGGAATGGGAAGGGGAACATTGGCCCAGGTTCTCATATGCGTACCTCGAACAGCAGCCAATGGTAGCAACCACTGACACTATGCAGCAGTGCCTGTTGAAGGTACGTTTGGATATTGGGTCAGGTCATTTTCAGCAGAGAATTGAACTGCAGTGGTTATGGTACAAATTCCAAAGTGTGTGAGCTCAAACCCTGTCTAGGCAGTCATCAGAAAAAGCCAACTGTGAAACGGTTGAAAATTTAGCTTACTTCTCATGGAAGGGAACTTTTAAAAAATATTTTAATTCAACAAATTTTCCCCATTTGCACCATACAAAAAAAAAGAACAACCCCAACAATACAAAACAATCCCACTCAAACCCAGGAACCCCCCCCACCCCCACCCCAACACCCCTCTCCTCAACAATCACCGGTAACCAACTCCCAAAAGTGCATGATGAACACACCGTAACAATTGTAGAACGCCTCCTTCGCTCCCCTCAACTCGAACTTCACCTTCTCCAGGGTCAAAAACGCCAGCAGGTCCCCCTGCCAAGCTGAGGCACTGGGTGGAGAAGCTGACCTCCACCCCAACAAGACCCACCTGCAAGCGATCAGTGAGACAAAGGCGAAAACATCCGCTCCCGCCCAAAACTCAGGCCAATCTGACACCCCGAATATGGCTTCTAGCGGACAGGGCTCCACATCCAAATGCAAGACCGTCGAGATTGTACTGAACACCGTCCTCCAAAACCTTTCCAGCTTCAGGCAGGGCCAAAACATATGAACATGGGCAGCACGGTGGCGCAGTGGTTAGCATTGCTGCCTTTGGCGCCAAGGTCCCAGGTTCGTTCCTGGCTCTGGGTCACTGTCTGTGCGGAGTTTGCACACTCACCCCCGTGTTTGCGTGGGTTTCGCCCCCACAACCGAAAAGATGTGCAGGGTAGGTGGATTGGCCACGCTAAATTGGCCTTACTTGGAAAAAATGTATTGGGTACTCTAAATTTATTTTAAAAAACAACATATGAATATGGTTCGCAAGATCCCTCCCACATCGCTCACAGACATCCTCCACCCCTCGAACAGCTGGCTCATCCTTGATTTTGTGAGGTGCGTCTTGTCTACGACCTTCAGCTGTATCAGCCCCAACCTCGTACACAAAGTATTAGCATTCACCCTCCGCAGCACCTCACACCACAGTCCCTCTTTCACCTTTGCCAATATCTTCACATCTGCACTGTACGACCCATACCCCACCGGATCCTTAACCTTCTTTAGCAGCAACAAAATAGGAGCTTTCCCCAAAATAGGAGTTTGCGGCAAGACACCCCTACCTATTGCATCCTGAAACACTCCCACTATCAACAGCGCCAACGTGTTCTTAAATTTCTTATAGAAATCAACCGGTGGCTCCGACCTGTATAGATCCCGTAAAAACTCCTTGAATACTTTATTGATCTGCTCCGGGGCCACCACCAGCTTCCTCATCCCATCCCGTACCCAAACTATCTCCCTCGCTGCCATCTCCCTCCGGAGCTGGTCAGGCAGCATACATCCTGCCTTCTCCCCATACACGTAAACAGCCCTCCTCACCCTTCTCAACTGGCGCACCACTTTCCCTGTGGCCAATTGGTCGAACCTCGCCTGCAACTCCATCGTCTTGGCCAAGAGACCCGGGTCCAGATCCCCTGCATATCTCCCCCCACATCCAGAATCTCCTCTATCAGTTTTTGGTGTTCCTCTTTCTCCTCCTTGTCCATCTTAGCTTTGAACAAAATCACCTCCCCCTCACTACTGCCTTCTGAGCCTCCCAAGCCACCATCTGCAAGACCACCCCCATGCAATTAATCCCCACATATTCCTCAATCACCTTACCAATCTTATCACAAAAGCTCCTGCCCGTTAACAATCCCACGCCCATTCTCCACCCCGATCTCTGGGTCATCCCCTTCTCCAAAACCACATCCAACCAATGTGGAGCATGGTCCGAAATCACAATTGTTGAGTACTCCGACCTCCTAACCCCAGCCAATAGGGCCTTCCGCACCATGAAAAAGTCTATCCTCGAGTACACCTTGTGTACTGGGGAGAAAAACGAATACTCTCTTTTCCTCGAGAGTAGGGACCTCCACGAATTCACTCCTCCCATCTCCCTCATGAGCCCAGCCCTCCCCCTACCCCTCTCCCCCCATGACCCAGTCTCTGATAACAAAAACAAACAAACAAACCCAATGCAATACTCCATCCCAGAAAACCGCCATAACCCCAAAGCCCAATATAATTATAACCCACGAAAAACAAAAGTAAACCACCCTCCCCATTCAACCATCCCAAAACCCCAGTTGTTCCCCTACAAATACATAACAAGAAACAACCACAAAGAGAGATACAGGTTAAGCACAGTCATCATCCCCTCAGTCCATGTCCCAATCTCAGTCCCATCTCTCATTTCAGTCCCAGTCATTCGGTCTTCACAAATCCCTCCGCCGCATCCACCGTCTCGAGCAGAAGCTTCTTGAATTGTCACTCACCCTCAGCTTTGCCGAGTAGACCACGCCAAACCTTCACCCGTCCGAAGGCAGCACGCCTTCTTGCCAGTTCCAGCTGCCCTAGAAAGTGAGTCTCGCCGTCAAGTCTTAGTATATTCGAATACCGACACCTTCCCACTTCACCCCACGCCTCTGCTTTGCCCAACTCAGGACTGTCTCCTTAATCTGAAACCTAAGGAAGCAAATTATAACTGCCCTTGGTGGCTCTTTTGCTTTCGGCTTGGGCCCTGTCCAACTCATATCGGGAGAGTCCTTCCCCCTCCTCCAACAGCCCTGCCAACATCTTCGCGAAGAACTCGGTCGGCCCCAGGACCTCCAACCCCTCAGGCAGAGCCACGATCTGTACGTTTTGCCACCTCTGCCTGTTCTCCAGCTCATAGATTATCATAGAACTTACAGTGCAGAAGGAGGTCATTCGGCCCATCGAGTGTGCACCGGCTCTTGGAAAGAGCACCCTACCCAAGCCCACACTCCCAACCTAACCCCATAACCCAGTAACCCAACCCAACACTAAGGGCAATTTATCACGGCCAATCCACCTAACCCGCACATCTTTGGACTGTGTGGGAGGAAACCGGAGCACCCGGAGGAAACCCACGCACACACGGGGAGGATGTGCAGACTCCGCACAGACAGTGGCCTAAGCCGGAATCGAACCTGGGACCCAGGAGCTGTGAAGCAATTGTGCTTTCCACAATGCTACTGTGCTGCCTCTCTTCCGCCTTGGCTCTGAGCCCTTTGTTAGCCTCCGCCACACTCCGTAGCTCCTCGCCCATCAAGGTGAACTGGTCACTGTGCTGCAACAGAGCCTCCTCCACCCCCTTCAACTTCTCTTCTTGCTCCTGTACCTCGACCGATGTCTTGGACACTGCCGCCTTTACTGGGGCAGTCGCCTCCTCCTACCACTCCTTCATCACCGCCATCATCTCCATCCGCAGCACCTCCATATGCTTAGTGAACTGCCTCTCGAATTCTCCGGCCACCATCTCAGTCAGAGTTTCCACTGTGAGGGGGGGGTGGCCCCACCCAGTGATCCAACCTCCGCCATCTTTCCTCCTGCCGTGCTCACCCGTTCACTTGACGGCGGACCTTCGCTCGCCCCCTTCCCTCCAGTGGTTTCTTCTGGGTCTTCAACATCCCCACCTTCCTTATGCCTTCCTGCACCAGCTCGTTCGAAAACTACCCATGAAACCGGGCATTAAAATCTAAAATGCAGAGCCTCAAGCAGGAACCACCCAACATGCGACCTCCACCTACATGCTGTCACTGGAAGTCCCCTCATGGAAGAGAACTTGATGGTCCTAAAGGGTCTGGGTGACTTTTGGCACTCATCCCACATTATGCACTTCACTCCGAACTGTCCGTTTTGGCCACTCAGCTCTATAGTTGCCTTTGCTTGGCAACTGAGGATAGACAGGACACACACAAAACACATAGTCTGAGAATAAGATGAGGTTTGACTGCAATCTTGCTCCCCAAGGTCTAACACACAACTCGACTAGCACTCCCTTTCTAGGGCAGCTGGAATTCACTGTCATAGCCAACAGAAGGAGAGGAGTGAGTCATTATTAATAACTTGCTGGCCGCACAACATCGTGATTAGTTCACATGAAAGCAGTTCTTAAAAAAATGGATGCGCTAATCTGTGCTGAATTAGCTGATCTGATTACAATTAGGGATCTATGCCCGGCCTCTGGATCTATGCAGAAGGAAAAGGAAAACTGGGCAGGTACTGGTTCCTGATAGCTATCGCTGACTCCTGGTAGAAGTATGCATATGGTCACCCATAAGGACTGGGTATAATGAACTCAAGAGAATTTTCCTTCCTGCTGTCAAACATCAACAACAAATCGTATTTATGTAGTTCCTTTAATGTGGTAAAAGCATCCCATGCTGCAAAAGCGTCAACAGACTAAAATGTGATGTTAGGTCAAGTGACCAAAAGTTGTGTGCTTTTAGAGACCAGCTTAAAGGAGGATAGAGATAGAGATACCTTAAAGAGGTATAGGACCTACGAAGCTGAAGACTCAGCCGCCAATGGTGCGGGGGTGGGAAGGGGGCGGAATATGACATGGATAAAGGACGAGGGTGTCATAATATACACCAGTATATCATGGTGCAGACACACACTGATGGACACACAGTGGGACCAATCAACACACACAACACTGCAGCCAATCACGAGTTAGAGCACATGCACTATAAAGACAGGGGGCATCAGAGTTCCCGCTCATTCGAGCTGCAGCTAGCTAGGAGCACAGAGCTCACAGCCTGCAGCACACACATTCACCATGTGCTGAGTGCATCAACTGGTTAGGACAAGGCAAAGATCTTTAGTTAAAGCTAGTATCGTGTTAACCCACAGTCAGAGTATGTTAAACAGTTAATGATTCAATAAAATAGTGTTGCACTATTTCAAGTGTTGGTGACTTGTATGTGTTCCAGGGATCCAGAGCACCCAACACAACATGATACCGGGATATTAGCACTTCTTAGACCTACCTGCAAGTGATCTGCCTTCCGCCAGCATTCCGTCATCCTGCAACATGGACAACATCAGCCCGCCGCCACCGCTCCGCATCGCCGGCAACCTAGGGTCCAACTGGAAGAGATTCAAACAGCGCTTCCAGCTCTTCCTTGAGGCCACAGACAGGGAGGACGTGTCGGATACCAGGAAGATTGCTCTCCTCCTCTCCATGGCCAGAGACCATGCCATCCACATTTTCAATTCTCTCACCTTTGCGGATGATGACGAGAAAACAAAGTTCAAGACGGTCCTCCTCAAGTTTGACACTCACTGCAGCGTAGAGGTGAATGAAAGTTTGGAGCGCTACGTGTTCCAAAAGCGTTTGCAGGGTAAGGCTGAACCTTTCCAATCCTTTCTCACTCACCTCCGCATCCTTGCGCAGTCTTGGAGCCATGGGCCCACCTCCGACTCCATGATACGCGACCAGATAGTTTTCAGTGTTCAGTCGGACCCCGTACGACAGCAGCTCCTCAAAGTAAAGCAGCTCACCCTAGCGACCGCCATTGAGACCTGTGTCTTACATGAAAACGCCATGAGTCGGTATTCCCACATCCAAGAGGCTGAAACAGCAAGGTCCCCACGAGGCGGAACGGGTCCAAGCGATTGAGCAACTCTAGGGCCTCAGCCTGGATGAGGGCGGCCATTTCGCGCACTTTTCGTGGACTCCCCTGCTTGTGTGCACCAAACGAGGGGACGGCGATGTCGAAGAACGTAATGCGCAGGCGCGCACCACGCACGATCGCACCGCACATGCGCTGTGGCGCAGCGAACATGCTGACGCTACGACGTGTGGCAACTGTGGCTCCTCCCATTTAAAACAGCAATGCCCTGCCAAATCTCGACAATGCCTAAGATGTGGCAGACTTGGCCACTATGCTGCCTTCTGCCGAACAGCTCAGCCTGCCAATTCATATCGCTTCAGCCAGCCTCGCAGGAATGTCCGGGCAATTCAACCCATGGTCACCGAGTCCGATGCGGAACTCCTACACAGCAGTGACACCGAGGACCCGAAGGCACCTTTTCAAGTCGGTGCCATGACAAAAAACAGGCTGTCCCCGAAGCAACGACACCAGCCGCTGTCAGTATACAGCATCGATCCAGAGGATGAGTGGTGTGCCACCCTGACGGTCAACCGGTCCCAAATACGAGTCCGCTTGGACACTGGTGCCTCCGCCAATCTCATTGCGCGGTCTGACTTCCAAAGCCTTCGTGTCAAACTGGCCATCCTTCCATCAGCGGGCCAGCTGTTGGATTACAATGGCAATGTCATTGCTGCTAGCGGCTCGTGCCAACTTGAAGTGACGCACAGGCCATCCTTCCTTTTGAAATTGTGGGCTCCTTGAAAGCCTCCCTGCTTGGCGTGCAGGCATGCAAGCTGTTGAACCTATTTCAGAGAGTTCACTCTCTCTCTCCTGATGACACGTCTGCCTTTCAGGACACGGACTTCAGGGTGCAACTCGACGCCATCATCGACCAGCACCACAACGTCTTCGAAGGCATGGGCACGCTCCCATATACCTACAAGATCTTATTGAAACAGAATGCCACACCTGTGGTGTACGCACCTCGCAGGGTCCCAGTACCCCTTAAGGACCGCCTCAAGCAGCAGCTGCAGGACCGCCAGGACCAAGGAGTGATCTCCAGAGTCACGGAACCAACCGACTGGGTCAGTTCCATGGTAGGTGTAAAAAATCCTTCCAGCGAATTGAGAATTTGCATTGATCCCAAGGATCTAAATCGCAATATCATGAGGGAGCATTATCCAATTCCCAAGCGCAAAGAGATCACATGCGAGATGGCTCGCGCCAAGCTCTTCACCAAACTCGACGCCTCAAAAGGATTCTGGCAAATCCAGCTCAACAAATCCAGCAGGAAACTGTGTACATTCAATACCCCCTTTGGCAGATATTGTTACAACAGGATGCCGTTTGGGATCATATCTGCTTCAGAAGTGTTCCATAGGATCATGGAACAAATGATGGAAGGCATTGAAGGTGTTCGCGCCTATGTCGACGCCATAATCATTTGGTCCACCACCCAGCAGGAGCATATCAGTCGCCTCCAGCGCGTATTCAGTGCATACGTGAGCAGGGTGTACGCCTCAACAGGGCCTAATGCTCTTTTGGTCAGACGGAACTCAAGTTCCTCGGGGACCACATCTCCCAGTTGGGTGTGCGGCCGGATGCGGACAAGGTGGCTGCTATCACAGCCATGAAAACGCCAGAGGACAAGAAGGCGGTCCTCCGATTTCTGGGCATGGTCAACTTTTTAGGGAAGTTCATCCCTAACCTCGATCTCATACCATGGCTCTCAGGAAGCTGGTCAGGAAGACGACAGACTTCCAATGGCTCCCTGCCCACGAGCGCAAATGGAGAGAACTCAAAACCAAACTCACCACGGCCCCGGTCTTAGCCTTCTTCGATCCAGCAAAAGAGACTAAAATTTTGACCGATGCCAGCCAATCCGGCATTGGGGCAGTGCTCCACCAATGAGATGAGGCCTCATCATGGGCCCCCGTTGCATATGCGTCACGTGCCATGACCCCCATGGAGCAGTGCTACACGCAGATAGAAAAGGAGTGCCTGGGCCTTCTGACCGGTGTGGTTAAGTTTCACGATTATATGTGCGGACTTCCTCAATTCACCGTCGAGACCGACCATCACCCGCTGGTCAATATAATACAGAAAGACTTGAACGACATGACACCTCGCCTCCAGCGTATTCTTCTCAAGCTCCAGCGATACGACTTCCAGCTGGTATACACCCCTGGCAAAGACGTCATCATTGCCGACGCTCTCTCCAGGGCAGTCAACACTCCGTGTGACCCAGTGGGATTCGTCTGCCAGGTTGACGCCCATGTGGCCTTCGTGGCCTCCAATCTACCTGCCACGGATGAACGTCTCATCCAAATTCGCCGCGAGACGGCGGCTGACCCTTTGCTCCAGTGTGTCATGCGCCACCTAACAGACGGTTGGCTCAAGGGCCAATGCCCTCAGTTCTATAATGTCAGAGATGATCTGGTGGTAGTAGATGGGTTTCTTCTGAAACTGGACCGCATTGTCATCCCGCATAGCATGTGCCAGCTCGTCCTGGAACAGCTACACGAGTGCCATCTTGGCGTGGAAAAGTGCCGCCGACAAGCCCGAGAGGCAGTGTACTGGCCCAGCATTAATGATGACATAGCCAACACAGTGCTCAACTGCCCCACTTGTCAGCGCTTCCAGCCGGCCCAACCACGTGAGACCCTGCAGCCCCATGAGTTGTTCACGTCACCTTGGACCAAGGTGGGCATCGACCTGTTCCACGTGCTGGGTAGAGACTATGTCCTGATCGTGGACTACTTTTCAAATTACCCGGCGGTGATACGGTTGCTCAACATCACATCGTCTGCAGTCATCCGTGCCTGTAATGACACATTTGCTCGACACGGCATCCCACTCACGGTGATGTCGGACAATGGCCCCTGCTTCGCAAGCCAGGAATGGTCCAACTTTGCCAGGCGGTACAATTTTGCACATGTGACATCCAGTCCCCAGTACCCTCAATCCAACGGCAAAGCGGAGAAGGGTGTCCACATAGTCAAACGGCTCCTCTGCAAGGCTGCCGATGCTGGGTCCGATTTCTACCTCGCCTTGCTGGCCTATCGCTCCGCCCCACTGTCCACTGGCCTGTCGCCAGCCCAGTTGCTCATGGGTCGCACCCTGAGGACGACGGTGCCGTCCATTCATGTCCCAGACCTCAACTACGTTCCGGTCCTTCGACGGATGCAGCTGTCTCGTGCACAGCACAAGGCGGCTCATGACTCCCGTGCAGCTGATCTCCCTGATGACAACGTCCGCATCCATCTTCCAGATGATGGCTGGTCTGCAACCGCTGTGGTCCTTCGGCAGGTGGCCCCCCCCTCTCGTTCCTGGTTCGTCTACGGGATGGCTCCATTCTACGCCGCAATCGACGCGCCCTTCGTCTCGTTCCGCGCTCGCTACATGATCCTCCACTGTCGCCTCGCCCTCCTGCTGACCCTGCCGTGGACTATGCAGAGATCCCGGTCACTCTGCATCCTCCTCATTCTGACGCAGACCAGCCCGCTCCTCAGCCGGCGGCTCCCAACCCACCCTTGAGGTGGTCAACCAGAATTCGTCGCCCACCTCAGAGACTTAATTTGTGAAGTTTGTGGACTTGTGGACTTACTGATTTGTTCTGTTCTTCCGTTTGATCGTTTACATGGTTTGTATATAGTGTTCATCTCGTTATTCTTGTGACACACTGTTTTTCTGCTCCAGGCACCTTCCCATGTAAATAGCTTAGTTCTCATGTACATAGTTCTGTAAATATTTTGCACACACATAGTCAGGGACATTCTCACCATACACTATTTATTGCCACACAGATGCATTCTTTTATAAAAGGCGGGATGTCATAATATACACCAGTATATCATGGTGCAGACACACACTGATGGACACACAGTGGGACCAATCAACACACACAACACTGCAGCCAATCACCAGTTAGAGCACACGCACTATAAAGACTGGGGGCATCAGAGTTCCCGCTCATTCGAGCTGCAGCTAGCTAGGAGGACAGAGGTCACAGCCTGCAACACAGACATTTACCATGTGCTGAGTGCATCAACTGGTTAGGACAAGGCAAATGTCATTCGTTCAAGCTAGTATTGTGTTAACCCACAGTCAGAGTGTGTTAAACAGTTAATGATTCAATAAAATAATGTTGCACTATTTCAAGTGTTGGTGACCTGCATGTGTTCCACGGATCCAGAGCACCCAACACAACAGAGGGTAATGGGGAAGAGGCCAGAATTGAAGGAACACATGATGGTTGTAAGGAGGAAGGATGTTACAGTGAGAGGGAGGGGTGAGGCCATGAAAGGATTCGAAAACAAAGATGATAATTTTAATGGAGCCAACAAGTGCTAGAAAAGCTTGCAAATGACTAATGCCTCCTTCCTTGGGTAACAGAAGTCAATAAGTGCCCGAGGAAGAGTGTCCCAGCAGGAAGTAAAGAGAAGAGGAAGAAATCAAAACGTGGTGTGTTTGATTTCCAGCACTTTGACAAAACATGGAGCATTTATGGCTGGTGATGGAATGCATTTTTAGTTAACTGTGTTTTCCAACAAGCATCAGAATTTGTTAATGTCACACCACCTCACTTAACAACAGATATTGCCTGTCAATGAAACCTCTCTTTTCCCCATATAATTGCAGGATTATTACTCAGCGCACTTGGTTTATTTAACTAGTGCAATGACATGTGGCCCATTTAAATAGTTCAAATGACTCCTATATTTAAATAATTCAAATGACATGTGGCGCATTTAAATGGTTCAAATGACTTGCCATTCATTTAAATAGCGTAAATGACACGAGGTGCAGTTAAATAGTGCAAATCACTTGCAACATATTTAAATAATGGAAGTGTCACATGGCACACTTAAGTAATGCGAATGACAGGGGTTTGTGTAAATAGTACAAATATCTCTTGGGCCATTGAAATCGTGAAAAGGAATCTCCCTTTGTACTCGTTGATTATAGAGAACAAAATATTTCTGATAACATGCATTTAAAAGAAATCTTTTGGCCAAATTAATTCCCAGAACAACGAATGAGCAAACCACAGCCCTCAGCTGTATTTAACTACATAGCATTGACTTTCTCCAGGATCATTGATCTGCTAAAGTGTTAAACCCCCTTGGGACTGCTGTGTAGAGAGAAAGCAATTCACATCGCCACAGAGCTGCCTTCCATTCTGACAAATGTGTGAAATGTCGCACCACCTCACTGAATTCTCAAGGGATGGGGGAACATGATATCCTTGTGGGGTGAGTGGGGTAAAAATGAAAAACCAACACACCAGCTTCATGTTTCAGATGCTGGTCGGCCCGGCATTTTCTGGCTTTCATTTCAAGCTTCTGGGAACTGTGACAGAGAAGAGAACATTTAACCAGCTGCTGTTTAATCTGTGCCCAGGATTGGAGGTGGGCAAGCTCTGATCCATGCTAAATTGCACGTCTTTATGTTCTCAATGGCATTTTAGATATAACGGGTTGTTTCATGCTTTATAAAATGACTCACTCTAAAGCACCAAGCATTTTGAGTTAGATCAGCATAAGTGCCTTTAAGGAGAAGCTGGAGAGGAATATGCGGGTGGGGGAAGGAATAAAAGGTTTTGCTGGTGGAGTTAGGTGAAACAGGGTTGGAAGAGGCTTCTGCCGGGAGTAGATACCAGCAATAGAGCAGTTGGACAAACTGGCCTGTTTCTGTGCTGTAAAATCCATAAAATTCCATTTAAGCATCAGACTTCCTATTATAAATATAGAGACAGTTGGAAGCTACACAGCAACCTCCTTAGTTTGAGGTCAGTTGTGAAGACTGACAATAAACAGCAGCTTAGTATGAATACAGACCTTTCAACATGACACTCAGGGAAAAGCCCACGCTGTCGAACTACATTAAACAAGGAGCCAATGTTATTAAAAGTGTGTTCAATGCAATTCAACTTTGATTATAATGATCATCCACCTTAATTATTTCAGTGAACACCCAAAGTTGCATCGGAATTAGCGGTTTGACTTGGGAGACTTGATCTTTTTTGGTTGAGGAACTGGTTGTTGTTCCAGAGGGATGGACATTTGGGTTTCGTCACGTTATAATGTTACCGGGTCTGGGAACAGCACACTCAATGGAAGTATTCCCAGAGCTGGCACAGCATGTGTTGGGTGCAGAATGGTCGCTCGGGTGTTGTGCAAGAACGGTGAGACTGCCTGTGGAAATATTCCCTCGTTGGCACGTGCCTTCGAGGAGAAATTCAAGGTGGGGGAAAGAGAAGAACAAAGCCTGGATTAAAATGCATCTTTTAGGACCACAGGACGTCCCAAAGGAAACACGGCAGCCATTACCAAAATAACCAGGTCCCAGCGAGATAGTGACCGAATAACCTGCTTCTGATGTTGTCTGAAGAGTAGCATGGGGCAAGGCATTGTGAGACCGCCCAGTTGTGGGATCATTTACATGCACCCGAGAGCCCCTTTTTTGAACACCCGGAGTGCAGGTTTAGATTTTGTGCTTGTGGTGGTATGTATTAGGGATAATACGGTACACCACGTGTCGACAGGCTATTGGTGGAGGGATGCCAGGTCCTGATAGGATCTGCCACCTACTGGACTCCACCCAGAAATGCCGGTATAAGAACCCAGCTTTTCCCTCCATTTCCCTCAGCAGCTGCATTCTGTAACCACGCTGCTGGGAATAAAGTTCTGCTTAATAAAGCCTTCAATTGACATTACCTCAACCTGCCTCGCGTCGTATTGACGGTGCTACAATTTATTAAGCAGAATTTAAATTGAAGATAACGACGTGGGAACATGGAGCTCTGAATCACCCCGGAGTGCCTGCGCATCACACCCCAAGCAGCTAACTCGACATCTATTTTCAAGCACTGGCTGGCATGCTTTGAGGGCTACCTCCGAACGGCCCCCGGCATACCGACAGACGAACAAAAGATGCAGGTCCTCTATTCCAGGGTGAGCCCTGACGTCTACTCCCTTATCGAGGACGAGGACGGTTTCACCGGTGCCATCGCCGCGCTGAAGGATATCTACATCCGGCCCGCCAACCAGGTTTTTGCTCGCTACCAGCTCGCCACACAATGGCAATTTCCGGGGGAATCGCTGGACGGGTTTTATAACGCCCTGCAGATCCTGGGTCGAAACTGCAACTGCCCGGCGGTAACAGCGAGTGAACACACAGAGCTCCTGGTCCGCGATGCGTATGTGGCAGGTTTGGCCTCTTCCCAGATCCGCCAGAGGCTTCTGGAGAAAGAATCTCTGGGACTTACAGAAGCTCGGGCCCTGGCGGCATCCCTCGATGTGGCCTCGCGAAACGCCCGCGCCTACGCCCCCGACCGCACTACAGCCCCTTGGGCTCCGTGGACCCCCGCTGCGGTCGATCCTCTTGCGGTGGAGGATCGAACTCTTCACCTTCAATTATGAGATCTCGTACCGTCCTGGAAAGCTGAACGAGCCATCCAATGCCCTATCTCGCGGCACATGTGCCAATGTACAAGTGGACCGTCTGAAAGCCCTCCACGAGGACCTCTGCCACCCCCGGGGTCACTCGTTTCTACCACTTCCTTAAGGCCCGCAACCTCCCTTACTCCGTCGAGGACGTCCGAACAGTCACCAGAAACTGCCAGATCTGCGCTGAGTGCAAACTGCACTTTTTCAGGGCAGATAGAGCGCACCTGGCTAAGGCCTCTCGACCCTTTGAACGCCTCAGTTTGGATTTCAAAGGCCCCCTCCCCTCCACCGATCGCAACTCGTACTTCCTGAACGTCGTTGACGAATACTCCCGTTTCCCTTTCGCCATCCTCTGCCCCGACATGACAGCGTCCACGGTCATTAAAGCCCTCGGTACCATTTTTACACTGTTCGGTTTCCCTGACTATATCCATAGCGACAGGGGGTCCTCCTTTATGAGTGACGAACTGCATCAATTCCTGCTCAGCAGGGGCATAGCCTCAAGCAGGACGATCAGTTACAACCCCCGGGGGAACGGGCAGGTAGAAAGGGAGAATGGAACGGTCTGGAAGGCCGTCCTGCTGGCCCTCCGGTCTAGGAGTCTCCCAATTTCCCGCTGGCAGGAAGTCCTCCCAGATGCCCTTCACTCTATCCGGTCCCTGCTGTGCACCACCACGAATCAAACGCCTCCTTTTTCCTAGGAAGTCCTCCTCTGGAACGCCACTTCCGGCCTGGCTAGCAGCTCCGGGACCCATTCTGCTCCGGAAACATGTGCGGGCGCACAAGTCAGATCCGTTGGTGGAACGGGTGCATCTCCTTCACGCCAACCCGCAATACGCCTATGTGGAGTAACCCGATGGCCGACAGGACACGGTCTCCCTGCGAGATCTGGCGCCCGCCGGAGCTACCCACACCCTCCCAACGCCAATCACCACCTCCTCACTCCCGCGGTTCATCCCGCAGCCACCCCCTTCCCGGGGGGTTCGGTTCTCCTCCCAGACCCGCCCAGGAGTAAGGACACAGGGGACAGCGCTACGCTCCCAGAGTCGACCGGACTCGAGCCAGCGCCATCACCATCACGCCCGAGACGATCGGAAAGGACGACCAGGGCGCCCATCCGGCTCATCGAATCACTTTAACTCTCAACCTTTTCAGTTATTGTGTCTTGTTATAGTTATGGCATCATGCCGACCCTGTTTACCCGTTGGCCCAGTTTTCAGTTATTGTGTCTGGTTATAGTTTTGGCATCATGCCGACCCTGTTTGGCCTGTTGGCCCAGTTGAAGCGATAATTTTGTGTTTTGTTCAAAGTTACGGCACAGTACCGACTCTGTAAACCCCGAACCACCATCCCGCCGGGTTTTTTTCAACAAGGGTGAATGTGGTGGTATGTATTAGGGGTAATACGGTACACCACGTGTCAACAGGCTATTGGTGGAGGGATGCCAGGTCCTGATAGGATCTGCCACCTACTGGACTCCACCCAGAAATGCCGGTATAAGAACCCAGCTTTTCCCTCCATTTCCCTCAGCAGCTGCATTCTGTAACCACGCTGCTGGGGATAAAGTTCTGCTTAATAAAGCCTTCAATTGACATTACCTCAACCTGCCTCGCGTCGTATTGACGGTGCTACAGTGCTCGAGTCTCTGGATTGAAACTTGAGCCCAGGATCTCCTAACCCAGAGGGGAGAGAGAACTGCCTCGGAATGAAAGCTGCCACCAGGGAGAGCGAGGCAGACCAGAACACAACAGTGAAAATAAACAAATGCATTTATTAAACAGGGACATGAGCAAAAGGGGCTCAGCATGATGAAATGCTATCAAAGAGCCACAGAGATAACTGAGCAATCAATGTGGAGTGCTCCAGTCACTGGAATGTTAGCCTCTCATCTCACTGATGGGATTTGAAATCTGCAGGTGGAAGATGGAAACGTTAAGGTGACTTTTACAAAAAGATTTATTCACAAAAACTTGCAGTGAAATTTGCAATGAAAACTCTTATTGTACGTAACCATGGTGATTCACCATTGTCCTTGAGATATTCTGTATCAATGTATCATTGTAGATAGCAGCTGTTTTCGCACCAGGACCCCACACGCTCATTCATTAGTATGGTTGGAATTGAGGCATTTTTAACCAATACCTTTTAACCTTCAAGAACCATATTGTGACTGCAACATCGCTTTTTTATTAGGCTCCAGGTTCCATCCAGAAACACAATATAAATGTGTTGATCCCAGTTTTAATGCATTTAACATAGAGTCGGGCTTCTCTATGTGCTTTATGAACCATTGGAGAAGCTTGATAAGTATGATTGCAAAGGGATTAATAATAACTTACAGCTGAAAGAACCCAACGGAGTGATTTTTATTCGCCACGTGGCACCTTTCATTATCAAGCCAATAACAGGACAAAGTGCACCCATACAACCGTTTCCATTTTCTTCTCCTTCGGGGGGAATGGTCCCTCCTTGTTTACTTGATCAAAACCCTTCGTAATTTTACACACCTCTATAAAATCTCCCTTTAACCTTCCGTGCTCGAATGGCAGCAAGCCAAGCTTCTCCAATCTCTCCACATAGCTCAGGCCCCTCATTTTTATTACACCCCGAAATCATTTATTGCAGCCTTCTGCAGCAGACTCTAATGAGCAAAATTTGAAAAATATACTGTACCTCCTGCACTGGGCTGGATGGGAAACATAGCAGCAGGAGTAAGCCATTCAGCCCCTCGAGCCCATTCTGTTATTCAGTCAGATCATTGCTGATCTGCCTCATAACTCCATTTCCTTGCCTTGATTCCATAACTCGCAATATAGTTGCAAGCTAAAACTCTCTCAAACTCAGTTTTGAAATTTGCAATTAAATCCAACATTCAAATAAATTTTGAGAGAGAGCGAGAGAGTTATAGATCTCTGTCAATCTCCATCCGAAAATGTGCTTCCTAGTATCACCCATTAAAAGTCTAGCTCTAATTTAAAATTTATGTTCCCTTCCTCTGCAATCCCTACAAGAAGAAATAGTTTATTCCAACTACCCACCAAATACATTAGGGGGACATGTTAGGTCAGTTGGCTGGGTTGCTTGCATGTGGTTTAGAATAGCATGAGTTTGATTCTTGTTCAGGCTAAGGTAGATTTGGGACCTGCCTCCTCACGCTATCCCTGAGAGTGGAAGACAATGGTAAATCACCACTGATGAATACTATCATTATTATTATTGTTATTACTGAAAAAAACATCTCTTGGAAGAAGCATTAGTAGACAATGAGCCAAGGATCTACCTTTGGAAACAGCATGCAATGACATCAAATACGTTCAGCATCTCAACTAGATCACCTCTTTCCAGAGGCTTGGAGCCGGTTGAACCTGAATATATGATATTCAGGATATTTGATACCAGCTCAAAGTTAGAAAAGGGGACGGAGAGTAATAATTTTGCTTTAAAGTACAAGAAACATTGGAATCACTTAGAAATTAATGAGCTCTTCTATTCTATTGCACTGTATCAGCGCTGTTCAGGTTGTTGCCCTCTTGTGCCCCCTTATTCCTCTCAGCATCGTACACTGTCTTCCTCCTCCCTAGGCTCTCACTGTTTTGGAACCAAGTCATAAAACACTGTCTCCTACCCAATGAATTCTCTGCCAGGCCCTCAAAGCTGTGCAGAACCCCATACCCCCCGACCCCCTTCCCCCCCTCCCCCCCCTCTCCCCCCCCGACCCCCTCTCCCCCCGACCCCCTCCACCCCCCCTCCCCCCCCCTCCCCCCTCTCCCCCCCGGCCCCCTCTCCCCCCCTCTTCCCCCCCCCCCCCAGTCTTCTCTTTCTCTTGCAAGCAACACTTTTTCAATAATAAAACGAAGGCCAATCACATCACAATGATTTCCTGACTTACTTTAGCTGTAGCTCGGCTGGTAGCACTTTTGTATTTGGATCAGGACGTTGTGGATTCAGGACCCACTCCAGAGATTTTGAGCGTAATATTTTGCCATCATTTGAATGAAATGTGAAACCTTCTGCTCTTTCAAGTGGACATAAATAAATCCCATGGCACTGTTTTGAAGAAGAGCAGGACCAGTATCCTAGCTGATAATTATCCCTCAAGCAACACCACTGAGAAAGTATACCAAGTTTATCAGCTCAGTTTCACATTGCTGTTGAGGGGAGCTTCCTGTGCACAAACAGGCTGCTGCATTTCATTCACTGCAGCAGTGACAACACTGAAAAAAAGGTCATTGGCTGCAAAATGCTTTGGGGACATCCTGAACTTGTGGAACACGCTAAGGAAAGACACGTTCCTTCTTTCTCTTCTGCTCGGAGCTAGAACATTGGTTGCGCCTTGCAGCACATCCTAGCCCTTTACTGCAATAAATATAACTGGCAAACACAGTCTGAGATGCATCTTGTTTCATTTGCTCGATACAGCTTTAACTGCATACTTTTAGGCAAGCATCAGCAGTTTACAAAGCATTAGATATAATGCTCTCAGAACAGGATGTACCAAACAATAAAGAAAAGAGCCAAAGTGTGAACTTATAAGAAAAACAGTTCCAAGGCAGACATACCGTCCTTGAACAGTGTCTTTAGTCTCACAAATCCATTAAATTGTTTCCTTTTATTACGACAATTGATGTTCATCCAGTTAAGGCACATTCAGCCATGGAACAGAACATGGTGTCAGCATCTAGCGCATAATGATTCATCCAATCTGCCCAAATAAGGTGCCTCAGTCTTCACCGAATAAAAGCAGAACATCCGTGTGACATTTTCCATTGGCTGAACTTTGAGATAGTTCAGCAGATTTATACACTCCGGCCGCCGTTCCGGCCTGGAGCCTGGTTGAGCCTAACCAAACTGCTTTCTCACGTGAAGCATATGCATGATAGACCTCAACCTTAATGGCATCAGACCATGTGAGATTTGAGCACAGCTTCCCAGATGTAAAAGGTCACTATCCCAACCCAATTGCTAATTTGTTTTATAATCAAATTGACTCTGTGGTTATCAATCACTGATTTGCATGTTTCATCAGAACATAAGAAATAGAGGCAGGAGTAGGCCTTTGAGCCTCTCAAGCCTTCTCCACCATTCGATATTACGGATGAACTCTTACATCAACTGCATTTTCCTGCCTTATCAATTGAGGGAACTTCTTTGCAGCCCCTCTAAGGGAGAAAAAAATTAAAGAGGAAACTGTTGAAGATAGTGGGAGGACATCCCTCTTTGAAGTAAACATTTGAGCAATTACATCATTAGCAAATTTTCTGTGTGAGGCCTTCTTCCCAACCTCCATCTAACTTTTGCAGTGAGGTGCAGCGAGGTGCAGAGTTTTTGTTCCATTTACATCAAATTGAAAAGACACGGAGCGGGATTTTCTGGACGTTCCCGCTGGTCTGATCCTCCGGTGCCAGCAATGGTGAGCCCCCGCTGCGAATTCTCTGACTAGGGAATCCATGGTGAGTGGTCGCCGTTGGCAATCCCGCAGCCACAAGACACATCACCGGGGGGGGGGGGGGGGTACGGAACAGCCCGCCCTTTCCTCATCCTAGTCCGAATCGCTTGTCGTAGCTTCAGCAGGAAATCCCAATCACATGGGGCGTAATTGTCCTAAAAGATTTCGGAGTGGGGTCTCCATTGGGAAACGGGGTGTGATTCCCAGTGGGTGGGTCGGCACGATCCAGATCACAATACACCCGCACTTCGAAATTGTCTTAAACACACTGCCAAGCCCAGCTTCACAGAGATTGGGGTGCCTTTTTTGAAAGATGGCCCAATCCCAAGTTAAGTGACAGGCAGCCCCCCCCCTCCATTTTCACTGGCATCATTTTTCCCCCACCCCCCCCTCACACCTCAAAGAATCACTTGCATCATCCTCCTCTCCCTTGCCTCCTCAAGATCACAAGCATCAACTCCTTCTCCCATCTCCACCCTAATGGGATCGCTGGCATCGGGGCCCTTCCAATGGGTCTCCCACCAGGCCATGGCCTTTCAGACCCCTGTCCCTCAGGTCCCACCCCTTCAGGCCCTGTTCCTTAATATCCCACCCCCTTAGCAGTGCCAAGTTGGCACTGCCAGGGTGCCAGTGACAGTGACCACCCAGAGCTACAATTGTCTCTGAGCCCCCCAGCTGTAGTCATCACATCTGGTCTCTGTTTGTGGAGGCCAGTAGTGATTCGAGTCGGCTTCACATTGCGCTAGCAGGTGGGATAGTAACAGGAGGCAAGAGAATTTGTCTTAAAGCCAATTTCAAATATTTAAATGCTACTTTTAATATGCTAAACTGGTTCACGCGCAATGAGGGCATGAACCAGATCACGTCAGCTGGAGTAGGATGGTAGCATCGGACACTGTTTGGCACAGACGCAAATACTGTTTCGGGCCTCTCCAGACATTGTCTTGACATCGCGGGATTTGTACTGGGCACAATGCGGTCTATTTGGTGTATGGTGGGTGTGGAGTTGGAGCTTCCTGATAATCTTCTCCAAAGTTATAGCAGCTAACATGGACAACGTTCCAAGATCATTCTGAGTGGATGTCTCGAAACTGCTACTGGTGGGACAATCAGAAATGCAAAATGATTCATTTTACGAAAACTCTGATGTAAGATCCCGGCCTGACGTAAAAGGCTTTTGTCCAACACTACATTTTGTTTCATGCTGAAAAAGGATAAAGGCAGCATCATCATCATCTTGAAACTTGATTGGATGGTTCCCATGAAAAGGTCTTGGGGCAGAACAGTCTCACCTACTTGACCAAGTGTATACACCTGACCTGTGCTTGATGCTGCTGCTGGGTGTCAAAAACAGGAAGGATTGTGCTGCAAAGCACACAAAAAAGTCATACTGAGTGATTTTCCGGATCACTTTAGAGGGCCATTGGGAATCAACTACGCTAGCGTGGGGTTGGAGTCACATATGGACCAGGCCGGTTAAAGACGGCAGTTTTTCTTCCCTATAGGACATTCGAATAGGACATTGGACTAATCCAATGGCTTCACAGTCAGTATTACTAATGCTATTTTTTTAAATCTCCAAATATCTTAAAAGGAATTATATTCACAAACTGCAATTGAAGGATTTATCAAATTCTCCAGATTATTCATCCAGCCATCAGGGTTACCAGTCTAGCAACTTAACCCTGCACTATTTTAGCAGTATATGCAAAATAACATGCTCAAAAAGAAAAAAAAATGCAATGAGTGGCTGAAAGTGAATGAAATTCACTCGCTCAAGCATCTGAAGTATTAAGAGGGTTGCTCTGCATTACCGCCAAACAGTGTTCTCAGCTCTAGATTGCAAATTTATATGTACCATAGCCCTGATGTCGAAATCTCTGCTTCAAGGGGATACCACATGAGGTTGGAGGGAATAGCAGCTGTCGAGAAACCCAAGAGATCATATAGTTTATCAGGCACAAAGAGGAGATGTCATGACAGTATTAAAAATATATCTATCCAAAGTTCATCTGCAGCATCCCCCGGGTAGCCTATAGCCTGAGAAGCCAGGAGTTGAATTTGATCAAGCTCTGTTTAGTATGTTGAGGCAAAGAATTGGCAGAAATTCTCCACTTGAGAAAGAGCTTTGGCTCTTGTGAAAAGCCAGGAGAGTGGCTGAATGACAACTCTTAGCACACAGCTGTTGATCTCATAAAGATGCAGCAATGGATAACTTTAGCAGAAAATACTATCATTGAAAAGCACTTACCCATGGCGTGCATTTTGCCTCGAGTTTACCCTTGATCGCTTCCTTATAATTCTCAGTTCCCTGTGCTTCTGTATTGAGTTGCACAGAGTTACTGAGTGGCACAGGCACATGAGTGCCAGATTGTGCCCATTACTCCAAAACCAAAGAGTTGTGAAGCTTAATCCGCAGATGAACAACTGTCATTCCAAATGTTCTCTGCCAAGTCTTCCGAGGCAGTAGAAAGAAGACTCTTGTGCAGAAAGCTAGCAAGGGACAACCTCCTATACCCCTAGCCATCATCAACTAGTGGCATGGGCAATTACTTACATGATTGCTCGCCCTCCTTCCATGCTGTGGGTCTGCTCTGATGGAATATTGTTACTGCGCTACGTCACAGGGAGGTTCCTCACCCCACTGGGAAACCAGACATCTTATTCATAAGGTGCAAACTAATAAAGGCAAAATACGCGGCATAGGATCTTTTTTGTTGAAATGGGATATTCCTGGACAATTTTGGTCCCATGGCAAGGTGGGTAAATCAGCATTTCTGCCAAAAGAGACCCTTCCGCCTTGAACCAAATCATTGAAGATGTAATTGATGTGTGTCACGGGCATCCACCTTTGTCTAAAAGTGCCATACAGACTATTTTCCCCAGCGGGAAGGAAAAGATTCAGAAGTCACCCGCACGTGTTAGTGCCAAGCAACAGTCATGCATATTAGTCAAATTTGCTGCTTCCTCATGTTTTGATAAGATTTGGCCAGACACTGCAGAGGCCCTTAAATGTATGATAAGAGAAAACAACACCAACTTGCATTTATAATAAGGCGATAAAAATGTCTGAATCAGCCCCCACAGGAGTGCTACCAGCCAAAAATAAATGACACCAAGCCAAAGGAAAAAAAGGACCAAAAGCTTAGGAAAAAAGGTAGGTTTGCAAAGGTCTCGATTTAGCCAAATAGGAACAAATCCCATAATGAGAGCGTTTAGCCACATTTCCTGTTGCTCGCAGCGCCAAGAAACACATAGCTATTCAACACAATTCACTTTGCATAAGGGCTCAGCTCGGAATGCGTGGCCGAGGCTGCACATAGCTCTATTTTGTACACTGAGAAGCTCTGCTCACTGGAACTCCCCAGTGCAGCAAGCGATCGGGACACCACTTTTAAATGGTGCCCCAAACTCCCAAAATGATCCCCGACCTCCCACCCAGCCTGAACTCACTATAGGAGGGCCCTGCACTCCCCAACACCCACACAGGGAACCCCCAGCCCAATGAATGAAATGAAATGAAAATGAAATGAAAATCGCTTATTGTCACAAGTAGGCTTCAATGAAATTGCTGTGAAAAGCCCCTAGTCGCCACATTCCGGCACCTGTTCGGGGAGGCTGGTACGGGAATTGAACCGTGCTGTTGGCCTGCCTTGGTCTGCTTTCAAAGCCAGCGATTTATCCCAGTGTGCTAATCCAGCCCCAGTGCATACAAAGTGCATCACATGCATACAAAGAATCTTGGCATTTTGGCAACCCTGCCAACTGGCAGTGCCACCTGGGCACCTTGGCAGTGCTAGGTTGGCACCCAGGTGGCACTGCCAGGATCCAAGGCTGGCACTGCCAAGGTGGCCAAGTGGCAACACAAGTGCCAGGGCACCACCCTGCCCAAAGGACATGCAGCTAGGATCCTACGATCCCCTGGGAGACCCCGACAAGTGCTGTCCCATTTGGTCCACATTTGTGAAGACCAGTTTTGTTTTGTTTTTTCAAAAAATATACTTCATTCATAAAATCTATCATAAACATTACAGAACATTTCGAATTGTCTTGACTGTACATTTCCATCAGAGTTACACATTCCCTTGACTTTCTTCCTTTCAATTTTGATAACCTTACACACATATCGCTCTTTACGTTACAATTCCTTCTTAAACATTTACATTGTCATGTTTCTTTTATACATTGGAGTGTTAATGACCCAGACCGAGGGGGGGTTTACACTGTTACATTTGTGAAGACCAGTACTGAACAGCACCCACCTAAGGTCTCTGAGGCAAAAGGGGTGAATTCAAAACCCTCCACTACCTTGGGACTCTGCACATTAGAGTGAGACTAACTGTCTCATTTTAATACGCAGATTTGCCAAAAAGTGATGCATTGTGGGCAGAATTTAAATCGCAACGTCTCGTGAAATTGCATTGGATCACACGAGACTTTGTGAGCTGGGTAGTTCCCGGAAGCGGGGTCTCCCGGCATTTCCCGGCCATGCTGCGCCATGG
Source organism: Scyliorhinus torazame (assembly GCF_047496885.1). Taxonomy (NCBI): domain Eukaryota; kingdom Metazoa; phylum Chordata; class Chondrichthyes; order Carcharhiniformes; family Scyliorhinidae; genus Scyliorhinus; species Scyliorhinus torazame. The sequence continues at coordinate 285,323,467 of NC_092712.1, read as the reverse complement.
CGAGCTATCTTTCCGGTGGAGCATGGCCAATGGACCGCGGCCACAGTGACTAAAAGGAAGAGAGTGAAAGGCTGAGAAGTTTAGGGAGAAGCTTCTACCGCTTTGGGCATGGATGGCCGAAGCCTTGGCCAGTAGTCTCAGCTCTGGACTGTCGAGCTATATGTTCTATGGCCCTGATGCGGAAGATCTGGTTCGAGGGGATACCACCTGAGGCAAAGGGAAAGGCAAAGATGGGAGAAAGGATGTGGCAGATGGATACCAAGCCAGAATTGGAGGAATCCAAGCTTGCAGGGCTGACGCAGATTACAGAGTTAAGGAAAGGTAGAGTGACTTGAAAAGAAGGAAGAGAATTTTTATATCAGGTCATTCCCAGAACAGGAACTTGGCATGAGCTAGGGCACAGGCAGTATATTTTTGGATAAGTTCAAATTTATGGAGGGCGAAAGATGGGAGTCGAGGCAGGAGATCACTGGAACTGTCGAGACTGAAAGAAATGAAATAAAAAGAGATTAAGAGGAGGTGTGGGGTTGGGGTGGAGGGGGCATGGTCAGCGGGGACAGGGGTGGAGGATTAAAAGGGCCTTCAGGAATGTAGGTGCACATCTTTCCTGAGACTCATCGAACTTAATGACAAGACCTGTGTGCACGGTATTGGGACAGAGGCCCGGGAATCAGAGGGGACGCTGCCATGCTAATAAGAGATCCAATACTCTGCTTTACCTCTTGCCAAACTTGACAGTGCTGAGATGCAAACTGTGTTGTCCATGCGAGTTCTGAAGTTCAATCTGCATAATTAGTGTCTATGCATATCAGCATTTATCATTATCATTCATACATAGGTATATCGGCCAATTTTGTTTTTAAAATTGAAAAGAATCACAGGGGCGCTGGAGGGGAGGTTAGTGCCGCTGTTAAGTGTATAAAGTCCCAATTGGGACGATGTGAGATTCGCAAAGAAGGTGTTTAGGGCCATCCCCGACTTGGACACACACAAACTGATAGTGGGGGGGGACTGGAACTTGGTGCAGGCGCCAAGGTTGGACAGGTAACGGCCACGCTCGCTGGTCCCATCAGGGGGGGCGAAGGTGTTGGCTGGGCTAATGGTGGAAATGGGAGGGGTGGACCCTTGGAGGTTTCTGCACCCGAGGGAACGGGAGTACTCATTTTTCTCAGCAGTCCATAAGGTATACTTGCGGATCGACATTTTCGTGGTGGGGAAGGCTTTGCTGGCTGGGGTTAAGGGGTCGGAATACCCGGCAATTGCAGTGTTAGATCATGCTCCGCATTGGGTGGATATGGTACTGGAGAAGGGGGTAGCGCAGAGGCCGGGGTGGAAATTAGATGTGGGACTTTTGGGGGACCAAGTGTTCTGTGACAAAATTGAAAAGGTAATGAAGGAATATGTAGGTTTCAACTGTACGGGTGAGGTGTCGAAGGCAGTTGTCTGGGAGGCTCTAAAGGCAGTGGTGAGGGGTGAGGTGATTTAGTTTAAGGCCAGGGTGGACAAAGAGGAGAGGTTGGAGTGGCAGAGGGTAATAGATGAGATGTTGGAGGTAGATAGGAGTTATGCAGAAGGTGGGGACCCAGCGAAGCTGGAAAAGAGGAAGGAACTACAGGCGAGCTTTGACCGGCTATCTACCAGAAAGGCGGTGCGCCAATTGAGACGAGCAAGGGGGACAGTTTACGGACATGGAGATAAGGTATGTTAGCATGTCAGCTCCGGAGGGAAGCAGCGGCAAGGGAAATTGTTCAGGTGAGGGATAGGGCAGAGAAGTTGGTGGTGGCTCCGGATCTGATTAACAAGGATTTTGAGGAATTTTATGAGAGGTTGTACAGGTCAGAGCCACCTGGGGGAGACCGTGAGATGCAGGAATTTCTAGATGGGTTGGATTACCCGAGGTTAGGGGAGGGGGACAGGGCTACATTAGAATGAGGGATAGTGGAGCAGGAGATAAAGGATGCGATTGGGAGGATGCAGTCGGGGAAGGTGGCGGGGCCGGATGGGTTTCCGGTGGAATATGAGTTAATGGTGACTATGGGTGATTCCTGATTCCTTTTTGTCATTTGTTTATGTGAACATGCGGGCTAATGTTTGGGGTTTGGTGGGAAGATGGGATCGTTGTTATTGATTTGGGGATTGACATATTTGTTACTGATTATTGTTTGTTGTTGGTGGGTGTAAATCTGGGAGAAAATGTGAAAAAGGAGGAGAATAAAAAATATATATATTTTTTTTAAATTGAAAAGCATCTTTTGTGAAGTATTCATTAATTAGTTGAGTGCACCAGCCTGGGGCATTGATGCTGGGTAGAGACTCCTTTCCCTCATGCCAATATCAGGCACTTTTGGATCAAGTGTAACACGATGAGATACAGAATAAGTTTCCTCTGCTCTGACCAACATCACAGTTGGGATTATTTTCCGCGTCTATCGGAAGCCTTGTTTACACACAGAAATGGCAAAGTTATGCCGCTCTGTGGAAAGTTCCAGGCCTATGTCTCAGCTTCAAACCCAGGAAAGCACACGGATTAAAACATTTCCACTTTCGACACCAGTCATCATATGGTCTCTCAATGTGAGATTTCCATTTCATTCCCCAATGTGGAATTTAGATGAGATCATCCAAACTCACTACAGGAACAGCACAGTTTCTGCATACCCTGCTATTCTGCTATAACAGTTCCCATGTTTCACATTCACGCTGTAGTGAAGTCAATTGAATTTGAGAATTTTCTTTCCTATTTCCCCAGAGCATATAAGCAGATCAGCGACCTCCACGATGCTTTAAGTTATTAGATAAGGGTATAAAGCGATATGGAGCCAAGCCAGGTAAATGGAGTTGGATACAAATCAGCCATATAATTCCCTCCCGAAATAACTTCACCTCACCCTCTTACTTTAAAATGGTCCTTAAAACCAATCTTTGTGACCAAGCCTTTGTCCTAGTATCTCCTTATTTGGCACAGTGACAATTTCTGTCTTTTTACACTCTTGCGTAGTGCCTTGGGCTATCTTAAAGACATTAAAGGTACAATATTCATGGAAATTTACAAAGCTTTACATGATTCTGATTGGCATGAATGGTGATTAAAAGATAGAAGGCGGGATTCTCCGGTCCGCCAGCCGCGTATTCCAGCGCCGCCAGCACTGGGATTCTCCGTTCCCGCAGTCAGCCAATGTGGTTTCCCATTGTGGCTACCTGACGCCATTGGAAAACTCGCAGGCGTTGGAGTGCTGCCGGCGAACCGGGGGATCCCGCCGATGGAGAATTCCACTGAGAGTTTTTTGATTGGCTTTTCAGCTCGCACGTAGGCTGTCGATTTGTGGGAAGCACTTTCTTAACAATAGCAGCAAGCCTTCACGGCATTCTTTTGTTTCTTGGGAGAGCTGACACGGAGGGCGCAATGTCGCGTGCTGAGCTTGGTGTGCTGAAGGGGGCAGCATTGTCAGTGTGAGAACTAGTACGACACAACACATAACCAAATCGCTTTCACTTAAGATTGCCAACTCTCCAGGCTTGTCCTGGAGTCACCAGGAATTAAAGATTAGTCTCAAGGATACTGCCAAGAGCAACCACAGAAGAAAAACCATAGGGGCCTGCAAAAGGAATTGTGTGTTTTTGGAGACTTCTATGAGTTTTTTTTCGCTGAGCAGTTATTTAAAATATTGAAGGCGGTAGAAATACTGTTTGATTGACGGTCAAAATCATCCACTTGGGCAATGAAAGGTCAGTTCGCTTTGTGATTGGCGTGGGAAGGCGGAGCTTTGGGCACCCAATCATGGAAGAGGTGGGGCGGTTGGGTGTGGCTAGGTCATGTGAAGAATGCTTCAGGACAACGTCCAACCAGGACTGGCTGTTAGACGTTTTAGTTGCTGTGATATAAAGAGTCTAAAGTTCTGTTCCTTTTTCACCAACACACATTTATTTCATTCCAACAGACTCTGCACAATACTTTAACTACACATCACCCACCAGAGGCCACCTGAAGCCCCTTTACAGATCAGTGTCAATTAATGGATACTTAACATAAATGAGACAACTAATTGCAATGTCTCTTAACCCATTGCTTAACAGTCTCCCCTTCCTTGGAGAAAAAAAATAATTATGTGAAAACAAAATTTCAAGAAACTCAAAAACACACACATGATCCCCCCCCCCCCCCCCCCCCCGCCTTTTTTTTTGTTTGGACGAGAAAGAAAAAAAACAGTCACAGAAACAAGCGCCCTTCATTAACAATATCCAAAAGTTTCTGTGAACCCGCCCCTCTTTTCGTAAAACAGTCTGACAATTGATAGCTACTGTCGACCCATTTAATTTTTATTATCTCCCCTCTGTCCAACATCTGCTTCAAACTTGCGATGTCTGTCCGTAACCTCTTTTCATTGACACTTATTGTAGAGTGCACATTTTCCCACAGGGATTTATTGTCAATGTGACAGTCAATAGGTATATTATCCAAATCCCCTAATCCCAAAATTTCTGTCAATATCTGACTTATATAAAAGGCCATATCCACCACCTCTACAAGGCTTAACGTCTCAGCAACCAAAGTGCTTTTTACCACTCTCCTTATTTTCTTTGTTTCCCACACAAGCGGGCAACATTTACCATTGTTCCCCAAAAGGAAAATTATAAAACCTCCTGCGCTTGAAACCCCATTACATAAATTTGCATAGGACGCGTCACTATAAACTATGAGTTTCAAGTGCCGAAGGTCACCTAAAACCGAGAACTTCAAAACACACTCCTGCATTTTTAGTTTGGCCAACGCTTTATTTGCTCTTATTATGTCTTCCACTTTGGGACCATTCATTTTTGTACTCAATTCTATGACATCAAAAGTCACGTCCGGTATAGTCTGTCTACCTAACCAGTTCAGTTGCCCAATTAAACTTCATAGTTGCTCTTTTTCTATCTTTTAAACTATTGCGGCTTTTTGTGAAACTCGGCCACAACTAATTGCTATTGGGCTGATGCTTTCCAAATAAGATTGCTGACGTAAAATTGCCCCTAACTTAGTCTGTCCAATTTCCAGTCCAATATATTTAAATGCACCGGAAGACTGACTTCCAACCCTGAATTCTTTCCTCAAACCAGAGATTACAATAGCTTCAAAATCTCTAGTCCCACCCCACAAAAAATCATCCACATGCATCATAAAAATGCCAGAAAGATTTCCTTTATAGTGCCAGTAAAACATTGCAGGATCTGCTTTCAACTGGCAACAGCCTAACTTTAACAAAACTGACCTTACCGAAAAATACCAGACTCTAGATGCATTATTTAATCCATATACACATTTGTTCAACTTCCAGAGAACCCCTTCTATGTTAGCTGCTTCTTTAGGAGGATGGAGAAAAATGTCTCTCTGGAGCTGATGCCCCTGCAAAAAGGCAGCTTTTATATCTATAGATTTGCAATCCCATGCCTTTGTGGCTAATAGAGCCAAGAAGATCTTTAAAATAACCTTTCCTGCTCTAGGTGAATCTACCCTTAAATCCTGATCTTCTAAGTTTTCTTCAAATCCCCTTGCCACAAGCCTGGCCTTTGCCTTATAAGTTCTATCCGGAAGAACCTTTTCCGTGCAAATCCATTTGTGGAATAGAGCTCTTTGTCCCCTATACTTCGGTGTATACCCCAAATTCACTCCAACTATGCAATTCTTGCTGTTTAGCTTCTTTGATAACTTTTTCATCTAATTTATTTGAAGCCACCAAAATCTCACGTGCATGTGGGCTTCTACTCCTATTAGTATTCGTAGTCTTACTCATGTTCCGAGTTCTTGATAAACTACGTCCCCTCTCCCGCCTGGTATTCATCAGAAGTGTTGTGTTCCTCTACAGAAACCCTGTCTATATTAGTTAACTGGTCCTCATAGTTCTGTAACACATGCGTACCAGATGACTCTGATTCCTCGTCATGTCTGTCTGCTCTGTCTAAATTTGAAAATTTGTAATCTGTACCCATTATCCTTGATGAATGTATCCTAACAGTTTGATTACCATGTTGCAAAATAATTGTTTTGCCGTCTATGCCTATGATCTTCCCTGGGCCTTTCCATTCATTAGAATTGTCTCTCTTATAGTATGCCATGCCTCCTTGCTGAAAAACGGCATCTGATGGTCGTACGTTATGTCTTAAAGCTCTGCGAATTCTTTCAGAGACTTCTGCTTCCAAAAAAGCTTTTCTCCTGCGATGTAATGCAGTTAAATGTTCAGCAAAACCAGAGCTAATTGTAGTCCCCTCCCAAGCTGGAGGCTGGTCATCCAAAATGGACGGAAATTTAGGATTTCTACCAAACACTAATTGATAAGGGCTATAGCCCCCAACCATCTGCAATGAATTATTTGCATGTACCACCCATGCTAAAGCTGAATTTAGCCTGCAATTTGGTCGATCCGCCAAAGTTTTCCGAAGCATGTCATTGATGACAGCATGATTTCTTTCACAGACTCCATTACTAAATGGGCTTTCTGCAGCCGTATTCAGAACTCTGATATTCACGTTTTCACACATATCCTTAAACTCATCATTCGCAAATTCTCCCCCATTGTCCGTAAGGAATTTTGCTGGTGGACCCATTCCTGTCCCTATCCATTTTTCCACGAATTCATCCAGAATTACTCTCTTTTCTTTACTTTGTACAATCATTGATTGACTAAATCTGGTTGCTAAATCTACAAAATGAGAAATAAATATATTATTTGCTTTATCCCAGATCTTAAGGTCCATGGGCACAATGACATTAAAATCCCTGGCCAAAGGTAGGGTTACTATCGGTTGTGCTGGTGTCCTTCTGTAGTTCCTACAAACTTCACAGCGATCACTAACCTGTTCTATCAGTTTAGTATAGTTGTCATCCCTTACTCATGCATCCTTTAATAAATTTTTCAGCCTCCGAGGAAACGGATGTGCAAATTGCCTCTGCAGTTTTAATACAACAAGCTTTTTATCAGCTAAAGTCCCATTTTCAACTGCCATCAACACATCCTTAACCACTCTACTTGAAATATTATTTGTCAGTAATGGAATACAATCGTGCCCCGACTGTGTAAATTGTAAGTCCACCGTCTTTCCAAAAACTGTTCCCTTATCCTGTTCCATATCCAGTTTCATGTGTGCTTTCTTCATCGACGGTCTGCTCAGAAGCAAAGGTATCTCACTTGATACAACATCCGTGCTAATGAAATGATTCACTCCGGCAATATTGCAAGAGATCACCACTCTTTTCAGCGACTTCAGAGTATTATCATCCCCAAACCTGAAACTTGTGGAACTTTCAAATTCCTTAACCTTGTTACGATTTTCAGCATTCAAGGAGTCCAGATAACATTTTAACCAGTCAATTCCACACACAGTAGATGTGCAGCCACTGTCCAATACAGCACAGTTGAAGGATTCTGCAACCAACACTCTCATTACCGGCGTAAAACTGCTTGTCAATAGGACAATGCCTTCTTTCTGGTCACTATTTTTTTCCTCTTCTGACTCTTCCATGTCATGTGTCGCTTCAAACACTCTATCATAACGAGTTGGACAGTTGAAAGCATAATGGTATTGAGAGTCACATTGAAAACATTGATTTATCATGCCCCGTGCATTTCTAGGGTTCATCTTCCTATTGTAGGTTCTAACTGGGTTTCTGTCTTCCTAATTTCCTTGTCTCGGTCTCCTTCTATAGTCTTGAGCCCTGTTTGTAGTCATACGATTTCGCCATCCTGTTAGTAGTGTATCTTCCATATTCTGCTTTATTGCAGGCTGACCTATTTGGGTCATCAGAGCCATAGGAATCGATTTGTTTCCCCAGAAACATTTGTAAAGCTTTTGTCATCTGTTCGAATAAGGTATCCTTATCAGTAAACTGAACTCCTGTCAAAACCAGGAGCCTATCCATGTTGCTCACTCTAGCACAGTCAAGTAATTTAAAGGCCACCACAGACTGTGGAAATTCCAGTTTGTGTTTCTGCAGCCTTTTATATAGTCTGCCAAATTCCATTATATAGTCTTCCATGGAGAAATCCTCCATTTTCCGGAACTTATCAAAATCCGACCATGCTTCATACGCACTTAACAAGTCATCTTTCTTATAAATCTTATCCATATAATGTAATAAAGTCTCCAGACATTCTTCTGAGTCTAACTCTTCCAATTCCAGCTCAGAAAGCACTTTGTTTCAGATTTTACTGCCATATGGTAGAGAAAGAGCCAATGCCATACCTTGTTTTCTCTTTCCCAAAGCAGTTACCTTAGTCCACATAACTACTGCACTTCTCCATTGGTCGTACGATTCCCTTTCAGAAAATAAGGGAGGATAGTCATATCCAGCCATCTTTATCCTCGGTTCAGCCATATATCCCTTTTTTTCTTTTCTCACTAACTCCTTGGTTTGATCTGGAAAAGTTGTATCTTTCAACCCTTCACATTTACACAGCAACCATCCTCTGCTACCAATTGTTAGACGTTTTAGTTGCTGTGATATGAAGAGTCTAAAGTTCTGTTCCTTTTTCACCAACACACATTTATTTCATTCCAACAGACTCTGCACAATACTTTAACTACACATCACCCACCAGAGGCCACCTGAAGCCCCTTTACATATCAGTGTCAATTAATGGATACTTAACCTAAAGGAGACAATGAATTGCAATGTCTCTTCACCCATTACTGAACACTAGCAACTTTAAACCTTTAAAAAAAATTTTTTTAAGTATCCAATTATTTTTTTCCAATTAAGGGGCAATTTAGCGTGGTTTTTCCACCTGCCCTACACATCTTGGAGTTGTGGGGGTGAGACCCACACAGACACGGGGAGAATGTGCAAACTCCGCACGGACAGTGCAGTGCTAACCACTGCGCCACCCGGAAACCCTAAACTTGACTAAAATTGTGACTTTGAGGAGCGAATGGACTGCCAGGATCAGCAGTTAGATGGGTATGGACTATTCGTTCACTGATATATTCAACCAGCAGTGATGTTATCAAGTACCGAGGCAGTGGTTTTTAGAGCTGAAATACCACGCTTGACTTTCACTGCATTTCTTTATTTTTGACATAAATAAAATATTAACTTTTTTTTTTACCTGATGGTTTTTTTAAACTGCTGTACCCACAGAAATGGATATGTCGAGTAAAAAGACAAGATGAGTTACATACCACTGGAGAACACAACCTTTCCCGATCACTAATTTAGTCAAATTAAATCATAATTGATTAAAGTTATCCAGCAGCGGCTTTTTGAAATATCTTTGATGATCACGATAAATGCTTCATTCCAATTGCTGGCAAACTTGACTTGCAGGAATGTGGTTTTAGGCAGATTGCAGGGGAGTAAGAACAGCAAATGCCATTCTGCCTGTCCCTCGCAATCTGCCTTTCAGTGTGATGTTGGGTGTACATTGGGTGTGATGTTGAAACAAGGCCCGAACTGCCCTCTTTCACATTCAGAAACAATTCGACGACACTAATTTGAAGAAGAGCTGGGGAATTCTTCTTGGTGTCCTGGCCCATGTTTATTCCTCAGCCAAAACCATTAAAACTGATGATCTGACCATTATCTCAGAGCTGTTTCTGGGACTTTTCTGTGCTCAGGTTTGCTGCTGTATTTCCTACGTGACAACAAAACATCACATTTCAAAAATACTAATTGGCTGCGATGCATTTAGCAACATCTTGAGATCAACAAAGGTACGATATAAGTGCAATTTTGTTCTTTGTTCTACGTGCAGATTTCTCACTGGGAGTTACGATGCATGTAACCATATTGATTGGGGCAGCGGGGTGGGGGTGGGGGGTGCAGGCAAGGCAAGACAAGGGCAGCAGATGTATAACTTATAAAATTACAATATAGTATGACAGAGACCACTTTGGTGACTGAGCACGACCGCTTTATACACATCACTGTACCTGTACTAGTGCGATATGTCCCTGCAAGAGATGCCTGCAGCGGGTCTCCTTGACTTTGACTTAGGCTCCTCATTGGGGGCTTTTGATAGACTCTATCTTCGTATATAGGGTCGATGTGGTGCTCTGGAGACTGAAGTGGGCGCAGGTCAGGGCCCAGGTGGCTGTGCTGGCTGCTGTAGGAGGCACGGGAACTGGCTGTGGTGCATGAGAGAAAACAACATGTTGTGAGTTCAAATCCCGCAGTCAACATGAGCAGAAAAACAAAAGCTGAACATATTCTGAAACTGCAAACTGGGGGACACCGTCAGGTCAGGTCAGCTCTCTGGTAGATGTGAGACTGAGGCCTCATTTTTCAATTTGTTAGGAAATCAGACATGATCACAATCCTGGGAAGGGGTGGGATGAATTTAACCCAACCTATCCAACAGGTTTCTGACAAAATTGGCTCAGCCACTGAAATGAAATGAAAATGAAAATCGCTTATTGTCACAAGTAGGCTTCAAATGAAGTTACTGTGAAAAGCCCCTAGTCGCCACATTCCGGCGCCCGTTCGGAGAGGCTGGTACAGGAATTGAACCGTGCTGCTGGCCTGCCTTGGTCTGCTTTCAAAGTCAGCGATTTAGCCCTGTGCTAAACCAGCCCCTTGGATTTACATTCCAGTTGGTTTTACCCTCCGTTACCTGCGGGCAATGTGGATTATTTGATACACAATTCATAACAATGGAACAAAATCAACTGAAATGACACACAGTCCCTGGTTACAAAAACAACAAGCTGGATAGCTTAATGCCATTCATTAATTAGTGCCATGGGGACCCAGGTTGGCATCTGACATACTGGATTATAGCCATCTTGCTGCCATGGGAAGCAGGCAAACAGATTGCAGGTGTTGTCCTGCATGAGGTGGGCAAGTTCCAGAACACTCATTCTCACTAGTCTGCCCTGATATACGCTTCCAGGCTGACTGAGAAGTAACAATGGAAGAAACACAGAAACATCCGGTCACAGTTTTGGAAAAACCCGAACCAGGGGAGGGAGAAAACTGTTTAAAAAAATTATGGAGTGCTAAGCTGCAGTGGGGTAGGGGTGGGGATGGCGGAATCAGTTGAATAATTCAGCAATAACTCTACATCACAAAGAGACAGAGCAATGTGCTGGTTGTAGAAAAGGGACAAACAGACTGAAGCAATACATCTCTGACGAAGGGGCATTGCAGGGCAGAGTCAAGCGAGTTAAACCATTTGCATTAAAGCTGGCCTGGCATACCTGACACCCGCAACAGATGCCCAAATAGAAAGTATTCTCTCCTGCTATGATGAACATAAAATTTAACACTGTATAAACCTCAAATTGTTTAAACCACCCAAAGCATCTCCTCATTATTTTGAAAAGAGTGGGTGTATTGATACCTGTGTATACATGCAGGTGTTTTATATATATGCGGGAATATATGTATCTGCAAGAGAGAATGTATGAGACAGAGAAGCTGGGTGGAATTCTCAGTTCCAGCAGCTAAGTGGCGGTGCCAACGGAGACTTCGCGGTTGGTTCACGATGGGAAAATCAGCGTGAACCCCTCACCGATTCCGGTACCAGTGAAGGGCTTGCACCGGCGCCACATAAACCACCCGCCGATCGTGCGGATAATGACCGGAAAATCGTCGGGCCCCGGGCTGCACTTGCACAGGACTGATGGCCTGCACCTGTCGCGGCAGAAAACATGGCGGCGGCCGTGCTGGAATCGTTATTTAAAATAAATTTAGAGTACCCAATTATAATTTTTTCCAATTAAGGGGCAATTTAGCATGGCCAATCTACCTACCCTGCACATATTTGGGCTGTGGGGGGAAACCCACGCAAACACAGGGAGAATGTGCAAACTCCACATGGGCAGTGACCCAGGGCCGGGATTCTGTGCAGGAATCCTAACCCGCCCACGCCGACCGCACAGCCCAGCCCCTGTCCAATCCTGACCACGCCCCCCAGCCCAAGCAGAAGCCCCCCGGCCAGCGGCACAGATGCCGGACGAGTGTGGTGGCGGTGGACACTGTCCGCAGCCGGCATGCTGGGTTCCTGACTGCTGGGACCACACGTGACCCGCGCCATCGGGAACTCGGCTCATCGGGGGCAGGGCATCGCGGGTTGGCCAGCCGATGACACGCCAACGGCATTGCAACTGTGTACGGCGAGCTTCCCAATGAAGCCAACTTGGATGGGCAGAGCATCGCGTACCAGCGTCAAACCGGCGCCTATCCCGAATCCGCCATCGGAGGCCATTCTCCCCCCGATTGCCGAACCCGATTTCAGTGTCGGGCTACGGAGAATTCCACCTGCCGTGTGTGTGAAAGACAGAAACAGCGCATGGGAAACTGCTCATGTGAGCGTGAGGGCATGTGTGGATGGGATTTTCCAGCGCTTCCTGTCGGCGGGGTCTTCCAGTTCTGCCGAAGGCAACTCCCCGCGGTAAGCTCCCGAAGGGCAGGATGGGCGAGCCGTGCTAGACGCTGTAGACATCGGCAGGACCGGAAGATCCCATCGGCAGCCAATGGTGAGCCGCCTCCGTCCGTGGAAAACATACTGCCGGGGGCGGCGTTAGGAAATTCAGGCCCTGTGTGAATGTGTGCAAAAAGAAAACAAACAATGTGCACGTGTGGAAGAGAACAACTATGTGTGAGAGAATTGGCTTGTGTGAGAGGAGAAAGGATAAAGGTGCGTGTGTGTGAGCACATATAAAATATCAACGGGAGATAGCATGTGTCCTTCTTTGATTTTGGAGAACGAGAAGTAATTGTGTCTGCGTTCAATCTTCCATTGGCAATATTGGTTAAATGGATTAAGATTGAGGTACCAGGGTCAAGTGATGATACATGATATATGACACTGGAATGGAGTCAGCAGAACCACAGTAGCTTCAGTTCGGTCATCTTACAGTAATATATGTTTTCGCTGGAGTAAATGGATTTGCAATGCAGCCTCAGACAAAAACAATTTCATGCAAATGATTCTTCTTTTTCTTGGACTAAAACCTGGGGCTGGATCCTCCGATTCTGGGGCTATGTCCCCACGCCAGCGTTTTACGCCAGAAAAATTGGTGCAAAACGGCCACCAATTCCCCGTTTTGCTGGGAACTAGTGTGGCCACCTGGGATGGCCACTTCCAACTAGGGTACAGAGAAACTCGCAAAGCCTGGCTGGTAAAATGGACAAGCCAAGACTCAGGCAGGTTCAGAGCCTGAAATGCATATTTGCCAGCAAAAAGTCCAGACGGTATCGAAACTCCGTCCCATTAGCATTTTAATGGGGCTGATTAACATTTGATGGCCCATCTTCACCAAAACAAAGGATTGGTACTCAAGCAACCGGGACAGTCCCAGACATTTCGGCACCACTCCCTGTTCAAGGGAAACGCAAACAACGGGGTCAGTGACCGCTTGGGACACGCCCAGCCTTCCAGATCCTAGCCCACTTATTGGCTAAAGAATCGAACAGAGTGATCAGGGATCACCCAATTAGTAAGGCCCAAATCGAAAGACCGGCCAAAAGAGCGCGAAAACCCCCCCCGAGTATAAGAAGAAGAGTTCGCCATATGTTTGCTCTCTCTTGACGCTCTCTTGGCCTTGGTACCCCGGTCACAGCCATCGCCAATCGTAGCAACACCAGAAGCGAGTCCAAGTTCAACGCTCGCTACCAGACGGATGAGCCCAGCTGAGCAGCAGTTACTCCTTCGAACCCGAGAGATCCAGAATCGAACAGCGGCCACTGTTCTCTGACCTAAGCCGGGTGCCCGAAGTTAAGTACAGGTTGTCTTAGTCGATAGGTGTAGTTAACTAGTAGTGTTTATGTTGCATAACTAACGGTGTCTAAATAAAGTACCCTTGACCTTGAACTAACTAACTGGTGTTTGGCTCTTTGATCGATAGCCGGTTGAAACTTATGGTGGTATCATTCGATACCTGGCGACTCTAAGCATTCGGACATAGATAACATAGAAAGAAAGACAAATTCACTGACTGCCATAATTGGAACAGAGCCACAGAAAAGACAGAGTAAAAGAAACTCGCAACACTAGCAGGATGGCACGTAGAGCACCCTGCTCTAGCTGCCGATATGCTCCGGAGAATTGCCGGATCCGTGCTAGTGCATGCACACGGCGGCGGCCTGCAGTGGCCACAGCGTGCAACATGGCGGCCGCTCGTGGACCCGGACCGCGAAATAGTCTCCCCCTTCGGCCAGCTCGCGCGGCCCGGACCTCCCCATCACAGTGCCCCCAGCCCCGAATAATGTCCCTCTGCCCGCGGATCGGCCTTCCCCTGACTGTGGCGACGCTGGACTGGGTCCGCAGCCGCCAAGCTGAGTTCCCGACGGATGGGCTCACACGCGACCCATGCCATCGGGAACTCGGTCGGTAGGGGGCGGAGCATCGGGGTTCGGGTGGAAGGCAATGTCCTGAGGCCGTCAATACGTGGCGGGGTGCTTTCGAGGGGGGGGGGAGCATCGCGAAGGCGCCGCCGCCCCGATTTGGTCGGGAACTTGGATTCTCCGGCCGTTCGTCGACCGTAATTTCAGCGTCGGCGGCCAGAGAATCCAACCCCTTATTTTCAAATTATACTTGGATACAATGTGAATGCAATGGTGAGCATTAGTCAGCAGCTCTGACCCTGATACGAACTCTAAGGCAGGTCATCTCCCACGCACAGCTGAAGAACACAACCAGTAACTATGATTGAACCGTGCAACCTCATGGACAAATACATCAAATTAATGGTTCAATTCCACAGCCTTGACTCTGAAAGCTAGAGCTGAGTGTAAGGAGAAAGGCGAATTCCTCTGTGGTGCTCCTTAAAGTACTATCCTGCATGATGGACACAGTACAATTGGCTGTAATTAGCTTAATTGAATCAAGCGATTGTATTGAACTTTGTGTAATGACGCTCACGAGACCCATGGGAATGACCCAATTGATGTCTCCGTGGGGATCGTGGAATAAGAGCTCTCCCACTGAGGGCCGGATGCCTAGCAGCTGCGGCTCGTGAATCTTGCAGTTAAAAGCCGGCCCGGATTGGGACCGGCATGATCGTTAGTCCCAGCTGGGACCTTTGTGCCGTATGCCGCCTGGCGGCCTTTACCTTTGTTTGTCAAATAAACATTTGTTGTATAACCTTCCTGGGGCTCCTGAAGATATTACACTTTGCTAGTTCTGTCCAGCTTCCTGTTTTAAGATAATCCTCGCTCCTCCATCGGTTGGTACAGGGGGATTTCCTGGGCTGGTTTTTGACTGGCTAGTCGTGTCCTGTCTGTTCCAACTTCAGTAACGTCACAGAAATGTTTTCAGTAACCCAACACAGAAATGTTGAGACTTACCACAGAAAGAAGGACTAGAATTTCTATAGTGTGTTTCGCAACCAGCGAATATCCTGAAACAATTTACAGCCAAATAAGTACTTTTGAAATGCAGTCATTAAGATTAGTGAGTTCTGCTGGTCCTGGCTTCTCACTGTTAAGGGATCAAACTGGAGATCACAGTGACAGTCAGCTCTTACAAACACAGGAATGTTGAGGAGAGGGAGAGTCCATTACAGCCCCTCATATCTGTTTAGACACACTATTAGGCCATGGCTGCCCTGTGTCTCAGTTCCATTTTCCATACCGTTTGTTCCCTGACCCAACAAACTGTCGCCCATCCTTATGGACTCATATTCCACCAGCTGCTGTGGTTTGATTTGAATCCATGTCCACAGGGTATTAACCTTGGCCTCTGGTTTATTGTCCATTACTATTAAGCCACTATCGCTCCAAACTTTAACTTTGGTAGCGGGGAAGCTTCTAGAAAAAATAATTTGGGAAAAAGATGAATAGTCACATGGACAAATGTGGGTTAATTAAGGAAAGCCAGTACAGATTTAAAGGAAAATTGTGCTTAACTAATCTGGAGTGTTTTGAAAAGGGAAAGGAGAGGGTTGATGAGGGTAATGTTGTTGATGTGGTGCACATAGACAGCCAAAAAGCATTTGATACATTGCTGCAAAACAAACTTGTGAACAAAGTTATAGCTGATGGAATAAAATGGACAGTGGCAATGTGACCATGAAATTGACTGAGTGATAGGAACCCAACCAGAGAACAATGGTTAATGGACACTTTTTGGGCTGCAGGAAGTTTGTAGCGGAGCTCTCCCAGGGTCAGTGTTGGAACTTTACTCTTCCTGATATATGTTAATAACCTAGGCCTTGGTGTGCAGGGACAAATTTCAAAATTTGTGGGTGATATCAGCCTCAAAACCATTGTGAACGGTGAGGAGGATATTGCTTTACTTCAAAACTACATCGACAAGTTAGTGGAATGAACGGACAAGTGGCAGATGAAGTTCAATGCGGAAAATGTGAGATGATTTATTTTGATAGGTAGAACACAGAGAAACCAATAGGGAGTTGCAGACACAGAGCCAGGGTTTACAGGAGGGGGTGTCAGCAATCTTCCAGGGTCTTCAGGAGCAGCTGGAGGAGTGCACCCGCCTTCAGGAGCAGGAGATGGTGCCGCCAATGCTTCGTATCCAACGGGGGGCATCCGCCACGGAAGCCTTGGATGAAAAAGTCACAAGCAAGGGTCAAGACCCCCAAGGCAAGGGGTACCCTTGATGGCTGAGGCTCAGGATAGGGGAGCCCAGTCACAGGCAGTCACATGACTGGGCCAAACTCCAGAGCTTGGCCCAGTCAGAAAGGGTCATGGCTGAGGGCAGAGGGCTGACTGACGTGAGCCAAGCACAGAGGGACCTGGCTGAGTTCCAGAGGGACCTGGTGCAGTGCCAGAGGGACATGACCAAGGCAGTAAAGGGCATGTCTCACTCATTGATGGAGGTGTCCCAGTCCCAGTTTTCCATTACTGAGCGCGTTGAGACCATGGCTCAGACAAGAGTAGGCCTCCAGGATTGACAGTGCCCCGTGATGGTGGAGTCTCCGGAGCTCACTCTGGCCTCACATCCAGCCTATGGAGAAGCCCGGGACCAATGGAGGAGAAGGTGATGGGGTCTGTGCCGGTGGCACTCACAGGGGGAGTGATAGAACATAGAACATAGAAAAATACAGCACAGAACAGGCCCTTCGGCCCACGATGTTGTGCCGAACCTTTGTCCTAGATTAATCATAGATTATCATTGAATTTACAGTGCAGAAGGAGGCCATTCGGCCCTTTGAGTCTGCACTGGCTCTTGGAAAGAGCACCCTACCCAAAGTCAACACTTCCACCCAACACCAAGGGCAATTTGGACATTAAGGGCAATTTATCATGGCCAATTCACCTAACCCGCACATCTTTGGACTGTGGGAGGAAACCGGAGCACCCGGAGGAAACCCACGCAGACACGGGGAGGACGTGCAGACTCCGCACAGACAGTGACCCAAGCCGGAATCAAACCTGGGACCCTGGAGCTGTGAAGCAATTGTGCTATCCACAATGCTACCATGCTGCCCTTTAATCACCTTCAGGTTTTCTAACTAAGAGGCTTTGCCCCAGCATCTCTGCCACCCTGTCCAACCTCTCCATACTCTTCCCAACCCCCACCTCTTCCAAGTGGTGTCCTCTTCCCCTTAGCCACTCACACCCTCTCCTGCCCCTCCTCCCTTCACTCCATCCCACCACCACAGATCCCCCTCCCTCCTCCGAGGGTTCCATCGGTAGCATTGATGAAGGGCCCTGATGGAACATCTCAGCACTTCTGAGTCCCCCCCACATAACACCGGTGCACCTGATGGGCAGCGGGCAGAACAGGGTGGCAACTCGACACCTTTGACACCCGAAAGTTGGCTGGGCTGAACGAGGTCCAGGCCCTTCAGAGGATGGCCGCCAAAGGCACCTCAGGTCAGAGGGCGAGATATGCAGCAGGCTGCCTCTATGTCTGATGGGGGTCACATCTAGAAAAAGTGGTAGGCCTCATAAGATAAGAAAGTTAGACACCAATTAAGTTGGCAGGGGTGCAGCACATCGGTTAGAGTTAGGGGTCAGGACACAATACTGTAAGTAGTCACGATTGTACATCTGTGCACCTTAAACTGCGACCTGCCTTAATTTTCTGTGTGAACGATATGAGGAATGGAATGGGCTGAACTGTGTGTAGAGGGTATACAGGTTGGGCGGGCGGGGGCAGGGGGTGCAGGGTTGGTGGTGTGGGTGTTGGAGGATGGCATGGGGCAGGGCCCCCAGGACAATTGGATGTTCTAACAGGGGTACCCACAGAGGCAGCGGGTAACGGGGTCAGAAGTGTGAGGCCACCAGTGGGTTACACATCATCGCTTACCATCTCCATAACTACAGCCCCCGCCCTCAACTCCAAACCCCGGTAAAGGATATATAGACCCGTGCGATGGAATGGCCATCACACATGCAGGGGTCACCTTGGAGGACAGTGGGATGTGATCCTGAAGGCAGGAGTCAGACATTTTCAAATGATGAGGAGCATCTCACAAAGTTCATCTCACAGCGAGTCGTCATCATCCTCTGTCTCATGGACAGGATCCATTGATACTGCCAACCCAGGGCCAAAAGCCTGTAGTGATGCTGATGGAACCCTCGGAGGAGGGAAGGGGATCTGTGGTGGTGGGATGGAGTGAAGGGAGGAGGGGCAGGAGAGGGTGTGAGTGGCTAAGGGGAAGAGGACACCACTTGGAAGAGGTGGGGGTTGGGAAGACTATGGAGAGGTTGGACAGGGTGGAAGAGATGCCGGGGCAAAGCCTCTTAGTTAGAAAACCTGAAGGTGATGAAGTTGTCCCATAAGCGGTAGACCTGGAGCACACGTTGGTGGCCTGCTGTTCCAGCCCAGGCTCCTTGCCCAGTTCGTCGTTTCCATCTTCATCATCCTCCTTGTCGGATAAGACTTGGCGTTCTTTCTCCTCCTCCAGCATGTCCTCCTTCTGCTGCATCATGTTGTGCAGGATGCAGCAGGCCAGTACGATCTTCGACACTCTTGTGGGGCTATATTGGAGCGCCCCACCAGAGTGGCCCAGGCATTGGTACTGCATCTTTAGGATGCCGATGCACTGCTCAATTACACTCCTCGTCACTGCATGGATGTAATTGTCGCAGTTCTCCCCCTCGGTTTGGGGCCTCCGGACAGATGTCATTAGTGATGACCGCAAAGGGTAACCCTTGTTACCTCGAAAGCGCCGGGAAACGACGAGTGCACCAAGATATCAGAGTCGTGTACGCTGCCTGGAAATTGGACGCAGACGTGCACGATGTGCAGCTGGTGGTCGCACACCAACTGCACATTTAAAGGGTGGAAGCCTTTCCTATTGCTGATGTGCATCCCCTAATGAGCCGGTGCTCGTAGGGCGACATATGTCCCATCTATCATTCCCTGGACGTGGGGCATGCCAGCGATGGTGGCAAATCTCATTGCCTGGGCAACCTGGTGGGGCTGGTCCAGATTGAGGTTTATATAGCCCGCTGCCCCAGCCAAATAGGCCACCCATCACAGCGTGGATACACTTGTGTACGGACATCTGCGACATCAGATAGGCGGCTCTGACTGTATAAACTTATCCTGATGCGGCACCTCCCTCGCATCTCCTCCTCGGTTTGTTGGCCGGCCGGCTCTCCAGCCTCACCTGATGGTCGCTGCTCTTATGGGGCAGGCTCCCTTCATGCAGGGCCCTTCCTGAGCAGGCCCTGTGCCTCCAGCCTTCGCTCTGCTATTCCCCTGCTTCCCCTGCAGTGGGCAGCATTTCTGATGAGAGAACTGAGGAGTGCCAGCACCGGGTGGGCCAGTGATTGAGCTTGGCCACACACATCCCATTGAGGGTCAGCTGGGGTCTGGGGGTTGCGAGAGGGGTGGCCTGAATGGGCTCCCAAATGACCAGAGGTGGACACAGTGAGCAGTCAGCAGAGTGAGCAGCCAGGTGTCTGTAAGTTGTACCAAATGGGTGCGTTTAAAACAAATACTGCAGCAAAGGCAGCCTGGACCAGGCCACCCCGATCCCGAGGGGGGACGTTCTGAATCACAGACCTGTCACCAACTTGTTCCCCGGTAAGCACCCCGCCCCCAGCCCTGGCAGCCACCCCCAGCAAGTGCTACAATTTCTAACAGATTCTAAAACTCTCTCTCTCCCTCAGCTGCCATGGCGTCCAGTTTCCACGTAAATACCTGAAATAAACAGCGCCATCAGGACTTCTGCCTGAGAGGGGCGGAGAATCGCAGAGGGCCGGATCATACCGGGTCCAGCCCTTTAATGACATGCAAGTGAATGTCAATGCTGGTTTTGCGTGCCGCCACCAGTGGCATTATCCCCAACAGCAAGGGACCAGAGCATGGTTCGATTCAGCGCCAGTCGCCCGATTCTCCGCCCGATCGCGATTCGCGTTTCCGGCATCCAGTTCTAGAAGCTGCACTTCAGGAAAGATGTGGAGGCATTGGAAAGAGTGCAGAAAAGATTCACGGGAATGGATCCAGTGCTGAGGAACCTCAATTATTGAAGATAGGTTGGAGAAGAGAAGACTGAGAGGAGATTTGATTGAGGTATTCAAAATCATGAGGAGTCTGGTCACAATAGATAGGGAGAATCTGCTCTCCCTCATGAAAGGACCAAGAACAAGAGCGCACAAATTTAAATGCAGGGATTTTCCCGCCCACCATTTGGGGGGCCCATCAGTGGGACTGGAAGATTCTGGGGTCAGGTAGGATTGTTGAAACCAGCAAAATTAATTGGTAAAAGAAGCAAAAGCACCATGAGGAAAGCTTTTTCACACAACAAGTGTTAAAGTCTGTGTACTGCCTGAGTATGGTAGGGACAGGACCAATTGAGGCACTTTTATTTGAAAAGGAAGGGTTCTGGGGTGAAGGTGGGCTAAAGGCACACGGTGAATAGCTCATGATGGGCCAAATGGCCTCCTTCTGCGTTGTACCAATTCTGTGATTCTATGAAAGAGGCCCTGAAAACCAAAACCCTGAACACCGGCGCCCCGCAAGGCTGCGTACTTAGCCCCCTACTTTACTCCCTGTACACACACGGCTGCGTGGCAAAACTTGGTTCCAACTCCATCTACAAGTTTGCTGACAATACGACCATAGTGGGCCGGATCTCGAATAACGACGAGTCTGAATACAGGAGGGAGATAGAGAACCTAGTGGAGTGGTGTAGCGACAACAATCTTTCCCTCAATGCCAGCAAAACTAAAGAGCTGGTAATTGACTTCAGGAAGCAAAGTACTGTACACACCCCTGTCAGCATCAACGGGGCCGAGGTGGAGATGGTTAGCAGTTTCAAATTCCTAGGGGTGCACATCTCCAAAAATCTGTCCTGGTCCACCCACGTCGACACTACCACCAAGAAAGCACAACAGCACCTATACTTCCTCAGGAAACTAAGGAAATTCGGCATGTCCACATTAACCCTGACCAACTTTTACAGATGCACCATAGAAAGCATCCTATCGGGCTGCATCACAGCCTGGTATGGCAACTGCTCAGCCCAGGACCACAAGAAACTTCAGAGAGTCGTGAACACCGCCCAGTCCATCACATGAACCTGCCTCCCATCCATTGACTCCATCTACACCTCCCGCTGCCTGGGGAAAGCAGGCAGCATAATCAAAGATCCCTCCTACCCGGCTTACTCACTCTTCCAGCTCCTTCCATCGGGCAGGAGATACAGAAGTCTGAGAACACGCACGAACAGACTCAAAAACAGCTTCTTCCCCACTGTCACCAGACTCCTAAATGACCCTCTTATGGACTGACCTCATTAACACTACACCCTGTATGCTTCATCCGATGCCAGTGCTTATGTAGTTACATTGAATATGTTGTGTTGCCCTATTATGTATTTTCTTTTATTCCCTTTTCTTCTCATGTTCTTAATGATCTGTTGAGCTGCTCGCAGAAAAATACTTTTCACTGTACCTCGGTACACGTGACAATAAACAAATCCAATCCAATCCAAAATGTACTCGCTGAAAACCATAAAGTAGCTCTCGAGAAAATCTTAAAATGCACCCTCAAGAAAAAGAATATTTTGATCCCTGATTGCGGACCATTGTAGATTTGGAGGAGGTTGCAGAGGTAGAGCAAAAAAAATCGAAATTAACAGCGTGTTGTCAATCACCAACTCCTTCCCCACTCACCCCATCCTACCATCCCACGGGTATGTGAGCTGGGATCCACTGTACAACCTAATCAAACACAATCTTAATGATTCAACTGTAAACAGATATGGAGAATATCACATGCCAAAACAAAGTTATAACCTAGGAGGCAACAAAAAATCCTTTCTGGAAAATCAAATGATAAACATAATAGACACGGCTATGATAAAAAGAATAATACTGACTTTACAGTAAATAATGTTCCTTATTTTATTTAGTGAATACAATTCCTGAAGCCAAGCGGACATGTCCTCCTTTGCTGAGTTTTAAGGAGATTAGTCTGCCGCATGTTAAGAGTCCAGAGAGGGAACACTCCTCAATAGAGTGCAGCATTTGTTTTGTTACCTGTGTGGTAGGTAACATGTGCTACTCAAACCTTGGTTAGTGATGAGGTCTTCTGAATCTCGATGAAGACTCAAACTCGTCCAGTAGTAACAAAAGTTTGTTGAGTAACTATAACAATAATTGCATGAGTTCTTTACTTTAACTTTGATACTAGTGATAAGGTTAAGAAGATCTAACTACGGTAACTATACGTAACTCCACTAGCCATCTGAACTAGTCTGCTATTGCCCTGGTCACAGTGCACCCAAGAGAAAGAGACCCAATGTGGTTGCCTTTTATACCCCTGTTGGTCTGCCCCTCCAGTGATCATGTGGTGCCACTGATTACACATTAACCCCTTGTGTACATGCACATATAGAGATCACTACATCATTGTCTGTGTCTCTCCAAATGCACTTCATGGATTTGTACTGAGTCCACAGTGGTGGAGGTTGGCTACACAGGCCTGGGGGTGTCCTCAACCTGTTTAGCAAGGGCCACACACACTGCGATAGCTCAAAGCCTGCCATTCGACAAATGGGGTTTGTCTCAAGGAACTTGTTTGTGACTTCATGTGTCTCCCATTCCGAGATCCATAAGGGACTATCTTCCTGAGCAAGGTCTACCAACAGACACATGGTAACAATGCTAATTAATATTTAAAGAATTTGAAAGGCACACGGGACTTGTTTAGGAATATTCTGCACAATAACTGGAAAATACTAAACTTTGCCACTTTAACAAACACAGTGAGAAGGCCTATCTAATGCAGATGGATTTAACAGCTGTTTTCGTCTACTACTTTTAAATAAAACTTATTGGCTGGAATTCTCCGGCCGTTCACGCCGGCGGGATTCTCTGGTCCTGCTGGAAGCGCATCTCCTCCCATGGGTTTCCGGTGGCATGGGGTGGCTTCAATGGGAATTCCCATTGACAATGGCGGGAGCAGAGAATCTCCCCACCAGCGAACGGTGTGCCGCCTACCGCTGCTGAGAATCATGCGGCTGGGAGGCCAGAGAACCCCGCACATTGCAAAGAATTTTACAGCATTGAAACAAGCCCATACCAAAAGTTATGCCCTACATGCGTCTTCTCCATCTCTATTTACTTCATCCAACCCAATCAACATGTCCTCCTATTTCTTTTATTCTCACGTGCTTATTTAGCTCTGCTACTCGATGCTATTCTATATATCTTGCATTTTTGTAGTAAGATTAAAAAGGCCACCAACTACTTTGGATGTAACTACCTATATGGATGGGGGCGTAATAGGATCTTGGCCTTGTAATGTCACAAGGGGCCAGGTACTGTAGGGGCAGTATTTCTGTTACTCGCTCCTCCACTTTCTAGATTGTGTCCTTCCCTCACTACATGGTTGACGAGTACAGCCGAGTCTTACACAAGGTGGCCTCTGGCAATCCCAGAAGGAACTGGCGACCTTCAACCCAGAAATGCGTCCGTTTCAATCTTGGAGATGAGGTTCAGCTGCAAACCCTTAGATAGACTTTATAAGTAGATCACCGAGAAATAGTAAAGGTGGAAGCCTTGGGTGGAAGCGAAGAGGATGTTGAGCTCCTGTGTGAATTACTTGCTGTGCTCTTTGTGGGTTACAACCTGTACTGGACAATGAACCTGCTTTGGAACCTGATTAAGAACTGTATGAGAACCTGCCTCAGTAACCTGAGCCCTTGTTTCATTTATATGACCATGAACTTGAACTAGAATACTTCCTGAGAAGTTTTCCCTTAGACGTCAAACGGTCAGTGATCCCACAGACGGTGGACCGAGCAGTGGACTTGGTAGACATCTAGCTACCAAAATGTTAATGAAGTGAGGGAAATTGGAGGGAATGACCCCAGAATTCACTCAAATTAAACCCGGGGGGAGTTTAAACTCCGAGTGAAGACCGAGGCACCCCGAAAGGCTGAACTTCCAGAACTAAAGGTTTGCTGAAGTATGGGGCCTCTTGCTCGACAATGCTCATACCAGAGACAGCAGAATATATCAGGAGTGGGCGAGATGGACTGCAATCTCGTTTTTGCATTCAGCCGAGCAAAGGTTGGGGCATCCAGGGTCTTTAACATCAAAGTGGAACATCAGAACGTGGCTGTTTTTCAGGACTCGGGCAGGGTGGTCACGTTAGTCACCCTGGCAATAGTGTCTTGAGATAAAGGGTGCGATGTACCGGCCGCGTTCTGCCCGAAAGGTGGCACAGCACGGCTAATAGCTGCCGGGAGATCCCTCGTCCGGGATCTACCCGGCTTTCCTTGCCTCATGAGATCTAACTCAATCTCGCGAGATGTCGGGCAGGATCACCGCTGGAAAGTCTGCATGTTAGAGTGAGACAGCTAGTCTCACTCTAATATGCCAACCCTGATCTACCCGAGACATTGGAATCAAACCCCCTTCACCTCGGAGACCTTAGGCGAGCACCGTTCAGTGCTGGTCCCTGCAAATGGGGACAGTTGGAACGGTACTTTGGCAGATCTCCCAGGGGATCAGAGGTCCCCAGGTGCTTTCCCTCTGAGCAGGGCACTGCTGGTGCCACCCGGGCACCTGGCTGAATTGACTCGGTCTTCTGGTTGCTTACGTTGTATCTCTAAACCACTTATATCGTCGATCGCAACATCATAGCTTACAGGGCAACAATGGTTAACAAAGACATAAAACGTGCAAACAATTGCATTGTGGTTCATTTCTAGAGGAAAGGAATTCAAAAAGAGAGAGGTTATGTGAGGCTATTTTGAACCTGGCATAAACCAAATAATGGTCTTCATATTACACAAATCATACACAGCAGAAGACTCCGGCCGCGACACTGGCCAGTGCCGGCGAAGGCGGAGCCTGATAACATTTGGAGAGCTGTTAAAAGTCAACAGCTCTCCAAATTTCACCGTCCCGCCCACAACGATAGCTGCCAATGGTGGGGCCTAAAAGTCTTGCCCATGGAAGCACTAGAGAAAATGCCAAGTGGACTTCCAAAGATGTCACCAGAATGGAGAGGGTACAACAGAGAGGGCTGGAACATCTTTTCTCCAGGAAAAAGATTGAGAGATGACCTGATTTAGAGTACTCAATTCATTTTTTCCAATTAAGGAGCAATTTAGTGTGGCCAATCCACCTAGCTTGCACATTTTTGGGTTGTGGGGGCGAAAGCCACACAAACTCCACACGGACAGTGACCCAGAGCCGGGATCGAACCTGGGACCTCGGCGCCGTGAGGCCGCAGTGCTGCGCCACCGTGCTGCCCCAAGTTATGATAGGATAGAGATGGAAAAGGTGTTTCCAGAAAACTAGAGGTTACTAATTTAAGAGAGTCACTCATAAATCTGTGATACATAATTCTGCATAATTTGTAATTCACCTCAACCATCCCAATTGACAGAGTGCTCCACATTATTACAACTCTTTGAGGCAAATAGTTCCTCCTGAATCTGTTTGAGACTATCTTATAGTCACAATCCCAAGACTTAGGCTGCCCCATAATGTCTCTATATTGACATTATTGAACTCCTTTATAATTGTAAACTTCTGCCAGATCACCCCTCTCTACAGAAAAGAGTTAAAACCTGTCCAGCTTTTGCTCATAGATGTGCTCTCTCAATTCTGGTAGAGGCCGTGTAAATCTTCTCTGCATCTTCTTCCAATATCAGCTCGTGGAAAGAGTCACGCCCTTCGTGAAGGTAAATGTGTCCACCTGCCCAAGTGAATTACCTGCCAGGCTGCCGGGCCTCTGCAGCGTTGAGCGTTCGTACAGCTCCTGTGGGTGCTTTCCGTACGGATCAGATGCATGGGCGAGGCGTTTGGTGGGCGAGAGCGTGGCGTAGCTGGGCTGGGACGAGCTGGCCTGATGCGCGGGTGAGGTCGCAGCGATAGCCGGGGGGGAGGGGGAGAGGGCGGCCGAGGACACCACAATGTTGACTGGGGAGCTTGTGCTGTAGGACTTGGAAAGCCGGCTGGGCGAGGCCGTTTGCTTGGGGGAGGCGAGCCGCTGGGCACTGTAGACGCCACTCTCCGCAGCCGAGCCCGCCCGCTGGAGTTTCGGTGGCGAGCCTGTCCGCTGGAGGGACATGGGTGAGCTCACTCTCTGAGCGGGAAGCGTGGCGCTGACATAGTAGACTGAAGATGGGTGCTGAGGGTCGGGCAGGCGGAAGGCACTCCCATGGCTTGGCACAAAAGCCTCCCTTGACTGTGATGCAGAGTGCGATGGCGAGCTCTCAGATCCTGACGTACGACTGCTGTCACCAACCCAGTTAGCCTGCAGGGTGCGAGGGTGGGAAACACATAAAAGTAATATTAGAAGAAGGTAAATTGAGTCAAAGTTACACCAACAATTTGCATTTGTACAACATCTTTAGCACGCAAAATGTTCCACAGCACTTCAAAGGAGCATTATCATGTAGAAATGTGACACAGAGTCACCTGAGGGAAAAGTAGGACACGTGTCCAAAATCCTGGCAGGTCTCAAGGAGTATTATAAAGGATGGGAGAGAGAGCTGGAGAGATTTAGGGTCAGAATTCCAAGGCTTTGGGCTGGGACAATTGAAGTCGCCAATGTTGGGGCAATGAAAACTGAGCTTGCGCAAGAATCCAGAATTTGAGGAGCGCAGAGATCTTGGAGGGTCGTAGGGCTGGAGGTTATCACAAAGACAGGAAGGAGTAAAGCCACGGAGGGATTTGAGTACAAGCACGAGACTTATAAATTAAAGGCACATCTAGACTAGAATGCGATCCACATTAGCGAGGCAGAGGTGATGGGACAGAAATTTCTTGACGCAAGATAGGCAATGGAAACCAGAGTTCTCGTTGAGCTGAAATTTATGGAGGGCCTTTAACATAGTCATTCTTCGCAGAAGAACAATGTGGTGAAAATTGACAACAAGCCATTTAACAAGATTCTTAAAGGAGGAGAGAGAAGTGGAGAGATTTAGGGATGGGTTCCAGAGCTTAGAACCAGGACTGCAAAAGACACAGGCACAATGATAATCTTTATTATTGTCACAAGTAGGCTTACATTAATACTGCAATGAAGTTACTGTGAAAATGTTGGGGAAGGAAGGAGTGAATGAGGAAGAGAACAAAGTTGAAGGAATGCAGAGTTCTTGAAAGAGGTGAATATTTGAGAAAAGGAATTGTGCTGATGTTTTCGCGTGGGCAAATAATTAGCCCTCTTTTGACCCCCTACTGCTGTCTCTGGCCAAGGTTATCTCCTCTCCTATGATAATGCTATGTGCACACATTATGGTAGCTTAGTGTGACGTTTTGGCCAACCTGCCAGAAATTTCCGTCACAATCTGGGACCTGTGTTTTGGATTTTCCTTTCGGGGTCAGTAGACAAATAAGGGTGGAATCTTCCGGGTTTCTTTTTCAAAGTGCTGGCTCGGGTGAGAAATGCGGTGTGCAGCTCACTGGCAGCACTGCTGGCTTTCCATGCCATAATTTTCTAACACTTCTGGAAAAGAAATGCTGGAGGCTGGTCAGAGCCTGCCCTGCTGGCAACGCTGGCTTTCCAGATATCAGGGCATCTCTTTTGAAGGGTGCCCTGATTTTAAAAATGGTAAAAATGAAAGCAAAGATCCCCCATGGATCCTGGACCCCCCCCCCCCCACACACACAGGTGCTTTCCCCATGGACACAGGAGCCTCCTCTATAGACCTCTCCAGAGGAAGCCCCCTTGGCACTGCCCCCAGGCACTGTCTGCTAGTGCCAAAGGGCACTGCCAGGTAAGGTCCCTTCCCCCCGGGGGCTAGACTTACCTGTGCCCGCCTGGCGGTTCCCCTTCATGTTGCTCCAGACCTCTTGCAAACCTTACTGGTGTAATGTCACATAGGCGAAGGGCCAGATCAAAATGTGGGGGTGGGGTGGGAGCAATACAGCGGGGAAGCTTGCTTATCATATTACAATGTATTTAAATGGAGTCCTCATTGGTGCATGGCAGGAACCCCATTATGTCACTGGCAGGGGGCATGGACGACACATCGCGAGATCTTCCCGGCGCAAAACTCATTTTCAGCCTCTCGCGAGATTTTGCACATCCTGTCGTCATTTATGCCCGCAGCACACGGCCTTATTGTTCTCAGTGCTTGCTAATGTACAGCTGTCAACCTCACTGCAAAGGTAACCATCAGGTTTACTCTGGCATCTGCAGGAATTAAGGACTGCCGCGTGTTTCTCGGCAGCGCGCCATTCCCTGGCGGCAGGATTCACTCCTCCCATCGCTTGTTAATGCGATTTCCTGTTGAAGCCAGCCCACGCTGCCTAGAATCCCACCGGAAGGGCTATGCTGGTGGGAACAGAGAATCGCGATTGTGGGAAAATTTTGGCCCTGATCACCTGAGCTTTGCTGTGAATGTCTAACGAGAAAAAAACGTAGGCATTTAGAAGAATCATTTTCGGAACTTTATTTGACCATTTTTGTTTATTGATTGCAAAAGTAGCACAGTGGGCTAAACAGCTGGCTTGTAATGCAGAACAAGGCCAGAAGCGCGGGTTCAATTCCCGTACCGGCCTCCCCGAACAGGTGCCGGGATGTGGCGCCGAGGGGCTTTTCAAAGTAACTTCATTGAAGCCTACATGAGACAATAGGCTATTATTATTATTATTATTATTAATAATAAAGTATTGGAAATGGCCAGAAAAGAAATTCTGCTTGGCAGGTTGGATCGACAGAGGCAGGCCGTTATATGGGAAGTGTAGTGGAGTGTCTATATTACTGATCTAGCAATCCCGAGGTTTGAACTAATGATGCAGAAACACAAGATCAAATTCAACTCTAACAGCTAAATAACTTAAATTCAGTTGTTTAAGTAAATGGGTAATAAAAAGCTCATATCAGCAGTGATGAGCATGAAAGCTGAAATCCCATCATGTTGAATACTGTCCTTTAGGGAAAGAAACCTGCTGTTCTTATACCGTCCAAAATAATGTGGCTGACTTTTAACTGCCCTTTGAAATGACCTGGTAAACCACTCGGTTGTGTCAAAGTGCTGCAGAAAAATATATCTAGCAGCACTGTGGCTGTGAACTGCAGCTTTCCAGAAAGCAGCTCACCACCATCTTCTTAAGGGCAATTCGGAACAGGCAATAAGTGCTGTTCCAAAGTGACACTCGCACCCCTCCCCTAAATGTCTAGCCAGGATTATCAGCCCTATAATCTCTGCAGCTACTACTTCGATAACGGTAAAGAGTAAAATCCTTTAATAGCTGCACCAAGTAAAAACATCAGGAGGTGCGACTGTCCCAATTGCCCGATTGTCTGCCTTGGTGTGGAGCTGCATTCTTGTCTCTGTCAGAAGGCTGAGAGGTTAAAGTGGGGCCCAGTCTGCCCTCTCAGAGAAACAATAAAGATCCCATGGGACTATTTTGAACTGGAACAACAGAGTTCCTTCTGATGCCCCAGCCAATATATATTCCTCAAATAGCACCACTAAAAAAAAAAGACTGTCCAGTTATTTATCTTGGAGCTGTTTGTGGGAGCATGTTGAATGCAAATTACCCACCACGCTTCCTACATTACAAGAGTGACTAAAACAAATGAAGTACTTTGGAAGTAAAATGGGCTTGGGGATGTCCTGAGGTTGTGAAAGGTGCTACATAAATGTAACTTCTTTAATTTTCCCTTTGAAATGGGCATTATTCTTATAGAATCATACGTTGTACCTGACTATAGTTATGAACACCGACTCCTGCTCCAATCTGACCACCGGAGGTCCTCCCAGAGAGCTGCGATGTGGTTGAATCACCTCGGGAGAGGGTCTGGTTGCTATGGTAACTGCCCGAGTACTGGTAGGACCCTTCTGGGTTGGCATTAATCTGTGAGGCACTCTGGGAGAGAGGATTGGACCCTGCAAAAAAAAAAAATTCATTTGAAAGCAGTTAGTGGTCTTGCCAGTAAAACAAAAAAGATGTTAATTGCTTAAAAAGCCTTTCGCCTACTCAATATAATATGAGGCTGGCGGCCTTCAAATATGTAACCATAGCACTCACCTAAGTGATGAGACTGATCGTTAGCAGCCCGTTCAACTAACCAAGCAATAATAAACTAAATATTAAATTAAACGAATCTCACTTTCGGTTGAAGAGTATTCATGATGATCTAGTATTCCCGACTCTTGCAGGGACCTCAGGCAGGAGTCCACTAACTCCAAGCCACTGGCGATTTCATCGTCTGCACCTTTCTGTGCATCTGAGGTACGCATGTATATGATTCAAAAGAAGGGAGAGAATAATGGAGCGATTAGTACACCCTTGGCCTGATCAAGGAGTAAGAACAAAAAACTAAAGCAATAAAACTGAAAGAATTCCTGCTTTCGTCGTCTAGAAATTAGTGAAGCACTTATCCTTCCGATCTCAATCTAGAAATAAATGGCACCCTGGCACAACATCAATAGGCACCGGTGCCCAATTAGGGAAAGTGAGGCATGATCAATTTGGCTGGAGACGAAGTTGAATTCAAACTGAAGCTTTATTAGTATCTGATGTGTGACCTCCTACAGCAGCTGACGAAATGGCTGCTAGCTGAAGGCCACGCATATTTATAACCAGGCTTCTGGGCGGAGCTAGCATGCAGGGGCCCAGGTGAACCTGTAGTGCAGGTTCGACCGTACAACCCTTAATATAGGAACACAGTGGTTTACCACAGAAAGTTTGTCAGTGGCAATTTGAGGAGCTGCCAATGGAAGCGGCCCAGTGCAAGAGGCTGCAACCTGCTGCTTTCCTTCCACTGCATGCAAACAATCCCCTTTCGCTCAAAGCTAACCTTGGCTAGCCAATCTGCACGAATGTATCAAGGAATGCCAACCAACATTTCTCTGCTTGCAATCTTCCTCTGTTAAGGGGGAGGGAGCCAGGCAGACTTTCAGCATTTAAACCCTTCAAGGAAAGAACGCGGAAAACAAGAATTATTTTACCTTGTATGTGCCAGCGAAAGGAATCCTCTGTTGAACTGCAAGAATAAAAATCAAAAAAGGGTATATAAACCAGGGTGCGCAAAAAAGGCAATTTACAATTTGCACAGCCACTCTTGAATATAGCACAACAACAATAACTTACATTTGAATAGTGCCTTAAAATAGTAAAGCATCTAAAAGCGCTTCACTGGTATGCAATATGACAACACCGAATCCCATAAACTGCTATTAGGACAGGAGACCGAAAGGTTGTTCAGAGCGCACTAGAGGAGAAGGAGGATGTATAGAAGTCATTTAGGGAGGGAATCTCAGAGTTCAGGTTCCAAACCACAGATGGTCCGGCTGCCAAAAGGTGGAGCCTTGAAAATCAGGGATTTGCAAGAGGCCAGAATTGATAGAACACAGATCTTGGCAGCTTGCGTGTCAGAGGTTAAATAGATACAGAGGGGTGAGGCCACAAAGGGATTTGAACACAAGATTGAGCATTCAAAATTGATTTAAAACTGATTGAGAATCATTCAGAGTTTTTATTTCCTTTTAAATGTGCTAAATTTCTCCATCCCTCCCTCTTTAGTCTCTCACTGGAGCAAATTTGTACTCCAGTGCATCCGGAGTACAAGATGCCCGGTATGCCGACCAGCTCACCAGCTGAGTGCCAGCAGACGGAGCGATTGCAATGGCATGTAGCCTAACCTCATCCTGTCCTCACCCACTATGAACAACTCCAGCAGGGGTTGCAGCATGTTCATCATTGGGAGCTGGAAGCCCAGAGCCATCTGTAACACTCCCCAACACTCCTGGACAATTTGGAGAACAAAGGTTCAGCACAGATTGGGAATTGACTACAGAGTCCATAGGGCTCAGCTAATCACTGGTTAAACTTGCTGGGTCATCGGTTGAGTTGCTATTCAGGACATCTTCAATCAAAGGATTGAGCTGGATTATAATCTGGGATCAGTTGTAATCCTCGGATGATTACTCTCTCTTGAGGTTGAGAAAGGCAGGCCTCATTGACACATAAATGGTTCAAAAGCACTGATCTAACTCGTCCTGGAGGAAAGGAACCGCCAGGGGAATGTTACTGTCCTCCTGAAAATCTTATAAACAGGTTATGGCAGATTATAACAGCCCGGATATTATAAGGGTCCAGGCATCTCTTCTCAACAACGTAACTTTCCACTGAAGAGTGCACAGAGATGGAGCATTGGGTTTAGATACAGAGAACTAAACGAGACAATATATTTGCTCAAAAATATAAACGTTCACAAAAGAACCAAACATGCAATTCACATTAGATGATAAATATCGCAAATGGACAGTTCTAGGAAAGGCAAATCTGATATTGTTCTTAATAGTGAATCCAAGTCTTAGTAATCTTACAGAGAGATACTTAAGATACCTATGATTATTTGAAATACTATTTACCTTAAATCCCGGAATAAAAAGCCACACAGTCTAGTGAGATATATCTATCCCAATTAAGGGGTGAGCTATCATCGCTACACTACAGCAGCATATCTTCATCATGAGACACACTGGAGTGAATCCAACAAATTAAAAAAATCCTACTATGTCATTCCAATGTTTATATCATAAAATAATTGAACACGGAGGAAGCAAGTGGAGCACACAAGATGGACAATATTTGTTTTAGTTCATGTCCTTCATTTTAGTCAACATCCTTCAAACAAATAAAATATTGAGAGGTGCAGATAATGGTGTAGCCATCTGGGATGGCCACTTACAACTAGGGACAGAGAAACTCGCAAAGCCGAGTGGGTAAAATGTATATTTGCAAGCAAGAAGTCCAGACGGTATCAAAACTCCAACCAATTAGCATTTTGATGGGCCGATAGCATTTGATGGCCCATCTTCATCAAGACAAAGGACTGGCACTCGAGCGACCGGTACAGTCCCAGACATTTCGGTGCCACTCCCTGTTCAAGGGAAGCGTAAACAACAGGGTCAGTGACCGCTTGGGACACGCCCAGCCATCCAGATCCCCACCCATTTATTGGTTAGGAATCGAACCGAGTGATCAGGGATCACCCAATTAGTGGGTCCAAACTGAAGGGTGGCCCGGAAGAGCGCGAAAACCCCCAAGTATAAGAAGAGAGTCCGCCATATGTTTGTCCTCTCTTGGACCTGGCGCCCCGGCCACGACCATTTCCAAGTGCAGCAACACCAGAAGCAAGCCCAAGTTCAACGCTCGCTACCAGACGGATGAGCCTAGCTGAGCAGCAGTTACTTCTCCAGACCCGATAGATCCAGAATCGAACGGCGGCCACTGTTCCTCTGACCTCAGCCGGGTGCCTGAAGTTAAGTACAGGTTGTCATAGTCGATAGGTGTAGTTAACTAGTAGTGTTTATGTTGCATGACTAATTGTGTGTAAATAAAGCACCCTTGACCTGAACTAACTAACTGGTGTTTGGCTCTTTGACCGATAGCCGGTTGAACTTTGTGGTGGTATCATTTGATACCTGGCGACTCTGAGCTTTAGAATATAGATATCAAAGAAAGAAGGGCAAACCCACTGATTGCTCTAGTTAGAGCAGAGCCGCACAGGAAAAGAAAGGCAACAATGGTCACTACACTCAATTGACAAGTGCTTTAGGGGCATCCTTAAACTTATCCACACTTAAATTGTGATGTTGTAAAATTCATCAATGCCTAGCTGAGGTGATGTAGAGGCCAATTCCTGTTTTTTTCAGAACTGCCTTGTGTTATAGAATATGCCGCGGGATGTTATTTTCCTTGAGCGTGCAATTATGTGCTGGGCTGTTTTAAAACTCTATAATCTTCGTCCAGAAGATGAATTCTGCTTTTAATTTTTAATCACTACTTCGTAGGAGAATCACACTTTTTAATATTACAACTCCATATTTTATAGGTGCTTTCTCTTAACATAGGAATATAGAAAATAGAAGCAGGAGTTGGCCATTCGGCCCTTTGAGCCTGTTCCACCATTCATTATGATCATGGCTGATCATCAGATTCAATACCCTGTTTCCTGCCTCCTCCCATATCCCTTGATTCCTTTAGTCCCAAGAGCTATATCTAATTCCTTCTTAAAATCACAGGTTTTGGCTTCAACTACTTTTTGCAGTTGTGAATTCCACAGATCCACCACCCGCTGGGTGAAGAAATTTCTCCTCACCTCAGTCCTAAAAGGTTTACCCATTATTCTTAAATTATAACCCCTTTTTCTGGACTCCCACACCATTGGGAACATTCTTTCCAAATCTACCCCGTCTAATCCTGTTAGAATTTTATAACTTTCGATGAGATCCCCTCTCACTCTTCTAAACTCCAATGATCCTAACTGACTTAGTCTCTCTTCATATGACAGTCGCGCCTTCCCAATAATCAGTCTGGTAAACCTTAACTGCTCTCCCTCCATAGCAATAACATATTTCCTCAGATAAGGGCACCAAAACTGCACACAATGCTCCAGGTGTGGCCTCACCAACGCCCGATACAATTGCAGTAAAACATCCCTATTCCTGTACTCAAATCCTTTCATTATGAAGGCCAACATACCATCTGCCTTCTTTACTGCCTGCTGTACCTGCGCGTTTACTTTCACTGACTGGTGCACAAGGACACCAAGATCCTGCTGAGTAGCCACCTCTCTCAATATACACCCATCCAAATAATAATCTGTCTTCCTATTTTTGCTGGCAAAGTGGATAATCTCACATTTATCCACATTATACTGCATCTGCCATGCATATGCCCACTCACTCAACCTGTCCAAATCACACTGACGTACCTCTGCATCCTCTTCCCAGTTTACCCTCCCACCCAACTTGTATCATTTGCAAATATGGAGATAATACATTTAGTTCCGTTGTCCAAATCATTAATATATTATATGAACAATTGGGGTCCTAGC
This sequence comes from Scyliorhinus torazame, assembly GCF_047496885.1. Taxonomy (NCBI): domain Eukaryota; kingdom Metazoa; phylum Chordata; class Chondrichthyes; order Carcharhiniformes; family Scyliorhinidae; genus Scyliorhinus; species Scyliorhinus torazame. Next base: position 285,288,305 of record NC_092712.1, on the reverse strand, counting down.
ACAGATACTTGCGGTACCCCACTAGTCATTGTCTGCCAATCACAAAAAGACCCATTTGTTCCAACTCTTTGCTTCCTGTCTGCTAACCAGCTTTCTACCAATCTTAAGACACTCCCCGCAATCCCATATGCTTAAACTTCACACAGTAATCGCCTGCTTTAAGCCAACAGCCAACAGAGCAGGGGGAGAAGGTGGGTGCATGGGAGCCAACGGGACCACAGGGGCAGACAGGAAAGGAAGGGGGGAAAAGGGTGGGAGGATGCTACTGGAAAACGAGGAGGAGGCCAGAAAACAACTGACACAGAGGCCAAGAGCCTAGAACAAGACCACAAGAAAAGGAACCCCCAAGGGAAGGCTGAAAATAGGACAGGGAGAGGGGGGTGGGTATAAAGGGGGGAGGTCCAACAATAAAGGGGAGGAGGGAAGGGGAGGGCACTTCCCACTTTAAATAATGGATAACTACCCATTGTTCAGTGAAGGGCCCAGGAAAGGACCCTGAAACAATGAATGAAGGGAGCAGTGGTATGTGTATGTGTGTGTATATATGTGGGGTGGAGGGACCCAAGGGGGGGAGGGGAGGGGGACTGGCACAAAGGAAAATGGCATCGGCACAGGTTATCCTTACTGATTATATAGTGTATAATATGTAGAAACTTCAAAACATTTTTAAAAACTTTACATAGTAACCTGCTATGTGAGACCTTATTAAAAGCCTTCTGAAAGTCTAAATAAACTACATCCACCGGTTCTCCCTGGTCAACTTTACTGGTGACACCTTCAAAGAATTCCAGTGGATTTATAAAGCGTGATTTCCCTTTTGTAAATCCATGCTGACTTTGTCTGATTACAGTGCTGCTTTCCAAATGCTGTGCTATGAAATCCTTAATAATGGACTCACTGGTCTATAGTTCCCTGTTTTCTCTCCATCTCCCTTTTTGATTAGCCGGCTTGCATTAGCTATCCTCCAATCTGTAGGAACCATTCAGAGTCTGAAGAATTTGGAAAATGACCACCAATGGATCTATTATTTCTAGGGCTACTTCCTTAAGTACTCTGGGATGAAGATTATCAGGCCCTGGAGATTTATCCTTCAAGCCCATTAATTTCCACCAAACCATTTCTCTACTCACACTGATTTCCTTCAGCTCCTCACTAAAACTCCAGTACATTATTCATGTCTTCTTTTGTGAAGGCAGAAGCAAGGTATGAATTTAGCTCCTCAGCCATTTCTTTGTTCCCCATTATGAATTACCCTGTTTTTGACTGTTCGGGGGCTACATTTGTTTCTGTCAATCTTTTTCTCTTCACATACCAACAGAAACTTTTACAGCTAGTTTTTACTTTCCCTGCTAGCTTACATCCATATTTCATTTTCCCTTTCTTAATCAATCCCTTGGTCCGCCTTTGCTGAATTTTAAACTATTTCCAATCCTCAGGTCTATTGCTTTTTCTTGCTAATTTGTATGCTTCATATTTTTAACTTCATATTTATAGCTGCATTCCTTCACACAATGATGAGCTAATGCTATCAGGAATTTTCACCTCACCAACCTTCTTCAAAAATCAAACCAGTGAATACAAAGCATTTAAGAGAATTGAGCACAAAGCTTTTTGGGCCATTCCTTAATTGGGATGTTTACAACTTTGTATAAATGTATGCGGTTGTATGTCTCTTCCGGTTTTTATTTCCATTGATTTTGATCAGGCAATTAGGCTTATTTTACTCATTAAAAATGTTTCAACCAAATCTAATCAGGCCTGTGTCATGGTCTTTCATGCTCTATGACATTGCTTCCAGTGCCGGCAGCAGTTAGGACTAGGCCTCCCACTCAGAGCCTGGAGCTGTCACTTACTGTGTAAGCTGGGCACTGCCACAAACAGGGACCATCTCTTCGCTCCCAGAGATGTAATTTTCTGCATGGCGAGCTCCCCTCATGGCTCCTTAAATGTAAACTGCCTGCAGCATTTGTGAATTACAGAGGGGTAAATATTTGTCTTCAGTCAAAAGAAAAGAAAATCCAGACATATTGTCCAGTTCAACCATGTCCCCGATCTTCAGACAGTGAAGACAAATATTTTTCCTGCAGGATGCTTACACTCATGAACCAGTGTTTCATTGCCAGTGCATGCCTCCATATTTCCTTGTTATGGTGCATTTAACTTGTAGCAATTTGTGGAATTGTTTCACTAGCCTTGATGGACATACGATCTGCAACTTTATCCTTTGAGGTCAACCTGATGATCTATTTTTTGAGAACCTCGCAACCCTATTATGCTTTCTTTCATCAGTCTGGATTGAATTTGAAACTACGTGCTTGTGCTTGATACGGTCCAAACAGAGTGCCTGATGTTGCAGTTATCCTGGCTACTAAATGCCTGACAGAGGCGCCTTCTATACTGCTTACTACAGCAGGGTGGACCGGAAGAGAGTGGGAGGACCAGAGGGAGGGGGCAGGTGGAGCAGACGGGAGGGGGTGGGGCAGACTGGAGGGGAGGAGGTGGATGGACCTGAGTGGGCGGGGTGGACCAGAGGGAGGGGGTGGACTGGAGGGGGGGGGCTGACTGGAGGGGAGGGGGTGGGGTGGGAGGAGGGTGGTGGGGCGGACTGGAACGGGGGAGAGGAGGGGGCTGGATGGGGGACTCAGACCAGAGGGGAGGTTGGGCCGGTAGGAGGGGGGGGGGGTCAGAACAGGAGGGGGGGATGGTGCTCAGGTATGAGTGAGTTGGTGGGTCCCCTGGGGGTGTTGTGTGCAGGGTGTCCCGTGCGAAGCTGGTTCTGGGTGTTTAAATACTTACTCTGGAGTTACAAGTGATATTTCTCCTTCCAACTCTTTCAGCGTAACGACCAGGGTAAAACTCGCCAAAGTTAGCGACTTAAATCAGTTCTGTCAGATGGTTCCCAGGCCCAGCACAATTGTCCAGTACAATTATCCAGAGGAAGTTGGCATTTCTGGGCAATTGCCGGATAAACCCTTACATGAGAACCTCAGAAAAAGTCATATAATTGGGTAAAATGCGGGTCAAAGAAAGCATCAGATTGTGCACTTTCCTATTGCTGAGATGAGCAAAATGAGGCCTCGGAGGTTGAACATGTCTTCATCGTTAAATCATCAAGGATCCTCAAAAAAGGTACAGCAGGTTAATTATAAAACCGTCTCTACCATTTTCTGTTTCAAAGTATTAAGATAGACAGATCTGGAAGTTAGCTAAGGCTTTTAACCTTTGATAGTGTTCCTTAACACCAGAGCAGCAGTCAACAATATTTGTGTTAAAGGATTGTAAGTGGATCTGTCCTCTTGCTCTCAGCTAGTAGTTCCATTTTCCTGCACCAACTTGCCCTAAAAATTTGTGGATATAGCTGTGAAATGGCCAGGTGCTCTGAGGGGGCGGCTTGATACCACAAGGCCATTTCTGGTAGACGGAGAACCAAAGTTGACCTCATAGTTTTGTACGATCAACTCAACAGGATGGCATGGTGGCACAATGGTTAGACTGCTGCCTCATAGCCATCAGAAACCCACGTTCCATTCCGACCTTGGGTAACGGTCTGCGTGGAGTTTGCACATTCTCCCCATGTCTGTGGGTTTCCTCTGGGTGCTCCGGTTTCCTCCAAGGATGTGCAGGTTGGATGGATTGGCAATGCAAAATTTCCCCTTAGTGTTCCTAAGGTTAGGTGGGGATACGGGGATAGGGTGGGGGAGTGGGCCTCGGTAGGGTGCTCTTTCGGAGGGTTGGTGCAGACTCAATGGGCCGAATGGCCTCCTTCTGCACTGTGGGGATACTATGATCCTATGAATTGAATATCATGACAGTCCCTGACAGATTCACAGGGAGGGAACTGGGATCAATAGTTTAACATTTCCTGTGAGAGACAATGTTAAAGGACTGCTGTGGACTTCCTTAATGCTGCAGAAAGAAACCTTCTCCACTAAATTGAGGGATTGGGGGCAAGAACATTGGAAGTGCTCGGTGAAGACAACGCAAGGTAATCTAATTCACCCTCTGCCACCTTGCTGGTTTTTGATTCAATGAAAATGCAGTTGTTGACGATATCATGGCTGTCAATCTCTTACGAATTATCTGTGACAGACCCAGTCTTGAGGATTGGAGAAGGACTGCTCCCTTCCAGCTCTAGACAATGCTCCTTTGAAGCAGGGAAGATCTTCTTTGAGCTGATGGGTATGCGCCCAGTGCATGGCTGGAGAAGGCACAGCCAGTTGGGTGGTCAATAGGACTTTAAACTAAAGATTGGGGGGGAAGGGAAAGTCAGGGAACCAAGAGGCGAAGTAATCAGTGGGAAGCGTAGCTGCTTAGGGATACAAAAAAGCACGAAAAGACAGAACTCAGGAGAGGTTACAATAGTCCCCATCCCACAAAATATGACACAGTGTATGGAAAGGCTCAGTAAACCAAGGTCCACCACACTAAGAAAACAAAAAGGGACGGTCAATAGAGAATTAAAGGTGCTATATTTAAATGCGCGCAGTGTACGGAACAAGGTAGATGAGCTTGTGGCCCAGATTGTGACTGGCAGGTATGATGTGGTAGGCATCACAGAGACATGATTGCAGGGGGTTCATGACTGGCATTTAAACATCCAGGGATTCACAACCTATCGAAAAGACAGAGAGGTGGGCAGAGGGGGCGGGGTTGCCTTGTTAATTAGGAATGAAATTAAATCAATAGCACTAAACGACATGGGGTCGGATGATGTGGAGTCTGTGTGGGTAGAGTTGAGGAACCACAAAGGCAAAAAAACCATAATGGGAGTTATGTACAGGCCTCCTCACAGTGGTCAGGACCAGGGGCACAAGATGCACCACAAAATAGAAAGTGCATGTCAGAAAGGCAAGGTCACAGTGATCAGGGGGGACTTTAATATGCAGGTGGACTGGGTAAATAATATTGCCAGTGGACCCAAGGAAAGGGAATTAATTGAATGTTTACAGGAGGGCTTTTTGGAACAGCTTGTGATGGAGCCCACGAGGGAACAGGCCATTCTGGACTTAGTGTTATGTAATGAGCCAGACTTGATTAAAGATCTTAAAGTAAGGGAGCACTTAGGAGGCAGTGATCATAATATGGTCGAATTCAATCTCCAATTTGAAAGAAAGAAGGTAGAATCAGATGTAAAGGTGTTACAGTTAAATAAAGGTAACTACAGGGGCATGAGGGAGGAACTGACGAAAATCGACTGGGAGCAGACCCTAGTGGGAAAGACAGTAGAACAGCAATGGCAGGAGTTTCTGGGAGTAATTGAGGACACAGTACAGGGGTTCATCCCAAAGAAAAGAAAGGTTATCAGAGGGGGGATTAGGCAGCCATGGCTGACAAAGGAAGTTAGGGAATGCATCAAGGCAAAAGAGAAAGCCTACAATGTTGCAAAGAGTAGTGGGAAGTCAGAAGATTGGGAAGGCTACAAAAACAAACAGAGGATAACAAAGAGAGAGATAAGGAAAGAGAGGATCAAATTTGAAGGTAGGCTAGCCAGTAACATTAGGAATGATAGTAAAAGTTTCTTTAAATACATTAAAAACAAACGGGAGGCAAAAGTTGACATTGGGCCGCTCCAAAATGACGCTGGTAATTTTGTGATGGGTGACATGGAAATAGCCGAGGAACTGAATAAGTACTTTGCGTCAGTCTTCACAGTAGAAGACATGAGTAATATCCCAATAATTCCGGAGAGTCAGGGGACAGAGTTGAATATGGTAGCCATCACAAAGGAGAACGTGCTAGAGAAACTAAGAGGTCTAAAAATTGACAAATCCCCGGGCCCAGATGGGCTACATCCTAGAGTTCTAAAGGGGATAGCTGAAGAAATAGTGGAGGCGTTGGTGATGATGTTTCAACAGTCACTGGAGTCAGGGAAAGTACCAGAGGATTGGAAAATCGCTGTTGTAACCCCCCTGTTCAAGAAGGGAACAAGGAAAAAGATGGAAAATTATAGGCCAATTTGCCTGACCTCGGTTGTTGGCAAGATTCTAGAATCCATTGTTAAGGATGAGATTTCTAAAATCTTGGAAGTGCAGGGTCGGATTAGGACAAGTCAACATGGATTTAGTAAGGGGAGGTCGTGCCTGACAAACCTGTTAGAGTTCTTTGAAGAGATAACAAATAGGTTAGACCAAGGAGAGCCAATGGATGTTATCTATCTTGACTTCCAAAAGGCCTTTGATAAGGTGCCTCACGGGAGACTGCTGAGTAAAGTAAGGGCCCATGGTATTCGAGGCAAGGTACTAACATGGATTGACGATTGGCTGTCAGGCAGAAGGCAGAGAGTTGGGATAAAAGGTTCTTTTTCGGAATGGCAACCGGTGACGAGTGGTGTCCCGCAGGGTTCAGTGTTGGGACCACAGCTGTTCTCTTTATATATTAACGATCTAGATGACGGGACTGAGGGCATTCTGGCTAAGTTTGCCGATGATACGAAGATAGGTGGAGGGGCAGGTAGTATGGAGGAGGTGGGGAGGCTTCAGAAAGATTTAGACAGTTTAGGAGAGTGGTCCAAGAAATGGCTGATGAAATTCAACGTGGGCAAGTGCGAGGTCTTGCACTTTGGAAAAAAGAATAGAGGCGTGGACTATTTTCTAAACGGTGACAAAATTCATAATGCTGAAGTGCAAAGGGACTTGGGAGTCCTAGTCCAGGATTCTCTCAAGGTAAACTTGCAGGTTGAGTCCGTAATTAAGAAAGCAAATGCAATGTTGTCATTCACCTCAAGAGGCTTGGAATATAAAAGCAGGGATGTACTTCTGAAGCTTTATAAAGCATTAGTTAGGCCCCATTTAGAATACTGTGAGCAATTTTGGGCCCCACACCTCAGGAAGGACATACTGGCACTGGAGCGGGTCCAGCGGAGATTCACACGGATGATCCCAGGAATGGTAGGCCTAACATACGATGAACGTCTGAGGATCCTGGGATTATATTCATTGGAGTTTAGGAGGTTGAGGGGAGATCTAATAGAAACTTACAAGATAATGAATGGCTTAGATAGGGTGGATGTAGGGAAGTTGTTTCCATTAGCAGGGGAGACTAGGACCCGGGGGCACAGCCTTAGAATAAAAGGGAGTCACTTTAGAACAGAGATGAGGAGAAATTTCTTCAGCCAGAGAGTGGTGGGTCTGTGCAATTCATTGCCACAGAGGGCGGTGGAGGCCGGGACGTTGAGTGTCTTTCAGACAGAAGTTGATAAATTCTTGATTTCTCGAGGAATTAAGGGCTATGGAGAGAGCGGGTAAATGGAGTTGAAATCAGCCATGATTGAATGGTGGAGTGGACTCGATGGGCCGAATGGCCTTACTTCCACTCCTATGTCTTATGGTCTTATAGTTAATGCTGTTTCACACACATACATGAGTCAAGACAAAAGATGTGAAAGGGATTTTCTGGATGGAGGAAGGATAGGGAGGGAAGCATATTTCTGCTTTGCTTACTTTTGGTAAATGGCCTTGCTTTGAGTCCCTGCAACAGTTAATTCTGACCATGGTCCAACATCACAGAGGCTATTTCTGCAGTACTTCAACAACCATTCACTTGGGAGTTAAATGCATGCGTACCCAAGGGTGGCATGAGATACAGAGATACAACTGCAATGCTGCAAATAAGTCTTGCGAGCCAGAACAACCAATCACAGTGCAACACAAGGGTGGGATTCTCCATCCTCGCCAATATATCAGCATGCTACATGTCTCTCGGTGATACTGGGCGGGATTCTCCCCTACCCGGCGGGGCGGGGGGGTTCCGGCGTAATGGAATGGCGGGAACCACTCCGGCGTCGGGCCGCCCCAAAGGTGCGGAAGTCTCTGCACATTTAGGGGCTAGGCCCGTGCCGGAGTGGTTTGCGCTCCACCGGCTGGCGGGAAAGGCCTTTGGCTCCACGCCAGCCGGGGCCGAAAGGTCTACGCCGGGCGACGCGGGTCGGCGCATGCGCGGGAGCGTCAGTGGCTGCTGACATCATTCCCGCGCTTGCGCAGGGGAGGGGGTCTCTTCCGCCTCTGCCATAGTGAAGACCATGGCGAAGGCAGAAGAAAAAGAGTGCCCCCATGGCACAGGCCCGCCCGCGGATCGGTGGGCCCCGATCGCGGGCCAGGCCACGGTGGGGGCACCCGCCGGGGCCAGATTGGCCCGCACTCCCCCCAGGACCCTGGAGATTGCCCGCACCACCTTGTCCAGCCGTTCAAAAGGTGGTTTAATCCACGCTGGCGGGACAGGCATTCCAGCAGCGGGACTTCGGCCCATCGCGGGCTGGAGAATCGGCGGGGGTGGGCCCGCCGACCGGCGCGGTGCAATTCCCGCCCCCGCTGACCGGCGTGGCGCGATTCCCTGCCCCGCCGAATCTCTGGTGGCGGAGACTTCGGGACACGGCGGGGACGGGATTCAGGCCAGCCTCCGGTGATTCTCCGACCTGGCGTGGGGTCGGAGAATCCCGCCCACTGCCAGTACCTCTGCTATTTTCATTGTTAGTCCATCTATTATCTACTTCTAGAAGGCTTCACATAACCAATGTGCATAAATACAGAATAAAGGAAAATATTTGGCGCAGACCCGATGGGCTGAATGGCCTCCTTCTGTGCTCCACTATATTTTTAAATTTTATTTCTGGGATGTGGGCTTTGCTGGTTAAGCCAGCATTTATTGCCCATCCCTAGTTGCCCTTTAGAAGATGGTGGTCAGTTGGTTTCTGGATCTGCTGGAGTCCTTGAAGTGTAGGTCCACCCACAGTGCTGTTAAGGAGGGAGTTCCAGGATCTTGCCCCACCAGATTCTGTGAATCTAATCCAAAATTCACCAATTTGATCCACACTGAGGTACATGGCTTTAATTTTAAAAGACAGAAGATGAGAGAGGGATTGGGCGGTTGAGGTCGGAGGCCCTTGCCTGTAAGCTCATGGCTAGCAGCATTAATTCTCTGAAACACAGACATTCACTACAACATCAACAGAATAACACACATTATCCTGCTATGCTCTCTTTGAGCATTTTTCTCTCTCTTACAGCATTGTAAAGTGCATCATTCAGTTGATCCATTTAGTGCCCCTTATGGACAGCCTGCGTAGTTTATCCCTAGTATTTCCTACACTTCGATCGTGACAAGGAGCAGTTCAAGTTCCTGTGTGGCCTTTCCCCTCCTTATCACCTTCTCCAGTTCTAAAATCCACTGAAATCTGGGCTCCCGTCCAAATCAGGGCATCCCTGATTATCATCGCTAGATTTCTGATGGTCATGCCTTCCGATGTCTAGGCTTCAAGTACTGAATTTTCCTCTCTAAGGGCATGATTTAACAGGAAAAAAAACTTGGGCATGTTTAGCAGGATGTTTCCCGGTGCCTGCAGCAATGAGAATGACCCCGCTGTCAAACGGGACTCTTTGTTTATGGTCTCGCCGCCGAACACCACATCAAGGCTGCACTTAGCTTCAATAGGGGCTGGTTTAGCACAGTATGCTAAATAGCTGGCTTGTAATACAGAACAATGCCAGCAACGCGGGTTCAATTCCCGTACCGGCCTCCCCGAACAGGCGCCGGAATGTGGCGACTAGAGGCTTTTCACAGTAACTTCATTGAAGCCTACTCGTGACATTAAGCTATTATTATTATTATTTTCTGCACTGACAAGCTGAACTGAACTCAGGGCGCCATTTTTACATGCTGCCCCAATCTCTAGAACCCCCCCACCAAGGCCTCTGGACCCCCCACACAGTGGTCCAACTTACCAACTAGAGGGTCCTGGAGCCTCCCCCTCACCCCACCGCATAAAGTTAGGGCGCCCCTGGGCCTGATTCCTGGCAATGCCAACCTGGCACTCGGGCACCTTGGCACACCCAGCCTGGCACCATGGCAGTGCTCTGCCAGCCTGGCAGTGTCACCCAGCCACCTCGTCCAGGGTGCCCAGGTGGGAATGCCAAGGTGTAAGCTGGAGGTGCCGTGGTTTCTGAGTGCCAGCAGGAGTGCCAGGGTACCACCCTGTCCTGATCCCAACCACCCGGGGGGGGGGGGGGGGGGCTCTGATGCCCCCCCCACTACGATGCGCCCCCCCCCAGGTACATGTTTGCGTGGACCAGTACTAAACGGTATCACAGCGAGGTCTTCCAGGCGTGGCCGTTCAATCCCGGGCCTTGAGAGAAACCGGCGCAGACATAAGTAAGCTTAACTGCTCACTTAAATATGCAAATCTGGATCCCGCCCAGTGAGGGTGAGATCCAGATCACGATGGCTCCCGAGATCTTGTTAAATCTCGTGAGGTGTCCCGAGCGTCGAAAATCTTGTGAGAGGCCTCTTGCGAGATTTAATGGTCTTGTCGCCAGTCAATCACACCCTAAATTGCTCTGCTTGTCACTCATTTTAAGACACTCCTTGAAACCTACCTCTTTTCTACCTTTATATTTCACGTGACCCAGTATCAAATCTTTGTTTGATAATGTTCCTGTGAAGCTCCTTGGGATATTTTAACCACATTAAAGATGAATTGTGGTAAAAGCACAATTGTGGTGAGTCACCAAAAATGAATGAGCACAGACAAGTAGATGTGGACTGCCAGCAAGACTGCCAATTCTAGTGTCCCTTCAAATGCTGCACCCTCAAATTCATATCTGATGTGGCCTGCATTTCATAGAGCAATTGCAGAGTGTGCCAATGGCTCTGGGAAAGGATACAGGTGAGCTTCTATAAGATGTGGGTGGCACTGTAGCACCATGGTTAGCACTGTTGATTCACAGCTCCAGCGTCCCAAGTTCGATTCCCGGCCTGGGTCACTGTGTGCGGCATCTGCGTGTTCTTCCCATGTCTGCGTGGGTTTCCTTCGGATGCTCCGGTTTCTTCCCACAGTCCAAAGATGTGCAGGTTAGGTGGATTGGCCATGCTAAATTGCCCTTAGTGTCCAAAGACTTTAGGTGGGGTTAAGGGTATAGGGTGGAGGTGTGGGTTTAAGTGGGATGCTATTTCCAAGGGCGGGTGCAGACTCGATGGGCTAAATGGTCTCCTTCTGCACTGTAAATTCTATGATTCTATATTAGTCATGTACTGTTCAACCCAGGGTGTGCCTCAGCAGGAAACGCATCAGTCACGATCATCCGGATGCTTTAAGTACAGTGGCAATGGACGCTCTAAGGTGGAAATGCATCTCCCTCAGTTTAATGTACAGAACCAGAGGATATAGTTGTATATGGAGCAGGAGGCCCATGCTTATCATTGTGGTCGTCCATTGCATTTGGCAACCAGCCACGGAACAGTTCACGGAAAATTGGTTGTAAAAGCAAAATAAACAAAGACGAATCACTGGACCCAAACATCATGCACGTCGCATAATCCAACCTGACAAAATGAGGTTAAATGCAGCATTGATAATAAATCTAGCACATGAAACTAAATTGGAAATGTCCCTGACACTGGCAAGGCCTGTTTATCAGGGCATTGACATAATCGCTAATCAGACAGCTGCAGGTTGCATTTGGATGGCTGCCTACTGCACTTGGAATGAGTTCTCAGCATCAAGGCATGGACCTTCAGCCAACTGCTTCTGTAGGCCCATTGTCAACATTCAAGGGGAAGATCACCATCTGGCCTGTCCTTTCTATTCGACTGATGCAATGGCACGGCTAATAGTGGGAGGAAAGATCATGGTACTCCTTCAATGGGTAGGGTGTAGTACAGAATGATACAACTGCATGAGTTCAATCCCCGTACAGCCATGCCAGTTCATGGAGGTCTCCCTCCTTGCCTTGTCCCATGCTTGGCAGAGAGATGCCTATGGTCTCTTATGGTCAATGATTCATTCCCGTAATCTCATTTCGTAGTGGGCAGTGGGGGCTGGAGGGTGAATTCCTCAGTGCGCACTTCTGTGCCAAAACTGGATTTATACGAGACAAGCTTCTGTTAAAGCAGCTATGCATGCCTTCATCGCACAGCCATTGCAGCCTTAAAACTATACAACTTGGAAGGAGGCAATCTGTAACTCCCGGGGAGGTGGTTTTGTGCCGCATTAGCCATCAGTGAGAACTGCGATATATGCGCAAAATATCGCGAGAGTATGGAAATGCGATTCTCGCCAGCAAGGTTGCATTTCCCAAATTTTCACACCCCTTGTCGATGATGTAACAAGGTTGCAGTTACAAAGGGTGAGAACCTCATTGCAATACATGATTCCCACCACATGATTCCCCCTGAATCAGTGAGGTTTTCAATAGGTACATGCAGGTGTGAATCAGTCGAGCGGAATCCCAAGGAGGTGCAAAGGCAAGTATAGCCCCGTGGAGTGGAGAGGGAAGAGGGTCATGCCCACGCACTGCCATGGCCATGTCAGAGGGAAGTGCTAACCTAACAGTGCCAGTGGTGTCAATCTGTGCCAGGCAGTGCCAAGGGGCAGGTTCTCTGGGGAGCCCAGTTGGGGGGAGTCCCATAATGGGTGGGGAGGGGGGGGGGGTAGGAGAAAGCGCCAAGGCCTTTGAAGGGGAGGGGGGGAGGTCACTGAGGGGAGAATCCCCAATTCTTTGTGGTGGGGTTGGGGGAAGAGAGTGCTGGTGGAAGTGTTAATTTTCCTATGATTGGTCACCCCTTAAAGATGGTGCCCCGATATCTACGGAGCCGACCTTGCCAGCTCTATCAGGCCCCGCAGGACTGACAGTGTAAACCCCCCCCACCCCCACGCAACCCCGATTTTATTTTGTCAGGGTGGCCCAAGATCTGGCCTGAAAACACGGCAGTGCATCTGGAGAGGTCCATGCCAGTTTTCAGTCAGAGTCCGCCACTCTGCCAAATTATGGGAAAATGGCGCCCCCAGGATAGCTTCTCCAGCCTGCCCACGTAACTGAAGGAGGTCTATTGTGTCTGTGAAGGCTCTTTGAAAGAGATAAACAATTGGTCCCACTTCCTCACAGCTATCCCAATATTGCCTTTTCAGGGCTACTATTACTTCAGCTTCATTCGTAACATCGTCTCACCTCCACCACCCCCTCCTCCACCCCCCCCTCCACCCCCGCCTCCACCCCCCCACCCCCCCCCCCCCCCACATCCCACTTTCCAATAATGATGTGGCTTGGATCCTGTTGTTCAGATTTGTTTTGCCAATCATCTTAAATGTATGCCCTCTTGTTCCGGACCCTCCTGCCAGTAGATAAATTTTCTCCTTAGACTATCATTAACCCTTCCTGGTTTTGAACGCCTCTAATAAAGCTCCCTTCAACCCCCTCTGCTCAGGGGAGAACAATCCTAGCTTTACAATGTACTTGCAGCACCTCAGCACGTCATTCAGCGCACAGGCCCATGCCATTGCTTATGTTCCATATGAACCTCTTCCTACTCTTCTTCATCTAACCTTATTAACGCAGCTTTCTATTCCTTTCCCCCTCAGGCCTTTCTCAAGCATCACCGTAAACATATCCACGCTAGTCACCTCAACTGCTCTGGTCTCTCGACATGCATGTTCTTGTGGAGGTCTGAGGTGAATCGTCCCTTTTTGGGTTGATGCAAAAAAAAAAAAATGCATTTATTTCAATTTCTCTGAAAGGAAAACAAGGCCTTCCAACTTTACAGTCCACCTCCAATCAAAATTAGCCTGGTCTCACTGGAGGCTGACGGTTCACTGCCTGCGAGTTCACGAAAATGAGTTCATTCCCGTTGCAAAAGAGAGATACGCCTTCCTCCCACAGAAAGGTTTCCAGTCAGCGAGGACAAAGAAATCAAAACGTTAATAAAGTTCCATATTTCTGGACAGGCAGGTGCGGATGTCATTTTCAAAACAAAGCTGCAGGAAGTAAGTTTTCACCTTGAGCAGAGAATCCCATTTATCCTGGCTGGATCCTGAACTGTGCTTGATACGGTAGATTTATTAAGCGAAAGGTCAATTCTGTAGAAGTAACCAAGGTAACGGTATACAAATTAATCAAATTCGAAACCTTGCCAACATTTAGCGGGCCCACTTTTTACAAACCCAATTCATTCCCCCAAGTTACATGGCAATGGCTTAAAGGAGCTGAAAGCACTCATGCAGCTGAGCATATAATGACCGCCATACATGGCTTGGCACGATTCTGCCAGAGGATAATTAGACATTTTCCCCTTTGGCTTCCCTTTGCACCTTTAAGTCTTCCATTATTTCTTTCTTTTGCAGAACCGTAAGTGAAAATGTACCAAGAATAGCTCAGTAACAGTGAAAAGTCCCATGACGCTTTTGCTAAAGAAATACAATCTTTCAGGAGATTATGACCAGCTGATGTTGTCTGAATGTCACATGGTGACTCAGAGAGCTCGCTGAGAATCTGGAAGTTTTTTTTAATGATTGTTTTCTGTGATAAGCAGGGGTGATCAAGACCTTGGATTATGCGTTTTGAATAAAGATCACTGCAAAGGCAGGAAGAATTAACCTCTGTCAGATGGTTGACTTTCTCTTGGCTTTTTGAATGGACCGAGTTGACCAACAACGAAAAGTAACAATGTCATGGAGATACCATCAGCTCCAAGGTGCACACCGCCCTGACTCAGACACATATCATTTTCCTTTGTCAATGCTGGGTCAGATTCCTGGAATTCCTTACCAAACACCCATGGCGGGACTTGGCAAGGGGACGAGAGGCAGTGGCCCGAAATGCCTTTTAGGAGGTTCAGTGTTGGCAACAGCGGGTGCAACATGTCCATCCAAGCGCGCAGAGTGGGTGCAAAACGAGCATACAATTACCGCCCACGATTCTGGTCCCTGGTTCTCATCAGCATTGCTACAGACTCCTGATAGTCTGAATAATAAGCCGAGAGTGGGCTGGTTCTTTACAAAGCTCCAGCTAACCATTACTGGCTAGAAAGATGTCATTTATCTCTTAACGCTACTTTAAATTCACTTCCTTGAAGGAGTGTTCTGGTAACTCTGCAGCACACACAGAAACCTGTCAACCTTCCCAATGCTTCAATTACTGCAAAGAGCACACATTAGTTTTTCCAATCCTACAAATGCTTCAAATTTCTCAATGGTGTGACAAGTTGTCTGTGAATCCCTCTTCCACAAAGCGTCGGTTACCAGAGTCCGTGCACTCATTGGAAAGCCTCCATTTTAAATTGTACTGATAGGCGCTGGCAATTCCTGTAAGGAACTGGATGTCCTTTGGAGAACACATGTTCAGAGTTATAAATACAGAAATAAATCATCTTTATCGTCACAAGTAAGCTTACATTAACACTGCAATGAAGTTACTGTGAAAAGCCCCTAGTTGCCACATTCCGGTGCCTGTTCGGGTACACAGAGGGAGAATTCAGATATCTCAGTTGGTACGGGAATTGAACCCAATTCCAATACATTACCTCCCCTGATTCTAATTCCCCCGCATCCCCCCCCCCGCCCCCCCCCCCCCCCCCCCCCCCCCCCCCGCCCTGATGAAAAAAAGTCAGTGTCTGAAGGATTAAGTTCAGACTTTCAAATTTAGTTTTTGTCTTGTGCCCCATGGAATGGGGACCATTTCATCAAAAATGTGTGCTCGCAATAAAGGAACCAAATTATCACAGGACTCGAGGCTGTGAACAGAGCAATATTGGCTTGTTTTCACTCTCTTGGTTTGGCACACTGACATGTTCCAGTAGACACATTTACACCTTCAAAAATGATGTTGTATGGATCCTGGTCAGATCTTTTTAGCACAAATCATGTGTTGGATTCGCAGAGCCACACACCAATTACTCTACCGCGGATTCAGCAGCTGGCTAGACCAAGCAACATTACCACCGGAGGCCAGTTACAACTCACTGAACCCGCTGTGGTACGGTAACACTCTGCCCGTCCAGATTCACAGCTGCTGGATGAAGATGCTGATTCATCCATTGCGCCCATATCCCCAGACTGCACAAGAGGTGGGTGCAGCTCAAATGTTCTCTTGTGTGGCTGCTGCAATGAGGTTTAAACATGTGATAGGAGTTTCCAGCTTTCTTGACGGCGGAAATTTCTGGTCCTGCCGACCAAGACCCCCTGCTCTGGGTTCCCAGGCAGGAGAGGGTGCAAACAATGGGACCACAAGATCCCAATGGCAGGCAAGGGGAGAAAATCCTGCCAATGATCTGCGATGTGCTTGCACAATATTAACAGGAGACTGGATGGCCCACATGAAGTGAGGAAGCACATTGCAGACTTTATGTATCCCTTACATTCCTTTATTTTTCTTTGATGGGTGCAGGTATATATCAAGGTTGTGGGGGTGATACAGTGAGGTTGGGTGGAGACAGTCATTATATATTGTAAACCGGGGGAGGGGGAGGGCCTGATGTATTGGAATAGGGCGATGATGATTTGGAAGGTGGGGATGATATATTGGAATCGGAGGGGTGATGTACTGGAATTGGGGGGGGGGGGGGGGGGGCGGGAGTGTTGTATTGGATCGGGAGGGGGTGATGTATTGGAATCGGGGGGGGGTGATGTATTAGAATCGGGGTTGGAGGTGATGTATTAGAATCGGGGGTGGGGGTTATGTATTGGAATCGAGGGTGGGGGTGATGTATTGGAATCGGGGGGGGTGATGTATTGGAATCGGGGGGTGATGTATTGGAGTCGGGGGGGGTGTATTGGAATCGGGGGGTGATTTATTGGAATCGGGGGGTGTGTGATGTATTAGAATCGGGGGTGGGGGTGATGTATTGGAATCGGGGGGGTGATGTATTGGAATCGGGGGGGTGATGTATTGGAATGGGGGGGTGATGTATTGGAATCGGGGGGGTGATGTATTGGAATCGGGGGGGGGGTGTGATGTATTAGAATCGGGGGTGGAGGTGATGTATTGGAATCTGGGGGGTGATGTATTAGAATCAGGGGGGTGATGTATTGGAATCGGGGGGGGTGATGTATTGGAATCGGGGGGGGTGATGTATTGGAATGGTGGGGGTGATGTATTGGAATGTGGGGGGTGATGTATTGGAATCGGGGGGTGATGTATTGGGATTGGGGGGTTGATGTATTGGAATGGGGGGTGATGTATTGGAATGTGGGGGGTGATGTATTGAAATCGGGGGGGGTGATGTATTGGAATGGGGGGGGTGATGTATTGGAATCGGGGGGGGTGATGTATTGGAATCGGGGTGGGTGATGTATTGGAATGGTGGGGGTGGTGTATTGGAATGCGGGGGTGATGTATTGGAATGGTGGGGGTGGTGTATTGGAATGCGGGGGTGATGTATTGGAATGGTGGGGGTGATGTATTGGAATGGTGGGGGTGGTGTAGTGGAATGTGGGGGTGATGTATTGGAATGGTGGGGGTGGTGTATTGGAATGCGGGGGTGATGTATTGGAATGTGAGGGTGATTTATTAGAATCGGGGGGGTGATGCATTGGAATCGGGGAGGTGATGTATTGGAATCTGGGGGGTGATGTATTGGAATGTGTGGGGTGATGTATTGGAATCGGGGGGGGCGATGTATTGGAATTGGAGGGGGGTGATGTATTGGAATGGGGGGGTGATGTATTGGAATGGGGGGTGATGTATTGGAATCGGGGGGGTGATTTATTAGAATCGGGGGGGGTGATGCATTGGAATCGGGGGGGTGATGTATTGGAATCGGGGGGGGTGATGTATTGGAATTGGGGGGGTGATGTATTGGAATCGGGGGGGTGATGTATTGGAATCGGGGGGGGTGATGTATTGGAATCGGGGGGGTGATGTATTGGAATCGGGGGGGGAGATGTAATGGAATCGGGGGGGGTGATGTATTGGAATGGGGGGGTGATGTATTGGAATGGGGGGGGTGATGTATTGGAATCGGGGGGGTGATGTATTGGAATCGGGGGGGTAGACGTATTGGAATCGGGGGGGGTGATGTATTGGAATCGGGGGGTGATGTATTGGAATGTGGGGGGGTGGTGATGTATTAGAATCGGGAGTGGGGGTGATGCATTGGAATCGGGGGGGTGATGTATTGGAATGTGGGGGGGGTGATGTATTTGAATCGGGGGTGGGGGTGATGTATTGGAATGTGGGGGTGGTGTATTGGAATGTGGGGGGGGTGATGTATTGGAGTCGGGGGTGGGGGTGATGTATTGGAATCGGGGGAGTTAGTGTATTGGAATCGGGGGGGTGATGTAATGGAATCGGGGGGGGGGTGATGTATTGGAATCGGGGTGGGGAGAAGTATTGGAATCGGGGGAGTGATGTATTGGAATCGGGGGGGTGATGTATTGGAATGGTGGGGGGTGGTGTATTGGAATACGGGGGTGATGTATTGGAATGGTGGGGGTGGTGTATTGGAATGCGGGGGTGATGTATTGGAATGGTGGGGGTGATGTATTGGAATGGTGGGGGTGGTGTAGTGGAATGTGGGGGTGATGTATTGGAATGGTGGGGGTGGTGTATTGGAATGCGGGGGTGATGTATTGGAATGTGGGGGTGATTTATTGGAATCGGGGGGGTGATGCATTGGAATCGGGGGTGGAGGTGATGTATTGGAATCTGGGGGGTGATGTATTGAAATCAGGGGGGTGATGTATTGTAATCGGGGGGCTGATGTATTGGAATCGGGGGGGTGATGTATTGGAATCGGGGGGGTGATGTATTGGAATCGGGGGGGTGATGTATTGGAATGGTGGGGGTGATGTATTGGAATGTGGGGGGTGATGTATTGGAATGGGGGGTGATGTATTGGAATGTGGGGGGTGATGTATTGGAATCGGGGGGGTGATGTATTGGGATTGGGGGGTTGATGTATTGGAATGGGGGGTGATGTATTGGAATGTGGGGGGGTGATGTATTGGAATCGGGGGGGTGATGTATTGGAATGGGGGGTGATGTATTGGAATCGGGGGGTGATTTATTAGAATCGGGGGGGGTGATGCATTGGAATCGGGGGGGTGATGTATTGGAATCAGGGGGGTGATGTATTGGAATGTGGGGGGTGATGTATTGGAACCGGGGGGGGGGGTGATGTATTGGAATTGGAGGGGGGTGATGTATTGGAATGGGGGGGTGATGTATTGGAATCGGGGGGGTGATTTATTAGAATCGGGGGGGTGATGCATTGGAATCAGGGGGGGTGATGCATTGGAATCGGGGGGGGGGTGATGTATTGGAATCGGGGGGGGGTGATGTATTGGAATCGGGGGGGGGTGATGTATTGGAATCGGGGGGGGGTGATGTATTGGAATCGGGGGGGGTGATGTATTGGAATCGGGGGGGTGATGTATTGGAATCGGGGGGGTGATGTATTGGAATCGGGGGGGGGAGATGTATTGGAATCGGGGGGGGGGGAGATGTATTGGAATCGGGGGGGGGGAGATGTATTGGAATCGGGGGGGGTGATGTATTGGAATCGGGGGTGGGGGTGATGCATTGGAATCGGGGGGGGGGTGATGTATTGGAATGTGGGGGGGGTGATGTATTAGAATCGGGGGTGGGGCGTGATGCATTGGAATCGGGGGGGGGGGGGGATGTATTGGAATGTGGGGGGGGTGATGTATTAGAATCGGGGGTGGGGGTGATGTATTGGAATGTGGGGGTGATGTATTGGAATGTGGGGGGTGATGTATTGGAATCGGGGGTGGGGGTGATGTATTGGAATGTGGGGGTGATGTATTGGAATCGGGGGAGTTAGTGTATTGGAATCGGGGGGGGGTGATGTATTGGAATCGGGGTGGGGAGATATATTGGAATCGGGGGGGTGATGTATTGGAATCGGGAGGGGTGATGTATTGGAATCGGGGGGGGGGGGTGATGTATTGGAATCGGGGGGGAGATGTATTGGAATCGGGGGGGTGATGTATTGGAATCGGGGGGGGGTGATGTATTGGAATGGGGGGGGTGATGTATTGGAATCTGGGGGGGGTGATGTATTGGATTTGGGGGGTGATGCATTGGAATGGGGGGGTTGATGTATTGGATCTGGGGGCGGTTGTATTGGAATGGGGGGGTGATGTATTGGAATCCGTGGGGGTGATGTATTGTAATCGGGGGGGGATGATGTATTGGAATCGGGAGGGATGTATTGGAATCGGGGGGGATGTATCGGAATGGGGGGGTGATGGGGGGGTGATGTATTGGAATGGTGGGGGTGGTGTAGTGGAATGTGGGGGTGATGTATTGGAATCGGGGTGGGTGATGTATTGGAATGGGGGGGTGGTCTAGTGGAATGTGGGGGTGATGTATTGGAATGGGGGGGGTGACGTATTGGAATCGGGGGGGGGTGATGTATTGGAATCGCGGTGGGGTGATGTATTGGAATGGTGGGGGTGGTGTATTGGAATGTGGGGGTGATGCATTGGAATGGCGGGGGTGGTGTATTGGAATGCGGGGGTGATGTATTGGAATGGTGGGGGTGATGTATTGGAATGGTGGGGGTGGTGTAGTGGAATGTGGGGGTGATGTATTGGAATGGTGGGGGTGGTGTATTGGAATGCGGGGGGTGATGTATTGGAATGGTGGAGGTGGTGTATTGGAATGGTGGGGGTGGTGTAGTGGAATGTGGGGGTGATGTATTGGAATGGTGGGGGTGATGTATTGGAATGCGGGGGTGATGTATTGGAATGTGGGGTGATGTATTGGAATGGGGGGTGATGTATTTGAATCGGGGGGGGGTGATGTATTGGAATCGGGGGTGGATGATGTATTGGAATGGTGGGGGTGGTGTATTGGAATGCGGGGGGTGATGTATTGGAATGGTGGGGGGTGGTGTATTGGAATGCGGGGGTGGTGTATTGGAATGGTGGGGGTGATGTATTGGAATGGTGGGGGGTGGTGTAGTGGAATGTGGGGGTGATGTATTGGAATGTGGGGGTGATTTAATTAGAATCGGGGGGGGGGCGGTGTATTGGAATTGGAGGGGGGTGATGTATTGGAATGGGGGGGTGATGTATTGGAATGGGGGGTGATGTATTGGAATCGGGGGGGGTGATTTATTAGAATCGGGGGGGGTGATGCATTGGAATCGGGGGGGGTGATGTATTGGAATCGGGGGGGTGATGTATTGGAATCAGGGGGGTGATGTATTGGAATCGGGGGGGGGGTGATGTATTGGAATCGGGGGGGTGATGTATTGGAATCGGGGGAGATGTATTGGAATCGGGGGGGGTGATGTATTGGAATCGGGGGGGTGATGTATTGGAATGTGGGGGGGTGGTGATGTATTAAAATCGGGGGTGGGGGGTGATGCATTGGAATCGGGGGGGTGATGTATTGGAATGTGGGGGGGGTGATGTATTTGAATCGGGGGTGGGGGTTATGTATTGGAATGTGGGGGTGGTGTATTGGAATGTGGGGGGGGTGATGTATTGGAGTCGGGGGTGGGGGTGATGTATTGGAATCGGGGGAGTTAGTGTATTGGAATCGGGGGGGTGATGTATTGGAATCGGGGGGGGGGTGATGTATTGGAATCGGGGTGGGGAGAAGTATTGGAATCGGGGGGGTGATGTATTGGAATCGGGGGGGTGATGTATTGGAATGGTGGGGGTGGTGTATTGGAATGCGGGGGTGATGTATTGGAATGGTGGGGGTGGTGTATTGGAATGCGGGGGTGATGTATTGGAATGGTGGGGGTGATGTATTGGAATGGTGGGGGTGGTGTAGTGGAATGTGGGGGTGATGTATTGGAATGGTGGGGGTGATGTATTGGAATGGTGGGGGTGGTGTAGTGGAATGTGGAGGGGTGATGTATTGGAATGGTGGGGGTGGTGTATTGGATTGCGGGGGTGATGTATTGGAATGTGGGGGTGATTTATTAGAATCGGGGGGGTGATGCATTGGAATCGGGGGGGTGATGTATTGGGATTGGGGGGTTGATGTATTGGAATGGGGGGTGATGTATTGGAATGTGGGGGGTGATGTATTGGAATCGGGGGGGTGATGTATTGGAATGGGGGGTGATGTATTGGAATCGGGGGGTGATTTATTAGAATCGGGGGGGGGTGATGCATTGGGGGGGGTGATGTATTGGAATCAGGGGGGTGATGTATTGGAATGTGGGGGGTGATGTATTGGAACCGGGGGGGGGGTGATGTATTGGAATTGGAGGGGGGTGATGTATTGGAATGGGGGGGTGATGTATTGGAATCGGGGGGGTGATTTATTAGAATCGGGGGGGTGATGCATTGGAATCGGGGGGGTGATGCATTGGAATCGGGGGGGGGTGATGTATTGGAATCGGGGGGGGGTGATGTATTGGAATCGGGGGGGGGGTGATGTATTGGAATCGGGGGGGTGATGTATTGGAATCGGGGGGGTGATGTATTGGAATCGGGGGGGTGATGTATTGGAATCGGGGGGGGGAGATGTATTGGAATCGGGGGGGGGAGATGTATTGGAATCGGGGGGGGGAGATGTATTGGAATCGGGGGGGGTGATGTATTGGAATCGGGGGTGGGGGTGATGCATTGGAATCGGGGGGGGGTGATGTATTGGAATGTGGGGGGGGTGATGTATTAGAATCGGGGGTGGGCGTGATGCATTGGAATCGGGGGGGGGGATGTATTGGAATGTGGGGGGGGTGATGTATTAGAATCGGGGGTGGGGGTGATGTATTGGAATGTGGGGGTGATGTATTGGAATGTGGGGGGTGATGTATTGGAATGTGGGGGGTGATGTATTGGAATCGGGGGTGGGGGTGATGTATTGGAATGTGGGGGTGATGTATTGGAATCGGGGGAGTTAGTGTATTGGAATCGGGGGGGGGTGATGTATTGGAATCGGGGTGGGGAGATATATTGGAATCGGGGGGGTGATGTATTGGAATCGGGAGGGGTGATGTATTGGAATCGGGGGGGGGGTGATGTATTGGAATCGGGGGGGAGATGTATTGGAATCGGGGGGGTGATGTATTGGAATCGGGGGGGGGTGATGTATTGGAATGGGGGGGTGATGTATTGGAATCTGGGGGGGTGATGTATTGGATTTGGGGGGTGATGCATTGGAATGGGGGGTTGATGTATTGGATCTGGGGGCGGTTGTATTGGAATGGGGGGGTGATGTATTGGAATCCGTGGGGGTGATGTATTGTAATCGGGGGGGGATGATGTATTGGAATCGGGAGGGATGTATTGGAATCGGGGGGGATGTATCGGAATGGGGGGGTGATGTATTGGAATGGTGGGGGTGGTGTAGTGGAATGTGGGGGTGATGTATTGGAATCGGGGTGGGTGATGTATTGGAATGGGGGGGTGGTCTAGTGGAATGTGGGGGTGATGTATTGGAATGGGGGGGTGACGTATTGGAATCGGGGGGGGTGATGTATTGGAATCGCGGTGGGTGATGTATTGGAATGGTGGGGGTGGTGTATTGGAATGTGGGGGTGATGTATTGGAATGGCGGGGGTGGTGTATTGGAATGCGGGGGTGATGTATTGGAATGGTGGGGGTGATGTATTGGAATGGTGGGGGTGGTGTAGTGGAATGTGGGGGTGATGTATTGGAATGGTGGGGGTGGTGTATTGGAATGCGGGGGTGATGTATTGGAATGGTGGAGGTGGTGTATTGGAATGGTGGGGGTGGTGTAGTGGAATGTGGGGGTGATGTATTGGAATGGTGGGGGTGATGTATTGGAATGCGGGGGTGATGTATTGGAATGTGGGGTGATGTATTGGAATGGGGGGTGATGTATTGGAATCGGGGGGGGTGATGTATTGGAATCGGGGTGGATGATGTATTGGAATGGTGGGGGTGGTGTATTGGAATGCGGGGGTGATGTATTGGAATGGTGGGGGTGGTGTATTGGAATGCGGGGGTGGTGTATTGGAATGGTGGGGGTGATGTATTGGAATGGTGGGGGTGGTGTAGTGGAATGTGGGGGTGATGTATTGGAATGTGGGGGTGATTTATTAGAATCGGGGGGGGCGGTGTATTGGAATTGGAGGGGGGTGATGTATTGGAATGGGGGGGTGATGTATTGGAATGGGGGGTGATGTATTGGAATCGGGGGGGTGATTTATTAGAATCGGGGGGGGGTGATGCATTGGAATCGGGGGGGTGATGTATTGGAATCGGGGGGGTGATGTATTGGAATCAGGGGGGTGATGTATTGGAATCGGGGGGGGGTGATGTATTGGAATCGGGGGGGTGATGTATTGGAATCGGGGGAGATGTATTGGAATCGGGGGGGGTGATGTATTGGAATCGGGGGGGTGATGTATTGGAATGTGGGGGGGTGGTGATGTATTAGAATCGGGAGTGGGGGTGATGCATTGGAATCGGGGGGGTGATGTATTGGAATGTGGGGGGGGTGATGTATTTGAATCGGGGGTGGGGGTTATGTATTGGAATGTGGGGGTGGTGTATTGGAATGTGGGGGGGGTGATGTATTGGAGTCGGGGGTGGGGGTGATGTATTGGAATCGGGGGAGTTAGTGTATTGGAATCGGGGGGGTGATGTATTGGAATCGGGGGGGGGTGATGTATTGGAATCGGGGTGGGGAGAAGTATTGGAATCGGGGGGGTGATGTATTGGAATCGGGGGGGTGATGTATTTGAATGGTGGGGGTGGTGTATTGGAATGCGGGGGTGATGTATTGGAATGGTGGGGGTGGTGTATTGGAATGCGGGGGTGATGTATTGGAATGGTGGGGGTGATGTATTGGAATGGTGGGGGTGGTGTAGTGGAATGTGGGGGTGATGTATTGGAATGGTGGGGGTGATGTATTGGAATGGTGGGGGTGGTGTAGTGGAATGTGGGGGTGATGTATTGGAATGGTGGGGGTGGTGTATTGGATTGCGGGGGTGATGTATTGGAATGTGGGGGTGATTTATTAGAATCGGGGGGGTGATGCATTGGAATCGGGGTGGTGATGTATTGGAATGTGGGGGGTGATGTATTGGAATGTGGGGGGTGATGTATTGGAATTGGGGGGGGCGATGTATTGGAATTGGAGGGGGGTGATGTATTGGAATGGGGGGTGATGTATTGGAATCGGGGGGTGATTTATTAGAATCGGGGGGGGGGGATGCATTGGAATTGGGGGGGTGATGTATTGGAATTGGGGGGGGTGATGTATTGGAATCGGGGGGGTGATGTATTGGAATCGGGGGGGTGATGTATTGGAATCGGGGGGATGATGTATTGGAATCGGGGGGGGAGATGTATTGGAATCGGGGGGGTGATGTATTGGAATCGGGGGGGTGATGTATTGGAATGTGGGGGGGTGGTGATGTATTAGAATCGGGGGAGGGGGTGATGCATTGGAATCGGGGGGGGGTGATGTATTGGAATGTGGGGGGGGGTGATGTATTAGAATCGGGGGTGGGGGTGATGTACTGGAATGTGGGGGTGGTGTATTGGAATGTGGGGGGGGGTGATGTATTGGAGTCGGGGGTGGGGGTGATGTATTGGAATCGGGGGAGTTAGTGTATTGGAATCGAGGGGGTGATGTATTGGAATCGGGGGGGTGATGTATTGGAATCGGGGTGGGGAGAAGTATTGGAATCGGGGGGGTGATGTATTGGAATCGGGGGGGTGATGTATTGGAATCGGGGGGGTGATGTATTGGAATCGGGGGGGTGATGTATTGGAATCGGGGTGGGGCGATGTATTGGAATCGGGGGGGGTGATGTATTGGAATCGGGGTGGGGAGATGTATTGGAATAGGCGGGGGGTGATGTATTGGAATCGGGGGGGTGATGTATTGGAATGGGGGGGTGATGTATTGGAATCGGGGGGGTGATTTATTAGAATCGGGGGGGTGGTGCATTGGAATCGGGGGGGTGATGCATTGGAATCGGTGGGGGTGGTGTAGTGGAATGTGGGGGTGATGTATTGGAATGGTGGGGGTGGTGTATTGGATTGCGGGGGTGATGTATTGGAATGTGGGGGTGATTTATATCGGGGGGGGTGGTGTATTGGAATGGTGGGTGAGTGATGTGTTGGATCGGGGGGGGTGAGTGATGTGTTGGATCGGGGGGGGTGATGTATTGGAATGGGGGGGTGATGTATTGGAATCGGGGGGGTGATTTATTAGAATCGGGGGGGTGATGCATTGGAATCGGGGGGGTGATTTATTAGAATCGGGGTGGTGATGCATTGGAATCGGGGGGGTGATGCATTGGAATCGGGGGGGTGATGCATTGGAATCGGGGGGGTGATGTATTGGAATCGGGGGGGGGTGATGTATTGGAATCGGGGGGGTGATGTATTGGAATCGGGGGTGGGGGTGATGCATTGGAATCGGGGGGGGGTGATGTATTGGAATGTGGGGGGGTGATGTATTAGAATCGGGGGTGGGCGTGATGCATTGGAATCGGGGGGGGGGATGTATTGGAATGTGGGGGGGGTGATGTATTAGAATCGGGGGTGGGGGTGATGTATTGGAATGTGGGGTGATGTATTGGAATGTGGGGGGTGATGTATTGGAATCGGGGGTGGGGGTGATGTATTGGAATGTGGGGGTGATGTATTGGAATCGGGGGAGTTAGTGTATTGGAATCGGGGGGGGGGGTGATGTATTGGAATCGGGGTGGGGAGATATATTGGAATCGGGGGGGTGATGTATTGGAATCGGGAGGGGTGATGTATTGGAATCGGGGGGGGGTGATGTATTGGAATCGGGGGGGAGATGTATTGGAATCGGGGGGGTGATGTATTGGAATTAGGGGGGGGTGATGTATTGGAATGGGGGGGTGATGTATTGGAATCTGGGGGGGTGATGTATTGGATTTGGGGGGTGATGCATTGGAATGGGGGGTTGATGTATTGGATCTGGGGGCGGTTGTATTGGAATGGGGGGGTGATGTATTGGAATCCGTGGGGGTGATGTATTGGAATCGGGGGGGGATGATGTATTGGAATCGGGAGGGATGTATTGGAATCGGGGGGGATGTATCGGAATGGGGGGGTGATGTATTGGAATGGTGGGGGTGGTGTAGTGGAATGTGGGGGTGATGTATTGGAATCGGGGTGGGTGATGTATTGAAATGGGGGGGTGGTCTAGTGGAATGTGGGGGTGATGTATTGGAATGGGGGGGTGACGTATTGGAATCGGGGGGGGTGATGTATTGGAATCGCGGTGGGTGATGTATTGGAATGGTGGGGGTGTTGTATTGGAATGTGGGGGTGATGTATTGGAATGGCGGGGGTGGTGTATTGGAATGCGGGGGTGATGTATTGGAATGGTGGGGGTGATGTATTGGAATGGTGGGGGTGGTGTAGTGGAATGTGGGGGTGATGTATTGGAATGGTGGGGGTGGTGTATTGGAATGCGGGGGTGATGTATTGGAATGGTGGAGGTGGTGTATTGGAATGGTGGGGGTGGTGTAGTGGAATGTGGGGGTGATGTATTGGAATGGTGGGGGTGATGTATTGGAATGCGGGGGTGATGTATTGGAATGTGGGGGTGATGTATTGGAATGGGGGTGATGTATTGGAATCGGGGGGGGGTGATGTATTGGAATCGGGGTGGATGATGTATTGGAATGGTGGGGGTGGTGTATTGGAATGCGGGGGTGATGTATTGGAATGGTGGGGGTGGTGTATTGGAATGCGGGGGTGGTGTATTGGAATGGTGGGGGTGATGTATTGGAATGGTGGGGGTGGTGTAGTGGAATGTGGGGGTGATGTATTGGAATGTGGGGGTGATTTATTAGAATCGGGGGGGGCGGTGTATTGGAATTGGAGGGGGGTGATGTATTGGAATGGGGGGGTGATGTATTGGAATGGGGGGTGATGTATTGGAATCGGGGGGGTGATTTATTAGAATCGGGGGGGGTGATGCATTGGAATCGGGGGGGTGATGTATTGGAATCGGGGGGGTGATGTATTGGAATCGGGGGGGTGATGTATTGGAATCGGGGGGGTGATGTATTGGAATCGGGGGGGTGATGTATTGGAATCGGGGGGGGAGATGTATTGGAATCGGGGGGGGTGATGTATTGGAATCGGGGGGGTGATGTATTGGAATGTGGGGGGGTGGTGATGTATTAGAATCGGGGGTGGGGGTGATGCATTGGAATCGGGGGGGTGATGTATTGGAATGTGGGGGGGGGTGATGTATTTGAATCGGGGGTGGGGGTTATGTATTGGAATGTGGGGGTGGTGTATTGGAATGTGGGGGGGGTGATGTATTGGAGTCGGGGGTGGGGGTGATGTATTGGAATCGGGGGAGTTAGTGTATTGGAATCGGGGGGGGTGATGTATTGGAATCGGGGGGGGGGTGATGTATTGGAATCGGGGTGGGGAGAAGTATTGGAATCGGGGGGGTGATGTATTGGAATCGGGGGGGTGATGTATTGGAATGGTGGGGGTGGTGTATTGGAATGCGGGGGTGATGTATTGGAATGGTGGGGGTGGTGTATTGGAATGCGGGGGTGATGTATTGGAATGGTGGGGGTGATGTATTGGAATGGTGGGGGTGGTGTAGTGGAATGTGGGGGTGATGTATTGGAATGGTGGGGGTGATGTATTGGAATGGTGGGGGTGGTGTAGTGGAATGTGGGGGTGATGTATTGGAATAGTGGGGGTGGTGTATTGGATTGCGGGGGTGATGTATTGGAATGTGGGGGTGATTTATTAGAATCGGGGGGGTGATGCATTGGAATCGGGGTGGTGATGTATTGGAATCTGGGGGGTGATGTATTGGAATGTGGGGGGTGATGTATTGGAATTGGGGGGGGCGATGTATTGGAATTGGAGGGGGGTGATGTCTTGGAATGGGGGGTGATGTATTGGAATCGGGGGGTGATTTATTAGAATCGGGGGGGGGATGCATTGGAATTGGGGGGGTGATGTATTGGAATTGGGGGGGGTGATGTATTGGAATCGGGGGGGTGATGTATTGGAATCGGGGGGGTGATGTATTGGAATCGGGGGGATGATGTATTGGAATCGGGGGGGGAGATGTATTGGAATCGGGGGGGGTGATGTATTGGAATCGGGGGGGTGATGTATTGGAATGTGGGGGGGTGGTGATGTATTAGAATCGGGGGAGGGGGTGATGCATTGGAATCGGGGGGGGTGATGTATTGGAATGTGGGGGGGGTGATGTATTAGAATCGGGGGTGGGGGTGATGTACTGGAATGTGGGGGTGGTGTATTGGAATGTGGGGGGGGTGATGTATTGGAGTCGGGGGTGGGGGTGATGTATTGGAATCGGGGGAGTTAGTGTATTGGAATCGAGGGGGTGATGTATTGGAATCGGGGGGGTGATGTATTGGAATCGGGGTGGGGAGAAGTATTGGAATCGGGGGGGTGATGTATTGGAATCGGGGGGGTGATGTATTGGAATCGGGGGGGTGATGTATTGGAATCGGGGGGGTGATGTATTGGAATCGGGGTGGGGCGATGTATTGGAATCGGGGGGGGTGATGTATTGGAATCGGGGGGGGGGGTGATGTATTGGAATCGGGGTGGGGAGATGTATTGGAATAGGCGGGGGGTGATGTATTGGAATCGGGGGGGGGGTGATGTATTGGAATCGGGGGGGGGTGATGTATTGGAATCGGGGGGGTGATGTATTGGAATCGGGGGGGGGAGATGTATTGGAATCGGGGGGGTGATGTATTGGAATCGGGGGGGTGATGTATTGGAATCGGGGGGTGATGTATTGGAATCGGGGGGGGGGGAGATGTATTGGAATCGGGGGGGGGAGATGTATTGGAATCGGGGGGGTGACGTATTGGAATGGGGGGGTGATGTATTGGAATGAGGGGTGATGTATTGGAATTGGGGGGGGTGATGTATTGGTATTGGAATGGGGGGGTGATGTAATGGAATCGGGGGGGATGATGTATTGGAATGGTGGGGGTGGTGTAGTGGAATGTGGGGGTGATGTATTGGAATCGGGGTGGGTGATGTATTGGAATGGGGGAGTGGTGTAGTGGAATGTGGGGGTGATGTATTGGAATGGGGGGGTGATGTATTGGAATCGGGGGGGTGATGTATTGGAATCGGGGTGGGTGATGTATTGGAATGGTGGGGGTGGTGTATTGGAATGCGGGGGTGATGTATTGGAATGGTGGGGGTGATGTATTGGAATGGTGGGGGTGGTGTAGTGGAATGTGGGGGTGATGTATTGGAATGGTGGGGGTGGTGTATTGGAATGCGGGGGTGATGTATTGGAATGGTGGGGGTGGTGTATTGGAATGTGGGGGTGATGTATTGGAATGTGGGGGTGATTTATTGGAATGTGGGGTGATGTATTGGAATCGGGGGGGGTGTATTGGAATCGGGGGGATGTATTGGAATCGGTGGGGTGATGTATTAGAATGGTGGGGGTGATGTATTGGAATCGGGGGGGCGGTGATGTATTGAAATGGGGGGTGGGTGATGCGTTGGATCGGGGGGGTGATGTATTGGAATGGTGGGTGAGTGATGTGTTGGATCGGGGGGGGTTATGTATTGGAATGGGGGGCTGATATATTGGAATCAGGAGGGAGATGTATTGGAATCGGGAAGGATGTAATGTATTGGAATGAAGGGGGTTGATGTACTGGAATCGGGGGGAATAAAAAGGAATTGTGACTAATGTAGCGGGTTTTACAGCAGATGACTTACATTAATATTTTTGAGTTGGCAATTAGATCGCTGCCAATTATTTCACACAAAATTGAGCATATACTGAGGCTTTATATCCTTGCAAACGACCAATAAATCCTCAGCAATTTCTGAGTATTATCTCTGGAATGTCTGTAGTTCTTTACAATTTCCTATGTTATGGTGCATTTCACAGATGAAACTGTTCAAATAACATTAGACACACAGGCTAGAGCATTACGGCTACTGCACATATCTGGACTGAAGAGGGCGTAGAAAGGAGCCTTTCTCATTAACATTTATATATATCTTCATTTTGTTATGACTACTGTGCTGTAAACTGGCTCATTGCCAGCTTACATCAGTCCACCACTTGAAGTCACGCAATACTTTTTGAATCCACGTGCTTAACCTTCAACGATGCAATTCCAACCCTGATGAAGTTCAGAAAGCTAAATGAAGTTCACAAGAAGTCACACTTTATGAAAGACCGAACATGGTTTCAATCTTCCTGAAAAGTTCATGGATAACCCTAAGCGGGATCTTTTCATTGCATTTATGGGACGTGGCTGTCTCTGGCTATGCCAGCATTTATTTGCTCATCCCTATTTACCGAGAACGCAGTGGGGATCCGTTTCTTGAACCGCTGCATTCTATGTGGTCGATGAGTCCCAACGCTTTAAATGACGAGGAAGTGTGATGGCGGGGAAGAAAAGAAAAAGGGGGAAAATTGTGCACTGCGGATACCACTATCCTATGGAACGTTCTGCCCCATGTGTCCAAAGATCAGCGTGCGGGTCAAAAGCCGGCTGGCTCAGTCACACGAAGACCCATAGCAGAAACAAGCAAACCCAAGTGTATATAACCCTCAAATTGAGGGGCAGTGAACGATAATGATGACAAATCCAGGCTGAACCTTCACTCCAGCACTTGGGGAAGGCTCATTGGAGGGATTTTTTTGCGGCAAGGATTTAAACCAAGATTCAGTTTGTCTGCTCTGGTGTACTGATCAGCATTCGTCCCTCAATCAACACTGCCCAAAAATAGATGAGCATCTCATTTCTCTGATTGTTGCTTGTGGATCATGCTGCGCACAAACCGACTGCAGCATTTTCCTCCATGAACAGTGACTACACTGTACAAAAATAATTAGCCACAAAAAGCTTTTGGGCATTTTGAAGGCGATGAAAGGTGCTACAGTAATACATGTTTTCCTTCCCATGCATTCTCATGTCAAAATGCCTTCCACTGAACTTCTTCTATGTACAATGTTAAACTGATTTTTAAAACATGCTGGACAATCACAGCAGGCCTGACCGCATCTGTGGAGAGAGAATGGAGCCAACATTTCGAGTCTGGTCGACTCTTCGTCATAGCGGCATCTGCAGTAATTTGTTTTTCTATTAAATTGACTATATTTGTCTCAAATCTAACACAGCTGCATTGAGACTAAAGTTGACAGGATATATATTTATATTAAACTAAATTACATACCAATTACTTTATAATATTACAAACTATTTATATTTAATTATGTTTGATTTTGAAAGAAATTGCTTAGCTTCACTCTCTGCCCCCATGCCTAGCATGATGTTTTCTGGCTCAGAAGCAACAGCCTAAAGCTGTTGTCATCGCTGTTCTGTAATTGGCCACTAGTGGATGCTCATCAGAATCTTCCAGTGAGCTGAATTTTATGTGGCCATGCTAGGAGTTTTTTGTCAGCAGGGGAGGCACAACGATGAGAGCATGTGTCAACACACCACCTTCCTGCCGACCCCCAAACTCACCCCCATAATACGGGGATGGGGGGAGTGGAGTTGGGGGGCTGCCATAGTTGCATAAATAATCGAGAGACATAATCCCACTGGCGTGAGCAGTTTGGTAGGGGTGGGCAGGCAATTTTTTCAAAACCTTTTTAAAAGGGTGGGAAGGAGAGATGAGGATATTATCTTGGGGAGGGATGGCCTTTTCCCATAAGGATCAGGCCCAAAGAGAGTATTCGGGCGGCACGGTAGCATGGTACTGTACGGGCGGCATGGAGGCACAGAGGTTAGCACTGTTGCTTCACTGCTCCACAGTCCCAGGTTCGATTCCCGGCTTGGGTGACTGTCTGTGCGGAGTCTGCACGTTCTCCCCATGTCTGCGTGAGTTTGCTCCGGGTGCTCCGGTTTCCTCCCACAGTCCAAAGATGTGCAGGTTACGTGGATTGGCCATGATAAATTGCCCTTAGTGTCCAAAAACGGTAGGGTGGGGTTGCATGTTTAGGGTGGAGGTGTGAGCTTTTTATAGGGAGCTCTTTACAGGGGCCGGTGCGGACACGATGGGCCGAATGGACTCCTTTTGCATTGTAAATGCTATGGTTACCCACCCCCCTTCTTCCTTCCTGCCTACTCTGTAAAATACACAGCCCCACCACCCCCCCATCCCTAAACTATCCAAACATTTTCTGCCCAAGACCCCTGACTTACCTTGCTCCGGGGTCGATAAGCCTTCTTCTTGGGTCTGCGTGTAGTCACAGCAGCACCCAATAATGCGCTCTTGGCGCTGTCGGGAATGCTGGACTCCCAAGGGTGGAACTTCCTTCTAATGGGTGGCAGAAGCCCAACTGACAGCCTATTTAGGCCTTCCGCAGTGTGGAATGGCTGTGGGATGAGCTGGCATGGAGGGAGTTGGCTCCACTCTGATCTTGCTTCTGGGAGTTGGAATCATAGAATCACAACAGTGCAGAAGGAGGCCATTCGGCCGATTGAGTCTAAACCGACCCTCTGATAGAGCAGACTACCTGGGCCATGCCCCCACCCTATCCCCATAACCAAATAACCCCACCTAGCCTGTTGGACACTAAGGGACAATTTAGCATGGTGAATCCACCAAACCCGCACATCTTTGGACAGTGGGAGGAAACCGGAACACCCAGAGAAAATCCATGCAGACCCGGGGAGAACATACAAACTCCACACAGACGGTGACCCAAACTGGAATTGAACCGGGTCCTTGGCACTGTGAGGCAGCAGTGCTAACTACTGTGCCATTATGCCACCCCATTGAGCCATCTGCCCTCACCCCTCTGCCCCGTAATATACCAGCCAGTGTTTCACCCATGATTATCCTTCTCTACCTGTGGAACAGTGACTTGCTTCTGTCTGATGCCTGGACCTTGCAGCATTCCTGAGGTTAGGAAAGCTGTGTGGAGATAACACACTGCATTCCATGCCATGTAATGAATAATCTATACTGTACACCATCATCACTTAACACAGAACAAAAAAAACTCTGTAAAGCACTCTTGAAGCAAATTAATAGTGCAGCTAGCTCGCGGAGTAGCAGGTAACTTTACGCCGATGTTTACTAAGCACTGGGGATCCTCTTTAATCCTCTTTACCTCATGTCTGAATCTATTGTAGACCAGCTGATAGAGATTGATTGCCACAATTAGTCAACAAGCTCATTAGCATGGTAACATATATCTACCTGAATGATCAACTGCCAGCAAGATGGACCTTGATCTTTTCTCATCCAACAATTCCTATCTGCTTATAGCACCTTGTTGTTCGACTGAAGAATGTAGACTGAAAGCCTGCGTCTGTTGTGCATTGGGTGTCTCGAATTGATGTAATGCATCCTAAATGTTTCTCTGACCTACGACTGACCCAGATGTGAGAACCTCGTCTTTGAAAGATCTCACCTCACAGTCTTCTGTTTCCTGTGAGTCACTACCTGTGGAAATAGCACCTTAGTTTCTTGATATATGCTCATAATTCTAAATGCTCTCCTTTTAACTGTACCACAGCTCTAAACTGTCCTGAGTGCGTGGGACTGGATCTCTCAACAAGCTTCACAAAATGGAGTTTCCCAGTTGAGTGACAAAAGGTGATACGAATAAGGAGCACGGGCAGGCCATTCGGCCCCTCGAGCCTGCTCCACCATTTAATAGAATCGTGGCTGATCTGACAGCAAGCTCAAATCTGCATCCCGCCCACCCCCTTGCTTACCAAGAATCTATCCACCTCTACCTTGAAAATATTCAGTCTCTGCTTCTACTGCCTTTACAGGACGAGAGTTCCAAAGACTCACGGCCCACTGAGAGAAAATATTTTTACCTCGCCTCAGGCTTAAATGGGCAATCCCTTATTGTGTCGCAGGATATTCAACAAACTTCACCAAAAGCAGCTCAGCATTGTACACATCATGAATGACTCTTATGAACTCTCTTCTGGGAGCCTTTCTCCGAAATGTAATCACATTTTCAAAAAACAGGATTATAATCACTCATATACAGTTTACCAACAAAGTTCCAGTACAGCTGCTTCAGCAATGACCTTCCCTCCAACATAACATCAGAAGTGGGTTTTTTGGGTGATGATATGCACAGTGTTCCCTCCCATTTGTGCTTCCTCAGACACTGAAGCAATCAGTGCCCACATGCAGCAGGACCTGGTCAACATCCATCTACCCTTGATTTTTAATGGCATTACAATTGCTGAAACCCCCACCATCTACATCATTATGGTTAACATTGAGCAGAGATTTAACTGGACCGGTCATAGAAATACTGCAACTATGACAGCTGGTCAGAGGATGGGTATTCTGTGCAAAGTAACTCACCTGATAACTCACTAAAGCCTGTCCATCATCTTGAAGGCACAAGTCAGGAGTGTGATGGGATGTTCTCCTCATATTGGTTGAGTGCGGCTTCAATAACTGTCAAGAAGCTTGATACCATCAGCGCGAAGCAGACCACTTGATTGGCACCCCATCCACCCCCAATGCAATGTGTACCATCTACAAGAAGCACTGCAGCAACTTGCTAAGTCTGCTTCGACAGTACCTTCCAAATCTGTAACCTTGACCACCTTGAAGGACAAGGTCGGAGGTTGCACCTGTAAATTCCCCTCCAAGCCACACACCATCCTGATTTGGAACCATGGGCGGGATTCTCCCCTACCCGGTGGGGCGGGCTGTACCAACGCCGAGGACTGGCGTGAACCACTCCGGCGCCGGGCCGCTCGGAAGCTGCAGAATCCTCCGCATCTTCAGGGCCTAGGCCGGCGGGGTTGGTGCCGCGCCAGCCGGTACCGAAGGGCTTGGCGCCGTGCCAAATGGCGGCACAGGGCCTCCGCCAGCCGGCGTAAGTTGGCGCATGCGTGGGAGTGGCAGCATATGCTGGCGTCATCCCAGCGCATGCACAGGTGGGATTCTTCTCCGCGCTGGCGCGGAGGGATAGAGTGCCCTCACGGCACAGGCCCGCCCGCGGATCGGTGGCCCCCGTGGGGGCCCCCCCTGGCCAGATCCCCCCCGCGCCCCCCCTGAGGACTCCGCAGGCCGCCCGCAGAGCCAGGTCCCGCCGGTACGGACTTGGTGTATTTTTACGCCGGCGGGACCCGCCGAAAATGGGCGGCCTCTCGGCCCATCGCGGGCCGGAGAATTGCCGGGGGGGGCCACCGCCAACGACCCCCGAGCAACACGGCGCAATTCCCGCCCCCGCCGAAAAACCGCCGCCGGAGAATCCGGCAGCCAGCGTCGGGGCGGGATTCACGCCGCGTTGCTCGGGGGCCGTTGGCGGTGGCCTCCCCCGGCAATTCTCCGGCCTGGAGGGGGGTCGGAGAATCCCGGCCCATATCACTGTTGCTTCATTGTCGCTGGATGAAAACCATGGGACTCCTGTTCAAATCGCACCGTGGGGCTTCCTACACCAGGTAGACTGCAACACTTTAAGAAGTTGGCTCACCATCATTTTCTCAAGGGTAATTTGGCATAGCTAATAAATATTGGCCTTGCCAGCGACACCCCTATCCCAGTAATGAATATTTTTAAAAACACTTTGCGAGTGTGGTTGTAACATGGCCGGTATAGTTGTAGCCTGGCTAGTATTATTATTGCCTACCTATCATTATTGTGGTTTAGTAGAAATCTAGCGATCACACTGCAAATGACTCTGATACTGATTTCCGTAAGGAAGCCAAACACAATTAAATGAGCATTTGTGCTGATTTAATCTGACATCCACAATACTTGTACATCCTAAAACCAGATAATTCTGCATATTTCTTGCAGATCATGGGTATTTAAAATGGTTAAACTCCATCTGTTCAATTACAATTGCAATTCTCATTAAATGTATCTGATTTGCAAGTACTTCAGAGCAACAGGTTCTCTTTTCAGCATTGTGAAGTCTTCTGCATTTTGTTCTCATTTACCCTAATACCTCCTTAGGTGGCTCTGTGTCATATTTGCTTGACAGTGCTTCTGGCAGGCACCTTGGGATGTTTTACTCTGTTAAAGGCGCCATATCAATTCAATTTGTTGTCGCTGTTAAAATGATATGCGTCCTTCACTGTTCAGTGGGGTATGCTTCTGTCAATATTAAGGAAACATGTGTAACTATCAGCATGAGGGAGCAGATGAGCAATAACACACAGTCTATTGGTGACACCTATTTCACTGCCTCTATGGCTCACCTGGTAGTGCTTATACCTCGAGGTCATGACGATCCCGGACCAGACCCCAACACTTTCTTAGATACTGGACAGAACCCCAATATTTAATTTAATTTGTAAGACTGTGAGGAAAGGATACCTAACTCCAGGAGTGATTCCACGCACAAATAGGGATATAGTATATTAAAACAAACTTTATTACCGACACAGTATTACATCGTAAAGAAAATAGCTTACAGTTACTAGTTAAACAATGCTTAACAATAAAATGAAACCCTAACTCCTAATTGCTATCTCTTATCTCCACTTAAGCAAAACACACCTCAGGTCAAAATCCACTTTTAAATACAGTTTGCAAACATAGGGTTACCTGCTGTCCACTTGAATAGAATTATTTTAAAAAGACTAATTGGAGAGAGAAAACGGGGGTCAGGAAACAACCTGTAGCTTCTTGTCTGTCTCATGTTACTGTTTAACATGCCAGATTTTGGCAAAAAGCTCCTGTTCGTTTCACAGGCAAATCTTTAACTCACTGCTGATTTGAGAGAAGCTGCTGGTTTGTTCACAAACAGGGGCGTCATTCTCCGCCGGCGGGAGTCTCCGTTCTGCCGGCGCCCGGGGGTTTCCCGACGGCGTGGGGTGCCCCACAATGGGAAACCCCATTGACCGGCCGGTGTTACGGAGACTCCCGCCGGCCGGTCGGCGCAGAAATGTGGCGGGGCGGGTAGGAGAATTTCGCCCCAGATCTTTAACTGAACTCAAAACTGAAAACCTGGCTGCTTCAGCCCCCGTCTCCTCCCATTAACTCCAACACCTTACTAAGGCGAAACACAATTGTCTCTAATTATCTACTCCTAGGGAACCTTCTTTGTATGAACAAAATTCCATTAACCCTTACTTTTACGATGCTTTAATTATCCCTTTTGTAGCCAAAGTGTCTGCTTGCCTTTTAAACCAGGATTTTAAAAAACATTAATTCAATAGTCACACAGTGACCCGGACTACTAACCCTTACTGCACCAAATCATATAAGACAATATATTTGAAATTCCTACCTTCATCACAAGGTCTAAAGATTGTGTCTTCAAGACCCACTCCAGAGACTTTAGCACATAATCAAGACTGACTGCATCCTCCAAGGCGTTGGGTGGAATTTCCCCCCAAAATTACATGTGCCATTTTCGGCGGGGAAAATCTGTGCAATTCTTGCCGGCACTGGCAGCACAATCTGCACCGCAATTTTCAGGTGTTTTGAAATTTATTTTTCCCCCATGTGAGAAACGCAGGTCCTGAGGCACGGAGCATCTGATTCAGCTGCCCCTGGGGTCATCTGAGCAATTCAATTCCATCTACCTGACAGGGAAGGTACGGCCTCACTTCGACATCTCACACTAAAGACAAGGGACGGGATCTTCCGGTTGTTTGCGCTGGCGCGATCTTCCGGACCCACTGACGGCACACACCCTGCCACGGCTTCCCAACGGTGCGGGATGGGTTAAAAAGGGAATTCTGGAAACACCCGCCACGAACCAAAGGCAGGCCTCCTCTCGTTGCCGAGAAACACGACGTGGGGGAGGCCAGAGAATCTTGCTCGAGATCACTGACAGTGCAGCACTCGCTCAATACTCCACTCGGAGTATTGGCCTAGATTTCATGCTGAAATCTATGGAGGAGACTGTCATAATATACACCAGTATATTATGGTGCAGCCACACACACACACACATTGATGGACATGCAGGGGGACCAATCAGCATACAAACACCGCACTATTAAGACAGGGGACAGGAGAGTTCCCGCTCATTCTAGTAGCAGCCAGCTCGGAGCACAGAGCTCACAGCCTGCAACACAGACATTCACCATGTGCTGAGTACATCACCTGGTTAGGACTAGGCAAGGGTCAACAGTTAAAGCTGGTATTGCATTTACCCACAGTTCAAGTATGTTAATATAGTTAACCTTATAATAAAATAGAGTTGCACCACTTCCAGTGTTGGTGACCTATTTGTGATCCAGTACACCCAACACATCATGGTACAAGGAGTGGTTGCATACTAGCACTTCTGAGACCCACCTGCAACCAATCAGCATTCCGGCATCCTGAAGTATGGAGAACATCAACCCGCTGCCACCGCTCCGCATCGCCGGCAATCTCGGGGTCAATTGGAAGATTTTTAAACAGCGCTTCCAGCTCTTCCTCAAAGCCAGGGACAGGGAGAACGCCTCGGACACCAGGAAGATTGCTTTGCTCCTCTCCACGGCCGGGCAACATGCCATCCACATCTTCAACTCCCTCACATTAGCAGATGACGAGGACAAGACAAAGTGCAAGACGGTTCTCCTCAAATTCGATACCCACTTCAGCATAGAGGTCAATGAAGCTTCGAAAGATACCTGTTTCAGCAGCGCTTGCAGGGTAAGGACGAGCCTTTCCAATCCTTTTTAACACACCTCCGCATCCTTGCGCAGTCCTGCAGCTACGGGCCCACCTCCGACTCCATGATACGCGACCAGATCGTATTTGGTGTTCTGTCGGACCCCCTGCGTCAGCAGCTCCTCAAAATTAAGCAACTCACCCTAGCGACTGTCATCGAGACCTGTGTCCTGCATGAAAATGCCACCAGCCGGTACTCCCACATACAGGCGGCTGAAACGGCGCGGCAAGGTCCCCACGAGACGGAACGGGTCCAAACAATTGAACACCTCCAAGGCTGCAGCCTGGATGAGGGTGGCCATTTCGTGCACTTTTCGCGGCCACTTCCAGTGTTGGTGACCTGTTTGTGATCCAGAACACCCAACACATCAGAGACCTTGGATCCACAATCTTCCTAATCATATACAAGAGTGCGACCATTCAGCCAAAGCTGACATCAAATTATTAGGCTCACTATTTATACTTTCCCCAATGTGCTTGGAGTTTAAATTGGTATATTTTGTGTTGCATAAGTTAGATAAAGTCACAGCAGTAGATCATAAGGATTAAAAATAAGAATCCCAATAAAATCCTTTGGATTCGTTGAACAACAATTGATGAACAAAGCATGAGTGTATTTGAACAAAGCATAACCGTATCCCCCACAAAGCATGAGCATATCTCCATTAGCTTTAACAAATCCAGAAATACATTGCCAAACAACATTTAGGGATTCATGAAAACAAATGCGCATTGTAAAATAACAAAGATTGCTGACATCTATTGACAACACTTTTTCCGGTTGAATTTTGCTGCAGAACCGCAGAATTTCCTGAAATAGTGGACTTTTTCGACAATCTGCACTGTAAAGTCAGAACAACTATGAGTACGTGCGGCTCTTTTTTGACCAAATATAAAAAAACGTTCCAGGCTTCTCAGTAAAATGTAAGGAATAGAGTTCTCGGCATCTGGTTAAGGAATGAGAAATGGCCACTTAGCCAATCCAGCATGTTATTCTCCAGTACAAACATCATGATTTGCATATCAGAAGAGTCAACTGTGCTCGAAAGCAGCTGAATGTGGTAATCAACCCTGCACTGTATTACGCTCCCAGTCAATTAGGATTAATGATCTCAGTGGGCTGGGAAAGTAAAAAAAAAACATCCATCTGCCTGCAAGTCAGAGGTGATATGTGACTGCACAGCTGTAAAACAAGACAAAAGACAGGAACAGCCCCAACCTCCAGATAATCCAGCTGTATTCAGTACCAAGGAACAGGTCATTCACTGTGGTAATGAAACAATTTGATCCTGCTGATTAAATACAT
This sequence comes from Scyliorhinus torazame, assembly GCF_047496885.1. Classification (NCBI taxonomy): domain Eukaryota; kingdom Metazoa; phylum Chordata; class Chondrichthyes; order Carcharhiniformes; family Scyliorhinidae; genus Scyliorhinus; species Scyliorhinus torazame. Next base: position 285,247,740 of record NC_092712.1, on the reverse strand, counting down.
TGCATTTATTTCGGGCTGCTCGAGAAAGATGGATGCAGCTATTATTTATCCTGACATTGCAGATGTTTGTGATTTTTACTTTGGTGTGTGCTTATAAATGTGAAGTTTGACAGCTGTGAATAACAGAGCATTTTCTACTCTGTGACAACTGACTGGAACGAGTGTTAGCTTGCCACGTATGCCATGGATCTAGGAGAAGGGTCATCTCCCGTACGGTGACCAAGGCAGCGTACCTCCAAGCATGGTAGAGCCATCCAACACTGAGAGATACACACACTCAATTCAATCTATCAGATGCCTTTCAGAGTAGAGGGAAACCGGATGCAGTGATGCTTGATGTTGGAAAGACAAGAAGAAAACTCTTGGCCACAATTATTGTTATGTGATATGGATGGTGTATCCACAAGGGTAGAAAACATCCCTTTAAGGATGGACTCTGGGAATGAACATCAAGTCAGGGAATGAGAGATCGGGAAGTTAGAAGAAAAGCTTGGACGGAAAGATGTGTTCTGAGCCAATTTTTAATGGTGAAAAGGATGGTGGGGAGGTGAAAAGAAGGACGTGTGATAAATCAGGGTCCGGCAAACTGAAAATTCGACTAACACTCATGTGGTGAAAGGAGAGGGGAATTAATAAAAGGACCAGAATCGGAGGAAGGATGCAGGAAATGTTGACACCAAGCAAAAGGAGTCATTGGAACCGGTGACCAAAAGGTTTCATGGAGGGCCTGAAGGTAGAAGGGAGAGGTAGAGAGACAAAGAGGTTTTGGGAATTCCACAGCTCAGGGCTTAGGTGGCTGTCAATGGTAAGATGAATATCGGAATATCATAAATAGGTGCAGGACTAGGCCATTTGGCCCCTCGAGATTGCTCTGCCATTCAATGGGATCACAGCTGATCTGATTATGACCTTTACTCCACTTTCCTGCCTATTCCGCAAAACCCTCGACTCCTTTCTGGATAAAAAAATCAGTCTAACTTAGCCTTGAATGTATTCAATCACCCAGCCTCCACACCTCTCTGGGGTGGCAACTCCAAATATTAACAATGACCTGAGAGAAGACATTCTTCCTCATCTCCTTTAATGGGGGACCTCGTATTTTGAATCTACGAGACTCTTTTTCTGGAAGTCTGCCTATATTTTAATCAAAGTAAAGGGCGTTATGCTTGCTTTAGCTACTTTGATATATTCTGTTAATTTGGACATGGCAGTTTACCTGGGTCAACACGTTTGCCAGAGACTTAAGCAGAAAGTCACAACTGGCACTGCCAGTGCAGTGTCGAGGGGGGAGCTGCACATCAGAGGTGCTCTCTTCAAAACAATCTGAAACTGAGACTGTTGTATTTTACAAAGTAACTCACCAAACCAGGATTCTTTTATTGTGTCTCGTGTAATAAGGTTCAGCACAGTGACTAAATAGCTGCCTTGCAAAGCAGACCAAAGCCAGCAGCACGGGTTCAATTCCCATACCAGCCTCTCCGAACAGGCGTCGGAATGTGGTGACTAGGGGCTTTTCACAGTAACTTCATTTGAAGCCTAATTGTGACAATAAGCGATTTTCATTTCATTCAAGATGGCAATGTGCTACAGAGCATGTTTTCATGGAGTCTTGCTACTCCTCTGGAACTTACACCCAGCACTGACCAATTACATGTACATCTTAGTGCCCTCTTAATCTACTTCTGAAGATGGCCGACTGTGTCTCACTTTATATCCGGGTCCCATGTCACATGACCTTGGTCTGGAGACCGCATGGGTGTGCCCGTACCGCCACCTGCTGGTTGGAGCATGCACACCATCCAACTACAATCTAGCCCATAGGCGTATCACCACAGAGACATATGGGGCTAGATTCTCTGCCCTGCCGCGCCACATTTCTACCTCAACCCGTCGGCGGGACGCTCCGTTACGGCGGCCGGTCAATGGGCTTTCCCATTGTGGGGCAGCCCCACGACATCAGGAAACCCCCGGGCTGCCGGCAAAATGGAGCATCCCGCTGGCGGAGAATCCAACCCCTGTTCTCTCAGGAGAAAGATCCCATATCATTACTTCTAAGAAGAGTAGGGGAGTTCTGCCCGGTGTCATGGTCTCCATACATATCTCAATTAATTTTGCTAACCAAACCCATGATCTGGTCATTATTGTATCACTGTCTGTGGGAGATTGCTGTGAGCAAATTGACTATCGCATTTCCTACGTTAGAAGAGTGACAACTCTTATCAATGACCTAGAGGAAGGCGCAGAAGGGTGGGTGAGTAAATTTGCAGACGATACTAAAGTCGGTGGTGTTGTCGATAGTGTGGAAGGATGTAGCAGGTTACAGAGGGATATAGATAAGCTGCAGAGCTGGGCTGAGAGGTGGCAAATGGAGTTTAATGTAGAGAAGTGTGAGGTGATTCACTTTGGAAGGACTAACAGGAATGCGGAATATTTGGCCAATGTCCTTGAAAGTGTGGATGAGCAGAGGGATCTAGGTGTCCATGTACATAGATCCCTGAAAGTTGCCACCCAGGTTGAGAGGGTTGTGAAGAAGGCCTATGGAGTGTTGGCCTTTATTGGTAGAGGGATTGCGTTCCGGAGTCGGGAGGTCATGTTGCAGCTGTACAGAACTCTGGTACGGCCGCATTTGGAGTACTGCGTACAGTTCTGGTCACCGCATTATAGGAAGGACGTGGAGGCTTTGGAGCGGGTGCAGAGGAGATTTACCAGGATGTTGCCTGGTATGGAGGGAAAATCTTATGAGGAAAGGCTGATGGACTTGAGGTTGTTTTCGTTGGAGAGAAGAAGGTTAAGAGGAGACTTAATAGAGGCATACAAAATGATCAGGGGGTTGGATAGGGTGGACAGTGAGAGCCTTCTCCCGCGGATGGAAATGGCTGGCACGAGGGGACATAACTTTAAACTGAGGGGTAATAGATATAGGACAGAGGTCAGAGGTAGGTTCTTTACGCAAAGAGTAGTGAGGCCGTGGAATGCCCTACCTGCTACAGTAGTGAACTCGCCAACATTGAGGGCATTTAAAAGTTTATTGGATAAACATATGGATGATAATGGCATAGTGTAGGTTAGATGGCTTTTGTTTCGGTGCAACATCGTGGGCCGAAGGGCCTGTATTGCGCTGTATTGTTCTATGTTCTGTGTTCTAACACTTCAAAGGTTTCCAGTAGTTGTAAAGCACTTTAGGATGTCTTGAGGCCAGGGAGAGCATGGTATAAGTTCATGTTTTTGCTCTTATTCTTCTGAGAGAAACACTTGAATGGCATCAGCACTCTTAATCAACAGGAAAAGTACAGATGACTCTTTGATTTCAGTTTGCTAACTAACTCTGGTGCTGTATAGAGGTTCTCTGGTGTGTCTCTTGTGCATCCCAGTACACTACCATTCAACATTACAGGCTGCTGAAAGAAGTAGATGGTTCAATGCTGCGAGAAGCTGGACATTCACGTTATTGGTGCGAACAAACAAAATTGCCGAGCAGGCAAAGACCAGCTGATCCATTACCTGCCCCACCACATGAAAATGGGGGCATTGTGCCAGTCCCCTCCACCATTTACGCCAATTAATAAAAAGTGTCGGAAATTCCTCTCTGGCGATCAAAACCAGCCTGGACTTTCAAAGGCAGTTGAGTTATTACTGAAACAAAATTAACATTTAAAAAACCAAACAGCCTGTCTGTCAGATTGGGCATCCATACAAAATCCCATGTTGCAAATGATCTTTATGTGCCAAAAGAAGTATCTCATTTTAAAAAGCACTAAACAGCCATTACATTCACTCATTCAGCTGATATTCTAGATCTTCCAGGCAGCTTTATTTATTTTGACCCCAATCACATAAACATAATGATTTAAATGGAAACCAGTAATAGTCTCTCTTCAGAATAATCACAGAAAATTACTTTTGACCTGTTTGAACGTAGTCGATTTTCTAGATAGAACCAGACCCAATTAGATGACAAGACGTCCAGTCACCCCATGCCACTTTAAAATTCAAACATTACTAATATTTCTGATTAGTCTTTAACATCCTGGCTTTGTTTCCTACATCTGCTCATTACTTGCTATACTTTTGTTTAAAACATTAGGAACAGGAGGAGCATTGTGACAGGAGGAGGCTATACAGCTTCTTCCACCTTTCAATTCGATCACAGCTGACTTATATCTCAACTTTATTTACCTGATTGATTGGATTTGATTTATTGACGTGGGCGGACCCTGGCAGATTGTTGGTGATGTGCACACCTAGCAGTTTGAAGCTGTCAACTATCTCCACCTCGGCACCATTGATGCAGACAGGGGTATGTACGATACTTTATTTCATGATGTCAATGACCAGCTCCTTAGTTTTGCTGACGTTGAGGGAGAGATGGTTGTCGTTGCACCACTCCTCTAGGTTCTCTATCTCCCTTCTGTATTCTGACTCACCGTGTTCGAGATCTGACCCACTACGGCCGTGACATCAGCAAACATGTAGATGGAGTTGGAGCCAACTTTTGCCACACAGTTGTGTTTGAATAGGGTGTATAGTAGTAAGTACGCAGCCTTGTGGCACCACAGTATTAAGGACTATCGTGGAGGAGGTGTTGTTATTTATCCTCACTAATTGTGGTCTATGGATCAGGAAGTCGAGGGTCCAGTTGCTTTTGTTCTACATCCCTGATTCTCTTATCAAACAAAAATCCTCGTGACTCAGTTTTGAAATGTTGAATTGAACGAGCCTCAACATTACCTTGGGGGAAGAGTGGCTAAATGAGGAATAATGACGCCAAGAATGTTCTTGGGTTTGATTCTTCACTTGTAGTTCGTTAGTTAACTTGAGCATGGTTGAAGGGAGGGATACTGCCATTGGCTTCAGTATTTTGGGGCGATAGAGATGATAAAATGGGTTCTCATAATTGATCATCATGGGTCACACTCAGGACACCCTATATTTGTGTGGGAACCAAGAAAAGACAGGAGTGGTATAGAATTTGGGTGGGATTTGTGAGCCTCCCAGCCACGTGTTTCCCGGCGTCAGGAGGCGGTGCACCATTCGCTGGTGGTGAGATTCTCTGCTCCCGCCGCTGTCAATTGCAATTCCCAATGAAGCCACCCCACGCTGCAGGGAAATGCAAGGGACGGAGTGTGCTGCTGGCCAGACCAGAGGATCCCATTGGCGTGAATGGCCGGAGAATTCCGACCTATGATTCCTCCTCTTTTCATCGCTGTCTTCAATCACCCCCACTCAACTTGGCGCTGGGCTGTTAGGAACACAAATAAGGAATGATAACTTGGGAAAGATGCCAGATGATCACTGGCAGTGTGGAATTCTATTCCGGTATCAGTCAATAGGAAAAGTATGGAACCCATTGGTGTGAGGGAAATGAATGATATCAAGACAGCTATGATCCCTTTCTGGAGCATCTCAGATAAATCGGGGAAGGGGAGGAACAAGATTTTGTCTAGTCACAGTGTAATAGTGATGGTTTTCTGATTGTTACTGTCAGTGGCATCAAAAGCAGGGTCCTGTAGGACTAGACAACATAGGAAATACCGCAGCTATAATGACAATGTTTTTATATAACAAGCAAAGGAAATCTTCCTTCAAGATTGTGCACGATCGGTTAATTAATTTCTCTTGTTTTATCACACAAAACACCTCTTAGTTATGGCCATCAAACTATTATCTGCAATCGCTGAATAAAAATATCCCAGATGAGTGACAGAAAACTGAGATCCAATCGATTCCTTCATTGTTTTGAACATTGCTGTTTGTGCTTTGCAATGTTGCTTCTCAAGGAGACAAAGTGGTCGATTTAAATCCAATGGCTCCAAATGGCAGCAAGGTGCAGTCAGCAACTGTAAACTGCACAGCTGGAGTGGTGCCATCTTTTCTGGATATATTTGGGTTGAATTTTAGATGATCAGATTACATACAAAACATGAAACTCAGTTTCTCTACAATTTTGAGAGCCTATATCCAGAATTTCCTGGTTTTATTTCAATCTTCCACAGGATTGTTTTCTTCCTCCCACCATTTCTTACTTGCGACTCACCGGCGGATTTCTCTGTTCCTGAGACCAAGTGTTGTCTCCGGGGCAGGATGCGTGGACTTCCACGACAGCAAAACTGGCACCCCACCTGGACCGATTCAGCTACAATTGAGGGGCTAGCACCGGTGCCATGTGGAACACGATTGATTCCAATGAGAAATGGTGTTGGATTCGCCGAATTGACACTCGGGAGGCTGACAAGCTGCAGCTGCATATGCACACTTCACTCCCCACACACCATGTGGGGGTCTGGGGAGACACTTTTCCGACCTGTGGCTCTAAGTTTACAGTGGGCAGTCAGCGGCGTGCGCTGCTGAATGGCTGCCTTTCTGGATGCGGCAATGGTGTTCCATGCCCGTCCACCCCAACCCCGACCGTACAGCCCACCTCCTGGTCACCCCCCTGTTAACCCCTCCCCCCCACTCCGGCCATGGCAGAAGTCCCACTGGCCAGCGGCACAATTGTCTGCAAACTATGGCGATGTTGGACACTTTCCAAACTCCCTCTCTCTCCCTCAGCAGCCACGGTGCTCGTTTCCCACACTGCTGAAGATAACAATTTCCACTGGGTTCCTCTTTGCTGATTTTCTTACTGGTGTGAAATAACTTTTTTTCTTCACCCCTCTGTGGTAGGAACGTAGAACTTGGAATGGTTGAAGATTAATTGGAAAGCTAGAGAAGTACATTAGGGAGAAAGGAATAGAATAATATGTTGGCATGAAATAAAGTGGGAGGAGGCTAAGGTGGAACATAAACATGAGCATAAACCAGTTGGGCTGAATAGCCTATCTCTGTGGTGTAAAATGCTATGTCACAAAGTGCAGAGTTTCCATTTTGGATACAATTTGCAGCCCTGGTGCAAATTTCAAAATCATATGGAGCCTGGACAGGTAGATCGGGAGAAACTGTTCTCATTGGCGGAACGATTGAGAACCAGAGGGCACGGATGTAGTGGGATAGGAAGCAAAAGCCACGTGAGGAAAAACGTTTTCACACAGCGAGTGGTCCAGGTGCGGAATGCACCGCCTGGGAGCAGGTTCAATCAAGGCATTCAAGAGGGAATTGGATGATTAATTTAAAAGAAACAATGTGCAGCGTTACGGGGAAAAGGTAGTGGGATGGCACGAGGTGAAATGCCCTTCAGATAGCCTGTGCAGGCAAGATGCACCAAATGGTCTCCTTCTACCCTATAACAATTCTGTGATACTGTGAAATTGTCCGCAGAATTGCTCCAGTTTTCATTCGTGAATTCTTTTGCTCAAGTATCTGTCCAAAGTCATTTGCACATCACCAAACATAAAGGGCGGGATTCTCTGATCCTGAGGCTAAGTGTTGACTCCGTCGTAAACGCCGTTGTGTTTCCCGACGGCATCAACATGGCCTCAGGAGCAGCAATTCTGACCCCTACAGGGGGCCAGCACAACACTGGAGCGACCTGCGCCGCTCCAGCTCCCGATCCCGGTGTCAGATGGGAGCCGCGGGTCTTACTTAAATGGCCGTCAAGTTGTGTGAACAAACAACTATGCATTCTGAATCAACATCAAATACAACCTCATGAAACTGTCAGTCACTCTCTTGAACAACTGTGTCAACAGAGCTGAATATGCCATTAGTTTTCTTTTTGGACCTCAGCCAAGCATTCATAATAACCACAGCTCACAGCTATTAAAACGTTAACTTTCGGCACCAAAGCCAGAACTTGAAAGAGCAGTTGGCATCCTCTATTCAAAGCAGATCTCCTGTCCATAAATGGAAGGAAGCAGCTGCTTCGATTCAATGGATGTCCTTTTTATAGTCAGAGCTGTCTGTGTATTTAAAGCCCAGTATCAAATATGGCAAGGACAGATTACATATGTTCCACATGACTAAATGCATTGTGGCACTTTCTCTCCATGGAAAATGCATTTAAATACATTTTAACACTGACACAATGGTAGCCAATGTAATGGTTAACTTACCCGTTGCAGAACAGAAGCCTAAGAATTACTGCATTAAAAGCATGTCTACATTACAATACAGCATCTAATGGTGATATTTCATGATGTGAAATTTTTCACACCCACCTTTCCAGAGGTTGTGGACCCCTCAACAGTCTTCCACCAATGGTCATGGACTCTTCAAAGAGGTTGGTTATTTTTAGGACTTACAAAACCCACACGAGCACACAATAAAAGGGAAATACAATATTCCTGTGGTCCTTGCAATGGGGATCCTGACCTCGGAAGAGTATGTATATGTTTTGCACACAAGGCCTTTCCGATGAAGAAGCCACACAAAACTGATGTGGGGTGGGGAAGGCAGAGGGGAATTCTTTATTCAAGCAAAAAAACACAAAGTTCAACATTTCATGACCCAATTCGCACCTCCATTGGGAAATAGAACTCTCGCCCTATGATTCACTCGTCTTGAGCAATTAACACTGTTAATATTAGAGACGCGCTGAGTGTTTAATTCACCAGGTAGTGACAGGCTTCACTCATTATGAACATGACTGATTGCCTATCTAGCATTGCCTTTGTAATGCCTCTATTGTGCAGGTGAGAAAAAAATCATTATCGTTTATGTTGCCATTACTGTTGAGGAATTAATTCACTAATTTACAGGCAGTACAAGTCCTCTGCAAGATTATTCTTACCTGTCAATGATTCCTAAGTGCACACAATTAATCTTCCATTGCCTTTAAAATAAATTCTAAATTAATTCTGTTTATTATTTGCATTCTTGCAGTCTGAAGTAAAAAAAAAAAATTCATCCCTCAGAAACAAGACTGGTTTAACAATAGGTGTTGTACTTTAATTGTGAAAGACATGGGGCAGCATACTGAGCACATTCTGCCCCACTTTAGACAAAGGCGACAAGCAGGAGCCGCTGCAGCATGAGGGAGTATGGCTCGAAGTGATTGACCCCTCTAATTTTCCTTTCATGGGCTCCAGCTGTTCAAGGAGGCAGCGCACCACCACCTTCTCAAGGGCAATTGGGGATGGGTAACAAATGCTGGCCCAGCCAGTGATGCCCACATCCCGTAAAAAATGAATTGAGTACAAATCAGAGCATTCTAGATTCCATTCATTATTCCTTGCCAGTGTAGAGACCTCAAGTAAGGGCTGAAAGTTTTGATTTGCAGTGAAGTCACTTTAAATTGCATAAAGCGTTGCAACTGCTCGCAAATTACCTGGTGGTCTTCCGGGCTGTTAATGCGCCAAAATATATTGGTGCTGATCATTTATTTTCTCTCCTTTTATGCTTACTTGCACTTCAGATGTATAATGGAGGACAGCCAATGAAGGCATCGTGACCTTTCCATTATTGTACCATTTTGCAACTCTAGACAGACGTCTTTAAGTGTTGCTTCAGATAAAAACCACCATAGCAACAGAATGTTAACTAGGATTTGTCTTCAGTGGCTGGCTGTCTGTGCTCGCGGTTCAATCTGCGACTCAAGTTGTCTTTCATTAACGAGGACTGTGTGACAAGCCATATTTTAAAAAAAATAAACAAGAAAAGTAAAATCTTACTGCATAGCAATCACTACTTGTCGATTTAGTTTGCATCTGTTAAATTTTGTTCAAGTCACGCCAAGCTATTCTCATGCAGCAAAGGTGCATTTTACAAAGCAGATGTTCAACGTGATCGGCTAGTCATAGAGAAGGTGCTGCCACCAGCGGGGTTGTCCAAAACTAGAAGCCGTAAATATATGATAGTCATTGATAATTCCGATCAAGAATTCAGGAGAAACTTCGACACCCAGAGAATGGTGAGAATGTGGAACACACTACCACAGAGAAAGGGCTGAGGCAATTGGCATAGATACACAAGAGAGTAAGTAGAGAAGTACTTGTTGATTTGCTGTGGAGTAGACGCAGGGGTGGGAGGCTCATGTAAAGCATAAACACCAGCACGTATCCTCTGGACCGAATGAGCTGTTCTTGTACTTAAGGTTCTGTGCAATGTAATTCTATGTAATCAGGCTTCATCCGTGAGGATGGAGGGAGTGCAGCATGACTCGCATACGTACCCGTCGTCTTTCATTGCTGGCCGAGCCTCCTGGTTTCTGGGCCCCAAGCTCTGGAATTCTGTCCCTGAGTCTCTCAACCTTGACCTCTTCCTTTAAGACCTACCTCCTTGACCAAGCTCTTGTTCACTTGTCCCAATATCTCATTAGATGGCTCAGTGTCAAATTCTGTATAAGAATACTCCGTGAAGCACCTTGGGATTGATGCACGATCAATTACACAAAGACGAAAGTTGGATGCAATCGAGGCTTTATTACACTAAGATGTGTGGCCTCCCACAGCAGCTGACCAAATGGCTGCTGTACGAGGAGCACACATATTTATACTCCACCTACTGGGCAGAGCCAGCAGGCAGGGAACTACCCCCGTACCTGTAGTACAGGGCCTTACCACAAAGCACCTAATATATACATCAGTGGTGACTACCACAGGGATTTTTACCACATTAAAGGTGCAGAATAAATGCAAGTAGCCAGTATTGGTTTTTAAAAATAAATTTAGAGTACCCATTTATTTTTTTCCAATTAAGGGCAATATAGTGTGGCCAATCCACTTAACCTGCACATCTTTGGGTTGTGGGGGTGAAACCCATGCAGACACGGGGAGAATGTGCAAACTCCACATGGACAGTGACCCGGGACCGGGATTCAAATTCGGGTCCACAGCGAACCACTGCGCCACCGTGCCGTACCTAGCCAGTATTGTTAATTGTCCAGCAGAGATACATTTGCCACTGTGCAGTTTATGAACACAAAGTGCAGGGATCACACACATGCATCAACAGCATTTAATATGGTGGGACTGGCTTTATTTCTTTGAGGTAGACTAAAATGTTAATGGTACTGAGGCACTCCTCAAAATGCAAATCTAAATAAAAGAATATTAATCACCCATCTTGCCATATTTAAACCACATTAAAAAAATATCTCTTTCTGCTGTCTCCAAAAGATTAATAATTCAAGTTTATGATAATAGCGATGGCAATTTAAATGTCCTATTTTAACATTTCAATTCAAGTACGCAGTAATTATGTTATCTTGCTCCTGGCCAGATCATTGTGATAGATTTAGTTAATGATTCCAACTCTCCACCAGGCTCACAGCAGACATCGGATTCAAGCCGACACTTTTTAATCTAAGGTTGAAAACTGTGAGCAAAAATGAACAGATTATGTTGAATGGATTATTATGGCGAATGGAATTGTTACATTTGTCTTCTTTATGTATTCCTCCTTCTTATTTGTCTATTTTTGCACCTTAGACCTCCCACTTCTGCAGAAATCTCTGACTTACAAGGTTCAGCAAGCACCTGTGGTTGACTATCTACAAGTGAGTCTAAGCCAACATGGATGAAGGCCTGGAAATCCGGCCCTTGCTGTTTTAAGGAGCATCTTAAAGGGGGACAGAGGAGTGAAGCGGGTTAGGGAACAAAGTCTAGAGTTTAGAGCCTAGTTGGCCTATTATTACCATTGTGTGTCTTTTAAAAAATTATTTCATGGGGCATGGCCATTGCTGGCTTGGCCAACATTTATTACCCATCCCTAATTGCCCTTGAGAATGTGGTGGTGAGCTGCCTTCCTGAACCCCTGCAGTCCCTGAGGTGTAGATACACCCACTGTACTGTTAGGAAGGGAGTTTCAGGATTTTGACCCAGTGATGATGAAGGAATGACGATATAGTATAAATTTAGGATGGTGTGTGGTTTGTGAGCAGTGGCGCGGGGAGGGGGGGAGGGGAGGGGGGGACGGGGACTTCCAAGTAGTTGAGTTCCCATGCATCGGCTGCTCTTGTCCTTCTGGGTGGTAGATGTCATGGATTTGGAAAGTCTTCGAGGGGTCTGGACTTATAGACACTGTTGACGGCAAGGCCAGCAGTCGTAAACAGTACCTTTTATTGAACATTGTACAATGTCAATGCAGACTCAGCACAAGGCTCTACATAGAACTCTCTCTCTCTGTTCTCATGTGACCTTTCATCGCTGGTGCTGCAGACTATATAATTAAACAGTCAACATCAACCCTTTGTACTACAATTGGCTGAAGGCAATGATTGAACAAAGAAAGTTGAGGATGCACAATCCACAGCTGAATCACGTTTGTGAAAAGTGATTAACATTACACAGGATTATATCGGATAAACAACAAAGAAACTGGATACTCACTCAACACAACCAGTCCATACCAGTGTTACGCTCCTGTTGGTGTCATCCTTTTAAATCTTCCTTGCAAACATGTGACTCTATACTCTTTTTATAATATGTTGACCAGAATGACATGCTGTACTCTAAGAGGGGTCATACCAAATTTTAATAAATGTTTCGCATAACTTTTCAATCCCTCTAGAAATAAAGCCGAATGCTTAGTTTGCTTTGGGTTTTTTTTTTAAACGGCCTTGCTAACTAGTGGAACGTCTTTTACTAATTGGTTTATACATGCTCCTAGATCCCTTTGCTGCTCTACCCCAAAGTAGATCCCGTTATTTTTTTCTTGAGGATAGTGATTGAATAGCTTGATTGCGGCTATACTGACATTAAGGGAGGTGGTATTGTCGCTGGACTATTAATCCAGAGACCCAGGGTAACGAGCCAGGTTATTGCTCTGGGGACCTGGTTTCAAATCCCACCGTGGCAGATGGTGAAATTTGGATTCGATAAAAACCTGAAATTTAAATGAAACCATTGTCGATTGTCATGAAAACCAATCTGGTTCGCTGATCTCCTTTAGGGAAGAATGCCTCCTGAAATGGCTCGCTGGCATAGCAAATGACTCAGTACAAGGGCAATTAGGAATGGACAATAAATGCAGGCTCTGCCAGCAACGTACATGTCCCCTGAAAGAATAAAAAATATTAATCTGTGAATATGAGACTAGCGTGCAGAGGAATATCTGGGGCTGGATTCTGCGATTCTCAGGCGAAGTCCTGACGTCGGCGTAGGAACGGTGGCCTTTTACGGCTGACAATTTGGCGCAAAACGGCCACCGACCCTTTGTTTGGCTGGGGGCTCGCAGGAAGGCAGTGTAGCGCGCCCAGCTGTAGCTGCCGATATAGCCTGGAGAATTGTCGGTTCGTGGCCACGCATGCGCACAGCGGCGGACTGCAGCGGCTGTGCCGTGAAACATGGCGCCGGCCGCACGCGGACCCAGCCTGCAAAATAGTGCTCCCCCTTTGGCCGGCTCACAAGCCCCAGGCCAATCCCCAACAGTTCCCTCAGCCCCTGCCAAAGTCCCCACTGCACGCGTATCGGCTCTCCCCAGACTGTGGCAGTGCTGGACTGAATCCGCAGCCGCCACGCTGAGTTCCCGACAGGAAATACCATGAGAACTCCACGCTGTCGGGGGAGGAGCATTGGGGTGTGGACCTCAGGCTACGTCCGGAGGCTGTCGATACGGCGTGCGGCATACTCCTAAAGTACGCCATTTTGGAGGGGGCGACGCATTGCGAACGAGGCGCCACCCCGATTTCATCGGAAACGGGGTTTTCCGGCCGTTCACCGAACACGATTTCAGCGTCAGAGACCGAGGAATTCCGGACTTCAGATTCAATGGGCGGGATTCTCTCAGCCCACGCCGGGCCGGAGAATCGCCGGGTCGGGGGCAAATCGCTCTCCGGAGAATCGGCACATTGGCGCTGGCATGGTTGGCGCAGTGCCGGTAGGAGGCCGCTCCACGCGGCCCCCCCCCCCGGTGATTCTCCACCTGGGATGGGCCGAGCGGCCATAAAAAAAAATCCGTGACCCGCCGGCGCTGGCCACGTGTGATCTTACCCGACAGGACCTCGGCATGCGCCTGGTGGGGTGGGGGTGGGGGGGACCCGACCCTGGGGGGGGGGGGGGGACACCTCCGCTGTGGCCTGGCCCGCGATCAGGGCCTACTGATCGGCGGGCCGGCCTCTCGGGCTGGGGGCCTCCTTTGTTCCGCGTCGACCCCTGTAGCCCTACCCCATGTTGCGTAGGGGCCGGTGCGGAGAAGGGAGCCACCGCGCATGCGCGCAACCGCGCCGGTCGCACTGCTCATGCGCAGACCCGAGGCGCCCATTTGATGCTGGCATCGGCAGCTGGAGTGGCGAGGGTCGCTCTAGTGCCCTGATGGCCCCTGTAGGGGTCAGAATCGCTGCTCCTGAGGGCATGTTGACACCCTCGTAAAACGCCTCAGGATCAGAGAATCCCGCCCAATATTTTGTGCTTTTTTTCAATGAGTGATGATTCTTTAAAATGAATAAGAGTCCTTTACAGCAAATAAACTATTGTTGAATATTAGTCTTGAAGGAATCATGACAATGAAACTGTACACAACACAATACCACAGACTGCAATGTCATAATGGTCCAATAATCTGTTTTAGTAATCAAAGAATCACAATGTGGGTTTAACACTGGATGAGGAACAGTCAACATGATCTTTTCAGCATGTCAAATTCAAGGCAAGTCTAAAGAGCAGAAAAAGGACCTCCATATGGTATTCATTAACCTGACCAAGGCCTTCGAGACAGTAAACTGTGAAGCCCTGTGGAAGGTGCTGTGCAAATATGGCTGCCCTGAAACGATGACCAGGTTTATCTCCTCTCTTCATGATGGTCCGATGGCCAGTGTGATGCAGAATGGTGCACCATCTGTCACCAATGGCACTAAGCAATAATAATCGCTTATTGTCACAAATAGGCTTAAATGAAGTTACTGTAAAAAGCCCCTAGTCGCCACATTCCGGCGCCTGTTCGGGGAGGCTGGTACGGGAATTGAACCCACGCTGCTGGCATTGTTCTGCATTGCAAGTCAGCTATTTAGCCCACTGTGCTAAACCAGTCCCTGGTTTACACAACAAAGCTGCGTAATGGCTCCAGTTCCGTTTATCATCTATTTTGTGGCCATGTTCTTGTATGTCCTCAAAGATCTCAACTTATGAGAAAACATTCAGTTTAGGACAGGTGAAAAGATATTCAGGAAAAAATTCAAGACGCACAAAGATCACAGAACAGCTATTTTAGCGCTGTCATGGCATACACTCTGGAGGACATACAGCTGCTCGTTGGCGGCTTTGCCCAGATTCAGAATGCTTGGGTCTTGCAATAAATTTGAAAAAGGCAGTGGTCTGAATTTTGTATTTGTTGGGCGCACTCAATAGGACATGACCTGGGCTTCTGGCTGCGATTGGCCGTCAAGCATAATTTCGCGCTGATGGGACAATTAAAAGAGCTCACGGCTGCAGGGGTTTTGGGTGGGGTGTGGGGAAAGAGGCGGCGGGCAGGTGCAAGCTGATGCTTCTAATGGGCTCCCACAAGGCGTACAAGTGCTGTGAAGCTGCACCCCTGTACAAGTTATTACGGGCAGGGTTTAGAGAACCCCAAAGTGTATCATGGAGTTCACCTGACCCACAACTTTTAATAGATTTTGGTTATGGGGAGCACAAGGGCCCAATCTACAAGTGTGCTGCAACAGAGATCTAAAGTACTTTTAAAACAAAACAATGTTTATTATATGAATCCAGTTAACATTTTATAAACACACAGTAAACATCTTAGCAACTAGCAACTCAAATACTTCCCTCAAAGAATACAGTACTCTATAAGTAACCCTTAATCTTTCTTAGCAACATCCAAAAGACAAATACCCTCGTTAACAAAAACATCAGGTTTAAATTCTCTACTGAGAGCAGTTATCACTTTTAAATTAGCAAGTGATCTGAAGACATTCTTTTCAGGCAGAGAGAGATCAAGATTACACCTTGTTTGGCTGGATGCAGCTCCAACTCTGAAAATAAAACTAAACACACACTGTAGCTGCCAGCTCAAAAATAAAAGTAAAAGCAGATAGACAGCCCAGCTCCATCCACACAATGACATCATTGCAGCTATTTGACAAACACCCATTTCTTAAATGTACATCCACTACAGCTATTTGATAAACACCCATTTCTTAAAGGTACTCTCACATGACAAAATTAAATGTGATGAAAAGGATGCAGTAAATAGTGTCGATGCAGCACAGTTAAATGCCTGAAACAGAACTCAGGAAACCCTCAGATCCCAGTCATCTTTTTTTATTATATGTCACCCCAGACATTTCATACTGCCCTCCCTGGATTGAGGTTGTAGTGAAAACAGGAAGGCAGCCTGACTTACTGGCCATAAAAGTGGACAGACCACGTAGTATCGCTTTTAATTTATGTCTTAATGGGCTTGATTGCCTGCTCAATTGTCAGTGGTCGTGCTTCCGACTCTTGAGCATGTCCGCCAAGTGAGATATCGTACGAGTGCACGAGGATGTCGGGGCGCGGATCCAATGTCGTCTCGTGTAATTTCACATGCTGTCAGGTTGGGCCCGTGCCTGCTGAAACAACATAACATTCTGGCCAGTGATTTTGTACCAGCCTGACCCTGGCCAGAATTTCTAAGGCCCCATATTTATAATCGACAATACAGCCTTTAACTCAGTTCATAAGTTTGCGATCTTAAGAGTACCTCTCAAAGAACACCATGATGGATGATGAAATCGCCCATCATCTGACAAAAGAAAGCTCCGCATTCAGCAGGCTCACCCCACTGGTTCTCATATCGCTTCTCAATGACTGTAAGTTAGGACCGATCTACAGGTGCCACGTAGAGCAACTAAGTGCATTTCAGCTTTACTGCTGAAGATCAGTTTGCAACATCTGGTGGCAGGACAAAATCCCACCACCAAAGTTCTTGTAAAGTGCTGCATACCTGGAGTCGAGAGCATTCTCATCGGAGGTCAGCTTTGCTGGGTTGGCTATGTGGTTTGTATGGAGGACTCCCACATATCCAAGACGGTGTTGTACAGCCAGTCGAGCACAGGGACCAGCACCAAACTCAGAGAAAAAGACATTCTGAAAGGCAATCTGACAGACTGAGGTTTGTCCCCGCTACATGGGAGGAACAATCCTGCACAGATCCAAATTGACATGTCTCTGAGAACAAGCAATTTCAACATTTTAGGAGAAGAGAGTCTCATCCCTTCAGGACGAGCAAACACGCCGCAAAGCCAATCCTCCAATAGTGGCTTCATATGTAATATTTGCAATCGGAATCTGTAAATCAATATTCGATTTAACATCACATAGAATTTCATAGAATTTCCAGTGCACAAGGCGGCCATTCTGCCCATCGAGTCTGCACTGGCCCTGGGAAAGAGCACCCTACTTAAGCCCACGTCACCATCCTATCCCCTTAACCCAGTAACCCTACCTAACCTTTTTGGACACTAAGGGCAATTTAGAATGGCCAATCCACCTAACCTGCACATCTTTGGACTGTGGGAGGAAACCGGAGCACCCGGAGGAAACCCACGCAGACACGGGGAGAACGTGCAGACTCCACACAGACAGTGACCCAAGCCGGGAATCGAACCTGGGACTCTGGAGCTGTGAAGCAACTGTGCTAACCACTGTGCTGCCGTGCTGCCCCTACATACGAGACAACAGCAACATAGACAGAAGGCCTCCTTGATGCAGTTATCCATCAAAACGACAAAAGAATTAATCATTGATGTTGAATGAGGTATAAATATTGACCAATGCAATGGGAGAGCTCCCTTGTTCCTCTTTGAATAATTCCGAGATCACTTATCTCTACCTGAAAAGGCAGACAGGACCGCAGTTTAACATCTCCTCTGAAAGAGAACACCTCTGACAAGTGCAGTGCTCGCTCAGTACATCAGGTAGAGTGTCAAACAGCCCAAGGGATGGATCATAAACCCACAACTTTCTTACTCAGAGGCAAAGAGTGCTCCCACTGATCCACAGCTGATCTCGGAGTACTGATTCTGTTTGACCAAATTGAGTTTTTTTTTTTACAAGGAAACAAATTAATGAAATTGAGCTGCAAAAAAGGCAACAGAGGCTACCACAGTTCCCATTTCTATAAATGATTTAGTTATGAATGTAGGAGGTTTGATCAGTAGGTTCACGGATGATACGAAAATTGGTGGGGTGGTAAATAGTGAGGAGGATAGCCTTAAGATTACAGGAGGACATAGACGGGCTGGTCAGATGGGCTGACCAGTGCCAAAAGGAATTCACTCCAAATAAGTGTGAGGTGATGCACTAGGGCAGGACAACCAAGACAAGGGAATAATGCATGATGAACGGCAGGACCCTGGGAAGCACCAAGGATCAGAGGAAGCTTGGTGCGCACGTACACTGGTCCCATAAGGTAGCAGGGCATGTGGATACAGTGGTTAAGAAGGCATATGGTATACTTGCCTTTATTAGCCAAGGCAGAGAGTTTAAGAGTAGGGAGATTATGCTGGAACTGTATAAAACGTTGGTTAGGCCACATCTAGATATTGTCTGCAGTTCAGGAACCCACATTATAGGAAGGATGTGATAGCAGTGGAAAGGGTGCAGAGGAGATGTTGCCTGGGATGGAGAGTTTAGCTATGAAGAGAGATTGGATAGACTGGGGTTGTTTTCCTTGGAGCAGATGGGACTGAGGGGGGACAAGATTGAGATGTATAAAATTATGAGGGGCATAGATAGAGTAGAGAGACTTTTCCCCTTGGTAGAGGGATCAATGACCAGGGGGCATAGATTTAAGGTAAGGAGGTTCCGAGGGGATGTGAAGACGGACTTTTTCACCCAGAGGGTGGTACGAATCTGCCTGAAAGGGTAGTGCAGGCAGAGTCTCGCATAACATTTAAGAAGTATTTAGCTGTGCACTTGTGATGCCAACGCAGACAAGGTCATGGGCCGAGTGCTGGAAAATGGGATTAGAATACTTAGGTGGTTGTTTTAGACTTGCGCAGACATGTGGGCCGAAGGGCCTTTTCTGTGTTGTAGACCTCGCTGACTCGATGACTACACCAAAAAGTGAATTATCCAGTGATTTTAATCAAGCTCCCACCTGGCGGTTTCATCACATATTCCTGTGATTGGTCAATGGACCCGTCCATCTTACTGGGTCATTGCACTCCCATTCCAATTGGAAAGCAAGTGGACTCTTTGTGATGAATTTCAACACCCGCCCCTTCCAGCAAAAATGGGTGCGTTGACCCAGATGTTAACATATTTAAAGACCTAAAGCAATCACCAAACTGCCTCCAACCTGCCAGGCAGTCAGACCATTCCGAGAAGGTGAGCAACCTCAGGTTTAACCTGCTTTGCAGGATGACCAATGAGCGGTTGGGTTTTGTGAACTTTGGGGAACCCAACAACTGAGGAGACGTCGTAACACCTTTGGCAAGAAGGCAACGTGTTATTACAGCACTGCTGGTCTACCTGGGGGAACCTGGGGTATTTCTCTGCATCCTCTCCAAAGCTGACCCCACCCCACCCCTGTATGTAGACCCTGAGGATCAGGTAGCGTGCAGGCCCTCAAAATCCCAGTCGTGGTAGCTGGACCCCTATCCGGGAGACAAGGCCACACAAGCAGCAGCCACCATCCGAACACAGGCGATGTGATGCAGCTCCACGGACATGTCAATGGCCGGAGGGTGAGTGAGAGCCATGGGGAGGTGGGGGGGGGGGGGATGCTTGGAGAGGTGGGCAAAGGGTTCGGAGGTCAACCCGCATTGCGGAAGAAAGTCACAGAGGCATCATAATGGTTGTGCAAAAAAGTGTTTAATGTGTTTTACAACCCAACACTCCCGATGGTGCTGCACCCCCCCCAGCCCCCTCCCTACCTACACCCCCACCCCTCCCCCCTCTCCCGGTGCCCTCAGTTATCCTCAACATGCTTTGCCTTCCCAGCTCTACCACTATGTCTAGGTGTTTCCCCAGGGTGCACATCTGAGGTGGAGGCAGCCAGCTGTTTACCTCGTCCTGTGGCCCTTGATGCCCCTGGTGGGTGTCCTCTGACCTGGAGGGCCCCGCCTCACTTGTCCGCGGCACATGCACAGCCATGCCACCCAGTCCTGTGCTGACTTTGAGACACGGTCTCATCAGAGGGGTGGAACTCGGGAGAGCTGGTGGCCACCATCGCCACTCCATGGGAAGGGTCTGGGTTGACACTCAGCGCCCCCCCCCCCCCCCCCCCCCTCCCACTCGGTGCCCATAGGGCCCTGAGGTTCACCATAGGGTGGAGCGGCTGCCCCTGGCAGTTCCCCAAGGTCCTCACCATTGTGCTGATGCCGTCAGCAATACTGCTCAGTGACTGGGACATGCTTTGCAGCGCCTGGGCCAATGCCATCTGAGAGCGGGACATGTCCTGCAGCACCGCATCAAGGTCGGCCTGGAACTGGGTGACATCCCCCAGGGACTCGGACATTCTGCCGAGACCTCAGCCTTGGAGACCTTCACTAATGGTACCAATGTCGTGCAGCAGGCTTTACACTGCGTTCGCTACACTAACAGTGTTGGCTTCAGTGCCACACATTGCTGGCAACATCTCTCGTGCCCATAGCCTCTGGATATTCCTCCAAGCGGCTATGGATCTACTGAAGTGGCACTGACATCCCCCCTGAATCTCCCGGCTGCACCCTATCATCTCCATCAGCTCCGTGTACCTCTGTACCACAGGCTCAGCATCAGGCTGGGACCCAGTTGGGTCCTGGGACCCAGCAGCCCTCCGACTGCTGTCTTGCCTGGGGGTTCCTGTCTCCTCCTGATCATCAGCAGTGTGGTGCTTACCAGAAGCCTTGCCCACTGAGGTGTGTATCTGCACTGGTGGAGGATGGAGAGGACAGCTGTGCCACGACTTTAACGGTTGCATCCTCGGAGCTATCCTCGGAGGTGACCCCTCAGAGTCAGGAGAGGGTGCCACCCGAGGTAGGCTGCCGCCGCTGGCTGGAGGAACTGTGGGAGAATGGTCATGTGGTCAGTGGGGGGGGGGAAGGGTCAGTCAGTAAGGCAATTTCAACTCATGTTTGACAGGTCCCCGGGTGGGGTCAGGTGGATCTTCACCTCTGCGGAGCCGCCAGCCTCCACGTGGGTGACCGATCTGTCCTCGGCCACCCCAGTCATCTCCAGGGCATGCTCCTGGAATGAGGTGAGGAATTTTAAGTCCGGCACCCCTCAGCCAGTCTGGGCCCTCTCTTGACGATTGTGGGAGAGCGTTTCCTGATGAGACACAGAGGGGGCATTGTTAGCCACACGCGTGGTTCACAGAAGTGGGGGGTGTGAAGGGGGAAGGGGCGAGGAAGGGTTGGGGGTCACATGGGGAGTTAGGGGATGGATGCTTCCTTTGGGCGGGGGGGGGGGGCGGGGCGGGGGGTTTAGTTGGTGTCTACTCACTCATACTGCCCGGTGTAGGTCGTTGACCTTCTTAAGGTTCTGGAGGCTAGTCCACCTGGTCACTCTTCCCAAGCTGACAGCTGACGCCTCATCGTCCAGGCAGCACTGGCTGACTTGTGGTCACTCTCTGGGACCCTCTGGGAAAGAAGACATCCTTCCTGGCCTCCACGGTGTCTAGCGGCCTTTCCAGGTCAGCATCCCAGAGTCTTGGAGTTGGTCTCCTGGGTGCCATTGTTGCGAGCTGGCTGGTGTTGGTTGAGCAAGTGCACCTTAAGTGCCGCTCGCCCTTGTTAGCAGGGGGAGTGGTGGGACGGGGCGGGTGGCTGGCAAGCGCAGTCCTGGTGAATCAGCTGGCAAGCCTTCATTTGCGGCCAGAAGCCCGTTGGGC
Source organism: Scyliorhinus torazame (assembly GCF_047496885.1). Lineage (NCBI taxonomy): Eukaryota > Metazoa > Chordata > Chondrichthyes > Carcharhiniformes > Scyliorhinidae > Scyliorhinus > Scyliorhinus torazame. The sequence goes on along the minus strand of NC_092712.1, from coordinate 285,226,131 downwards.
CTCGTTAAGTGGACCAATTAGCATTGAGTTGTGTTGCCGGCCTCGCTCGGCCGAGCGCTGGGAAGCCCACGGCAATTCCCGCTCGCTACCACACTTAGAAATGTTTCCAGAGAATCACGCCCTCGCTGTCTCACTCTAATATGCAGATTTGCAAAATACTGATCGCGTCCACAATGGGCGGGACTCCGATCACGACGTCTCACGAGATCGCGTTAGGAAGAGGAATCTCCCGCCAACATGGCCTGTAAATCAGGCCCATCGGTTTTAAGGATGAACCTAAAAGAGAGAGTGGTGCGGCGGTGGACTGATTTAGGGAGGGAATTCCAGAGTTTAGGGAGCTGAAGATACAGCTGCCAATGATTTACCAATAAAAGCAGGGATGTTCAAGGGGCCAGAATTGGAGGGGTCCAGTTAGTTCAGATGGGCTGAACAAGGTTGCAGAGACAGTGAGCGATGAGGCCATGCAGGAATTTGAAAACAAGGATGTTAATTTCTAAATTCAGGCTGTTGGCTGGTGGAGCACTCAGTTCAATGATGGATGTCTGCATCCCCATCAATTTGTTTTGGCGATTAGAGGACCAATCAGAGCCACTTTACTGTTGCACCAGCGACTCTGATGCCCCCAACATCCACTTCTACATCCTTAATATCCCGAGGTTGCTCCCAGCTCACAAATGCACTTTGCTACTTCAAATAAAAGTGTTGCTAATGTAGGGTTGCCAACTCTGTGTGGACATATTCCAATAGGTTAAATCCCATGACCTCTGGCCTCTAAACATAAGGCTTTAAATAGACAAAAAGATTTGAAAATATCTTAGTTCACATGACCTTGTTTCCATGAACTGCTATTGGCTGCCTAACACATCCATTCTTGTGATGATCTACCTTCCCTTACCAACTGGGGAGTGAGATTCTTTGTTTCCAATTGAATGATTCGCTAACGTCGGTCAAGTAGCTTTTAATGTCAGCATTTGCTCAGTGAGTAGCATTCTCACCCTTTTAATCAGTAGGTTGTGGGTTTAAATCCCAGTTCAGGAGATGAGCAATAAAAATCAGAAGTCGAGATCTTCGCAAATGGGAACAAAGTCCGCTAACGAGCGCCTCGCGTTGAATAAGGGGGCTGAATGGGGAATGCGTGGCCGAGGACACATCTCACCCTGTCTTTTACACTTAGGGGTACTTTTAAATGGCGCCCCAATCTCAGAGACCCTCAAAAGAATCCCCAAATTCCCCCCTGCCCAAACGCAATATGAGAGGGTCCCCCCCATCACCCAGGCCGGGCAACCCCAGCTGGGAATCACACATGTGCAAAAAATGCCAGCTTGGCACCTTAGCAATGCCAACCTGGCAGTGCCCATGCCAGCTGGAGGTACCACCTGAGCACCTTGGCAGTGCCAGGCTGGCACTGCTAGGATACCCAGGTGGCACCAGCGGTGCCAGGGCACCACCCTGCATGAAGGACATGCAGCTGGGGGCCTCCGATCCCCTTGGAGACTCCCGTGAGTGCTGTTCTGACTGGTTCGCGTTTGTGGGGCCCAACATCAAGCAGCACTCGCCCGAGGTCTCTGAGGTGAAGGGGTTGAATCCCAAAGCCTCAGGTACCTCTGAATTTGCACATTAAAGTGATGCTTACAGCCTCGCTCGAACATGCAGATTTGCCAAAAGTTGATCCCACCCATTGTGGGCGGGATTCACCTCGCAACATCTTGCGAGATTGCTATGGCTTTCAACGGCCACACTGCGCCACAGCGAGCTGACTTTCTGCCACAGCGTGGCCGTAGGATTGTGCCCATAGTTGATCCTCCAGTTCAGTACTTGAAGCAGTACTGTACTGTCAGATCGACTGTCTTTTGGATGAGATTAAACTGTGGTCCCATCTGCCCTCTCAGGTGGGCGTACATGTTTTCACAGCACTTATCCAAAGAAGAGCAGCAGAAATATCCCCGTATCCTGGCGGCAAGTAGGCTCAGTGGTTAGCACTGCTGCCTCACAGCACCAGGAACCCGGTTCGATCTGGCCTTGGGTGCCTGTCTGTGTAAAGTTTGCATGTTCTAGTGTCAGCGTGGGTTCCCTCCGGGTGCTCCAGTTTCCTCTCGCAGTCCAAAGGTGTGCAGATTAGATAGATTGGTCTTGATCAATGCGCAGGATTACGAGGATAGGGTGGGAGAGTGGGTTGAGGTAAAGTGTCCATTCAGGAGGGTTGGTGCAGACTGGATGTGTCGAATAGCTTCCTTCTGCACTGTAGGGATTCCATGATTCTGTGGAATATTTGCCTTCAATCAATATCACAACAAAAGATTAACCTGGTCATCAACATATTGGTGTTTTTGGATGTTGGTTGTGTGCAGATCGGGTGCCACATTTACTGCATTGCAACAAAAATTGCACTTCAAAAATACTTCACTCGCTGTGAAGCACTTTCGGAATTCCTGTGGTCATGAGAGACTTGATAGAAGAGCAAGTCTTTCTTTTTTTAATCTCCAATGTTTTTCTGGCTGATAAACAAAAGTTGAATAAAGATGAAAAAAAAGCATCCAGGAGATTAATCGACAGGAAAGGCTGCTTCAAATCACAGCCACCCATGGTGGAGCAATGAAAATCGCACATGCAAAAGGAACCAGACTTGCAGCAGCTCGGGTTTCCCACAGTTGCAGAGATAGGAAGTGGTCACGAAGGATGAGAAGGAATGCAAGGATGAAAATCTTACTTTTGAGATGCTGCTGGATTGGGAGGCAAAAATGGACATGAGCCATGGTCGAAGAGCTGGGTTTAAGAAGGGGTCTTAAAGAGGAAAAGGTAATGTGCATCTGGATGGAAATTGTCCCATTGGACAGACGCAGCATGGGTTCATAAAGGGCAGGTCGTGCCTAACTAATTTAGGGGAATTTTCTGAGGACATTAACAGTGCGGTAGATAACGGGGAGCCAATGGATGTGGTATATCTGGATTTCCAGAAAGCCTTTGACAAGGTGCCACACAAAAGGTTGTTGCATAAGATAAAGATGCATGGCATTAAGGGGAAAGTAGTAGCATGGATAGAGGATTGATTAGTTAATAGAAAGCAAAGAGTGGGGGATTAATGGGTGTTTCTCTGGTTGGCAATCAGTAGCTAGTGGTGTCCCTCAGGGATCAGTGTTGGGCCCACAACTGTTCACAATTTACATAGATGATTTGGAGTTGGGGACCAAGGGCAATGTGTCCAAGTTTGCAGATGACACTAAGATAAGTGGTAAAGCAAAAAGTGCAGAGGATACTGGAAGTCTGCAGAGGGATTTGGATAGGCTAAGTGAATGGGCTAGGGTCTGGCAGATGGAATACAATGTTGACAAATGTGAGGTTATCCATTTTGGTAGGAATAACAGCAAAAGGGATTATTCTTTAAATGATAAAATATTAAAACATGCTGCTGTGCAGAGACACCAGGGTGTGCTAGTGCATGAGTCGCAAAAAGTTGGTTTACAGGTGCAACAGGTGATTAAGAAGGCAAATGGAATTTTGTCCTTCATTGCTTGAGGGATGGAGTTTAAGACTAGGGAGGTTCTGCTGCAATTGTATAAGGTGTTAGTGAGGCCACACCTGGAGTATTGTGTTCAGTTTTGGTCTCCTTACTTGAGAAAGGACGTACTGGCACTGGAGGGTGTGCAGAGGAGATTCACTAGGTTAATCCCAGAGCTGAAGGGGTTGGATTACGAGGAGAGGTTGAGTAGACTGGGACTGTACTTGTTGGAATTTAGAAGGATGAGGGGGGATCTTATAGAAACATATAAGATTATGAAGGGAATAGATTGGATAGATGCAGGCAGGTTGTTTCCACTGGCGGGTGAAAGCAGAACTAGGGGGCATAGCCTCAAAATAAGGGGCAGTAGATTTAGGACTGAGTTTAGGAGGAACCTCTTCACCCAAAGGGTTGTGAATCTATGGAATTCCTTGCCCAGTGAAGCAGTAGAGGCTCCTTCATTAAATGTTTTTAAGATAAAGATAGATAGTTTTGTGAAGAATAAAGGGATTAAGGGTTATGGTGTTCGGGCCGGAAAGTGCAGCTGAGGCCACAAAAGATCAGCCATGATCTCATTGAATGGTGGAGCAGGCTCGAGGGGCCAGATGGCCTACTCCTGCTCCTAGTTCTTATGTTCTTATGTTCTAATGGAGTTTAGTGAGAGAATGTCCAAGCCTGGTGTATGGTTGATTGAAGGTATGGGCATTAATTGATGGGGGAAATGTGGGGTTGGCGTGGGACAATCCACAACAAACTAAAGGCAGAACTTTGCCCTATGGGGGTCAGGACACCTGTGTCAGAGTCAAATGCAGGTCACAATTCCACCTGGCAGTGATTTTCCTAACTTGCTGGATCTCTGGTCTATTGCTGGGAGACCGCCTCAAGGTAGCTGTTCCCCAATGTCTCCGGGGCCCAGAGGCCAACTGGAAAATTCCCTTCAGCTTTTGACAATAAGCCTTTAAAGGCCTTTACACAACCTTAATTGGCTATCCGCTGCTTGAGGGCAGATACACTGGTGCTCCTCCGGAGTGGTATAGTGTAGGCAAGCTGGCATGGATTTCTGTCCTCATCCATCTCCCCAACCCTTCCCCCACATCCCCGGCACTCTACCCCCCTTCACCACCCCTCCCCAAATTGGGCTGGTTTCCACCCACAAGTCCCAGAAGACGTACTGCTAGGTAATTTGGACAGGTGCCGGAATGTGGCGACTGGGGGCTTTTCACAGTAACTTCATTGCAGTGTTAATGTAAGCCTACTTGTGACAATAAAGATTATTACTCCCCCCTCCTCCGGGCTGCATGCTTCCAGCTGCCATTTTTGGTCCTCAGCTAGCCACACAACATCTGAAAATTGTCCACCTCTGTTTTAATATCTGATCAGAGTTTTTCTTTCTTTTTCTAAAATTTAGAGCACCCAATTCATTTTTTCCAATTAAGGGGCAATTTAGCATGGCCAATCCACCTAACTTGCACATTTTTGGATTGTGGGAGAAACTCACACAAACATGGGAGAATGTGCAAACTCCACACGGACAGTGACCCAGTGCCGGGAACAAACCTGGGACCTTGGCACTGTGAGGCAACAGTGCTAACCCACTGTGCCGCCGTGCTGCCCTATATCTGATCAGAGTTAACAATTCAGCGAAGCAGAGACCACCAGGTGCTGGGATTGTGTTGTCAGTTTAAATTTGCATCTTTAATGTAGCTGGAGTACAGAACGTGTTCGAAAGTGCCGACGAATAGCTTGACTACTCAAAGGTTTCATTCTGTTGAAAAGGAATCCAACATTTTCTGACAGTAGCATTATGCATTTGGCTTGCTTCCCCTCTCAACAGGAATATATTTTCATTTAAAATGGCTATAAAATACTTGGGGGTTTTAATCCTCGTTTCAGTTAATTAATACTGTAAAGGTTAACTTCTTCTAGTGTAGGGAAAGATAAGCAGAGATATCGACTGCCACAGTGACCTTTCGTTCTCCATTCAAACTTACAAAATTAATGTCATCCTGAAATAAATGATCTATTGCCAGTGTTATCAAGAAATATCCCAGGGTGAATCATTAAGAGACAAACAAGTCTATCCTTCCAGGAGTTACCTCATACTCAACGGTAGGTTTGGAGAAAATGGAGCTGGGATAATGGAGGTTCTTTAACTGGATTCCAAAGCTCTGCTGTCTGGGGATCTTGATTATAGTGGACAGACAGCATAAGCCATAGCTCCACCAGGCAGGCATGACAGACTTCCTCACAACACAATATACTTACGGCTATGGAAATTTATCAGGAAATGATGGACGATAGACATGCGATTGCTCATGTGGACTGGCAGCCTAATCTTGGCCAGAAATGTGATTTATCACTGACCAAGATGTCAGAGAAGACAGCTGCTTCTAAACTCTCTCAAAAGTTAAAGATGGATGGGATCATATCACGGTGCGCGGGGGAGGGGGGTAGGGGCACGGGTATCTTTGGTTGAAGTCGTCAGCGACAAGACAGATTGGCAGAATCCCCAGTGTCTGCTAGCACTGACTGAAAATCACCTGCTCAACTGATGGCAAATCTGATAAGGTGTCCAGGAATCTGGACTCAGGATGGCGAGCACATGAAATGCATAGGATTTTCTGTGAATTGAATAAGGGAAGATGAAACTAAGGCCAGGATTTTACAGCCCCGCCACAGCATGTCTCCCTATGGCAGATGTGGCAGGCCTTTAAATTGCCGTTTACGTCGGCGGTACTGTCCCCTTGGGCTGGAGGGGCCTTGGAATATTTTATGACATTTAACTCATTAGTCAGATATTAACAATCAATTGCACCACCTTGTCAAACTCCTCTTCCCTCCAAACTGTCTAAATTGTCTGATTCTGACTGAACACAGCAGCAATATCTTGAACATCCCTGTCGCTGCTTGGGTATATCATCCCAGAAATTGACTAAATGGGCTAGTTTCCTGCATTACTGCAATGACGACACTTCAAAGGTACCTCATTGGCCATAAAGTACTTGGGGATATTCAGGGGTCATGAAAGGCTTGATACAAATTTCTTTCTTTCATATTTTAACATTAGCTAAAGTGTGCAATGCAGAAGTAGTGATGGCAACAGCATCAACTCCATTTCTGACAAATGTGCATCTTGGTTTTATTTGAAGGCACAACCTCTCGGTGAAGTAAAAGACATGGGGCTGGATTTTTCTCTGGGGGTGGGGAACAATAGTTAGGACCCATTCCAGGTGCCGACGCTTCCTCTGAGAGAGGATGGGTTGGGGGTGGGGGGGGGCCCAGCTACTTTCTAACCACCCTGTTCATGCCCCTCATAATCTATACACCTCAATCAGGTCCCCTCTCAGTCTCCCCTGCTCCAAAGAAAATAACCCAAGCTTTCCAGCCTCTCTTTATAGTTGAAATTCTCCATCCTGGTGAATCTCCTCTTCACCCTCTCCTGTGCAATCACATCCTTCCTATGGTACGGTGACCGGAACTGAACATGGTACTTCAGCTGTGGCCTAACCAAAGTCCTGTACAGCTCCACCATAACCTCTCTGCTTTAGGGAACTGTGGACAAGATCCCACTGTTCCCCTGAGCTTCCTAGTATCCTGCCATTCATTGAATACACCCTTGTCGTGATACTCCTTCCAAAGTGCATCACTTCACACTTTTCGCGGTTAAATTCCATCTGCCTGATCTGCCAATCTGACCAATCCGTCTATATCCTCCTGTAACCCAAGAACCTCTTCTTCATTGTCAACCACCCAGCAAATCTTTGTGTCATCTACAAACATATTTATCATTCCACCCCGCAAACCACATTTTCTTCCGTATTGTTTATATATATCACAAACACGAAGGGACCCAGCACTGATCCCTGTGGTACGCCACTAGACCTCCAGTCACACAAACAGCCTTCTACCACCACCCTCCGTCTCCTATCACTAAGGCAATTTTGGATCCAACTTGCCATTTTACCCTGGATCCCATGTGCGTTCACCTTCTTTTTCAGTCTCTCATGTGGGACCTTGTCAAAGGCTTTTCTGAAATCCACATAAACTACATCAACTGCCTGATAAGATAGGCCACACTTCCCCCTCCTGCAGCCCCAGCAAGTCCGACGCTCCAAAGATCACCACCCATGGGCACGGCTCTATTCTATCCCCCAAAATCTTTGACATAGTTTCAAAGAAGGAAGCCCAGAACGTGACCAACTTAGGGTAGACCCAAAACATATGCAGTGATTCACCGGCCCCCTTGAACAACGCTTCTATCTATCCTCTACCCCCGGAAAGAACCACTCATTTAAAAAAATAAAATTAGAGTACTCAACTAATTTTTCCAATTAAGGGTAAATTTGAGAGTGGCCAATCCACCTACCTTGCACATCTTTGGGTTGTGGGGGTGAAATCCACGCAAACATGGGGAGAATGTGCAAACTCCACACGGACAGTGACCCAGAGCCGGGATCTAACCTGGAACCTTGGCGCTGTGAGACTGCAGTGTTAACTACTGCGCCACCGTGCTGCCATGAAAGAACCACTCATATGTGCCCTGGTCATGTGCGCCCTATGTACCACTTTAAATTGAATCAAACTCAGTCTTGCACACAGAAGGTAGAATTCACCCTATGCAGAACCTCGCTCCACAGCCCCCCTCAACAGTCCAACACTACTCAACCTCCCATGTTCCTTTTACTTCCTCCAGTGAACCCCTTTCCCTCTCCATCAACCACCCACAAATATCAAGAGACAGTGCCTTATCCATCAGAGAGGGTGCCAGCAAATGAGTAAATGTAGAAAGTTCCTTCCGCTCAAAGTTCTGTATCTGCAAATATCTATAAACATTCCCTCACGAAAGCTGAAACTTCTCCACCAACCCCTCCATCACAGTAAACCCATACTCCATGAACATATCCCAAGACCGCTCACCCCCTCCCTCTCTCAGATCTTATTCGGCGAATCCATCCCAGCCAGTAGAAATCTATGATTCCCACAGATCAGCACCATTCGTGACATAGATTCCAGTTTAAAGTGCTGTCTAAATTGGTTCCATATTCTTAGACAAACTGTTACCAATGGGCTTGTAGGGTACCTGGTCAGAGGGAATGGAGGAGGAGCAGTAATAAATGTCTTCAAACTGGACCCTGTATAGGCGACACAGTGGCGCTGTGGGTAGCACTGCTGCCTCACAGCGCCGAGGGCCCGGGTTCGATCCCAGCCCCGAGTCTCTATCCATGTGAAGTTTGCATATTCTCCCAGTGTCTGCGTGGTCTCACCCCACAAGTCAAAGATGTGCAGGATGGGTGGGTTGACAATGCTAAATTGCCCTTTAATTGGGAAAAAAGAATTAGGTACTTTAAATTTAAAAAAAAAACAACCTTGAACCTGTATAGGAAGCCTCCTCCATCCACCCCGAAACCGACCCCATGTCCATGACCCACCCCCCAGCTTTCTCGAATTTTGCCGTTCAGTAATAATACATCAAATCAGCTAATGCCAACTATCCCTGTCTAATGACTGTCTATCCCTCCGCAGAATGCCCTCTGAACCTTGGGGGGGGGGGGGGGGGTTCTTACCTGCCCACACAAAGATCAAAATGAGCTTGTCATTTGTATTAAAAACTGCTTCGGCAGAAAGACTGGAAGACACTGAACCATCTGAACCCTTCACGCCAGTGACAATGGGAGGCACCCCATCTCTTAAAGTCCGCCTTCACTCCCTCTGCCAGACCGGCCAAGTTAATCTTGTGCAACAAGGCCCAATCACAAGCCGACCGTATCCCTCGCTATCTAAAACTAGTCCTGGACAGCCAAAATGATAGCCTCTCCAGATCAGTCCCACCACCGGAGGGTTCACTGGAAAAACCTCACTCTTGCCGACATTCAATCTCTCGCCTGAGAAAGAACTAAACTTTCTCAGCACTTCCATTTTCTTCCCCACATTAGCAAGAAGATCCGTGATATACAACAATAAGTCGTCCGCGTACAGGGACACCCTATACTCTCTACCTCCCCTCTCTATGCTCTCCCACTCGGACGACAACCTAGGTGTGATAGCCAATGGCTTGATCACCAAATCAAACAGTATCGGGAAAAGTGGATATCCCTGCCTCGTATCCCGATATATCCGAAAGTACCCATAACCTAATACATTGGTACGCATGCTCTCAATGTGGGCCTTGTACAAAAATCTAATCTACAGAATGAATTTAGGCCCAAAGCCAAACCGCCTCAGAACCTCCAAGAGGGACATTCACTCCACCCGGCCAAACACTTTCTCCGCACCCATGGAGATGATTCCCTCTGGTTTGGCTCTCGATGAGGGTGACAGCACCACATTCAGGAATTTCATAATGTTGGCTGACAATTGCTGGCCCTTAACAAATCCCGTCTGCTCCTCGGAAATTATCCCCAGCAGGCACCCCTCCAAATGGGTTCCCAACACCTTCACCAACAGCTTTGCACCAGCGTTCAACAGGGAGATGAGCCGATATGACCCACACTCCATGGAATCTTTATCCTTTTGAAGATTAAGGAGATTGATGCCTGACCAGTGTGGCAGGCAACAACCGCTGGGACACAAAATTGTTAAACATGTCCAACAGGTGTGGCCCCAACTCTGTCGCAAGCGTTTTCCACAGGGAATCTGTCCGGGCCCGGTGCCGTCCCAGACTGCATTGAGCAAATACATTTCATCATTTACTCCAGCCCAAATGGCGCCTCTCGGTCCTGTCCTCTTTCCCTGTCCACCACCAGGAAGGCCAACCCATCCAGAAACTGTACCATAGTCGAGTCTTCCTCCAGAGGCTCCGACCTCTGTAGCCCGCAATAAAAGCTCTCAAATACCCTGTTGACTTTTTCTGGATAAGAAACCAAACCTTCCCCTGAGTCCTTAACCTGTCCTTTCCCCTGAGAGGCCACTTGCCGCCTCTCAGCTGGTGAGCCAAAAAATGGCTGGCCTAGTCCCCGTACTCGTAAAACGTCCCTCTCGCACAACAAAGCTGGCTCACCGCCTTCGCCGTCGACACCAACTCAAACTCCAAATGGAGCTTCTTCCTCTCCCCTAACAGCTGCCGTTGGGGCAGCAGAGTATCGACAGTCCACTGCAAGGATAGAGCCCACAAACCTCTGATTGTCCGGCCTACCACACTTATCTCCATGAGATTTAATCAAAATTAACTCCCCCCAATAACCGCCTTCAGTACTTCCCAGAAGCTGAGACCACCTTGTTCTTACTAAACTCCACATAGGTTCGAATAACAGAGGCTATCTTCTCACAAACCCTCCTGGGGGCAGCACGGTAGCACAGGGGACAGCACAGTAGCACAAGTGGATAGCACAGTGGCTTCACAGCGCCAGGGTCCCAAGTTCAATTCCCCGCTGGGTCACTGTCTGTGCGGAGTCTACACGTTCTCCCCGTGTCTGCGTGGGTTTCCTCCGGGTGCTCCGGTTTCTTCCCACAGTCCAAAAGACGTGCAGGTTAGGTGGATTGGCCATGCTAAATTGCCCTTAGTGTCCAAAAAGGTTAGGAGGGGTTATTGGGTTACGGGGATAGGGTGGAAGTGAGGGCTTAAGTGGGTCGGTGCAGACTCGATGGGCCAAATGGCCTCCATCTGCACTGTATGTTCTATGGTCTATGTTCTATGTTCTGCGCGTAGCACCATATCCAACCTCCATGCAGGTCGCTGAACGCAGCCCTCCTCCTAAAACAAGTCCACATAATGTGGTGTGTGGTCAGATATGACAATCGCCGACTACTCTACCCCCACCATTCTGGGGAGTAACAACTTACCCACTACAAAGAAGTCAATACAGGAGTAGACCTGATGTACATATGAAAAGAAGGAAAACTTCTTCTCCCTCGGATATCTGAATCTTCACGGGTACAACCCCTACTCCACACCCCGCCCCCCCTCCCGCTCCATAAACACCAGCAGCGCCTTTGCCACCCTTGTTGTTATAAGGGATTTGGGCCACCACCTATCTAGTCTGGGATCGAGCACATAATGGAAGCCCCCCCCCCACCCCATGATTAACTGATGTGTGTCCAGGTCGGAGTTGGCTGCCAACACCTTCTTGATAAAATCCATATCCTCCTGTGGTATTATCAGGTATTGCGGTACCTAAGAGGCTGATGACCATTGGTTAAACCTAGGAGTTTACCATTGGCTGTTGATACGTAGCTCCGCCCTGACAGGCGGAGTATAAGAACCGGTGCCGTCCCAGCAGCCTTCACCTTCTGTACCGAAGCTGCTGGGGAACAAGTTCTAGTGGATTAAAGCCTTCAGTTATGAAATCACTTTGTCTCGAGTGTAATTGATCGTGCATCAACTTAATCGACAAGACTTAAGCTGGAAGGATGGATCTCCGAATCAAACCGGAATGCCTACAACTCAGCCCCCACGTGGAGAACTCTGTTGCAATATTTAAACACTGGCTGGCGTGCTTTAAAGGCTACCTCGAGACGGCAGGAGGCACCCCCTCAGAAGGACAGAAAATGCATCTCCTGCGCTCAAGGGTCAGCCCTGGGATCTACACCCTTATCGAGGAGGCGGAGGACTATGATGCCACGATCGAACTGTTAAAAAGACATTATATCCGCCCTGTAAATCAGGTCTACACACATCACCTGCTTGCAACTAGACGGCAAAGCCCCGGGGAATCGTTGGAGGATTTCTACCGGGCGCTACTGGTGCTGGGCCGAAACTGTGGCTGCCCGCAAGTTTCGGGGAGCGAGCACACGGAACTTTTAATCAGGGATGCTCCTCAGATATCCGCCGAAGACTCCTAGAAAAAGACACCCTGGGACTTAGAGAGGCACGGGCCCTGGCAGGGTCCATGGACGTAGCCTCCCAAAACGCGCAGTCCTATGCGCCCGACCGCGCGGCGGCCCCCTGGGCTGCATGGCACCCCGCAGCGGCAGTCCCACAGACCTTCCCCCTGACCCCGCAGGCCTGCGTGGCGAGACGGCCCGCTAACGCCGCCGGGCCCCTCTGCCTCTTCTGCGGGCAGGCGAATCATCCCCACCCACACTGCCCGGCCCGCACCGCCACCTGTAAAGGGTGCGGCAAGAAGGGCCACTTTGTGGGGGTCTGCCAGGCCCGGGCCGTGGCCGCGGTCTCCAGTGACTGCGGACCGCCGCGGCAACCCCCCCTTCAGGCCCCGACCGGCCAGCGCTCACCGCCACCCCCCTATCCTAGGGCCACGTGCGACACCACGCTGGACGGGTGGGCGCCGCCATTTTGTCCATCCCCGCCGCCATCTTGTCCATCCCCGGCCACCATCTACGACCCATGGGGGACGCCATCTTGGATGGGGCCCCCAGCACAGCCGACTACACGCTGCCCGATCAGAACTCGCAACTGCTTCATCTGGCCTCGGTTACACTGGACCAAAGTCGACCTCGGACACTCGCAACAGCAACAACGACGGTCTTCATCAACGGCCACGAGAAGTCTTGCCTGATTGACTCTGGGAGCATGGAAAGCTTTGTTCACCCCGACACGGGAAGGCGCTGTTCACTTGTAACCCACCCTGTAAACCAAAGGATCTCCCTGGCCTCCGGTTCACACTCGGTGGAGATAAAAGGGTTCTGCCTAGCGAACCTCACTGTCCAAGGCAGGAGATTCAACAATTTCCGCCTTTATGTCCTGCCGCATCTCTGCGCGACTACCCTCCTGGGGTTGGACTTCCAATGTAACTTGCAAAGCCTGACCTTTAAATTCGGCGGCCCTATACCCCCCCTTACTGTCTGCGGCCTCGCGACCCTTAAGGTCGACCCGCCTTCCCTGTTTGTGAACCTCACCCCGGATTGCAAACCCGTCGCCACCAGGAGCAGGCGGTACAGTGCCCAGGACCGGACCTTCATTAGGTCAGAGGTCCAAAGGCTGCTGAGGGAAGGGGTCATCGAAGCGAGCAACAGTCCCTGGAGAGCTCAAGTAGTGGTGGTAAAGACTGGGGAGAAACATAGGATAGTCATTGACTACAGTCAGACCATCAACAGGTTTACGCAGCTGGACGCATACCCTCTCCCCCGTATAGCCGACCTGGTAAACAGGATCGCGCAATACAAGGTCTTCTCCACGGTGGAACTCAAATCCGCCTACCACCAGCTACCCCTCCGTAATAGTGACTGCAAGAACACTGCCTTCGAAGCAGATGGGCGGCTTTATCAATTTTTAAGAGTTCCCTTTGGTGTCACTAATGGGGTCTCGGTCTTCTTGCGAGAGATGGACTGAATGGTTGACCGGTACGGCTTACGCGCAACGCTCCCGTATCAGGATAACGTCACCATCTGCGGCCATGACCAGCAGGACCACGACACCAACCTCCGCAAATTTCTCCAGACCGCGAAAATCCTTAACATAACGTACAATAAGGATAAATGCGTATTTAGCACCGACCGTCGAGCCATTCTAGGCTATGCAGTGCAAAATTGAGTTATAGGCCCCGACCCTGAGCGCATGCGCCCCCTTATGGAGTTCCCCCTCCCTCACTGCCCCAAGGCCCTGAAGCACTGCCTCGGGTTTTTCAGTTATTACGCCCAGTAGTTCCCTAACTACGCATACAAAGCCCAACCCCTAATCCAGTCCACAACCTTCCCCCTGTCGACGGAGGCCCGCCAGGCCTTCAGCCGCATCAAAGCAGACATTGCAAAGGCCACGATGCACGCCATCGACTAGTCCCTCCCCTTCCAGGTCGAGAGCGATGCGTCCGACGTAGCTCTGGCGGCCACCCTCAACCAAGCGGGCAGGCCCGTGGCCTTCTTCTCCCGTACCCTCCATGCTTCCGAAATTCGCCATTCCTCGGTCGAAAAAGAGGCACAAGCCATAGTTGAAGCTGTGAGACATTGGAGGCATTACCTGGCCGGCAGGAGATTCACTCTCCTCACGGACCAACGGTCGGTTGCTTTCATGTTCGATAATGCACAGCGGGGCAAGATTAAAAACGACAAGATCTTGCGGGTGGAGGATAGAACTCTCCACTTTCAACTACGAGATCTTGTACCGCCGGGGAAGCTAAACGAGCCTCCTGATGCCCTGTCCCGCGGCACTTGTGCCACTGTACAAGTGGACCGCCTCCGAGCCCTCCACGAGGACCTCTGCCACCCGGGGGTCACTCGTTTCTTCCACTTCATCAAGACCCGCAACCTGCCCTATTCCATCGAGGAGGTCAGGGCAGTCACCAGGGACTGCCAAATCTGCGCGGCGTGCAAACCGCATTTTACCAGCCAGAGAGGGCGCACCTGATAAAGACTTCCCTTCCCTTTGAACGCCCCAGCATGGATTTCAAAAGCCCCCTCCCCTCCACCGACCGCAACACGTATTTCCTAAACGTGATTGACGAGTACTCCCGGTTCCCATTCGCCATCCCATGCCCAGACATCACCGCAACCACCGTCATCAAGGCCCTCCAGGGGATCTTTACACTGTTCGGGTTCTCCGCGTACATACACAGTGATTAGGGGGTCCTCCTTTATGAGCGACGAATTGCGTCAATTCCTGCTCAGCAGGGGCATTGCCTCAAGCAGGATGACCAGTTACAACCCCCGGGGAAACGGACAGGTGGAGAGGGAGAACGGAACGGTCTGGAAGACTGTTTTACTGGCCCTATGGTCCAGGAATCTCCCAGTCTCCCGCTGACAAGACGTCCTCCCGGTGGCCCTCCACGCCATCCGGTCGCTGCTCTGTACAACTACCAATCAGACACCTCATGAACGTCTCCTTGTTTTCCCCAGGAAGTCCTCCTCCGGGACCTCGCTCCCAACCTGGCTAACGACACCCGGACCCATCCTGCTTCGGAAGCACGTGCAGGCGCACAAGTCGGACCCGTTGGTTGAGAGAGTCCACCTGCTACCCCCAGTACGCCTACGTGGCGTTCCCTGACGGCCGGCAAGATACGGTCTCCCTACGGGACCTGGTACCCGCCGGAACCCCACGCGCACCCGAACCATTACCCCCACCCCCACCCCACCCACAGCACCTCACTGGAGGGTCAGTACTCCCGCCGCTCCTGCCTTGGCCCGCCCACCCACCGATGTCTCCTACAGGCCCCCCCCCCCCCGCGGTCAACCGTTTGGCCCAACAGCGCCGCCTGGGGGTGACGAAGCTGCCAGGGAGGCCAAAATCATGCTCCCGGAGTCGCAACCACCTGGGCCCCCACCAGAATCACCACCGAAGCCCAGACGATCCAGAAGGACAACCAGGCCACCTGATCGACTGATTGCTTCGCTGTGACTTGAACCGTGAACGAACACTTTGTAAATATTCTCGACAGCCCTGTAAGGAGGTATCACGGTACCTCCATAGCTGATCATACCATGTTAAAGGCGAGTGCTACCACTGGCCACCACCCCCACCGGACTCTTTTTTAACAGGGGGTGAATGTGGTATTATCAGGTATTGCGGTACCTAAGAGGCTGATGACCATTGGTTAAACCTATCATAGAATTATCATAGAATTTACAGTGCTGAAGGAGGCCATTCAGCCCATCGAGTCTGCACCGGCTGTTGGAAAGAGCACACTACCCAAGGTCAACACCTCCACCCTATCCCCATAACCCAGAAACCCCACCCAACACTAAGGGCAATTTTGGACACTAAGGGCAATTTATCATGGCCAATCCACCTAACCTGCACATCTTTGGGCTGTGGGAGGAAACCGGAGCACCCGGAGGAAACACACGCACACACGGGGAGGATGTGCAGACTCCGCGCAGACAGTGACCCAAGCCCGAATCGAACCTGGGACCCTGGAGCTGTGAAGCAATTGTGCTATCCACAATGCTACCGTGCTGCCCCTAGGAGTTTACCATTGGCTGTTGATACGTAGCTCCGCTCTGACAGGCGGAGTATAAGAACCGGTGCCGTCCCAGCAGCCTTCACTTTCTGTACCGAAGCTGCTGGGGAACAAGTTCTAGTCGATTAAAGCCTTCAGTTATGAAATCACTTCATCTTAAGTGTAATTGATCGTGCATCATCTCCTAGTTCAGCACGTATACATTCACCAAGACCACCAACACTCCACTCACTATGACATATCTCCCCCCTGAATCCATCAAAATATAAGCCACCAAAAAGATGCCGTTCCTATTGACCCCCCTTGTCCTCACGTCAAAGCTCAAACGGAACACCTGCCCCTTCCCCAGACTTGTCTAATCTCTAACTCTCATATGTGTCTTCTGCAAAAAATCACATCCACTTTCAAAGTTTTTAGATGGGCAAACATCCAAAATCTTTTAACTACTCGATTTAACCTCTTTATGTTCCATGTAACCAGCCTGGTTGGGGCCTCGGGGTCTCTGGGCAACCGCCTCCAACCCTCTTCTCCCCCCCGCCCCCGTTCCCCCCTCCCTCGACTATGGTTAGCCATATCCCATCTGCAAGGATGTCCGACAGGGGCCTACTTCATCTAGGCTCCAGGCCCACCCAAGATGGATGCCATCACACCCTCAAAACAGTATCTCAACAACAAAACCCTCATCGTCAGCAGTCGTGCCTTCCTCTCAACCCCTCCTCCATCTTTGCCCCCTCCCAAAGCACCAAACAAACAACCCTCCCCACTCCCATCAACCCCCACCGTTCCTCTCCCCCATCACAAACAAATAAAGCCCAACCATCCTAGGCTCGTTAGCTCAATGGACAAAAGAAACAAAATTCAACCCCCCCCCCCCCGAGTAAACCAGCCGTAGCTCTCTCCCGCACTTCACTCCCGTTAACTAGCATCTCTGCTAGCAGAGTGACCCCTGTTATGGTCCAGGGTTTAGAGAACCCCAAAGTGTATCATGGAGTTCACCTGACCTACAACTTTTAATAGGTTGTGGTATGGGGAGCACACGGCCCACTCTACAGGTGTGGTATGTCAAATTCACAGCCATCTGGATTTGCTTCGTCACTTTGAGTTAGAATCATTAAAACCTCCTCCTTTTTCTCTCCTTCCCTTTCAAAGTACCTTAAGCATATTCACATGACACACTCGGTGAGTCTTCCTCCTATCTGGTGTTTGTACCACATAATTCACCTCACTTAATTTCCTTTCAATCTGATAAGGTCCACAAAACCTTGCTTTTAAAGGTTCACCTACCACTGGTAACAACACTAAAACTTTGTCTCCAATGGCAAAACTACAAACTTTGGATTTCTTGTCAGCTACCCATTTCATCACATTTTGTGCAACTTTTAAATGTTGTCTAGCCAATTCAACTACTCTATTTCCCTAAAATTTGACACGTAATCCAATAATGTGATTTCCGATTTATCACTCACCAATTTTTCCTTAATCAATTTAAGTGGTCCTCTTACCTCATGACCAAAAATTAGTTCAAAAAGATGAAATTTGGTTGACTCATTCGGTGCATCCGTAATTGCAAACAGTATGAATGGAATTCCTTCATCCCAATCCTCCGGATAATCATGACAATAAGCCCTCAACATTGTCTTTAATGTCTGATCCACCTTTCTAATGCTCCCTGCGATTCTGGATGGTACGCAGTTGATTTAAATTGTTTTATTCCTAAGCTATCCATAACTTCTTTGAATAACCTTGAGGTAAAATTTGATCCTTGATCCGATTGTATTTCTATGGGTAGTCCATATCAAGTAAAGAATTCAAGTGATTCCTCCACAATATTTTTAGCTGCAATATTACGTACTGGAATGGCCTCTGGAAACCTAATAGACAGATCCATTATAGTCAAAAGATATTGATTCCCACTTTTCGTTTTAGGAAGTGGTCCTACGCTTGTAAAAGGTTCCTCAAATGCTGGAATGGGTATTAAGGGCGCTGGTTTTATCACTGCTTAAGATTTCCCCATCACTTGACATGTGTGACATGATTGACAAAATGTAACTACATCTTTATGTAGTCCAGGCCAATAATTTTTTTTTCCTTATTCCCAAATGACCTCCCACTGGTACCTCATGTGCAACTCGCAACACCTCCTTTCTATACCCTACTGGCAATACTACTTGAAGAACATCTGCCCACTTTTCATCCGCCTGCATATGTAAAGGTCTCCATTTTCTCATCAAGACATTACTTTTACGGTAATAACACTCTGGTATACACTCAGATTCCTCTTCCGTGTATGCTTTCTGATACATCCATTTTATTTCTACATCTTTCTGTTGTAACTCCGCCAATTTTCCTGAACTAAAATTATCCGCTTCATCCTCCACCTGTTCTTTTCCAACCATCTGATCAAAAATCATTTCTGATAATTGCAATTCAACTTCATCTTCACTCTTTTATTTCTCCTTTTGTCTTAACCTGTGACTTTGCTACCTTGTTACTACACAATCCGGAAAAATGCCAGGATATTCGTCCTTCAACACTTCAGTTGTCTGATTTTCCACTGGCTTATCAACCACAGTAGGCATCACTCCCACCTGTGATCCAGCTATATCATTACCCAAGATAAACTGTATTCCTGGACAAGATAGTTTCTCTATTGCACCTACTTCCACTTCACCACTCTTCACTGGACTTTCCAACCTTACCTTATATAATGGAACACTACTCCCCTCACCTTGAATTCCACATATTACCACCTTTTCTGGCGACATTCTTCCCAAACTACATAAATCCTCATCTCTTACCATTAAAGATTGACTAGCTCCCGTATCTCTTAAAATTGTGACTTCTTTACCTGCTCCTTCTGATACACATGAGTAAACTTTACCCACACAAGTAAATTCTTTAAAGAGATCTGGCACCTTCTTATCAATCACCTCTTGATCAGGATGTACAATCTTTTGCACCTCCTTCGCTTCACTTGGGCTTTCCTTTACCACTTTAACAAACCCCACTGTCTTATCCTGTTTTACCACATCAGCCTTCCCAGTGCTTTTCTTCAACCACCAATACTGTGACTTTACATGGCCTAGTTTATTACAGTGAAAACATTTGAAACTTTTCATGTCCCTTCCACCCTCCTGGATTTCTTTTTTAATCTGAAGTACACCCTCCTTATTATGTCCCATCAGATCACCTTTACCGTTATCACTTGAGTATTTCTCATGTCCCCAGTTTCTATCCCTCACAGGCTGAAACTGATGTCGGAAACCATCAGTTTGATTCATGAAGTAATTCATAATCATCTGCCATTTCTGCTGCTAATCTCGCAGTTTTAACCCTCTGCTCGTCCACATGAGTTCTCACTACATCAGGAATTGAATTTTTCAACTCCTCCAAAAGCATAATTTCTCTGAGAGCTTCCTACGTTTGGTCTATTTTCAAAGCCCTTATCCACCTCTCAAAATTACTCTGTTTGATCCTTTCAAACTCCAAATTCTTTCCTTAAATTTCTAAACCTTTGTCTGTAGGCTTCAGGCACTAGTTCATATGCACCGAAGATGGATTTTTCCACCTCCTCATACGTCCCAGATACCTCCTCTGGTAGTGATGCAAACACTTCACTAGCTCTACCTACCAGCTTTGTTTGAATCAGTAATATCCACATGTCCCGTGGAATTTCATTTGTTTAGCTACCTTCTCAAATGAAATGAAAAAGTCTTCCACCTCCTTCTCGTCAAACCTTGGCAATGCTTGGACATATTTAAATAGATCCCCACCAAGCCTTTGACTATAACGCTCTTTCTCACTATCCTCATTACTATCTTCCAGCTGTACGTTTCCCTTTCTGTCTGCCAATTTTAACTGACTGTTATGTTTCATGGCCATTTTCTGAAGTTCAAACTCTCTCTCTTTTTCCCTTTCCTCTCTATCTCTTTCCTTGTTGCTTGCTTCTCTCTCCTTTTCTTTTTCCTTGATCTGTATCTCCTTTTCTCTTTTTCTCTAATTGCATATTCAAGCTGCTTTAATTCTTTTTCATGTTCAAGTTGCTTAATCTGCAACTGGATCTTTGCCATTTCTAATGAGTCAGACTGTATCTCAGGCAACTTTAAATGCTTAGCCACCGCCATAATTACCTAATCTTTTCGCATTTTGTCAGGTAATGTTAACTGCAATGTTTTTGCCAAATCTAACGGTCTGCTTTTAGTCTCTGTCCGTAAGGTCCTATGTGTGACCGTCTCACCCCCCAAAAACGTCAGAGCCTCTGAAAGAGCCATTGTCCACAACACACTCCCTACATAAACTAAAAAACCACACCTGAAAAGCAACCACAATATGCACACCCCTCACTGTCTTTAAGTTCACTAAGCCAATCCAATAGATAGACTTTTATCCTGGACGAGCCCCCAATTTGTTATGGGCCAGGGTTTAGAGAACCCCAAAGTGTATCATGGAGTTCACATGACCCACAACTTTTAATAGATTGTGAAATGGGGAGCACACGGCCCACTCTACAGGTGTGGTACAGCAGAAATGGAAAAGTATTTTTTAAAGGAAAACAATGTCTATACTATGAACTCAAGTTAATCCTTTTAAAACATACAGTGAACATCTGAGCAACCATTAATTCAAATACAACCCCCAAAGACTACAACACTCAGTAATCCTTTAAGCATTCCTTTTAACAACAATAAGACTTAAAAACATCACGTTTAACAGAAGCACATCAGGTTAAAGTCACTACTGAGAGCAGTTATTAGTTTTAAATCACCAAAGGATCGATTTACAGTTTTTAGATTACAGAGAGACTCATACACATGCTGGCTGTGACTGCAGCTATCCAGCTCTGAAAACGAAACTAAAACACACTCTGCAGCAAACAGCCTAAAACAAAAGTAAAAAGCTGATAGACAGCCCAGCTCCACACACTCTCTGACATCACTGCAGTAATAAACACCCATTTCTTAAAGGTACTCTCACTACAGATATTTAAATACACACCCATTTATAAACAGCCATTTCTTAAAGGTACTCTCACATGGCAAAATGCAAGTTAGTCCTGCAAAAAAAAAATCAACAAACAACAAAATCAGCAAACTCACTTGAATCAGGTTCACAGGAGTAGAGGGCAATGTGCATATGAAGTACAGACTTCACCCAGTTCCTTTGTGCCGTCTTCATCTTTGTGAGAGTGGAAAACCCAACCTCACACTTGTAGGTCGTCATGAAGGGCAATCGCAACAAAATGCTGGTTTTACTCAGCACTGGATAGTCCTGGAAGATGCTACTTCAGAATGTTGACAGCCTCATGGGCTGTTGACGTGTTTTTAATGTGTTATCACAGGTCAGGTACAGCAGATGTAGGGCGGGATTCTTCCCGAACCTGTGGGGCGGGATTCTCCCCTAACTGAGGAGTGGCATGAACCACTCCGGCGTCGGGCCATCCGGAAGGTGCGGAATCCTCCGCACCTTCAGGGGCTAGGCCAGCACCAGCGGGGTTGGCGCCACGCCATCCAGCGCCAAAGGGCTTGGCGCCACGCCAACCGGCGCCAAAGGGCCTCCACCGGCCAGCGCGAGTTGGCGCATGCGCGTGAGATCCAGCGTGTACTGGCGTCATCCCAGCGCATGCGCAGGGGGGTTCTTCTCCGCGCTGGCCATGGCGGACCGTTACAGCGGCTGGTGCGGAGTGAAAGAGCACCCCCATGGCACAGGCCCATCCGCGGATCAGTGGGCCCGATCACGGGCCAGGCCACTGTGCCCCCCCCCAGGGCCAGATCCCCCTGTGCCCCCCCGAGGACTCCGCAGGTCACCCACAGAGCAGGTCCCGCTGGTACGGACCTGGTGTAATCTACGCCAGTGGGACAGGCCGAAAACGGGCCGATTCTCCGGCCTGGCAGGGGGTCGCAGAATCCCGCCCATAGTCTTTTTATTTGGAGTCAGTTCTCAGTTAATACCTGACTCTGAGGTCTCAATCTCAAAAGAAGTTTTTCACCCACCACTTCCCTTTCAAAATCTGAAACTTCTACTCTCGTTTGCCAATACTTCCCTGCAAATAACACACAAGGGTTTTGCCTTATTATTTGCATCGGCACAATTGATAAAACCATACCTTAAGAAATCATCTTTATACTGCATTGTTCACGATTCAATTTTCTTCTTTGTAGCTGTTAACCATAGGCCCTGGAGCTCTGGACACTACTCTGGGCTCCCTGGATTCTCCTACAGATCTCTCCAGCAGATTCAGATGTACACTATCTATTTGTGTCTCTTGCCGTCTCTTACTTGTAAGAAAACAATTAATCTTCTCAGTCCTTTTTCCTTGCTTGCTAGCAGCTAGAAAATGGAAGGAGCTCCCCTCTGAGATTTGGTGCCAAAATCACGTATATAGAGAGCGCTTGATGCCCAGTGTACATGTATGGTGTGTGACCTGCACACTGCTGCAGCTTATGGCCGAAAGTCTGTACACAGCCTCATTTCCTTCCCACTTAAAAGGAGGCAGTGGCTGTCATTCTCAATAAACATGTCTGTCTTGGCCATTGGGTACTTATCCCTCGATTGGTACTACCGTGGGAACATTGTGACCGATCCTGAATTAAAATACAGGCAGTAGAGTTTTGGACAAGCACATGTGTAGGGTGGAATATACAAGCCTTTTAAGCACAGTTATAAATATATGAATAACGCAGCCAGTTGTCCATTTAGAACCCTGTTCAGTGTGCAAAAGGCCATGTTTATAGGAAGCTTTGAGGCCCATACACAGTGCTATATGCAAAACAGACTTGCTTCATTACATCTGTAAATGCTAATCTGCCAATAGTTCATCAAAATGGGTAAGTTTACTGACTCATTATTCACCAAATACTAGAGTCTATTGAGTATAAATGTCATTAAACTGATCCAATTATCAGAACATAAAACTGCATCTGCTGAGAGAAGGAAATACATATTTATGCTCTGCTTCTGGATCTGAGCCCTGCTGGGTAAAATTCTTTTTCTAGCAGAGGATGTGGATTCTAAATATTGAAAGCGCTCTGGGATTCTCAATGAAACGGTTGAGGTGCTCATTAACGGCCCCATGCTAGAGTCACACCAGCCTGGCATGCACAGCCGGCTGATCCAACAATTAATTGCCCGAACCATTTTGGATTCTCAAAACACTTTCTTGCTTTGCTGTTTCTGCGAAGGAGGCACACGCTCGATCATCTTGACCTTGCCTTAGCTGAGGGTTGCTCGTAAATGATGCCCTTCCAGATCTCTGCGAAGGCCCTCCACTCGATTTCCCCTCCCCTCCCTTCTTCTCCCTTCCCCGGGGAAGTCTTTGCCCTGAGCTTTCTGACCTTACGTGGGAAGGCAAATTTCCAAATGATGGGCTACAATCCATGATTTTTTAAAAAGTGATTTCTTCTGGCATATCATCTCGCATCCTGCGTGACTCAGGCTGCAAAAGAGAGAAGTCTAAAATCGAACCCGTGACTCCTCAGTGGCACGGTGACCCTTCGGATTGCAAATGGTCCAATGGGCATCAGCACCAACTAATTATTGATGTTTACATTTTGTTTGAAGACTAGCTACAGATAGTGGGGAGCGAAATTGGTAATTGTGGCCCCTGATTTCCAGTGTGACAATTAAAATCAGCAACTGGCAGATGGATTAGAATACTAAGTAAAGCATTCAGCTGGAGAACAATGAAATATGATGCTTCATTATCTAATGCTGGCTCTCAGGGGATAGACTCCGTTAGGAAACAGTAGGGTGAAATCATGCTGTGCTGTATCAGCGTGTGTCCACAATTTTAATCGAAGTGTTAAACCAGTTAATATAAGAAATGTCATCTAATTACATTAACATGTTTATACTCAAATCTCGCACATTAATCAAGAGGTTCTTTTCATAATTTCCAATTTTTAATTTTTATTATCGCTTTAACTCAGTACTATCTTGGACGTATGCCTACTTGGTGTTACAGCCACAATCTTGGTTTCTTTTTTGTAATGCAATTGAGTGCAGTTGGCAACAAACGCAGCAAGGGATTGACTTTCGCATGTGTCCCGCCAGGCGTGTTGTTGGGAGGGGCGCATGTGAAATACGACGAGGACGAGGGCCCCCCACACTACCTTCCCACCCATCCTCGAGCTCAACTCCATAAGGTTGGGGTGGTGGGGGTGTGGTGTGGACGGGTGCCGGAATCGGCAGCCCAACCGTCATATTTACCTAAGTAATCAAGGGCAAATTGAGCTTGCTAACAAGCCAATTGACAGTGATAATACGCCGTCCACACCAGAATACGGTTGGTATGGGTAGTCAGGTGGGAGTGAGCAGGGTGTTATTTTTAAAAGGCGGAATGGGGTGGGGGCAACCTTTGCACTTCGGAGGGAAGCCCCCTGTTTGTCAGAGTCCATTACCCACTCCCGCCCCACACTCCCCAAACAGGTCAAACCCTCGACCCCCCCCAATACCCCGGACTTACCTTACTCCAGGATCCACTGGGGCCTTCACTTTGTGTCTAGCTGCAATGCCTGCCATATAGCCCTTGCTGCTTCTGGGGTGAAAGGTCTCACTGGCAGGCAATTTAGCCCACCCTCAGCGCCTTAAGGCTGTGGAGCAGGCTGGTGTGGAACGAGTCAGCTTCCCACCAACTTTGTTTCTGGGGGGGGGGGGGGAGCTGTCCGCTATTCCCACCCCACCCCCAAAATATGCAGCCCAAGATCAAATGTAAGGAGGACAGATTTCTTATGGATCAAGCCTTGCGATCACAGAGAAGAAACTGTATCTCATTACTCAGCAGCAACAGGTTTCTAGAAACCTAATGCATGTGTCACGATCTTCCTTCGCCACTTACTGCATGTGAAATTCTGCCAAAAAGGACCAATAATCCATATGATATAGCAGCTCTGCCTTGAAGGTATTCCACTTATAAAGAAGGATCTTGTGTAATGGTTCAGCATTTGATGCTGTGGATTGATAGGTAACACTGAGAGACAGCCTAGCAGCTCTTATAATTTTGATATAAACGCAGGCCCAAATCTTTCAGTCAATGTTGACACGGAGCCCGTTGAAACTGTCCGGGAAGAATTCTGCCACATGATGCTTTTCTGATTTTTTTAAACTGTATCTTCTGATACCGACTGAAGCACGAAGTGTCAGCACAGCTTTGAGGGGAAGATCGTCGGGCACAAGAAGAGGTGAGAGGACAACCCCTTTCCATTTCAGTGCGGTTAACTGCCACATTCAGGTACGTTTGTAAAAGTCGAAGACTTCTCCACTCCTTCATGCCGGTGGGATTCTCCGTCCCTGCTGCAGTGAATGGATATTTGGCTGAGCGAGGCAGATTCGCAATGGAGAATCCCGCCCCAAGTCTTTCAGTAAGTAAGTGAGTTAATGAATGGGTTGTGGGTGAATGGACAAGTGGATAATCAGGTTGGGGGTGAGGTCGGGTGGAGATGGGTAGGGTAGTCTGGTGGGGACATTGTCATGGAGGAGTTAGTTGGATTGACTTGGAGGGGTGACTGTGGCGGGGGCGCGGGGGTGAGGTGGGTTGGACGTGATGCTCAGTTCAGTTATGCTGACTAATCATGAGTTAGACCAGGTCTAACAATTCCAAGGTATGTATCCAGGTAACCCCTGTGTATCTGGCCCAAGTCTTGGAGCTCAGAGTTAGAGACATTCGTGGAGAACCTTGGGCAGTGGAAGGCAGACCACCAGAAGTTTAAACTTCCCGGAGAATTACAGTGCACGTCAGTGCGCCAGGTCTTCCGCGGGGTCTTAACATGTATTTTCCATCTTATGTCTCATCTCCTACAGTCGTGAGACTGGAGGATTTGGGCCAAAGAATCACACAGCAGAGCGAGAAGCCATTTGGCCCAATATTGCTGTGCCAGCTCTTTGAAAGAGCTGTCCAGTGAATTCCACTGCTCTGTTCTTTTCTGTGGCAGCACAAACGTACGGCTCTCTTTAATTATCAGGGGATTTAGGATGACTGATAGCACTGCTCATCCCTTTAATATCATTGAATAATTCCTGGTCAGGAATCAGTCGTAAAACGTTGACTGGTGTGCATGGCTTTAGATGAGATCAGACATAAAAATGACATCAAGCCAAAGAAGGACAAGTGACCAAACGTTTGGTCAAGGGGATCATTTTTGAGAAGACCCTTCAAGAAGCAGAGGGAGAGAGAGAGAGAGAGAGAGAAAGAGAGAGAGGGGTAGAATGGTTTAGGGGGAATTCCAGATTTTGGTGCCTACGCAGTTGAAGACACAATCACCACTTTTAAGGTGTGAAAGGAATAGATACATAGAGGATAGGAGCAGGAGGAGGCCTTTTGGCCTTTCGAGCCTGCTCTGCCATTCATCACGATCATGGCTGATCATCCAACTCAATAGCCTAATCCTGCTTTCAACCCACAGCATTTGATCCCATTCTTCCCAAGTGCTATATCTAGCCGCCTCTTGAATATATTCAAAGTTTTGCCATCATTTTAGCATCAACTACTTCCTGTGGTAATGAATTCCACAGACTCGCCACTCTTTGTGTGAAGAAATGTCTCCTCATCCCTGTCCGCAATGGTTTATCCTGAATCCTCAGGCTGTGACCCCTGGTTCTGGATACACCCATCATTGGTAACATCTTCCCTGCATCTACACTGTCTAGTCCTGTTGGAATTTTATAAGTCTCCATGAGATCCCCCCTCATTCTTCTGAACTCCAGCGAGAACGATCCCAACCTAGTCAATCTCTCCTCATATGACAGTCCCGCCATCCCTGGAATCAGTCTGGTAAACCTTCGCTACACTCCCTCGAGAGCAAGAACATCCTTCCTCAGAGAAGGAGACCAAAACTGCACACAATACTCCAGGTGTGGCCTCACCAAGGCCCTGTACAATTGCAGCAACACATCCCTGCTTCTATACTCGAAACCTCTTGCAATGAAGGCCAACATACCATTAGCCTTCTTTACCGCCTGCTGCACCTGCATGCTTACCTTCAGCGAATGGTGCACAAGGACACCCAGGTCCCGCTGCACACGCCCCTCGCCCAATTTACAACTATTCAGGTAGTAATCTGCCTCCCTGTTTTTGCTTCCAAAATGAATAATCTCACACTTATCCAAATTATACTGCATGGATAGGATGCACAAGAGCCAGAGGTGGAGGAGATTTTGTGGGGTTGTGGGGCTGGAGAATGTAAAAGAGATCATCGGGAGGTGAAAGACCTCTCAGAATTGATTGCTCAAAAAGGAATTGAATATTTATAATTGTTCAGAGTTGGGGAGTTATATTGCTGTTCTGTGAACTCACAGATGTGAAGCATCACAGAGCAGCGTTGCAGCCAGTGGCATCTCTCCCACAGTAAATCAGCACATCCCATGCTTTTAACCAAAATATATATACCCCCCCGGTACAAGTCCATATTTATTATTTAAAAACTGTAGATGGTTGAAAAGCAGCTCTAAGACTGTGCAGTTCAGCTATTAATATCTGATAGCTCTCTCTCGAAGAGCAGAATAGCCATGCTTATAAAACTTACACAAAGGATTGCCATGCCCTTTAAAGACATGTAATATTCATAACTTGTAAAATATGAACTTTGCTCAAAGTGGAGAACCTTTTGGAAACCTTTTAAAATAGACAATGTGCTGCAAAAGATGGCCGCCGAGAATCTTGCGACCTGATTAGTGAATTCAAAGCTATCACACTGTCTCGCAAGGACAAAAAGATACATTCCTGAGAGGTATCACTACCCATCACCTGAGACCATACCATACGCCATGTTTATAGAAGTGAACTGTGAGCAGCCACATGGGTGAGTGGCCATGTTGGGTTCCACTTCTGATCTTTAAGTGCTGTTTTCAGGAAGATACAGCAAGAGCAGAAAGAGCAATAACGCCTGTACCTTAAGAACTGCAACACCATAATAATGTTCCTTTTCGAGTCCAACAATAAAGCAAACCAACCAGTCGGTCACGAGACTACACGTAACTAACTTCGTGAAAGTGCATCTCTTTGAGAGACTCCTGTAATGGCTATAGAACTTGACTCCAACTGTCGCATTTACCTCAACTATACTTCAGGAGCGATGATGTTTTCTTCATCAGACTTGCAATGAGCCTTTCTAGAACAAGCGAATCATATGAATTATGAACTTCCTTTTGTTTCTAACTTGTAAAACTGCACTATTCTTTTTAACTGTACTTACCTTGAGTGCATTTGTGTGTCTGGCTGCGTGGGTGAATGCTTTAGCATATTTTCAGGGTGAGCGCGTGAATACACAATCATCTTTATTTAAATCCATGAGAAGTTTGCTGCTGGTTATTCAAACTGTCCATACACTCGGGGGTTAAAAAAGCATACATGCATCTTATTCTCAAAAGCTTACTGATTAGAGGCAAGAGTGAAGGGACATGGTTTGCAGTAGTTCTCTCTCACTCTGTCTGTAACAGGATTTATGAGGCATCCATTTTGTCTTACAAAACAAATTTGGTACTTGAAAAAAAATAAAAACACCCTGCAAGTCAAGCAACACCTGTAAAGAGGCAAACAGAATTGACTGGGGAAATGTTAAGTGAAGCCATCAATAAAATTAGGTGCAATGCTGCATTTACAACACACCTGAATTTACTCTCCGTCAAAGACAAAATGGACTGGATTCCCCACTGTTGGGATTCTCCGTCGCGCCGGCAGCCCGGGGATTTCCCGATGACGTGGGGCTGCCCACAATGGGAAACCTCATTGGCCGGCTGGTGAGGCGGAGAATCCCGGGGGAGCGACAGACCAGAAATCTGTGCCCAATATTGGGCTGAGTGTGAATATCAGCATTGCACTAACTCCCATGGGTTTCTTGCCTGGTCAGTTGGGTTGAAATTGACAAGGACGATTTTACAGTTCAACATGTAAAATTTGCTCTGGAAACAGTGGGTGCCTCCTCAAAAGTGTTCCTCAGAATATCTGGCTGGCCTCCACATATTTCAGGCAGCATACCCTGCCCATCATCTGGAGAAAGAACTGGAACAGTTGAAAGAGGAGGATCTGGGGCTGAATTCTCCGTTGCCTGACGCCGATATCGTAATCGGCGATCAGGCGAAGAATCGATTCCGACATCAGAATCGGGGCCGGCGCCAATTTGATGGCAGTTTGCAAATCTCCGCCCCGTCCAAAATGGCGTCATTGTGACGCACGTAATGCACAGTCGCAATGCCGTTGGCGCCTCATCAGCCAGCCCACTCAAGAAGCTCCGCCCCCGATTGGCCAAGTTCCCGACGGCGCAGGCCACGTGTCCTCACAGAAATCTTGAACTCGCCATGGTGGATTAAACCAAAGTAGTTCTGCATTCCGTTCTTTGAAGTGGTAATCCAATGACCTTTCAATTGCTCATGATCAATGAGTGGAAGCAGTTTGGCCAGGGATTAATGGCATTTATATTATTTTACCAATATGAGTGGCTGTTATGGTGAACATGTGAGTACCCTTCATTGATGGGATTGCAGATATGATGCAGATGTGCACCCTTTACCCTTGCCTTCATTTGCCATGAGTTTGTTCCGGCCTCATTCTCCCATCATTATTGAGACTTTGATGTGAAGCCAGTGAATTCGGTCTGTCCTTTTAACAGTGCTGAAGGAAGTGATTGGCTTTCAGTTGCTTCCTGACCAATGAGGTCTCTGTCCTTTGTAACTGACCTGGATCCTGCCCACTGTAGCGGCATCAATAAATGAGCGTCCGTCCCAAGAAGGTGCCCCATAGCCCAGCATTGGCCACCACCACACTGCCTCATATGCCTCCCAGACAGAACCAATGTCATTTAGTTTTGCAGAACACCATTGCACTGAGACCTCAAAATGGTGCTGCAGGATCGAGTAAATGGTTACTTCAGGATCGAGTTCGCCGCTTCCTCCCTCACTCTCTGTGATTTGCTATGGGCCTCATGATGCAAAGGTAGAACTACCTCCTGCTATTCTCCAGCCTCCCCCCAATAATATTGGATCTCATCGCTGTTGTGGTGGACATTGCGACCCTCCCTCCACCAAGCCCATCCACTCTGAAATGTCCACGTCCCATGTGGACCTCTAATCACCCTATCTGGAGGCTGTGTGCATTGTTACTTACAGAGTTGACCACCCTCTAACCTTCCCCCACTCCCCCCCCCCCCCCCCCACCATGAGAGCTTCACTTAATCCCCCATCCTATATTATGCGTTCCCTATCTATAGGCCTCATATGTTCACTGTCACCATCACAATTCCCTCTGCTGCCCAGTACAGAGTCCAGACTCATGGATTGTAATGAGTCTGGGCTCAAGTTGTGCTTTTTACCTGAGAAGCAAACACCCCTGCTCCTCTCTGCAGCTGGAGTACCCCATAATTCCAATGTATGCTCCTGCTGTATGTCCGCTGCACTGTCTCTGTTCTCTGACTTTTGACTGCGAGGTCCACATGACTGTCTGTTATCTGTGACTCCTTTCCATTTTGCAACAGGAGTATCTGTACTACCTGACTCCTGATTGCAAGCTCCTGACCAAAAACAGAAACCTTCATATAGCTCCACTTTGCAATGAGGACTAAGAACAGCATTGACCATCCAAAACCATACCACCCCAACTTCTGAACCATCCCTCTTGTGCTATACTGACGGTCCGACCCCTCCATTCCGCAATCAGCGTTCAGCCCCATCCGTTGATCGATGTGCTATCCCTTTGACCCTCTTGTTTGTCAGTGTTTAATGCACCCTTATCAGAATCCAACTACCCTCTGCCTTCGGTCTTCACTCTGCCTTCCATTGTTCATCATCACCCTCCACCTCCTTAACCCTTTGCCTTCCATCATGCCCACCTGCCCTTTCCCCCTGTCTTTGGTCAACCTTCCTTTCCCCCATTGTCCCCAGTGTGTTTTCCTTTGGCTCGAATTATCCTTGCACAGCCCACCTTCTGCATTGGCCCCCTTGTCTTCGTCAACACATCCCCATCTTGCACCCTACCCCTGGTCGAACTTCGAGTCAGGCAAAGTGGAGGCTATATGAGTCCCCCAGCACAGTCCTGTTCTTACAGGCAATGTTGGCATAGAGCAGGAGGGCACCAACCGTATTGCCCCGGCAGTGTGGAGTCAAACATACCAAGGGCGACGCCGCGCTATGGCATGTGGGTTACACATGTTGCACTCACATCAAAGTCACAAGCAAACGGAGGTCCAACTTGTGCATGCCACTCCTTCACAATCGAGTTTGGGGCCAACGTAATTTCCCTCTGGCGTGGTGCACAATTGGAAGGCATGAGGCGGTTCCGGTGATCAGCTGTTTGACGAGCAACCATGAGATGCAAATGAAGGCCAATGGCATTCATACCATCAGGCAGTGGGAAAACACACGCACCATTACCACACCACTGGGAGAATTGTAAACTGCTTGTAGGCTGGCTGGTTTCTGACTTACCGCTTGCTGCTAGATTCTCTGCTCCTGCCCACCACGAAACCAGCCAAGGGAAGGATGCCCATTAACCCTGTTACGTTCTCCACAAATGTTGCATTGCTGGCTGAGAGTTTCCAACAGTTCCTATTTTGATTTTCTTTTATCAGTTATTTGAAAAACATGTTTCAAATGATGGTAGGAGTTTACAATGAAAGCTGCACCAACAATATTGCACTGAGAATGTGTTTGCATATAAACTTTCTCTGTCTACTACTTTGGCAGCACCATAGAGCAGCAGTGACTTGGTTGCCCTGGAAACAGGGCCTGTCCAAAAACTCCTTCGTTAAGTGATAATCGGCTTTAATATCAAGCATAATAGATCGGGATGAGCAGCAGAATGAAAATTCGAACTACAATATATATCAACACAAGATCAGCAAACCGGGCAGCACGGTAGCAAAGTTGTTAGCACGGTTGCTCCACAGCTCCAGGGTCCTAGGTTCGATTTGCGGCTTGGGTCACTGTCCGTGCGGAGTCTGCACGTTCTCCCCGTGCATGCATGGGTTTCCTCCGGGTGCTCCGGTTTCCTCCCACAGTCCAAAGATGTGCAGGTTAGGTGGATTGGCCATGCTAAATTGCCCTTAGTGTCCAAAATGGTTAGGTGGGGTTACTGGGATAGGGTGGAGGTGTGAGCTTAAGTGGCCTGTGGAAAATCCACTTCTTCTGATTAAAATTCATGTTCTGCCTCGAGGAAATTTATGAATTCTGTCCTTCGTTGAAGCAAAATATCACAGTAACAAAAGCAGAATATTTTAATTTTGTTTTATTCTTGAGGTATCGCAGGGTTAGGTAACTCAACATCACCAGGAGCAGGAGTGGGTCATTTATCCTTTCAGGTTTGTTCTGCCATTCAATCAGATCATGACTAATCTGCATCTCAATTCTATTTTCCCACCTCCGCACTATAATCCCTTGGTGCCTTTACCTAATAAAAGCCAATTGATCTCAGTCTTGGAATGGATCATTTTCATTTAAGACAACTAACATCAGAGTTAAACACTCCTAAGCAGTTAGGTCGAGAGTAAAGCTCCCTCTCCTCCAACATAACCATGTGCTTTCATCTCAAGAGGTAGGAGAACATGCTGACTGTACCTGTGTGACTAGCCGATGGCTCACATTGAATGTATATCCTGAATATTACATGTATCGCTATTGTCTTGAAGAACCTCAGAGTGCAACATGATCTATGTGGAAAACCTAAATATTCTTGCACTTTGTGTGAAGGCCATTTTGTAATGCTTCTCTTGTTCTTTAGATATTTTACGAATAAAGTACTATTTTTGCAAAAAAAAAAATCAAAGATTTATTCACTACTTCTGTCACTGCCGGCTTTTGCTCATACTCTCACTGTAGACAAACGGAAGACTAATTGGATCAAATTAGCCATCAATGCCAAGCAAATTGTAATGGATAAAACAAGAGGTCAAGTTAAGAGCTTTGTGCCGAGACAATGACTCTGAACCCTGCTAATTGCACTTCAATTAAAATAATACGGGTCCGAAGACACAAGAATCAATAGAATATGATTCAACATACGTTTCCTTCTGAAAGATTTCCCCCCCCACCATTTCTCTCATACCAATTTCTTGTGGCAGTGGTTTACCTGCTTCAAAGCAGAGATGACTGTTGAGTGACTAATTATCTCTGCACTGAATCACAGGAATCTTCAGGTATGACGTTTGATTTCTGAGAAGATCATCAGTGAAAACAAAAGAATAGAAGGCTTAGTGGTATAATTGACCAGTTGAAAGTTCCTGACCTCATGTCCATCCCAGAGATACTTTGACCCATTGTTGGCATTCATGTCTTCAACTGTTTCGGTCATAAACTCTGGAACTCTCTCCCTAAATATCCCCGCCTCACTACCTTTCTCTCGCCCTTTAAGACACTTCTTAAAAACCTGCCTTGTTGACTAAGCTTTTAGTCACCGGACTAAATTTGTGGCTTGGTGTCAAATATTGTCTGATAATGCTCCCGTGAAGTGCCTTGGGCTGTTTCACGATGCTAAATATGCGGTGTAAATGCACGTTGTTGTTGCTGCTGAGTCATTCCTCCAGGAAGGAAACCCAACAAGGTGACCCCAAGGAAAATACATTTGTTTGCCGCTGCAGTATTGGCTGAGCACCAGAGACAGGGGCGACCGTGGGAAAGTTTCCCTGATGGCCCACAAGACAGCAAGTGGGAGGTTTAACCTACGCGGATTTACAGTAAAGCCGATGTCAGAGAAAAAGTGGTTTAATTAGGGAGCAGCATTATTCAAAACCCATAATTGAGCAATGTCCAACAAAGCATTTCTATCTGTATCAGGCCGGAAATACAAGAATAAGAACTGTGGGCTCGAAGTGAGTTCAAGGAGGTTACTTTGCTGCTCAAAAACAAGCCTTTGGCGTTCTCACAATGACACGATGCCACATTCATGTCAATGAACAAGTCCACTGTTTTTCTACAGCACAGTTCCTGCACAAAACCAGAAATGAGAAAAGTGGAAGTATCGCTGACAGCTCTTGATGAAGCAATGCAATGGTTTTCCTATTGTACTTGTCATCAGCTTAACTGTCCACAACTAGAAAGGTTTGCTTTTAGAATCATGGAATCACTACAGGGCAGGAGGAGGCCAATCGGCCCATCACGTCTGCACCCAACCACTGAAAGAGCACCCAACCTAGGCCTTCACCCTATTCCCGTAACCCAGTAACCCCACCGAATCTTTTGGACACTAAGGGGCAATTTAGCATGGCCAACCCACATAACCTGCAGTCCAAAGATGCAGTTTTAATGCAGAAATGCCAACAGGGTTGCAATGGCATCAGTAGCTGGTATAGGAATTTGTAATCACTTTTATACATTCTGTAAAGTACTGGGAGGTGAGAATAATCGAGGCTCCACAATGTTACTGAAGCAAACTCTGAGTAGCTGACAAAAAAATAGTGCAGAAATAACTGCCTTGAGCAAGACTGAGGATTGCTGTCCGCGAAGAATTACACACATGGAGCAACGTCCTATTAAAAATAATCAATCCCTTGTCAACTGACTCCTTTAAAAATGAGGCAAGATATGTAGCTGACAAATATAATCCAAAATGATCATCTGACAGTAAATGGCGATATCCATTTTCATGCATCAGGTCAAAACGTGTCAAAAGAAAATGAAACCTGCATTGACATAGTGCCCTTAGGACCTCCCAAAACGCGTTAGAACAAATCAGATAATTTTGGAAATGTAGGGCAGCATCTTCTGGAGGTGATGGGTGGTCTCAGCTGCTGCCTGGTGAGCTGGCGAGAGCCCCATTTTGCCCCTTCTCAGGAAGGCCCACTGTATCTGTATATTAGGTGAATTGGACCTTCCGGATTCTCCCTCTGTGTACCCGAACAGTCGCCGGAATGTGGCAACTAGGGGCTTTTCACAGTAACATCTTTGCAGTGTTAATGTAAGCCTACTTGTGACAATAAAGATTATTATTATTATCTTGAACAAATCAGGCACTTGTAAGGCCAGCTGCAGGCCTTCCCTCAGCATCAAGTGCCCTGGAGGCGTATGTCCTGCCTGCCAAGAGATGCTGGCAATTACGGGCCAGCAGCTCCATTGAACAGCAGCGCCACTGGGGAGGTGGTGGCAGCTGTCAGTACGATATCCACCTGAGGGCTAGGATCTTCACCAGATCCCAGCTGGAGATGCACGTTAGTAGGAGTAGGGTTGGGTGTGGGGGGTCACAGATGGGGAGGTGGTCGTGAGGAGGGGGGTGGCATTCTGGGCAGAGGGGTTGCTCTCAACTGCCCCATCCTTTCTGCAGTGGGGTCCTTTGTTCAGGCACTGAGTGCCTTGACCAAGGGTCTCCGCCCGGAGCTCGCAAGCAAACATGCCAGAATTTGCTTGTCCTGCTTCCCGCGTGGTGAGCTCCCTCGCCCATTTAAGGCCTAGCGTCTTCCTGCTTCCAGACTTAGTCAGGGTGGAGATGGGAAGGCATTTGGGTCCCAAACTGCAATCCTCCCACCTGTTTAAATACTCCCACCACCAAACCCGCCACGGGGAGGGCAGATGATTCTGTTGCACACAGGCAATACAGCAGCCAAATAACCCACGAGGTCGTCCAAACAACAACAACATAAAACCATATATTCTGTATTTTTAGTGACACAGATTGAAAGAAAATTCAGCCAAGGCTTTGGGAGAGCTCCCTTGCTCTTCTTTGGAATCGTGCCATGGATTTTTTCTTACTGGCAATCAGACATTGGGATTAGTGACAGTGCAACAGGAAACAAAGGTGCTGCTCAAGTTTCTAGAGTTGAGTTTGGACACACAATCTTGACGTAGAGTTGAGGGAGCTACCACTGACTGACTGCTACTTCAGTTTAAATCATGGGCAAACCAAATCAATACCAATGTATGATGTTCATACCAAGAGCAGGATCTCCCCTAGGCAGAGTGCGGACTTATCGCTTGAAGTTAATAGCCTTGCTGAGGGTATTAACTTGAGAAGAATCCAGGAGAGTTCCAGCGATACTTGGTGTATTGTGTCAGGGGGGCTAGACCGCCCCCTATTTTTTTATGTTGAAAAAGTATAAATAGCAACATGGCTAATTTATAATGTTTTAATGTGACTGAAACCGTGGCGAGCCATGACTCAAATAAAGGGCATGATTTAACGGAAACATTTTGAAGCATCATTTTGGGCTTGATTGGCGGGGTGTTTCTCAACGGCCGCGGTGGTGAGATCACAGCCCGTGTTTAATAGGACTCAGTGCTGAAAATGAAACCCCATGAGAGTCTCGCCATTCTGGATGTCTCGCTGACTGATTCGCTAGACTCGCACCTCAGCATCTCGCCACTAACAAGAGGGGGCTGCTTTTAAACGCTCACTCACCACTCACTCCCAGTCAACACACAAGCATGGCAGTGCACAGACCCAATCCTCGATTAGAGAAAGCCGACCTGGACAGGTTTCTGGATGCCACCGATGCAAGAGGGGACATGCTGTTCCCCCGAGGGGGTCAGAGGACCAGCAGCAGAGTTACCAATACCGCCTGGGAGGCAGTGACAGCGGCAGTCAGTGCGGGCAACGACCTCCACTGAGCTGCAAGGGGAAGTTACCATCGTTCGACTGGCATTAGTTCTGCCTGCCACCTCTCAGATTAATAATAATAATGATAATCTTTATTGTCACAAGTGTGCTTACATTAACACTGCAATGTAGTTACTGTGAAAATCCCCTAGTCGCTACATTCCCACGCCTGTTCGGGTACACAGAGGGAGAATTCAGAATGTCCAATTCACCTACAGCACGGCTTTTGGGACTTGTGAGGGGAAACCGGAGCACCCGAAAGAAACCCGCAGACTCCGCACAGACAGTGACCCAAGCCGGGAATCGAACCTGGGACCCTGGCGCTGTGAAGCAACAGTGCTAACCACTGTACTACCGTGCCACCCAACCGCGCTCCCTCTGTCTACAGATCAATGGCTGACACCTCGCACCCTCCCACACACTCTTCGTGCTTGGTCCTCAGCACGCCCTGGCACCCACCAGCACAACCCCTTCATGTCCAGATGTGGTGGCCACACATGCCACCTGCTGTAGACTTCCCTGACCCATCAAGCGTGCAGCTCATCTCTTTGTCCCCGCAGGAGAACATAGCCCATAATAAACGGGAAAGGGCCAAGACGGAGGGCGCTGTCCCAGAGATCCAATTCCTCCCCCCCCCCCTCCCCCGATGAACGGGCCCTGGAAATCTCGGGGTTCTTCGAGGAGAAAGCAGTCACCAACAGCAAGGTTTGCCTGCACCACAGAGAGACGGATCCACTGCCCCTTCACCCAGATGACCTGTGTCAAGTGAGTTGTTCCTATCAGACAAAATGATTCTTCCCTCTCACTGACCACATGTCCATTCTCTCGCAGGAGCTCCATCTGATGAGGCCACGCCACCCGGAGTCTTCCTCTCCCACTCCAGTGAACACCTCGGTAGAGACCACCATCGAGGCGTCACAGCTGTCACCCCCACCTTACACCACGCAGAGACACATATTGGTGGGATACATTAGTGGACAGGCCTGTGGGGCACTATCTCATGAGCAACACTCAGTTGCTAATGCACATCAGGTGAAGGCAGGAACATCCAAAGAAGTCAAGAGTTGGAGGTCTGTTGCATTCCAGGATTCTGCTGAGTCCCAGTCAGACGTCAAGGTTATCGCAGAGTTGAGTGGTGGTGTCCAAGACATGGCTCAGTCTGTGACCATCATGGCTGGGGACCTCGACATCATGCACCAGTTGCTGAATGACATGTCCCAGACACAGGTGGCCATTGCCAAGGCACTGCAGAGCATGTCCCAGTCACTGAGGGGTGTGTCCAAGATGCAGTTGGACATTGCCGGGGCATTGCACAACATGGCCCAGTCACTGAGGAGCATTACCGAGGGTGTCAACACCATGGTGCAGAAGACAGGAGGCACCAGGGCTAGGTGACACAAGAGTTCATCCCAGCTACCCCTCCATCCCATGGAGACCTCCAGGGCCACAGTCAGGGAGGCGGAAGTGCTGGAGACCAACCCGGGGCTTGCCGCCAAGGAGACAACAACAGTCTCCAGTTTTTGCAAACCCCCCCTCCTGACACTGGTGCACCTCAAGGGTAACGGATAGGTCAGGGTGGCACGGAGATGCCAGTGATACCGGTAATTCAGCAGGACCTCTAACCCTTGCCGTTGCCTTCCTCCACCCTCCAGCTCCTCCTGTGACTCCTCCCCAGGTTCATCCACCATTCCCTCCTGGTCTGGTTCCTCCTCCACCTGAGATGAGGCCGCATATATATCCCTCTTTCTCCTCCTCCTCCAGCACGTCGGCCCACAGCTGTGTTAGGTTGTGGTGGGAACAGCAGATCACCAATAGGTGGGAGACCCTCTTAACCTTCTCTAGGGCTGGCAGCAGGTCATCATACATCCTCCCTTTCCTTGCTCCAGGCCACGGTAGCAAAAGAGGCGGCAGCAAACAAACACACAACCTGCAGGCATTAAACATGAAACAGGCAACAGTACAATAAAGTCACCAGCAATCTGCAAAAGCATTTCTTCAACACTTTTGTCAAGTTGCTCATTCGAATCAATCTTCCTTTCTCTCTCCCTCCTGCAGTTCCTAGCAATAGACTCCTCAGCTGAGGAACAATCACACTGACGTAGAACACAGGAGAAGAGAAAAAGAGCTCCCCTCCCCCTTCACCAGCACTGGTAACAAGTCATCCTACATCCTTTCTTTCCTTAAGACAGGCCACAAAAGCAACGGGGCGGCACCAAACAAACACACAGCCTCCAGTCAGCTGCAGCTGCATTTGGATCAAGCCGGCTCTTTTCTCCCTCCCCGAGTTCTCAGCAGTAAACGCTCAACAGTGGAAAGTCACAGCGGACAGTCACACTGACACAGAGCACGCCAGAGGAGAGAAGGTCATCTTACATCCTTCCTTTCCGTGCTCAGGGCCAGGAAGCAAAAGAGATTGCAGGAAACAAACACATGGCCTTCAGGCATTTGCAGCTACCAGCAGGAACCATCAGAGCTGTGAAGGCCAATTCATTATTAGCAATAGCCTTCAGCTGTGAAGCTAGAGGCTGCTCACAGTGAAAGGGAGTTAAAGTGACCTTCAGCATACAAATAAGTAATAGGGCTCTGTCCTGGAAGGATTTAGTAAGACAGACAGGCAGCAGCTGTAGTTGCCCCTGTTATGGGCATCCACAATATTTGAAGATGACTCGAAGGCCTCACAAAGCAAAATCCCTCCACTCCACCTCCCAGGCGTGTCACCCGACACCCGACGCTTCAGGCCCCCAACCAAGTCTAACTCCCCTGAGGCACCGTCCCCACCCCCAAGCACTTAGACAGCAGCTTGAGCGGCATTCCCAAAAATGAAAATGGCTATTAACCTCCTCAGTTCCCCTCAGCAGCCATTGCACCAGCTTCATGTTTTTAAAAGGAGTACGAAACGAGGCCCACGTGATTTCTTACTGGGGAGTTGGTTAGTTCCCGGGAGGCCGCTACATTTGACTTCAATTTCACCAATGAGATGAAAATTAATGCAAATTGGAGTTCATGATATGCTCGCGAGATCTGGAACTGGCCATTAAGAGCGGGTTGGTTAGTTCGCAAAGGTGCCAATCTTGATTTTGGCCTTTCCCATTATTTAACCAACGCGGATCGCAACACGGTGGGAAAATCACACCCAAAAGAAATGTTATGGCATCCAAAACAGCTACAACCTCATAATTTGGAACAATATGTTGACTGCAGAGACAAAACTGCAGGAGAATTGTACAAAGATCGTTTACATATCTACGACCATCCCAGCCAATGGAGACTGCCTGTCCGATAGGAAACGTGGCCCAATTTAAAAACCAATTAGTAATGGGTGAAACATTAATCATCTCAAGAATACAGCGAGAGGAGAAATATCCTTTGCCCAAACCAAAGTGGAGAAATGGGAGTCATATCACATGTCCAAAACCCCCCGACCCGAAGTTCACCTGAAGTGCAAATGGGTCTTCACGCAAAGTTCAAAAGCATGAAGAAGCTGAATGACCACACACAATTTGCAATTACACAGTGGGCTGGATTCTCCCAAAATGGGCCTATGTCCCCACGCTGATGTAAAATCACTGGAGTT
The DNA here is from genome assembly GCF_047496885.1 of Scyliorhinus torazame. Taxonomy (NCBI): domain Eukaryota; kingdom Metazoa; phylum Chordata; class Chondrichthyes; order Carcharhiniformes; family Scyliorhinidae; genus Scyliorhinus; species Scyliorhinus torazame. The sequence continues at coordinate 285,185,773 of NC_092712.1, read as the reverse complement.
TGTCTCTGGAGTTCCCTGCAAAAAACATTGGCTAATTCAATGCCCTGCAGGGGGCTAGCAGGGACCTAAAGTAATTCACGCAGCTTTAGCTGCAGATACCGGCCCCCGCGCTTCCAGTTTTGAGTCCGCGCATGCGCACGGTGGTGGCCTTCAGTGGCCGGGTCGAGTGCCATGGCATCCTCGGACCGCGGAGGCAGATTGATGTTTTTGCAGACCAACCCTCAATCGGCCGCACACCCGAAGATCTGACCTCGCGGATATTAACCCTGGCTGCTGATAAGGCCCCTCTGGCGTCCGATCCCCCCGCCCCCCAACAGGGCGGCCGCGGACTGGCAATAGGTGGTTAGTTCCATGCCATCAGGAACATGGCTGGTCAGGAGCGGAGGATTAATGGGCTGGCCTCTGTCAATGAGCCCCCAGCCGCGCAGATCACGCCGATTCCCGGGTCCCAGAGAATCGCCAGACCGGCGCAGGGCCCGATTTCGGCATGAAATTGGATTCTTTGCCTTGGTGCCAAACGCGATTTTGGAGCGGGACTGCGGAGAATCCAGCCCAGTGTCTTTAACAGAGTCATATGCGGCAAAGCACTTCCTGGAAGTATTTTCAGACAGAAGTTGACACCGGGCTGTAGAAGCATAGTGGTATGGTCTGGTATGGAAAGAGTGAAAGTGGGACTGAGTACCACCCATACAGTGCTGTAAGGAGACACATGGGGTTGGCAAAAGCTGGTGGAACAGGTAATATTGCCTTGTGGGGTTGCCAAGCTCAGGCTGCAATTATCCATCAACCAAGCAGCAGCCCAGAATCAGAGCTCTGATCCTGGTCTGAATGCCTCGCCCATATCTATGCTGTTCCTACTGGAACTTCTGAACTACTGCACCATTGCCTACAAGACCATCTTGCCACTGTATTCCCATCTCACCCTGCTAGTCACCTCTACTGGAAATGTGAATTATCCAGCATTGTTTTCAACCTGCCGACTTTGTGAAATAATGCACCTTTGGACTTTGATTCTAGACTCTGGCTCCATGTGAAATAAACATATTTATTTTGTCTGTGGTCTTTTCCCTGTACTTCTTTCTTTTCTGGATCCTTCTTTTCACATGAATGCACCGGAGGCTATGTAGCGACAACCCCCGTCCCCACATTTTGAGTTTGTGCGACTAAACTAATCCTCTGAGTTCACCCTATCCCAAGTTTGCTGTGGGGTCATTAATAGAGAATTGCATCACACCAAACCGAGGGGATGGGAAATATGCCACATTTATAAAAAGGGAAAATCAGGAACCAGAAAACATCTTGCTGCTTATGGGCACGTGATGAGAGGAGAAATCAAGATTGTTTAAGGGAATCCTCCTCCTGTCCGCAACAATTGGAAGGGGGGGGGGGCTTGAGACGGACATACTCACATCTTAGTGCTTGATATTATCACCGGGAGAAGCTAAATGCAAAACATTCCATCTCAGCACTGGCATCTCTTGCTTCGATGAGCACGGATTTAACGCAGAAATTCTACATTCTAGAGCTGGATGAAGTTGCAGTGACGGATAGGACTAAGGTGATGGAAGGGTTTGAATTCAGAGATGAAAATTGGAAATTGAAGCATTGCTGAATCCGGAGCCAATGTTGGTTGGTCAGTGACCACTGGAATGTTGGGTTATTAGGACTTGACGTAAATTAGCTGAACGGAAAGCAAGTAATTAACTCTCATCTGTGCCAAATGCTGTATTATTTTAAATGCTATTATTTTCTTTATTACTAGAGTGAAAATGCATCACTTACAAAGCTCTTCCATATAGTTGAGTAATAATCAATTTGGAGTGTATTTGAACATACTTCTCAAGCCATTAGCAAACAGCAAAAATTCAACAGATGGAGAGCTGCAAAAATTAATAATGGCTCCGCAGAGAGTCTTATGAAAGCAGGTGAAGGATTCGCAAAACAGATACGAACTCAGCAGGGCCAAGATCTCACAACCCTGAAACGATTTGCCTGAAAATCTATTCACATTGAGCCATAGAGTCATAGAGGTTTACAGCATGGAAACAGGCCCTTTGCCCCAACTTGTCCATGCCACCCTGTTTTTACCACTAAGCGAGTCCCAATTGCCCACATTTGGCCCATATCCTTCTATACTCATCTTACCCATATAACTGTCTAAATGCTTTTTAAAAGACAAAATTGTTACCGCCTCTCGTTCCAGACACTCACCCACCACACTGTGTGAAAAATTGCCCCTCTGGACCCTTTTGTATCTCCCCCACTGACCATAAACCTATGCCCTCTAGTTTTAGACTCCCTCACCTTTGAGAAAAGATTTTGACTCTCTACCTTGTCTATGCCCCTCATTATTTTATAGACCTCTATAAGATCACCCCTCAGCCTCCTCCGCTCCAGGGAAAAAAAGTTCCACTCTATCCAGCCTCTCCTTATTACTCAAACCATCAAGTCACGGTAGCATTCTTTTCTGCACTCTTTCTAGTTTAGTAATATCCTTTCTATAATAGGGTGACCAGAACTGTACACAGTATTCCACGTGTGGCCTTACTAATGTCTTGTTTAACTACAAGACATCCCAACTTCTGTATTCAATGTTCTGACCAATGGAACCAAGCCTTCTTCACCACCCTATCTGCCTGTGACTCCATTATCAAGGAGCTATGAACCTGTACTCCTAAATCTCTTTGTTCTATGACTCTCCTCAACACCCTACCATTAACTGAGTAGGTCCTGCCCTGATTCGCTCTACCAAAATGCATCACCTCACATTTATTTAAATTAAACTCCATCTGCCATTCATCGGCCCTCTGGCCCAATTGATTAAGATTCCGTTGCAATCCTAGATAACCTTCTTCACTTTCCACTATGCCACCAATCTTGGTGTCATCTGCAAACCTAACCATGCCTCCTAAATTCTCATCCAAATCTTTAACTTAAATAACAAATAACAGTGGACCCAGCCCTGATCCCTGAGGCACACCGCAGGTCACAGGCCTCCAGTTTGAAAAACAACCCTTTACAACCACCCTTTGTCTTCTGTCATCGAGCCAATTTTGTATCCAATTGGCTACCTCACCCTGGATCCCGTGAGATTTAACCTTATGCAACAACCTACCATGCGGTATCTTGACAAAGTTAAGTACTTGCTAACGTCCAGTAGACAATGTTAACTGCACTGCCCTCATCTACCTTCTTGTTTACTCCTTCAAAAAACTCAATCCAATTCGTGAGACATGATTTTCCACTTACAAAGCCATGGTGATTGTCCCTAATCAGTCCTGGTCTTTCTAAATGCCTGGAGATTCTGTTTCCCAGAATACCTTCTAACAACTTACTCACCACAAACATTAGGCTCACCGGCAGTAGTTCCTAGGCTTTTCCCTGCAGCCCTTCTCCCTTAATCTGAAAGTAGGGGGAAAGGGCTGAAACACAAATAACTAGAATCAACATTGTGATTTACATCCTTCTACCTCATCCTTATTCCCAGCGCGGCCTACCCAGAAAGCCATCTTCCTGTAATTTTGAATGTAGCCAGGCCTATCCTTCAAGCTGACTAACTTCAAAAGAGAAGATCGCTGTCATGATTATTTATTGCTAATTATGCAAAAATGCTATCCTTGTTGCTTGACCTGTAATGTGCTCCCCCCAAAAACCTGGAATGCATTAATATTCATAAATGCTTTTTCTCGATGGATTCAATTCCAACCTTTTGCACTCAACTGTCACAACACTGCTGCCAGAGCTGAATCCAAGCATACTGTTTGCATCTGCCTTCGGGATCATTCCTCTGTAAGGGTATTTAGTGATTTTTCTTTTGTCAGACTCTAATTGGGTGGTGCCAATGGTATTAACCTCTTCAGTGCTGAATATCCTGCAAAGGTTTACAATGCTGTTGACTAAAATGTCCGTCTCCCCGTCAAGACTTTAAAAAACGGTTAGCAGTAAATCCCTTTGATATTCTCATGCTTTTTCCCAACTGCAGTGAACAGACTTAATTTAAGTAGACACCAGCCATATAACTTCACCAGGAGATACTAAGTTCAACAGCATGAGGAAGCTGAGTAATCACACACAATTATGTAATGCCTTCAACAGAGTAAAATGCTTCAAAGCACTTCCCGGAGACATTGTCAAACAAAATTTGACACCGGATCACATACGTGCAGTGGTAGGATTTGGTGCTTAAATGGTTAATGTGGGACTGAGTACCGCCCACACAGTGATGTAAGAAGACACAAGACCCAGAGCCAGTCTAGAGATGCACAGAGTTGGTTAAAGACTTAGACAAGAGTTAGCTCCATACTTGTACCCTTTACTGTAAATAGTGCATAGCTGTTCATATACTCAAGACTATGAAACCTACTTCACTGTGTCCAAAACAGAATTCTTCAATAAGGAGAAAAACCTTGGTCAAAGGTGGGTGTCTTCGAGGAAAGTATGGAGGCTTTGAGGTTAAAAGAGTCAATTCCAGAGCTGGGACAGGCAGCTGAACATAAAGGTGTTAATTTTCTAAAAACATGCTGTAAATATTACTTCACTCGCATCAGAATGGTTAATAATGAGAACTGTTAAGATGGTTCATCCTTTTTACAGTAAAGATAGCCCAATGTTTTTTTTTACAAGTTGGTGGTGACTATTTTTGTCTACGACATCATTCAAAATACACTGCAAAGAATGTTGCCCTCTCGTTCATAAAATGAAACATTTATTTTCTTCTCCAAGATGAGAAACTTCAAATGTTGTATGTCTTTAATATAGTTGCCAGCCATGGCTCACAAAGTGCTGCATTCCCACCTCTGAAGGGTTGTGGGTTAAGGCTCACTCCGCAGACTTGTGCACAAAACCTGGGTTTGTGCTCCCAGGGCCAGTATTGAGGGAATGCTGGACTGTCAATGGTGCCTCCTTGCGAAAGAGATGGTCAACTGAGGCCCTGCCCACCTTTTCAAGCAGATGGAATGGATCTCATGACACTATTATGAAGAAGAGCAAGGTGGTTTTCTGCAGTGTCCTGACCATATTCATCACTCAACCAGCACCGCTGGAACAGAGGATCTGGTCATGATCACATTGCAGTTTGCGGGACGATGCCGTGTACACTTTGGCCGCTGTGTTTGCTAAACTGCAACAGTGATTGCACTTCAAAAGTAATTCATTGACTGTAAAGCATTTTGGGGGATCCTGAGGTCAAGAAAGACTCCATATTCCTTTCTTGCAATATATTGCAGTGGATAAATTGTCAATGGCTACTCTTCTGGTCGATGTCCCTCAATTAGCAGTATGCGCTTTGAGAGAGTGGGTTTGGCACAGTTTCTCATTTGTGACGGTTTCCTGAATAATAGATGACACACCAATGTGCGTTACTGAACAGTGGATATGTATCGATATTTAGAGTCAAAAGCTTATGTCATAGCTTCCATACAATTTATGATAGCAAGATATGTTATACAGGAGGATGAGAAAGGCTATATTTTCCTTCAGTCTAAAAGACTGAGCAGCGGGTGGGATTGTCCGGCCGCGCCTGCCGGCGACCGGAGAATCCCGCTCTATTGGTTCAAGGCTTAAAGATGAAGGATGTAACAGAGCATCAAGCTATTTCAATTTTTATTTATCTTTTAAAAATAAATTTAGAGTGCCCAATTAAAGGGCAATTTAGCGTGGCCAATTCACCTAAGCTGAACATTTTTCGGATTGTTGGGGGTGAGACCCACACATATACGGGGAGAATGTGCAAACGCCACACGGACAGTGTCCTGGGTCCTCGGCGCCGTGAGGCAGAAGTGCTAACCACTGCGCCACTGTGCCATCCTAACATCAAGCTATCCTTCAGCCCCACAACTATGAGGTATCTGTACTCCTCCAATTCAGATCTCTTGGAAATGCCAGACTTCCCTCATTCTACCATTGGCAGCTGCATGCACCTGAAGCTGTCTAAGCCTTCAGCGAGGGAATTTCCACCCAAAACCTCTTCACCTCTCTCTCCCCCTTCAATACGGTCCTTAAAGTTGTCTATTTGACAATTCTTTTGGACACCTGTCTTGATGTCTCTTATGCAGCTCTGGGCACGATTTAATGGAAACATTTCTAAGTGTCATTTTGGGTGCGATTGGCGCCCTTGGTGGCGATTGGCGGAGTGTTTCTCAGCAGCCACGTTGGTGAGATTGTAGCCCGCATTTAACGACACTTAGTGTCGAAAATAAGCCCCTACGAGCTTCTCACCATTACTGACTGTCTCGCCGTCTGACTCGCAATATTTGCGCCTCAGCGTCTTGCTGCTAAGAAGGGGAAAACGCTTTTAAACGTTCCCACACCACTCACTCCCAGTCAACACGAAGCATGGCAACGTGCAGACCTGCTCCTCGCTTTGGCGATGCCGACCTCACACGACCTCTCGATTCTGTGAATGAGAGGTGGAACATCCTGTTCCCCTGACGACGTCGGAGGATCAGCAGCAGGGTCACCAATGCCACCTGGGAGTCAGTGGCAGCGGCTGTCGGTGCGGGCAGCATGACAAGGAGCACCAGCATCCAATGTCAGAAGAAGAGCAACGACCTTCATAGAGCTGCAAGGGTAAGTTGTCACCTTTCTCCTGACATATGTTCCGCCTGCCACCCTCATATTCCCAAACCGCCCCCCCCCCAATAAATCACTGGCTGACACATCGCACCCTCATCACATCCGATCTTCGTGCTTGTTCCTCAGCACCCCTCACACCCACCAGCAGAACCCCTTCATGTTCAGGTGTGATGCCCACACATGGCACTTGCTATAGATCCCCCCTGACCCATCAAGCGTGTGACTCACAAAGCCCTCTCTTTGTCACTGCAGGAGAAAATAGCCCATAATAAATGGGAAAGGGCCAAGGTGGGGGACGGAATACCAGAGATTTGAGTCTTCACCGCCTATGAGGACACGCCCTGGAGAACGTGGGGTTGTCCGAGTTGAGAGTAGTCATCAACAGCGAGCTTGGCCTGCACCACAGAGGTGAGAATCCATTGCCCCTTCACCCAGGTGACCTGTCTCAAGTGAGTTGTTCATGTCAGACACAATGATCCTTTCCTTTCACTGACCATATGTTTATTGTCTCGTAGTATCTCCATCTCATGGGGCTGGGCCATCCGGAGTCTTTCCCTCCCTTGCGAAGAGACCACCTCGGAGGACAGCACCGAAGATACGACTATCAAGGCATCACAGCTATCACTCCCACCTTCCACCAACGCTGAGACACACACCTCGGTGGATGACATTAATGGACAGACTTCTGGTGAGCACCACACAGTTGCTGTCACACATCAGATGGAGGCAGGAACAGCCAAGAGAAACGGCAGTCGGAAGTCTGCCGGATCCCAGGACTCTGCTGGGACCCAGATAGATGCAAAGCCAACAAAATCTCACGTGCATGTGAGTTTCTACTCCTATTAGTATTTGTAGTCTTACTCATGTTCCGAGACCTTGATAAACTACTCTCTAGTCTTATATTTTGTTCTGTACTACTACTGTTTGATCTTTCCCTTCTGCTGTGGGATGTCCTTTCACTAGTTTTTGACCTTTTCCTGCAGACCTGTTCACTATCCGATGTACTATCTGAACTGGCACTGCGTTTCTGTGCCCTCCATTTTTGAACTTTGTGTTCCCAATCCTTTGTCTTGACTCCCTCCCCTGAATGCTGTACATTCAAACAATGTTTATACTTTCCAGTGACCGTCCCTGCTCTACTAATGACAGTTGCATCCTTCCAGTGACTAGACCCTTCTGGCAAGTATGTCACTTTTGTACCAACTTTTGGCAGTTGTCCTTTTGGAAAAATGGCCTGTTCTAATTCATCAGAAGTGTTGTGTTCCTCTACAGAAACCCTGTCTATATCAGTTAACTGGTCCTCATAGTTCTGTGACACGTGCGTACCAGATGACCCTGGTTCATCGTCATGTCTGCCTGCTCTGTCTAAATTTGAACCTTTGTAATCTGTACCCATTATCCTTGATGAATGTACCCCAACAGTTTGATTGCCATGTTGCAAAATAACTGTTTTGCCATCTATGCCTTTGATCTTCCCTGGGCCTTTCCATTCATTAAAATTGTCTCTCTTATAGTATACTACGTCTCCTTGCTGAAAAACGGTATTTGATGGCCGTACATTATGCCTTAAAGCTCTGCAAATTCTTTCAGAGACTTCTGCTTCCAAAAAAGCTTTTCTACTGCTTTGTAATGCATTTAAATGCTCAGCAAAGGCAGAGCTAATTGTTGTCCCTTCTCAAGCTAGAAGTGCTAACCACTGTGCCGCCGTGCTGCCCCATGTTTGATGCTGGTGCTGCATTGGAAAAAGAGCCCGTTCCTCTCATTGATATCGCTCAAATTGATGAGTAATGACGAATGCTTACATCATACATTCAACACCCCAGTAACGTTGCCCTCACCATGAGGCGCTCCAATTCAGAAGTTCCACCTGAGGAGTGCTTCCGTTGCCCTGAAATTAAAAGTAATTTATGCCTCCTTTAAATGGAGCATAGTACAACTGCAAAAGATTGAGATTTTTTAGGCACTCTGGTTTAGTGCTGGTATTCTGAGCCCTCAGTTGCTGCAGCACAGCAGGAAGGTGGATTCTTGTTTGCACTGATCGAGCCAGCGCATAATCCTCTGAGCATAGGAGCAGCTCCAACAATACAGGCCAAGGAATGTAGCTCAAGAACCATGAGGTGAAGGCCGTGTGATGAGATTAGGATAGAAGGTGCTGGAATGGCTGAGAGCTTCGGGCCAGATGGTAGCTCATGGAAAATCAGGAGAACTACCCGATCAAGTAGGAGACATCAAATTGTTTAGTGTTAACGGGACAGTGTAAGGTCCCTTGGGCAGTTGCAAATGGGGCATGGTCAGAATCACTTCAAATGAGTTTTAACAGAAGGACAGCAGAGAATCTTGCAGTGAAATAAAGGGCGGGATTCTCTGTTGTGAGTCCACCTCGTTACCGCTGCCAGCGAGGGGGACAGAGAATTTGGCACTCCGACAAATCTCCATTCACTGCAGCGGAAACGGAGAATCCCACTGGCGTGAAGGAGCGGAGAATCAAAGTTAAAATAAGTATTAACCTGTGCACTGGAGATATGTCTGTGGTATAAAGGTCGGCGTATATATATATATATAAATAGGGTTAATGTGGGACTCAGTACAGTCCACATATATGTGTGTACCAGTAAGCATGGAGACAGCCCCTGGTTTGTGCCCTTTACTGTATGTTCCCACATAGTTTGAAGAATAAATAAAGCCTTTGAATAACTACAAAATCTTCTTCAGACCTCCCAAAATATAACCAACACCATATAACAAGTTCCTATTTTTAAAATTTCTTTCATGAGTTGAGGGCATCATGGTTCAGCCAGAATTTATTGCCCATCCCTAATTAGCCTCGAGAAGGCAGTAGGAGATACCTTCTTGACCACTGCAGTCCATGTGGCGTAGGTGCATCAACATTGCTGTATTTTTAAATACCGGCGTATATATATATATATATATACATATATATATAAAAACATAAAACATTACACGCGTGTGTAATTGTATATTACACACACACTGTTTTCTATATATTAGCATGTGTGTAAGTACAGTTCATTTGTTGTTCAAGCCTTGCCATAATGGCCATCAGTGAGGACATGTTCTGTTGCAGCTGCCACTTTGTGTTGTAGAGCCAACTGCTGCAATCTCTGAATACAGTCTGCCTTATTCTTAAAGTTAAACATTTCTTGCAGCAGATGTGATTAAGGCAAGATGCTCTGCCAGGGAACAATGGCCGTTTACATGACTACGCAATCACATTTATTAGAGTGTGTACACCACAGCAGAAAGCCTGAGGGATCCCAAGAGATGGGGATTGTGGTGAAAGTAAACCTGTCATTTACAGTAAAAGCTCTATCAGTATCTTACAGGATTTATTGCAACACACCGTTGAAAACTATTGTCCATGGATTTCTTCAGATGCAACCTCCTTTTTTTTTGTTTTCTTGTCCATTTGTTCGGTATTTATTTTCCCATCCTGTCTCTTTCCCCATCACAGCACATTTTGTATGTTGCGTTACTGAAGTTGTTTTCTTAAAACACTTGCGACTGGATTCTCCCTTCCTAACACTAAGTGTTGATGCCGGGGCAGAAGTCTTGGACTTCCAAGACAGCAAAACTGGCGCCGCACCTGGACCGATTCAGCGACTGTGAGGGGCTAGCACCGATGCCACATGGAACACGATGATTCCAATGAGAAACGGTGGGGGATTCGCCAGATTCGTCATTGACACTCAGGAGGCCGACATGCTGCAGCCGCATTTACACATTACAATCCCTACACACACTCATCCCAGCCAACAAGGTGGCACTGGTTGCGCTGGAGCATGCCCATACGACTGATGGGTCCGCTGGGGCCAGAGGGCACCAACGCGGGATGGCCTGAGGGGACACCCATACAACCTGTGGCAGAGTCATTGGCAAGTGCATTCACAGTGGGCAGTCATTGGCGTGTAGGCTGCGGCAATGTTGTTCCATGCCCATCTACTCCGACCCTACAGCCCACCTCCTGGTCAGCCCCAGCCCTGGCAGAAGGCCCCCAGCCAGCGACACAACTGTCAGCAAACTATGGCGATGTTGGACACTTTCCGTACCCTCTCTCCCTCTCAGCAGCCATGGTGCCTGTTTCACGATTTTTAAAAGCACAAGTGAGCATCGCCATTGGAAATTCAGCGCATTGGATGCAGAGAATCGCACAGGTCCTGGAGAATACTAGGTCGGGCCCGCTAATGATATGCCAACGGCGTTTACTGTACGCGCATTGTGCAAAGCATCCGCTGTCGAGGCGACCAGACAATTGCGATTTGGCATGAAATCGGCACCCGCTGCAATTTCGGCATTGGAACAGATTATCCGCCCAATCGTGTTTCCCGATTCCGGTGTCATCCGACGGAGAATCGGCCCTTGGTTCCAAGCAGGTCACTTTGGGAAAGCAGCCACTGCCTTCCTTGGGTGAGGCTTAAAGACTATAAACATCTAATCCACATCAAACCTCTTTTCATCGCCTTGTCATCATGTGAAACAGCATTGCAGGTAAATGTATACCAATAGATGCAAGTTGTGTTGACAGTATCTTAAGCGCTTTTAGATTGAAATTGTTATTCAAGGACAGTAGAATATTTACAAAGAAAATGTACTGAGGCCTTCTACAAAAGCTCGTGTTCCCAATAAACTACACTGAGTTTACCTTGATCCTTTTGATCGATGTTACTATGGTAGGCCAAGATAAAAGGTATGTTTGAAATCAAGATTCATTGCATCACTGTTCATTTGATCTCATTCTTTCCACGAGACATCTTAACTCTCCATCTTTTTCGTGGTCACAGAGGAGTCCAGTTCGAGAAGATGAAGAAAACTATTTGTTGTTAAAGCACACAACATTCAGATCTCAGTCGGGACTACCAATACTCAGCTCCTCTCTGGACCGGCTTTCACTTTAAGAGTCCAGCATTCTATTGATGGGGTTCTGTCTTTCATCAGGGAAGCTCGTATTCCATGAGGCACACAGTGAGGCTAATTGGCCCACCCCGGTAGGTCTTGTATGGGTTAGAACTCCCTTCATTTTAAAATAATCAGGTATTAAAACATGCCTGCCATAACCTAATCACTTCACAACCGTACTCCTTTAATTTAGCTCCGTTTCCCTTCTTCCGAACCGTACTCCTAACTCTCGCAACAGGCCTTGTTCTTCTTCAGGTTTTTCAATTTACCAAGCAAATAAGGATCCGTTCATTTCCAATGACTATCCCCACCACCAATGATGAACTTGCTGATATTAACACGATGTGCTCACCACGGGCAGTAGGACGTCAACCAAAAGGCAAAGTAACCGATGCCGCAATTTTGCTCCCGCGCTTGCCACAAGTGTAAATGGCGGCAGGGAGAAGAAATATCACAGGTGTCAGAAAACGAGAATCTTGCTGGTGAGATCTCATTTGCTGATTCTCGCCACTCCCCGAAGGTGACTTAATGAGGTTTCCGCCCTTCCTGGACAGGAGCCACATCTCCATACATTTGAATATGGTTAGCGGAATTTCCCACCATATCCCCCCCCCACCTTTGGAATTCCCATCACCTCGGCGAGGTTTACAACTGCTTTCAACAAAAGTGAGGAGTTGAGGGGATCGCGCCGGGAGAGCACAGATAAGTATAGCCCACCGCTATAGGGTCAGTGGGGTCAAGTACCTACTGACCGCCATTTGATAAATTCTAAGGTGCAAGTTGGTTATTGACCTCTTGTGCTGGTGGCAGGAGGTCGGCACCATTTACCCGAGGTCGGAAGCTGCCTGGGAAAAGCACGGATGGTGTCAGTGGTTGGGACTGCACAGAAGCAAGGAAAAAATAAAACTGATGTCATCATCCCACCTGTTGTGTCTCTCACAGTATAATCCAGGCTAACCTCCCATTAAACTGCTCAGGGACAGCGTGCTGTCGGAGCACAGTTGCGATATTGGTGATGCTAAAAGTCAGAGGAGGGTAATTGTATCTGTTTCTTTTGATTACCTTCTTTGATTCTTTTGTGACCTTTTATAAATAAAATATGGCTGCCACGTTTTTGGAATTTGGCCCTGGATATGTGCAGCTCCACCAGGCTAACCCTCTGAAGTGACTTCACTTTTCTATCAAAGATTTCGGCAAACGAGGTCCAGCGATGTTACTCTGTACAGGAGTGACTAGAACTGATCACAGGCCACCATCGAATTCACCTCTCACCAAAGGCAGGCCAAATATACACTCCCATCAGGTGGAGACACAGCCTCCAAATCAAAACCATTGACATAGAACAAGCTAACTAACAGTAAACGGCACATCATTCCCTTCGCTAACTTCTCCAATACATGAAATGAGAAGGGCAACTCCCATGGCCAGAATTTCATATGGAATGAGCAAGTGACTGCCCAACCTGTGAAGTAAGCTAAAAATATATTGGGCGGGTGTCCCAATGCCTTTGGATGCAATGTTGCGGTCGGCGGATGCGCACGGGAGTCGGAAGTGTGCCCGCTGACAACTAAACCCATCAAGGAGGCAATGATTAGAGATCTTCCGTGGCCGGTGCACATTTACAGTTGGTGGATCGGCCAGACGGCCTTCACTCGCACTTCATCCAGGGCGGGATGAATTGTGCGGGATGAATGAAAATAATAGGTGTTTGATGATTGAGGTGTTATAAGCCGTGTTGCCAGTTGCTTGAATTTGCTTTACGGAGAGAGTTTGCAACATTTCTAAGTGCAAATTTCACTGGAACCAGACCGAGACAGCTCCGTAGCGCCTGCCATCCTTCAGTTTGGAAAAACTATCCGCCTGCTGTCTCCCATACCTCCGCACAGGCACTGAGAATTCCTCAGCGCATTTTACGCCGGTTGCCTGTTGATTAGCCAGCCATTGTAAAATCGAGTGTCAGTGGCGATCGCAGGAGGAAGCGCATATCAGAACAGCTTTCGGGCCTGCCAATTGTGTGTGCATCACAAGCACACATTTTGGATCATGAGTTTAAAAACAAACATTTGCTTAATAAGCAGCTAAACATGTTATAACTTCAAAGTATCCTCTACTGCAATAAGTAAAACCTTGGTACCAGAATAGACTCCTTTGGCCTACCTCCATCTTTGCATTTCCCGTTCCCCCAGAGATTGATCACTCCTCATCCTACTCGCCCACTTAGCCCACCAGTTCTCAGCTGACCCTTGCCAATCGTACACTTTGCTTCCAGAATCTGGTATCTCCACAGCTTCTGAAGCCTAACCCCAATCTTTACCTTTGTGGCTGCACTAGGTGGCCTCACCCAGACTTTGTTCCACACACTGCGACAGGGCCCGTTTCGCGATCATGTCCTGGCCTTTTTTAACCTCACAATGGCCCTATACTGCTTGGCCCACACACGTCTACGCTTCGCCTATCTGGGGTCTGCATTCTTCAATTAGTATTGCATGATAAGTCAACGCCAGCCATCTGGGGCGTCATTCTCCGACCCCCTGCCGGGTCGGAGAATCGCCGGGGGCTGCCGTGAATCCCGCCCCTGCCGGTTGCCAAAGTCTCCGGCACCGGAGATTCGGCGGGGACGGGAATCGCGCCGCGCCGGTTGGCGGGCCCCCCCGCTCGATTCTCCGGCCCGGATGGGCCGAAGTCCCGCCGATAAATTGCCTGTCCCGCCGGCGTAACTTAAAGCACCTATTTACCGGCGGGACAAGGCGGCGTGGACGGGCTCCGTGGTCCTGGGGGGGGGGGGCACGGGGCAATCTGACCCCGGGGGGTGCCCCCACGGTGGCCTGGCCCGCGATCGGGGCCCACCGATCCGCGGGCGGGCCTGTGCCGTGGGGGCACTCTTTCCCTTCCGCCTCCGCCACGGTCTCCACCATGGCAGAGGCGGAAGAGACTCCCTCCACTGCGCATGAAACTTTCAGCGGCCGCTGACGCTCCCGCGCATGCGCCGCCCCGACATGTCATTTCCGCGCCAGCTGGCGGGGCAACAAAGGCCGTTTCCGCCAGCTGGCGGGGCGGTAATTCCTCCGCCTTCGGCCTAGCCCCTCAATGTTGGGACTCGGCCCCCAAAGATGCGGAGCATTCTGCACCTTTGGGGCGGCGCGATGCCCGTCTGATTGGCGCCGTTTTGGGCGCCAGTCGGCAGACATTGCGCCGTTTTGGGAGAATTTCGCCCCTGAAGTGTGAAATTAGACACTGATACTTTTTCTTGAGAATAGGTTTATTTACAGACTGTAGCATTACAACCCAGCATTCTCTTTTTACTCTTTTGAGTTTATTAAATAAACATAAGGTCAAATCCATGTAATTTAAATTAATAACCCCAAAGAGGCACGGTACCTGAAGAAACAAAATCCAAAGAACTTTACCCAATCAAATGAAACATGTTATTTTGGGGGGGTCAGTGAAGTACTCCAAGCTTCTACAGTGCCCATCCGTGGGAGAGGAGTCCACTTCTTTTGAATAAAATGAAAAATCAGGAAATTGAACAAAAAAGACACGGGATACAGTCCCTGGTGAGGCACTGTAGCCGAAACAAACTCACAAAGGAAACTCAACTAACTGAACCAAAATGAAATTACTGGATGTGATGAGCAATCTCTTTTAATACGCTTTGGGGTGTGACTTTAAACAAAGGGCAGCATGGTAGCACAGTGGTGAGCACAGTTGCTTCACAGCACCTAGGTGCCAGGTTCGATACCCGGCTTGGATCACTGTTTGTGCGGAGTCTGCACGTTCTCCCCGTGTCTGCGTGGGTTTCCTCGGGGTGCTCCGGTTTCCTCCCACAGTCCAAAGATGTGCAGGTTAGGTGGATTGGCCATGCTAAATTGCCCTTAGTGTCCAAAAGAAAGGTTAGGTGGGGTTACAGGGATAGGGTGGAGGTGTGGGGCTTAAGTGGGGTGCTCTTTTCAATAGTCGGTGCAGACTCGATGGGCCGAATGGCCTCCTTCTGCACTGTAAATTCTATGTCAAATGGTCAGATTAACAGAATAAATTAAAGTGATAGCCCCTTAAAGGGGCACTTCAACAGAACAAAACTCCAAAACTTATCGAACTGAATCAAAAATGTGCGGCGGGGTTCTTCCCTCCCCGGCGGGGCGGGGGGTTCCGGCATAATGGAGTGGTGGGAACCACTCCGGCATCGGGCCGCCCCAAAGGTGAGGAATTCTCCGCACCTTTTGGGACCAAGCCCCCACCTTGAGAGGTTAGGCCCGCGCCAGAGTGGTTTCCGCTCCGCCGGCTGGCGGGAAAAGCCTTTGGCGTCACGCCAGCCGGCGCTGAAAGGTCTTCGCCGGGCAACGCATGCGCGGGAGCATCAGCAGCCGCTCATGGCATCCCTGTGCATGCGCAGGGGAGGGGGTCTCTTCCGCCTCCGCCATAGTGAAGACCATGGCGAAGGTGGAAGAAAAAGATCACCCCCACGGCACAGGCCCGCCCGCGGATCGGTGGGCCCCGATCGCAGGCCAGGCCACCGTGGGGGCATCCCCCGGGGCCAGATCGCCCCGCACCCCCCCAGGACCCCGGAGCCTGGAGGTTTAATCCACGCCGGCGGGCGAGGGTTGACAGCATCGGGACTTCGGCCGGGCCGGAGAATCGCCGGGGGTGGGCCGACCGACCTGGTGGGGGGTCGGAGAATCGCGCCGTGATTTTTGGGGGCTGACAAACCATTCCAGCCCACGCGGTAGTCTCTCTTTATTTTCTTTTGGGTATGAACTCAAAACAAATGAGTAAACAAACTGAAGTCGTCACCTCCTAAAATAGCACTACAAAGTCTCACTTTCTACTCTTGAGTACCAGCAAAACAAATTAACCAGTTGAAAAAAAGCAATTAAACCTATTGATAGCCCCTAAGGGGCACTGTAACGAAAGAAAAAATTTGAAGGACCAAATTAAATTAAAATGTAATTTTGCGGGCTAATGATGCACTCCAGCCCCGGTGGTGCACACCGGTCACGGGAGAAGTCTCTCCTTATAAGTGCTCTAGGTAGTTAATTAAACAATGCCCTTCACCTATGTATCTTAACAATATTTTCAAGACCGAATTATGCCTGTGCACCCTGGTCCCTATTCCCCAGCATAACCCCATTTTACCTCAATTTCACACTAGGTTCTGGCTCATCTGATAAAATTTGGGGGTTGGAATAAGGGGGCTTTTGCAGTGGGCAAGAAGCAAAACAAAACTGGTTCTTCATGTAAGTGCCTCTTCTCTCTGCTTGTCTCTAACTCTTCGTCACCCTCTTTTATGTGAGACTTGCAATTTCAGGATTGCAAATCTCACACAAAAGACTTGTGCTGCCGTAGCACAAGTGAATAGCACTGTGGATTCACAGCGCCAGGGTCCCAGGTTCGATTCCCCACTGGGTCACTATCTGTGCAGAGTCTGCACGCTCTCTCTGTGTCTGCGTCGGTTTCCTCCGGGTGTTCCAATTTCCTCCCACAGTGCAAAGACGTGCAGGTTAGGTGGATTGGCCATGATAAATTGCCCCTTAGTGTCCAAAAAGGTTAGGAGGGGTTATTGGAGTACGCGGATAGGGTGGAAGTGAGGGCTTAATTGGGTCGGTCCAGACTCGATGGGCCGAATGACCTCCTTCTGCACTGTATGTTCTATGTTCTCTTACTGTTATCCCTCGTTTTCTTTCACGGCCCTGATTCCTTTTCCCACTCTTTCTTTCGCTACAGAAGAATCAACCAGTGTCTGTTCTAATTATGACAAGCTCATCCGAACATTTCAAATCCTCAATTGGACAGTCCGCGCCAATTATTGATGGGAAAATCGAAGCAACAAGTTTGTTTATTTTTAATCCAGCAAGTACTGTAATAAAAGGGAGGCAGCCAACAGCAGAGGTTGCTGCAATGGCCGATTGATCAACGAGATGGGAAAAAACGTCTACTTGACTGAAGGTATCTGTTTGAAAAGGCTCGAGGGCAACGCAGCTTTCTTGCCGCTTTTCACCGCTGTCAGGATCATGTTTAATCTGCACTGTAAATTCTAGCTGGTCATTAACAGGTACAAATAAACGGACTTCAAATTGCGACAGATCACACACTTCAGCATTTGCGGTTAGCTTGCTCGCATTAGAAGTGCCATTCAAGGATTTTTGAGGTCACTCAGCTGTGAAAGGCCCCTGTCAGAGGATATTTTGTCTCTCTCTCATCTGGACCATTAACTCCTAGAACAGAAACTCAACAAGGACACCAAACAAGAATGGGAAAAAAAAAATTATACAGGTCTCAGTTCGGTGTGCACACATCAAAGGGCAGAGGAGTGCATGGGATGCATTTTAATTTTTGCTTCAACATCGCCTTTCTTTTCGGGATGTTGTGCAGCCATTTTGTACACAAAGCACATCATCATCCCGACTATTCACCGAATATTAAACCAGAGCACTAATTGGCTTTGACAAGAATGGAAAACCTGTCCAAAGGACTCACCCTCTGCAATTATCCATGCAAGACACAAGGCCAATTACTGCCATCTTCAATCTTTTCACATCCCTTTAAAAATGTGCATATTTTCCAAATAAACAGCAGAAACTACAATGATGGAAGTGTGCCCCCCCCCCTCTCCCACACACACATATTTACTTTGCGTACCTGCATTTGGTTAGATTGATTAACTTGATCAGAATCGGGGCTCTTTTCTTGAAAGAGAAGATGGAGGACTGACCTTTACAAATTATGACGGGGTTTGATATGGTAGGTGTAGAGAAGATATTTTCACTTGAGAGAGAGACCTAAACTTGGGATCTGATATAAGATAGTTACCGATACATTCAATGAGGAATCTCAGAGAAACCTCTTCACCGAGAGCAAGGACTAGTTTAGACAGATAGCATAGACACACTTAAGGGGAAGCTGGAGAATCACACGAGGGAGGAAGGAAGTAAAATACTGATAGTTTAAAGGGTTGCGCGGTGGCACAGTGATTAGCACTGTTGCCTCACAGCGCCCGGGACCTGGGACCTTGGGTGACTGTGGGGATTTTTCATCTTCTCTCCGTGTCTGCGTGGGTTTCCTCCGGGTCCTCCTGTTTCCTCCCAAAGATGCGCAGGTTAGGTGTGTTGCCAAACTCCCATTTGCGTGTGGTCAGGTTTTGTAAAGTCACTAGCAACAGACGTCCAGAGATTTTTCAACCAAGATCATCATTTATTCACACACTTTTCCTGGAAAGGTTTCTTGCTGCTTCTCACACACACTATGTACAAACTAGAAAGGAACAGCAAAAGAAAGGAGTTCTACTTTTATGAACATCAAAACCAAGTGGAATAGTTAACACTTTGCGTGTTTGCAAGAGTCCAATAATACGTTTTTCTACTTGGGAGCTGGTGATTGTCGATAGCTGAAGGCAGCTTTTCATGGCGTTTCTTCAGAAAAAGAAAAGTGCAGCAAGTAGATTAGACAGCCTCGTTAATACTTGTAAGGGAAGCACGGTGGCACAGTGATTAGCATTGCTGCCTACGGCACTGAGGACCCGGGTTCGAATCCCGGTCCTGGGTCACTGTCCGTGTGGAGTTTGCACATTCTCCCCGTGTCTGTGTGGGTTTAGCCCCCACATCCCAAAAGACGTGCAGGATAGGTGGATTGGCCACACTAAATTGCCCCTTAATTGGAAAAAAAAATAATTGGCTACTCTAAATTAAAAAAAAAAAATACTTGTAGAAAATTCAGGTTCTTTCATAAATAGGCTTTCAAGGAGGCTTTAAAATATTAAGCTTTGGGGCTTGGAAAACGGCTAGAATTTATAGCCTGATCTTAGCAGTTGTGAACCTTCTGGCCTTACTCCTGCATTCTGCAGTCTAGCAAGTACAACTTTAGAGTAAAAGGCTTTTCAAAATTGGTCATTGAAGCATGACAGAAAGCAATCAATCGTCCGTTCATATTAACGGAATCGATTCCGCCTCCCATGTTCAAAACCATGGACATACAATAGAGGCTAATAGAGATACTTAGCACTACCTTGTGCAGAATCAGTTTCATGAGCTCTCATTTGTTATTTGGCAGGCCTTGAGGAAGAAAGTCTGAGGACTTGTTGTCGTTATTGTTTTGGGGTAAGTCCTGACAATGGCAGGTTTAAACATTCCACAGGGATGTTGTCTGAGCATGTCCATTGGAATCCACTTTTAGAAACTTCCAGAAGCTTGACCAACTTGCAGTTCTAAAAGTCAGATGACCTGTGACGACCAATTTAAAGATCACCAGTGCCCTTTTGAAGGAGGCAAACAGTTTTTATTTAAACATTCATATCTGCTCAGTATAACAGATATTGTTCACAGCAAACTACCCAACATTCAGAACAGCGATCACGACACCACACAACCCTGCCATGGCAATCTCTGCAAGACGTGTCAGATCATCGACATGGGTACCACCATTACACGTGAGAATACCACCCACCAAGTATGTGGTATATACTCGTGTGACTCGGCCAACGTTGTCTCCCTCAAACGCTGCAGGAAAGGATATCCCGAAGCCTGGTACATTGGCGAAATCATGCAGACACTGCGACAATGGATGAATGGACATCGCGCGACCATCGCCAGGCAGGAATGTTCCCTTCCAGTTGGGGAACACTTCAGCAGTCAAGGGCATTCAGCCTCTGATCTTCGGGTAAGCGTTCTCCAAGGCGTCCTTCAGGGCGCGCGACAACGCAGAATCGTCGAGCAGAAACTTACAGCCAAGTTCCGCACACATGAGTACGGCCTCAACGGGGTCCTTGGATTCATGTCGCATTACATTCACCCTCCACCGTCTGGCCTGGGCTTGCGAGAACCTCCCAACTGTCCTGGCTTGAGACAATTCAAACCTCTTTAATCTGGAATTATCCCTCTCTCCAGTTGCTCTGTCTGAACCTGTAAAGACTTAATTACCTGCAAAGATTTGCATTCAAAGTATCGTCTTGCATCATTAACTTTGTCCATATATATGTTTCTGGAACCCACCTCTTCATCCACCTGAGGAAGGAGCTGTGCTCCGAAAGCTAGTGATTCGAAACAAACCTGTTGGACTTTGACCTGGTGTTGTAAGACTTCCTACTGGAACAGATATTAGTAAGAAGCCTATTTATTTGCCTGTGCAAAATTATCATATCGGATTAATTAAAACTGCAAATAATTTCACCTGATTATTTTAACATGTTTGTTAGTAATAATGCAGTTTTTTTTCCACTTAAAAGCCGTGGCCCTTTTAGATTTCAATACGTAGCTCCTAGTAATATGGTACATTATATTCTACTTATTCCTCTGGCAATAACGACCCTCCTCTCACGGCTGCCCACATGACAGAAGGGCCTCAGTTTTAAGACTAGGATGTAAAATCCATTGAATGAGTCTTTGCAGGAACAAAATACCTGGGGGTGGAATCATACGCTGCCAGAGCCTCAGCTATATTTTTAACTTGCCAGCCATGCCATCTGTCACCTTGGTACCATCCCAAAGGCACATAAAGGAAGTCAAGCTGACTTCAATTCAAATGGAAACTAGCCTGAACCTTTGAACGGTTTGCTTTACTCAGTAGATGTCTAACTGTGTTTAAATCGTGGACTCAAATAAACCCCTTTATATTATTTAGCAATCACATCACACATCCTGTAATACAAGCCCTAAACTGCAACAAGTTCCTTCATAAAGGTACAGGCAAGCTATGGCCGTGTGAAAGTCAATGCAGGCATCTTTGCAAGAGAAACATCTTGTACAGTAATTTACTGCAAACAACGTGCAACGTTTCAAATACTTCAAAATGTATTCTATTTAAGAGTAAAGAAAAGAGAGCCTGATTGCTGCTACCAAAGAGATAGCTTGAGACGGGAAATTTCCAGACTTGGCAGACAGGATCCTGTAATAAGTACCCCACTGTATGCTCTGTCTGCCCTGGGGAGTTGGGCGTGCCACCCTGGCAAGCAGGTTGAAAGGGAAGGCAAAGTAGGATGGTTAAAAGACCTTTCTCGGTTCGGCACTCTAACCCTCGTTCTTCATAATCCTTAACACCGCCTTGGCACCCCCCCCTCCCCACATGCCATGGCTACTCAATGCCAACCCATGCTCTCCCAAAAAAAAACATGGCACATCTATGCTAACTCATGCTCCCCACCCACCCCACAGCCCCTTATACTTCCAAGCCAATTCATGGCCTTTCCATGTCCATTCACCCAGTGTACACGATGTAAGGTAAAAGTAAAGTCACCATAATCCCAGCTGTAAAGAACCAATGAACCTGACAGGAACAACAGATGTGGGAAACGACATAGAAAAAGTTGTCCATTCATAATTATTTTCAGAAAAGGCTTTTCCTACAACCCTGTATAAGTGTCAATCAAACAGACCATTAAAGTATTATTAACACAGGTTGGAAGCACTTGACACATCTCCTGCAAATAAACATTGAGACATTGGCTGAGGACCCAGCCTCCCATTGAAGGATTGTGTTTGTGTGTTTGTTTACACCCTTTTTTGTTATTTAGCTTGCTCGGTTTAGAACGTAGAACACACAGTGCAGAAGGAGGCCACTCGGCCCATCGAGTCTGCACCGACCCACTTAAGCCCTCACTTCCACCCTATCCCCGCAACCCAACAACCCCCCAACCCTTTTGGTCACTAAGGGCAATTTATCATGGCCAATACACTTAACCTGAAAGTCTTTGGACTGTGGGAGGAAACCATAGCACCCGGAGGAAACTCACGCAGGCACGGGGAGAACGTGCAGACTCCGCATGGACAGTGACCCAGCAGGGAAGCGAACCTGGGACCTGGCGCTGTGAAGCCACAGTGCTATCCACTTGTGCTACCGTGCTGCCCAATACAATGTTTGTCCAATACAATGCCACCCCTCTCCTATAGGACCATCTGTCCCTTGTTTGTTTTCAATTTTGCATTCACTGAGCTTTGTTCTCCTATTAACGCATTCTGCTACCGTACCTGTATGTCACTATCAGCACCTCTTCAGCCCTGCCCCCCTCATCCCCAATAAGGCAGAGGTAATGAGAATATATCCATATTGGATGTATCCTCCTCATCCCGCGCATTGCTTTGCTGACTGGAATCTAGTGAATCTTCCGAACCCTGCTTTTCCCTCCCACAAACCCCATTCCCACCACATAAATAGGCAACACTCTGCAGACTGGAGCCAAAATCTCCACCCTCCTTTCTACATCTTCTGCTCCCACCTCCTCTTCCCCCCCGCCCCCCCCCTCTACTACTACCCCAGCACTCCTCCCCACCCACTTTCTCCCTTCCCTCCTCCTTTTCCCTCTTCCTCTACATCCCCTCCCCCTTAACCCCCCCCCGCTCTCTCTCCTGATCTCCTCACACCTCCTTCTTCTCATTTCCCGCACCACCCTCCTTTCACCCTTCTCCTGCACTTCACTCCCTTCTCCCTGGGCTTCTCCAATTCTCCCTCTCCACCCAACCTTCACTCTCTTGACCTCACTGCCTGCCTCCTTTTCCCAGGTTTTACTGTTCCAATTCAGTGACGCAACCCCTTCAACCTTGTTTGATCTGAATACTGTCCTTAGTCTCATCCATCACAACCACAAGAGCTCAAGATCACACAAAAAAATCCAAAGTGTCAGAAACACTTAGTGGCTTTGGCAGTATCTGTGGAGAAAGAAATAAAGTTAATGTTTCGAGTCAAATGCAATTTCTTCAGAAATGGAGATCAAACAATATTGAAAAACATCCTCCCTGTATTTATCTTCCCATGCAGGATACATTCGAAAGCCTCATTAATACTTACTATCACTGATTAATACATTAAAGGAAGAAGCAAACACAAAGAATGGGCACTGATGTGAAACAAATAATTGCTTCCAAAAACAGGAAGCAATTATCAGTGGTAACTCTGAATGTTTTACAGCATTTCTACTGAGCTGTAACAGATTAATACATGAGGGGCCATTCAGGGTATGGACCTGTTGATAGGATCATATCCATATTACCTTTAGTAGAAGCATTGTAAATAATGAGGAGACTTAGATGAGCTTGTTCTGGGAATGCCAACTCCACTGACATGCCACCCACGACACTAGATTATGGGCTAGATTTTCACAGAGTGGTGGAGACGCCATGCCTTATCCAAAATGGTACTGGGACCCTAGATCCAAGAGTCTGGCAGATGGTATTTTGCCAGTGAGGTAACTGGAGTCGGATATGACTCATTCCCCCCAACACCCTACTTTCCCCCTTCCCCTGCACTTCACTCCCCTTTCCCAGGGTTTCTCAAATTCTCCCAATCCACCCACCCTGCAATCTCTCTACCTCACTGCCTGCCTCCTCTTCCCAGGTTTTACTGTTCCAATTCAGTGACGCAACCCCTCAACCTTGTTTGATCTGAACACTGTCCTTAGTCTCATCCATCACAACCACAAGAGCTCAAGATCACACAAAAAAATCCCAAAGTGTCATGGGGAAACCCAAGCCCATTGGGGCCATTTGAGCTCAGTTTCAAACAGGCCCCATGTTTGCTGGAGTGAAAGCCTTCACCTGCCGTGTGTAACTTAACGTGTTTTTCAAGTTGATGTAAATGACCATCACAGGTGAATAAGGCTGGTGGAACTGTCAATCTGTGTAGTTATTTAAAACTTTTAAATTATGAAAAACACTTTCTTGGAATTGAATAAAATCAGTGCTTGCAATTGCAACAGTTATTTGTTGAGATAACCGAAAGGGCTATTATAGCATTACTGCGGTTTGACTGCTTTCACAATCATTATGATGGAAGGACGGGCATAAATTCACAGTTTGATTGACAGCCCTAAGAAATTAAAGAATTAACTGTCTTTGATATGGTATTATGTATTCAAATGTTTGTTATATCAGGGATTAAGAAGTGGAAGGATCTTAAATGCATTAAATGGCTTTTATCAATTGCAGTGTTTTTTGTATAGTGAAGTCTGTAATAGATACTTCGAACTTTATTTTATTTCATTCCAGTGTGGCTTCTGAGGTCTGCCCTTAGTCTGCCTTTCTAGGGAGGCAGTGATGTGGTGATAGTCACTGGACTAGAAATCCAGAGACCCAGGTTAATGCTCTGGGGTTATGGGTTTGAATCCAACCAGGGCAGATAATGGAATTTGAATTCAATAAAAATCTGGAATTAAAAACCCCATCTGGTTCACTAATGGAAAGGAAAAACTGTCATCCTTACCTGCTCTGGCCTACATGGGACTCCAGACCCACAGCAATGTGGTTGACTCCGAAATGTACTCAGGGTTGTGCAACAAATGCTGGCCCAACCAGCGACGGCCACATCCCATGAACAAATAAAAAAAGGTACTGGGTAAATTGGTAAGGATCATATGAGGGCAACGTCCGGTGGGCAGGTAGTCATTGTTGGCATGAATTGCCACTAAGTGGGCATAAGGGGCATGGTGCTGAGTGCCGTCATGAGTTGGCATTAAATTGGTCTGGGGTTATAAGGAGTCATGTGGCTGAATGGGGGTCAAGGGTTGGCAAGGAAGACATAGGGGACTATTGGGGTGGGTGGAGGGGTATGGGTCAGTATAGAGTGTATAAGGGGTCATTGGTGAGGGTGGACAGGTATGGGGAGCATGGAACATATGAGTGGTCATTCGTGGTGGGTGGGGGCATGGATTGGCACGGTAGAGTGGCTGGGGTTGAGATTGGTGTGAGGGTGAGGGCTACAGGGCCTAATATTGAATAAAACAACTGGTACAAAGTTTCAGAGAACCCAGGAGGGCCTTTTAACTAGCCCATCTTGGCATTCAGCAGCCTTGGTGTCTGCCTCTGAAATGTTTCTGGAGACAATGTGCTTGACTGCAGCATGCACCCGAGAATGAAGACTGCTGAAAAAAGGGACCTTTTTTGTCTTGATCTCATCAGGACATTTGAAAGAATATCAATGTAAGGAAAATCAACAAACTTATATTGTATGAGAGGAGAGTGTTGAATGGTTGGCAAGTGGACTTTGATTAGTCTAGACGTTGCCACGGAGAATGCACCAGTTGATGGTGACTGACAGTTAGCTGCCAATCATTGTTTGAAATTTAAACCTGACAGCTTGACTCTGATTGGTCAATGTATTTCCCTGAGGAATAAACTATTTATTGATGGCTGCCACTTATTTTGTTTAAATTTCATTACTTGTGAATGTCTTGATGAGTGTAACATGAAAATCTTGGATAAAAATTACCTCTTTTTTTTTTAGCAATACTCAACTACCAAACGACTATCAGAATGAAAATCCCATAATTTGCGACACTTTTCCGGAGGTAGATGTGAAGGTTTTCCAAATTCGGCGCACCCCTCTCGTGAGTGAAAATCTGGGACTATATTTCCAAATGCATTCCTTTATACCTTGGAAAGTACTGGACCTTGGAAAGTACTGGATACCTTATGCTGAAGGGGTTAATGGCATAATACTTACCTGTTCCTTTGAGAACCTAAACTGTGGATTAAATTACCACTTTTACTGGTGTCAGCACACAACTGAAATGCACTTCCTGAATGGCAGTTCACGAATGAGGAGGAAGCACTGCACTGTACTGCAAATGAGGGACACTTAAAAGGCTGCATTTTCATCTGTGGACCAGTAGCTCTCTTGTCTGGGTCACAAGTCTGTGAGTGCAGGTCTCACTTGAGAGAATTGAGCCTGAAATCTAGGATGAACCTCCAATACAGTGCTGAGTGAGTGCTGCACTGTCAGAGGTGCCATCATTCAGATGTGATGTGATGTGTTTTGTCCCTTCGACAGGTTACAAGGCTGGTTTAGCACAGTGGGCTAAACAGCTGGCTTGTGATGCAGAACAAAGCCAGTAGCGCGGGTTCAATTCCTGTACCAGCTTCCCCGAACAGGCGCCAGAATGTAGTGACTAGGGGCTTTTCACAGTAACTTCATTGAAGCCTACTTGTGACAATAAGCGATTATTATTAATAAAATATTTCATCGCACTATTTTAGAGAAGGTCAGGGGTGTTCTCCCAGATGTTTTGGTCGATATTTATCCCCCAACCAACATCACTGAAAACAGATTGTTTGTTTATTATCGCATTGCTATCTGTATTACCTTGTTGTGTGCAAGCTGTCTATTGAATTCCCTTACATTACAGCAGTACTTAAAAAGTCCTTCACTGCCTGTAAAGCACTTTGAGTTGCTGAATAAATGCAAGTCTTATTTTCTTTATTCTATGTAACTGGTTTTTGAGCCCCTAATATCCTCACTAATGAATTATTTCAATGAAGCATGAAGTTCATGCTCCATAAAGTGTGGCTTACCCCCTTAATATGGCTTGACAAGTCGTTTTGCTTCAGTTCCCCACTGGGTAAAGCAAATCAAAGTTGTTAACAAAGATAAGGTAATAAATTATCGAGTGTTTCGACTTGTACTATTATCAGACGGCTCAGCTTCCTGTCAATGTTAAATTAAGGTGCCTAAAGGAGCTGAAAGTGGTGTTCTAGTAGTTGGCAGTGAGTTGGCATAATTGCCTTGACATCAACGCCAAATTGATGACTGCAGTCACAAAAATCCTCATCCAACAATGTTCAGAGAAACGTCAATTGGCCATTCAATCCCTTGAGCCTCTTCCACCATTCGTTGGATCACAGTGGTCTGTAGCTCAACTTAGTACCCTTGCCTATCAATCTTAGTTCTAAAATTTCCAATTGACCAAACCTCCACATCTCTTTGGGGAGACAGTTTTGGATTTTCCTTACCCTCTGTGTGAAAACGTGCTTACGGACATCTCCCCTGATCCCTCTGTCTGAAAACGTGCTTTCTGACTTCTCCCTGGAATCCCTCAGCCGCAACTTTTAATGTTGTGCACCCCTGTTTTAAGCTATTTCATTGGAAAAGATAATTCTCGCTACCAACCCGATTACTTCTTTTCAAAGAATATCCCCGGCCGAACCAATGGCTTGTAAAATTCTGACAGCTAACAGATCTTTTAGGAACTAACTGTATCCTCCTGCAACACCGAACTAGCTACATTAATCATCAATGAGCTTCTGAAGCCCCCTCACTATGTACAACGTGGAACACTGACCTTTGAAAAGTAAATGTGTTCTGAACAACAGAATGTTCTTTATTAATGTCTGCAGCAAGCAGCTGTAATGATTAAAAAAAAGATGCAGTACAATTCGCTGGCTCAAACAAGGATTGAGATCTGCAGTGACACTCGTAAACTGGCCCAGCCAGATAATCCTGAGATTGAGCTCTTCATTAAAAACAGCAGTGTGACATAAAACGGCAAACTTTTCCATTTAAACCAACCTAATGAAATCACTAATCGCTTATTTTTTTTTTAATCTGACAAACTTAACAGTTAATTTTGAGACTTTACATGCTTGACACTTAATTAGGTACCCAGAGTACACTCAGTGGCAAGACTGCTGACTCACAGCGAAGATAGTTGGTAAAACAGCAAGGAGTTGCTTCTGGTGACGGTGATGTGCTGAGAGAACGCACATCAGGTGGCTTTCCTCCAAAGCAGAACAAAAAAGGCACTTGTAGTCAAATTTTTGCCCAAATTGCAAAGACAAAACTACCTCAATAGCAAGAAGAGAATAACCAAGAAACAATGGCAGCAAACTGGAGCTCGAGGGGTCGAAGAGATGGCAGGATTGGCGGAAAGAACCGCGAGCAACAGGCGGACGAGACGGCGGACCAACAAGGTGAAGGGGCCCCGGCCACTCAGGAGAGAGGGCGGCCAACGACCCGAGCGTCAGCCTCCAACAGCTGCCCCCCCCCCCAACCCCCCCCCAACCACCACCTCTTAGAGATGGATGGAAGAACTTCCTTCTGAAGGAGCTAACCGCCATGAAAGAGGCAAACAAGACAGAAATCCAGGTGACGATGGTAGAGGCGATGACCACCATGCCAAAGGCAATCGATGGGCTGGGGAAGAAAGTGGAAACTCAAGAAAGGACGATCCTCGACCTGGAAAGAGGCCTCGACGGACCAGAGCGACAGAATCGTGTCCCTGGAGGCAGAAGTGAAAAGGCTGGTGGCGGACCAGAGGAACTTAAAGGGAAAATTCGAAGACCAAGAAAACAGGTCCCGACAGCAAAATATTCGGATTGCGGGTCTTACGGAGGAATCGGGGGCAAAGACTCGCTGGACTACGTCGCCCAAATCCCCCCTAGTTGGGAGAGACAGCTTTGCCAAACCCCAAACAGAGCACACAGGTCGCTCAGGCCGCGACACAAACCGGGGAGCAGCCGAGGGCAATCGTTGCACAGCCCCACCAATACCAGGACCGTGACAGGATCCTGTGGTGGGCACGCCAGACAAAAGCAAGCACCTGGGAAGGACACAAAATCTGAACATATCGGGACATTGGGGCAGATCTAGCAAAATGCAGGGCCGAGTTCAACCAGGTAAAGTCGGCCCTATACCAGAACAGGTATGGTTCGGTTTGCTGATCCCTGCCAGGCACTGGGTCATCTACCAAAAAAGGAACATTACTTTCACACCCCAGAGGAAGCAAATTAATTTGTCCAAACCAACGGCCTGGACAAGGGAAAGGCATGGCAACAATGACGATTGTGCAGAGAAAAACTGTGAAAGAACCAAAAACTCATTGGACAGTGAGCATGTTTGCATGGGACTGCGCTGTCTCATTCTGATCATAAAGGGAAGACTGTATGTCTTAGAGAGAAGCGAGGACAGAGGAAGGCAGGTGAGGGTTAAAACAGGGAACATGGGCAGTCAACAGACATTAGGAAGGGGCTAGACCAGCCCAGGAATGGGACCCACCACACTAGCCGGGATAGCTAGCACGTTACGACAGACAGCAAGGGGGACCGCGGCAATCCTCCCGGCAGGGTGGGAGTGCCTAGACGGGGCTGGGGGGGCATATGGATGGGGAAAGGGAAAGCATTGGGGGGAGACATGCAAAAGGTGATGCACGGAAGGGGAAGGAGGGAGGGGAAAGAGCACAAAAGGAACAGAAGAGGAAAAATGAGTTGGCTTTCATATGGGCTTCAGCGGGTGAGGAACAGTTTGAGGAAACAAGATGATGGCACAAGAAGCCACTTTGGAGGATCCCTGAGCAAAGGGAGGCGCCCGAGTGCAGGGGCGCACCCATGTGGTGTACACACAGTTGGTGCCAACATTGGGTGCCCCCTGGACAAAGGGAAACCCTGGAGCGCAGGGGCCTGACCTCATAGTGAGAATGGTGACTATGGCCATTTTGGACAGCCCCCTAACAAAGGGAAATCCCGGAGTCCACCAGGCAAGGATGGTTGATCCCGCAGGAGCAGGGGGACAAAACCCCCCAACTGGATTATCACCTGGAATGTCAGAGGACTTAATGGCCCAGTGAAAAGATCCAGCATCTTCGCCCACCTAAAAGGTTTGAAAGCCGACATAGTCTTCCTTCAGGAAACACACCTGCGGGAGAAGGATAGACTGCAGGTAAGAAAGGGCTGGGTGGGACAGATGTATCACTCGTTACGGATATAGTGGAGTAGCCACATTGATTAGTCAGAGGACGAGGTTCACTGTGACAAGGAAGGTTACGGACCAAAGGGGACGGTACGTCATGGTCAGCGGTGTCCTAGGCGGGCCACTGGTACTCCTGATAAATGTGTACGCGCCCAACTGGGATGACACAGGTTTAATAAAAAGACTCTGGTGGAAATCCCTAACATTGACACGCATCGACTGATCATGGGAGGCGACTTCAACCATGTACAAGACTCACTGATAGACCGGTCGAACTCCAGATCAGGGAAAAGGACGGGCATGGCTGGGAACATTCATGGAGCAGATGAGGGTGGTGTACCCATGGCAGTTCCTACACCCCTGTGAGAAGGATTTCTCGTTCTTTTTGCCGGTCCACACAGCATACTCAAGGATAGACTTCTTTGCTGTGGGGAAAGCGGTGCTTCCAGGAATAGTAAGGGCAGAATACTCCGCAATAGTTATCTCCGACCAAGCTCCATATTACGTGGATGTGAGGTTGGAGACAGGCCGTGCCCAACGCCCCACGTAGAGGTTGGACATGGACCTATTGGCCGATAAGGTCTTCTGCCAGAAAATATCACAAGCCATAGGCGAGTATATTACAAACAACTGAAAGGGGAAGTCTCATCTTCCACTTTCTGGGAGGCACTGAAGGCGGTGACTATGGGAGAGATTATAGCCTGCAAGGCACAAAGAGATAGGGAAGAGAAGGGTGAGCAGGCAACAACTGATCGACTCCATTCTGGAGGTCGACAGAAAGTACTCCGAGGCCCTGACCGTACAGCTACTGGCGGAGAGGAAAAAGCTACAGATGGACTTTAACCTGCTTTCCACCAGGAAAGCAGTGCACCAACTCCACCAGACACGGTGGACCTTCTACGAACACGGGGAAAAGGCTGGCTGCCTCCTGGCTCACCAGCTGAGAAAGCAGGCAGCCATGAGGGAGATAGCGCAGATGAAGGATAGCAGAGGCAGACTGGTAATCGAGCTAAAATAGGTCAACCGAGCGTTTGAGACTTTCTACCGAGGGCCGTACACCTCCGAGCCACCAGACAGGAGACCCGGGGATGAAACGATTCCTTGGGGGCTGGACATGCCAGCCATGCGGGGCGATAGACGTGGGGAGCTGGAAGCATCAATAGCACTGGGAGGGATCATGGAGAGCATCAGCTCCATGCACGAGGGGAAGGTGCCAGGACCAGACGGGTTCCCGTCAGATCTTTATAAAAAATTCACACCAGCCCTGGCCCCACACCTGTGGGACATGTTTGCAGAATTGCTAGCGAGGGGCACCTTGCTTCCTATGCTAACACAGGCCACGATATCGCTAATACCCAAAAACGACAAGGACCCGATGGACTACAGATCAAACACACCCATTTCGCTGCTTAATGTAGACTCAAAGGAAATTGCAAAAGTCCTGACCAAGAGATTGGAGAACTGCATACCAGAGGTGGTCATAGAGGACCAGGCGGGCTTTGTCACGGTTGACAGCTAACTGCGAACATCAGGCAGCTGCTGAATGTAATAATGACCCCATCCGGGGAGAGAACACCAGGGATGATCGTCTCACTGGACGCAGTAAAGGTCTTTAACAGAGTCGAATGGAAGTACCTGATTGAGGCATTGGAGCGGTTTGGGCTAGGGACATGGTTCACCTCATGGGTTCCAAGATCGGTTCGAGGCCAATAGCAATTAGGACAGAGGGGGGGAAAAGAGAGGGAGGAAGACAAGGGAAGACACACACACGGGAAAGGGGCAGGGGAGGGAGAGAGAAGGGAACCCAAGGGAATCACAGAACGAAGCATTAGGGATAAGGGGAGGATGGGAGGGGCCAAGCAGCACCTCCTCAACAATAAAAACTAAAAGCCCCAGCAAGCGGAATGCAGTATGTGACACCCAGGGCCGAGACAACTAAGCTCCCAATGAAGAAAGGGGGGAAGGCAGAAAAGGAGGGACTTCATGTAAAAATCATTGTAAGTAAGTAACAAATTGTTTTGTAAATGCCAGATACGCTGGAGCTGTTACTCTGTAAAAACTGGAAAATACCAATAAAAATATTTTTTTAAAAACAGCAAGGAGCCAACGTGACAGGATTGTCCCAAACCATGCATATTGATTGATAGCTGGAAACTCCTTGTACCATGCTGCGTGTGGCATGGAAACAAGGTGGTCATTCTCAGCTGCGCTATAAAATATGGGCTGTGCTTAAAGAGACTTAGCATGTCAGTGAGAAAGAGTGGCCCATGTGTTTTCTCTCCCCCCTCCCCCCATTCCATGACATTGTCAGGTGTTGCTTCCAAAGTTACTAATATAAACACATGATTTGCAAAGACACTTCAATTATCCTGAAAATGCCGCACCTGAACTTAACTGCTCAAGGACAGAAACAGAACCCATACCTTAGCACAGTTCAAAAATACTGCCATTGTCACTGTGGAATGTTTCAAGGGCTGCATACATCATTCTTGGACTGTATATCATTCAATTTTACTTTAATGCTGACTCTTTAGAGGTTTTTGATTCCTTGATAACCACTTTTAGTGGTTATCGATCAGAAGAAGAATTTATGACCAAGGCTGTCACTCTGAAGGACTGACTACTTGTGATCTCAACAGGCTTGTTTGGGAGATTGCAAATTCCTCTATGATCAAACTCTTGTAACACCGCCTGTAAAATATCTACCCCAAGTTCTTTAGATGAGCTGTCAAAGCAAATAAATAATAAACAGGTTTGTACAAAGGTGCCGATTGATTAGTTTATTAGATCCCTTATCTAATCATCACTGTGGTACATTGAGATCGCATTATCCCTTGGGAGAGCTGACAGCAAGGGGTAGTAACCTTAAAATCAGAGCCAGGCTATTCAGGAGAGACGTTAGAGAGACTTCTCCATGAAAAGGAAGGTTGAAGTGTGAAACTTTCTCTCACAAAGAACAGTAAATGCAACTCGATAAATCATTTTAAATCCAAATGTTTTCTCGAGACAAGGCTACAAAAGAATACGAGACCAAGGATTGGTGTTAAGACACGGATGACCTATTTCTTGCACCTATGACACAGACATTACTAAAAACAGACTCACTGTCAGGAGTTATGAGTCCCTTTATTCTTTCGTAATTTTACCCACTATCAGGAGTTGGGAGTCCATGTATTGGTTAATTTCTTACTAATTTTAAGGACCTCTGTGTCACTGCATCGGTTAATCAGCACACCACTTGTCAGGAGTTGGCGTCTTTTAGTTGTTGATTGTACAAATGTGCAGAGTATAAAGCTTAATTGTTGACAAAATAGTTCCACAATTTAAAAAAAATACACGCACCTATAAATATTCCAAACTGCAGAGGTCGCCCCTCCAGGAATTATGTAACTTAATTTCACAGCTGTTGTAAAATGGCAGTTTGATACCTGCTGTATCATCCAAAAACAACTCTGATCCCTAAAGAGTGCTTCAATATTATCCATCGTAATCCATCGTTCTGGGTGACAAATATTATATAAGAGAGCAATGGCTAGCAAAACGCCAGAAAGAAACCCAAGTCCCTCATTTGGGTAGAACATGTTTCAAAATTTTCATGAGTTTTTTATTGTTAAAAAGTATTGGAATGATAGAGTAGTTACATCACAGAAGGAGGACATTCACCCGTCTGAAAGACAAACTGGCACCAGCACAGATAGAGATTTGAATCCTATTTGTTCTCTGCCCCTCATTGTCTCCTTCCCTTTACCCCTTTTATATCTATCTCAAAGTTGCTTTGATACTCTCAATACTGCGGCATTATTATATGGTTTTAACTTGGTCTCATGCTACTCACAACAGACCATTACAAGACAGTCAAAACTGTAGCCGTGGTACGTGTAAATAAAACAAGGGCTGGGATTCTCCAACCCCCCCCCACCCCGCCCCCCGGCCGTGTTGACGATTATGGATGGACTACTTCTTCGACTCGACCGGATAGTCATACCACTGAGTCTCCGACCTATGATACGTGATCAGATTCATGAGGGTCACCTCGGGATTGAGAAGTGTAAATGACGGGCGAGACAAGCAGTCTATTGGCCAGGAATAAATCGAGACATATCTGACATGGTTCTAACCTGTGAGGCTTGTCAGAAACATCAACCTGCGTAATTCAAGGAGGCTCTAAAACAACATGAGTTAGTCACTGTGCCTTGGGCCAAAGTAGGTATTGACCTATTTCACTCAAATGATTGTGACTATGTAATAATTATCGATTACTACTCCAACTATCCAGAGGTCATGAAGCTACCGGATCTAGCATCCAAATCGGTCATAAAAGCCAGCAAAGAAACTTTTGCAAGATGTGGGATACCCACCACTGTCATGTCAGACAATGGACCATGTTTGACAGCAACGAACGGGTTGAGTTCTCAAGACAGTGCAATTTTGCACATGTGACATCAAGTCCTCACTACCCACAGTCCAACGGTAAGGTAGAGAAGGGTGTATACATCATAAAGCAACTCATTAATAAAGCTGTGGATTCTGTGTCAGACATCCATCTTGCGCTTTTATCCTACACAGCTACTCCACTAGCAACTGGGCTTTTATCAGCTCAAATGTTGATGAATCGGGATCTCAGAAAGACATTACCATCCATTCAAATGCAAAATCCAGATCATCTGCCAGTGTTAAAGAAAATGGAACAGCAGTGTACTTGTCAACAGACATACTATGACATGTATGCAACTCAACTGAAAACATTAACCCCAGAAGACCTCGTTAGAATTAAAATACCGGATGGAGGTTAAAAACGGCTGAAGGAACAATTCTATGAAGAAATCGACGTGCACTACAAAAAAGTAGACTAAACAAAGACAGTTTTCCGAACTCATGACTAAATGAAACGCTATTTCATGACACATTAACAAACACCAGAAGTAATTTCATCATCATCTCCTCGTCAGAAGATCGACGAGATGAAGAAAGAAACCAAATAGACTGAACTTGTAATATATTCACAGTCAATTGTAATGTTCATTACTCATTTTGCTTTGTACAGAGATATAAATATCAAGTTTTAATGTATTATTGTTCTACATTTTTCCTTTGCTACACTTATGAAAAAAAGGGGGATGTGGTGATATGTACATAACGAGATAAGTAAAGAGTTAATGACTAAATCATAGTGTAAGACAACCACTAGATGGCAGCACTAGATTCATGTATAAATATGTGGGCTGGGATTCTCCCGGAATTGGCAGGGCGGCCTGTACCAGCGGCAAGAGCGGTGTGAACCACTCCAGCATCGGGCCGCCCGGAAGTTGCGGAATCCTTTGCACTTCCCGGGGCTAGGCTGGCACTAGAGGGGTTGGCAACATACCAACCGGCGCCGAAGGGCCGGCGCGGGCCGGTGCGAGTTGTCACGTGCACAGAACCGCCGGCATATTCTGGCGCATGCGCAGAACCGCCGGTGTGTTACCTGCGCATGCGCAGGGGGTTCTTCTCCGCGCCGCCCATTGCAGAGCCGAACAGAGGCCGGGGCGGAGGGAAAGAGTGTCCCCATGGCACAGGCCCACCCGCAGATCGATGGGCCCCGATCGCGGGCCAGGCCACCGTGGGGGCTCCCCCCAGTCTCATTTCCGCCCCCCCCCCCGCCATCCCGAGGACACCGCTAGATGGCCGACAAGCCAGGTCCCGCCGGGGTGGACCATGCCCATTTCACGCCGGCGGGACCGCTCGGCCCATCGGGGCCCGGGGAATTGCCGGGGTGGGGCCTTTGCCAACGGCTCCCTACCAGCGCGATGTGATCCACGCCCCTGCCCGAAAACCGGCGCCGGAGAATTCGGCAGCCGGCATCGGGGCGGCAGGGCGGATTCACGCCGTCCCCGGCGATTCTCCGATGGAGAATCCCGCTTGTGAACTTAAAGGATCTTGGGTCTCTTCGAACCAGGTGTGACTAGACAGCAGAGTGTTAGAGAGATGGATAATAGCATAGTAATCACATGTAGTTAAATATAGTTAATACTTTATTCTGAATTACATGATCACTAGTTATAGTTCTGTAAGAGTGAACAAACTCAACATTAATTAATTCGTTATTCATTCAATCTATTTTGCTTTGAGTTGAAGATTGGTGGTTTCTTGAGAATCACACTATCAGACCATTCTGGATATATAAAGCAAAGAGTAACAACATATTACCAAAGAGTAATACAACACCTTTGGCGGGGAAGGTATGGGGGTCTGCAAGAGGTGGCGTGGGTGGACAGTACAAAGTTGGCGGTGGACTGTGGCCCTCAGATGGTCTCCACCAGCATGGCCCTGGCGTGACCTCGTGGTGGGCTAAGCACCCTCACCCCACTGTGAGGTCCACCATATCAGATTCACAATTGCTGAGACCCCAAGTGATCCCCACCCACGTGATTGTTGGCCACAGGGATCGGAGAATCACGGGAGGCCGGAGTATAAGGCATTGGTCCCACAAAGTAGATGCAAATGGGTCACTAAGACCCATTTGCATTTAATTACATCCCACCGCCTGTACAGATTGTGGACCTTGTTCACGCCACCAGCGGGGGAGGAAGGGCAGTTACATAAGAATTAGGAGCAGAAGTTGGCAATTCAGCCCTTCGGGCCTGCTCCACCATTCAATCAGATCATGGCTGATCTCTCCCTGGTCTCAAATCCACCTCCCACCCATATCCCTTTAACCCGTTTGATCAGAAAGAGTCCCGCCTGGTGCCGATCCCGCTTTTCCCCGATGCCTGATTGCCTGTCCTATTGGGAACGCATTACAGGCATCCCGGGATGGAGAATCCAGCGCAAGGATTCAGCCCTTAAGTAGAGTACTGAGGGAGGGCTGCACTGTCAGAAATGCTCAGATGAAATGTTTAACTAATGAATCTCAGGGCATAAATGGTGTCACAAAACTATTTGGAGAGGATCAACATGTTGAAAGAAAAATTGGGTGCTGTGATACTTATATTAAAATAGTAACATTGCAACAATATTTAGTTGGCTGTTAGGCACGTTTGGATGTCCTGAAGCTATATAAATCAAAAGGCATGTTTTCTTTAACAGGTCAAATAAAGAATTGGGATGAATTTCTTCACTCAGATTGATGAAATTGTGGAATTAATTGTCACATGGAGCAGTTAAAGTACCGATTCACTATAGGAAACTTCATTCATATGTGAGGAAGCAAATAATAAAGGGATATGGAGGGCAGGGTGGGGAGACGTAACTATAATAGGAGGAAGCTTATGTGGAGTATAAACACGGCACATATTAGATGAACTGAATGGCCTGTTTTCATGCTGTGGATTCCATTTAACTCAAAGAAATTGGAATTTGTGGAACTAAGGCAAGGATCACTGAAAGTAACGTAAATGGGTAATAAAAGACTTTCACTGAATACCTCATGCACTTTTTCAGTGAATACCTCATGCATTTATATATTTAACATAGTAAAACATCCCAAACTCTGACTACAAAAACCATATCAGTAATAGTTGTAAATCAGGAGCTGGAAGGGAAAGAGGAACTTGGTGAAATTATAATCACCAAGGAGACAATAATGAACAAACTGATTCAGCTTCATCCTCGAGTCTTAAAAGAGGGGACTGAGGCAGCAGATGCAATGCTGTTAATTTCCCAAAATTCGCTAGATTCTGGAAAGATTCCATCAGACTAGAAAGCAGTAAATGTGACTCCACTATTCAAGAAGGGTGGGAGACAGAAACTATAGTCAAGCCAGTTAGCTTGATGTGTGATATGGGGAAGGTGCTAGAATCCATCATTGAGGAGGTTATATATATATACAGGGGCTGGTTTAGCACACTGGGCTAAATAGCTGGCTTTTAAAGCAGACCAAGGCAGGCCAGCAGCACGGTTCAATTCCTGTACCAGCCTCCCCAAACAGGTGCTGGAATGTGGTGATTAGGGGCTTTTCACAGTAACTTCATTGAAGCCTACTTGTGTCAATAAGCAATTTTCATTCATTCATTATATATGAGCACTTTGAAAAACTCAAGGTAATTGGGAAGAGTCAACATGGTTTTGTAAAAGGGAAATCATGGACGGGATTCTCCTTTCTCCCAGCCGCGTGTTTCTCGGCGGCACGCCGTTCGCTGACGACGGGATTCTCTCTTCCCGCCTTGTGTCAATGGGATTTCCCATTGAAGCAACCCCAAGCCGTCGGGAAACCCATGGAAAACCTGAATCCTTATGGCCGGTGAACTCCAGTCCATGTTTAACCAATTTATTAGAGTTCTTTGATGGAGTAATATGTGCTGTGGTGAACGGAATGCTGTAGATTTGCTATACTTGGATTTCCAGAAGGTATTTGATAATGTGCCATGTCAAAGGTTATTGCGGAAAATAAAAGCTCATAGCTGGGGGATAACTATTTAGCATGGATAGAAGATTGGCTGACGAGCAGAAAACAGATGGATCACTTTCTAATTTGCAGGATGTGACAAGTGGAATCCTGTATGGGTTTGTGCTGTGGTCTCAATGCTTTACAATTTATATCAATGAATTAGATGAGGGGAGCGAAGACATGGCAGCGAAATTCACAGAATACACAAAGATAGATTGGAAATTATGCTGTGAAGTGGATATAGGACGTTGCAGATTGGATATTGATAGGTTGAGTGAGTGGGCAATAACCTGGCAGAATCTGACAGATGGAACACAGTGTGTGAAAATGTGAAGTTGTTCACTTTGGCAGGAAGAATAAAAAGGCAGACTATTATTTAACTGGAGAATGGTTGCAGAATTCTGAGGTGCAGAGGGAACTCGTGTTCTACTGCATGAGTCGCAAAACATTAGTATGCAGGTACAACAAGTGGTTAGGGAGGCTAATAGAATGTTATCTTTTATTACAAGAGGAATTGAACATAAAGGTGGCGATGCTACGCTTCGGTAATACAGGGCATTGGTGAGAACTCATTCTTAAATACCTCGTGCAGTTTTGGTCTTCTTATTTAAGGAAGGATGTAAAATGCATTGGAGGCATTTAAAAGAAGTTTTGCGAGATTGATATCTGGAATGAGCGGGTTGCCTTATCAGGAAAGTTTTGACAAACTGGGCTTGTTTCCACTTTAGTTTAAAAGAGTGAGTGGTGATTTGATTGATATACAAGATCATGAACTGTCTTGACAAGGTGGATGTGGAAAGGATGTTTCCTCTGGCGGGTGAGTCAAGAACTAGGGGGTAAAATTGTAAAATTTGAGGTCACCCTTTTAGGACAGAGATTAGGAGAATTTTTTCTCTCAAGGGCTGTGTTATTTTGGGACGCGCTGCCTCAGAAAATGATGGAGGGGGGGTGGTCATTGAATATTTTTCAGGTGGAGGTGGATGGATTCTTCTTCGGCAAGGGAATCAAAGGTTAGTGGGGCTAGATGGAAACGGGCATTTTGAAACACAACCAGTTCAGCCATGATCCCATTGAAGGGCGGAGCAGGCTTGAGGGGTCGAATGGCCTACTTTTGCTCCTATTTCAGACGTTCATCTGTTTGTCACTGCTTCACAGGTGTGCTTTTGGAAGAAAAATGGCATTGAGCCAAAAGAGGATGCCGTGATCACAGAGGTAGGTTTTAAGGAGAGTCTTAAAGGACCAAAGGGACTTAGAGAGGCACAAAGGTTTGTGTAGGGATTTCTAGAGCCTAGCACCTGGATGGTTGAATGCACAGCCACCAACGGTAGTGTGAAGAAAGTGGGGGAGGCAATAGAGGCCTTTATTGGAGGAGTGCAGAATTCCTGGAGTATTTCTTGCAATAGGTTCCAGTCACTCATGAATTCCCCGCACCAGCCCACCACTTCTCCATAACCACCACGTTAATTGGCCTACTTTGGCTCCCAGAACAGCATTGCCCTCAATTTTAAAATACTCATCCTTGTGTTCAAATCCCTTGACAACCACACCCTCCGCCACCCCCCCCCACCGACTCCCGCATCTCTGCGACCTGCGCCCGGAACACAAACTCGCTTGATTTTGGGAGCGGACAGAATAGGATCTGGCCTGAATTTTATTACGATTTAATGAACAAGAATTTTCTCTGGTGAGCACTAACTGAGGGCGGAGAGGCGTTTCTCGAGTAAGCAAGGACACAATTAATGAAAATTAATATCTTTTGAACATCACTCTACATCACTTAAAAGCTTTTGGAAAAGCAACTGAGATGAAAAACTGATCAGGGTGAGGCTGGCTTTAGGGGTCTGTGTTACTGTTGTAGCCTGTTAATTGGGGCCGCTTGATGAAAATCAAAGGAGACCATTTACTGCAGCACATCTGCATGTACAAACTGTGGAAAGCATATCTATTTAGGTTCACATGCTGCTGGCAAAGTTCTCCAGATCAAAAGATTTTCTTCATCCATTCAGAGAAACTGCAACGAGCTTCCTTTTTTTAACCATTGCGAGTACCCAGATACATAACTCAACATCAATCATAAGAAAACAACAAGGGCAATTAATTTTAAAGAATATAGAAAACGCCACTTAAAACCATTGAAACAATACCATTGAGAAATTGCACACAAACAAAATGCACATTAAAAAAAAATGAAACAAATTAAAATAAAATAAATCCCAATCCCCTTATTATTTGCATTTGATTTGCTCTACCAATTTAATATTTAAAATATTTGGCTTGTAGTCATGTACAAAATTGTGTCCAATGTAATTATTCCTTCTTTTGTGATTTTATGGTTTTTAAAATACCTTGGGCTAGATTCTCCCAAAACAGGACTATGTCCCCACGCCGGCGTAAAAATGCTGCTGTTGCACTCCCGAGTTTCCTCAAAAAAAGATAGACCAATTCACTTACCTACAGGGGGCTAGCAGGGACCTCGGGTAAGTCACACAGCTTTAGCTGCGGATACGGGGCCCGGCACTCCCAGTTTCGAGTCCGCGCATGTGCACGGTAGCAGCCTCCCATGGCCGCGACGAGCGCCATGGTGGACTCAGACCGCAGAGGCAGCTCCGTAATGTAGGTCCCCCGATAGGCCGTGTGCCCCTGCATCATACCGGCCCGATCTGTGGCCTCGGCCGCCTGTAAGGCCCCCCCGCGGTGCCCGATCCCCCCGCCCCCCACCAGGGCGGCCGCAGACTCAGTCCGCAGCCACCACGTGAGAGTCCCAACCGGCCATACCATGTTAATTCCATGCTGTCGGGAACTCGGCTGGTCGGGAGCGGAGTATCGCTGGGCGGGCATCTAGCAATGGCCCCCCAGCCGCGTGGAGTAATTTGCGGAAGTGCGGATACTCAGGGCCAGGAGATAGCCGGACCGGCGTCGGGCCCAATTCCGTCGGGAAAGTTGATTCTCCGCGATTTCGGCGCGGGGCTGCGGAGAATTCAGCCCCTTGATTTTTGCACAACTGTAATTATCTTTGAACTTAACCATCTGTCCTTATAAACTGTATAAAATGTGTCTGCCAGGTAAAATACCTATTTTTTAATCTTGTGAATGTGCGCAACTTGTGTCTACAAAAGCTCACTCCCTGTTCCTGTGCTTGTGACAACATTTTGTATTTGAAGTTTACAATGACAAATGCCTATGTAAACAAGTTTTTCACATTGTCATGGCATCCAGTGGTGGCACTGTAACACCTTGTTTTGGACTTCCCAGCTCCTTCGTCTGTACTGCAGAGCAACTCCGAGCTTTCAACCAACTCCACTTCCCAAAATTGTTGTAAGCAGTATTGTCACTTAACTGTAAACAATTACAAATATAAATATCAAATGTAAAAAAGGTGAATGGAATTTGACCTACATCAGGGCCCAATTAACCTCCATCTTATACCGCTGCTTCAGCTGAAGACAACACCTAGGTAACATTGCCTCTGCACAACACCATGGGACACTGAAAAAACAGTTCTATCATTTTCTCATGCCTCCGTATTTCATTTATATATTTGCCCATTTACAGTAATGCATTGTAGAAAGTGCCATCCATCAGATGAGATTTTAGACCCTGTTTTCATGCTCAGAAGGATGTAAGGAATCTTGTGGCACTATTATCAATAGCTCTTCACTATTCTGGCCAATGTCAATTCTTCAATCAACACAATAAAACTAATTATCTGGATATAAATTTCACTGCTACCTATGGGATTATTCAATTCTTTCCTTCTTTGATCAATTCCTTCCTTGCTTCTTTGATTCATTCCTTCATCCTCTTCTCCCTTGATTTGTGGGTATGTTCCTTCCTTCCTTAAGACCATAGGGTTCAGCTACTTACTGAGTGATCCCATTTAGCTATCAGGAGTAATACGCAAATAGCTTTAATCTTGGCTTTCCAACATCACCTCCCCAATTCAGTAACGAGGGAATGACGTTTATATGAGGCTAGTGTCATGTGAGTGTCCCTTTCAGGGAAGTTTTGTTTTTGGCTTATAGCACGGCTTCAGTGATGTCATTTGTGGGTGGAGCTGGGCTGTGGCTGTCAGGTGAGAGAGGGTTTAGGTTTTTGGGTTTCAGTTTTGGTTTGTTGCTTTGGACTGCAAAATGAGAATCAGTGTTTTCCCTGTTTTCTCCGTTTTATTTTAAAGCTGTTAACATTAAAGGTAGAGGTGCTTTCCAGAAGGAGTTTTGAATCTGCTGGTTGAAGGCTGGATAATAATCTCAGGTAAAGGACCTGTCCCATTCAAGTGAGATTACAGTGTGCTGGGCCACACCCTTGAAAGAGGTTTTGGTTTACTGGATTTTGTATTGAATTGGAACAGCTATTAAGGGGGATTTATTAAGGGTTATATACATAGATTACTGTCGCTGTTGTGTGTTTTTTTCATGTTTGTAATTGAGAACAACTTCTTGCTAACTGCTTTATATATATGTTAACTACATTATTATAATAAACTTTGTTTTGATAAAAGTGCCTTGGAAGTCTGATGAATCACACAAGAAGTGAAAGCTCTTGTGCACATCCTAGCCAATTCAACATAAACGTTATAGGTCAGGTGAGCTTCATAATACACTTTGGAGTTTCTAAGCCCTGGCCCATAACACTAGGATGTATGATTAAAATCCATGTGGAAAACAAAGACTTTAAAAAATGAGCATGATGAATGTTTTTAATTGAACAGAAATGCATAAAGAGCACTGGGGATGTTAATTCACATGCGAAAGAACTTCGTAAGATGTGTGAGCACTTGAGTTATGAGGCTCGCACTAACTGCAAAATAACCATGGGATTGCCTTGTTCCTCATTGCATGTCCTCTGTTTATCAGACTACCCTCGTTAAGCCAAAACCATTAGTAACGATTTCTATGTGATGAGAGTCAAATTGGTGCCTGAGAAAGCTTTGCCTTGTAAATAAATGTTGAACATTAACCACATTGGTATTACGTGCCATTTACTGTATTCCACAGTGTCTATTTTCTGTTATGAAGGACAATAAAAGATACATCAGCTTCAAAATAGAAAAGTATTAACAGTCACACTGGTCAGAATTTTACCA
The DNA here is from genome assembly GCF_047496885.1 of Scyliorhinus torazame. Classification (NCBI taxonomy): domain Eukaryota; kingdom Metazoa; phylum Chordata; class Chondrichthyes; order Carcharhiniformes; family Scyliorhinidae; genus Scyliorhinus; species Scyliorhinus torazame. The sequence continues at coordinate 285,142,406 of NC_092712.1, read as the reverse complement.
TGGGTACCGTGACCCCAAGTCGGGCCTGATCATTGTGCAGCGGGAAGGTTCCTGATTGCGCTAGCCTGTTCAGAGGGCTGGTAGCTCTGACAGCTCAGTGTAGTGTAAAGGGTTAACATCAGGAGCACCTGCTACTGATGTAATTGCTGATTTAACTTTGCTGCAATGTTACATCAATAAGAGACTGAGATGTGTGGGAAGCAGAAGTAGAACTTTGTGTAGAATACTGAGATGTATATAGATCTGTAAATAAGCAAGAATGTTATTTTTACGAATGACAGTCTATGGTAGCATTCTTCCGGTAGCAGGCAAACCCTAAAGAAACTCTATCGAGGACCCGAGCTCAAGACAAAAATACTCATCAGTGGCACTGGGAAAAGTGGAAACTGGTGCGGTTGGCAGGAGAACTTGGCAGCCGGGCTGAGGTAAGTAAATGAAAATCCTGGGACCAGGTGTTCACTGGGGACATGGTCGCTGCCTTTCCTGCATGTTGCACCCTCTTTGGGCTGTCGAGCCTGGTCCTGTATGTTGCCACTGGGAGGGCATCTACATTTTGCTGGGGTTCTCCTCACTCATGGGCAAAATGCCGGAAGATGATAATCAGCAGCCTGCCTCCTTGAAATATGAAGCCTTTCTGAATCCAGTCCCATCTCTGGGAAGATTTCCCGCCAGTGGGACAGCGGCAAGGAGCTGACCGCCTACAGCTCCCTGAAACTTTACCAAACTGTCCCTCTGGGGCTAGTGAACTCCTGGGTGAGTGTCACAACCTTCTGCACATGCAATACAATTCAAGTGAACTCCATATACATCTGACAGTGAACTCTGATGGCTAATATTATTGTTTGTTGTTCGACTTGAGATCTGAATAAACTCAAATAAGGCCTTGAGAAAGAAATTATTTTGATCTAAACAAGTGTCATGTCAGAGTACCTTTAAGAAATGGGTGTTTATTAAAATATCTGTAGTGGGTGTACCTTTAAGAAATGGGTGTTTATTAGAGAGCTGCAGTGATGTCAGAGTGTGGGTGGAGCTGGGCTGTCTGGCTGCTTTACTTTCGTTTTAGGCTGTTTGCTCCAGGGTGGGTTTCCGTTTCGTTTTGAGGGCTGGATAGCTGCAGGCAAAACAAGGAGCTGTATAAGGATCTCTCTCTGCAAACTAAAGACTGTCCAGATCAATTTGGTGATTTCAACGAGGTAACTGTTCTCAGCAGTGAAGTTAAACCTGATGTCTTTCTGTACAAAGGGTTCCTTTTGTCTTATGGATGTTGTAGGGAAAGATTAAGAGTTACTTATAGCATACTGTATTCTTTGGGGGATTTATTGTGTTGATAATTGTTAAGATGTTTACTGTGGGTTTATAAAGTGTTAACTGGCTTCATAAATAAACATTGTTTTAATTTAAAAGTACGGTGGATCTCTGGTGCATCACATCTGTAAGGTAGGCCCTTGTGCCCCCTATAACCACAATCTATTAAAAGTTGTGGGGCAGGTGAACTCCATGATACACTTGGGGTTCTCTAAATCCTGGCCCATAACACAAGTACTTTCACTTTAAAGCTAAAATCGATCACTTTTCCTTAACATGAGTTGAAAATAATTAACCTATCAACACACACCATTCCTTCACCATTGCGGGACCAGATTTCTGGAATTCCCGCCCTAAGAGCACTGTGCCTGTACCTTCACTACATGGACTGCAGCAGCTCAGGAAGATGGCTTACCTTCTCAAGGGTAACTGGGGATGGGGAATAAATGTTCTAGCGGCACTCCTATCCCGAGAATGAATAAAACAAGGCCTACTTCACTGTTCAGGATCTCTACAGGGTCTAATATTTAGCAGATGTAATCTGGCTACTCCACTCACCATACCCTTTTTGCGTGGCCCTCCCTCATTCACATTTTTTTTTTCATCACTGCCAATTTCTCCACGAGAAAAAATGACTTTTTAAATACGTTAAACCGCACGTAATGAACAATCTGTCAAGCTGTAGGTGTCCAAATGATTCCTCGAACCATTTTACCACAATGACATATTTACTGCGCGATGTGGTTGACAGATTGGACTAGAGGTGCTATCTGTCTGTTCTGTTAATGTCCTGTGATGATATGTTTCAGCCTCTCAGGGATGTCACCAGCTTCACAGCTGGGCTGCAGTTAGCTTTTCGTGTACTTAAGTGAAATTTATTGGTAAAGTGAAAATTGGCTCCAGCCACTCAAATACAGCAGAGCGAGTAGCAGACTATGCCGTAAATCATCTAATGGTTCCATTTTTACTGGCCCTGGACTGGAGAAGTGACACAGCAAGTGGGGTCAGTCTTTTCCACATGGAAAAAGGGGATAAGAGCTAAGTTCTGATCATCAGCCAGGGACGTTCACTGTGGGACTTTGAAAAGGGGTAATAATGATCATCACTTTGCACATCTGGTCATTACTTAGGAAGGATTTGAATGCCTTGGAAACTTATTAAATTGGTGCTAAGGGTGAGGGACCTCTGTCGTATGAAAAGATTAGGCGCTGGTTTAGCACAGTAGGCTAAATAGCTTGCTTGTAATGCAGAACAATACCAGAAGTGCGGGTTCAATTCCTGTACTTGCCTCCCCGAACAGGTGCCGGAATGTGGCGACTAGGGGCTTTTCACAGTAACTTAATTGAAGCCTACTTGTGACAAAAAGCGATTATTATTATTATTAGAGAGGTTGAGATTGTTCTCAGACCCGGGAAGGTTCAGAGGAGATTTAATTGGGATGTTCCAAATTATGAGGGGCTTTGCCAGAGTAAATAAGGAGAAACTTGCTTCCACTGATCGGAGTGTTGATAACCAGAGCACACAGATTTTAAGATAATTGACAAAAAAAAAGAGATGAGATTTTGTTTAATGTAGAGAGTTGCTATGATCAGGAATGAGCTGCATGAATCAAGAATGCAGAATCGGGAAAATACCTGTCTCCACAACCCTGGAAGAACATGCAGGAGGAGGAGGGTCGTGTGTTGATGAGAGTCAGGCCCCCTCCTTCCCGGAAACAGTCGCAGAGGCAGCGACAGGGGCTGCTGAGTGTGGCTTTAGTCTCAACTATACAAAATGTACAAAAAACAGCTCTCCAATCTTCACAACAGCCCTCAACGCCCCCCCCCCCCCTCCTCCCCCGGCCACACACACACATACAACCCCCATGCTCCATCCATTCCAACCCATGACTTTACATGCTTGACACTCAACCCCCATACCCCCTCATACCCTCCCATGCCAACTTATGCTCCTCTGTCCATCCCCATGACCCTTTATTGCCCCTATGCCAACTTGTTGCCAACACACACCCCACTGACCACCATTTTCCCTTACACCCTCCATGCCAACTCACCCCATGCCCACCACAGGCAGACCTCAGGACCCAAGATCAAATGTCTATTGCCTGGTTTTTAGTATAAATGAAAACACACTCCTTTCCCTTTTTAACTCCTGCTTCAAATGAGGATTCATATAAAAGCTCCCTGCACCACTAGATCCATTCTCACTTTTGTCTCCTCTCTGAAAAGGTATACTGAAGACCAGAATGGTTAAAGGAAGTTTAAGACAAAGCTGTGAATGAGAGATCTATGGGAGAAGTTGGGCAGCTAAGTGTCATAATATACGCCAGTATGTCATGGTGCAGACACACACTGATGGACACACAGTGGGACCAATCAACATACACAACACCGCAGCCAATCACCAGTGAGAGCACACGCACTATAGAGACAGGGGACATCAGAGTTCCCGCTCATTCGAGTAGCAGCTAGCTAGGAGCACAGAGCTCACAGCCTACAACACAGACATTCACTATGTGCTGAGTGCATCAACTGGTTAGGACAAGGCAAAGGTCTTTAGTTAAAACTGGTGTCGTATTTACCCACAGTTCAAGTATGTTTAAATCGTTAACCTTTTAACAAAATAGTGTTGCACTACTTCAAGTGTTGGTGACCTGTATGTGATCCAGAACACCCAACACATCATGATACCAGGGGTGGTCGCATACTAGCACTTCTTTGACCTACCTGCAAGTGATCTGCCTTCCGCCAGCATTCCGTCATTCTGCAACATGGACAACATTAGCCTGCTGCCGCCGCTCCGCATCGCCGGCAACCTCGGGGCCAACTGGAAGATTTTCAAACAGCACTTCCAGCTCTACCTCGAAGCCAAGGACAGGGAGGGCGCCTCGGACACCAGAAAGACTGCTCGGCTCCTCTCCACGGCCGGGGACCATGCCATCCACATTTTCAACTCTCTCACCTTTGCAGATGACGAAGACAAGACAAAGTTAAAGACGGTTCTCCTCAAATTTGACACTCACTGTAGCGTAGAGGTGAATGAAAGTTTTGAACGCTACGTGTTCCAGCAGCATTTGCAGGGTAAGGACGAACCTTTCCAATCCTTTCTAACACACCTCCGCATCCTTGCGCAATCTTGCAGCTACGGGCCCACCTCCGACTCCATGATACGCGACCAGATCGTTTTCGGTGTTCAGTCAGCAGCTCCTCAAAGTAAAGCAACTCACCCTGACGACCGCCATCGAGACCTGTGTCCTACATGAAAATGCCACCAGTCGGTACTCCCATATACAAACGGCTGAAATGGCGCAGCAAGGTCCCCACGAGGCGGAACGGGTCCAAGTGATTGAACACCTCCAGGGCCTCAGCCTGGATGAGGGCGGCCATTTCGCGCGCTTTTTGCGGACTTCTGCGCTTGTACGCACAAAACGAGGGGTCGGCGATGTGGAGGAACGTAATGCGCAGGCGCGCACCACGCAGGACCGCACCGCGCATGCGCGGTGGCGCAGTGAACGTGCTGACGTCACGACGTGCGGCAACTGTGGCTCCGCCCATTTAAAGCGGCAATGCCCCGCAAAATCTCGACAATGCCTACGATGTGGAAGACTTGGCCACTATGCTGCCTGCTGTCGAGCAGTTCAGCCTTCCAATTCATTTCGCTTCAGCCAGCCTCACAGGAATGTTCGGGCAATTCGACCCATGGTCACCGAGTCCGATTCCGACCTCCCACACAGCAGTGACACCGAGGACCCGAAGGCGCCTTTTCGAGTCGGTGTCGTCACGAAAAACAGGCTGTCCCCGAAGCAAGGACATCAGTCGCTGTCGGTATACAGCATCGATCCAGACGATGGGTGGTGTGCCACCCTGACGGTTAACTAAATTCGTCGCCACCTGAGAGACTTAATTTGTGAACTTTGCACTAATGGACTCTCTAGTCTGTTCTGTTCGTCCGTTTAATCGTTCAAGTAGTTTGTATATAGTGTTCATCTCGTTATTTGTGTGACACACTGTTTTTTCAGCACCAGGCACCTTCCCATGTAAATAGCTTAGTTTTGTGTACATAGTCCTGTAAATATTTCGCACACACGTAGTCAGGAACATTCACCACACACTATTTATTGTCACGCAGGCACATATTTTTATATAAAAGGGGGATGTCACCAGTATATCATGGTGCAGACACACACTGATGGACACACAGTGGGACCAATCAACATACACAACACCGCAGCCAATCACCAGTGAGAGCACTATAAAGACAGGGGACATCAGAGTTCCTGCTCATTCGAGTAGCAGCTAGCTAGGAGCACAGAGCTCACAGCCTGCAACACAGACATTCACCATGTGCTGAGTGCATCAACTGGTTAGGACAAGGCAAAGGTCTTCAGTTAAAGCTGGTATCGTATTTACCCACAGTTCAAGTATGTTTAAATAGTTAACCTTTTAATAAAATAGTGTTGCACTACTTCAAGTGTTGGTGACCTGTATGTGATCCAGAACACCCAACACATCACTAAGCTTTGGCACCTTAGATTGCACAACGGGGCAGCACGGTAGCATTGTGGATAGCACAAATGCTTCACAGCTCCAGGGTCCCAGGTTTGATTCCGGCTTGGGTCACTATCTGTGTGGAGTCTGCACATCCTCCCCGTGTGTGCGTGGGTTTCCTCCGGGTGCTCCGATTTCCTCCCACAGGCCAAAGGTGTGCAGGTCAGGTGGATTGGTCATGATAAATTGCCCTTAGTGTCCAAAATTGCCCTTAGTGTTGGGTGAGGTTACTGGGTTATGGGGATAGGGTGGAGGTGTTGACCTTGGGTAGGGTGCTCTTTCCAAGAGCCGGTGCAGACTCGATGTGCCGAATGGCCTCCTTCTGCACTGTAAATTCTATGATAATCTATGATAATCCTGATTTTGCACTGTTCCTCACGCTAAGTTACCCCTGGGACTCTAGCACACGTAGAGGTTAGCAGCGTTTCACTGCATAGATGTTGCATTTGGGGCTGTGTGGGGGGTGTAAACTTGTGAATTACATTGTTGGCTCTGACCTCAACTCTTTGGCTTGGCTTGGCTATGAACCTTCATTTGCTCCTGGTGAATGAATGGAATCAGTTTGGCCACTGATGAATGGCATTCATTGTAAATCCATGACTTTCGTTCACTGATGGAATGACAGAATTGATGCAGCTGTGTCCCCTTCACTCTGCCCTTCACTGTCCAAGACTGTGTTCCTGTCTTCCACTATGTAGCTTTTCAAAATTTAATGCAAGTGCGAAATTAGAATCTGGCTTGTTCATGCTCCCTGGGCAATGGGCTCTGAGTCCTATGTATTGACTTAGGCCCTGTCCACTGTCGTGGCACCAACAAATAAGTATGCATTCCAAGGTGGGTCCCCAAAGCCCAGCTCAGTGGTCCTCCCATCCTTCTTCATACCCCTGCCAGAGAGAACCAATCTTAGCTTTGACTTTGGAAGGTGCCATTGCACCTAAGTGTTGCGATGGTAGTGAAGCACCTGTAGTACAGGATGGAGTTCCACCCTCTCTGATGTGTAAAGATGCCACCTGCTTTTCTCCAGCCCCCTCCCCCCCCCCCCCCCCCCCCCCCCCCCCCCAGTACCGGATCCTATCATTGTGGTGATGAACAATTACACACTCTCCCCTAAGCCCATTACCTGCGAGGTGCTCATAGCTCACATGGACCTGGACCCACCTCAGCTGGAGGCCGTGTGAGTTGTCACTTACACTGGTACCCCCTCCCTCCCTCCATGAGAGCTTCACATACACCCTCACCTGTATGATATGTTCTTCATCGACAGGCTGCAGATGCCCCCTGTGATTGTCACCATAGCCTCTGCAGTCCATTACAGAGCCTGCCACTCCCAAGGACATTGACTGTAGGACAGCCCTATGCGCCAAGCTGTGCAATTTTACTGTGGAGCTCACAGCCCTTGCCCCTCCCTGCAGATGGGGTACACCATGCTTCCAATGATTGCTCCTGCTGTATGTCCGCTGCTCTTCTGCACTGTTTCCTCTTTCTAACATCAAACTGTGAGGCTAACATAGCCTCTGAACTGCCTTTCATATCTGACTCCTTTCCATTTTACAGCAGGCATATCTGCACTCTGTGATTCCTGTATGCCAGCCCATGGACTTAAATGGGAGCGTTGACTTTGTTCCTGTTTGCAAAGAGGACTATGGGCAACAGTGCCCTTCTCAAAGCATTGCAGCCCTAACCTGTTGATTGTTTGTGCAAACAATCTCCAAAGTGTCACCCAAACAGTCACCCACCCCATAATCTTCAGTTTGTGTGCATCTACGTCCATGAACATGATGGCACAACTTTTCCCAATATTATTTTTGTGCTATGTACCAGGTCTTGACGAGTCATGGAAAATAATTGTATGGGGAGATACAGCTACCACCGTGTAGCTGACCAGTGGCAACATAGGAAGAAACACTGTGTCAGTGAGTGTCAAGGATCTGGAATGTGCTGACTCAGTGTGGGGTAAAGGAAGGTTCAATCAAGAGGGTATTAATTATCTGTAAAGGAATAAGGTGCAGAGTTGTGGGAGGAGGCAGGCAGTAGCACCAGGTGAATTGCTCATTCAGAAGGTCAGTACAGATATTGTGTCAAATGGCTCTTGCATTCACTATGGTTGCAGTCCCTTCTCAACTGTGTTTAAGAAGCAAGAAAGACTGCTCTGTATATTTTAATAGAACATAGAACATTACAGCGCAGTACAGGCCCTTCGGCCCTCGATGCTGCGCCGACCTGTGAAACCACTCTAAAGCCCATCTACACTATTCCCTTATCGTCCATATGTCTATCCACTGACCATTTGAATGCCCTTAGTGTTGGCGAGTCCACGACTGTTGCAGGTAGGGCATTCCACGCCCTTACTACTCTCTGAGTAAAGAACCTATCTCTGACATCTGTCCTATATCTATCTTCCCTCAATTTAAAGCTATGTCCCCTCGTGCTAGACATCACCATCCGAGGAAAAAGGCTCTCACTATCCACCCTATCCAATCCTCTGATCATCTTGTATGCCTCAATTAAGTCACCTCTTAACCTTCTTCTCTCTAACGAAAACATCCTCAAGTCCCTCAGCCTTTCCTCATAAGATCTTCCCTCCATACCAGGCAACATTCTGGTAAATCTCCTCTGCACCCTTTCCAATGCTTCCACATCCTTCCTATAATGCGGCGACCAGAATTGCACGCAATACTCCAAATGCGGCCGCAGCAGAGTTTTGTACAGCTGCAACATGACCTCATGGCTCCGAAACTCAATCCCTCTACCAATAAAAGCTAACACACCATACGTCTTCTTAACAACTCTCTCAACCTGGGGGACAACTTTCAGGGATCTATGTACATGGACACCGAGATCTCTCTGCTCATCCACATTGCCAAGAATCTTACCATTAGCCCAATACTCTGTCTTCCTGTTATTCCTTCCAAAATGAATCACCTCACACTTTTCAGCATTAAACTCCATTTGCCACCTCTCAGCCCAGCGCTGCAGCTTATCTATGTCCTTCTGTAACTTGTAACATCCTTCCGCATTGTCCACACCTCTACTGACTTTAGTGTCATCTGCAAATTTACTCACCCGTCCTTCTACGCCCTCCTCCAGATCATTTATAAAAATTACAAACAGCAGTGGCCCCAAAACAGATCCTTGTGGTACACCACTAGTAACTGGACTCCAGTCTGAACATTTCCCATCAACCACCACCCTTTGTCTTCTTCCAGCTAGCCAATTTCTGATCCAAACTGCTAAATCACCCTGAATCCCATGCCTCCGTATTTTCTGCAGTAGCCTACCGTGGGGAACCTTATCAAACGCTTTACTGAAATCCATATACATCACATCAACTGCTTTACCCTCATCCACCAGTTTGGTCACCTTCTCAAAGAACTCAATAAGGTTTGTGAGGCACGACCTACCCTTCACAAAACCGTGTTGACTATCTCTAATCAAATTATTCCTTTCCAGATGATTATACATCCTATCTCTTATAAACCTTTCCAAGATTTTGCCCACAACAGAAGTAAGGCTCACTGGTCTATAGTTACCGGGGTTATCTCTACTCCCCTTCTTGAACAAGGGGACAACATTTGCTATCCTCCAGTCTTCTGGCACTATTCCTGTAGACAAAGATGACTGAAAGATCAAAGCCAAAGGCTCAGCAATCTCCTCCCTAGCTTCCCAGAGAATCCTAGGATAAATCCCATCCGGCCCAGGGGACTTATCTATTTTCACACTTTCCAGAATTGCTAACATCTCCTCCTTATGAACCTCAAGCCCTTCTAGTCTAATAGCCTGATTTTCAGTATTCTCTTCGACAACATTGTCTTTTTCCTGTGTGAATACTGACGAGAAATATTCATTTAGCACCTCTCCTATCTCCTTGGACTCCAAGCACAATTTCCCACTACTGTCCTTGACTGGCCCTGCTCTTACCCTAGTCATTTGTTTATTCCTGACATATCTTAGGAAGCTTTAGGGTTATCCTTGATCCTACCTGCCAAAGACTTCTCATGTCCCCTCCTGGCTCTTCTTAGCTCTCTCTTTAGGTCCTTCCTAGCTAACTTGTAACTCTCGAGTGCCCTAACTGAACCTTCATGTCTCATCTTTACATAAGCCTCCTTCTTCCTCTTGACAAGTGTTTCGACTGCTTGAGTAAACCACGGTTCCCTTGCTCGACCACTTCCTCCCTGCCTGACAGGTACATACTTATCAAGGACACGCAGTAGCTGTTCCCTGAACAAGCTCCACATTTCCATTGTGCCCATCCCCTGCAGTTTTCCTCTCCATCCGATGCATCCTAAGTCTTGCCTCGTCGCATCATAATTGCCTTTCCCCCAGATACAACTCTTGCCCTGCGGTATACACCTATCCCTTTCCATAACTAAAGTAAACGTAATCGAATTGTAGTCACTATCACCAAAGTGCTCACCTACCTCCAAATCTAACACCTGTCCTGGTTCATTACCCAGTACCAAATCCAATATGGCCTCTCCTCTCGTTGGCTTATCTACATACTGTGTCAGGAAACCCTCCTGCACACATTGGACAAAAACAGACCCATCTAAAGTACTCAAACTATCGCGTTTCCAGTCAATATTTGGAAAGTTAAAGTCCCCCATAACAACTACCCTGTTGCTTTCGCTTCTACCCAGAATCATCTTTGCAATCCTTTCCTCTACATCTCTAGAACTTTTCAGAGGCATATAGAAAACCCCTATGAGGGTGACCTCTCCTTTCCTGTTTCTAACCTCAGCCCATACTACCTCAGTAGACGAGTCCTCATAAAATGTCCTTTCTGCCACCGTAATACTGTCCTTGACTAACAATGCCACCCCACCCCCTCTTTTACCACCTTCCCTGAGCTTACTGAAATAGCTAAACCCCGGCACCTGCAACAACCATTCCTGTCCCTGCTCTATCCATGTCTCCGAAATGGCCACAACATTGAAGTCCCAGGTACCAACCCATGCTGCAAGTTCACCCACCTTATTCTGGATGCTCCTGGCATTGAAGAAGACACACTTTAAACCACCTTCCTGCCTGCCGGTACACTCCTGCAACTTTGAAACCTTACTCATGACCTCACTACTCTCAACCTCCTGTATACTGGAGCTGCAATTCAGGTTCCCAAGCCCCTGCTGAACTAGTTTAAACCCTCCCGAAGAGCATTAGCAAATTTCCCCCCTAGGATATTGGTACCCCTCTGGTCTAGGTGCAGACCATCCCGTTTGTAGAGGTCCCACCGACCCCAGAAGGAGCCCCAATTATCCAGAAATCTGCAACCCTCCCTCCTGCACTATCCCTGTAGCCACGTGTTCAACTCTTCTCTCTCCCTATTCCTCATCTCGCTATCACGTGGCACGGGTAACAACCCAGAGATAATAACTATGTTTGTCCTAGATCTAAGTTTCCACCCTAGCTCCCTGAATTCCTGCCTTACATCCCTATCCCTTTTCCTACCTATGTCGTTGGTACCTATGTGGACCACGACTTGGGGCTGCTCCCCCTCCCCCTTAAGGATCCCGAAAACACAATCCGAGACATCACGCACCCTGGCACCTGGGAGGCAACACACCAACCGCGAGTCTCTCTCATTCCCACAGAATCTCCTATCTATCCCCCTAACTATGGAGTCTCCAATGACTAATGCTCTACTCCTCTCCCCCTTCCCTTCTGAGCAACAGGGACAGACTCTGTGCCAGAGACCTGTACCCCATGGCTTACCCCTGGTAAGTCCCCCTCCCCAACAGTATCCAAAGCGGTATGCTTGTAGGAAGCTGCAGGGCCATCATATTTCAGGTGTTGCGATGATGGACAACATCAAATCCATTTGACTGGGCGACTTGCGTATGATTTACTGTTTTATTTTAAGCTTGGTACAGCTCACAAACTAAACGGCATCAAGTTACAGCACAACCACCACGAACGCCATAGGCTGAGAAAAAGGTTTTTGCTCTTTATCTGAAAAATTTCACATTCAAAGTGTATTCAAGTCATACTCCGACATCAAATGTTACAGGGTGGGTTGGGGGGATTGAATACTATGAGCTGTACTTGTGATTTTTTTGATCTTGCTCAAGGATTAACAATAGTGAGAGGAACAATGCAATTAGAGAGATCTTACATTCTTAAGGACATCTCAAAGTTTGAGGGCAGCGTGGTAGGACAGTGGGACAGTGGGTAGTACTGTTGCTTCACAGCTCCAAGGTCCCAGGTTCAATTCCCAGCTTGGGTCACTTTCTGAGTGGAGTCTGCACGTTCTACCCGTGTCTGCGTGGGTTTGCCCCAGATGTTCCGGTTTCCTCCTACAAGTCCCGAAAGACGTGCTGTTAGGTAATTTGGACATTCTGAATTTTCCCTCTGTGTACCCGAACAGGTGCCGGAATGTGATGACTGGGGGATTTTCACAGTAACTTCATTCCAGTGTTTATGTAAGCCTCCTTGTGACAGTAAAGATTATTATTAAGTGCTTTGCAACCAATGAAATGCTTCTGAAGTATAGTCACTGCCATACTATAGGAATTAGCTGCAAAGTAAATTCCTTTGACTCTAGCCACCAACATGCAGTCTAATCAACTTTGTTTAGAGGTTATAAGGCACCACCGTTTATCAAATCATAATTCTTCCAACTTATCTTGTGCAAGTCGCAGCTTAGTGATAATTGGTGCTGGATGAGAGACAATAATGGGTTGTGGACCTATGTCCATGAGGAAATTGGTAAGACAGCTCATTTCCTTTTTCAGTGCAACTGTGCTGCCTGACAAACAAGTCTTTCATCTCACCATTTTAAACTGGTTTTCAACTCGAGCTAAGAAGGTGAAACAGCAGCAGGGCTGAATTTCGATCCCATTGGAAGAACCACAACGAGCGGGCGGGGTTTGAGTCAGAGGCGAGGTACGCTCCCTGCCCAACTTCCAATCTTAAATATAGTCCAGAAATTGGATTGAAGGGGGAAAATCAATTGAAGACCAGTGGGGAAAATAGAACGGCAGTGGGACTAATTGAGAAGCTCTTTCAAAGAACTGGCACATGCGAGATGGGCCAAATGGTCTCCTTCTGTGTTGCCTGATTTTCTTATTCTATTATGTATGAATACGTATCAAAGTAACAAACAGACAAATTGATGGATGCTATTCTTGATCGCTTTGAACAATACGAATGGGAAAGCTTCAGGGGGAAAAAAAAGTCGCAAACGAGTCTGTGCGCAACATGACCACTGGTGTTCTTATTCACTGACCTTCCCCGACTCCTCTGGCATGCACACCTCATGCTACATCCAAGTCTGATCCTTCTAGATCATCCAGTGCCAATCACACCAGCACGGAAGGCAATACCAAGCAGACAAAGAACAAGACGGGACGACAACATGATTGTTGTGTGGTGTGGGCCTAAGTACTGACAAGACATGAGTGCGAGTCTCGAACCAACACCATTGGTGGAGGTCAATTGTGGCAATGACCCACTAGTGGATTTGCGAGAACAGAGTGGTTGCACTGATAGGTTGGGAGGCAGATAATGCACTTTTTGAGGGGTTGCTCCTGGGAATGAAAAGGGAGCGGCTTTTGGAATGAAATTTAAAGCACAACAATTGGAATTGGACAGGAGCAGAAATTTAGGGAAAAGTTTCCCCCTTTGTTGATGATCGATTGGCGACCCTGCTGCAGGTAGTTTTAAATAAATGGAGCAGACACTCCTGTCAGGACAGCTGTACAAATGGAAGGGTGTGGGTGGTAAGGTGAGAATGGTAATGGTAAGGTGAGAAACAGTGAGAAACAGTGTCCCACAGAGAAACAGTGTCCCACAGCCACAGGAGAAGGAGGTGCTGTGGCCTCACAACTAACATAGGTTCAGTGAAATACTAGTGTTGAAAGATAGCAGGCGTGATTTAATGGCTTTGTCACGCCTGTCTTGGTGACACAACAAGAGGCCGCTCACAAGATTTGCGACGCTCAAAATGCCTTGCAAGAACTAATGAGATCTCGCAAGACGTTGTGATCTGGATCTCGCCCTCGCTGGGATTCTCCCGAGGTCTGGGAACTAACAGCCTCACCTGGGAAACCTCGCCATGGCGCAGTTTAGCACTGGTCCACATAAACGTGGACAAAGTGTAAAAGCACCTGAGGGGGTCTCCCAGGATTTTGGAGGCCCCAGGGTGGTCTGGGTCTGGGCAGGGTGATACCCTGGCACTTCTTCTGGCACCCAGGCACCATGGCATTGCAAGCCCAGATGCCAGTTTTCTCGTGTCGGGGTTCAGGACCGGGGGTACCATGCCCTTAAGAGTTGGGGTGAAGGAGGCCTCGAGGACACCCTAAGAGGTAAGTTGGGGCAGTGGGGGGTCCAGAGGCCATGGTAGGGATGCCGAGGTGGGTCAAAACATCGGGGCTGCATTTTAAAATAGTGCCCCAATTTCATCCTGCACTGACGAGTAAGTGTGGCCTCGGTAGGGCATTCCCTTTAGATTGCGGGGTCATTCTCGGTGCTGCAGGTGCCGCGAAAAACCCTGCTATGTGTGCCAGAAACGCCATTAAATCACGGCCAGCATGTTTTCTGCAAGCTCCCTGGCCTGGTGCACTTGTGGTGGGAAAGATAGTACAGCAAACACGGACATCACATTCGCTCTCATGTGTGTTTCTGTACCTGTATTGTTGCAGCTGACCCTTTTGGATCACACTAAAATAGCCTTTTAAAGACATCCATCTACTTGCTGGGTATGTTTCTCACCAACAATCCAAAACCACATGCATTCCAACAGCCTCCTACACGGGCAGAGAAGGAGGCTGGGCACAGGGATGGCTGCAATTTTCATTTTCCAAAGTTTGACATCTGTGCGCTCCATCTTATTTGCTCATAACGTTCGCCAAACAAAGCATACCTGTCATGGAGCGCCTGACTTTGGATGGCTCCCTCAATTCCAAGGGAGTGCCCTCCAGCCCCTAGGCCACAGAATTGGTCAGAAAAGTAAGTTTGGTGGCTAATACTGTAGCACAATGAGAAATCCGCTTATCGAAAGCTCAATCTGACACGCTGAGTAACACAGAGACACTAGGAGCATGGAGCAGAATATACTGGTCTTACCTCTGCTGGAAGCAATACCTTATAAACACCGGATTCTCCAGCAGTGGGATCCTCCATTTCGCTGGCAGATTTCCTTACGGAGTGGGGGGTGCCCACAATGGGAAACCCCATTGGCCAGCTGTCGGTGGATCCCGCTGCCAGCACCAGAAAACAGGTGTGGTGGGATGGAGAATCCCACCCATGTCTTCCTTTTTTTATAGGGGCTTCTCATGGACATAGCTTGGACAAAGTATCATGTCACCTCTCCGCATCCAGTTGTGTGCACCAGCTCAGAGATATATATTCAGAGCACCTTCAAATTGAGTTCATTCACATATCTATGTCAGGGGAGTCTGTGGCTGGCACTGACCTCTGTGTGTAATGCATGAGGGATTCTCAGATCCACAGCACACCCCAGAAGACGGTAACTCTGAAGTTAACTGAAGGCAGACCCCTCTTCCTCCTCCAAATTGAGGGGTTGCAATTGGAAGGTTGAAAGGAATTCCTGCCTTAGCTACTTTGCTTCCTGAAAATGAACCGGTGGTTGGCAACAAGACTGAGTTGGGAAAGGATAATAAATAAAACTCTTACTGATGTAAAAAGGGAAAGTAGTCTGAACCACAAGAAAGGAATAATGCACATAAGTAATGTAGATAAACTCAATTTAAAAAAAACCTCCCAAACCAAATCTGAAAAGCTAGACACACCTTTAGGAAATTTACTGCTGAAAGTCAGGTCATTGAAACCTGTCTTATATGTGAGAGTAGCATTACTCCTTCCAAAGTAATTTAATGATAGTAAACCTGTGGGGCTGGATTCTCTGGTTCCCCCAGCAGTGTGTTTCTTGGAGGCGCGTTGTTCACTGGCGGAGGGATTCTATACTCCCGTCACTTGTCAAAGGAATTTCTCCTTGAAGCCAGCACATGCTGCCGGGATACGCGTGTGCACGGGTGCGCTGCCAGCGGTAACAGAGAATCCCAATGGCCTGAGAATTCCGGACAAATTGTTCTGCAGAGGTGGAGGGCGGGATTCTCTAATGATGGGGCTATGTCCCCACGCCGGCGTGAAAACCGGCGCCAACGACACCGGCATCAACAGCCCCCGAAAGTGAGGAATTCTTCCCTTTCTAGGGGGCTAGGTTGCCGCCGGAGTGGTCCCCGCAGCTCCAGCCGGTGCGGAACGGCACGCGCGAGTCCGCGCATGCGAGGGGGTTCCCTTCTCCGCGCTGGCACCCGGGCAATATGGCGGAGCCCGACAGGAGCCCTGCATGGAGTAAAGTAGGCCCACACGGAACCAGCCCGCCCTCCGATCGGTAGGCCCCGATCGCGGGCCAGGCCACCTTGGGGGGCCCCTCCTGGGGGTCAGATCACCCCGCCCCTCCCTCCAGAACGGCCCCCACACACTCACCTTCCAGGTCCCGCCGTGTGGGAGGTGAGTAATCCACGCCGGCGGGACCCAGCCAAACTCGTCGGCCACTCGACCCATCGGGGCCCGGAGAATCGCCGGGGGGTCAACTGTCAACGGCCCCTGACCAGTGTGGCGGCAATCCCATGGGCGCCCGGAAAATGGCGCCGGAGAATGGGGAAGCGGGCGCCAGGGCGCCGGGTCGGAGAATCCTAGCCGGGATGTTCTATATCAATGCAAGTTCCTCCATTTTTGTTCTATTTGGGCAGGAGGCCTTGCCCCTATCATGAGCACCTAACATGATGCAGCACCATGCTTTTTGGAGGTTGATTGTAGCTCAGGGTGGACACCAACCTCAAAAGAAATCTCCATTAATCCCCGAACTCCCCGATGCTGATGAATTGAGACAACTGCAAATTTAAAATGTAGAGTTCTTCCCCATCCAGTTATATGAACCCTTGCTGACCTACTTTGTCATCCGATCTAACAACGCCCTCACTTTTAACATTTGTCTTCAAATCCCTTCATTGCCGTACCCCTACCCTGTCTCCGTTTCTTCCTCCAGTGCGATATCCCTCTGAGAACTCTGCATTCCCACAATCCTGGCAGCTTGTGCATTCCTAACGTCCGTCATGATTCTGCCAGTGGGATGTCCCTAAACTCTGGAATTCCCTCCATCAGCATCTCTGCTTATTTTGCTTCCTTTATAACAATCCGTAAAACCTATCTCTTTGATCAACCTCCCGTGAAGTGTTTTGGGAGGCTTTACTCTGTAAAATTGTAATATAAATGCAAGTGGAGGTTACTATTATAAACATCAATCGCAAGGCTGAAAAAATATCCCAAAATGTACTCTTAGATGAATGTGTCTGAACGTTCTTAAATCATCACAAAATCCTCTCTGATTCTTCTTGCTATTTATTATTCCTTTACAAAAACAACAGGGGGCTCCATTTTCTGTCATCTCGTTAAGCGCTTTCAATTTGTCCTCCCATCTTGCAAAAACATCTACAATAAACAGTTCTTCCAATTCAATCAATACAACAGTTATGCCTGACTGCCGAAAGCCAAGGAGAGCTTTTCCTTTCTGGAACTTTATTGATCGACCCAAAAGGTCCCAACCTCCTCATTTCAAAGGAAGAACTGGTCAGGAAAGCTCTCTGTTGTGTTGATTTGAAAATATTGAGAGCTGTGAACAGTCAGGGCTCAGCACAGTCTACAGACAGCAATATGTTACATAAATAGAACCTCCGTTCTATTTAAAGCAATGCAAAAGTACTTTGTTGCAGTCGAAACAAGAGCTTTCCTGTCTGTCACTATTGTGTAAAATATATATTTAATAAATAAGACTTGGTGGCTTCAGACATGATTAAGCAGCATCACAGAAGCACTCAGGATAGCTGAATGTTAGTTTATTTCCTTCCAGAGCTGACTGTTGAATACTGGTTTGATCAATGGTTTGAGCACAATCATTTTGCAGGGCACCGTGAACAGTGGTAAACTCTTTCCCACTGAATTGATTCTATGGCTTATTTTCACTTTACCTTGCTATCTCTTTCATTCTTAGCGCAACAACCCATTTCTTGCCACTTAATATTGCTGGATGCAGAACTCTGCTCCTGGACACAGTGGGTCATTTGCATGTCTTAAATATGTCCAAAATATTTAACGTCATCTAGCACTGTGCACGTATCAACAGGCCACTAACGTATGGGCGCACACTAAAGCCCATTGACAATCTGGTTTCCCCACAAGTCATTCTGGTCAATGGTGTTGTTGTTGGTATATCGTCCTGCACACTTTTCATTAGCGCAGGAGGTCCTCAGTGCTCTAACAGCTGGCTTGTAATGCAGAACAGTGCCAGCAGCACGGATTCAATTCCCGTACCGGCCTCCCCAAACAGGTGCCGGAATGTGGCGACTAGGGGCTTCTCACAGTAACTTCATTGAAGCCTACTTGTGACAATAAGCGATTATTATTATTATTTTCTTTATATCAGTGGCCTCCACCACTGATCGATCAACACTTTGTTTATTGTAGGTTCGTCCACTTCCTTTGCCTCACGCAACCTCAGAGCTAATAAACTCCAATTGCATTGCAGTGTAAACGTGATCCTCTACACCTTTTGATGGCACAGCAAGAATCTCATTGTTTTCAATTCTTCGAAGACCATGGGAAGATTGGCCACCCATTACAGAACCTGCTTGATTATCATTTCATTGATTGGTTCTATATTGTGGGGTTGATCTGCTCTATTGTGCTTGTTGAGCTAAGTTGTGCCAGGGTTGCAGAGACTAAGACAAAAACAAAATACTGCGGATGCTGGAAATCTGAAATAAAAACAGAAAATATCGGAAAAACTCAGCAGGTCTGGCAATATCTGCAGAGCGAGAAACAGAGTTAATGTTTTTACATCTTTGTTCCATGACATCTTTGTCAGATCTCTCCTAGCTTCCACCTATCTCTGACCTATTGTGCTCCACCATCTCTTGAACGCTGTAAAATCTATCACATTCCTCCCTCTATTTAGTTCTGAAGAAGAGCCGTACAGACTCAACACATTCGTCCTTCCTCGCTCCACAGATGCTGCCAGACCAGGCGAGGTATTTTCCAGCATTTTCTGGGGGGTTTTTCACCAAAGACCACGGCCAGAATTTTCCTGGGGTAGACTGTGGCCATGGCTGGGATCATTGGTGTCAATGGGTAATTGATGTGGGTAAGGACACCTTTTCCCAAAACCCATTCCTTAGATTTTACCAGGGAGACACACTTGTTTCATTGTCCCACTCTCATAATGAGATTTCGGTCCAATCTGTAGTAATCTCATGGTGCTACACTAGTTAGTTTTCAGTAGCTAGTGGAACATGCATGTTGAAGAGAGATTTTACCTGAATGAGGCAAGTCTTCATCTTCCTTTTGTGACATCACCCTCCACAAACTATCCAGCCTCCCTCACAATTATTGCACCTCCTTTTTCTTATTCTTCCTGGTTTGGCAAATACTAAGGTGAAGCCTCAGGAAAGGAATTACCTACTTTATAGAGAAAAGAATTAATAAGGGATGGCTCAGACAGCAGGACAGCCAGAAACGGGACGTTGTCCCTCACATGCTAGGAAGTAGGGGGAGCAACACCCTTAGAAACAAGGAGCGAGCATCATTGAAAGCAGGTAATCTTTCATCTATCACCTGGATATTAATTGTCATCATCCAGAATGATCTGCATGATATATGGAGAAGTCGTACACACCAATGAAACATTTGTATTTCTGTAATACCTTGCTGTCCTGTCAGCTGATGAATCACACCAGCAATCCAGTGTTAAGGTGACTCTTCCCCTTCACGTGATGCAGTAGTAGGCTGAATAATTTGAGGATCATAACAATGATTGTTTATCTTCTGCCATCCCCTCATTTCCAGTCTTCAAGCTTCACTTTGTACATACACTCTCTTGTCATGTGACATGGATACTTGGGTCTGAATATTTGGGATGGCGAGCGCTACAGGCCCATTAAGTGTGGATTGGTAGTGGGCGGGACTTCTGTCCACCCAAGGAAGGAAGTCCCGCCTTTCTGATTGTCCGAAAGCTCTCCAGTCCACCCAAGCACCACAGTGTTGCTGTGGCCAGAAGAAGTATGGCAGCTCTCCACCTCAGTCCAAGACCCGGGGTCGCACTTGAGATAAGTCCCGGGGGTAGGAGGGTCGAGATGCGCTGGTGGGCGGAGACTGGGTTTGATCTTGATCGGGGGGCAGGCCAGGAGGAGGGAGGGCTGGAGCTCCCAGGTCCTGGAGGGGAGGATGCCCCAAATTTGCAGGGACCTTCAGCTCAAGGCGCCCTCCAACCCCCACCCCACGCCCCCACCCACCCCCGCCCCACCATCCTTCCCTTCTAAGATGGAGATGTATTCATTTTTCAGTTACCCATTCTGCTCTGACTCACGCCTGCCAGCCTACAAATTGCGGCTGGGCAGGAAAGGGTCTTGAAGTGGCCATAAAGTGGCTACTTAAATGTATTAATCGGGGAAAAAGTAGGTTTTCCACCTGAGGCCCTGCCTGCTCTCCTGTGAGATTGTGTCTGGGTTGGGGCAGGTGTCCATGTAACTTTACGTTCCCTCTCATCCCCCCCCCCCCCCGACCTCAGAACATGCCTGGGGGAGCATAAAATGCTGGATTTGGAGACATCAGTTATTCTTGTACTTCTTGGTAAAATATCTAATGGTAGATTTGACTGAAACACTTATTGTTATTAACCAAGAATGCAAGTATACTAATTACAACATACGGTCAGCGGAAGAATTTGAGGTACAGGTTCCAAGACAAAAAGAGGTCTTCTTTAGAAGGTTTAGCAGGTGACAAAGTCTCACATTTTGGGAATCAGGAACGTTTAAAAACTGCTGGAGAGCTTCATAAAACCCCTGTACAAACTATTTAGGAAAGTTAAACAAAGCACAGCAACCATTCAACAAAACCCTAGAAGCAACTTGGGGAAAAAAAAAGCCCTAATAATTCCCAATTGTAATTCCGTCACCACAGAATTCTGCTTTCAACTGAGTAGAAAAAATGCTTTATTTCATCCAATCACAGAATAAATTCACAATCGACAAGTCTCCATTTTAATGATTAGCTGTGCCAGGCCGGAAAATTGCACTGCAAGAGATTATTTCCCCCAGGACACAGAGGAACCGTACAATACCAGAAATGAATTTCACTTGTTAAAGAGAGAATTTCTGTTTTTAAGAAAATAATTCAATTATTGTGGTATTTCAAATTTATAGTCACCAAATGTGAAGGTAGGAGGGCATGCTGTTAGAGCAAGACGATCAGTAACATGACTGCTCAGCCAAAAGTTTGAACATTACTGGAACTTGTAGTTTGTGGCATGAGGTATCTGAATTCAGGGGCGAAATTCTCCCCCAACGGCGGGATGCCCGCCGACTGGCGCCAAAGCCGGCGCAAATCAGACGGGCATCGCGCCGGCAAAAAGGTGCGGAAGTCTCCGCATCTTTGGCGGCCTAGCCCCAACATTGAGGGGCTAGGCCGACGCCGGAGGGATTTCCGCCCCGCCAGCTGGCGGAAATGGCGTTTGTTGCCCCGCCAGCTGGCGCGGAAATGCGGCGCATGCGCGGGAGCGTCAGCGGCCGCTGTCAGTTTCCCCGCGCATGCGCGGGAGCGTCAGCGGCCGCCGAAAGTTTCCCGCGCATGCGCAGTGGGGAGAGTCTCTTCCGCCTCCGCCATGGTGGAGGCCGTAGCGGAGGCGGAAGGGAAAGAGTGCCCCCATGGCACAGGCCCGCCCGCGGATCGGTGGGCCCCGATCGCGGGCCAGGCCACCGTGGGGGCACCCCCCGGGGTCAGATCGCCCCGCGCCCCCCCCCAGGACCCCGGAGCCCGCCCACGCTGCCTGGTCCCGCCGGTAAATACCAGGTTTGATTTACGTCGGCGGGACAGGCAGTTTCTGGGCGGGACTTCGGCCCATCCGGGCCGGAGAATCCAGCGGGGGGTCCCGCCAACCGGCGCGGCTGGATTCCCGCCCCCGCCCAATCTCCGGGAGCGGAGACTTCGGCGGGGGCGGGATTCACGGCGGCCAACGGCCATTCTCCGACCCGGCGGGGGGTCGGAGAATGACGCCCCAGGTGTCACACGTTGAAGGCTGCACCAGATATTCCTCCCTCCTTCATTATTGAGGGCGACAAGAACACAAGAACTGGAAGCAGGAGTAGGCCGTCTGTCCTGTCGAGCCTGTTTCACCATTCAATACGATCATGGCTGATCTGGGCCTGCACGGTAGCACAGTGGCTAACACTGTTGCTTCACAGCGGCAGGGATCCGGGATCGATTCCCAGCTTGGGTCACTGACTGTGCAGAGTCTGCACGTTCTCTCCGTCTCTGGGTGGGTTTTCTCCGAATGCTCCGGTTTACTCCCACAAGTCCCGAAAGACCTGCTGTCAGGTGAATTGGACATTCTGAATTCTCCCTCTGTGTACCCGAACAGGCGCCAGAATGTGGCGACTAGGGGATTTTCACAGTAACTTCATTGCAGTGTTAACGAAAGCCTACTTGTGACACTAATAAAGATTATTAGTGGGTTTCAGCTCCAATTTCCTGCCCAGTCCCCATATCCCTTCATTCGCTGCGAGAGCAAAAATCACAGCCTTAAACGGAGCATCTACAACCTTCTAGGGTAGGAAATTCCAAAGGTTCACAACCTTTCTGTGAAGTAATTTCTCTTTCTTTTCTGCCCTAAATGATTAGCCACTTATCCTGAGACTGTGCCCCTGCGTTTTAGATTCCCCAACTGACAGAAACAATCCCTCAGTGTCTACTCCATCAAACCCCCTCAGACATTTGTAGAACAAAGTCCTGGAGCACAGAGGCAGATCTTCTAACCAACCCTCCTCCGTACTGGGCACTGCCTTTGAATGCATTCAAACCTTTGCGGGAATGGCGGGCTTGACTCCTGCATGCACCCAGCCTTTGAATGAAAATCCTATCTTTGCAGGTTCTTCCTCCAGGTGCAGGTGGAGTCGGGAAATGTCCTGACTCCTGCTCCTCACCTCTCAGGTGAAAATCCACCCCGTCGATTCTGCTTCTCGCCACAGATACTGCCTGACCTGCTGAGTATTTTGGCGGTTTCTGTTTATCTTTCTGCCAGGAGTGGGGTTTGAAACCTACACTCACTACCTCAGAGGCTGGAGTGCTAACCACTCAGTTGAAGGCCCATGTTCAATATCAGCTTCCGGTTGCACATATGTTCAAATTATATATTCTGCTGCTGTCATAAGAATCTAAAAATCCAGTGGATGTTAAAACCACACAGACTGATTACCGGCGGCACAAACCCACCATGCCAGGGCCAAGCTGATAGAGACAACAAGTGATTAGCGCCCACATGACTCCCGGCCACGGGAGCATAGGGCACCGGGCACGCTGAAGAGAGCCATTTGCGTTTATTTACATCTCCCCGCCAGTGGACATCGTTCTTGCCACCAGCGGGATGGGGGGGGTCGGAGCATTGCATTTGCCGCTGATCCCGATTTAGCCCAGTTCTCCATCCCATCAGGGAACGCATTCCATGCATCCCAGGACGGAGAGTCCAGCCCCTAGTTCCTGTTTGCAACAATTTGCAATCAAGCAAAATATTTAAAGCTGTACCAATGGCTGATAGGCTCATGCCAGTTCCAAACTGTATTTAATGACCACCAGGCTGGAATACGAGGTTTGCTTTCTGCTCCCCTCACCCATTGTTCCTCCATTTCAAACGGTGTTTCCATGCATGTAGGTGACTTGTGGGATAGGATTCTGAAAGGCAAGCACCACTCTCTAAATTTCTGTTGGCGATTTACTTTTGTTTTCTTCAATTTAACACCTCACTTCACAATGCATTAATTTTTGCCCTTTTTATTGGGTCTGATTTTTTTGTGCGGCAAAACGCCTTTTTGTGAGAAACATCATGCTCCTCAACTCCAGTTCCTTTTACTCGATTTACCAGGATGGGGAATTCTTTTTGGGAATTTCCTTGGTGCCCCTAGATTTGGAGGGCAAACCAGCAGCCATTCCTGAAGCGACAAGAAAGTCAGGTGGGACTTTAGCTCACACTTGTAATTATCCAAGGGCCTGATTTACTGGTCAGACTCTCGCTCTCGCCATGACGGAAGCAAGCCAGCCAGTAATACATGGACGATATTCTGAGACGTTTCACCACGTGCCCAACTACCCTGCCGACGGTCAACTGACATGTCAATGAATCGGGGATGCCCCAAAATGGTCTGCATTCCGGGATCTGCTTTATGTAACCCATGGTTTTACCGCTGCATAGTTAGGATGTGACTCTGGTGTTTGTTGAGAGTCTGGTTGGAAACAAACAAGAGAAAAACAAATTATTTATTTTTCCCCTGCGTTGTCTGCGAGATTAATCTTCAATTCTGCGAAACCGTAGATCATTCCCAGAGTGCTGGCAGTGTTAGTCGAAGCAGGTCAGTTTTGACTTCTCAAAAGGGTTGGCACATGACTTTGCCAATTCCTGGAGGCTGACCAAAACTCAATATTTTCCCAAGATATGTTCCTTCGTAGGGGTTTTTACTCAACATTTACGCCATGACGTTCTTCCTAGCTACCACTGACGACAGGTAACCAATCAATTGGCTTCCAAAAATGCAGCAGGCGGGTTACAAGAGTGAAATATTCATAGTGGTCCGTGAAAAGAAAAGCAATTCAGAAAGGCACAGAATATCTCCCAGGTTCTAGGATTTCAAAGAGTACAGACACCCAGCTTCTGGACAGATAATGGAGTTCCCTGGTAGTCGAGAGCGGCCCACATCTATCACTTGTCCTTGGCTTCTATCCCATGTTGCCACATTGGAAAATTAAAAAAAGAGGCAAATAACCAATCTTTCCCTCTCCACACTACAGGTCCTTCCGTGCGAGGCTAACAGAGAACTGAAATTCATTTTGAAGCTCTACAGAGTTTGAAATTATGTTTGCCTTTACAGTCAGCCACATAAGTGAGCACACCCCTTTAAATGAAAAAAATGAAAATGAAAATCGCTTATTGTCGCAAGTAGGCTTCAAATGAAGTTACTGTGAAAAGCCCCAGTCGCCACATTCCGGCGCCTGTTCGGGGAGGCTGATACAGGAATATAAATATGAGCTACTGTCAAGTTTTAGGTTATTCAGTGGGTTAGCTTGGGCTCAGGAGTTCCTCAGGGGAATGATCTAGTCCCAACCAGCTTTAGCTGCTTCATCAATGATCTTCCTTCCAACATAAGGGCAGAGGTGGAGGTGTTCGCAGATGACTGCACAATGTTCAGTACCGTTCGCAACTCCTCAGATGCTGAAGCAGTCCATGCCCAAATTTAATAAAACATGGATAATATCCATACTTGGGCTGTTAAGTGGCAAGTAGCATTCGCGCCACACAAGTGCCAAACAATGACCACCTCTAACAAGAGAGAATTCAACGATCACCCCTTGACATGCAATGACTTTGCCATTGCTGAATCCACCCCCCCTCCCCCCGCCCCCCCAACACCACCCCCTCATCAACATCCTGTGAATTAACTTTGACCAGAAACTGAATTGAACTAGCCATGTAAATACTGTGGCTACCAGGGCAGGTCAGAGGCTAGGAATCCTGTAGTGAGTAACTCACCTCCTGACTCCCCAAAGCCTGCCCACAATCTACAAGGCACCAGTCAGGAATGCTCTCCACTTGCCTCGATGAGTGCAGCTCCAACAACACTCCAGAAGCTCGACAGCATCCAGGACAAAGCAGCCTGCTTGATTGGTACTCATTCCACAAAGATTCACCCCCTCCACTGCTGACACACGGTAGCAGCAGTGCGTACCATCTATAAGATGCGCTGCAGGAATGCGCCAAGGCTCTTTCGGCAGGACCTTCCAAACCCACAGCTGCTACCATCCAGAAGGTCAAGAGAAGCAGACACTTGGGAATACCACCACCTGGAGTGTCCCTCCAAGTCACTCATCATCCTGACTTTGAACTATAGCACCATTCTGTCGCTGTCATTGGGTCAAAATCCTTCAGTACCTTCCCTAACAGCACTGTACTTGTACCTACACCGCATTGACTGCCGTTGTTCAAGAATGCAGCTCACCACCTCCTTCTCAAGGGCAACTATGGATGGGCAATAAATGCTGGTCTAGCCAATGACGCCACATCCCATGAATGAACAAAAAAATGGCAGCCAGCCACCTGGCCTGCCAAAAAAAACAGCTATAGAGCATTCAAATTGTGATGGATTGCTGATCTATCATAGTAATCTCTTCCCTCTAAACCTCAGATGATAAAAACTGGTCAGTTGATATGCACCAGAAGGTCCCAGCTTCATTTTCTGGTCTATTGGGCTAGGCTGGTTTTAGCAGCTGAAGGGAAAGGAAGAAAAATGGGCCCTGTTCCTACTCCTGATCACTTCATAATGACCTTGGCTGGGCAGCAAAGAGGAGGAGAAGCTAAAGATTGGCTACTCCCAAGGTCAAATATCCAACCAACCCTTGCACTCTATCGAGTGTCATCACATTACGCCAAAATCAATCGGAACCTTCACCTTCTCCTTTGAACCAAAATGATGAAAACAATGCAAGTAAGATATAGAAAGACAAAGCATTCTTATAATGGAAATAGGCCAATTGATCCAAGCAGCCTATGTTGAATTTTATTGTCCATGTGAGCAAATAATTCAAATCACATGAACCCTAACCTGTTCCCCTTTCATCTGTTTTTCTTCTTCCATCTATCCAATATACTCTTGAATGTTGGTATAGTTTCCACATCAAACAGCTGTATAGCAAATTCCATCGCCTCAGGTAATAACGCGAGCTTGGACATTCAACTGTGGGAAGCATCATAGTCAAGTCCAATCCCCACTATTTCCAAACCAACACTTGCATGCACGTTCAATAAAAATTAGTGCACGGCACGCAGGAGTGATAAGTCAGGCAGTAATTTCTATAAACCAGACGGAGATTGCTGAAAAGGCATTTGGAATAAACTGCAACACTACCAGAGCAGTGCAGCCAATAACGGGAGGTCCTTCAAAGCTGCTGGAACTGTATGCATTAGGTGGCGGAAAAAGGCAATCATAAGTCAGGTGACCAAAAGGACACCTGATCCAGAGGAGATTTTCTGGTACCGCGTGCCCCCCTTCACACTTTTGCAGCACTGAAATAGTCACATTGGCAATCAGATGTGCTTGGCATTGCGATTCGTCAACAGATCGTCTTCAATCATCCCCTGCTGTGTACTACAGAAACCAGTGAGCTGACGGCCTTGAGTAGCAGCGTGTAATGTGATTTGCAGTCCGTTTAAATCAATCAGTCACTGCGCAAACAGATGTTTCAAAGCTGCAAAGCAGCGAGGGTTGGTTGCTGACAAATTAGTCAGAAGTTATCTGTCTCCGTGGCTAGCACCTCGATCACCTGGCCTTATGTTTCTCTCCAACAGTGGTCTCCTATAGGGGGATTTTAAGTATTTACATAGCAGCATGTTGCATCTTGCTCGCCAGCAGCAGTTTCATTATTCAATGAAGAGCTGTCGAACAAATAATTGGGCCACACAAATTCCATCTCACATTTCCATGCCTCATTTCTGTCACAAGTGGTTCCTGTTAATTGTAAAAAGCAATTTTGCCAACTATTCCTGATCGCAGAATCTTCCTTTGCATCCATTCCCAGGCCACACATGTTTTACTTGCAAATAAGTGTTTCTTTCACCAGTGTGCAAGCAACTAATATTTCAAATTGATTGAATTAAGGAATTATGCTGGGAGTGGAGTTGATGCCAGAACAAAATGCATTATAGGGCAGCTATCAAGCTGATTTCTCCAACGACTGGAACATAGAAACAAGAATAGGTCCCTCGTGCCTGTTACCATTCAATTAGATCATTGTCAATCTCCATCTATTTGCTGTTATTTCATAACCCTTAATGCTTTTACTGAACAAAAAAACTATCATTCTGAGTTTTGAAATGTTCAATTGACTTAACCACAACATCTTTTTGGAGGGGAGAATTTCAGACTTTCACTACCTTTCTAATGGAGACGTTGTTCCTGACACCACCTTTCAAAAGCCCAGCTAATTTAAATTATTTAATTTTAATTTGTTCTCGACTACCCCACCAGACAAAATCATTTTGATTTACCTTATCAGCTCCAAAAATCATCTTAATTGGACCACCTCTTAATCTTCTATCGTCAAGAGCAATCTGTCCTTATAATTTAACTTGTGGCTACTCAAACATGTTATGCCTATATAATCACAGAGCAAAAGAAGTAGTGATCATAAGTTCTCAAACGATTTTGCTAATTAATGAACACATCCCAAAGAAATGACCAAAATGCAGAGGATGCACCAGAAATTTATTGTAATCTGTACTCTCACTTGTCACGAAGATGTGCTTTATGTCAAATAATTATTTCTATTCCATTGGCTGGAAACATGGATTGACCTTTTAAAAACGGACTTTTTAAAACACTACCACGGTGGCTTGAATTTATAGCCAAGTTCATACTCCAGTTCATAGGTAGGTGGTGAATTTGCAAAAACCCATCAAAGGCATTGACCTCAGAGAATGTGAATGGACCATATTTCCTATTCCATTGATACAACCTCCAGATACTCAACTGGGTGGTTGAATTGCTTTCAACACAGCACCAAACAATCCATATGCCAATTCTCCATTGGAAAAGGTGGTCTTGACAGAACAAAGTACCACATTGCTGACTGGAATTCCATTCTGGTAAGCTGGATGGTGGGTGGGATTGTCTGTTCCCCGATGCCGATTTCGTAATAGGCGATCGGGCAGAGATTCCATTTTTACAACCGAATCGGGGGCGGCGCCTGTTTTACGCAAGTTGCTCGTGCTCTGCCCCCTCCAAAATGGCGTCATCGTGGCGCTCGCCACACGGCGTTGGGACGGCTTCAGGACGTCATCTGAAGGCCCTCTCCCCGATGCTCCGCCCCCGATGGACCGAGTTCCCGACCGCACAATTGACGTGTGGTCTCAGCGGTCAGGAACCCGGCGTGGTGGCCGCGGACTGTGTCCAGTGCCGCCACAGTCGGCTGGGAACCATGCTGCTAGCCAGGGGGTTTGGGGTGGTGAGGGGGTGTCCAGGGCGGCACTATCTGGCAGGTCGGATCCGTGCACTGCCAGACGTTTTCCGTGGAGGCTGGGCATTTTATGTGGCGCGGCTGCTCGCCCCTCACTGGTCGGAGGATGGGTGCTGGGACGCACCGATTTGTCCATCGTAAAATGCCACGGATCCTCCGGACAAAGCCTGAAAACCAGACAATCCAGCCCGGTGTGTCTGTTGCTGCTCAGTTGAAAGTGCTCTCACTTCTGAGCCACAACTGTACACATCAGATTCAAGTTCCCACAGTCTACTAACAATTCAAAATCATTTTTGAGCTGAAAAATTGCATGAATAAATGTCTTGAATTAAGCAATGCAAATAACATAGCAACATGGGAGTTTATTGCCAACAGGAATTTGAATGAGCAGATAACTGAATTTAAACAAACCGAATTGAGAGTAGTATACCCAAATACACGATTGTGCCAATTCAGTCGAGCATCAAAGCCAAATAACTACTGCATCCACATCAACTGCAATGATATATTTGTGAGAAAATTACATCAAACAATACATTTTATATGGAGGAAAAATTACACCATTACAGAAACGCTACTCTTATTCAAAACTATGGATATACTTTGATACTTGCCAGATAGTCTCATTGAATATGTGATGTACTAATTATTCAGACTTGGGCACAAGAGCGCAGTAGCATAGAAGGGGACAGAGTAGCTGGATTTGACCAACTATGACATTCCAGGAGCCTGAGCCAAAACTGAACTCAATGGGGCAGATGGTGAGAGGGCAGGAGGGGCGATTAAAGGAAAACCTCTCCAATGCTGATGCAAAGGAAGATGGCTGTAATTCAGGTTTGTCCAAGGTATGACTTGTAGGCCACATGTGGCCCAAGAAGCCTCTCTTAAAGTGGCCCCCGGAGCCAGTTTTCAAAGTTCCTTCCGCAGAATCTTGCGAGGCATTTGGAATGTCACGAATCTCGATGGAGGCCTCTTGCGAGATTCAACGGTCTCGCCCCGACACCAAATCGGGCGCGACGAGGCCGGTGAATTGTGCCCATTATCTTTCCAAAATCTGCTCATCGGCCATTAGAGTGAAAATAATATGCAAATACGGTCGCCCAGGTGAAAAGGTTGGACAAGCCTGTTGGTGTAGTTGATGGAAGCCAGTCACCAATGTCACAGGCCATCATTGCAGGCAACGTTTCTTGGCCCAATTAATGGCCTCCATTCCATCTTAAGAACCTCTGAAAATGAAGCAGTCCACAACAGCTGGCAGCAGGATTTGGATAAAACCAGATAAGTGGCAGGTAAAGGTCGCACCACCCAAGTGCCAGGTCATCATCAGCTGTCCTTTGATTCAAGGAGGTGTTTGCTCAGAATCGTAAATTTTTGGCCGCCGGGACTTCATGTTACTGAACAGGCCAATTCCCAACCCACAGCTCTTTGAGCACACGGGACGGGATGTCGCATGAGGTAATGGGATCCGGAGAGCAGGATCTGTTTCCTTTTCTTCTTTGCCGCCGCTCTGCCTGATCTTCAAGGTGTTGTTCTGCAAAGCATCATGCAGGTTGATGGGTAAGCTGTCGCCATTTTGAACAATTGGTCGCAAGCGCCTCTCAGTTATTAATGTCTGTGACATTATGCAGAATGTCTAGTATATAAAGGGTTAATGTAATATCATAATTATCATAATTGACTACAAGAGGGAGTTGGGAACAGACCTATATAAAGCACTGACTCGCAGGCTTCTGGGGGAGTGTAGAGGAGAGTGTAGGAAAGAGAAGAGTACAGTTTAAGACAGAGTGCATGAAACAAGTATTAGTATAGTGTAGATTGTAGTTTAGTAGATTATTGCTTGCTATAGGAGTAAGTGGTCGAGCGGTATGTTAAGTAGTGTAATAAATGTTAGTTTAGTGATTGAACTTGGCTTGTGTGGTCTTTGTGATCCATCTGAGTATAAGAAACGCAAAGAAAACCACAATGTCAATGCTGCCACACTTCAAGGAGAGCTTCAGAGTGTCTTTGAAGTGCTTTTCTATCCTCCTGTGGAAGGCTGGCCATTTGAAAGTTGAGAAAATAGGAGTATTGCCTGAATAGGTATAGAACTGGCATTGAGAATGACGCTCGCATTTGTGTGACAGTCCTCACAGTGAATCCGGAGATTGGAACGGCGGCATCACAATTTGTATTTCTCTCCTGCTCTTTGCGTTGCTATTACATCGTCCAGCTCTCACTGAGCTATAGGATTGTGGTGAGGATAACTGCTCTCTGCACTCAGATTTTTTTGACTTGCAGATATCCTCGTTGTCAAACACTCGCTGCCGTAATTTGCAGAAGGCTGAGTTGGCACAGCTGATCCAGTGCTGGACCACCTTTTGAGAAAGCTGGATGCCAAGGTATGGAAATGGAATCGTTAGCTGACCAGGTGTGGATTGAATCTTATTTTTGCAACCTCCACGGACAGCTAAGTTTGCAACAAGGATTTGTTGTACATTAACCCTCAGTCAATGTACAACAAATCAGGCAGCAACGTCTGGTATCCCAACATCTGCAATTAAATGCCAAAATTCAAAGTTGTGGTTCAAGTTTGTCTCCTTCTCTGTCAGCTTTAATTCTGATACATCATCCAGAATTAAAGCACTTGAAAGACATGGAGCTGTGGTACTTACCCACTCGATATCCATTGCCAGAAAAAGCTAGGCTTAGTCTATTCAGGTGTAAGTTAATTTTTAACATCATGCAAGTATCAATTACTGCCAAATGACCTTTCTGTTCCTGACAATTTAGTTTTAAAAGTCTCATCTCTTCAGAATTTTATTACTCTTGTAGACATTAAAGTTTTTTTAAAAAATGTTGTACAAATCCCTCTTAATCCCATTTTTTTCCCTCTCTTAATTCCATTTTTTCCCCCTCTCTTTATTTTACCTGTTGTCCAGGCCATGCATTGAATTAAGTATCCCAATTTATACTTAAGCAAACTTCTGAAGACTGAAAAATCCACTGCAATAACTATTTTCTTTTATACATGTGTTTCAGAAATAATTTGCCCTACCTCACTTTTAAAGTTTTCAGATAGACACCTGGGGACATTTTTAGCTTTGCCATCGAGGCAGCGATCTGCTGAAGCTGATCACCCATCTTTTGTTTCCCCGGAAATTGCTTATTTTTCATTCACATTCAAAACAGCTTCTTCCCCGCTGTTACCAGACTCCTAACCGACCCTCTTATGGACTGACCTGATTAATACTACACTCCTGTATGCTTCACCCGATGCCAGTGTCTCTGTATTTACATTGCATACCTTGTGTTGCCCTATTATGTATTTTTTTATTTTATTTTATTTTCATGTGCTTAATGATCTGTTTGAGCTGCTCGAAGAAAAATACTTTTCACTGTACCTTGGTACATGTGACAATAAACAAATCCAATCCAATCCAATTCTTTGAAATCAACGGGAGTCGCTAGGTTCTTTCAAGGAAGTGAATGGAAATAGATAAATAGCTGAGTAAAGAACTGACCAGCACAATTGATCAAATCATGATGTGAATATAAACTATTCATAATGATCTCCCCTCAAATTTCAGATATAGACCACTGACAAAACTGTAACAATTACACGCGTGGGGTAGAATTTTGTGAATGGCGAGTGATCAGTGCTCACTATCCCGAGATTCAGCATCTAATGTTCAGCTGCCGACTCTCGCACTCAGAATGCCATTTCACGCCCAATTGAGCAGTGATTGGCAGTGGGCAGGACTTCCATCTGCCCCTGGAAGGAAGTCCCACCTGTGAGAGCTGTCGGCCAATCAGGCTCAGTGCTGCAGTGGCCAGAAGCGGCACTGCAGCGCCGGGCCGGGGACTAAGTCCAGAGGTCCTTGGGGTGGGTGCATAAGGGATGCTCGGGGGAGGAGGCGGGGGGGGGGGGAAGTCAGATGGGGGAGGGCGATTGTGGCATTGGGGAGTAGGCCAGAGAGGGAAGAGGACCCCGAGCTCCAGCGTCCAGGAGGCTGGGGGGGGGGGGGGGGGGGGGTGCGCAGGGCATTCCAACTTTGAAGGGGCCTTCAGAGTGAGGCACGCATCCCCTCCTTTCCGCCCGAGATGAGGAAAGGTGGAAACGTCCGTTTCCCTCCCTACTCGCACCCTCTTGCCGAAAAATTGAAGCTGGGCTGGATAAGACCCTTAGGTGGCCATTAAGTGGCCACTTAAAGGGCATTAATAGGCCAATGACATGTTTCCCGCCTGAGGCCCTGCCCACCCAAGTGTGAAATTGTGTCTGGATTTAGCTGGGCGGGTTCCTGGGGGAAATCTTGTCCATTCAATTTTATTCTCCACCTGCCTCAGAATCGGCCTTGGGGGGAGAGTCAAATGCTCACCATGATTTCCGCAGCATCAGCTACGTTTTAACCTCTTATGAACCTGCATCCAAAACTCTGCTGCCCTTATTCTAACTCGTCCCAAGTTCTGTTCACCCATAATGTGGCAGTCACTTTGCTCACGGCAAGGTCCCACAAAGTTCAGTGTGATAGTGATGCCATAGTATGTTTTTCGTGATGCTGGTTGAAGATTGAATATTAGCCAGCCGAACAGTGGTAAATTAGGACGGCACAGTGGTGCAGTGGTTAGCATTGCTGCCTTATGGCGCCGAGGATCTAGGTTCGATCCCGGCCCCGGGTCACTGCCCGTGTAGAGTTTGCACATTCTCCCCATGTCTGCGTGGGTCTCAACTCCACAACCCAAAGGTGTGCAAGGTAGGTGGATTGGCCACGCTAATTTGCCCCTTAATTGGGATTTTCTTTTAATACAATGATAAATTTCCTGCTTTTCTTTGAAGTAGCGCCAAGCAATCTTTTAAGTTCACCTGTGAGGGTCGATGGGGCATTGGTTTCATAACTCACCCAAAAGCCTCCCTCAGTGCTGCGCTGATCGAGATTAAATACTTGAGACCTGCACCTGTAACCTCCTTATTCACAAGCAGAACTGCAACAAACTGAGCCACAGAGAGCGATTGCAAATATGCAGCAGGTCTTTCTTATTGCGTGCCAGAAAAATCCAAGATGATAAGTGTTAGTGGCACAATAATATCACGCTTCAGTGTCCCCAAAGCATCACGCCAGGGAAGTGGAAATGTGGATTTTGTCACATGCAGAATTGCAAATGTTTATTGTGCGGTTCAGGAAGGTTGCCTGCTGTCTGGTAGGAAAAGGCAAGGAAATTAAGGTGAAAGTCACCTCAGGCACCGGTAGCAGCCAGTTGTCAAACAAAAGCAACAAATACCTAGGGACATTCCACCAGTCCATCTTCCCAGTTGCAAGTGTGAAACATTGGGGGCTGGGTGGTGGTGGTGGTGGTGGTGGTGGTGGTGGTGGGGGTGGGGGGGGGTGGGGGGGGGGGGGTGAGGTGCAGGTGAGAAGTCTGTGGTTGGAAAATTTCACAATAACACTGACCAGTCTATCTCAGACTTCCACGTCCTGGGTTGTAGGGTCAGCCTGGGTGTTGGGACAAGTCTCTGCAATCAGTCTTAAACCAAAACTTTCCAGCTCAAGGGCAAGAGTGCTACTGACTGAGCCACGGCTGAAGCAGTTTAATCTGGACTGAAGGGCACTGTCAATTGTTATATTAGAGCTGCTTCACTTACTGTCTGCAGAGAGCCATGTTTGAAAATCTGGGAGTATCATCTGAATGTAGCGGTGAACACATTTGAGATGTGGACTTTGAAATTAACTTTGATATTGTTCTGCACATAAAACCATTAAGCAACAACAATCCAAAGTACATCCCGGATATGGGGAAGAAGTTAGTTGAGACAGAGGTGGCCGGACATACAACGAAACACGCCGTACCTAAACACTGTGCCAGCCAGTGTCTGTGGGCACAAATCAGAGCCTGAAAGTGCTGTATTTGCTGATAGTCTCATTTGTATTTGTTGAGTCTGTCAGCAGGCAATGCAGAGCACCATCAGACTCTGATTGGTCAAGTCCTGTTAGAGCGGGAAACCACTGGTAAACATTGATGTGACTTGGAGGGAGAAGGGCAGCAGTCAAGGGAAGGTCTCCTGTGTTTACTTAACTAACATTTTCGCAAATTGGCGATTGCCAGCCAGTTGGGTTGCAGAAGCTACACGCCGTTGAGGGGAATGGGGTCGACTCGATCCCCAAGCCAGGGCTGAAGAGGCTTGGGCAGGCCATAGTCAGGCAGCCAGCAGGGGGGCGAGGCTGGCAAGGTCAGGTACGAGGCGCAAACTGGGCCGGGTGAATTGGCGAAAAAAGCCACGAGTGAGGGAGGGAGGGAGGGAGTGAACCAGCCAGCCGGCGGGACTTGGAAGCAAGCTGTCGTCGAGGGGAATAGGGGTGACTCAGCCAAGGCTGTGGATGCTGGGCAGGTCATAGTCAGGCAGCCGAGCCATAAGCAAGGTCAGGTCATCGAGGTGTGATGCGAGGCATCACCAGCGGTGGGCAAAGTGACAGGAAAAGCCACAAGGGAGGTGGCTTGTGAGCTAGCCAGCCTGTTGAGACTCAAGGTAGCTGCCGTTGAGTAATGAGAGGAGCAGGGGCGACTCAACCCTCAGGGCTGAGGAGGGCAAAAGAAGTCTACTCTGTCAGAAAATTCATGTTCATTAAAATCAAGAAAGATGACTTAACATGAAGCAAAACTATCAACCTGGCATTTAAAAATGCAGAAAAGTGAAGGCAAGCAAGAGGACAAAGCGAGGCAAAAAGACAGTTTGGCATGTTTCTTTAAAAGGTTTGATTGAATGGTACACAAACTGCTCATTTATCCTCATCCACCAAAAGTATGGATGAATTAGGTAATGAGTAAGACTTTCCGATTTCTGGAGAAAACACATCATTTGAAAAACGTTGAACAAGAAGTTAAGTCCGAAAAGGCAATGGAACTACATTCACTAATAATGAAGATTATTAAAGTTGTCTCAACATTTTGTGATACAACTTTAGTAAGGTTTTGCCTACGATGATGTAATTGATGATTTTGTGAAGAAAAAGTGTCGAATAGAAGCTATCGAAATTGCCATGCCAAAAAAGGGCGAAGCATGGAAATCTTAAAAATCTGTCCATCTTCCATATTGTCTTGTTTCAATTCTGTTTCTCAAAATGGACCATTGTTAGCCTGATATGATGGCTGCAGCTGGTCACATGCTGGTCGTTCTACCCATCATCACTCTCAAGGCTGGTCTTCAGAAAGTGTCTTCGAGGACAAAGAATGGAATCCTGAAGACAGAGCCACTGAAGTTGGACTTGGACTTACTGGGCACTTCACTCATGTGAATTTATAGTTTTAACTTTGATTTTATGAGAGGAAGTTAGGAAGCTAACTTTTGAAACTGAACGAGACTCTGAAATATACTGGGCGGGAGTCTCTGATTCTGAGGCTAAGTGTTGACGCCGTCGGAAACACCATCGTGTTTCCCGACGGTGCCAACACGGCCCCAGGATCAGCAATTCTGGCCCCTAGAGGGGGTCAGCAGGGCGCTGGAGCAGTTCACGCCGCTCCAGCTGCTGATCCGGCCGTGGAATGGGCGCCGGGGGATGCGCGCATGCATAGTGGGTCCGGCGCGAACCCACCCATGCGCAGTCCCACTGCCGCGATTTCCGCGCATGCGCGGTGTCTCCCTTGTCCGCGCCGGCCCCAAACCCAACATGGCGCAGGAGTACAGGGGCCGGCGCGGAATAAAGGAAGCCGGGACACAGAGAGGCCGGCCCGCCGATCGGTGTGTCCTGATCGCGGGCCAGGCCACATCGAGGCCCCCCCCGGGTCGGACACCACCCCCCCCTCCCCCACAGGCCACCATCCGACACTCCAATGCCGAGGTCCCGCAGGCTCAGAACAGGTTAGAACAGCGCCGACAGGACTCGTTTTTTTTTTACGCCCACTCAGCCCATCCGGGCTGGAGAATCGTGGGGGTGGGCCCCGACCGGCACCATGCCGACCACGCCAGCCCCAATGATGCCGATTCTCTGCTCTGCAGAGAATCGCGTCTGGGCGTCGGTGCGGCATGGCGCGATTTGCGCAGCCCCCCGGCAATTCTCCGAGCCGGCGAAGGGTCGGAGAATTCCGCCCTCCGAATAGCAGATCATGGGCGGGATTGTGCCGTAATCGGCGGGGCGAGCAACTCCGGTGGAAGGAGTGGCGTGAACCACTCCGGCAACGGGCCGCCCCAAAGGTGTGGCATCCTCCACACCTTCAGGGGCTGGGCTGGCGCCGCAGTGGTTTGCGTCTCGCCGGCCGGTGGGGAAGGGGCTTGGCGCCAGGCCAACCGGCGCCGAAGGGCCTCCGCCGGCTGGCGCGAATTGGCACATGCGCGGGAACGCCAGCATGTGCTGGCGTCATCCCAGCACATGGGCAGGGGGGTTCATATCCGCGTCGGCCATGGCGGAGGAACAGCAGCTGGCGCAGAGGTATAGAGTGCTCCCACGGCGCAGGCCCGCCCGCGGATCGGTGGGCCTCGATCGCGGGCCAGGCCACCGTGGGGGCACCTCCCGGGGCCAGATCCCCCCGCGCCCCCCCGAGGACCCCGGAGGCCGCCCGTGCCGCCAGGTCCCGCCGGCAAGGACGTACTCTAATTTACGCCAGCGGGACCGGCAAAAAAAAAACGGGTGGCCACTCGGCCCATCGCCGGCTGGAGAATCACCGGGGGTGCCACTGCCAGCGGCCGCCGATCGGCGCAGCACGATCCCCGCCCTCGCCAAATCTCCGGCGCCGGAGAATTCGGCAGCCGGCGGGTGGGGGGATTTACGCCGTGCCCCAGCGATTCCCCGACCCGCCTCATGTATCTTGTTGATTGGGGAATTTGCTCCTGCACTGGACTGGCTCATTCTGGCCTGCAGTGGCCTGTGCTGGAATGATGTCATCAACTGACTTTTTTTCCATCTCATTGCTCAGCTGCAAGTTCCATGTTTGCCCACCTCAAAACTCAATTGACCATCTTTACCGCCATTCTGACAAGAGACATACTTGGATTTCAATTCAGCAATTATTCATACAGGTGTGTTTTTGCGTATAATTTGTGTATTTTTGCGCCTTTGCTTTCCGTGGGTGAGGGTGGGTGGTGTTGAAGGGGTGTGATGTCATTGGGAGGATGGGGCATGACATCATGGGGTGAGGAGCGTAATATCATCAGGGGGCGGACCCATAAGTGAAGGCGAGCACGGGGCTTCACAAAGCGTAAATCTGCCACTGATATGAGATCAACCACTTTTATCCCAACATTGCAGAATCATAAACTCAATGCAAACCTGTCAAATTTGTGCATAATACAAGCGAAGAGTGATCGAGTCTGATGAGGGATGACAACAGGATGAAGATAAATTCTGCAATGTATACAACAATGGCAAAGTGCGACTTGGGAGACATGCACACTCTGAATCACATCACATTCATGAAAAGTTCAAATTGTGAAAGAAAATCAACAGGATAACCTTCATAAACATCTTTACAACAATTATATCAGAAAATTGGCAGTATTTCACTGTCATAAAGATGTGGGGCGAAATTCTCCGGTATCAGCGCGATGTCCGCCGGCTGGCACCCAAAACGGAGCAAATCAGTCAGGCATCGCGCCGCCCCAAAGGTGCGGATTGCTCCGCATCTTTGTGGGCCGAGCCCCAACCTTAAGGAGCTAGACCAGAGCCGGACGAATTTCCGCCCCGCCAGCTGGCGGAAAAGGCCTTTGGTGCCCCGCCAGCTGGCGCGGAGATGACATCTCCGGGCGGCGCATGCGCAGGAGCGTTGGCGGCTGCTGACGGCATTCCCACGCATGCGCAGTGGAGGGAGTCTCTTCCGCCTCCGCCATGGTGACCGTGGCGAAGGCGGAAGGGAAAGAGTGCCCCCACGGCACAGGCCCGCCCGCGGATCAGTGGGCCCCGATCGCGGGCCATGCCACCGTGGGGGCACCCCCTGGGGCCAGATCGCCCCACGCCCCCCCCAGGACCCCTGAGCCCGCCCGCGCCGCCTTGTCCCGCCGGTAAGGTAGGTGGTTTAATCTACGCCGGCGGGACAGGCATTTTAGCAGTGGGACTTCGGCCCATCCGGGCCAGAGAATCGCGAGGGGGGCCCCCCAACCGGCGCGGCGCGATTCCCGCCCCCGCCGAATATCCGGTGCCGGAGAATTCGGCAACCGGCGGGGGCGGGATTCATGCCAGCCCCCGGCGATTCTCCGACCCGGCGGGGGGTCAGAGAATCTCGCCCGTGTTTTCTTTACTAATTACACTCCCAATGTCCAATTGTGCAGTCTCCTATTATTTCTGCTGCTTTCAAAGCTTTCAGTTAAGACTACACAATGGTACAAAAAACCTCCATGAACGACATCAGAGCTGATAAGAAACTTTGGAATTGATAAAATACTTAAGTCAAACCTACTGATGCGTCTTGGGTTCTATTACTGCAGCTTCGCTTCTACTTATCCTGGCATCTCAGTCTTTTTTTTAATAAATATTTTATTGAAAATTTTTGGTCAACCAACACAGTACATTGTGCATCCTTTACACAATATTATAACAACACAAATATCAATGACCTATTTTGTAAACAAAAAATGAATAAATAATAAATAACAAAAATGAAAACTAACCCTAATTGGCAACTGCCTTCTCACAAGTAACACTCTCCAAAAATATAATTTAACAGTCCAATATATAATTATCTGTCGCAACGACCTATACATATTATACAGTATATATTAACAATCCTGAGAGTCCTTCTGGTTCCTCCTCCCCCCCCCCCCCCCCCCCCCCGATCCTGGGCTGCTGCTGCTGCCTTCTTTTTTCCATTCCATCTATCGTTCTGCGAGGTATTCGACGAACGGTTGCCACCGCCTGGTGAACCCTTGAGCCGACCCCCTTAGAACGAACTTAATCTGCTCTAGCTTTATAAACCCTGCCATGTCATTTATCCAGGTCTCCACCCCCGGGGGCTTGGCTTCATTCCACATTAACAATATCCTGCGCCGGGCTACTAGGGACACAAAGGCCAAAACATCGGCCTCTCTCGCCTCCTGCACTCCCGGCTCTTGTGCAACCCCAAATATAGCCAACCCCCAGCTTGGTTCGACCCGGACCCCCACTACTTTTGAAAGCACCTTTGTCACCCCCATCCAAAACCCCTGTAGTGCCGGGCATGATCAAAACGTATGGGTATGATTCGCTGGGCTTCTCGAGCACCTCGCACACCTATCCTCCACCCCAAAAAATTTACTGAGCCGTGCTCCAGTCATATGCGCCCTGTGTAATACCTTAAACTGAATCAGGCTTAGCCTGGCACACGAGGACGACGTGTTTACCCTGCTTAGGGCATCTGCCCATAGCCCCGCCTCGATCTCCTCCCCCAGCTCTTCTTCCCATTTCCCTTTTAGTTCATCTACCATAGTCTCCCCTTCGTCCCTCATTTCCCTATATATATCTGACACCATACCATCCCCCACCCATGTCTTTGAGATCACTCTGTCCTGCACCTCTTGTGTCGGGAGCTGCGGGAATTCCCTCACCTGTTGCCTCGCAAAAGCCCTCAGTTGCATATACCTGAATGCATTCCCTTGGGGCAACCCATATTTCTCGGTCAGCGCTCCCAGACTCGCGAACTTCCCATCCACAAACAGATCTTTCAGTTGCGTTATTCCTGCTCTTTGCCACATTCCATATCCCCCATCCATTCCCCCCGGGGCAAACCTATGGTTGTTTCTTATCGGGGACCCCCCCAAGGCTCCAGTCTTTCCCCTATGCCGTCTCCACTGTCCCCAAATCTTCAGTGTAGCCACCACCACCGGGCTTGTGGTGTAGTTCCTCGGTGAGAACGGCAATGGGTCTGTCACCATAGCCTGTAGGCTAGTCCCCCTACAGGACGCCCTCTCTAATCTCTTCCACGCCGCTCCCTCCTCCTCTCCCATCCACTTACTCACCATTGAAATATTAGCGGCCCAATAATACTCACTTAGGCTCGGTAGTGCCAGCCCCCCCCTATCCCTGCTACGCTGTAAGAATCCCTTCCTCACTCTTGGGGTCTTCCCGGCCAGCACAAAACCCATGATGCTCTTTTCAATCCTTTTAAAAAAAGCCTTCGTGATCACCACCGGGAGGCACTGAAACACAAAGAGGAATCTCGGGAGGACCACCATCTTAACCGCCTGCACCCTCCCTGCCAGTGACAGGGATACCATATCCCATCTCTTGAAATCCTCCTCCATTTGTTCCATCAACCGCGTTAAATTTAACCTATGCAATGTGCCCCAATTCTTGGCTATCTGGATCCCCAGGTAACGAAAGTCCCTTGTTACCTTCCTCAATGGTAGGTCCTCTATTTCTCTACTCTGCTCCCCTGGATGCACCACAAACAACTCACTTTTCCCCATGTTCAACTTATACCCTGAAAAATCCCCAAACTCCCCAAGTATCCGCATTATTTCTGGCATCCCCTCCGCCAGGTCTGCCACGTATAGTAGCAAATCGTCCGCATACAAAGATACCCGGTGTTCTTCTCCTCCTCTAAGTACCCCCCTCCACTTCTTGGAACCCCTCAACGCT
Organism: Scyliorhinus torazame; assembly: GCF_047496885.1. Taxonomy (NCBI): domain Eukaryota; kingdom Metazoa; phylum Chordata; class Chondrichthyes; order Carcharhiniformes; family Scyliorhinidae; genus Scyliorhinus; species Scyliorhinus torazame. The sequence continues at coordinate 285,100,978 of NC_092712.1, read as the reverse complement.
ATCGCCAGGGGCTCAATCGCCAGTGCAAACAATAATGGGGACAGAGGGCATCCCTGCCTTGTCCCTCTATGGAGCCGAAAATATGCAGATCCCCGTCCATTCGTGACCACGCTCGCCATCGGGGCCCTATACAACAGCTGCACCCATCTAACATACCCTCTCCAAAACCAAATCTCCTCAACACCTCCCACAAATAATCCCACTCCACTCTATCAAATGCTTTCTCGGCATCCATCGCCACTACTATCTCCGTTTCCCCCTCTTGTGGGGCCATCATCATTACCCCTAACAGCCTCCGTATATTCGTGTTCAGCTGTCTCCCCTTCACAAACCCAGTTTGGTCCTCGTGGACCACCCCCGGGACACATTCCTCTATTCTCATTGCTATTACCTTGGCTAGGATCTTGGCATCTACATTTAGGAGGGAAATAGGTCTATAGGACCCGCATTGTAGCGGGTCCTTTTCCTTGTTTAAGAGAAGCGATATCGTTGCTTCAGACATAGTCGGGGGCAGTTGTCCCCTTTCCTTTGCCTCATTTAAAGGTCCTCGTCAATACCGGGGCGAGCAAGTCCACATATTTTCTATAGAATTCGACTGGGAATCCATCCGGTCCCGGGGCCTTTCCCGCCTGCATGCTCCTAATTCCTTTCACCACTTCTTCTACCTCGATCTGTGCTCCCAGTCCCACCCTTTCTGCTCTTCCACCTTGGGAAATTCCAGCCGATCCAAGAAGCCCATCATTCTCTCCCTCCCATCCGGGGGTTGAGCTTCATATAATTATTTATAAAATGTCTTGAACACTCCATTCACTCTCTCCGCTCCCCGCTCCATCTCTCCTTCCTCATCCCTCACTCCCCCTATTTCCCTCGCTGCTCCCCTTTTCCTCAATTGGTGTGCCAGCAACCTGCTCGCCTTCTCCCCATATTCGTACTGTACACCCTGTGCCTTCCTCCATTGTGCCTCTGCAGTGCCCGTAGTCAGCAAGTCAAATTCTACATGTAGCCTTTGCCTTTCCCTGTACAGTCCCTCCTCCGGTGCTTCCGCATATTGTCTGTCCACCCTCAAAAGTTCTTGCAGCAACCGCTCCCGTTCCTTACTCTCCTGCTTCCCTTTATGTGCCCTTATTGATATCAGCTCCCCTCTAACCACCACCTTCAACGCCTCCCAGACCACTCCCACCTGGACCTCCCCATTATCATTGAGTTCGAAGTACTTTTCAATGCACCCCCTCACCCTTAGACACCCCCCCTCATCTGCCATTAGTCCCATGTCCATTCTCCAGGGTGGGCGCCCTCCTGTTTCCTCACCTATCTCCAAGTCTACCCAGTGTGGAGCGTGATCTGAAATGGCTATAGCCGAATACTCCGTTCCCCTCACCTTCGGGATCAACGCCCTTCCCAGCACAAAAAAGTCTATTCGCGAGTAGACTTTATGGACATAGGAGAAAAACGAGAACTCCTTACTCCTAGGTCTGCTAAATCTCCACGGGTCTACACCTCCCATCTGCTCCATAAAATCTTTAAGTACCTTGGCTGCTGCCGGCCTCCTTCCAGTCCTGGACTTCGACCTATCCAGCCCTGGTTCCAACACCGTATTAAAATCTCCCCCCATTATCAGCTTTCCCATCTCTAGGTCCGGAATGCGTCCTAGCATCCGCCTCATAAAATTGGCATCATCCCAGTTCGGGGCATATACGTTTACCAAAACCACCGTCTCCCCCTGTAGTTTGCCACTCACCATCACGTATCTGCCCCCGTTATCCGCCACTATAGTCTTTGCCTCGAACATTACCCGCTTCCCCACTAATATAGCCACCCCCCCTGTTTTTCGCATCTAGCCCCGAATGGAACACCTGCCCCACCCATCCTTTGCGTAGCCTAACCTGGTCTATCAGTTTCAGGTACGTTTCCTGTAACATAACCACATCTGCCTTAAGTTTCTTAAGGTGTGCGAGTACCTGTGCCCTCTTAATCAGCCCGTTCAGCCCTCTCACGTTCCACGTGATCAGCCGGGTTGGGGGGCTTCCTACACCCCCCTTGTCGATTAGCCATCCCCTTTTTCCAGCTCCTCACCCGGTTCCCACGCAGCTGTATCTCCCCCAGGCGGTGCCCCCCCGCCCATCCCCTCCCATACCAGCTCCCCCCTCTCCCCAGCAGCAGCAACCCAGTAATTCCCCCCTCCCAGCCCCCCCGCTAGATCCCCCGCCAGCGTAATTACTCCCCCCATGTTGCTCCCAGAAGTCAGCAAACTCTGGCCGACCTCGGCTTCCCCCCGTGACCTCGGCTCGCACCGTGCGACGCCCCCTCCTTCCTGCTTCTCTATTCCCGCCATGATTATCATAGCGCGGGAACCAAGCCCGTGCTTCTCCCTTGGCCCCGCCCCCAATGACCAACGCCCCATCTCCTCCACCTCCCCTCCTCCCCCCATCACCACCTGTGGAAGAGAGAAAAGTTACCACATCGCAGGATTAGTACATAAAACTCCTCTTTCCCCCCTTTTTAACCCCCCTCTTCGCCCCCCACATTCGCCCCACCACTTTGTTCAAACGTTCTTTTTAATAACCCGCTCATTCCAGTTTTTCTTCCACAATAAAAGTCCACGCTTCATCCCCCGTCTCAAAGTAGTGGTGCCTCCCTCGATATGTGACCCACAGTCTTGCCGGTTGCAGCATTCCAAATTTTATCTTCTTTTTATGAAGCACCGCCTTGGCCCGATTAAAGCTCGCCCTCCTTCTCGCCACCTCCGCACTCCAGTCTTGATAAACGCGGATCACCGCGTTCTCCCATTTACTGCTCCGAGTTTTCTTTGCCCATCTAAGGACCATTTCTCTATCCTTAAAACGTAGGAATCTCACCACTATGGCTCTGGGAATTTCTCCTGCTCTCGGTCCTCGCGCCATCACTCGGTATGCTCCCTCCACCTCCAACGGACCCGCCGGGGCCTCCGCTCCCATTAACGTGTGCAGCATCGTGCTCACATATGCCCCGACGTCCGCTCCCTCCGCACCTTCAGGAAGACCAAGAATCCTCAGGTTGTTCCTCCTTGCGTTGTTCTCCAGTGCCTCCAACCTTTCCACACATCGTTTCTGATGTGCCTCATGCGTCTCCGTCTTCACCACCAGGCCCTGTATGTCGTCCTCATTCTCGGCTGCCTTTGCCTTCACGACCCGAAGCTCCCGCTCCTGGGTCTTTTGTTCCTCCTTTAGCCCTTCGATCGCCTGTAGTATCGGGGCCAACAGCTCTTTCTTCATTTCCTTTTTGATCTCTTCCACACAGCATTTCAAGAACTCTTGTTGTTCAGGGCCCCATGTTAAACTGCCACCTTCCGACGCCATCTTGGTTTTTGCTTGCCTTCCTTGCCGCTGTTCTAAAGGATCCACTGCAATCCGGCCACTTTCTCCTCCTTTTTTCATCCGTATCCAGGGGGGATTCCGTTCTGGTTTACCGCACAGTGTTTTTAGCCGTCAAAATTGCCGTTGGGGCTCCTATCAAGAGCCCAAAAGTCCGTTTCACCGGGAGCTGCCGAAACGTGCGACTCAGCTGGTCATCGCCGCACCCGGAAGTCTTGGCATCTCAGTCTTGATCCCCACTCACACATCTCCAACTGACCCATCAGCCCTCTGCATTCATTCTTCTCAATCATCAGTCTCAAACCTTAGTTAGCAAGGACTTGCATTTATCTGGTAACTTGCAGGTCCTTGGGACATTCCTTAATGTTGTACAGCAAATGTTGCACTTTTATTTATGTATTTTTTAAAAATATGTTTATTCACAATTTTCAACCAAACACTCCAGAAAGAAAGAAAGAAAAACAAAATTGTATATAGGAAATCAAACAAAGATACATTAACCCCATTTGACAAATAAATACCAAAGTGGGGGAAACACCCCCTTTTAATAACCCCCGCCCCCCCGCCCCCGGGCTGCTGCTGTTTCGACCTCCACCTAGCGTCCCGCTAGAAAGTCTAGGAACGATTGCCACCGCCTGGAGAACCCCTGCACAGACCCTCGCAAGGCAAACTTTATCCTCTCCAACTTGATGAACCCTGCCATATCGTTAATCCAAGCTTCCACGCTCGGGGGCTTCGCATCTCTCCACATTAGTAGGATCCTCCGCCGGGCTACCAGGGACGCAAAGGCCAGAACTCCGGCCTCTTTCGGCTCCTGCACTCCCGGCTCGTCCGATACCCCAAGTAGTGCTATCCCCAGCTCGGCTTGACTCGGGTGTTCACAACTTTGGACATAGTCCTCGCAAAGCCCCTCCAGAACCCCTCCAGCGCCGGGCATGTCCAGAACATATGGGCGTGATTTGCTGGGCTCCCCGAACATCTCCCACATCTGTCCTCCACTCCAAAAACCTACTCATCCTCGCACCTGTCATGTGCTCCCTATGTCCTACTTTGAACTGTATTAGACTGAGCCTGGGGCAAGAGGAGGAGGAATTGACCATGCCCAGGGCATCAGCCCACAGGCCCTCATTCAGCTCCTCCCCGAGCTCCTCCTCCCACTTGCCCTTCAACTCCTCCACCGAGGCCTCCTCCGCCTCCTGCAGCTCCTGATAAATCGCCGAGACCTTGCCTTCTCCAACCCATACACCCAAAATCACCCTGTCCTGAATCCTTCATGCTGGAAGTAGCGGAAATTCCCTCACCTGCCGTCTCACAAACCCCCTCACTTTCATATATCTAAAAGCGTTTCGGGGAGGCAACCCTAATTTCTCCTCCAGCGCCCCCAGGCTAGCAAAAGTCCCATCTATGAACAGGTCCCCCATCCTTTTAATTCCTGCCCGATGCCAACTTAGGAACCCCCCCATCCATCCTGCCCGGCACAAACCTATGATTATCCCATGTCGGGGACCAAATTGAGGCCCCCACCTCACCCCTATGTCGCCTCCACTGCCCCCAGATCTTCAATGTTGCCGTCACCACCGGGCTCGTGGTGTACCGTGTCGGCGATGGCGGCAGCAGTGCCGTCACCAGCGTCCCCAAGCTAGTACCCACACAAGACTCTTCCACGCCGCCCCCAATCCCTCCATTACCCATTTACGGATCATCGCCACATTAGCTGCCTAATAATAACCACACAGATTCGGCAGCGCCAGCCCGCCCCTGTCCCGACTGCGCTCCAGAAACATCCTCTTCACCCTCGGGGTCTTGCTCGCCCATACAAACCCCATAATACTCCTGCTTACCCACTTGAAATAAGCCTTGGGGATTAGGATGGGTAGGCACTGGAACACGAACAAGAACCTAGGGAGGACTGTCATAGACTGACTGCAGCCTACCCGCCAGGGAAAGTGGCAACACATCCCATCTCCTGAAGTCTCCCTCCATCTGGTCCACCGACCGTGTCAAATTAAGCGTATGCAGGCCCCCCCCCCCCCCCCCCCCCCCCGCTCCTAGCTACCTGGATACCCAGGTATCGAAAGCTCCTTTCCGCCCTCTTCAACGGCAGCTCCTCTAGCCCCCTTTCCTGGCCCCCCGCATGCACTACAAAGAGCTTGCTCTTCCCCACGTTGAGCTGGTAGCCCAAAAAGTCCCCAAACTCCCTGAGGATCCGCATAACCCCCGCCATCTCCTCCACTGGATCTGCAATATATAACAACAGGTCATCAGCATACAGCGACACCTGGTGTTCCTCCCCTCCATGGACCAAACCCCTCCAGTTCCTAGACTCCCTTGATGCCATGGCCAGCGGCTCAATTGCCAGCGCGAACAGCAAAGGGGACAGGGGACACCCCTGTTTCGTCCCCCGGTACAATCTGAAATATTCCGATCTCCACCGGTTCGTAGACACGCTCGCCATCGGCGCCCTGTATGACAACCTGACCCCGCCATGAACCCTTCCCCGAACCCAAACCTGCTAAGCACTTCCCATAGGTACTCCCACTCCACCTGATCAAAGGCCTTCTCCGCGTCCATAGCCGCCACCACCTCCGCTTCCCCCCCCCCCCCCCCACCGAGGGCATCATAATCACGTTCAGGAGCCTCCGCACATTCGCATTCAACTGCCTTCCCTTCACGAACCCTGTCTGGTCCTCATGTATCACTCCCGGGACACAATCCTCGTAGCGAGGACCTTCGCCAGCAACTTGGCATCTACGTTAAGGAGTGAGATCGGCCTATTCGAACCGCACTGCAGTGGGTCCTTGTCCCGCTTGAGAATCAGCGAGATCAGCACTCGAGACATTGTTGGGGGCAGAGTCCCTTCCTCCCTCGCCTCATTGAAGGTTCTCACCAGCAACGGGCCCAACAGATCCACATACTTCCCATAAAATTCAACCGGGAACCCATCCGGTCCCAGGGCCTTGCCCGCCTGCATGCTCCCCAATCCCTTAACCAGCTCCTCCAGCCCCATCGGAGCCCCCAGGCCAGCCACCTGCTCTTCCTCCACCCTCGGGAACCTCAGTTGATCTAAGAACCGCCGCATCCCCTCTTCCCCCTCCGGGGGCTCTGACTTGTACAGGTCCCCATAGAAATCCCTAAATACCTCATTTATTTTACCCGCACTCCGCACGGTATTCCCCCCCTATCCCTGATTCCTCCAATCTCCCACGCCGCCTCCCTCTTACGTAGCTGATGCGCCAGCATCCGACTGCCTTCTCCCCATACTCATACACTGCCCCCTGCATTTTCCTCCACTGAGCCTCTGCCTTCCCCGTGGTCAATAAATCACATTCCAGTTGGAGGTACCGTCGCTCCCTCAGCAGCCCCTCTTCGGGGGCCTCTGCATAGCTCCTGGCCACCTTTACTATCTCCCCCACCAACCTCTCCCTCTCCATCCTCTCTCTCTTCTCCCCGTGAGCCCTAATTGAAATGAGCTCTCCTCTAACCACCGCCTTCAGAGCCTCCCAAACCACACCCACCTGCACCTCCCCATTCTCATTGGCCTCTATGTATCTCTGAATGCACCCCCGGACCCACCCACAAACCTCCTAATCCGCCAACAGTCCCACATCCAGGCGCCACAGCGGCCGCTGGTCCCTCTCCTCCCCCAACTCCAACTCCACCCAGTACGGGGCATGGTCCGAAATTGCTATAGCTGAATATACCGTTCCCTCCACTCTTGGGATCAGTGCCCTACTCATCACAATGAAGTCTATCCGTGAATAGGCCTTATGTACATGGGAGAAAAAAGAGAACTCTCTGGCCCCCGGCCTGGCAAACCTCCACGTATCCACTCCCCCCATCTGGTCCATAAAACCCCTTAGCACCTTGGCCGCAGCTGGCCTCTTACCCGTCCTTGACCTGGATCGGTCCAATGCTGGGCCCAGTACCATATTAAAGTACCCCCCCATTATCAAGCTCCCCGCTTCCAGATCCGGGATACGACTCAACATGCGCTTCATAAACCCTGTATCGTCCCAATTCGGGGCATACACATTCACCAGTACCACCTGGATCCCCTGCAACCTACCACTCACCATCACGTATCTATCCCCATTATCCGCCACGATATTCAGCGCCTCGAAAGACACCCGCTTCCCCACCAGTATTGCAACCCCTCTGTTCTTTGCATCCAGCCCTGAATGAAAGACCTGCCCTACCCATCCCTTTCTCAGCCTGATCTGATCTGCCACCTTCAAGTGCGTCGCCTGAAGCATAACAACGCCTGCCTTCAGTCCCTTTAAGTGCGTGAACACCCGGGCCCTCTTGACCGGCCCATTCAGGCCCCTCACATTCCATGTTATCAGCCGGATCAGGGGGCTACTCGCCCCCCCCCCCCACCCCCCACCCCCACCCTGCCGACTAGCCATCCCCTTTCTTAGGCCAGCCACGTGCTCGCGCCTCCCGCACACTCCAGTCCCCCAGGCGGCGAATCCCCGCCATAGACCTTTAAAGATGGTGTGCTGGACATGGATGCAAATGTCCTGCCCTCATTTCTGACAGACGTAGGGCACGATTCACCTACTGCATTACCACCTGGCGCAAAACCTGGTGCGACAGGTGAATCCGGCGGGAGCCCCAAATTGGGCTCCATGCCGGGCCGATGATTAGTCACCTCGGCGCAAACTGGATCTCTCCCTTGATGCGTGATCCAGATCAGCATATTTAAAAATACCTGGACCAAATTTCACCCAGCGCTCGGGAGTCACTGGCCGCGCCTGCGAGACCTCAACCCGGGCACTGTTTAGCATTGGTTTTCACAAACGTGGACCAGGCGTGACGGCATCTGTGGGGGGGGGGGGGGGGGGGGGGGGGGTCTCGCAGGCCATTAGATACCCCCAGGAATTTGACAGGATAGTACCCTGCCTGGGTTTCAGGGTCAATGCCAGGCTGGCCGTGCCAAGGTACCCAAGTGTCAGGTTATCATTGCCAGGGTCAGACCTGGGGATGCCTCGCCATTTAGAGCGGGGGAGAGGGGGGGAGGGCAGCTCAAGAAGGTTACAGGGGGAGATGTGAAGGGGAGTTCCAGATAGTGGGGGCCTGAAAGGGGGTAGTGAAGATATTCAAAATGGCGCCTCGATTTGCAAAGAGCCAGTCCTGTTCGCGAGCTCGGCTCCTCAATGCAGGAAATCCACTAAGGTGAGGCCTCGCCCAAGGCTCAATAAAACTGGCAAAGTGCTAGTGAATAGTGGGGTGAATCTCAGCCCTGCAGCCACTGAGAAACACCAGATGCTCCGGTTTCCTTCCACAGCCCAAAGATGTGCAGGTTAGGTGGTTTGGCCATGATAAATTGCCTGGTGGTGTCAAAGGTTCATAGATCATAGAATATACAGTGCAGAAGGAGGCCATTCGGCCCATCGAGTCTCTTGGAAAGAGCACCCTACCCAAGGTCAACACCCCCACCCTATCCCCATAACCCAGTAACCCCACCCAATACTAAGGGCAATTTTGGACACTAAGGGCAATTTACCATGGCCAATCCACCTAACCTGCACATCTTTGGACTGTGGGAGGAAACCGGAGCACCCGGAGGAAACCCACGCACACACGGGGAGGATGTGCAGACTCCACACAGACAGTGACCCAAGCCAGAATCGAACCTGGGACCCTGGAGCTGTGAAACAATTGTGCTATCCACAATGCTACCGTGCTGCCCTAAAGTTGTATGGTTAACTGGGGTTATGGGGATATGGCGGGGGAGTGGGGCTAGGTGGTCATTCTCTTTCAGAGGGTCGAACGGGGTTGAACGGTCCAGTTCTGTTTCTGTGTGTCTCAACACGTAAACTGCAAAGTTCAGCTCGGCACAGTCACGTGCTCATGTAACAAATGGCCACCGCATGCTGGAACCTACTGGCTGACTTGACTTTGTGCCCTCCACAGCTGTTTGAACTGGCAAAAGCGACTGCGAGAAGTACAAATAAATTGCGCTGCAAGTGCTGTGAATCGTTCTCACTGTGCAGAGATGAAGAGAAAAGAGAATTGGGCTAATAGCTCTCCAGATAAAGGCAAAGATCTTCTTGCTTTACGACATGGTGCCCTTTCTATTAATAGAATTTATTAGCGAAGCTCCCTGTGTGAAAGGAATTTTAATCAGGCCATTGGGGTAATCAGTTGTAGAAGCGGCACAAGTTTGATGAGGACAGAAAAACAAGGAGACAGAGAATGTTACGACGAAGAGAGAATTTACTATGTTACAAGGTCTGTACATGATCTTGAAAAACACTGCATGTAAAAATAGAGAGAAAGGAAGAAAGATCAACAAGCAACGGACTGCGTTGGTAGGTGGTAAAACTCTGACAGGTTCTGGGTCGGGTACAACATTTATCAGGATTTCCTGAAAGGCTCCATTGGGAAAGATTTCAGTGTTCGGTTATAGTTGTTCAATACCTTTGTATTACGATGAGGCAGTTTGATTTTCTACAGCAACACAAAAGCGACATTGCAACATTGGCTATACTTCAAATGTACTTCATTAGCTTCAGCCGCTTTGAGACATCCTCAGGTCGAGGAAGGCACGGTGGAACTGTAAGTGTTCTTCCTCTGACAGTGTTACTCTGAAGATAGGTCACAATCCAATCCCAAGTGGAGCCTGTGACAGCCCACAACAGTGGCCATCCCACACTGCATCAAGTTAATGCTATGCAGATCTTGTTTGTCGTTTTGTAAACCTTAGCAGGGCCTTATTAAGCATTCTGAGCATGGAAGCTCCTGCTTTAACCCTTAATGCACGAAGAAATATTTCCTCACTCCTTCTCCCAGAGTGTAAAACTGACACCAGGCAATATTACAATACGCCGACACATGTAAATAAATACAAATCTCAGTTCAGCAATTACATTGTAAGCACCATCTTAAGTATGTTATAAAATTTGACCAAGGGACAGGATGGGAAAGAAAATGTTTACTTCTTTCAAATGTCTGGGGAATATGCAATTGGTTTAGAGTGTTCAAAAATGAATTTTAAGAGATTGCACAAATGATAAAGGCATCAATTGTTAATTTCTTGGACATTAAGAAATACCAGTGCATTTGTCCTGCCAACACATGATCTGGAAACAGTACCAACAGGGAGGAAGTAACATATATAAACCACGTGGCTGGACACAGTTAAGACAGACAAAGAAGTTATTGCTGTAAAAGAGAGCTGCAGCAGAGGGGTAAACAGCAGGGTACATTTACAAGGAGCTGTGCGTGCATAATACAGTTAAACAGGACAGAAATTTGAAGATAAGGTTAGAGTAGGGATTGTAAATTGGACAATTTTACTGTTGTTGCTTCAATTTTCCCCAGAGTCGACCAGACTGTTTAACAGGGTTCATGAGAGGGATGGATAAATGAGTCTCTGGGGAATCTGTGCCATGGAGACTGCCATGACCTAGCGAAGGAGATTCTGCAGAAGTGTGCCATTCTGATGTGGACTATCTCCTGGGAGCTCGGATAGAATACGGCTGCCAGTTAACACAACGTGAGGGCCTAATTAATTGAGTGGGAAAGTGAGAAATGCTACCGACCAAAGGCCAAGCTACAGAACTTTGGCACTGCCACACGTCTGCGGCGAGTGATGCAAGTATTTATGGTTTTGTAAGATATACATAGAAACATACTTAGAAAATAGAAGTAGGAGGAGGCCATTAGCCCTCTCAAGCCTGCTCCACTATTCATTGTGATCATGGCTGATCATTGAGTTCAATACTCTGATCCCGACTTCCTCCATATCCCTTGATCCATTTAGCCCCAAGAGCTCTATCTAATTCCTTCTTGAAATTACACAATGTTTTTGCCTCAACTACTTTTGCGGTAGTGAATGCCACAGATTCACCACTGTCTGGATGAAAAAATTTATCCTCACTTCAGTCCTAAAAGGTTTACCCCTTGTCCTCAAATTATGACCCCTAGTTCTGGACTCCCCCACTATCGGAAACATTCTTTCTGAATCGACCCCGTCTAATCCTGTTAGAATTTTATAAGTTTCTAGGAGATCTCCCCTCACTCTTCTAAACTCCAGATCCTAACCGATTTAGTCTCTCCTTGTATGACACTCCCGCCATCCCAGGAATCAGCCTGATAAACCTTTGCTGCACTCCCTCCATAACAAGAACATCCTTCTTCAGATAAGGACACCTAAACTGCACACAATACTCCTGGTGTGGCCTCACCAATGCTCTGTACAATTGTAGTAAAACATCCCTATTCCTATACTCAAATCCTCTCGCTATGAAGGCCAACATACCATTTGCCGTCTTTACTGCCTGCTGTACCTTCACGCTTACTTTCAATGACTGGTGCATGAAATGAAATGAAAATCACTTATTGTCACAAATAGGCTTCAAATGAAGTTACTGTGAAAAACCCCTAGTCGCCACATTCCGGCGCCTGTTCGGGGAGGCTGGTACGGGAATTGAATCGTGCTGCTGGCCTGCCTTGGTCTGCTTTCAAAGCCAGCGATTGAGGACACCAAGGTCTCACTGAGTATCCACCTCTCTCAATTCACACCCATTCAAATAATAATCTGCCTTTCTATTTTTGCTACCAAAGTGGATAACCTCGTATTTATCCATGTTACATTGCATCTGCTATGCAAATGCCCACTCACTTGAACTAGCCTGTTCAAATCCTGTGGAAGAATCTCTGCATCCTCCTCACAACTCACCCTCCCACCCAACTTTGTATCATCTGCAAATTTGGAAATATTGCATTTAGTTCCCTCGTCCAAATCATTAATATATAATTGGAGTCCTGTAAGAATAGTTATAATAATCTTTATTGTCACAAGTAGGCTTACATTAACACTGCAATGAAGTTACTGTGAAAATCCCCCAGTCGCCACATTCCAGCGCCTGTTCGGGTACACAGAGGAAGAATTCAGAATGTCCAATTCATCTAACAAGCACTTCTTTCGGGACTTGTGGGAGGAAACCAGAGTACCCGGAGGAAACCCACGCAGACCCAGGGAGAACGTGCAGACTCCACACAGACAGTGCGGAGTCGACCTGGGACCCTGGTTCTGTGAAGCAGCAGTGCTAACCACTGTGCTACCGAGCCACCCAGGTCCTAGCACAGATCCCTGCCTTACCCCCACTAGTCACTGCCTGCCAATCGGAAAAGGACCCATTAATTCCAACCATATGTTTGTTATATCGACGTTTTGGGGGTTGATTAGCTCAGTTGGCGAAAGGCTAGTTCATGATGTGAAGTGTCACCAACGGTGTGGGTTCAATTCCCGTACTGGCTGTGGTTATCTATGAAGGCCCCGCTTTCTCAACCTTGCCCCTTGCCTGAGGTGTGGTGACCCTCAGGTTAAACCACCACCAGACAGCATCTCTCAAAAAGGGGAGAGCAGCCCATGGTCCTCGGGGACTATGGCGACTTTTAACTTTTGTCTCATATCAGCTTTTTTACCTTTTTATTCGAAGCTTCATTCGCCCATAAATTCATGTTTAATTTGTATTGGTTGTGATTCGTGTTTGGGTAAAAGTTACAATAAATGGAATCTTATTGGTAATTTCTTCATTTGGGGGTTATTCCGTAAATTTGGTTATTTTGGTTTTTGGTTTTCCTCCAGAAATCATAACAAGTCAATCATTAACGATTGTAGTTGGAACTGAAGGTTGAAATAATGGCATTAGAATTAGCTGCCATAATTTAGCCACATCTGTTTGTTCCCTCTGCCCTGATGGGAGAAGGGCTGAAGTACAAGCAGAACTATTAATGTTGTACACATTATAGGTGCTCGTAGTGTCCCGATAGTGCTAGTCCATCCCAGATGCACCAGACCTCCTTATCCCATAGTAGTCCCATTCTGCCATCTCATCTATGTTCACTGACCTATGTTGGCTCCAAGTCTGGTAGTGCCTCCGTTTTAAAATTCTTGCGTTCAAATTGTCCGATGGCCTCAAACATCCCTCCAGTCCTATTACCCTCTGGGCCATCCACACTTCTCCAATTCTTATCTCTTGTACATCCCCATTTTTCTTCACCCCCACCAATGGCAGCCATGTCTTCAGCTCCTTAAGTCTAAAGCTTTTGAATTTTCTCCCAATACCACTCCACCACCCTCTCTTCCTTTAAGATGTTTCTTAGAGATACCACTTTGAGCAGGCATTTGATCACCTATCGTAACATCGCATGTGGCTTCACATCAATTTTGCTTTGGTCATGCTTCTGTGGGTGTGAATGCACCTTGGGATATTTACTGCTTCATGAATGCAAATTATTGTTGTCATCACATTACAAATATCCGTTTGTTCGTTTGCCAGCCAAGCAGCTGGAAATTCCTTTGCACAAGTGAGCTACACATTAATGAAATTGAAGCTCATACTTTGTGGTTCGCAGGAAATGAATGGCACCAGCTGTACAATACACTTCCACTTGCTCACATGATTCCCATGGGTTACTGCGGGAGAATTTACCACATGGGAGATTTCCTACTCTGGCACCGAGAACGTAACCAGCAGTCGATGCAGGTTGGTGAGCACGAGGGAATGGGTGAAAGGGACGAGGTGTGAATGAAGATATGGGCAGCAAATGTAATCCTTAATTTCTGGTTGTGGTGAAGCATTGACGATCAGAAGAATGACAAACTAAGTATGAGTTGACCATGTGGCCAGTCTCTGGCCGGGATATTCCGGCCCTGTCGTGGTGGGACTTTCCGGCCCTGCCGTGGTTGGATTTTCCCACCTGTCGTGGTGGGGTTTTCCGGCCCAGCTGTGGGTATGCAGCTGGCCAGTCAAACATCTTTCAGATGGACTGGACGATCCTGGCATAGGGTGGGCTGAAAAATCCCATTCTCTGGCTCTGTCTCTCTCTCTCTGTGTGTAGGGGGTGACAACTTTGCTGTGTATCCCTGGAGTCTTGTGACAATGTGACACAGTGGCTTCTTAGTTATAAAAATATAGGCGACAGGGTAAAGAATGTCTGACTGGATGGGCTGGTTGTAGGTGAAAAATCATGTGATGAAGCTTCCAAGAATATTTCCGGTCAGAATTGGTAACCCTGGGCTAGATTCTCCGGTCCCCCGGCTGTGTGTTTCTTGGTGGTGCGCCGTTCGCTGTCAGCGGGATTGTATCTTCCTGCCGCTTGTCAATGGGATTTCCCAATGCAACCACCCCACGCTGGCGGGAAACCCGTGGGCAGGAGTGTACCGTTGACGGGAAAAGTTAATCCCAATAACCGGAGAATCCTGGTGCCTCTCTCTCTCCCTCTCTTACACACATACTCAGTCACACATCAAATACACGGTTATGACACCAAAGTTTCATTTCCCGCCCTAAAGCTAACATTAACAATCATGAACAATGATGCATCATGTAATGCCGCTAGGTCAATCTAGTGTTGATTAGGAGTATACTATCCTGGCGGGAAGTTTTATGCAATCAAAGTGATAAAGTTACCACCAGATTAATCTGTTATCGGATACAAAGTAGGAAGGGATTAATGGTTTCCACATACACCTACTCCAAATGAGGATAGAAGTGCCAAATTGCGATCAACACAAATGGCACAACTCAGCGAGTCAAGGACCCTGCACTTCAGTCCCTAGTTGTAGGAAGCGAACAATGTTGTTGGAGGCCTGCAGAGTTGATGCAGGTGTCAATACCTGTGGGCAGCAAATACCACCCTCCATATTACCATGCTGCATTTTCCGCCTGTAGAGTGGGCAGTATCACTCTTTACTGAATGAGAAGGGAACTAAGTTAAGGTGATCAGCCCTTCTTCAGAAGGAAAAGCTCCCGTTTCAGCTTCAGTGACCCAAGCCAGTGATCCATACAGTAAATTACCATTAACACCTGACTCATTATCCAGTAGAATACCTTTTGTGATCACTTGCTGCCTTTGGTCTTGTGACTCCCAGACATGTATCAGTTAGTTTATGAGCAGAATAGTTAATAATTGAAGTGAGTACAAGGTTGTAAAGGTTCTGGGAATGTCCTGATGTTATCAAGCATGCAAGATTTATTCCCAGGGATCCTCTCGGAAGGAGCGATCACAATATGGTGGAATTTAAAATATAGATGGAGGGTGAGAAGGTAAAATCAAGCACTAGTGTTTTGTGCTTAAACAAAGGAGATTACAATGGGATGAGAAAAGAACTAGCTAAGGTAGACTGGGAGCAAAGACTTTATGGTGAAACAGTTGAGGAACAGTGGAGAACCTTCCAAGCAATTTTTCACAGTGCTCAGCAAAGGTTTATACCAACAAAAAGGAAGGACGGTAGAAAGAGGGAAAATCGACCGTGGATATCTGAGGAAATAAGGGAGAGTATCAAATTGAAGAAAAAAACATACAAAGTAGCAAAGATTAGTGGGAGACTAGAGGACTGGGAAATCTTGGGGGGCAACAGACAGCTACTAAAAAAGCTATAAAGAAGAGTAAGATAGATTATGAGAGTAAATTTGCTCAGAATATAAAAACAGATAGTAAAAGTTTCTACAAATATATAAAACAAAAAAGAGTGGCTAAGGTAAATATTGGTCCTTTAGAGGATGAGATGGGAGATGAGGAAATGGCTGAGGAACTGAACAGCTTTTTTGGGTCGGTCTTCACAGTGGAAGACACAAATAACATGCCAGTGACTGATGGAAATGAGGCTATGACAGGTGAGGACCTTGAGAGGATTGTTATCACCAAGGAGGTAGTGATGGGCAAGCTAATGGGGCTAAAGGTAGACAAGTCTCCTGGCCCTGATGGAATGCATCCCAGAGTGCTAAAAGAGATGGCTAGGGAAATTGCAAATGCACTAGTGATAATTTACCAAAATTCACTAGACTCTGGGGTGGTCCCGGCGGATTGGAAATTAGCAAACGTGACACCACTGTTTAAAAAAGGAGGTAGGCAGAAAGCGGGTAATTATAGGCCAGTGAGCTTAACTTCGGTAGTCAGGAAGATGCTGGAATCTATCATCAAGGAAGAAATAGCGAGGCATCTGGATGGAAATTGTCCCATTGGGCAGACGCAGCATGGGTTCATAAAGGGCAGGTCGTGCCTAACTAATTTAGTGGAATTTTGTGAGGACATTAACAGTGCGGTAGATAACGGGGAGCCAATGGATGTGGTATATCTGGATTTCCAGAAAGCCTTTGACAAGGTGCCACACAAAAGGTTGCTGCATAAGATAAAGATGCATGGCATTAAGGGGAAAGTAGTAGCATGGATAGAGGATTGGTTAATTAATAGAAAGCAAAGAGTGGGGATTAATGGGTGTTTCTCTGGTTGGCAATCAGTAGCTAGTGGTATCCCTCAGGGATCAGTGTTGGGCCCACAACTGTTTACAATTTACATAGATGATTTGGAGTTGGGGACCAAGGGCAATGTGTCCAAGTTTGCAGATGACACTACGATAAGTGGTAAAACAAAAAGTGCAGAGGATACTGGAAGTTTGCAGAGGGATTTGGATAGGCTAAGTGAATGGGCTAAGGTCTGGCAGATGGAATACAATGTTGACAAATGTGAGGTTATCCATTTTGGTAGGAATAACAGCAAAAGGGATTATTATTTAAATGATAAAATATTAAAACATGCTGCTGTGCAGAGAGACCTGGGTGTGCTAGTGCATGAGTCGCAAAAAGTTGGTTTACAGGTGCAACAGGTGATTAAGAAGGCAAATGGAATTTTGTCCTTCATTGCGAGAGGGATGGAGTTAAAGACTAGGAAGGTTATGCTGCAATTGTATAAGGTGTTAGTGAGGCCACACCTGGAGTATTGTGTTCAGTTTTGGTCTCCTTACTTGAGAAAGGACGTACTGGCAGTGGAGGGTGTGCAGAGGAGATTCACTAGGCTAATCCCAGAGCTGAAGGGATTGGATTACGGGGGGAGGTTGAGTAGACTGGGACTGTACTCGTTGGAATTTAGAAGGATGAGGGGGGATCTTATAGAAACATATAAAATTATGAAGGGAATAGATAGGATAGATGCGGGCAGGTTGTTTCCACTGGCGGGTGAAAGCAGAACTAGGGGGCATAGCCTCAAAATAAGGGGAAGTAGATTTAGGACTGAGTTTAGGAGGAACTTCTTCACCAAAGGGTTGTGAATCTATGGAATTCCTTGCCCAGTGAAGCAGTAGAGGCTCCTTCAGTAAATGTTTTTAAGATAAAGATAGATAGTTTTTTGAAGAATAACGGGATTAAGGGATATGGTGTTCGGGCCGGAAAGGGGAGCTGAGTCCACAAAAGATCAGCCATGATCTCATTGAATGGCAGAGCAGGCTCGAGAGGCCAGATAGCCTACTCCTGCTCCTAGTTCTTATGTTCCTATTTCTGGGAGCAATCTAAGGAGGGGGTTTATGATAATATTGGAACCGGGAAAGAAAAGGCAATATGAATGCCAGCCAAGAGTCATCCAATCAAATAACGAGTCTGTCCGTTGTCCAATTGCAGTGGGAATGGAAATGTTGGGTGAGCAATGCAGGGAGCGTGAGGACGGAGGTGGAGGGAACAATTCAGGACAACTTGGCAATGTCAGGGGCCAGATCCCGGACAGTGCCTGGAGGCAGATACTGGGGGGGAGGGGGGCTGGTGAAGGGGATGGGTGTTTCATGAGGCGGTTCCATGGGCCGGGGGACAGGGGGATCCATTGGTGGCGGCGGGAGGGGAGGTCAGTTTTGAACTGCTTGCATTGGGGGTCCTTTAAAAAAAAATTCCTCGGTCTTTTGAAAATTGAGCCTGCCCTATCAGCAAGGCATTGTGGGACCTGTCCCTTCAAATTTCTTTTACTAAGCAGCCAAAAAATATGGGGAGGAAGCCGGCCTGGGGGCTAGCAGCATCCACACAGTTTTTCCCACCCACTGCACCACCCTGCGCCCAGTTACCAGCAACCCGGGGTTTGCTTAAAAATTGCTGGTAACCTAAGCAGGCAGAAAACTCTTTGCAAAAACAAACAAGGAAAGGATAATGAAGCTTGACAATAAACCGTTGTTTCAGCTGTTCAATCGTTTAAGCAGCGTCCTTCAACAAGATGAAGTTAAGGCAAGGTCGTTTTCATAGTAGGAGGTATAAGATCCAAGGCATTGGGAATGTATCAGAAACTATTGCAAATTGAAAAGTCATTTGCACAATTCACTACATGTCTAACATTTGTAACAAACCAGCTTGTTTATAAGACAATTCTTCTGTAGCCCTCTGCATCAACTCTCAACGGTAACAAATAAAAAACTGTTCAAACGCACTACCATTTACCGCTTGCGCACCATTTTGAATTCTGTACAGACTATTTGTGCCTGTTTATATCTTTCCGAAATGTTATTTCTATTGACGTCAGTGGAGGAGATGCAGAACGGGCTACTGAGATCACAATCACCTGCTCTACAATCTTGCGTCACATCAAGAAGCTTATCTTTTTGCTCCCAGTGTTGGAATGCCAATTCCACCCCTGACCCATGGCACTTGTGTCAACACACCTGACCACACCCCAAACCCAGGTAAAGTGGGAAGGATTGTAAAACAGCCACGAGTAGGGTGAGAAGAGCCACACAGATTCTGAAATAAACAATGAATTGCCAGGGTGCATCATAACATTGAGATATTCCTCTGAGACAGAGCTAGTATCTGCAAGAAGGTAAATTAATTCCGTCGTGTTTTAATCTGGTGATGTACAATCCATTTTATCTCAGACACACCAAAGGCATATTCCATCAGCACAAAGGTCATTGACGCAGCAGAATGCTTGACAATACTTTGTATGTATATATATAAATAATGGAATTCATGCAATGTACCTTCCCTCTATATATATATAATATTAATTTATCTATATTTTTCTACATTGATCTCAGTGTCTACATATCTATAAAATTTATATCTAACGATATAAATCCATATTTTAGCTAAATAATTACTATACATATATCCATACATATGCAACATATATCCATCTATCATATATCTATACATGTGTGTTTGTATCTTTTGGTACCTTGAGTGGAATAGCGTGAATGTTTGAGCAGCATCCAGACGTTAAATTGCTCTAGACCCTGCTCCTCAGTTCTATTACATGATTGAGTGGATTGAGGCTGCATGGGCCCTCATCCTGATGAAGACCTGCTCTAGACAGACACTTCCACAGGCAGCCAAACATGCTGGTGAGCTAACTGGGTTTTACGACAGTAGTTCACATTCAAGATTCCCCACAGTGAGAGGAAAGTCAGGAATGTGAGTCATCAAACTCTGCTCCGTTGTATCGCCAATTCCTGGTGCACTGGAAGTTTTCCTCGACTGCAAATATTTTGAATGGAAGGGCGGCTCGGTGGCGCGGTGGTTAGCACAGCTGCCTCACGGAGCCAAGGACCCGGGTTCGACCCCAGCCCTGGGTCACTGTCTGTGTGGAATTTGCACATTCTTCCCTGTGTCTGCGTGGGTCTCACCCCCACATCCCAAAAAGATGTGCAGGGTAAGGGAATTGGCCATGCTAAACTGCCCCTTAATTGAAAAAAAAAAGAATTGGATACTCTAAATTAAAAAATATATATATTTCGAATGGGATAAGGATGCTAAAGCAGTGTGGGAACACCTTCAACACAAAACCTGTAACAGTTCTCCTCTTCTCCACCAACCAACTCCCCACCCCCGCCTCCATCCCCTGAATAACCCAGCACCTTTGCCTGTTGGATCAAATGTCCACACATAAAACCTTCACTCTGAGGACACCTCGAAGCCTGCTGCAAAAATGACATACAATTACACGGTGCCAGGAGCGAGCACCTTACCGAGACAGTTTAGTCCATACCTAATGCTGCTCATGCTGCCTGTGTCAGATCCCAGTTTGCATCGCTCCAACTGGCTGGCGACAATCTGGCGCTCGGCCTCCAGCTCTCTGGTTAGTCTCTCAAACTGCAGCTCCTGCAATGGGAAGAAAGAAAGACAGAAAGCGACATCAGTCATGGGAAAAGGAGAAATGAAGGATTGAGATGGGGCTGGGGCAGGGCACATGAGAAATTCCTCCTTTAGACTGCTGTTAGATCACATCACTGAGTCAGAACACAGACGATTGTAGATCTGCACAATGGCAGTTAAACAGAAAACTGATCAATAAAAAACAGTCCTGTTGAGAAAAGTCCTTTTCTTTCGACTTTCACTGGTGATATATCTGACATAATTGCATCTCAAGCATTCCCAAAGAGAATGCGGCTCACACATGGCACAGATAAAGAGAGAGCTGCATTTATGTAGTGCCTTTCACATCTTCAGGATGTGCCAATATGTTTTACTGACAATTGAGCCCTTTGATGTGTATAGCCAGGGTTGTAATATGGGGAATGTGGCAGCCAATCTGTGCACAGCATGACCTTCAAGACTGCCAGATGATAGAGAGGAAATAACCAATTTTTAAAAGATGATGCCGGTGGAGGTATTCCAGCACACTGGGGGAGCCCTCCTGCTCTTTGAAATAGTGCCAGAAGATCTTTTTGGTCCACCTGTGAGGCCAGGGAGGCCTTGGTTGAACCCCTCATCCAAAAGATGGTATCTCCAATAGTGCATCACCCCCCGCTGTCCTCCACTGGAGTTTCAATCCAGATGATGTGCTGAATTGGGCCATGAAGCCACAACCTAATTCAGTGCCAACATTTTCCCACTAAGCCACAGCTGACACAAGATTATAATTGGGGTAGAACCACATTTCACTCCGATTCTCAATTACTTGCAGACTGGTTGGCACTGATGGGGAATGAAGCAGTTCGCTGAGTTTGTTAGGTTTTTCTCAAACTGTTCTCTCTAGTAGATTTTACTGTTAAATCAATGGAGGTTCATGCAGGTTGGGGTGGGAGGCTTGCGGGGGTTGGGGAATGAGCAAGAAAAGATCACCCTCACCCTGGTCTCCTTCAATCAAGGTATATTCTGTTAGCTCAGTAAACGACTGCAGGATTGGTAGATCTTTGTGACCTGCAGACATATATGTGTGAACATTGAGCCACCACATAACCATCTGACACCAGTTTTTGGTGGCAGCCTATTTTCCTCAAACTGCCTGTTACCTCTGTCCAAGTCAAATCAATAGTTTTGTCATAACTGCATGCTAGTGACTATGGCTCAGCCAAAACTGAGCCAAAAGGTTTTGGGTCTCCCACCCCACAGACTGAACTCACAATATAGGCTGATACTCCAATGTAGTACTGATGGAACGTTGCACTATTGGAGGTTGAGACTTCAAACAAGTCACATCTGCCCACTCTGATGTAGGTAGAAGATCCCACAGTACTGTATTGAAGAAAGGTAGGGGTGTCCCCGATGGCCTGACGAAAATTTATCCTTCAACCAACCTCACCATATACAGAATAACTATTACTTCACAGAATGCGGTTTGCATTCCGACATAAGGTCAAATTGCATCAATAAAAATGGATCCAGATTTGAGGCTTCCTTGCCTCCCACTCTGCTGTCCTCAACAGCATCTGCTGTTTCTATGATTCTATTGCAGGCAAATGTGGTTAGCTTAGAAGGGCTTTTTTGTTGGCATGGACCAGTTTTGGACCGAAGGCTTGTCTCCGTGCCGTAGATTCTATGATCTGCTATTCTCATCTGGCATGAGGCGAAAGATCGAGCGAGAAAGGAGTGTCTGGATTTCAATGTAAAATACTCGGCGTGGAATGGTAATCCAACTCTGAATGCCATTCCACGCAAGTTACAGGCCATTGTTTCCCAGTGTGAGCTGGTCATTGACAGCACGGCCTTAGTTAAACCAACATGTATTGATGGCGTTAACATTCTAAATGTCATGAGAATATCCGGGAAATCCAAGAAATTTGACTATCATCTGCTGGTAATGTTCTGGTTATATATTTTAAATTGTGGGAATACGTAAGATAATGAAGGCAGGGACAGTGTGAATGGAACTAATAAGTTTAATATGTAAATGAGCTTAGCAGCACTGTAAACCGATGTTTACCTCAGGCAGGTTTGTAAGCGGGGGTGGGGTGCAGAACATGGATAGATTTGAATAAGTTGTTTAGAGTTCAAAAAAAGGGATATCGGGCAAAATTCTCCATTTGGGAGACTAAGTGGTGACACCAGAACTGAACTCCGTGTGGTTCGCATTCCCATTGGGGGCGCTATTTGTGAAGAATCTCAAGACATGCTGATGGGCCAGCACTCTGCTGAATCAAATTCCGATCAATCCTGCTGGGGCCAGAGTTAGCACCAAAGAGCCTGGCAGCTGGGACTGTATTTAAGTGCTCCACTTATCACACACTCTCACAGCCACCAAGGTGGCGCAGAGAAGACCTGCCCCCCGAGGTTGGGAGTCCAAAGTGGATCCACAGCTTCATGCCAGTGAGGAGCGGAGGGACACCCTCTTCCCCACTGTGGGCTGCTGGTCTGTCCTCCAGTGGTGGTGGTGGCAGAGGCGGTCAGCACTGCCAGTCTCACCAGGAGGAGACAGCTGGTGATCCAAAGGGATGGGGGCCACTGGTGAGTGCTCTGCCCACCAGGGAGGGTGCCAAAGGCTGTGGTACAGGTATACTCTGGTTGGCGTGAGCTCTGCTGATCCTCTGCTTCTTTTGCAATGGGACAGCGCTTCTGAGGAGTGCCAACACCTGGAGGGCTCCTGATTGAGCTTGGCCCTTGATGATCCAGCTGGGTTATGGGTTGTCCAGGGGGGCAGCCCGGGTGGGCTCCCAGATGATCAGAGGCCTTCTGAGCATTTAAAAGACACAGGCAGCATTCAGCAGTGTGAGCAGCCAGTGGCCTGTAAGCAGCACCAAAGGGGTGCTTTTCAAAGACAGACTGCAGCAATGGTGGTCTGAGCTAGGCCATCCCGATCCCGAGGGGGACACTCCAAGTTCACGGACCTGGCACCAAGGCACTACCCGTTACTGCCCCGGGCCCAAGCAGCCATCCCCTAGCAAGTCCGACGGTTTTAAAAAAAAAATCTGTCCTCCCACTCCCCCCCTCCACATCCATGGCGCTCAGTCCACATTTGTAAATACTTGTTGTAATTCACGTCTGCGAGACCTCTGTCTGAGGAGCGGAGCATCATGGAAGGGCAAAGCATATTGTGTCCAACCCGCAAATCACATTTTAATGCATACAAATTCCGGTTTTGCCATGCCACCACCGCTGTGGGACGCAAACCTGGTTATCGCCATCAGCGAGGGCCCGGAGCAAGACACCTCAATCGGCACCAGATACGAACATTGATTTTGGCCGGACGCCCAATTCTCCGCCCGATTATGGTTCACGTTTGCAGCGTTGCAAGGTGGAGAATTTTACCCATAAAGTGCAAGGACGAGGCGTCAAAGAAAGTTTCATAAGGTGAGTTTACTTTGCTTTAAACTCAAAAAACTAAAATCAAGGTATGTAAGGTACTTAAGTCTAGGGGGAACAGAGTGCTAAAGAAGTTAGGTCATCAAAGGGGAAAAATCATATTTAAGGCAATACTAAACCTATGCCGTGAGCTGGTTCTTAGATAGATACCACCCTATAGCATGAATAACTGTTTAGCTCCCAGCATGCTGCTGACTTACCTCAGAAGTGAACCCAAGAGATGTAACCGCATTGTGTGGTAACAGTCACTTGATTTTTATAGATATTAAAATCTATACGGTGTTGTGAAACAGTTTGGGGAGTGTTGGCTCTGAGCTTGTTAAGTCAGGATTGTTTGGAACTGTTTAAATTAGTGATACAGTGTATAACCATTGTCCCAGTTAAGTGTACATCTAGTTTACTTTATTGCTTTGTATTCCATTTCTTAATAAACATTTCTTTTATTAAAATCGTCACAAAACATCTGGGACATCATTCTCTGGATTACAAAGCCTTTCTCATATGAGAGCCAACTGCAAAAATACAGTTCAGGGCAACTGTTGCAAATTTCCCTTCTGGGAATTGAAGAACTCGGCATTTTCCATCAGCCGTGCTCTTAACATAAACAAATATTGTCCACTCTGTCCTACCCTTTGAACACCTGCTGCACCAATCTTTTGCTGCTCACCCCTGACAGTCTCTGATTTTGAAAGAAACATCATGCAGCCACTCCCTCAGTTCCGTAAATGACCACAGAAACACGGTTTAGCTGCTGCACCTGCCACTGCAACTGAGACCCTCTCACACCCACAACACCCATCTCAATGCATTCCCCTTTGGAGGATGTAGCACATTTAGCAGTTCCAGACCTACCCCCCAAAATGCTACAAAGCAGGCCACGAATACCACTCGGACCCAGGACCCGAACAACGTTTACGATCGAGGACATGGCTTACAACGCAATGTCTAAACTATCAACACTGTGTCAGCCAAACCTTTTCCTCCCATGACAAACAGACCAGCTCCTTCCCCTCACGGCCGTTAAACCCCATGAAGTTCAGGTCAAGGAAAGTTACGACAACCACACAGTCTGGCTCATGTGCCTCCTCTTTGCTTATTCCAGGATGGTCCATGCCCAGAGTAGCAAGGAATGCCTAGAGTGGGCCATGCCCAGCTTGCTTGAACATGAGCCGAAGTTACTGCTGCAGCAGGTGGAGGCCCACAGGGATGTCCAGTTGCCATTGGGGCATAGGCTGCCTCTCAGTACCACCAAGGCAGCCTAGCTCAAGTAGCTGAGTTGGTCAGCACCTCAGGCTATTACCAGAGGAGCTGGATCCAGTGTCATAAGCGCTTCAGTGAACGTCTGCACTATGGCAAGATGAGTGAGATATTCCTATAACACATACAGCGTGGCTTTGCTGTATGCAGCATGACTCGTCTCTGGTGGACACATGATGCAGAGCCGTGCTACAGAAGCATTTGTCCATGGCCTAGGTGAAACAGGCTATGTGAATATGAATGGAGGACCTGGGGGAAGAGGCAACTTGGCGACATCTCCATTTTCCATGCCTCGATGAGCCTACGCATTACCCTTTTCCTCTTTCCTTTCAGGAGAGCCCACAACACCCAGGGAGCTAGTGAAGATCAGGGATGGGACCCCAAATCTGAAAGATCTGTGGAGGGGAGGGTAATGGCTATCGCGCAGATTCCACCATGATGCATGCATGGATGTCGGCGAGTCCGCCCACCTGAGTGCGCATGGCCGTGGGGTTGGTGGGACATCATAGGTGATGGAAGAGGGGGAACAGAATGGTGCCTTGGCCACTAGTTGCGATGGATGATCCTAGGTTATGAAGGTGGCCAGCATGGGACAAACTGACTTCCGCCAGACCGATTTAGGCATGGCTTTTGAAGAAGATCAATGGGAATGGGAATGCTTTACACGACTCCATCTCGTGATTGTCTGGTGTTTCCCTCAAAGACCTCGGAACTATGGTTCTCCACCACCCCATCCCTTCCCAGAGAGGATGCCAAACTCAGTCACAAGGACGAGGCACACCATCACCAGCTTTTGAGGGCACACCATCACCAGCTTTTGAGGCAGCAAGCATCACCAGAGACACATACAGCAGTGGACTTATGAGCGGAGATAGATCGAGGTGAGCACAAAGTGAAGAACATGAAACCAGTATGCTGGAGGAGGTGTAAGAGGCAGAGGTGTCTGTTGTAAGGACCCTTCTTGTTGATTCCCTTATTTCCCATTTCTTTTACTTGATCATTGTCAGTTTTTGATCCATGGATATTTAATGGACATTTACCTTTAAGTTGAGCAGGAAAAGTGAGGAACTCAAAAGTTGCGAAATAGTACACTGTGCTATGGAGGTTTAGCTTTTGAAGAGCAGAACCCAGACTTTCTGGCACCCGAGAGGTCAGAGGATTTCAGTTTGATTGGTTGGCTGGCAGCCAATGATTTGGCCAAAGGTGGTATTATAGCTGGCGACAGGCGGTGATTGGGTCCTACCTGTGTGGGATGGTTTTCAGAGAACCCAGGAAGGGACAGTTGGTCCTAGATTCTGAGAGGAGATGCTGTGAGCTGATGTCTCTCTCTCTATCTCCCTTCCCCGAACAGGCGCCGGAATGTGGCGACTAGGGGCTTTTCACAGTAACTTCATTGAAGCCTACTTGTGACAATAAGCGATTTTCATTTCATTTCATTTCCAGAAGTGTCACCTATCTGCTATTTTCTGAACCTGCGGAGATATTTTGAGACCTTTTACATATTCTTTTATCTTTGCAGTCCTCTTTTCACTCTCTGTCTGTCTTGTGAGTGTGTAGAAGGTGGCGGCGAGTTAAAGAGGGGTGGAGGGGTTAAGAATTAGATAATAGTTAACCGGTTGTAATTGCTGCCTATTTATTCAGAGTTACTGTTATTACTAAAAATGAATTGTGTTTAAATTTACAAACCTGGGCCGGGATTCTCCCCTACCCGGCGGGGTGGGGAGTTCCGGCGTAATGGAGTGGCAGGGACCACTCCGGCGTCGGGCTGCCCCAAAGGTGCGGACTTCTCCGCACCTTTAGGGGCCAAGCCCTCACCTTGAGGGGCTAGGCCCGTGCCGGAGTGGTTTGCGCTCCACCGGCTGGCGGGAAAGGCCTTTGGTGCCACCCCAGCCGGGGCCGAAAGGTCTTCGCCGGGCGACGCGGGTTGGCGCATGCGCGGGAGCGTCAGCGGCTGCTGACGTCATCCCCGCACATGCGCAGGGGAGGGGGTCTCTTCCGCCTCTGCCATTGTGAAGACCACGGCGAAGGCAGAAGAAAAAGAGTGCCCCACGGCACAGGCCCGCCCGCGGATCGGTGGGCCCCGGTCGCGGGCCAGGCCACCGTGGGGGCACCCCCCGGGCCAGATCCCCCCCCCCCCCCCCCCCCCAGGACCCCGGAGCCTGCCCACGCTGCCTTGTCCCGCCGTTCAAAAGGTGGTTTAATCCACGCTGGCTGAACAGGCATTCCAGCAGCAGGACTTTGGCCCATCGGGGGCCGGAGAATCGGCAGGGGTGGGCCCACCGACCGGCACGATTCCCGCCCCCGCGAACCGGCGCGATTCCCGCCCCCGCCGAATCTCTGGCGGCGGAGACTTCGGGACACGGCGGGGGCGGGATCCACGCCAGGCCCCGGCGATTCTCTGACCCGGCGTGGGGTCGGAGAATCCCGCCCCTGGTGTCTGTAATTATTGGGCAGCCAGAGACCAAAGACTTTGTGTATTTTCTTAGAATTAATTTGTTAATTTCAATTGTGGTGCGGCTCTGGGTCAAGTGGGGCTGGAATTGACCAGGCACTAGCCCAGGGTGCCGTAACACTGTGCACTCTTCATCCCGGAGGAAGGAGGGCACTTACAGGGATGTTCCGCAGAGGAGTGAGGCACAGCTTTAGAAATCTCCCTTTGTAACTCGGTATCTGAACCTGCAGCAGCAGGTAAGTGGCCATTTGGTTAATTCGCTGAGGCATTGCAAATTCATGCACTCTGAATAGAGGAGTCCGCCTTGATCATGATGTCCACCATGTGTCATAGTTAGCAGCCATGAGAGAGTGGCTAACCTCACGGTGATTCCCATGTGATAGGCCAGGCAGTGCTCGCAAGAAGTGTGATATCTTCTGGGTGGCACCAGCTCCATTGTGGTACTGGGAAAGGAACTACAAAAGTACAAGACATTGGTGTCCATAGGCAATTCTGACCAAACAACACACCCCGTCTGGACAAGATAGCAAGGCCTGAGCAATCAGAACAGGAGGACTGAGGGTTCCATGCATCTTCATGCAGAACAACCCGAAGTTCTACATTTGTGCGCCAATTCCCTCCTCCATGATCAAGCAAACGATCTGGCTGACCCGAGTACCCAGGAATCCCTCATAATGTGTTCAATCGCACCAATGCACTGATCTTATTGTTTCCCAAGTACACATGAAGTCTCTCACTCTAACACCTCCAGCCAATAGACATCTGAGAACTCTGCGCTCCTCCAACTCTGGTCTCATATGCATTCCCCACTTCCATTGGTGGCTATACCTTCAGTAGTCTAGGCTCAAACTGATGGAATTCCCTCCTTAAATTCTGCACCACTCTTACCTCCTTTACGACCCTCATTAAAACCTATCTCTTTGACCACGTTATTGGTCACATATTCTTCCTTGGCTGAGTTTCAGTTTTTGCCCGATTACACACCCATAAAGCCACCTGTGACATTTCACTACATTAAAGGAGCAATAGGAATCAAGTCGTTGTTACGTTACACGTCTCATTTTGTTTTCTCTCCACAATGAATGACGACAACTGACATTTTGCACAAAAACGTTCGACAGTTTTGGGAAGCATTGCACTCAATCTTTTCTTCTTTTCTTAAATTCAAACATAGAAAAGTAACCAGCAGTGCAATTGAAGCAGATTGACGTTGAATCATCGCCAACACTCTCAGGCTCCGCCACCTTCAATAGATCCCAGAGGGCATTTTCTTTCAGCCTCAGAGTTTGTCTATCAAAGCAATGGGCTGATGAAGGACCTGCAGGCATAGGTCCAATTCTGCCAGAATCAAATTGGCATGTCTAAGGCAGTTAGCCCGAGAACAGCAGAGCTCAAGAATTGAACCCTCACCCATGAGGTTCCCACCCCAATGCCAAGTTCCGGCATTTAATGAAACCGAGCTTTGTACTCTGCCCTGCTGGGCTTTTTAGCAACATAAAGGAAAGGTTCTACATGGGGGAGAATCTTTGTTATCAATTCAAAAAACTCCACCTTACGCGCTTTACTCAACTTTAAAGCCATCTGTGTGCTCATCCCACCCTATCTTTATAATCTCCTTCAGATTTGTAACCCTCTAAAACCTATGCATTCTTCTAATCATATTTCTTGTGTGTCCTTCAGTTCCTTCACCCCAGCACCGACAGCTATGCCTTCAACTGCCTCAACCCTAAGCTCTGGAATTGCCTTATTAAACCTCTCTGCTTCTATTCCTTGCTCCCTTTTCCTTCACGACACATCCTAAAATCTAATTCTTTGACCAAGATATTGGTTACCCATTCTTTAATGGGCGGAATCCACTAGATCCTGGGATGGCGAACTTGAAGGTGGGATTGGGAGGAAGGTAGGACAGGGTGGCATGGGTCAGTAAGCCATTGGGTTCCTGGCTCCAGCCAATCATGCCAGAGACGGCGTGGGAGTTGCAAGGTCTATCCGCCTTCTAGCGTCTTGAAGCTAATTTGCAACATTACATACATAATTATGGGCAGATTGGGGGCACCACCTGGATTTTCCCGGCAGCAGATGCTGAGGCCAAAGACTGACAGATGCCCAGTGGGATCTTGTTGGTGGCTGGCAGGAGAACCCACAAGGCCTTCAATACTTACCATCCCCCCCCACCCCCCGCCCCCCCAAAGAGCCATTGGATCAGCACGTCACAAGTGCATAAGATCATAAGAACATAAGAACTAGGGACAGGAGTAGGCCATCTGGACCCTCGAGCCAGCTCCGCCATTTAATGAGATCATGGCTGATCTTTGTGGACTCAGCTCCACTCTCCGGCCCGTACACCATATCCCCGAATCCCTTTATTCTTTAGAAAGGCATCTATCTTTTTCTTAAAAACGTTTAAAGAAGGAGCCTCAACTGCTTCACTGGGCAAGGAATTCCAGAGATTCACAACCCTTTGGGTGAAGAAGTTCCTCCTACACTCCGTCCTAAATCTACCTCCCCTTATTTTGAGGCTATGCCCCCTAGTTCTGCTTTCCCCGACCAGTGGAAACAACCTGCCCGCATCTATCCTATCTATTCCCTTCATAATTTTATATGTCTCAATAAAATCCCCCCGCATCCTTCTAAACTCCAATGAGTACAGTCCCAAGTCTACTCAACCTCTCGTCATAATCTAATCCTCTCAACTCTGGGATCAACCTAGTGAATCTCCTCTGCACTCCCTCCAGTGCCAATATGTCCTTTCTCAGGTAAGGAGACCAAAACTGAACACAATACTCCAGATGCGGCCTCACCAACACCTTATACAATTGCAGCATAACCTCACTAGTCTTGAACTCCATCCCTCTACAATGAAAGACAAAACTCGATTAGCCTTCTTAATCACCTGTTGCACCTGCACACTAACTTTTGCGACTCGTGCACCAGCACACCCAAGTCCCTCTGCACAGCAGCATGTTTTAACATCTTACCGTTTAAATAATAATCCATTCTGCTGTTATTCCTCCCAAAATGGATAGCCTCACACTTGGCAACATTGAATTCCATCTGCCAGACCCTAGCCCATTCACCTAACCTATCCAAATCCTTCTGCAGACTTCCGGTATCCTCTGCACTTTTTGCTTTACCACTCATCTTAGTGTCGTCTGCAAACTTTGCCACATTGCACTTGGTCCCCAACTCCAAATCGTCTATGTAAATTGTGAACAACTGCGGGCCCAACACTGATCCTTGAGGGACCCCACTAGTTACAGGTTGCCAACCAGAGAAACACCCATTTATCCCCACTCTCTGCTTTCTGTTAGTTAACCAATCCTCTGCCCATGCAGCTGACATTACAACAAAAGCTTTTCATTGGCTGCCTGTACAGTACTTTAGAAACATCTGGTGGTCATGTAAAGCACTATATAAATGAAAGGGTGCGGTTTTCCGCTTCTGTCCACCAGGAGGCCAGAAATTCCCGCCTGAAGTCAATGGGGCCTTTTGCTTGTCCGTCAAATTTTCCGCCCTGCCCATGACAATTCCTGCAGCAGGCGGGACCGGAAATGCCTGCCCCAAGTCTTTCTCCCTTCCTTTAAGGGTCATGTACAATATCCATCTTAGGCAAGGATACTGAGTAGCAAATTAATTCACAACTTCAGGAAACGCGGGGAGAGGAAGAGATCCGGTGAGAACACTTTGACGAAGTAAGGCAGTAAGGGCCAAAAGTACATGCTGAATAATGCAACAGCACTGATATCAGTAGTCAAATGTTGAAAGCCTAGGGGGCTTTATATTGGTTTATATTGTTGGGGGCTCAAAACTGAAAATGTAGTTTCGGGGTTGCTTTTTATTCTGGCGTGCACACCACCTTCCCATTCTGGATCTCATGGCCCCCCTTCTCCCCCCCACCCCAAACCCTGAAATCCTTTGGTACAGTCAACTGTTTTGTCCTGGTGCGGAGACACTATGAAGCTCTGAGGCTTCAGCAGTCCGTTGAAATTAACCTCTGAACCTTCAGCTTGATCAAAATCTTTTTAATGAGATAACTTCCATTTCGGATCAGGTGCTTGTCTGGAGCGCTAACCTGAACCCTGCACATCCTATAAAATCAGCTTAGACATTGATAGAAAAAAATGACTCAATTGAGAACTCAATCCAGCTTTCAGGAAACCAAAATTCTCGCACCACCCGAGGGAAACTACATCACTGCAACAATACAATGTATAACAGCGGAAAAAAAACAAGGCAGGAATAACAGAGCTGGGCTGATGAGGGAAAGGGGGGCAGAGTTAATTATTTTTATTCCTCTTTATGTGGAGACTACATTCTTCCGTGGAATGGATTCATCATTACATAACTCTGCAAGCGCGTGCCTGCCCTACCGTTGAAAAACCGCAACTTCTTTTCTGCTGACCTCTTCCAGGTATTTTTCATTTCTTTCAAAAGCGTCACCTTCAGCTTAATTTCTAATGTATTATAAATGTCTCGCATGTCAGACAACATAAACGGAAAGCCTTTAACAGCAACCTGAAGTTTTGAAAGTAGCAGGGAACGAAAACGGACACTAACTCTGCCGCCAACACTCTCGATGCTGTTCATTTGAGGCACCCCAGTGGGGTTTACGTGCTTGGGAGATTTTCTTCAGGTTGAATGGGTCTACACCGTGCAAAAAAGAATCAACACAAGCTGTTATACTTCGGCATGTCGGTCAGAGAAAAAAAAAGTCTCCTGCACTTGAGCAGACGGACAAAATAACTGATAGCGGGCTAAATACTTTGTACAACTGCAAGGCAAGCAGATCTAATTTCTCCACCGTCCCTGTCTCAGACAGAAAACCAGATGGATTGGAAGACAAAGCACCTTACCAGACCTGCTGAAAGAAAAGTCGGCATTACCTCATTACGCTATAAACAGATAAAATTTCAACTCAAGTACCTGAATATGGACCATGCTATGTAAACAGCAAAGCAAAATACTCTAATCCCCTCCAAGTTAACATTCCTTCCAACGAGCAAACAACTTTTGCCACTCATTAGTAAACGTCTCATCCAATGCTCGCAGCCTGAGTACTCGCCGTCTTCCAGGCATACTAGAATGGAGTTCACCCAGGCACAAAGGTCTCCATGGCAACCGCTGAATTTCGACCCTTGTTGGCATTATTTATGCAACATTTCACCACAAAAGGCCTCCTCGGTAGCCGTGAAGGCCAAATCCTGCAATTTTCCAATCAGCACCCTTCCTTTTTCATTCCAGAGGCAATCAGCATTCCACCGTTAAGAGACAGCAGTGTGATGAAAATTAAGATGCTTTGCAGAGATAGCACGATCGGCTAGGATAGGGTTTGAAATCTGCAGTCCGGAAGTAGCGTTGAGTTTTTATTCAGAGCAGCGTAAAGGATTGTTCGGGGAGGAGCGGATATTAAAACTATATTTCAAACGTTCTGTTAAGTCACAATTAATTGGTTGAAAAAGGGACTGGCTCCCTTGCGAACACTCTTATCTAGCCTTCCTCACATAGTAAGCACCATCTTCTCCCCCAAGATGATCAGCCTGTATGCGGACAGATTTATATAGAATCAGACAACACAGAAGGGGGCCATTCTGCCCATTGTTTTTATGCCAGCTGTCTGAAAGAAATAAAACAATCCCAACTCTCCTTTTCTTAATATATAGACCTGAAAATATTTATTTTATCAGGATACATCTCATTCCTTTTGAACATTACTAATGAATCTGCTCTCAATATTCCATCAGAAAGTGTATTGTGCTGGAATACACACACAAATAGAAAACATAAACACAACACAGATAAGCTTCTCTTTTTATTATTCGCTAGAATGATACTGGGGCACAAGAGTTAAACAATGAGGACAGATTGGGTTGTATTCTTTTGTGTTTTGAAGGTTGAGGAGTGACCTGATCTGATTGAGGGATTGACAGGGTGGACAAAGAGGAACTATTTCTTCTTCTTCGGGCAGAACCGCGAGCAAGGGGCTGCTATCTTCAAAATCGGAGCTGGGTCAGTCAGCAGTGGTATTAGGCAGCACCTTTTCACACAAGATGTAGTGGAAATGTTGAATTCTTTTCCCCAAATGCTACGGGTGCCGAGAATCAACGGACATTTTTAAGACTCAGATCATTATGTTCTTATTAGATCAGGGTCTGAAACAAAGGCGGATAAAGAAAGATTCAGATCGGCCAGGGATGGCAGAATAGATTCAAGGGGCTGAATGGCCTACTCCTGTCCCTATGTTCCAAAGGCTCTTGGCTGCACAATAGTTTGGTGAAATCTGTACTCTTTACTTTCTCTGCACTCATCCCTGACAAGTCATCCTCTAAGTTACAGTCATGTAGGTTCCTTATCAGAGAAGTTTACAAAGATACATTTGAATGGTAAACAGGCGGCGCGATCTAACTGAAAACATATCAGAATCCGTTCTGGTGGTATCAGCGGTATCGGTCCCGGCGCTAATAGAACTCTCTTGCTATTTCGGGCCCCACTCCCTCCCCCACAACACCACCACCCCACCCCCCCCCCCCCCCCTCACCAAACCCCCATCCCACCCCCCAAGGCCGCACTCAGCTTCATTTTTTCCTTGAAGGAGCTCCGACGAGTAAGCACCGAAGTGCAAGGGGAGATCAGGACGCCATTTTGAAATGGCGCCCAAATCTCTGGACCACACCAATGGGACCAACCCATCAACATCAGGGAAGCCCCTGGGAACGCCCCCTCACCCTTCCTCCACCTGGTAAGGCCACCCGATCCCTGGCTGTGCCAACCTGGGCACCTTGGCATTGCCGCCAGTGCAAGACTGGCAGAGCAAAAAGGCACAGGTACTATAGGGAGTGCCAGAGTTCCAGCCCGCCCTATCCCGACCATCCAGGGGTCTCTAATGGCCTGGGCGACCACCCCCCCAGGTGCCATTACCACTAGTCTACATTAGAGGAAACCTGTACTACTGGCGAGGTCTCCCAGGCACGGGCATTAGGCCCCAGACTCCAGGAGGGTCCCGCAAATGCATATTAATTGAGTCTAATGGCTCATTTAAATATGCAGAGCTGGATCACGCATTTCGAGCATTGCAAATCTCGCGAGAGGCCTTTCTCGATATTCAATGGCCTCGACCGAACAACAAGTTGGGCGCAATGGGGCCGCTATATCCCGCCCATAAACTGGATACCTTAACCTAAGTTCTTTAAATAACTGCAACAGACACATAATACAATATATATTTAAAAATCCTTCTTTCATCACAATTATCAGACAACAACTGAAAACGAGACATAGACACGTGATCCAAAATCTGTTGAAAATATAGGTTTTAAGGAGAATCTTCAAGGAGGAGGGAGGGGTGACAGACATGAGGCATTTATGCAGGGCAAACCAGAGCTTAAGGCTTTGACAGCTGTAGGCACTGCTGCGACTAGTGAATAACAAAAACTAGTGGTGCTCAAGAGGTCAGAATTTGAGAAGCGTCGTCCCCAGAAAAATTGGGCAGCACGGTAGCATAGTGGTTAGCACGATAGCTTCACAGCTCCAGGGTCTCAGGTTCAATTCCGGCTTGGGTCACTGTCTGTGCGGAGTCTGCACGTTCTCCCCGTGTGTGCGTGGGTTTCCTCCGGGTGCTCCGGTTTCCTCCCACAGTCCAAAGATGTGCAGGTTAGGTGAATTGGCCATGCTAAATTGCCCTTAGTGTCCAAAATTGCCCTTCGTGTTGGGTGGGGTTACAGGGTTATGGGGTTATGGGGATCGGGTGAAGGTGTGGGCGTGGGTAGGGTGTTCTTTCCAAGAGCCGGTGCAGACTCGATGGGCCGAATGGCCTCCTTCTGCATTGTAACGTCTATGTATCTATGTATCTAAAACTGTAGGACTAGAGGGGTTACTGAGATGGAGAAGGGAAGTGCATGGAGGGATGTGAACACAGGGATGTAAATTTTAAAATGGAACCTTTGGTGTATTCGGAGGAGGTCAGCGAGCATAGATGTGAAGTCAAAAGTAATCCTCAAACTGCACTGTGTTCTGGTCACACATAGAACCTGAGCACTGTCTCCAATGCTGATCACTCAGGACACATTAGATTTGGGGGCTGGTCACGACTTCTGAGATAGGAGGAAAGACTGGAGAAACCAGTTTCAGCTTTGAAATGAGGGAACTGTGAGGCGACCTTATAGAGCCAGATGTAATAATAAAATGTAGACACAGAGTAGCTGGTAATGAAACTTCAATCTAATCTGCAACAGTAGGACTGGAGGGCACAGGTCTAATTCAGTAAAAGGCTAATTTGAGAATGATGACAAGAAGTTTCTTTTCCCATATGGAATTGATGGCCATTTGAAGTACCTGAGGCAAAAAACCTGGAATCAGGTAAAGTATTATTGGGTGTTGTAATGATTGGAATGTGGAGGCTTCTTTATGGATGAACAAAGATGGACTGCAGGTACATTGGCTGCTGCTTGCCGCCATTGAATACATTTTATAAGTACTTAACCGGCAGTAATGTGTCTTTACATCATGGAAGGTACAAATGTAAGTTATTTTTTGATACTTTTTCCTGTGAGGTCACGGGCTGAATTCTCCATTCTGGAGACTCGGGGCAGGATTCTCCGTTTTGCCGGCGCCCGGGGGTCTCCCGACGGCGTGGGGTTGCCCCACAATGGGACTCCATTGACCGGCTGGCGGAACGGACAATCCCGGCAGTGGGTCGGGGCCAAAATGTGGCCGGCAGGCCGCAGTCCCCAAGCCGGCGTATAAACGGTGGGGTTTTACTCCTGAAATTGCTGCAAAAAAGTTAAACAAATTCCATGCCCTGCAGGGGGCTAGCAAGGACCCGGAGTGAATCTCGTAGCTTTTCCTGCAGATATAGACCCTCGCACGTCCGGGTCAGTGGCTGCGCATGTGCACACCGGCGGCCTCCCGCGGCCGCGCCGTACTCCATGGCGGACTCAGACTGCAGAGCCAGACTGAAGAAAGGGATCTCCCGTTCGGCCGCGCGCCCGAGCCTCAACCCCCACACTCTAAATCCCCGGCCTCCTTTAAGGCCCCCCCAGTCTCCGATCCGCCCGCCCCCGACCAGGAAGGCGAGCATCCCGACCGGCAATAGGTGGTTAGTTCCACGCCGTCGGGAACTCGGCTGGTCAGGAGTGGAGGATCGCTGGGCGGGCCTCTGGCAATGGCCCACCTGCGGCGCGGCGTACTCAGCGGTGAAGCCGATTTTCAGTGGCCAGAGAATCACTGACCCGGTGCCGGTCCCGATTACGGCGTCGAACTGGATTCCCCGCCCCGGCGCCAGCCACAATTTCGGAGTTGGGCGGCGGAGAATTCCGCCCCACATCTTTAATTTTACTCAATAAATTTCTGTTTGGTCAATTAATTTCCTTCATTTGCTTACATGAGGGTATATAAGTCCCTTATTTGGCTGGGACTTTCTGCTATCTTCACTGATTGGCCATATTCATGGGTGATTCTTCTGAGTGAGTACTGGAGAGGAGGAAATTGCTGTTGAATCTAATCTTGAGCAAGATTTCCAACTGCTCATGCCGGGAGGAATCTTCTGGTCCCGGCAACGGCTCACACCTGCCGGTGGTTTCCCGCCTACATGGGGTGGATTCAATAGGAAATCCCACTGACAGCTGACAGCGGTGGGACCAGAAGATCTCGTTGCTATCTAACGGTGGGCCGCTTCCTGCCGCCGAGAAAGGGGAGGCTGAAAATCTTGGCCCATGTCTTCCCAACACCGTTGCATGAACATCTCCAGGAGAGGTAACTGGAGCAACATCAGGAGCAGCCAATTTTTCTTTCTTTAACACATGGACGCTGAGTCCAGTTGTAGAATCCATACCCCGATGATCAGCTAAGTCAGTGCAGGTCGAAGGGCCTTTATGGTCAGTGTGCTCCAGATACTCGGTGGTTCATCTATAATTTACAGCATCAAAATAGCCCGCTTGGCCAGAGCGTCGAGATCTGGGCATGCAGGTCCACAGATCTTTGAAAGTGGCAACACAAGTGGACAAGGTAGTCAAGAATGCATACGGAATGCTTACCTTCATTGGACGGGGCACTGAGTATAAATACTGGCAAGTCATGCTACAGTTGTATAGAACCTTGGTAAGGCCACACTTGGAATATTGCACACAATTCTGGTCACCACACTTACCAGAAGGATGTGGAGGCTTCGGAGAGGGTGCAGAGGAGGTTTACCAGGATGTTGCCTGGTCTGGAGGGTGTTAGTTATGTGGAGAGGCTGAATAGGCTTGGATTGTTTTCATTAGAATGATGGAGGTTGAGGGGTGACCTGATAGAGGTCTTCAAGATTATGAGGGGCTTAGATGGAGTGGATGGGCAAACACTTTTTCCCAGGGTGGAGGGGTCAGTCACCAGGGGGCATAGGTTTAGGGTCCGTGGGGCAAAGTTTAGAGGAGATATGCGAGGCTGGTTTTTACACAGGGGGTGGTGAGTGCCTGGAACGCGTTGCCAGGGGAGGTTGTGGAAGCAGATACATTAGCGGCATTCAAAACGCATCTTAACAAATACATATATAGGATGGGTATAGAGGGATATGGCACTCGGAAGTGCTGAGGGTTTTGGCCAAGGGTGGTATCATAACCGGTACAGGCCTGGAGGGCCGAAGGGCCTGTTCCTGTTCTGTATTGTTCATTGTTCTCTTTGTTCGTTGTTCAAAGGCAGCTGAAAGAATAGCCACCATTGGTAGAGTGATCAAAATGGCGGTGAGCATAGACCTCAGCAAGCTGCTGGGCTAGAGCATGCTTCAGTGATAGAAAAGGGAAGGCCAGGGAGGAATTTTAACAAAAGGGTGAGAATTTTAAAAGTGAATTTTGGGGGGGCGGCACGATGGTGCAGTGGTAAGCACTACTGCCTATGACACTGAGGACCCGGGTTCGATTCCTGACCCGGGTCACTGTCCGTGTGGAGTTTGCACATTCTACCCGTGTCTGCGTGGTCTTGACCCCACAACCCAAAGATATGCAAGTTAGGTGGAGTGGCCACACTGAATTGTCCCTGAAGTGTTGGGTGCTCTGAGATACAGACGAACCAACACGGTTGCGATTGGTACAACGCAGTTTTATTCCTTTAAACTATTTATATAACACACTTGGGACTCAGCACGTGGTGACTGTGTGAGTGTCTGGCTTTGAGGTCCTTGCCCTGTGCCGTCTCCTGATGGACTGCCCAGGAAATGTTGTGTTTCTTGTTTTGTACTGTGTATGCTCTTGTCTGTGATTGGCTGTCGCGTTATGTGTGCTAATTGGTCCGTTGCTCTGTCTATCATTACGTATGTGTGTATGTGCTGTGATGTTCACTTGAATATCATGACATCCCCCCTTTTTTACAAGATAATGTGCCTACGTGGTTATAAATAGAAATGTGTACTGAGTGCAGCTAAATGTGTGTGTGCGTAATATTTACAGCATGTACATGGGGCTTAACTATATACAAAGGGCGATGTCGGGTGCGACATACTAACGAGGTTGTACCATAACAAAAAAAAAAAATGTGGAAATGTGGAACGATAAAATGAATGCCTGTAACGATAAGAACATAAACATGTTAAAACAGTGGTTGCATGAGTTCAACATGTAAACAGTCTCATAAGTCCAGTCTAGTAGGTGGGCGACGAGTTCGGGTTGACCGCCTCAAGGGTGGGTCGGGAACCACCGGCTGAGGTGTGGGCCTGGCCACGGGTGGCGACGGAAGGGGCATGGTAGCAGGCAGCTCCCCGAAGTCACTATCAGGAACCACAGGAGGACACGCCGTCAGTGTAAGGTCTCGTTGCGAGTGTGGAAGTAGGCGAAGAGCCCGGCGATTGCGCCTACGCACGGATCCATCAGGCATGCATACCAGGAACGGGCGGGGAGCCACGCGTCGGAGAACTTCGGCAGGTGCTGACCAGCCACCTTCTGGTAGGTGGATGCGGACGTCGCCTCCAGGGGCCAGGGCGGGAAGATCAGTTGCCCGTGTGTCATATGACCTCTTCTGGCGACCGCGCTGCAGTTGCATCCTTTGCAGTACCGGAGCATGGTCTATTGTTGGTGCCAGGATGGAAGGTACAGTGGTCCTGAGGGCGCGACCCATCAGCAGCTGTGCTGGTGAGAGACCAGTGGCTAGTGGGGCCGAGCGATAGGCCAGCAGGGCGAGGCAGAAGTCCAACCCGGCAGCAGCAGCCTTGCAGAGGAGCCGCTTGGCAATGTGAACACCCTTCTCCGCCTTTCCATTTGACTGGGGGTGCAGAGGGCTGGACGTCACGTGTGTGAAGCTGTACGAGGCAGCAAACAATGACCATTCCTAGCTGGCGAAACAGGGCCCATTGTCCGACATGACACATCGGAATGCCGTGGCGAGCAAAGGTGTTTTTGCAGGCCCTGATGACTTCTGGGTAGTTGGAGAAGTAGTCAACTATGATGACATAGTCCCTGCCGATCACGTGAAACAGGTCCACACCCACCTTCGCCCAGGGGGACGTCACCAACTCATGGGGCAGAAGCGTTTCAGGAGGTTGCGCCGGCTGAAACCTTTGGCAGGTTGTACAGTTGAGCACCATGCTGGCAATATCGTCACTGATGCCCGGCCAGTATACCGCCTCTCGGGCCCTCCGTCTGCACTTCTCGACCCCCAAGTGGCCTTCGTGTAGTTGGTCGAGAACCAGCTTGTGCATGCTGTGCAGAATCACAATCCGGTCCAGCTTCAGAAGGACGCCATCAATGACGGCCAGGTCGTCTCGGACATTGTAGAACTGCGGGCACTGCCCTTTGAGCCACCCTCCCATCATGTGGCGCATCACACGCTGTAGAAGGGGGTCGGCCGCAGTCTCTCGGCGAATAAGGGCCAGACTGGAGTCGTCAGCTGGCACATTTGCCGCTGTGAAACCCACCTGTGCCTCGACCTGACATACGAACCCCTCCGCATCTGGCGTGGTGCTCACTGCTCTGGATAGGGCATCCGCAACGATGAGTTCCTTCCCTGGAGTGTAGACCAGTTGGAAGTCGTACCTCCTGAGTTTAAGTAGGATGCGCTGGAGGCGAGGGGTCATCTCGTTCAGGTCCTTGTTTATTATGCTGACCAGGGGGCGGTGGTCAGTTTCGACAGTGAACTGGGGAAGACCATATACATAATCATGGAACTTGTCTAAACCGGTTAGCAAGCCCAGGCACTCCTTCTCGATCTGCGCACAGCGCTGCTCTGTGGGGGTCATGGCTCGCGATGCATAAGCAACTGGGGCCCATGATGCCGTGTCATCCCGCTGCAGGAGCACTGCTCCAATGCCGGATTGGCTGGCAGCAGTCGAGATTTTGGTGGCACGAGACGTGTCAAAGAACGCCAATACCGGTGCAGTGGTGAGTTTGAGTTTGAGCTCCTCCCATTCCAGCTGGTGTGTGTGTTGCCACTGGAACTCTGTGGACGTTTTGACGAGGTGGCGCAGAGCCGTCATGTGGGAGGCAAGGTTGGGAATGAACTTCCCCAGCAAGTTGACCATGCCAAGGAAGCGTAGCACTGCTTTCTTGTCGGCCGGCTGTGGCATGGCTGTGATGGTGCTCACCTTGTCTGCATCCGGACGGATCCCTGACCGGGAGATATGGTCCCCCAGGAACTTCAAGTCGGTCTGGCCAAAGGAACACTTGGCTCGGTTGAGGCGCAGGCCATTTTCCCGTATGCGGGCAAAAACACGTTGAAGACGATGTGCACCTGTGGTGTGGTGGACCAGATGATGACGTCATCCACATATACGCGCTTTGATGCCTTCCATCATCTGCTCCATGATCCTATGAAAGACCTCGGATGCCGAGATGATGCCAAATGGCATCCAGTTGTAGCAGAACCTGCCGAAAGGGGTGTTGAAAGTGCACAGCTTTCGGCTGGAGGGATCGAGGTAGATCTGCCCAAACCCCTTAGAAGCATCCAGTTTCGTAAATATTTTCGCCTGGGCCATTTCACTGGTGATCTCCTCCTGTTTGGGTATGGGATAATGTTCCCTCATGATATTATTATTGAGGTCTTTAGGGTCAATACAGATGCGGAGCTCGCCGGAGGGCTTCTTGACACACACCATGGAGCTGACCCACGGCGTGGGCTCCGTGACCCTGGATAGTACCCCTTGGTCCTGGAGATCCTGCAGCTGCTGCTTGAGGCGGTCTTTAAGTGGCGCAGGAACCCTGCGAGGTGCGTGAATAAACGGGATGGCGTTCGGTTTGAGGCGAATTCGGTAGGTGAATGGCAGTGTTCCCATGCCCTCGAATGCCTCCTGGTTGTGGGCGAGGAGCGATTGGAGCTGTGCGTTCAACTCTGCATCCGGGAAGTCAGATGTCCCACCTGGAGAGAGAGAGTGGACTCGTTGCACGAGGTGGAGAGCCTTGCATGCCTGTGCGCCCAGCAGGGAGTCCTTCGATGAGCCGACTATCTCGAACGAGAGTGTGGCCGTGTGTGTGTTGTGTGTCACCTGGAGCTGGCAGGATCCCATGGCCGGGATAACATTCCCGTTGTAGTCGACCATTCTGCACCGGGACGGCCGGATTGGTGGTCTGACCTTCATGGCGTAGAAGGCGGACCATGCTATGAGGTTGGCGGAGGCGCCAGTGTCCAGGCGGAAAGTGATCAGCGATCGGTTGACCGTCAGGGTGGCACACCATTCATCACCCGAATTGATTGTGTTGACCCGGTTCCCATCAATGACTGCAACCCGGAAGGCGTCTTGGTCATCTGTGTCATCGGTTTGGATGTCGTAATGTGGAGGCTGAATGGTCTGCACGTTCCTGCGAGGTTGTCGGAGATACGGAAGATCAACAGGTTGAGCCGCTTGACA
The DNA here is from genome assembly GCF_047496885.1 of Scyliorhinus torazame. Classification (NCBI taxonomy): domain Eukaryota; kingdom Metazoa; phylum Chordata; class Chondrichthyes; order Carcharhiniformes; family Scyliorhinidae; genus Scyliorhinus; species Scyliorhinus torazame. Next base: position 285,058,834 of record NC_092712.1, on the reverse strand, counting down.
GTTGGCAGTGTAGTGGCCCACCTTGCCACAGCGTAGGCAGTCGGGTTTTTGCGGGACATTGCCCTTTTAAATGTGCAGCTCCACAGTTGCCGCACATCGTGACGTCATGGCGTTCGTTACGCCACTGCGCACGCGCAGTTCAGTCTTGCGTCGAGCACGCCTGCACATCACGTCCCTCAGTGTTGCCGTAGGTTTTGGCACGCACAAGCGCGGGAGGCCTCGAAAAGCGCACAAAATGGCCGCCCTCATCCGGGCCGCAGGCCGGGAGAAACTCGATCGCCTGGACCCGCTCGGCCTCGTGGGGCACCTGGCTCGCTGATCCAGTCGCGTAGGACCCCCTCCGCGCCGATTCGGTCGCCTGAAATTGGGCATAGCGGCTAGTCGCGTTCTCGTGCAGGACACAGGCTTCAACTGCAGATGCTAAGGTCAGGCCTTTTATTTTTAGAAGCTGCTGGCGTAGGCTGCCGGAGGCAACCCCAAAAATGATCTGGACCCGGATCATGGACTCTGAGGTGGTGTCGTAATCGCAGGACTGCGCGAGTATGCGGAGATGCGTCAGGAAGGACTGAAAGAGCTCATCATTACCTTGCCGGCGCTGCTGGAAGACCTACCTCTCAAAGCTCTCGTTGACCTCAACGTTGAAGTGTTGGTTGAGCTTGAGGAGGACCGTGTCATGTTTAGATTTGTCCTCGCCTTCCGCGAACACCAGGGAGTTGGATACATGGATGGCGTGCTGACCTGCGGTGGTGTGGAGGATGGCGATCTTCCTTTTGTCTGAGGCGCCTTGTTTTTCGTTGTCTTCCATAAAGAGTTCGAAGCACTGCTTGAACAGCGTCCAATTTATGCCAAGGTTCCCAGCGACTTGCAACGGCTGCGGTGTGTTGACAGTGTCCATGGTGCAGGATGGCAGATTTGTGGGTAGGGTTTGCTTCACTTCTGGTACCATGAAGTGTTGGGTGCTCTGAGATACAGACGAACCAACACGGTTGCGATTGGTACAACGCAGTTTTATTCCTTTAAACTATTTATATAACAAACTTGGTACTCAGCACGTGGTGACTGTGTGAGTGTCTGGCTTTGAGGTCCTTGCCCTGTGCCGTCTCCTAATGGACTGCCCAGGAAGTGTTGTGTTTCTTGTTTTGTACTGTGTATGCTCTTGTCTGTGATTGGCTGTCGTGTTATGTGTGCTAATTAGTCCATTGCTCTGTCTATCATTATGTATGTGTTTATGTGCTGTGATGTTCACTTGAATATCATGACAGTCCCTTAATTAGAAAAATTAATTGGGGACTCTAAATTTATCAAAACGAAAAGGTGACCTTTGCCAGCATTGATGCTCCATATGAACCTCCTTTCACCCAACTTCATCTTGCTGGGTCAGCTTTTCTTTTAATTCCTACTTCCCTTATGTATTTATCTAGCTTCCCCTTAAATGTATCTATGCTTTTCAACTCGAGTATTGCATGTACTAGCAATTCCCACATTCAAAGTGCTCTCCAAGTAAAGGCGTTTCCATTTCCATCTCCATGAATTCTCCATTTGATTTAATGGTGACTTTTTATATTTATGAGCTGTGGTAGTTGACTCTGCCAGAAGTAGAAACACTCTCTCTACATCTATCCGATCAAACCTCTTTACAATTTCTAAGATCTGTATCAGCTTATGCCTCAACATTTTCCTTTCCAGTATAAAGAACCACAGCCTCTTAAGTCTTTCCTGTTACGGATAACCTCTCAATTATGATATTGCATCTTCTAAATCTGATTTACAGCTTCTCCAGGGACTCTATGTTCTTCTAATGAAATGGAGATCAGAAGTGTGTGCAGTATTCTCAAATAAATGCCCACCTAATGGAATAGTTGATCAGTGAGACAGATGATAAAACCCTGATTGGGTTTGAAATGTAACCAGTCTGTTTGACACCTCAGTCATTCTGTAGTCATGTGACCATGTCATGAGGATGGTCCTGGAGGCAGACATCTTAGGATTGGTTCGATAAAAGTCTCTCAGAATCACATAAAATAAGTACAGATGGCCTTACACTGGCAACATGGTGTCAGAGAGTGGTAAAAATTACATATTTGAACCGTGGAAATTATTCAAAGAAGATGCTGAGAACCCTGGAACACAGAAAAGTACAAATCTTCAAAAAGCTGCTGAAACCAAGGACAAAAGTAAAGCACATACAGGCTGCAAATGAAATTTGTGGCTAAGGAGAAAAAGAACAAAGAAAACTCGAAAGAAATGTAAATTACTGAGTGAGTAAAAAAGTTCATGCATGCAAATGTGTTGTTATGAAAAAGGGGATGTTTGTATATTTAGGTCTATAAGAAAGTGGGGATGTTGGGCTTGAAATGTAACCAGTCGGATTGACACCTCAGGCATTCTGTAGCCATGTGACTGTGGTAGTACCAGGTATTGCGGTACCTGAGAGGCTGATGACCATTGGTTAGACCCAGGAGTCTACCATTGGCTGTATTACGTAGCTCTGCCTTGAAGGCGTGGTATAAGAGATGGTGCCGTCCCAGCAGCCTTCACTTTCTGTATCAAAGCTGCTGGGGAAAGAGTTCTAGTAGATTAAAGCCTTCAGTTATGAAATCACTTCATCTTGATTGCGCATCAATTTAATCTACTACAACTTAAGTTGGAAGGATGGATCTCCGAATCAAACCGGAGTGCCTCCAGGTCAGCCCCCACGCGGAGAACTCTGCTGCTATTTTTAAACACTGGCTAGCGTGCTTTAAGGGCTACCTCGACACGGCTGTCGGCACCCCGACGGAAGGACAGAAGATGCATCTCCTGCGCTCCCGGGTCAGCCCTGGGATCTATCCCCTTATCGAGGAGGCGGAGAACTATGCTGCTGCTGTCGAACTGCTAGAAGGACATTATATCCGCCCTATAAACCAGGTCTACGCTCATCACCTGCTTGCGACTAGGCGGCAAAGCCCCGAGGAAACGTTGGAAGATTTCTACCAGGCGCTACTGGTGCTGGGCCGAAACTGTGGCTGCCTGCAAGTTTCGGGGAGCGAGCACACAGAACTTTTAATCAGGGATGCTTTCGTTGCAGGTATGAACTCCCCCGATATCCGCCGAAGACTCCTAGAAAGGGACACTCTGGGACTTAGAGAGGCACGGGTCCTGGCAGGGTCCATGGACGTTGCCTACAAAAACGCGCTGTCCTTTGCACCCGATCGTGCGGCGGCCCCCTGGGCTGCGTGGCACCCCACAGCGGCAGCCCCTCAGACCTTCCCCCTGGCTTGCGTGGCAAGACGGCCCGCTAACGCCGCTGGGCCCCGCTGTTTCTTCTGCGGGCAGGCGAACCATCCCCGCCCGCGCTGCCCGGCCCGCACCGCCGCCTGCAAAGGGTGCGGCAAGAAGGACCACTTTGTGGGGGTCTGCCAGGCACGCGCCGTGGCCGTGGTCTCCAGCGACTATGGTCCACCGCGGCAGCCCCCCTTCAGGTCCCGACCGGCCAGCGCTCACCGCCACTCCCATATCCTAGTGCCACGTGCGACCCATGGGCATGGCCATCTTGCCCCCCCGGACTCCACGCTGGACGGGTGGGATGCCGCCATTTTGTCCATCGCCGCCGCCATCTTGTTCATCCCCGGACACCATGTGCGACCCATGGGTGACGCCATCTTGGATGGGGCCCCAGGCCCCCAGCACGGCCGGCTACACGCTGCCCGACCAGAATTCGCAATTGCTTCATCTGGCCTCGGTGACACTGGACCAAATTGGGCCCGGACACTCGCAACGGCTACAACGACGGTCCTCATCAACGGCCACGAGATGTCGTGCCTGATTGACTCTGGGAGCATGGAAAGCTTTGTTCACCCTGACACGGTAAGGCACTGTTCACGTGTAACCCACCCTGTAAATCAAAGGATCTCCCTGGCCTCCGGGTCACACTCGGTGGAGATACAGGGGTTCTGCCTAGCGAACCTCACTGTCCAAGGTAGGAAATTCAACAATTTCCGCCTGTACGTCCTGCCGCACCTCTGCGCGGCTACCCTCCTGGGGCTGGACTTCCAATGCCATTTGTAAAGCATGACTTTTAAATTCGGCGGCCCTATACCTCCCCTTACTGTCTGAGGCCTCGCGACCCTTAAGGTCGACCCGCCTTCCCTGTTTGCGAACTTCACCCCAGATTGCAAACCCGTCGCCACCAGGAGCAGATGGTACAGTGCCCAGGACCGGACCGTCAACAGGTCAGAGGTCCAAAGGCTGCTGGGGGAAGGGGTCATCGAAGCGAGCAACAGTCCCTGGAGAGCTCAAGTAGTGGTGGTAAAGACCGAGGAGAAGCATAGGATGGTCATAGACTACAGCCAGACCATCAACAGGTTTACACAGATGGATGCGTACACTCTCCCCCATATAGCCGACCTGGGAAACAGGATCGCACAATACAAGGTTTTCTCCACGGTGGATCTCAAGTCCGCCTACCACCAGCTACCCCTCCGCACTAGTGACCGCAAGTACACTGGCTTCGAAGCAGATGGGCGGCTCTATCAATTTTTAAGAGTCCCCTTTGGTGTCACTAATGGGATCTCGGTCTTCCAGCGAGAGATGGACCGAATGGTTGACCGGTACGGCTTACGCGCAACATTCCTGTATCTGGATAACGTCACCATCTGCGGCCATGACCAGCAGGACCACGACACCAACCTCCGCAAATTCCTCCAGACCGCGAAAATCCTTAATCTGACATACAATAAGGATAAATGCGTGTTTAGCACCGACCGCCTAGCCATTCTAGGCTACGTAGTGCGAAGTGGAGTCATAGGCCCCGACCCTGAGCGCATGCGCCCCCTTATGGAGTTCCCCCTCCCTCACTGCCCCAAGGCCCTGAAGCGCTGCCTCGGGTTCTTCAGCTATTATGCACAGTGGGTCCCCAATTACGCAGACAAAGCCCGATCCCTGATCCAGTCCTCAGCCTTCCTCCTGTCGGCGGAGGCCCGCCAGGCCTTCAGCCGCATCAAAGCAGACATTGCGAAGGCCGCGATGCGCGCCATCGACGAGTCCCTCCCCTTCCAGGTCGAGAGCGATGCGTCCGACGTAGCTCTGGCCGCCACCCTCAACCAAGCGGGCAGGCCCGTGGCTTTCTTCTCCCGTACTCTTCATGCATCCGAAATTCGCCATTCCTCGGTCGAAAAAGAGGCTCAAGCCATAGTTGAAGCTGTGAGACATTGGAGGCATTACCTGGCGGGCAGGAGATTCACTCCTTGGTTGCCTTCATGTTTGATAATGCACAGCGGGGCAAGATTAAAAACGACAAGATCTTGCGATGGAGGATAGAACTCTCCACCTTCAACTGCGAGATCTTGTACCATCCGGGGAAGCTAAACAAGCCTCCTGATGCCCTGTCCCACGGCACTTGTGCCACTGCACAAGTGGACCACCTCCGATCCCTCTACGAGGACCTCTGCCACCCGGGGTCACTCGTTTTTTCCCATTTTGTCAAGACCCGCAACCTGCCCTACTCCATCGAGGAGTTCAGGACAGTCACCAGGGACTGCCAAATCTGCGAGGAGTGCAAACCGCACTTCTACCGGCCAGAGAGGGCGCACCTGATAAAGGCTTCCCGTCCCTTTGAACGCCTCAGCATGGATTTCAAAGGCCCCCTCCCCTCCACCGACCGCAACACGTATTTCCTGAACGTGATTGACAAGTACTCTCGGTTCCCATTCGCCATCCCCTGCCCAGACATGATCACAACCACCGTCATCAAGGCCTCCAGGGCATCTTTACACTGTTCGGTTTTCCCGCATACATACACAGTGATAGGGGATCCTCCTTTATGAGCGACGAACTGCATCAATTCCTGCTCAGCAGGGGCATCACCTCGAGCAGGACGAGTTACAACCCCCGGGGAAACGGGCAGGTAGAGAGGGAGAACGGAACGGTCTGGAGGACCGTTCTACTGGTCCTACGGTCCAGGAACCTCCCGGTCTCCCGCTGGCAATAGGTCCTCCCGATGGCCCTCCACACCATCCGGTCGCTGCTCTGTACAACCACAAATCAGACACCTCATGAACGTCTCCTTGTTTTCCCCAGGAAGTCCACCTCAGGGACCTCGCTCCCAACCTGGCTCGCGACACCCGGACCCATCCTGCTTCGGAAGCACGTGCGGGCGCACACGTCGGACCCGTTCGTCGAGAGGGTCCACCTGCTGCACGCTAATCCCCAGTACGCCTACGCGGCGTTCCCTGACGGCCAGCAAGACACAGTCTCCCTTCGGGACCTGGCGCTCGCCGGAACCCCACGAACCATTGCCCCCTCCCCCACAGCACCTCACTGGAGGGTCAGTACTCACGCCGCTCCTGCCTAGGCCCGACCACCCACCGATGCCTCCTACAGGCGCCCCCCCTCCCTGTCAACCTTTTGCCCCTACAGCGCCGCCTAGGGGTGACGAAGCTGCCAGGGAGGACGACACCACACCCCCGGAGTCGCAACCGCCGGGATCCTCATCAGAATCACCACCGAAGCCCAGACGCTCCAGGAGGATGACCAGGCCACCCGATCGACTGATTGCTACACTATGAACACTTTGTATATATCCTCGACATCACGGTACCTCCATACCTGGTCATACCATGCTAAAGACGACTATTAACGCTGGCCACCACCCCCGCCGGGCTCTTTTTTTAACAGGGGGTGAATGTGGTAGAACCAGGTATTGCGGTACCTGAGAGGCTGATGACCATTGGTTAGACCCAGGAGTCTACCATTGGCTGTATTATGTAGCTCCGCCCTGAAGGCAGGGTATAAGAGATGGTGCCATCCCAGCAGCCTTCACTTTCTGTATCAAAGCTGCTGGGGATAAGGTTCTAGTAGATTAAAGCCTTCAGTTATGAAATCACTTTGTCTTGAGTGTAATTGATTGCGCATCAGTGACCATGCTATGCTGCTGCCTCTGGAGGCAGACATCTGAAGCCTCTCACAGAAACACACTAAAAAAGTACAGCTGTCCTTATACTCGCAGCAGAGTACACCTTCATGTTACAGCACAGGAGACGAGCAAAGGACCTCAAATTGTTGAGATTCTGAATGACAAACTAAATTACACACAGGGAGTAGAGTTTCCTTTTTGGCACAATTGGAAACTTGTATCCAAAATGTGGCTGAAATTGAACTAGATAAGACCGTCCAATTTTCTGGTATAACTAATGATCATAATTACAACATTGAAGTACTTGGACCAGTGCAATGCGGTGCAATGGTACATGATTGTTTCTTTCCTTTCTCATTCCATTAAAATATGTTGCATTTTCATTCTTACACCGAAAAATGTTTTTTTCATCACAAATAAACATTAAGAAGGGTGTCCAAGAGTAAGCTGATTTAAAATCACTGAAAATAACTTTAAAAAACACTGGGCGGGATTCTTTGACCCGGGGCCGGGTCTGAGAATCGCCCGGCCGAGCGTGATTCACGCGACGCCGCCCCAACGACGGTCTGCCGATTCTCCGGTGACGGAAGAATCGGCGCCATTGGCACCAGCCTTTCGGGGGCCGTGCTGATTCTCCAAGTGGATGGGCCGAGTGGACGCTGAGATAGACCGAGTCCCGCACATGTGATCTTACCCAGTGGGACCTCTGCGCCCATCTTGCGGGGGGCAGCCAGGTGGGGGGTAGGGGGGTTCCGACCCCGGGGGGGGGCCTCCACCATGGCCTGGCCCGCGATCGGGGGCCTACCGATCGGCGGGCCGGCTTCTCCTGGTGGGGGCCTCTTTTACTCCGCGGTGGGCCCCTGTAGCTCTACGCCATGTAGCGTCGGGGCTGGTGGCAGAGAAGGAACCTAGCGCGTTTGCGCGAGTTCGCGCCGGTCGCAGCGCGCATGCGCAGACCCGTGACACCCGTTTGACACCAGTATCGCCAGCTGGAGCTGGAATGAGTCGCTCCAGTGCCGTGCTGGCCCCCGGTACGATGGCGTTTACGACGACGTCAACGCGTCGTGGATGTGGCCTCAGGATCAGAGAATCCCGCCCACTGTACTGAAACATGGAATTATTTCACTGGCGCACATGTGTCCGTTTCCTAGTTACGTCACTTTAGGTGAAAACGTTTTAAATGTGTCTATGCAACTCAGAAAATAAACTCAATTCAAAGATCTTTCCCGACCTATTGCAATCCTGCAAATTTCATTGGGGTGTGACCAGTTTTGTGGGCTGGGCCTGAGTCAGCGTAAGAAATCATGGGTTATCTCAGGCAATAACACGCATTTAAAATGCCTCAATCATTTGCATCGGCTTGGTCAATTCCTCCTGCACTGCACTGATATTGCTGCAAACATTCACCCCAAGATATTTATGGTTACATCGAAGAATCTACACATATTTTAACTTGAACTGTTGTTTTGGAAAGGGTCAAAACATTAAGCATGGTTCGCCTGGTGGTGGTGCGTCAGCGATTTCATGAGGGTTCACCTGGTGAACTTCCATTCTCATTCAGACTTATGGGGGGTACCCGTTAGTTCAAGATTTCCTTCTGGCTAGCTGACAGCCCCTGGGCTGGATTCTCCACTCTCCCAGCCACGTGTTTCTCAGCGACACACCATTTGCCGGCGGCAGGATTCTCTACTCTTGCCAATAGTCAATGGATTTCCCATTGAAGCCACTCCACGCTGCCGGGAGACCTGCGGCCGTGGGTGCACTATCAGCGGGAACAGAAAATCCCAACAGCCAGAGAAATCTGGCCATGCTCCCATCAGAGACATCTTAAAATGCAAAGGGTGCAGCATCTGGAGCTCGGATGCCTTTGGAGATTAGATTTTTCAAGGGCCTGGTTAATTGGCTTCGGGTTAACACTTTGCCCACTCCCTCCTGTGTTTGCATGCTTTGGAAAGCGTGCTGTATATTGCGTTGCAAAGTCGGATGGAGAATGGCACCAAATGACAGGTATAAATGAGGGTGAGCAGCACATGGGGGTCACTGTATCACTGCCCCCCCCTTAAGCCCCTCACAGAGTCTGGATCCCGAAGGACCTCGGGAAAAAGAAAATTGGGAATTTCTGGACAACAAAAGTCCAGGTCCCATCTAGTTGGTTATCTACCATTCTGGTAGTCTCATGATACAATGACAATGAAGTTATTGACTAATCATGGTAATCAATCTCTATCAATTAACTTACAAAAGACACAGACCTGCGGTCAGGAAACCCCGCCGTGATGCAGAGCTTTGGAAACGATGGATCCAAAATCACTGTTCCTCTCTGGCGCACGACACACAACTCATCACGTCTCATATTTCTCATATAATCTGTTCCAGGATATTATTTTCCTAAAAGGAATTTATCTATTTGCATTTGAATGAATCAATACCAACTGCTTCCACCGTCTCTCTAAACAGCCTGTTCCATAGATTTGAACACTCACTCATGGAAACATTGGCCTCGATATTTACTCCGGTTTCCTGGGCGTCCGTTAGAAATTAACTGCAGGAGGCCTTTCAAAACTCTGACAGGTTTGGTGGCTGACAGCTTGTGGGAAAGCAGCAGGGGTGAGGATGTAAGAGAGGTCTGGCTTCACACCACTGGGTTAGGCATCATGATGGAGGAATCGGACATTGCGAGGTAGGATCTTGTCAGGCATTTGTGGGGGAGTCAGAGATCACTGGTTGTAGGTCGAACGTCACAGGGCTATCGGATATTGCCGGGGCGGAATCAGTCTTCACGAGTGAGCTGGACATGGGGAAGTTAGGCGTTGCGGAGAATTGTAAATTGTGGGGGGATTGGGCATTGCGAGGCATGGGTCAGACACTGTGGGTGAAGGGGGGGGGGTGCGGTAGATAGAGGCTGGTTTAGCACAGTGGACTAAACAGCTGGCTTGTAATGCAGAAACAGGCCAGCAGCGCGGGTTCAATTCCTGTACCGACCTCCCCGAACAGGCGCCGGAATGTGGCGACTATGGGCTTTTCACAGTAACTTCATTGAAGCCTACGTGTGACAATAAACAATTATTATTATATTGCAGGACAACAGACATGGTAGAGAAAGTACGTGGTGGGGGATCGGACATCATGCGTGGGGGGGCTTTGGATATCACTGGGGCAGCTGGTTCATAACGGTAGCATTGTGGATAGCACAATTGCTTCACAGCTCCTGGGTACTAGGTTCGATTCCGGCTTGGGTCACTGTCTGTGCGGAGTCTGCACATCCTCCCCATGTGTGCGTGGGTTTCCTCCGGGTGCTCCGGTTTCCTCCCACAGTCCAAAGATGTACAGGTTAGGTGGATTGGCCATGATAAATTGCCCTTAGTGTCCAAAATTGCCCTTAGTGTTGGGTGGGGTTACTGTGTTATGGCGATAGGGTGGAGGTATTGACCTTGGGTAGGGTGCTCTTTCTAAGAGCCGGTGCAGACTCGATGGGCCGAATGGCCTCCTTCTGCACTGTAAATTCTATCTATGATAACAAGGCATGGGTAGGACTTTGCGGGAGAGTTGGACATCACAGGTGAATCGGAGATTGCAGGGTGTCACAGACAGAACTGGTGAACCAGACATGGCGGAAGGATTGAACATGCTTGGGGAGTCACACATTGCTGAGGAGCCGGACATTGCTGGGCATTAGACATTGGGCTGGGTTTTACAGGGCACTGGGGTTTCTGTCCGCAGGATAAAAAAATCAGAATGAGGGGATTGCCCAGGATCTAGATAGCTACCCTACAATAATTTAACGTTCAGTGCAGTGTTACTTGCTTTAATGCAAAATATCAGCTCTTTTCTAGGAAGGAAGTCCCAGTTTAAGAGAGCCGATTTGATTGGCCAGCAGCTCTGTAGTCCCAGCAGCATCAGCCAAGAGCAATTGATATAGCTGGGACTAAGAGTAGTCTCACTTACACCAAAACGTAAGCTGTTCTTTTTGGGTTGTGAAATTAAAATGTTTAATATTGTATTCATAAGAAAATTTTGTTTTAGAAATACGAAAGCCCTATTTTTTCATGCAATCATTCCTGGAGCGAATCATTATTTCCAGTCTTAAAATAAACTAAAATATTGTGGCTTCAATCCAGTGTCCTAGCCAATGTTGGGGTCTGGTCTGGGATTGTAATACTGTTCAGGGGTGACATCAGTAAGCACCTCTTCAAAGTGCAGGATATTCTGCTCCCATGACAAATTCCAACCCCAAGTCAATGGACCTTTTGCTGGTCTGTCAAATTTTCCATCTCATCCGTTACAATACCTATGGTGGGCAGAAGCAGAAACTGTAGGACAAAGTGTACTGGAAACCCGGAACTGCCTGCCCCCCCCACCCTGCCGCCCCCCTCCTCTCCTCTCCCCCGTGCGCCCAGCAAAAGGTGGTGACAAGTGAGAATTTCAGAACTGAGATAGACAGATTTTTGTTAGGTTAGGGCATTGAGGGAAATGGAGCAAAGTTGTGGTAATGAAGTTAAGACACAGATCAGCTAAGATCTACTGAGTGGCAGGACAAGTTTGAGGTATTGAATAGACCAGGGTTTTTCAAAGTGTGCGTCATGACCTGCGGGTGGGTCGTGGGCAGGTGTCGGGAGGCTCACAGAGCGGTTGGCTGTGCCGTTCCCGCAGTGGTCCCGGTCACGGGAGAAGCACCCAATGGCCGCTGCCGCCTTTCAAATGAAAATAAGTGAGGCTGTGTGCAGTCTTCTGACCAGAAGGGGCAGAAATGAGCATGTCACGTGCCCTGCAGCTACCCTTTACGTCAAGCACCCTCTATGTAGTGCTCTTGACACCAAATCACGGAGGTGAGCTACTTCCGTTGCCCAGCTGCTAGTAAACAAGGCAATAGGACTGTGCAGATGGATCATTTTCTTAAAAGTAAGAGACGGCCAGAGACTCAAATATTCCATGGGCGGGATTCTCCGTAATCGGCGCGATGTCCTCCGACCGGCGCCAAAAACGGCGCGAATCAATCCGGCATCGTGCCGCCCCAAAGGTGCGGAATTCTCCACATCTTGAGGGGCCGAGCCCTTACCTTGAGGGGCTAGGACCGCTCCGGACTGATTTCCGCCCCGCCAGCTGGCGGGAAAGGCCTTTGGTGCCCCGCCAGCCGGCGCTGAAATGACTTTGCCGGGCGGCGCATGCGCGGGAGGGTCAGCGGCCGCTCACGGCATCCCCGCGCATGCACAGTGGAGGGCGTCTCTTCCACCTCCGCCATAGTGGAGACCATGGTGAAGGCGGAAGGAAAAGAGTGCCCCCACGGCACAGGCCCGCCCGTGGATCGGTGGGCCCCGATCGCGGTCCAGGCCACCGTGGGGGCACCTCCCGGGGCCAGATCGCCCCGCTCCCCCCCCAGGACCCCGGAGCCCGCCCGCGCCGCCATGTCCCGGCGATAAGAGAGGTGGTTTAATCCATGCCGGCGGGACAGGCATTCTAGCAGCGGGACTTTGGCCCATCCGGTCTGGAGAATCGCTGGGGGGGGCCCGCCAACTGGCGCGGCGGTGGGCCCCGATTGCGGGCCAGGCCGCCGTGGGGGCACCCCCCAGGGCCAGATCGCCCTGTGCCCCCCCCCCCCAGGACCCCGGAGCCCGCCCGCGCCGCCTTGTCCCGCCGGTAAGAGAGGTGGTTTAATCCATGCCGGCGGGACAGGCATTCTAGCAGCGGGACTTTGGCCCATCCGGTCTGGAGAATCGCTGGGGGGGGCCCGCCAACTGGCGCGGCGGTGGGCCCCGATTGCGGGCCAGGCCGCCGTGGGGGCACCCCCCAGGGCCAGATCGCCCTGTGCCCCCCCCCCCAGGACCCCGGAGCCCGCCCGCGCCGCCTTGTCCCGCCGGTAAGTGAGGTGGTTTAATCCACACCGGCGGGACAGGCATTCTAGCAGCGGGACTTCGGTTGCCGCCGTGTCCCGCCGTCCAAAAGGTGATTCAATCCACGCCGGCTGCCATGGGTTGACAGCGGCGGGACTTCGGCCCATCGCGGACCGGAGAATCGCCGGAGGATTCCCGCCGACCGGCGCGGCGCGATTCCCGCCCCCGCCGAATATCCGGTGGCGGAGAATTCGCTACACAGCGGGGGCGGGATTCACGCCGGCCCCCGGCGATTCTCCGACCTGGTGGGGGGTCGGAGAATCGCGCCCCAGGTACCTACTGGACAGGATCTCACAACAGAATTTGCTGGAGATAGGTGCTCAGGAGAGTCCAGGGCAGGACAGAGCTGTGCGGATATTATCCGCTAGTGTTAGCTCTATATTGAGCTTCAGGGTCTCTGGTTAATAGCCTACAGCGAAGAAACTTAATTCGGGAACAAAGCAGTATAGAGATGATTTCTTGAGATATGATTTTTCAACTGTGCCAGTGCAAATAAGGATGCAAAGCCCACGTGTGTTGTATGCAGGGAAGTCAATGAGAAGTGGGGTTTCACATTTTGAAAGAGAAATGGTGGGTGAAAATTCCTTTTGAGTTTGAAACCTTTGAGTCAGTTATTAACTTAGAGCTGACTCCAAATTAAAAAACTGTGCTGCTGTGGCTGACCACATTAAAAACACTCCAAAAACCCATGAGGCTGTCAGCATTCTGGTGCAGCATCTCCTAGGAGTATCCAGTGCTGAGTAAAACAGGCATTTTGTTGCTATTGCCCTTCACAATGACCTACATGTGCCAGGTTGGATTTTCTGTTTTTAGAAAGATAAAGGCGGCACAAAGGAACTGGTTGGAGTCTGCATTTGATATGTCCCTGATGTGCCCTCTCCTCCTGTGAACCTGATTCGAGTAAAATCGTGAGGACCAAGTAGGCTCCCCTTTTGCATTAAAGGCAAGCGAACGTGGCATGCGACATGGAGATCAGCGGGCACAGGTCGTGAAGGTCGGCGAGCTTGGGTCCCAAAGGTCGGCCGGTTGGCAAAAGTGGGTCCCGATGAAAAACGTTTGAAAAACATTGGAATAGACGCTCCCGGTTCTACGTTCTAAACTGAAGATACATAGAGAACGCTAGATGCATTATAAGGTAACAATCTAATCGAAGAGTTCAGATAATATCATTAACCCTGCCACTGAGGCATAAGCAGTTTATGTTTGCCACCTGAATGAGATTGGATTACTGTCTCAAAATTCACCGAGTGAAACCTGGAATGATTCCCGGCGGATTATCAATTTTCAATGCTGTGTATATTTTTCAGGACCAAAATGCATCTTCAAAACCTTTTTTCAGTGAAAATAATGTAACTCGATATATGCCCGAGTGCGCAATGACAACCTTTCTGCTTCCTTTCAAAGAAAACAAACTTTTCATGCATGTTCCGTGTGCCACTTTGAGTTTGCAACATCAGCTTAAAAGCTAGTAGAGACTGGCCACAGATCAGAGATCCCAATTTTGGCCCCAATTCCAGGTCAGAACCAGAAAAAACGTAGGCAGGGTATTGGTCAGGATCTTTCTGGAGATGGACAATTAAGAGGCCACATCCTGGAGCGACATCTAGTGAAGGATGATGAGTAGAACAGGGAAGCGGGAGCCCCAATAATGGGTCACAGGTAGAGTTGGATGGTGCTGATATAGGTAGAAGATCGCAAGGGCACCTCAAGATGGCCTGTGACCAAGGGTGTGGCACTCTGATACCCTGGGTGGTGGTAAGTGATTTAAAAGAGGTCTTAGTGGTTCCCGGGACTGCCATCAGGATGCTGCCTTCAGGCAACTGCTGGGCTTTGAGGATGCAGCCAGTTAGACCTGACCCCCGACAAGTTCTCTCAGAGGCAGGATTACATTGTGGTTGAGGTGTCAGGTGGATGAGGTGACAGGTTGATGAGGTAGTTCATTGAGGTGGTAGTCTGGTCTAACATACATAGACATAAAACATACAGTGCCGAAGGAGGCCATTCAGTCCATCGAGTCTGCACCGACCCACTTAAGTCCTCATTTCCACCCTATGCCCGTAACCCAATAACCCCTCCTAACCTTTTTGGACACTAAGGGCAATTTAGCATGGCCAACCAACCTAACCTGCACGTGTTTGGAGTGTGGGAGGAAACCGGAGCACCCAGAGGGAACCCACGCAGACACAGGGAGAACGTGCAGACTCCGCGTAGACAGTGACCTAGCGGGGAATCAAACGTGGGACCCTGGCACTGTGAAGCCACAGTGCTATCCACTTGTGCTACCGTGTTGCCCTGGTCTGGTGGATAGTCATGTGGTCAGGGTGAGTAGTTGAGTCGGGTCAGGTTGGGAGGGTAGTTAGGTTGGGTCGGCGGGATAGTTGGGGCTAGTTGAGATAAATCGTGGTAGTTGGGTGTTCAGGGGATAGTTCAGTGGTCTGGGAAGTAGTTGAGGTGTAACTGGGATTCGAGTGAGGAGTTGGTGGGTCATGGAGGCTGACTGAGGGGTCAGTTCCATAGTTACCCAGGAGTTAGACTAGGTTTTAATCTATCCAATATTTCCTGGGTAACTATCCAGAGAAATACATTGGAACTGTCCCAAGTTTCAATGTCGGAGACATTTGCAGAGGGGCCTGGGGAGCAGGGGAAATGCCTATCACAAATTCAGACTTCTCGGGCAATTCCTATGTAGATCAGTGCATCAGGTCTTCAACAGGATCCTGACACACATTTCAATTGTATACCTCGGGCTCGATTGAACGGCCATGTTGTGCCGGAAAGCCAATGTGCCGTGGCGCAACATGGCTGATAGAAACTGGGAGACCCCACTCCCGGGATCTACCCGCCTTGCAATGCTTCACAAGATCTAATGCAATCTCACGAGACATTGCAATGTCAATCCTGCTCATTGAGGCGTTGCGATTTATCCCCTTCAGCTCGGGCGAGTGTTGTTCGGGACTGGTCTCCACAAATGGGGACCCGATGGAACGGCACTCGTTAGGGTCTCCCAGGGGATCGGAGGCCCCCAGGTGCTTGCCGTTTGGGCAGGGTGGTACCCTAGCACTGCTGATGCCACCTGGGCACCCTAGAAGTGTCACTTGGGTTTAAACCTGCCACTGCCAAGATGCTCAGGTGGCACTACCAGCTTGGCATGGACACTGCCAAGGTGCCAAGCTGGCATTTTCTGCATCGCGGCAATCGGGCCAGGGGTGTTAGGGGGGATGGACCAGGAATCCCCTCATATGAGTTGAGACTGGGAGAGGTCAGGGGTTGGGTGTTGCGTCAGGGGCTCCAGAGATCGGGACACCATTTTAAAATGCCGTTCCGATCTCTTGCTACACCAAGGAATTCGGGCAAGCGGAGCTACTCAGTGCGGAAAACAAGGCTATGTGCGGCCTCAGCTGCCCACTTCCTGCTGAGGCCCCCTATCTAACCGGGGGAACGTTAAATAGCGGGGTGTTTCTCAACTCTGTAAGCTAAACGCATTCGCTATGGGACTTGGTTCCCATTTAGTTAAATCGCGGCCCTAGTCTCTGACAATCTGGAGACTAGAAGATTGATGTCCGAGTTTCATCCCTGATGGGGATTAAAATGCAAGTAACTGGTCCAAATTTTAGCCTGGTCAGGAGGCAGCAGGAAGATTTCAGCCCACAGCTGGTGGCCGGATGAGCTCTGAATACATCTTTTGGCTACATTCCTCTCCTTACGTTAAATAAATCCTACAAATCATAAATGAAGCAATTTTAATCAGAGAGGCAAAGCTGAGAATATACAGAGCCGCTTTTGAAAGAAAATAAGAGCATCAGTAAAGTATGATGCTTTTTACAGCATAAAGCAGACTTGTATCTTTGCTCCTGTTGTTTTACTTCACTCAGTGCTTTGGCATTGTTTGTTCTGCTGATTAGAATCACACAGAAGAGAATGAAGCCTTGCGGCACATTCTGCTTGCATCGGCTCTTGTAAAGAGTTCCTAAATCAATCCCCCTCCACCAAATTTTCCCTATAGCCCTCCTAATTTTTCCCTTTCAAATACATATCCAATTTCCTTCTGAAAGTTCACACACATCTTTCCAGTCAAAAGGTCTGGACGTTACCATAAATCAAAGGTTTGTTGTCTTTAAGCAAATTAACTGACTCAAAACAGGCTGCCTATAAACACATACTTAATGGAGTTTCTTACAGCAGAATACAAGTGAATAGAAATAATGAAACCAACTCGATTAACACAGACAGCCCCATTAACTGCAATCTAAGACCACAAGCCAGGATGTCAGTATTGATTTTTTTGACTTTGTGCTGTAACTTGCGGGAAGTGTGGGGTGACAATGGCACGGCGAGGACAACGTGAATGGTGGGACCCCTCTCCTGAACCGAGAGAAGGAAACAGTGACAATGGAGATGGAGGGCGAATTTTAGTATATTTGTTCTTAAGGGCAGCACGGTAGCATTGTGGATAGCACAATTGCTTCACAGCTCCAGGGTCCCAGGTTCGATTCCGGCTTGGATCACTGTCTGTGCGGAGTCTGCACATCCTCCCCGTGTCTGCGTGGGTTTCCTCCGGGTGCTCCGGTTTCCTCCCATAGTCCAAAGATGTGCAGGTTAGGTGGATTGGCCATGATAAATTGCCCTTAGTGTCCAAAATTGCCCTTGGTGTTGGGTGGAGGTGTTGAGTTTGGGTAGGGTGCTCTTTCCAAGAGCCGATGCAGACTCAAAGGGCCGAATGGCCTCCTTCTGCACTGTAAATTCAATGATAATCTATGATTAATCCAGGACAAAGGTTCGGCACAACATCGTGGGCCGAAGGGCCTGTTCTGTGCTGTATTTTCTATGTTCTATGAATTCAATCAAATCAGGTTGAGAAAGGTAAATAACAAAGGAAGATTGATTTAAGACCGAGAGAGAGAATAAAAGTCAGAATTTTTATTAAGAATAAAACTTGACATATGACCTGGCATCAGCTTATATAACAAGCATGGCAAAGGCACACCCATCCCAAGCAATCCAACAAAGTCCAGCTCACTAACTGGTCTTGTACCAAAATTGAGAGAGCTCCCCTTAGCACTGTACAAATAACAGCTAGACGTAGTCCTACTCACTGAATCATATCTTACAGCCAATGTCCCAGAGTCCTCCTTCACGATTACTACCTATCGCTCTCCCTCACATGATGAATCAGTGCTTATTCATGTTGAACATCACTTGGGAAAAGCAGAGGTTGACAAGGGCACAGAATGTACTCTGGATGGAGGACTTTAATGTTCATCACCAAGTGGGGTCTGGTAGCAGTGCTATTGACCAAGCTGGCCAAAATCTGAAGAACAGAGCTACCAAACTGGGCCTGCAACAGGCGGTGAAGCAATCAACAAGAGGAACAATACTACTTGACGTCACCCTCATCAATCTACCTACTACAAAAGCGTCTGTCCATGACACCATTTATTAACATCCCAATAATGGCAGTAAACAAAATCAAGTACAACCGCCTTCAGCCATAATGATCACCTCGGCCTTCTCTATGAGCCCCCCAGCATTAGAGCTGCCAGGCTTAAGTTAATTTGATTAATTTCACATTTAACACCCTCCTTTTGACATGCAAGTGCAATATGATTGCTGAAATCCCCGCCATCAACATCCTGGTGGTGCCATCACCTTTAATCAGAATCTTAACTGGACCAGCTGTATAAATACCGTGACTACAAGAATTATACAGCAAGTAACTCACCTGCTGACTCTCCAAAACCTTTCCATCATCTACAAGGCACAAGATCAGGAATGTAATGGAATATGCCTCAATTTTCTGGATGAGTGCAACTTCAACAAAACTCAAGAAGCTTGATACCATTCAGGGACAAAATACTGGAATGGGATCCCATCCACTGCCTTAAGCATTTGCCACCTCTTTCACCAGTGCACCTTGGCGACAGGATGCACGATCGCAGCTACCCAAGGCTCATTGACAGCACCTTCCAAGCTTGTGAACTTTACGACTTAGACGTACAAAGGCAGCATGAGTATTTCCAGCTGCAATTTCCTCTCCAACCTGTACGCACCCTGACTTGGAATATATCAGTGTTCTTTCATTGTTGATAGTTTTAAACCCTGGAACTCACTACCTAACAGCACTATGGAAGTACGTAAACCAGCTGGACTGCAATGGTTCACCACCGTCTCCTCAAAGACAATTGGGGATGGGCAACAAATGCTGACCGAGCCTGCGATGCGCACATTCCATGAATGGATGAAAGGGGAAAAAAGGACGTGCCAGCAAAAAAAATTGAAACCATTAAAATTTGACACTTTAAAAAAATCTCAGTGATATACTATGAGCAGAAATGCGATGGAACAATTTAAAATGTTCTCTTTCTGGGTCAAATAAGTTGATTTGCATCATTTTAACAATTATTACATTGTTAAAGGGGTACTTATTTTGTTCATTACCAGCCCTAGCTCTTAGCAGCGAGCTTTTTGGGAAATTAATGTACAAATTCAGCAAATGCTTAGAAATAACAGGGAGGGTAAAGATGTCCTTTGTACGATTCAAATGGTGGAGTGGAGTAAATCACCCAGCAGATTCTAGAGCTTCGAAAATCACACTGTGCCTTAATCGCCTGAACTTCCTGAGCGATCTGCATGGAAAAAGCCGTCACTGACTTTAACATACCAATGTTCTGCCAACAACATGCAGACCATTAACTTACAAAAAATCTAAACAAATGCCTTGTAAATGCTTATCCAATACCTTGCAGACCACCTAGCTCTGCTTTGTCACCTCTATTTAATCACACCATAACCTGAATTACAAAAGTATCTGTAGAGCAGACAATCCATTTTAATTGTTTTTACTTGACAATTGTTCTGAATAATTGGGTCAGGTTATTGGGACAAATTATCACAGTTGGAGGCGCATGTTACTTTGAATACACAGCGCAGGGATAGCATATTCCGCCCAATTGGTCTGTGCAAGTGTTTATACTCCACTCAAGTCTACTTCCATTCCAAACACAGCCTTTCAATTTATCTTTATATTCCCTTTTCTCTCATGTGCTCATCTTGTTTCCTCCTGATAGCATCCAAACCAATTGCGTCAATGACTTCCTCAGGCCGGCAGTTCCATATTCTTGCCACCCGATAATCAAGGTGGACAGGAACAGGAATAAACACAGGAACAGTGGTGAGCCATTCAGCCCTCAAGCCTGAAACCCCTTTCAATCAGATCATGGCTAATCTGTACTTTGTCTCTACTGGTGCACCTATTCACTATCTCACTGAAATGATCAACAAGCAATTTAGTTTGATTATTTTCCTCACCTCCGCTCCCAAGTAAACAACAACAAAAAAATCATGTTAGTAAAACCAAAGCACTAACAGACATGGAAGGCAAGTGGATTTGTTTATTGTCACGTGTACCTGGGTACAGTGAAAAGTATTTTTCTTCCAGCAGCTCAACAGATCATGAAAATAAAATAAAATAAAATAAAATACATAATACAACGTACACAATGTAACTAGATAACACCAGCATCGGGTGAAGCATACAGGTATCATGTGAGAGTAGCTTTAAGAAATGGGTGTTTATAAATGGATATGTATATAAGTATCTGTAGTGAGAGCACCTTGAAGAAATGGGTGTTTTTTACTGCAGTGATGTCAGCGAGTGGGTGGAGCTGAGCTGTCTGTCAGCTTTTTACTTCCGTTTTAGGCTGTTTGCTGCAGGGTGTGTTTTAGATTTGTTTTCACTGTTGGAGCTGAAGCCAGACAGAGCAGGTGTACTGTTGTTCTCTCTGCCATGAAAAGACTATCTCTTGATCATTTGGTGAATTCAGAATTATAAATGTTTTCACTAGTGACTTTAACTGATGTGCTTCTGTTAAAGGTTATGTTTTTTGTAAGTCTTCTGGATGTTAAAAGGACAGCGTAAGCATTACTTCGTGTAGTACTCTTTGGGGGTTGTATTTGAATTAATGGTTGCTAAGATGTTCATTGATTGTTTTAGAAAGGTTAACTTGAGTTCATAGAATAAACATTGCTTTGCTTTAAAAAATACTTTTCCATTTCTGCTGTACCATACCTGTAGAGTGGGCCGTGTGCTTCCCATACTACAATCTATTAAACAGACCTCTGCATTCACCTGAGGAAGGAGCAGCGCTCCGAAAGCTAGTGACATCGAAACAAACCTGTTGGACTTTAACCTGGTGTTGTAAGACTTCGTACTGTGCTCACCCCAGTCCAACGCCGGCATCTCCACATCACAATCTATTAAAGGTAGTGGGTCAGGTGAACTCCATGATATACTCTAAACCCTGGCCCATAACAAGGGGTGTAGTGTTAATGAGGTCAGTCCATAAGAGGGTCGTTTAGGAGTCTGGTAACAGTGGGGAAGAAGCTGTTTTTGAGTGCGAGATCACAGCAAATAGCAGAGTGGTACAAATGTGCATGGTTTTGAGGAGCGAAAGACCCAGCCAGAGAGGTCAGTCAAGGATGCAGCAGATTGGTTTTCCAACATATTCTCCGCTGCTCCAAATTACCACTGAAGTAGCCCATAATTTGTGCTCTTCTACAAGCAGGAAGTGTTACAAATATCAAAGTCCATGTGTAACATTACTTATCTGCAAAAGTTAGCTGAGTAACTGAAGTCTGATGTAGTGCACAGCACATTAGTTTACGGTCATATTAAGAGGTGGCAAAAAGAAACACAGTACATCCCATAATTGAACATTTAGCATACATCACTCACAAGGTAAGTCTTCTAATTCCTTCCTTTTTTATAGATAAATGGATTATACATCCAATGCACGACAAGAGAAAGCAGTTCATCTTTAGTCCTATGATTGATAACCTTATTAAGTCAACTCTAAAGTAAAGCATTTCTGAACATACTGCTTCACTCATCCGTTGCATGAGTATAATAGCCTATTAGGCAACAAACGTATGTGCAAAACCTAATGATGGAAATATGGCCATTCCCCTCAATTTGAAAGTGGAGGTCACAATTTTTCTGTTTGAAGATTGCTTCCATCTTTGTATCTTCCTCTCTCGCCCACACAAGGACACTGAAACTCACATCTATGTCCATGTGGTGTCTCAGCACCTGAAATTCATTGCTGCTGATGAATGTTGTTATCTGGTTCCCCTGGTGATGTGGGATATATTAGCCCAAGCGCATTTATTTGGCAATCCCCTGTTCTGCAGAAGGACAGTAGTGAGCCATCTCCCACTGCAACTTTTCCATTCAAGATGCATGAGCCCCCCCCCCATCGCCCCCTCCTTCAACCGTACTGCATATCACAGGTCTCGTCTTTGAGATAACTCTTTAAACCCAGCTTCCATCCACCCTCAGGTGTGATTATATGGCACTTTTTCAAAGAACAGGGGAATTCATGTCTCCTGTCCTGGCCAATATTTATCCCACACCAACATCCCTAAAACACGTGGTCTGATCATTAATCTCATGGTTGTTTCTGGGGCCTTGGTTTTGTGCATATTGATTAATGCACTTCCTGCATGACAACAGCGACTCAATTTCAATCAGTGCTTCAGTGCTGGAAAGCATTTCGAGACATCCTGAGATTGCGAAAGGCTCTATATTTGTGGTCACAGTTCTCACAAGATGGTGGGATACCAAAACTTGTTCTGGGTTTGGGGTGAGTTCAATCTCTATGAGAGGTAAAGAGGCAATGCTGTGTTGCCCATTATTTTGACTACCCTTGATTGCAGGGGTTCACGGCACTTGCCCATCACCTTTACTTAACATAAGACCTCTGCTAAGGAATTATACCAACCAAGCAAAGGTGGAATCCCACACAGGTAGGCTGAATTAAAAAAGTTCCTCAATTGTCAATGTGGGTTTCTTTTTGCTATTGAAAATGGCCATTTCTTTATTTTTTAATTTAGAGTGTAGCCATCTGGGATGGCCACTTCCAGAATACAAAATGGACATTTGCAAAGATTGCAGGGAAAAATGGACAATGTTAAGGAAGCAAGCAGGCACAGAGCCTGTCTGCATATTGGAGTCGCAGCTCCCAGACAAGACTGAAACTGTTGGCCCATTAGCTTGTGGATGGCCCATCTCCAGGGACAAAGGAAGATACTTAAGTCACCGATCTGGCCCCAGACCTGGCGGCGCCAGTTCCCCAAACCGAAAGCAGAAGACAACGGCCACCTAGGACACGCCCAGGCACCAGGGCACCCACCCCTTTACTGGTCAAGATCCAATACGAGTGATCAAGATACGGCCCAAGTTCAAGGCCCGCCCAAAAGCACGCGAAGCCCCCTTCGGGTATAAGAAAAAGGCCCCAAGAGAGAATCGCTCTCTTGGACTTGGCTCTCACAGAGGAGAGACCCGTCCACCAGCTGCACCAGAAGCAAGTAAGTCCAAGGTCAACGCTCGCTACCAGACGGACGGCCTTAGCTGTTTCCCCTCTACCACTTCGATCCCAGCAGCCTCAGAACCGAACAATGGCCATTGTTCCTCTGACTGAGTGGGCGCCCGAAGCTAAGTATAGGCATTAGCATTAGTGATAGTTTAGCTTATAGTATTTCGTGCATGAGTAGATATTACTGTGTGTATAAATAAATAGTATTGACTTTGAACTAACTGGTGTATTGGCTCTTTGATCAGTATTCGGGTTTGAACCTTGTGGCGGTATCGAAAGATACCTGGCGACTCTAGAGCAAACATAATTAGGATTAAGGAAGGCGACCATATTGACCGCCATATTCAGAGCCAACCAAAGAGAGCAACAAGAGTACCCAATTATATTTTTTCCAATTAAGGAGTAATTTACCGTAGCCAATCCACCTAACCTGCACATCTTTGGGTTGTGAGGGTGAAACCCACGCAGACAGGAAATGGCCATTTTTTCCATGTGTTGAACCATGTGTAGTATGTTCTAATGCAGTTGTGCAACTGTAGATCTGCATGACTTTCCACAGTGTGAGCAATGGTGAATTGCCTGATTGTCATCGGACTGCACTGTCTTTAGAGTTGATCTTTTGTCTTGAGCTGCCTCTATTCTTTGCTGTTCAAGGGAAGCAATACCACTACTTGAGGTCACTGCCCAAGTAGTTCTATTTGCACATTTTTCCTCTTCCGTGGAGGATATGACATACTTCCTGAGGATTGGCAGATTTTCTCAACTCCTGCTGCCCGCCTCGAGGATAAAAACCCAGGTCACAGGATTCAAGGTATTCATTTGACGTGCTTGCCATTTATTTATCATCCAAATAGTCATTTGCTGGAAAAAATACATTGGTCGGAATTTTCTAGCCATTCGCACCAGCGGGATCTTTATTGTCCCGCCGATGGCACACCCCCATTGGCGATGTGAGGTGGGTTAATTGGGCTATCCCATTGACAGTGGTGGGACCAGAAGATCCAACTGCTGGGCATCGGCAGGCCCCCTCCTGCCACCGAGAAACACATCACCGGGAGCATGGAAAATCCTCCCCCCCCCCCCCATTACATTGAAGCTTTTCATTTTTGCACACACCAGGACAATCACAAGAATACTAGTGCAAGGGGAAAACAACAAATGTATACTCTATGAGAAGAAAATGCTGATTGGTTGGCAAGTGGACTCTGATTGGTAGAGGCGTTACCATGAGTAATGTACCTGTTGATGGTGACTGACAGTTAACTACCAAGCATTGTTTGGAATTTAAACCAGGCAGCTTGATTCTGATTGGTCAATACATTGTCCCGGGGAATAAACCAGTGAATGGCTGTCGCTTATTTTGTATCGTTGAAACAGATGCAATGTGTGCAATGTTTTTTCTGCCTGCTCTGTGTATTAGTGTAAGCTTCCAGTACATGGAAATCTGTCACATTGTGAGCCCGACTGACAATCTTAAACTGATTATCAGCGTGATTCTTAGCGCACTGAGGATTATTTTGCAAATGTTTTCCAATCATAGAAACACATCTAACGTTGGACACGGTCCTTGCAATGTTTTTTCATATTCCCTTTTTATATCTTTTTTATTGCACTGCCAGTCTGCTGGACTTCCACATTTCCTCCCATGTGTTGAAACCTTTTCTTTTAGCTTTATGCTTTTTTTTTTGTTATCTAATTTTTGAGCTGGCCATGAGCACAGTGGATAAAGGAATAGAGGGCCTGGAATGGCAGATTGAAAAACAACTTTCAGAAGATACACATTGGAAAAGGAAAGTTATGCAGGACAATGAGGTAGCAGCAGGGCAGCCAGCCGAATTAGTTAGCTCTAAGCACCAGCATAAGCATGATGGTCCAAATGGCACGTAAACAGTAAAAAGATAACAAGAGGAGCGTGGAATTAACTGTGGACCAAAAAGGAGATCAGGAGGCAGAGCGAATCGCTGAAGAATTAATCAATACTTTGTGTTGTGTCTTCTGCCATGGCGATATGCAGAAGTGACAACAGCTTCTATGTCTAACAAGAAATTTATTTACAAAGCTTATGTAATATTTGTTCTCTCATGCTGACAGCTTCTTGCTTTCTGTTTAGTTTACCTTCCTCTGGAACCACACTCCGGAATCATGCAGAAAGGGCAAGAGTCAACAGACACATAATCAAACACCGAACAAGTGGACAATTAAATACTCTGCCACCTGCCCTTAGCAAGGAAGAAGATGTTCCTGGAGTTATAGTGACTAAGTAGGGAGCCGAGGTACTGGGTGGGCTAAACATTGATAAAGAGGTGGTTATTAGAAAGGTTGGCTACACTCAAACGTGGTAAGTTACCAGGAGTGGATGGGATGTATCTGAAGCTGCTGAGGGGTGAAAATAAAGGGGCATTAGCTATAAACGTCCAATCCTCCCCCAATACTTTAGTGACGTCAAGAGGACTTAGATTTGCAGCAAGTGTTCAAAGGATGTCCCAGCAACTGTAGGCCAATCAGTTTAACCTCGGTGATGGATAAGGTTTTCAAAGCAATCACTCAGGGAAAAATTGAGTCACTTGAACAAGGAAAGCCAGCAGGGATTTGTTGAAGGCAAATTGTGTTTAATCGTGTTTTGATGAGAGGGTAATGAGGATAATGCATTTGTGTGCTGTATATTAAAAACATAGAAACACAGAACAAATAGGAGCTGAAGGAGGCCATCAAGCGCGCTCCGCCATTCATTATGATCATGGCTGATCATCCAACTCAATAGCCTAATCCCGCTTTCCCTCATATCCTTTGACCCCCATCAGCTATTAAGTGCTATTTATAGTTGCTTCTTGAAACCATACAATGTTTTGGATTCACCTACGTCTTGTGGTAACAAATTCCACAGGTTCACCACTCTCTGGGTGAAGAACTTTCTCCTCATCTCTGTCCTAAATGGTCAACCCCGTATCCAAACTTTCTGACCCCTGGTTCTGGACACACCCACCATCGGGAACATCCTTCCTGCATCTACCCTGTCCAGTCCTGGTAGAATTGTATAGGTTTCTATGAAATCTTCTTTCATTCTTCTGAACTTCAGTGAATACTATCCGAACCGATTCTATCTCTCCTCGTATGTGGTCCTGCCATCCCAGGAATCAATCTGGTAAATCGTCGCTGCACTCCCTTTATAGTTAGAACATCCTTCCTCAGATAAGGAGAACAAAACTGGACACAATATTTCAGGCGTGGCCTCACCAAGGCCCTGTATAATTGCAGCAAGACATCCCTGCTCCTGTACTCGAATCCTCTCGCAATGAAGGCCAGCATACCATTTGCCTTCTTTACCACCTACTGCACCTGCCTGCTTACTTTCAGTGACTGGTGTATGAGGACACCCAGTATCATTGCACGTTCCCCTCTCCTAATCTATGGACATTCCGATAATAGTCTGCCTTCTTGTTTTTGCAACCAAAGTGTATAACTTCACATTATACTGCATCTGCCATTCATTTGCGCACTCACTCAACTTGTCCAAATCACACTGAAGGATCGCTGCATCCTCCTCACAGCTCACCCTCTGAAAGGGGGTAAAGTAAGTAAGACACAAGTGGGATATAACCCAACATACACCTTTATACTTTGATTGCTCAATAAACAAGACCAACCGGTAGGGCAGCACGGTAGCATTGTGGATAGCACAATTTCTTCACAGCTCCAGGGTCCCAGGTTCGATTCCGGCTTGGGTCACTGTCTGTGCGGAGTCTGCACATCCTCCTCGTGTGTGCGTGGATTTCCTCCGGGTGCTCCAGTTTCCTCCCACAGTCCAAAGATGTGCAGGTTAGGTGGATTGGCCATGATAAATTGCCCTTAGTGTCCCAAATTGCCCTTAGTGTTGGATGGGGTTACTGGGTTATGGGGATAGGGTGGAGGTGTTGGGTAGGGTGCTCTTTCCAAAAGCTGGTACAGACTCGATGGGCTGAATGGCCTCCTTCTGCACTGTAAATTCTATGATAAATTCTATGAAACCGGATCAGCAGCAGACAACCATAAACCTGAGTAACAGACAACACACTTCTGGGTATGAGAATAGTGAATTGCGCCTTAAGCATGATTGGACATAAACCAACCAGACTTGACTACATTCTTAGGAAGGACAGACACATACAAAATGCAGGCTGTTCATCTCAGCAGGAATATTCCTCATCCTGAGCTCCAAACAGCCTTGGATACTTACAGTTGTACTATGACACCATTCAGAGACATAAGTAAGATAAAGAGGACTGTTTATACAAAGCATCAAGGACAGTGGATACGAAGAATCTGGGAAACATCAGAGCACTATGAGTAAGGCCCTGCAGATGCATGAGCTGGTCACCTAGCCCCAGGTTGCAGAAAAGCAGTTTTATTGGTCAATGTATGTAATCTGCAGTGACAATGATTGGATCAAGTCCAGCTGAGACATGGCTGCTGATTTTTGGAAATTGTATAATTGTTGAATCGAAAGCAATGTAAAGTAGAGAGAATCTGCCTCAGATTGCTCTCCCATCGAACTTTGGCAAATAAAGAACGTCTTTACCAGAGTTGCTGTCTCCACGAGTCTGTGTGTTAGCTTAGCCGTAATTAAGAGGGGGATCCCCCACGTGAAAGAGAGCTCAACACTTAGCCTCTGAAAACACTCTATACCCTCCCACTTAACTTGGTGGCATCTGCAAATTTGGAGATATGACATTTTGTTCCCTCCACATTTTGTTGACCTCCAAATGGCATTTGATGCCACACAATAAGTTTGCCAGCAAAACTGAAATACATGGAGGAAACAGGAATGTGGCAGCATGGATATGAATGAGGAAACCAGGGAGTAGTGACGAACGGTTGTTTTTCAGACCGGAAGATATATGGGACGGGATTCTCCGGTCCCCAGCTGCGTGTTTCACTGTGGCGTGCCATTCGCTGGTGGTGGGATTCTATACTCTCGCCGTTTGTCAATGGGATTTCCCATTGAAGCCACCCCACTCCACCAGGAAATCCAGGAGTGTGGGTGCGCTGCCAGGAGTAAAAATGAATCGCACCAGCCGGAGTATTATAGCTTGGTGGTGTTCACTAGGGGTCTGTAATAGGACCCCTGCTTTTGTTGATATATGTTAATAACTTGGTGCACAGAACACAATTTCAAAATTTGCATTTGACAGATAATTTGAAAGTAATGTGCACTGCGTGGAGAATAGTGACAGACATCAAGAGGACATAGACAGACTGGTGGAATGGACAGACACAGAGCAGATGAAATATAAGAACATAAGAACTAGGAGCAGGAGTAGGCCATCTGGCCCCTCGAGCCTGCTCCACCATTCAATGAGATCATGGCTGATCTTATGTGGACTCAGCTCCACTTTCTGGCCTGTACATCATAACCCTTAATCCCTTTATTCTTCAAAAAACTATCTATCTTTATCTTGAAAATATTTAATGAAGGAGCCTCAACTGCTTCACTGGGCAAGGAATTCCATAGATTCACAACCCTTTGGGTGAAGAAGTTCCTCCTAAGGTCAGTCCGAAATCTACTTCCCCTTATTTTGAGGTATGCCCGCTAGTTCTGCTTTCACCCGCCAGTGGAAACAAACTGCCCGCATCTATCCTATCTATTCCCTTCATAATTTTATATGTTTCTATAAGATCCCTCCGCATCCTTCTAAATTCCAACAGTCCCAGTCTACTCAACTTCTCCTCGTAATCCATCCCCCTCAACTCTGGGATTAACCTAATGAATCTCCTCTGCACATCCTCCAGCGCCAGTACGTCCTTTCTCAGGTAAGGAGACCAAAACTGAACACAATACTCCAGGTGTGGCCTCACTAACACCTCATACAGTTGCAGCATCACCTCCCTAGTTTTACTGCAACTGTATAAGTCTGTAATATAATGAAGATAAGAGAAGTGAAGAACGAGGACAGGCAAAAGGCACGAAAAAGGGCAATTCGAAAGGAGGTGAAGGAACAGAGAAGCCTTTGAAACATATGCACAAATCGTTGAAGGTGGCAGGGCAGGTTGAGAAAGAGGCTAAAAAGACATGTGGAATACTGGGTTTTATTAATTGGGACATGGAGTACAACAGCAAGGAAGCTATGATGAACCTTTATAATACATTGGTTCAGCCTCAACTGGAGGACCTTGTCCAATTCTGGGCACCACACTTTAGGAAAGATGTGAAATCATTAGAGAGGATACAGAAAAGATTTATGGGAATGATTTGAGGGCTGAGAGTGTTCAGTTATGTGGATGGATTGAAGAGGCTGAGACAGTTCTATCTGGAGAAAGTGGGGTGGGAGGGTGATTGAGAGGCAATTTTATAGAGGTGTTCAAAATCATGAGCAATCCAGATGGAGAGAAATCGTTCCCATTGACGGAAGATTAAAGGAGATTGTCAAAAGAACCAAAAACTAGACAAGTAAAATGCCGTTTTATGGAGCGAGTCACCAGGCTCTGGCATGCAGAGAGTCTGGTGGAGGCTGATTCCATAACCATTCTATGATACTATGTAGCAAATGCATCTTTGAATAGGTTTGCATGGATTCCCACAAGAAAATACACTTGTATGCGATGCAGAGGTACTCGAGAGCTGGAATGTGGATTTATTTGGAATCATCTCTTGCACTGAGATTAACTTATTTCTTGCCTTATATTAGACATGGTATGCTTTAATATAAACTCACGTACAATAGTGGAGTCAGCAGAACTTTATCAAATTCACACTGCCCATGGACGGAAAACCTCACAAATTGCTGCTGTTGAAGTAAGATTGCCCAGTACAATGCAGAACATAAAAAGGTGGAATAAAACTATTGTTCAGATATATTATGTCCATCTCACTTCTTGATGCTCGCTGCAGCACGTTGGTACCAACATGATAAATGGCAGACTATGTGGTACTCTGGCCATTATCTCTCCATTATCCTATCCAAAAAAATGTTCGCTGCACAATTATTAATCTTGCTTAGTGTGGACAATGCCCTACATAGATCATGGGGAGCGCAGCAGTAGTCAGTCACAGCTCTGACTGTCACCAAGATCTCTCATGTCAGAGGACTGAATTATGAAGAGAGACTGGAGAAATTTAAGCACTTCAATCCTCAAAGAAAGCAGCTGAGAAGGAAGCTAATAGAGATATATAAGGCATCCAATTGTGTAGAAAATATGAAGCTAGAGCACTGGTATGTGCCATGAGAGTGGGGTAATGGCACCCAGATGTGAAATGGCAAAAGGAGAAAAGTCAGGAAGTCAATCAAAGAGTAACAAACACTTGGTGTGAATTTCCAATCGTGTAGGAGAGGGAGGTGCTTGGATTCACTTAGGACAGTCAGAACAGAATTTTTCCTAGATGGATGAGGTATGAATGTTCCTCCCCTTGCCAAACCACAACAAGATCATGCCCATGAACTTGACTGAAAACACTTTCAAAAAAAGTCAAGTGCAATGGAGGGACTACTGGGCAGTAAACACAACTCAAGGGTTCAATCACCATGTCCTCCCTCAGTACTTTGTGCACTGGCGTGGACGTCAAAAGTTTTCTATTCTTGCCACCACATGGAGTCGCTGACGAGAATAGCATTGATGCATTTAAGGAGAAACTAGGTAAGTACATGAGGGAAGAAGGTAGGGTGAGATGAATTGGAGCAGGAGTAGGCTGTATGGTGCCAAATGTAGCCATATTCTTGTTTTGTTACGATAACTTATAACATCTGAATTTCACCATCATCCCTTCAGTGGGGAAAGATTTTAGGATCTGTCATAACAGTGTAAATGCATTGACAAGTATGCTACCATCAAGAGAGATGGCACCAATCCTGTGGTCTCAGGGAATGATGGAGTAGGACTTGAGCACTGGTGTTGATGTTCTGACTCATGCCCCCTTCACATAATCATTGTGAGATTGGTGAACCTTCTCTTATTATTACTCCACCATCTCCCTCCCCTGTTGTCATGCCCTGGCCGTCATCATAAAGATAAAACAAGCCACAAAATCCGATGTTGCTGGTTTGGTTCTTTTAGCTTTGTCCCTGCCACATTCCTGGCCTATACAGTTCTGCTATTATATTGAATTGACAGGGAAGAAAAAGCAGGACATTCAGCCCAACTGATCTAGGCTTGGGTTTATACTCTTGTCCCATTTCACCTCACCCCACAAATATGTCCTTCCTCTCTCATGTACTTACCTAACGTTCTCTTAAATACATCAAAGCTATTGGCCTCAACTACTCCATGTGATAGCAAATTCCACATCCAAACTGAGCCTTTGGTTGAGCAGCCAGCTACAGAGACAAATCCATGTGGTTGGCCACTTGCTGGGTCTGATGAGCTTTCCAGCATTTGCCTTCAACTGTCTTCTTTCTGGCATGCTTCAGGAAGGTCTTCCCTCCATTATAAGGTCAGAAGTGTGGACGTTCACTGACGATTGTACAGCGTTCAATTCCATTTGCAACTCCTTAGATAATGAAGCAGTCTGCAAAACTCGGTCTGTTATGTGGTATGTAACATTTGTAAGACATAAGTAAATAACCATTTACAACAAGAGAAACATATCGTTTTTTCCACTTCTTCCTTCCACTATCAACATTTTTGACATCAAGTGTCTGGAAAGTTAACTGGATCAGTCAGTTAAATACAATTACTTCAAGAATAGATCAGAGCACGGAAATTCTAAGGCAAGTACCTCACCTCCTGACCCCCAAAGTCTGTCCACTATCTAGCACAGGTTAGGAGCGCAATGGAATACTCCTAATTTGCCTGGATAAGTGCAACACTCAATAGGATTGCCACCATCCAGGACAAAGCTGCTCATTTGATTGGCCCCCGATCCACAATGTTGAACATGCACTCTCTCCACCACAGGTGGTTGTATTGTATGGCACCTATAAGATGCACTGCTGCAACTTGCCAAGGCTCCTTTAGCAGCATCTTCCAGACCCGCGATCTCCACCACCCAGTCCGACAAAAGCAGAAACTGAATGGGGACACCAATAAGCTTCCCCTCCAAGTCACACACCTTTCTTTCTTTGTCACTGGGACAAAATTCTGGAACTCCCATCCTAAGAGCAGTGTGTGTGTACGTATACCACACGGACTGCAGTGGTTCAAGAAGTATACCACCTTCTCTCGGGAAATTAGGGATGGACAATAAATGCTGGCTTTGTCAGCACTGCCCACATTCCATGGATTAACAAAAAAAGGTTGAAACATTCTAATGCTCCAAGTGAACCTCCTGAAGCCATTTTGACCACGATATTGTTTGGATTGGTTCTATTTGGTGCAAAAGGCAAAAATCCCATCGTAAATGGAGTAACAGATAATAAACACGTGGGTCACGATCTACTGGCTGTTCACGCCGGTGGGATATTCTGGTTTCACGCTGGCGCACGGGTTTCCCGGCGACGAGGGGTGCAGTCACCAAGAAATCCCGTCGACAACAGCGGGTTCGGTAAACCCTGCTGGAGGGCCGCCGGCGGAAATCACTCGGCGGATTGGTCGCTAAATCCCACCCGTGGTCAGTGTTATCTTCTGGACAACTTTGGAATGCCTGAAGTCCTCGGAGAAGGATTTTCCAGATTTATTCCTCTTTTAGATCCTGAGTATTATTGCTTCTCCCAGATATTACATGGGTGTGGGCTGCAGGGTGGTCAGTCATCATGTCCCAGGTATCACCTGGGAGGAAGGCTTAATGGATGAATTGGCCTTCTCCTGCCTCTCATTTCACATGATCATCTGTTCCTACAAGGATCTTCATTCACAAAATATGCATAGAAGACACATTACAAATTAAGGACAAAAATACACTCGCTTCTATCACATTCAAATGCTGACATTTGCATTGTTCCACCTGCATTTCTGTAACTTTGCACTGCTGAAAATAGTGAAAAGGAATTCACTGGATTGTCAGAGGAGGCAGATAGAAGATTCTGGGCCATCAGAGCAATGTCAATGCATTGTGCATGCAAATTTTAAGAGCTCCTGACAATTGCTCCCAACTGTGACCTGTGAAGCAAAAGAGGTATTACTGTTCAGCCTGAATGTTCACAATACTGAAAAGGGACAACTTTCTTATAGCTGCCATTATGGACCCAGAATTCAGCTTCATATCGTTGTTAACCTCCCATCAATACTGAATGGACCGGGTGCAGAGAATAAAAGCGCACCTTTCTTTTAGGTTGCCAACTCTGGTTGGATGTGTCTGGAAGTCCCATCACATGACCTCCCACCTCTAACTGTCCCACTCGGCCCAACAGTCTTTTTTTTAATCCACCGCCAACATTTGTATCAGGAATAAATTTAAAATGGCATTTTTTTTTAATGGCCCATGATTTTTCCTTGAGTCACTTGTGTAAGTGCCTTGGAGATTAATCTTTAGCTTCGGCAGAATCCAGGGCAATCCTCCTTCGATCAAATTCAGTCTTCTGGACTTGTACTATCACGAGGGAATGTTGCCTGTTTCTGGGCCTGGCCTAGCTGGCTACTAATAGTTGCAGGCAGTGGGTGGTTGAGCGGGCCGTCTGTCCCGACTGTCTACCCCTCTTCTGTGGATATGATCCCTGCCGGGTGTCTCTGGAAAGGGAGCACGTGGTGTCCGATGGCACGATCAAGGCCTTTCATGCCGGGTGGGCACGGTAGGGACTGGGGTATTTTATCGACCCCTCAGTCACATTTTGTTTTGATGTTTTAAGTTTCCTTTGAGATTCTGTTGACTTTCATGCAGTATCCCTTTAAGGGGTTGCTTTTTAATTTATCCCACCATTTGTTGATTCAGTTTATTTGGTTGTCCAAAAGAGCACCAGGAAGTGTTGCAGTACACACCTAAAGGTAAGTGCAATAGTTAAGTCTCCCAAGCCTTTGAAAAGCAATTGGTTTATACTGGGGAACTATCTTCATGAAGAAGAAACCTTGATCTAGTTTTCTTCAGTTTGGGAATGGAGAAAAGCAGGATAGCGAGCTAGCTGATGACAAAGGGGGAAGTTTTGTTATATGCTACAGCCTAACATGTATCATTCCACCAGAGGTCACTGGAGAGCTCTTAGAAGCAGGGCCTTTGACCAATTTTTTCCTCTCCAATCCAGAACAAGGATTAATCATACCACGAATTGGAATCAATTAATCCCCACAGGCGGTGTGTGAAACTGGAGACTTCCCTGATCCGTGTGGCACCAACCAGCTGAATGATGAACCATGTATTCATATTTAATACGCATCAGATCAAGCTCAAGATGAGGTGCAATGCCTTTACTTTTACCTTGGATCTTGAATGTCTCTCTTGTGGAGAGAGTTGGATTCAATTTGAATTTGAATTGTTTTTTGGGGCGAACAATGAAATGGATACAGATTGTTTTATCAAACCAACATTTTCAATTAGATATACGAAGTATTGCAATAGTCCACATGCTTCCACCAAGCGTCGTGCTCTAAACTCTACGCTCACTGACTGCTGTGTTTTACTTAGTCTAAATCAGCAGGCTTTGTCCTGCAAAGGCTCTCAAATAGCAATGAATGCTGTTCCAACAGAACATGCTTGTACTGAAGTATGTCCCAAGTTAAGTGTTCTCTACACCTCTGCCCCCAACCCCACCTTGTGAAGCAAGCACAAAGACAGCAGCTGGTCGCTAAGTGCAGCCTGACACAGAGTGTGAGCTTGAGAATTTGGTGAGTGAGGAATTTGGTGAGTGAGGGAGGACGCGCTGTTCTTTTTAAAAATTAATTTAAGGGATGTAGGCGTCACTGGTTCGGCCAGCATTTATTGCACATCCCTAGTTGCCCTTTAGAAGGTGGTGGTGAGTTGCCTTAACTTGAACCACTGCAGTCTTTCAGGTGTAGGTACACCCACTGTGCTGATAGGGAGGGAGTTCCAGGATGTTACCCCGCCAACAGTGAAGGGTTTGGGAGGTGCTGTCTGAGGAACCTTGGTGAGTTACTGCAGTGCATCTTGTAGATGGTACACACGGCTGCCACTGTTCGTCGGTGGTGGAGGATTTGAATGTTTGTGGAAGGCGGAGCTATCAAGCAGGCTGCTTTGTCCTGGATGGTGTCGAGCTCCTTGAGTGTTGTTGGAGCTGCACTCATCCAGGCAAGTGGAGAGTTTTCCGTTATGCTCTGGCTTGTGCCGTGTAGATGGTGGACAGGCTTTTGGCGGTCAAGAGGTGAGGTAATCGCTGTAGGATTTCTAGCCTTTGACCTGCACTGTAGCCACATTATTAATATGGCTAGTTCAGTTCGTTTCTGATCAATGGTAACTCCCAGGATCTTGATTGTGGGGGATTCAGCAATGGTAATGCCATTGAATATCAAGGGGTGGTGGTTAGATCCTTTCTTGTAGGAAATGGTCACTGCCTGGCACTTGTGTGGTGTGAATGTAACTTGCCAGCCCAAGCCTGGATATTGTACAGGTCTTGCTGCATTTGAACATGAACTGCTTCATTATCTGAGGAGTCGCGAATGTTGCTGAACATTGTGCAGTCATCCGCAAACATCCCCTTCTGACCTTACGATGGAAGGAAGGTCATTGATGAAACAGCTGAAGATGGTTGGGCCCAGGACACTACCCTGAGGACCTACTGCAGTGATGTCCTGGAGCTGAGATGATTGACTTCCAACCACCACAACCATCTTCCTTTGTGCCAGGCATGACCCCAAACAGCAGAAAGTTTCCTCCCTAATTCCCATGGACTGCAGTTTAGCTAGGGCTCCTTGATGCCTAACTCAGTCAAATGCTGCCTTCATGAAAAGGGCAGTCACTCTAATCAGCTTATTGCTGAGTAAGTGCCACTTGAGAGCACTGTTGATGATTTTGTCCATCACTTTGCTGAAGATGGAGAATAGGCTGATAGGGTGGTAATTGGCTGGGTTGGATTTGTCCTGTTTCTTGTGTGCAGGAAACACCTGGACAATTTTCCACATTGCAGGGTAGATGCCAGTGTTGTAGCTGTACTGGAACAGCTTGGCTAGGGGTGCGACAAGCTCTGGAGCACAAATTTTCAGTACTATTGCCAGGATATTACCTTTGCAGGATCCAGTGCCTTCAGCCATTTCTTGATATCACGTGGGGTGAATCGTATTGGCTGATTGACATCTGTGATGCTGGGGACCTCCAGAGGAGACTGAGATAGACCATCCATTTGGCTCTTCTGGCTGAAGATTGTTGCGAATGCCTCAGCCTTGTCTTTTGCACATATGTTCTGGGCACCTCCATCATTGAGGATGGGGATATTTGTGGAGCCTCCTCCTCCAGTGAGTTATTTAATAATCCACCACCATTCACTGTTGGACGTGGCTTAGATATGATGCATTCGATGTGGAATCGCTTAGCTCTGTCTGTTACTTGCTGCTTATGCTGTTTGGCACACAAGTAATCCTGTGTTGTAGCTTCACCAAGTTGACACCTTATTTCTTGGTATGCCTGATGTTGCTCCTGGGATGTTCTCCTGCACTCTTCATTGAACCAGGGTTGATCCCCTGGCTTGCTGAATGGTAGAGTGGGGGAATATGTCGGGCCATGAGGTTACAGATTGTGGTTGAATATAATTCTGCTGCTGCTGATGGCCTCATGGATGCCCAGTCCTGAGTTGCTAGATCTGTTCGAAGTCTATCCCATTTAGCACAGTGCTGGTGCCACGCAACACGATGGAGGGTATCCTCAATGTGAAGACGGGACTTTGTCTCCACAAGGACTGTGCGGTGGTCACTTCTACCGATACTGTCCTGGACAGATGCATCTGCAGCAGATTGGTGAGGATGAAGTCAAGTATGTTTTCCCTCTTGTTGGTTTCCTCACCACCTGCTGCAGTCCCAGTCTGGCAGCTATGTCCTTTAGGACCCATCCAGCTCGGTCTATGGTGGTACGACCAAACCACTTTTGGTGAAGTCCCCCATCCAGAGCATATTCTGTGCTCTTGCCACCCTAAGTGCTTCCTCTGAGTGGTGTTCAACATGGAAAGGTACTGATTCATCAGCTGAGGCTGGCTGGTACGTGGTAATCAGGAGGTTTCCTTGCCCATGTTTAACCTGAAGCCATGAGACTTCATAGGGTCTTGAGTCAATGTTGAGGACTCCCAGGGCAACTCCCTCCCAACTGTCTGTCACTGTGCCGCTGCCGGGTATGTCTTGTCTCACCGGAATGGTGATAGTGGACATTGTCTGCAAGGTATGATTCTGTGAGTATGACTCTTGCTTAACTAGTCTGTGAGACAGCTCTCCCAACTTTGGCACAAGTCCCCAGATGTTAGTAAGGAGGACAATACCGAAAAAGCAAGCAGATGCAAGGTCTGTCTGTTGATTAGAGCTGTAGCTCCGAGACAGGACCGGTACTGCAGAACCATCAACATACTAATGAGCCATCCCTGGGAACAAAAGGCAACATTTAGGTAAACAATGCTAAGGCAGGCATCCCGGCGCCAGAGGAGACTAAAACAAAGTAGACCAATGGCCACCTAGGACACGCTCAGCAACCAGGGAACCCACCCCTCTACTGGAGGAAAATCGATAAGGACAATTGGGAAACGACCCAATTAATTGGGGCCAAGTTCAAGGCCTGCCCAAAAGTGCATGAAGCCCTTTTGGGGTATAAAAAGGACTCCCCAAGAGAGGATCGCTCTTTTGGCCTTGGCTCTCAGCGAGGAGAGACCTGCCAAAGCTGCTCCAGACCAAGTAAGTTCCAAGTCAATGCATGCTATGAGATAGACGCTCCTAGTTGCTATCCTGTAAACAGCTCAACCCAGCAGCCTCAGAACCGAGCAACGACCATTGTTCCTCTGACTGAGTGGGCACTCGAAGCTAAGTATAGGCTTTTAGTAATAGTGATAGTTTAAGTTGTAGAGTTTTATGCATGAGTACATTTGACTATGTGTAAATAAATGAGCATTGCTTTTGAACTTACTAACTGGTGTATCGAGTCTTTGATCAGTATTCGGTTTTGAACCTTGTGTCGGTATCGAAAGTTACCTGGCGACTCTTGAGCAAATGTAATTAGACAGAGCCAAATTAAGAGACAACAGCAAGTTAGCAGCATTTATTGGCGACATCTGACGGGACTCGACTTAGAGGTGGCCTAACCACTCCGAGAGAACCCAAAATTTGAATTGAAAATCTAATTGGAAACAGAAAAACCACAAGTGTAAGAACAGTACTGATCAAGCCTCCGAGATTCGGAAGTGTGTTAATGTATGCGTACTAACAGAGATATAAGGTAAACCTGAGAGATTTTGTTGCGTAAAACCGTTGGGAGTTTTGTAGGTCGGAAATTAGCGTAAGCCGTACCCGTGTTTACATCACCACTTTATCACATCCTGTTCCAAACTCAGTAGAGAACCTAGATAGAGAAAATGGCAATGAAGGCAATGGAACGCCTTATGAATCCCCAGGAATTCGAGGTCGCAGCGACCAGTAGAGTAGGACAGTGTCCTGTTTGGGAAGATGAGATCAGGAAATATCTCAAAGGGAAAGGATGGCCCCTTTGGAATGAATTCTGCGCCAATGACAAAACAGGTCCCGGGAGTATAGGACATACTTGGTGGGAGAACCTGTCAGAGATACAAAAGAAGAGCTTGGGGAAAGCTCGCAGGATCGTGTCCTGTTTGGCACAATTGCGAGACACCGAGGAGGTCATTCGGACGCTCTGTAGAGAGATAGAGGAGAGAGACAGAAGTAGTGAGGTAGACGAGAGCGAAGTAGAAAAGGAGAATAGAGATTTGAGAGAGCAGTTAGCAGTGAGGGACAGAGAGGTGGATGATGCCAAGTGGACACATCAGTCTTGTCTCGCGCATTTGAGTAGTTTCCAAACGCAATACGATAAGGCCTACCAGTACACGCAACATGCGGTCTTGGTAAGACAAGAGACCGAGCAACAAGTTGAGAAATTGCAGAAACAGTGCAATGATTTGAATGCAGCCCTACGAGCATTCCATACTTCCACGACGGAACAAAGGCAGAGTTCTGTAGATCACGCAAAGTGCCGGGAGCAAATTACAAAATTGCAATCTCTGCTTTCCGTTCAAAATGGGTTTCAAAGCACCTTTGGACCCCAGTTAGATCAGGAAAACGGCCTCGATTGGCAGGAATTGAACGAGACTGCCCATGGATATGTACATGGGACGTGTACGCAGGAAAAACCCCAGAAAAGGAAAGCGCCACAACCCCCAACCGAACAGGCAGAACACCCCCCCCATGAACCCTGTAACCACACACCGCAGGGCCACAGCAAAAGGAGACTTAGATTTCCTTTATACAACCCCGTTAACCGTGACCCAATTACGGGACGCGAGTGGAAAAATTACACCATTCCTTCCCACATCAGACCCCCGCCAATTTTTCGCGAAAGTCAAACAGCAGGCTACCATGTACGGCCTGGACGAAAAGGAGCAAGTGAAGCTCACAGTTTTAAGCCTCGACCCTTCAGCCGTGGCAGCCCTTCCCGACCCACAGAATGTAGGAGGAAGCACACTCCAAGAAATGCACACAGCAATCCTGGATGCGATCGGCTATAACAGAGGAGACCCCGTAGAAGGCGTAAACAAGTGTAGGCAAAAGAAAACAGAGCACCCCACAGCGTTTGCTGGATGCTTGTGGATACACTTCACAGCAGTTTTTGGAGAGTTAGCCCGCGCCCATTTGTCCCCAGATAATATGGCCAAATAGACTTGAATCCTAGTCTCTCATGTGACAGACGCAGGACAGAAAACTTGCGCAAATTATGACCCCCCCAGATGAGGCCCACAATGAAAAATGGGTTTTGAAGCAATTGTCCCGCGCTTGGGAGTAATCAGTCCAAAGCAAGACAGCATTTATAAAACCCGATGAAGAGCAGGCAGACATGAATCCAGTTAAAGCACACCAGAACCCCGCATGGGTGAATGAGGGCAGGAACAGCCCACCCGAGCCCAAAGCTCAAGAATGTTACAATTGTGGACAGTTAGGACACTTTGCACGAGAGTGTGAAGCACTCCAAAGTCAGCAGAGAAACCAACAGACAGGCACCCTAAACAGGAATAGGGAAAAGCCAATCCATAGCGTTAGCGCACGTTCAGAGAACATAGACATGAACGGCACCGACTGACGGTGTTCGGGTTCCCCAACTTGGGTCTGCGACACGCTTTGGAACAAGTCCGGCAGACCGGTAGTAGCAGGCAAAGTTCGGGAACACCCCGTAGAATTTCTTTGGGACACTCTTTTGACCACACTCAATTCCTCCACGATGTTTCAGCGAGACACGTGGCCCACAACAGACACCATCACACTCAGCGGCTTTACAGGCCATTTACAACAGGAACACATCACAGCCCCTGTAGCAATACAAATAGGTAACATCACAACTAAGCACCCCATAGTTTTGGTTGCTCTGCCCCAGGCAGCAGAACGTATCCTTGGGATCGATTTCATGAGCTTCCACAACCTTTCTTTTGACCCAGTTAACAAGTGTGTTTGGAAAATGGCAAAGGCAGCATGAGCTCCCGCCACGCTCACAGTAGGAGAGTATGTAAACAGGATTAGCTCAGTAGGAGACTTCTGGTTCGACCCTCGAGCCATTAGTGCAGACAAACAGGTTAGGGCAGTCCTGCAGGAACACAAAGCGGCATTTGCACAGCACAAGCACGACTGTGGCAAATTGGCTGGCTTTGTGAACATTACAGGTCCCAACCCTAAACCCCAGAAGCAGTACGGATTTCCCCAGGAAGCAGAGGGAGAAATCTCCAAAGTAATAGAGAGTTTGTTGGATCAAGGCGTACTCAGATCAGTAACCTCCACAAACAACGCATCAATTTGGCCCGTCAGGAAACCGGATGGATCATGGCGACTGACCATTGATTACTGGGAACTGAACAAAGTAACCCCAGCAGCGGCCCCACCGTAGCCACAAGACCATGCTCAAACAGGGACTCCAGTCAAATTCTTTTTCGGTTTTGGACATTAGTAACGGCTTTTGGTTCATTCCATTGGCTAAATCGTGCCAGTACAAATTCGCCTTCACATTCCAGGGACAACAATATACGTGGACGTGCCTTCCACAAGGTTTCCACAACTCCCACTCCATTTTGCACCGACAGCTTGCAAATGGATTAGCAAGTAGTAAGTAGTTTAAATCCTGCCAGTGGCCAGGGACAGCAGGGTGTGACTGCAAGTCAGGCAGGTAAAGGGAACCAGCAGTCAGGAACTCAGGAGCCTCAGCCCTTGACCCTGTCCAACAGGTATGAGGCACTTGCTCCCTGTGTGGATGGCGAACAAGGCTGCAGGAAGGATGAGTCAGCTGACCAAGGCACCATGGTTGAGCAGGCCATTCAAGGGGAGGAAGTAAATAGGCAAGTTGTAGTTGTAGGGGATTCTATTATCAGGGGGATAGATAGTATCCTTTGTGAGCAGGATAAAGAGTCGCGCATGGTATGTTGCCTGCCCAGTGCTAGGGTGCGGGACATCTCTGACCGGCTTGAAAGGATACTGGAGAGGGAGGGGGAGGATCCAGTTGTTGTGGTGAATGTCGGTACCAACAACATAGGCAAGTCTAGAAAAGAGCACCTGTTTCGAGATTATAAAGAGCTAGGATTCAAATTAAAAAACAGGTCCTCAAGGGTCATAATCTCCG
This sequence comes from Scyliorhinus torazame, assembly GCF_047496885.1. Lineage (NCBI taxonomy): Eukaryota > Metazoa > Chordata > Chondrichthyes > Carcharhiniformes > Scyliorhinidae > Scyliorhinus > Scyliorhinus torazame. The sequence goes on along the minus strand of NC_092712.1, from coordinate 285,017,101 downwards.
GATTACTGCCCGAGCCACGTGCAAATTGGCATAGGGAGGCAAGAATAAGGGAAGTTAACATGTGGCTGAAAGAGTGGTGTGGGAAAGAGGGGTTCCTTTTCATGGGACACTGGCATCAGTTTTGGGACAGGGGGGACCTATACCGTTGGGATGGTCTCCACCTGAACCGAGCTGGGACCAGTGTTCTGGCGAAAAGAGTAAATAGGGTGGTCAATAGGACTTTAAACTAGAGACTGGGGGGGAAGGGAAAGTCAGGGAACCAAGAGGTGAAGTAATCAGTGGGAAGCGTAGCTGCTTAGGAATACAAAACAGCACGAAAAGACAGAACTCAGGAGAGGTTACGATAGTCCCCATCCCACAAAATATGACAGTGTATGGAAAGGCTCAGTAAACCAAGGTCCACCACACTAAGAAAACAAAAAGGGACGGTCAATAGAGAATGAAAGGTGCTATATTTAAATGCGCGCAGTGTACGGAACAAGATAGATGAGCTTGTGGCCCAGATTGTGACTGGCAGGTATGATGTAGTAGGCATCACAGAGACGTGGTTGCAGGGGGTTCAGGACTGGCATTTAAACGTCCAGGGATTCACAACCTATCGAAAAGACAGAGAGGTGGGCAGAGGGGGCGGGGTTGCCTTGTTAATTAGGAATGAAATTAAATCAATAGCACTAAACGACATAGGGTCAGATGATGTGGAGTCTGTGTGGGTAGAGTTGAGGAACCACAAAGGCAAAAAAAACATAATGGGAGTTATGTACAGGCCTCCTAACAGTGGTCAGGACCAGGGGCACAAAATGCACCACGAAATAGAAAGTGCATGTCAGAAAGGCAAGGTCACAGTGATCATGGGGGACTTCAATATGCAGGTGGACTGGGTAAATAATGCTGCCAGTGGACCCAAGGAAAGGGAATTCATTGAATGTTTACAGGAGGGCTTTTTGGAACAGCTTGTGATGGAGTTCACGAGGGAACAGGCCATTCTGGACTTAGTATCATGTAATGAGCCAGACTTGATTAAAGATCTTAAAGTAAGGGAACACTTAGGAGGCAGTGATCATAATATGGTAGCATTCAATCTCCAATTTGAAAGAAAGAAGGTAGAATCAGATTTAAAGGTGTTACAGTTAAATAAAGGTAACTACAGGGGCATGAGGGAGGAACTGACGAAAATCGACTGGGAGCAGAGCCTAGTGGGAAAGACAGTAAAACAGCAATGGCAGGAGTTTCTGGGAGCAATTGAGGACACAGTACAGAGGTTCATCCCAAAGAAAAGAAAGGTTATCAGAGGGGGGAATTAGGCAGCCATGGCTGACAAAGGAAGTTAGGGAATGCATCAAAGCAAAAGAGAAAGCCTATAATGTGGCAAAGAGTAGTGGGAAGTCAGAAGATTGGGAAGGCTACAAAAACAAACAGAGGATAACAAAGAGAGAAATAAGGAAAGAGAGGATCAATTATGAAGGTAGGCTAGCCAGTAACATTAGATAGTAAAAGTTTCTTTAAATACATTAAAAACAAACGGGAGGCAAAAGTAGCCATTGGGCCGCTCCAAAATGACGCTGGTAATCTAGTGATGGGAGACAAGGAAATAGCTGAGGAACTAAATAAGTACTTTGCGTCAGTCTTCACAGTAGAAGACATGAGTAATATCCCAACAATTCAGGAGAGTCAGGGGGCAGAGTTGAATATGGTAGCCATCACAAAGGAGAAAGTGCTAGAGAAACTAAGAGGTCTAAAAATTGATAAATCTCCGGGCCCAGATGGGCTACATCTTAGAGTTCTAAAGGAGATAGCTGAAGAAATAGTGGAGGCGTTAGTTATGATCTTTCAAAAGTCACTGGAGTCAGGGAAAGTCCCAGAGGATTGGAAAATCACTGTTGTAACCCCCCTGTTCAAGAAGGGAACAAGGAAAAAGATGGAAAATTATAGGCCGATTAGCCTAACTTCGGTTGTTGGCAAGATTCTAGAATCCATTGTTAAGGATGAGATTTCTAAATTTTTGGAAGTGCAGGGTCGGATTAGGACAAGCCAGCATGGATTTAGTAAGGGGAGGTCGTGCCTGACAAACCTGTTAGAGTTCTTTGAAGAGATAACAAATAGGTTAGACCAAGGAGAGCCAATGGATGTTATCTATCTTGACTTCCAAAAGGCCTTTGATAAGGTGCCTCGCGGGAGACTGCTGAGTAAAACAAGGGCCCATGGTATTCGAGGCAAGGTACTAACATGGATTGATGATTGGCTGTCAGGCAGAAGGCAGAGAGTTGGGATAAAAGGTTCTTTTTCAAAATGGCAACCGGTGACGGGTGGTGTCCCGCAGGGTTCAGTATTGGGGCCACAGCTGTTCTCTTTATATATTAACAATCTAGATGACGGGACTGGGGGCATTCTGGCTAAGTTTGCCGATGATACAAAGGTAGGTGGAGGGGCAGGTAGTATGGAAGAGGTGGGGAGGCTGCAGAAAGATTTAGACAGTTTAGGAGAGTGGTCCAAGAAATGGCTGATGAAATTCAACGTGGGCAAGTGCGACGTCTTGCACTTTGGAAAAAAGAATAGAGGCATGGACTATTTTCTAAACGGTGTCAAAATTCATAATGCTGAAGTGCAAAGGGACTTGGGAGTCCTAGTCCAGGATTCTCTAAAGGTAAACTTGCAGGTTGAGTCCGTAATTAAGAAAGCAAATGCAATGTTGTCATTCATCTCAAGAGGCTTGGAATATAAAAGCAGGGATGTACTTCTGAAGCTTTATAAAGCCTTAGTTAGGCTCCATTTAGAATACAGTGAGCAATTTTGGGCCCCACACCTCAGGAAGGACATACTGGCACTGGTGCGGGTCCAGCGGAGATTCACACGGATGATCCCAGGAATGGTAGGCCTAACATACAAAGAACATCTGAGGATCCTGGGATTATATTCATTGGAGTTTAGGAGGATGAGGGGAGATCTAATAGAAACTTACAAGATAATGAATGGCTTAGATAGGGTGGACGTAGGGACGTTGTTTCCATTAGCAGGGGAGACTAGGACCCGGGGGCACAGCCTTAGAATAAAAGGGAGTCACTTTAGAACAGAGATGAGGAGAAATTTCTTCAGCCAGAGAGTGGTGGGTCTGTGGAATTCATTGCCACAGAGGACGGTGGAGGCCGGGACGTTGAGTGTCTTTCAGACAGAAGTTGATAAATTCTTGATTTCTCGAGGAATTAAGGGCTATGGAGAGAGAGCGGGTAAATGGAGTTGAAATCAGCCATGATTGAATGGTGGAGTGGACCCGATGGGCCGAATGGCCTTACTTCTGCTCGTATGTCTTATGGTCTTAAAATTTTCCCACCCCGATTGTCTGGTCCAGTACGTAGACGACTTGTTACTACAAACAGACACAAAGGGAGAGCACATTTAGCTTCTCGCCGAACTCCTAGCACTCCTAAAAGGAATTGGTTGCAAAGTCAACCCCAAAAAGGCCCACATTTTGAAAGAGAAAGTGATTTACTTGGGAACAGTGATCACACATGGTAAACGCGAGATCGAGCAAAAGTGAATTGACTCGATCATCAAATTGCCCCTTCCCCACAATGTCTCAGCCCTCCGGTCATTTTTTGGACTGGTTGGCTACTGCCGAAACCATATTGACGGTTTCGCCACTAAAGCAGCGCCCCTTTCCGAACTTCTCAAAAAGCAGGCACCTTGGGAATGGCTTCCACAGCATACAGATGCCGTGGATGCTTTAAAATGAGCACTCAGCACAGGTCCCAGATCCACTTTCCCCGTACGCAATCAAAGTATCAAGCACTGACAGAACCCTTTCGGCCCTGCACCTCCAGGAACGCCATGACCAATTACGCCCCGTAGCATACACCTCACGCGTGTTAGACCCCGTAGAGCAAGGATTTTCTGCCTGTGAAAGGCACCTGCTCGCAGTTTTTTGGGCAGTACAGTACTTCACCTACATTACAGGACTCAACCCCATCACCATCCTCACAGAACACACCCCAACACAGCTATTGACGGCCAACTTAAGGATGGCACAGTCAGCCAAATCTGCGCAGCCCGTTGGACCCTACCTTTACAGGAACGGGACATCACAGTGACAAGTATCAAGACCCACACCTTCCTTGCCGATAATTTGCAGTATGCAGGAACCCCTCATGAGTGTGAGATCATCACCACAAAACAGAACGCATGCCCATTTATTCCCAAAACACCTCCCAGGCAAACAGGTACTACACCCCAGAGACCCCAGCCCACAGACACATGCGCACCCCTGAAGATTTATGTGGATGGCTCCTTCACAGTGTTAAATGGAAAGAGAATCACTGGTTGCGGTATTTATGTAGAGGACATGCAGGGACGTGCCCTAGATGAGATTTCACTCAAGTTGCCAGGACACTTAGGCTCACAGGTAGCAGAGCTGGCAGCGATCGCTTACATTGTAGACCATCCCGACTCGTTCCCGACCCCAGCAGTCATCTATTCGGACAGCTTGTATGTATGTAATAGTTTGACGGAATTCCTACCCCTGTGGGAAACGAGAGGATTTGTTTCCATGGACGGTAAACCCCTACCCTCAGCCCCATTACTCCGCCATATCTTAGAGACAGCGAAGGATAGAAAATATGGAATAATTAAGGTTCACAGTCATCACCGTTCTTCCTCCCCTGGTAATGTTAAAGCAGACGCCCTAACGTAGGCAGGCTCCAGGCATGGTTATTTTTGGAACCCCACCGAAAGCACACCAGTACACGCAGTTCAGGTCTCACAGACCAATATTCAGGATCTAGCGAAGGCACAGAAAGAGGACGAGAAACTCAGGGAAGCTTTAAAGGGTACCTTCCCAGCCACGTATGATAAATACAATAATGCAATAACCACACATGACGGTGTGATTTTAAAGGATGCCATTTATATAGTTCCCAGCCAGCACAGGAACCAGATCATTTGTCAGTTCCATGACAATCATGGACACCAAGGTATTGAACCCAACCTAGCCCACCTCAGACCGCTTTGCTGGTGGTCTGATTTAAAAGCCGATGTTACCCACTACAGAGAGAATTGCTTGATCTGTGCCCAGAACAATCCGGACAGATATGCGAAAAAGGCTCAACTTAGTCATACCCGCTCCGTTAATGGACCCTGGACAAATCTACAGATAGACTATATAGGACCCCTACCTATATAGGACCCCTACCCCCTTACAGAAATGGTTATAAGTATGTGTTGGTGGTCATAGACACATTCACAAAATGGGTGGAAGCATTTCCATCAAGAACTAATACGGCCAAGACAATGGCTAAAATATTTACAGACCACAACTTTACAAGATGGGGCCTCCCCCGCAGTATAGAATCCGATCAAGGCTCCCATTTCACAGGACATGTAATGAAAAGCTTCCTCACGATTTTCGGCATTCAACAAAAATTTTGTATCGCATACCACCCCCAGTCAAGTGATATTGTAGAGAGGATGAACAGCACATTAAAAGCCACCCTCAGGAAAATGGTACAGCAGAATATCAGCACCTGGGATTCAGTTCTCCCATTTGCTTTGATGTTTATAAGGAACACGCTATCCACATCCACAGGACACACCCCTCCACACCCTCATGACCAGACGCCCCATGAAAAGGACAGAGTATTTATTAGGACTGGATTTGGCCAGCCCCGCAGTCACAGCCCTCACGCATGAAAATGCGGTTAAACAACTGGTACAGAACATAAAGGCGGCCCAACTCGCAGCAGCTGTGAGACTTGGGACCAGGAAGAAACCGAGCAAGGCTTGTTTCGACAAAACAGTACACGCCACTGAATTTGCAGTAGGGCAGCAAGTGATGCTTTCCCTATACAACCCCAGTTCATTCCTTTCCCCTAAATTCTCCGGACCGTACTCCATTTCGGACAAAGTCAGCCCCTCGGTATACAAGATTACATAGTCCAATGGTAAGTCTGTGTGGTTTCACATAAACCAGCTCAAGGCTTATGGCTCGCAGAATAACCACACGCACCACATCCTGCTCGCAGCAGCAGACGATCACGCCCCGCCCACAGATGATGTTTTCCTCCCCTCCACCAACCAGTCCAGCCCACCCTCAGACACTTCAACTCCACCCCCAGAGGCACGACTCCGCCTCTCCCTTCCTTCAACCAGCAGCGACAGCGACAGTGATAGCGATGACGATAGCCACAGCACACCACGTTACGATTATCCCCCTGTACCAGGCCCCACTCCCAACAAATCCGAGCATGACTGCACTGACCCCTTCGAGGTTACATATATCAAAGTCCCTGACCCAGACCCACCGCCCAACGATTACGGATTGAAACCTGGTAGCTCCAACCTCGACACACGATTCTGGCACCGAGACAATTCGTTCAGGCTCATCCGGAATGATGAGATGGACCCCAATTCGCTCCAAGCAGCTTTAGCATGGTTACTACAGTCAAGAGTTTGGCAGCTGGGAGAAGATGATGACATAGGGATTTGTTTGGTGGGAGTCAGACTCTTTGTGACCCTGTTCGCTATTGAGCAGTGAGGTGTCCAGATGATGGAAAAAAGGAACCGATGGAGAGATACAGTGTCCTTTCTGATGGAACCTGCACCATGTTTGTTGTATGTTTGTTCGTTAGTGTTAATGTTAAGTGTTGTTTGTAAACTTGAACGTTTTTCACGGCCCCACTCCTTTGACGCCCAATGCCTGCTAGAGGAACAAGTTTGTCCCCAGACAACAGTGAGAGGAACAAGTTTGTCCCCAGGCAACAGTTCAGAGGAACTAGTTTGTCAACAGAAACCAGTTCAGAGGAACTAGTTTGTCAACAGAAACCAGTTTAGAGGTACACATTTGTCAGCAGACAAAGCAGCCCCCACGACGACCACATTCTTACCCGTTCTTGCCGGTTGCTCAGGCAGTGGAGAAACGGCACTGGTTCCCGCCCTGCCTGAGGACCCCCCCCTCTCGTCAGCTACACTCGGGTAGAGCTCATATGGCACTGATCACCGTCCTACCCGGGGATTCCACCCATTTCTTACCCGCCGCGGCCCATATGCACCCCATTTTTTGGCACTTTCAGTTCAAAATTCTTTTGTTTGGTTTTGGCTACCCTTAGGTTGCTTCCGGATGCTATTTACATCCTAAAACACTAGGATGGTAGATTGCACAGGCTGCGAGACAGCCCGCACTATGTCAGTATCTTTCTCAGATGTCTTGTCCCAAATATTTGGTTTAAAAGAAAAATGAGGGCGTCACAGATGGTGACCAATTATAAAGGGAAATTGGCAACAAAGGACAGAAAGCCATGCATACGAGATCTTAAGCAAGATAATAACAGATATTATACTTGTGTTCACAGAACTCCGGAACCTCAGGAACCCCAGAGGAAGACAAAGAAGAAGACAGAAAGACGGAAAGATGAAGATGACCTCCATCGGTTAAATAAAGAAATGTAAACCTCTGTGTCTGACTGCCTGGCCAGAGAAATTCGTGTGCTGCTATTTTGTACAGTTTAAGATGTTGTAGATTTCTAGAATTGTTTGAGTGAGGATAGTTTATTGAGGATAGTTAGCGGTTCCAGTTTTTATTTTTCTGTATTGCATGCGTTAATGTCATAGTGCCCCGTAGAGTTTGATAATAATGTATGTATTTAAAATGATTTAGGTAAAATTGTGTTTCATAGGATAGGGCAGAGTAGAGCCTGATTATGGGTGCCCCGTTTGGTCAGAGGACGAAGACGACGCAGTAATGTGATCTTTCACGCTTCGCGTTGAGGATCACAAAAAGGGAGGGTAGCCATCTGGGATGGCCACGTCCCGGTTACAAAATGGACACTTGCAAAGAATGCAGGGAAAATTGGACAATACCAAAAAAGCAAGCAGATGCAAGGTCTGCCTGTTGATTAGAGCAGTAGCTCTCAGACAGGACCGGTACTGCAGAACCATCTCCATACTAATGAGCCATCCCCGGGAACAAAAGGCAACATTTAGGTAAACAATGCTAAGACAGACATCCCGGCGCCAGAGGAGACCAAAACAAAGCAGACCAACGGCCACCTAGGACACGGCAGCAACCAGGGATCCCACCCCTCTATTGGAGGAAAATCGAGAAGGACAATTGGGAAACGGCCCAATTAATTGGGGCCAAGTTCAAGGCCCACCCAAAAGCACACAAAGCCCTTTTGGGGTATAAAAAGGACTCCCCAAGAGAGGATCGCTCTCTTGGCCTTGGCTCTCATCGAGGAGAGACCTGCCAAAGCTGCTCCAGACCAAGTAAGTTCCAAGTCAATGCACGCTACGAGATAGACGCTCCTAGTTGCTATCCTGTAAACAGCTCAACCCAGCAGCCTCAGAACCGAGCAACGGGCATTGTTCCTCTGACTGAGTGGGCACCCGAAGCTAAGTATAGGCTTTTAGTAATAGTGATAGTTTAGGTTGTAGAGTTTTATGCATGAGTATATTTGACTGTGTGTAAATAAATGAGCATTGCTTTTGAACTTACTAACTGGTGTATCGAGTCTTTGATTAGTATTCGGTTTTGAACCTTGTTGCGGTATCGATAGATACCTGGCGACTCTTGAGCAAACGTAATTAAACAGAGCCAAATTAAGAGACAACAGCAAGTTAGCAACAGTAGAATGCCCACCTTTTAACATATGGAATTTGTAGATGCCTCCTGTGGCCTATACAAACGCATGCAGATAATTTGAGCTCTGGATTTCAGACCTCAAGCGACAGCTGGAGTGACTGTGGCACATCCATGAGGCTGAGCATTATGTGTATTGAATGTTTAGGGAGGTTGTCACACCACAAGCTAAGACAGGGCAGGGAGAGAGGTAATGGGTGACTGCCAGGCAGTGTAGGTGGGCCAGGCAGGCAGTGCAGGAGGCCCCTATGTCCAACTCACTCACTGACCAGTTTTCCATTTTGGATACCGGCAAGGGTGATGGTTCCTCAGAGGATTCATGCCAAAGGCAAGACCACAGCACCACAGGTGGCTCAAGCCAAAACGTCATCAATGGTTTCAACAACTGAATAACCTTTTGACTACATGCAAATGAATGAACAGAGGAGCCGCAAGGCGAATAACCAGTGTGAAGGGTTTTAGGGGAGGCAATGGCGTAGTGGTATTATCGCTCGAGTAGTAATCCAGAGACTCAGAGTGATGCCCCGGGCACCCTGTTTCAAATCCCGCCATGGCAGATGGTGAAATTTGAATTCAATAAAACAAAAATCTGAAATTAAAAGTCGAATGATGACCGTGAAATCATTGTCGATTGTCGTAAAAACCCATCTGGTTCATTAATGTCCTTTAGAGAAGGAAATCTGACGTCCTTACGTGGTCTGGCCTACACATGACTCCAGACCCGCAGAAATGCGGTAGACTCTTAAATGCCCTCAGGGATGGGCAATAAATGATGGCCCAACCAGCGATGCCCACATCTCATGGACGAAGAAACAAAAGAGGTAAGGCTACCAATAATTTGATAGTTTTCTTTCAGAGAGTAATATGAGGCATGAAATCTGATAAGTGCTATGTGCTTGGGAGGAACAGATGATTAAAGTACCTGAGCACTGTGGTTTCCCTCACTTTGTATTTGGGTCTATTGTAGACTAACTGGTAAGAAATTGATTACTATCCTTTGCCAACAACCCCACCATGACTGTATCATGTGAGTAACAGCGGATGAATTGGACGAACTTTGGTCCTTTATTGGCCACTAAATCCTGTGATTCTGTAAGACCGTGTATTCAAGTCTCTAGACTGGCTGTGACCCAGCAGTAACGTCTCTAATGCTCATTTCTATCAATTCTCAGCTGAATTGTTTTACAGAGCTCTGTCTCTACCAGCCCCCTTACTCTGCAAACACTCTACCAACATAGCGTTCTTCTGAAGTGGCCTAGAAGTGGAAGAAAATTAATTAGCAGGAAGAATGAGGGGAAAAAAAAAATCCAAAATGAGAGAAAAAATAATGACAGTCGAATATTAATGATCACTCTGAAAATAACATGCAGAGGAAGAATCCATGTTTTGTTATTAATTAGTCCATTGCCGGTTTGAAATAATGAAGCAAGTTTTTGTCTTTGCACTCAGTTGTGAATGGAGCAAAGGGGAAAACGCAAACAAATGGTTGACACCAACCAAAAATGTTATCGCACTGCCTTCAGGAAGAGTGGAACAAAAAGTAAGGCAATGAAAGGGTTTCTACTGAGCTCCACACGTCCAACGCCTTCTACTAATGATGCAGAGTTGGCAGCAGGAGAACGGAAAATGATGATCAAAGAAACAAGTGACTTTTTGCCTGTTTCCCATTATGATTCCCGAGAGAGGACTGGAATCTCAGCACTAATTGGAAAGTGAGATCATGGGTGCGTTTGACACGTTTTCTTGTGCACTCCACTAACTGATGCATCGTTCCCTCTGCCTGGTGTAAAATGAGCTGCAGATCAGTGATTGCAAATGGAATGATTCCAAGCTTTGCAGAGCCCATCAAACTAAAGGCACCACTGTCGGACAAAAGGACTGAAAGCTGCTCTTATGCTGTTCAGCAACGTTTTCTCCAAAACCATCAGGAAACTTTAAGAAACATTCATTTCCCGAGGGGGAAAGTCACTGAAGGCCAATTTCGGGATGCTATTAAAAGAAGTGGGAAGGGCCTCAGCTGAGAATCAGCTCTCCAAACTTCAACATTGCTCCAACTAGGTAAACTCTCAATTCTTTCAGGGTTGTGCACTTTCCCTTGATTTCCTCAAAAGATGGATTTGCGCTACAAGTTTTAGTTTGGCAGATAACAGATGTGATATCAAAATATTGCTGAAATATGGAGGTAGATTTTGCCATTCTAGTGCTGGACAAACCTACATTTGGGGGGTCTAAAATTGAGACAAAAGGGTCTAAAAAATTTAATTTCCTGGCTAATTCCCACCAGCTGTCATATCGACCGGTGCCGGATATGTTGCAGCAAGTGACCCAATGGGCACTCAGAGTGACATTGAGTTCAACCTTTTGAATATCTGCCCCAATTTTGAATTTCCCTGCGCTTGAGATCGTCAGCGAGGCGGGTGCGTTTCTGAAGCCTGTGCAAAAGTATTTCTTGAATGGACGTTTGTTTCTTTTGATTTATGAACACTTAAAAGGAGTAAGTTATTTTTAACGAGCAGTCTGAATGGCTGCGTTTGATTGAGCGGTCATCTTTAACCTTATTTTGCATGAAAAGACCTGCGGTTTCACACCAGAAGTAAATCCTCTTGTCCCTGTTCACAAAGTTTTGAGTCCATTCTTGAGTCAAGCTGCAGGAGGTGATGCCAATGTTTTCCAACCCAATAATCCTTCCCTCCTTCCCTGTATGGAGGGAGCCACAGCTTAGGCATGGCTCATTTGGTTGCATTCTTGCCTCTGAGCCAGAAGGCCATGGGTTTACTTCCCAATCCAGGGGCTTGAGTGCAACACCCAGACTGACACTCTCAGTACAATGCACGAAGGAATATTTTACTTTTCAAGGCCTTACAGATGAGACATCAAACTGCAGTTTCATCTTCCCACTCAGGCGCTAGTCAAAGAAGTACAGGAGCATTCTCCCTGGTGTCCAAGACACTATTTATCCCTTAACCAACACCACGAAAAATAATTGGTTATTATCTCAGTGCTGTTTTCAAGAGCTATCTGTCAATAAATCAGCTGCCATATCTCAGCATTACAACAGTGGCTCTGTGTTTGAAAAGTACTTCATTGCCTGTAACAGATATTGGGAAGTCCTGAAGTGCTGAAAGGTGATGCAAAGACAAACCTTAAGTTTTTTCTTACAGGAGATTGGAATTGGAAATTCACAGTTAAAGATTGAGTTGCTATCCACAGAATCACAGAATTGTTACGGCGCAGAATGAGGCTATTCGGCCCATCAACTTGCCACTAGCTCTCCAAATGAGCATTATGACTCAGTGCAATTCTCCCGCCGTTTCCTCATAGCCCTACACATTTTTTCATTTACATAATCATCAAATGTCCCCTTGAATCGCTCAATTGAACCTGCCTCCACCACACTGCCAGACAGTGTATTCCAGACCCCAACCACTCACCCGTGCGAAATCATTTTTTCTCGCGTCACATTTGCTTCTTTTGCAAATTGATTTAAATCTGTGCCTTCTCGGTTCTTGATCCTTTTACGAGCGGGAACAGTTTCTCCTCGTCTACTCTGTCCAACCCTCTCACGGTTTTGAACATCGCTTTTAAATGCCCTCCTAACCTTCTTCATTCCAAGGAGAACAGTCCCAACTTCCCCAATCTATCCTCAGAACTGAAGTTTCTCATCCCTGGAACCATTTTTGTAAACATATTCCTGTGCAATGCATTCACATCCTTTCTAAAGTGTGGCGTCAAGGTGGTATATGTTACTTCAGCTGAGGTCTAACTAGTGGCTTATATAAGTTTAGCATGAATCCATCCTAGTGTACTTTATGCTCCTACTAATAAAGTCTGGGATGCTGAGTGATTTATGAACTGCTCTCTCCCTGACCTGTCACCTTTAATGAATTGTGTACATATCCACCCAGGTTCCTGTGCTCCTGCACACCCTTTAGAGTTGTTCTCTTTATTTTATATTGCCTCTCCATGTTCTTCTTACCAAAATGAATCATCTCACATTTCTCTGCATTCAAAGTCATCTGCCATCAATCTGTCCACTCCACCAACCAAGTTGTCAATGTTCTTTTGAAGTTTTACACTGTCCTCCCCACAATTTACAATGCGCCCAAGCTTTGTGTTATCCGCAAACTTTGAAATTTTCCCGTGCACCCCAAGGTTTAGATAATTAATATATACATACATCCACTCTGCAGCAATCCAGCACTATGCCACATTTCCCATCTGCAGTACATCTTTAGAAGCTCTTTGCCAATGGTTTAGTATAAAGCTGCAATTCCACAAAGGGTGAACATGCCTTCTAAAAAGGAAAACCAGTTGGTTGGATTTAAGCATTGCTGCCTAATTCTGAGGTGCTTTCATTAATGGATTGTGGTTATGGTTCACTGAGATAACGCTTTGATCTTAAGAGAACAAAAACATCTAAATCCGCAGTGTTAAAATCCCCTGGAGACTAGCAGCCCTTTTATGGGTAAGATTTTCACCTCATCTGCATTCAGACTCAGGTTCCAGAGGTAAAAGGACATTGACTACTCTCTACCCGGACTGTCCTTCTATTCTGCAGCGGGCCGCTGAGTCCACTGAATCAGGCTTAATTATCTCTGATTTGAAACCCATCCACAAACATGTGCAGCCCACGGAGGTCTCCGTGCCAAGTGAGGCATGGCATTGCTCCAGCGTGTCTGTACCTCGGACTGATTCAGCTTTATGTCAGAAAGAACTCAGAAACTGCACCGCAGGCAAATCCCAGCACAAAACCTTACAGGCACCATCCCACACCCATGTAGGGTTGCCCTGGAATCAGGAGGAATTAATTACTAATTTCCTGGACACTGTGCAAAAGAGAGAAATCCAAACATAAGAGGCATTAAGAAATGCTTTTGTTTATTTTCATTTAGCAATTATAAAGATGTTGCAGCTGGGGAGGTTATGTGACAAAATATCCAGGAATGCATCCAATCGTAGCTGGCCATCGAGAGAGGGCAAATTTCCTAGAAAGTGCAGCGACAGTCCTACAACTGCACTTTCTAGGAAGCACTCAAAAACAAAGAGGCAGTTTTGTTAAAAAAGACTGCAGTTAGGAAACCACCTGAGTTAATGGATCCCTTCAGGGCTATATAAATAAACAATCTGATTCTCACCTTTGAAACTGCTTCGGCCTGTCAATCAGAAAGCTTTTAGCAGGCAATAGTGCACAAAATTGAATGTAAACAGTTCAAAGCTTTAGCCTTCTCGGCATACACACAGACTTAAAGGGCAATGAGATTTACTGTGAGTAAACTACTTCAAAGATTTCCTCCACTTCAAAGGAACTACTTTCATCTCACAGACCTTTAAAGTTAGCATACTGACAGACCTTTTACAGGGTTTAGATGGTGGGATCACTTTTACTTTATTATGAGATATGGGTATTCCTGAGATACTAAGTGACAGTTTATATGGTTTAGGGGTATGGATGAGAACATGTTCACTTTATTATGAGAAACTTTTAAATGGCTGTTCAATGACTGACTGTTTAAATAGTTTAAAGGCTGCAGATGGGGAGAGCAGCCAATTGAGCCTCAGCCCAGGAAAGGCTACCAATAGGAGCCCCTCCAGCCGAGCACAAGCCCCCTTGACCCCCTCCACCTTACATGAAGGACCCCCTCAGTACCCTGGAGGCAATTGTTGGGAGTTCCCGTGCCAGCCCTCAGAGTGCAAGGTGCCAAATTGGCACTGCCAAGGGGCAGGGCCTGAAGGGCAGTACTAAGTGGTGAGGGGCTGAAGAGGATGGTTGTGTGGGGGGGAGTGGGGGAATGAAGGGGTGTTTAAGGGGGGCCTAGTGGGTGCTGCGAGGGCTTCTGAGGGGGCACCCTGGCCAATGATTAGGGTGGGTGGGGGTTGCCTGCCAGCGATCCAGGCAGCGGGGGTGGGGAGTTGCAGCAGCTTTTTGAGATTGGAGCACCCTTTAAAAATGGCACACCAGCCTCAGAGGCCCTGTCAGAGGGATTAGGTCCTGTCCTTCTCAATTCCAGCGGACTCCAGTCTGCCATGGGAGTTGCACGGAATACCCATTTGGGGAAATAATTTTTTGCATTGATGATGGCCCGTCAGCGGAGCAATGGACATTATGTATAAAAGCTTGGTGCAAGTGGGAGCCAAGAAGAGTAGTCCCAACTGGGACCTGTGTACATTGTATAAATAGTTACTTCTACAATAAATAACCAGTCTCTTTATGCCTCTCGCGTGGACTCCTCTGTGGTCACAAGTGGGGGGGAGGGATGAGTTTTGCCAATTTGCCATCTCCTCTCCATAGGTGTGAATTGAATGTGTCTAATAATGTAAATTTGTGTCAGTTTTCTTGATGTCGGCTGAAGTCACTTTGACCTGTTTCCAAAAAAATTGACTTTACAAAGAAAGTCCAATTCCTGTTTCCATTGATGAATTAAAAATAAATTCAGATCAGTGCATCTTTGTGACAACAGCTTGCTGACTCACTGACTGACATGGAATTGAGCAGTTTGAATGTGGAACCTGCTACGACATGGATTGATTGAATTGAATAGCATAGATGCATTTAAGGGGAAGTGAGATAAGTACAAAATAATGAAAGCAATAACAGGATGTGCTGAGAGGGTGAGATGAAATCATGTGGGAGGAGGCTGTAGGCATAGACCAGATCGTAACCCCATCCAGATCTATAGGATGCAATTCTCCAGAAAGATTTCTAAGTGTGGTAGCGAGCGGGAACTGCCGGCAACACCATTCAACGTTAATTGGGCCACTTAATAAGGCCCCATGGACATCACGCCGCAAATGAAGGCTTATCAGCTGGGACTGCGCTCGCCAGCATCCCCCCCCCCCGCTAATAAGGTTGAGCAGCACTTAAATAGCACTTGCACAGCCAGCCCCACCCATCTCGCAGCCAAGAAGACCGGCCCCAAGGTTTGGATGCCCTCTCTGTGTCTCCACAGGAAAAGCTCTCCCGCAATGGCCCAGAGAGGGCCCAGACTGACCGTGGGGTGCCGGACACAAGAATCCTTATGACCTTCGAGAAACAGGCCCTGGAGGTGAAGGGGGTGGCCGAGGACAAAGCGGTCACCAATGCAGTGGTTGACGGAAGCCGCAGAGGTGAGGATCCACTGGGCCCCACCCGGAGGACCTGTCACACGAGTTGTTAATGCCATACAGACTAACCCATCTTTCCCACTGACCACATGCCAATCTCCCGCAGATCCTCCAACCGACGGCATGGCCCATCTGGGGTGGCCCCCTCTCCAGTCTCCCAGGGGAACACCACGGTGGAGAGCTCCAAGGATGCCGCAGTCGATGGATCACAGCTGTCATCCCCACCCTCCACCAGCTCAGATACATACACCTTGGTGGGAAACGTTAGTGATCAGGCTTCATAGAATCATAGAATTTACAGTGCAGAAGGAGGCCATTCAGCCCATCGAGTCTGCACTGGCCCTTGGAAAGAGCACCCTACTTAAGCCCACACCTCCAGCCTATCCTCGTAACCCAGGAACCCCACCTACCCTTTTTTTTGGCACTAAGGGCAATTTAGCATGGCCAATCCACCCAACCTGCATATCTTTGGACTGTGGGAGGAAACCGGAGCACCCGAAGGAAATCCACACAGACAGTGACCCAAGCCGGGAATCGAACCTGGGACCCTGGAGCTGTGAAGCGACAGTACTAACCACTGTGCTATCGTGCCGCCCATGGAGGTGAAGGGGGTAGCCGAGGACAGAGCGGTCACCAATGCAGTGGGTGACGGACGCTGCAGAGGTGAGGATCCACTGGGCTTCTGGGGCACAATCTGGTGAGCACCGCACAGTTGATGATGTCCATCAGGTGGAGGCAGGAATCCTCCGGGGAGACAGCAGTCAGAGGTCTGCTGGATCCCAGGACACAGCTGGGGCCCAGCCAGATGCTGAGCCTATGTAAGATGCTATCCTAGAGCTGATGAAGACATTAGGGAGTGCCGGGACATTCAGAGGGAGATGTCAGCGACACTCCAACAGGTCCATAGCCGATTGGAGGAGTTCCAGAGGCTATGGGCGCAGGAGATATTGGCGGCAATGCGTGGCACCGAGGCCAACATGGCTAGGATGATGACTGCAGTGAGAGCCTTGTGCAAGACGTCAGCAGTGTTAGTGGAGATGTTTAAGTTGTGGCGTAGTCGGTGACGGCAATGGCTGGGGGCCTTGGCAAAATATCAGACTTGCTGGGGGATGTGACCCGGTTTAAGGCTGACCTCGATGAGGTTCTGCGGGACATGTACCACTCTCAGCTGGGAATGGCTGAGGCGCTGCAGAGCTTGTCCCAGTCATGGGGGGCATTGCTGAGGTGCTGTAGAGTGTGGCCCAAACACTGAGCAGCACCGCTGAGAGCTTCGACACCATGGTGCAGACAATGGGGAGCCGCCAGGTCTGGCAGAGCCAGATGATGCAGGGACAGCAGTGGCTCAAACAAGCTGCCCCTCCATCCCGATGTGAACACCAGGGCCCTATGGGCACCGACCGAGAGGAGGTGCCGCTGGATGCCAACCTGGACCCGTCCTAAGGCGTGAAAATGGTGGCCACAGGCTCCCCTGAGTTCCACCTCTCTGATGAGGCCACGTCTCGCAGTCAGTACACGAGACAGGGCAGCAGAGCTGTGCATGTCAGCGACAAGTGCACCGGGGCCCTCCTTCTGCACTGTAAATTCTATGATTCTATGAAGCCTGACCACTAATGTTTCCCACCAAGGCCCTATGGTAAGCAGCTGACTGCCTCCACCTCTGATGTGCATCCTGGAGACATGCCTAGGCTTAGCTCTACAGCTAGGAAGGCAAAGCAAATCGAGGATCACTGAGGGCAGCAGGGAGGGGGGTAGAGGATGGAGGAGTAGGTAGGGGGTGAGGGAAGGGGGGTGGTGGTAGCGGTCGGGAAGGTAGTGATGATAATAACCATATGTGAAGCGGACAGGTATGAGGGCCTCCCTGGCCCTCCGGGCTTGCCAGGCCCTCGCCACTGTCGCCTGTCCTGCAGTCTATGGCTGGTCCTCCTGGTTCATCCCCCGGATCGTCCCCCAGCCCCTGCTAGTCCGGCATCTCCTGATCATCCTCGTCCTCCTCCTCATCCTCTTCGGAAGTGGACACATGCTCCCCAATCCCCCCACCTTCAGCTCGTCATCCCGCTGCTGTGCCAGGTTGTGGAGGACACAGCAGCGGGATGACGAGCAGACCACCACAAAGCAGGCGACCCTCCGGGCGGTGTACTGCAGGGCACCACTGGAGCAGAAAAGGCCTTGGAACGGCATTTTCAGCACACTGATACACACTCTATGACAGCCCGGATGGCCGCATGGGCCTCATTGCCTCCGGGTCTCCGCTTCGGCCTCTGGCCTCCATACTGGCATCCTTCGCGAGGTCCTCAACGGTACCTCTTATTCCCCAAATGCCAGCCGCACATCCTGGGGTGGTCCTCGAAGAGGCCGGGATGTCTGACTGCCCCAGGGTGTAGCTGTCGTGTACACTCCCTGGGAAGTGTTCATACATGTGCACGAGCTGTATGTTAAGTGAGTGGAACACTTTCTGTTCACACAGAGCACTCCCAGATGGTCTGGTGAGCACAGGGCAACATGCGTGCCATCCACTACTCCCTGGATCTGGGGCTTCTTGGCTATGGTGAAGAATCCTGCTGCCCGGGTATCTTGTTGGGCTTGGTCCATGTTAAAGTTTATATAGTTTTCCACCTGAACAAACACGGCATCCGTGACCTGTCGGATGCACCTGTGGGCTGTGGCCTGCGCGATGTCACACAGGTCCCTGCTCGAGCCCTGGAATGATCCCAAGACATAAAGGTTCAGGGCTGCGGTGACCATTATGGCCACCGGGATCGGATGTCCACCTCCTCCATGTGGCGCCAAGCCCGCGAGGACATGGCACAGGTGCCGCACCGTCTCCTTGTTGAGGTGGAGCCTCCTGTGGCATGTGCTGTCCGTCTTCTGTTTAAAGGACCAGCGACGATGCCTGTACACCCCTGGGTCTCACCCTGGCCTGATGGGTGGCTGGGTCCTCAGGGCGTGGGTGGGTGCCTGCACGTGGGCCACCACCTCGAGCATCTGCAGGCGCTGCTACTGCCACCATTTCCGGCGTTTGGCCGCCCAGCCCACCAGCAGCACCACTAGGGCCTGTTCTGCGGGGTCCAAAATACCGTCCATACCGTTCAATATCTGTAAGGAATTGGGAGAGGGTGTTGGACTGACAAACAGTGATGGCTCCCACTCCGAGACCCTCCATTCCCCCATTGATTCCCCCCCATTCCCACACCAGGACCACCCTGCCCACTCACTCCCGGCTGCAGTGGGACCCCCTCAATGGACCCCAGATACCCAGACATAACATCACCTGGACTGGGTGCTGGCCCCTCCCCGTAGCGCTCAACCACCCTCTGGCCGTGGACATGTCCCCGGAGCTGTGTCCCATCCCCTGGTTGTTCGGATGTTGGCCACTGCTTTCATGGTGTTGTCTTCGCAGTGTTCAGGCATGGTGTCCAGGCATCGCGGTCTGATTGGTATGCTAGGCAATAACCTCCACATGCTACATGGCCCGCCCGCCCACCCACCCACCCACGGGAATCCACTTGGGATGTGTGAAGCACACTTAACCACAATTACCATTCAGCAATAATATTCAGCCAGACGGCCAGAGGCCTCAGCAGTCGGTGGGATTATGGGTGGGTGGTCGGTGGTGCAAATGGGCAAGGCCAAAGGTTGCCTCCGGAATGGGTACACATGATCCAGGGGTTGACATGGTGGAGCCACGTGCGGTTGCCTCCCACAGCCGACCCCCCCCCCGACCCCCCCCCCCCCCCCCCCCCCCCCCCCCCCATGGCGGTCCACTCCAGTCGAGGGTGTCCCACCCCTCGCCGAGCACTGGGGCGGCAAGCCCAGCGCCCCCGGGCTATTTGCCAGTGAGAAAAGGTGGCTACTCCCCTCCTCGGCTTCCTGCAGAAGCCCTTCCACCAGGTTCGTATTTTTCAAAGGGTGTACTAATCGGCACTAATCGGTGACCACTTGCTGGGGAGGCCACTGAATCACGGGAGCCTGTTGGATATGGGGTGGCTCCCATTAATTGTAAGAAAATAGGACTTAAGTGGTGATAATTGGCTTCTCACCACGCTACGGCGGGATCCCGATTTCGCCTACGGGAGCGGGTTGGTTTCATCGCAAACTGGTTTCTGATGGAGTTCTCATTTTTGGTCTCTCCCGCTATTCACCGGCCTCATTGTGCTCGGGCGACAGCACAACCAGGCCGGAAAATCGCACCCATAATCTTCCAAGATCTCTGTGTTTCTCCAATTCAGGCCTCTTACACATCTCTGATTTTATTCACTTCGTAATTGGTGGCCGTGCCTTCAGCCACCTCATTCATCCCTAAGATCTGGAAAATCCTCACTCAACCTCTCTGCCTCACGCTCCTTCTTTAAGATACTGCTTAAAATCTACCTCATTGACCAGGTTTTTGATCTCCTATCCTAATACCTCTTATATGGTTCACTTGATGATGTGCCGGTGGAACACCTTGGGAATCTTTAGCTATGTTAAAGGGACGATATAACAGCAAGTTGTTGTTTGGCCGAATAAACTGTTTCTGTGCTGTAAATTCGAAAACAATGTTTGTTTATAATGTGTATAATCCTTTATACACACATACATGTGTCAACATTTATACATTTGCAGTCATATAGCACAGAAGAAGGTCATTCAGACAATTATGCCTTTTTGAAAGAGCTGTTCAATTGGACCCACTGCTCTGCTTTTCCCCACGACTCGTAATTGTTTTCTAAATGTATGTCCAATTCTCTTTTAAATGTTACTCTCGCATCTGTTTTCACCACTTTTTCAGGCATTCCACTGTAGATCAAACGTGCACACACACACACAAACAGACACACCTCACAACAGATTAGTTCTCTGTTCCCACACAAGGTAACTCTGCAAGTTCAGGTCACTGAGACAGCTTTGTTCCAGAAGCTACGATGCTATGTAGACATTTTTAAAACATATGATTGGATCGCTGATACAAATCTAAAGTCCACATTGAATTCCACTGAGAGGCATTCAGTAGGTTATTAATTTGCTGTGACATATACCATCACCGGCCAGCAAAGTTGTGTGGCCGCTACCTCCTCGAACTGGTCCTATCTCAGGGCTCCTGAACACAGCACGGGCCTTTAAAATTGCCAAAGCCCTAAAATGCCGCCGATTTCAACATTCAGACGACACTGGCAGAGAAATGACAATGTCACAATGGCTTTATAATATTTTATTTCCTGCTAACATTACTTTTTACCACCTTGCGAGAGTTGAAAGTTTGACTACTGAATTACAAAAAGAATCCAATAAATCACCGAGGTTGAGACAAAATTGCACTACTCCTTTGCAGTCAGTTAAAACCTGATCTAAAGGAGATTCAGGATGAGGCAAGTTAATAAATAAAGAACTTTCATTTATATTGCACCTTTCATGAGCTCAAACTGGATGCGACACAGCAGCAGTGCCCTCAAAGCGGTATCTTCTGGAGGGGAAGGGATGACGGAGAAAAGAATGTGACTCATCAGCAGGATCTTAAAAATGTGAGCAAAGGCAGCACGGTGGCACAGTGGGTTAGCAATGCGGCCTCATGGCGCCGAGGTCCCAGGTTCGATCCCGGCCCTGGGTCACTGTCCATGTGCAGTTTGCACATTCTCCGCGTGTTTGCGTGGGTTTCGCCCCCACAACCCAAAAGATGTGCAAGCTAGGTGGATTGGTCACGCTACATTGCCCCTTAATTGGAAAAAAAATGAATTGGGTATTCTAAATTTATAAAAAAATGTGAGCAACAATTTTTTTTTACTGTCCACAGATTACCAGTTAACTTTTGGAAACGTTTGTGCACACACAGTCCATTAATTATTAATTTCCCAACATCATAATAATGGGGGGGAAACACCGAATCCCGTCTGGAAATATTTGGCGGGATTCTCCGCGAACCGGCAGGACGGGCCACTCCGGCGCCGAGGAGTGGCGTGAACCACTCCAGCGTCGGGCCGCACCTTCAGGGGCTAGGCCGGCGCTGGAGTGTTTGGCACCACACCAGCCGGCGCCTAAGGGCCTCTGCCTGCCGGCGAGAGTTGGCCCATGCGCGGGAGCGCCAGCGTGTGTTGGCGCATGCGCAGGGTTGTTCTTCTCCGCCATGGCAGAGGTTGACAGTGGCCAGTGCGGAGGGAAAGAGTGCCCCCACGGCACAGGCCCGCCCGCGGATCGCTGGGCCCCGATCGCGGGCCAGGCCACCGTTGGGGCACCTCCCCGGGCCAGATCTCCCCGCACCCGCCCCCCCCCCCCCGAGAGGACTCAGCAGGTCGCTGTGGAGCCAGGTTCTGCCGGTAACGGGCAGTCACTTGGCCCATCGCGGGCCGGAGAATCGCCGGGGGGGGGGGGGGCCTTGCCAGCAGCCGTTGACTGGTGCGCCGCGATTCCCGCCCCCGCCAAAACTCGGGCGCCGGAGAATTCGGCAGCCAGCGGGGGCGGGATTCATCCTGAACCCCGGCGATTCTCCCCGGCTTTGTACTTTAAATAAGCCCTGTGAGGTTTTTTTAAAAAATGGACATACAAGCCACAGACGGCTGAGGTTGTGAAGTCTTTCACTGGCTGAATTGCTGGTAGGGGATATTCTGAGAGACAAGGAAATCACGCCCTGTTTCCAGACACGGATCTTTCTGAAGCATACAGAAATTAATTGTCATTTCCAGTGGAGACAATAGGAGGTAATGGGAGGTGGGTATCATGTCAACAAGAAATACCTGTGCGCAGCATTTATGGCCCATCCCTAATTGCCCTTGAGGGGACTTTAAAAAAAAAGAGTCAACCACATAGCTGTGGATCCGGAGTCACACCTAGACCAGACCAGATTTTCTTCCCTAAACGACATTAGTGTACCAGATGGATTATTACGACATCGACAATGGTTTCATGACCAGCATTGAATCCAGGTTTTTTTATTCAATTCAAATTTCATCGTCTACCGTGAGTCCCCAGAGCATTACTCTGCGTCTCTGGAATACTAGTCCAATAACAATGCCACAATGCCAATGCCTCTCCTCATGCATTGTGTGTGTGTGTGTGTGTACTCTAGTGCTGGGGTATTAGAGGGCGTGTGATACAGAGGCAAAGAGCTGGCCAGCCAGTAGCAGCTCCCTGCAAAGGTTTTTTCATGTATCTCTCTGTTATAACCCTCACGAGACACACGGAGATGACCCGATTAATCTCCCCCATGAGCCTCGTGGAGTACGAGCACCGCCCCCCCACCCCCCCCCCCCCCCCCCGCCCCCACTGAGAGGCGGAGGCGCATTAGCAGGAGAATTAACTCTGAACATTAAAAGCCGACCCAGGAAGGAGCCCAGCTGCAAAGTAGTCCCGGCTGGGACTGGGACCGTTACTTGGACATACTTTACTTTGGCAATAAACCTTTTGTTTCAACTCTCCTCTCCGGACTCCTCTGTGACTCCCTCTGATTGTTGAAGTAAGCCAAGTCAGCAAAAACCACAGCTGAAAAGAGAGAAACTTCTCTCCCAAACTGTGAGGAAGCCCACGGATTATATTTACATTTAATTAAATGGATCAAAATAAGGTTCTGCCCTTTCTGGGTGGGAGCCTTATTACATCACCGGCGAGGGGCAGGAATAGTCGGAAAATGAGATCTCGCCGGCAAGAATCTGATTTTCTGATTCTAGTGAGATTTTGAGCCTAAGTCGCCATTTGTACTCACGGCGAATGTGGGCGCCAAGTTGCCCCCAATGACCTTCAGACCAGGTTGCCAGGTCCAAACTCTTGATGCTCTCCTCAACTGTGTTTCCCTGCAATTCATTTGTTCAATCTGCCTTGCTTCACCTCTACATATAAATACACATCCCACTGTGGTATTATCAGGTATTGCAGTACCCGAGAGGCTGTAGACCATTGGGTAAAACTAGGAGTTTACCACTGGCTGTTTGGTATGTAGCTCCGCGGGGTATAAGAACCGGTGCCGTCCCAGCAGCCCTCATTCTGTACCGAAGCTGCTGGGGAACAGATCTAGTCTATTAAAGCCTTCAGTTATGTTACAACCTCGTCTTTGAGTTTAATTGATCGCGTATCACCCACCTGATTGGAATAATTTACTGCACTTACATCTGCCCACAGTGCAATAAGATTCATATTTACTGATGTGGTCTTCCCTGAAATGCCGGCTGCATTTTTTACTTGTATTATTGTCAGAAATAATTTCTTCTTTGCTGATCTGTCATGTGCTCCTCCAGGTGGAGCTGCTTTGAGAGCTTGTTCAATCTTTTCTTGTGCAACCTAGCTTCCTCAAATTTATTTCCACTTTTATTGTCACTTCTCTCTGGCTGTTAAGTAGTTCTCATGCATCCACCTCTACTGATCCATTGCCTCTTTACCCACCAACTATGGAGTTAGGGGATATCAGCCTTGTTTATAAAACTGAAGTTTTCAGAAGCTGAATACCTTTTTTGCTTGCTCTCTGCCATCTTGCCTTCAACAAATCTGAATTGTGTTCTCAAACTGACAGCCATCTCTCTCTCTTACATGCACACTATTGTATTGCGAGGTGATCAACGAGGTCATGTAAAAACACAACACAAGGTGATCAATGAGGTAGTGTTCAAACACAACAGAGGTTTAGTGAACTTAGAAGAACCATTTACACAGGGCAACACAAATACTCTGCAGGTCTTGTTCCCTTGACTCCAGGACCAACTCTGGCCAAGACCCATCAGCCAGGTCCACGCCTAAACACCTAATCGGCTAACGTTCGCACTGGCGAATCGCTCCGTCCCCACTGGCTCAGGGCCCATCACATGGCCCACGAAGTATCGCCCCTTAAAGGGGCCATGCTACCACAGACTACAAACCAAAACTCTAATACAGTGGGAGTTGCTCCTAGAGACTGCCGTTGATCACTTGCCCTCTGCTTCTGGTTCCTAATCTCACATCGAATAGTTTCAAATCTGAAATTTCACGATTACTGTTAACATAGAACATACAGTGCAGAAGGAGGCCATTCGGCCCATCGAGTGTGCACTGGCCCACTTAAGCCCTCTGTTGCTGTTGATTGCCTGCCCTCTAACTATAAATCAGATACATCAGTTTCATTTCTGTTTGAAACTCACTCATTTTGGCTTAAAATTCTGATGCATCTCATTCGCAAGACTGAACACCCTGCCATGAGTTGGAAAGTCTCTGCGAAAAGAAACCTTATTGATCGGAAATCGCACACAAATCATTTCTGTGATTTCAACAGCTCTGAACACCTGAATGAGTACTGACCAGACTTCACAACCAGAAGGCCAGGTCATTGTGAACCTGCCCCTGAGTGAGCAAAGCCCACTGACTCCTTCAGCAACTCTACTGAATATCTGCTGAAAGAAAGAACAAGCTTCCACTTATATAGTGACTTTCATCACCCCAGGATGTCCCACAGCACTTTACAGGCAGTGAATTACTTTGTCGTGTGGTCACTGTTGTGATGTGGGAAATAAACAGCAGTATGATGAACAGCCAGATAACCTGTGCTTTAGTGACTTTGGATGAGGGATAAATATTGGCCAGGGCACTCGGGAGAACTCCCTTTTTCTGCTTTGAAACAGTATTACAAGATCTTTGCATCGACCGGAGAGGAAAGATAGAGCCTTGCTTTCATGCCTCATCCCAAAAGAGGGCCTGCCTAGTGGCACTCCTTCAGTACGGCGCTAATGTGTTAGCTTAGATTTTTATCCTCATGTCCCCAGAGTAGACCTTGAGCCCACAGCCTCTGACTCCAAGTGCGATCAATTGAGGTATTTAGTTTGCACTTGGACACAGAGGTCAGAAAGTCAATTTGCATGATGAGCATCTGCATTAATGAGCTTGCCTGTCATGTGCAAAGGAGGTAATTCCATCTTTGGAGTGAATCTGCCAACACGGTTGCTGTTTACATTGAAGAAGTGACAAAGTGACATTGGGTACGATCTAACCGAATGGGAACAGAGTCCCGTAACGAGCGGGTCGCGCCAGGTGTTTCCCGGTGCTCACCGAGCTGAGAAACACCATTCTATCTACCAGGACTCTGGTTATATTCAGGGCCTCAGTGGGGAACTCGCTGACGAGGCCACACTTTGTCCCGTTTCCTGCACTGAGGAGCTCTGCTCACCGGAATTCCTCAGTGCAGGAAAAGATTGAGCCGCCATGGTAGCCTCACAACCATTTCAAGAGACGGCAGAACTTCAATCCTTTTACGCAGTGCACATTGGGCAATGTGTTCATGAAACACAATAAACATGGGTCATTAAAATCTCCACAAGCATGCAGAAATAATGGGCACGTTGTGCCTGAAAGGCAACACGGCGGGGTCAGTAGCTCTCTCTTCTGGGATCTACCTGACGCGTCACACCTCCCGAGAGCTAACGTGATCTTGCAAGACGTCATGATCTGCATATGAGATCAAGGCATCTAGTCTTACTCTAATATGTGTTCCCATGATCTACCGAGGCGTGGGACCCAACCCCCTTGCCTCGGAGATCTTGGGTGAGTGCCGCTCAGTGCTGGTCCCTCCAAATGGGAACTAGGTGGAATGGCACTCATGGGGGTCTCCCAGGGGATCAGAGGCTCCCAGGTCCTTGCCTTCTGGGCTGGGTGGGTAGCCTGGCACAGTTGGTGCCACCTGGGTACCCTACCACTGCCAGTCTGGCACCCTGGCAGTCTTACCTTGGTGCCAGCCTCACACTGCCAAGTTTCCCAGGTGGCACTGCCGGGCTGGCAGGGGCAGTAACAGGCTGGCATTTTTCCCGTGTTGAGGATAGGCCCTGCATGGGTGGGGAGCGGGAGAACCCGAGGATCCCCTTATAGATGAGGTAGGGCTTTGGGGGGTTCGGAGGTCACGTCAGGGGTTCAAGAGATCAAGCACTATAGTCTGGGCTTAGTTAGAGATCAGTGATATACTATACACGACAGCCCAATGTTGAAATAGTCTAAACTGCAGTTGGTACTTTTATTGTGCCCAATACTGTTATATTTCATTCATTATTTTTAAAAATAAATTTAGAGTACCTAATTCATTTTTTCCAAATGAGCAAACTCCACACAGACAGTGACCCAGAGCTGAGATCGAACCTGCGACCTCGGCGCCGTGTGGCAGCAGTGCTAACCACTGCACCACTGTGCTGCCCTTTATATTTCATTCATGCAAGCAATTTATCCTGATTGCTATCACTCTCAGTGTAAAATGCTAACAAAGACAAGGGGATTTCAGTGACAAATCCTTGCAAGGGTTACTCATTCCTCGCCTGGTTTAAATACATGCTCTATCTGAGAAACAGCTCCCTCCAATTTCTACTGCATTTGAGAATTAAATCCAAACAATTATTTTACCTAAAAACATACAAAAGATATTGATTGATGACTATATTTCCTTTCATCATTTGGCAGCACAAAGAAAACCATGAAAACAAATCAAACACTTTGATCAAATATTCATCAGCTGCAATGTCTCCAATATAGCACATCTTGCATTCGCCCAACAATGACATCTTACTCTAAATATATACAGCCTCAGAGAGCTCTGTAAATCAGCTAGTTTCTCCTCTCACAAGTCCTCCATTGTTGTGGTGTTTTAGAAGACATGTATATATCTGCATATCAAGGCACACAAATAAACAAGCTACTGTTTTAAGGTGATCAGAGATACATACCGGTGTCTGAAAGATTTTAAAAGCCAGCTTTAAGATTTCAAAGTGAAAATTTCCAGTCATCTTTTCTGTCGGGAATCACTTTGCTCCAAATAGGTTTACATAGAATTTACATAGAATTTACAGTGCAGAAGGAGGCCATTCGGCCCATCGAGTCTGCACCGGCTCTTAGAAAGAGCACCCTACCCAAGGTCAACATCTCCACCCTATCCCCATTACCCAGTAACCCCACCCAACACGAAGGGCAATTTTGGACACTCAGGGCAATTTGTCATGGCCAATCCACCTAACCTGCCCATCTTTGGACTGTGGGAGGAAACCGGAGCACCCGGAGGAACCCCACGCACACACGGGGAGGATGTGCAGACTCCGCACAGACAGTGACCCAAGCCGGAATCGAACCTGGGACCCTGGAGCTGTGAAGCAATTGTGCTATCCACAATACTACCGTGCTATTAAATTCTCCATTGCTGAAACTTTGAGATCTTTAGGAAACATCTTTTGTTCCCTTGATTGGATTTGTACACTGAATCAAAGTTTATCCAGTAATTACTTCAGAATCAACACAACCCCTGTCGAAAATCTCAGTGACCATTTATTACCATTCAAAACCTTTTTTATTTCCCAGAACAGACGGATATTTTTTCCAAAGAGGATGATCAAGTAACAGACCATTCAATGGATACAGAAAAAGATATTGAGCCATACTTCATGCTGCTTGAGGAAGAAATTGATCCATTATTAAACTTTTGCTAGATTGCTCCAGAAGTGCCTCAAAGCCCATTAGGAATATTGCTATTTCTGGGACCTTGCTGTGCACAAATTGGATGACACATTTCCGACATTACGTTAGACTTGTTAACAAAATTAAAGCCAAGGGTTAGATGGAGCATCGATACAAAAATTGGCTAAGGGACAGAAAGCAGACAGTTGTTGTGAACGGTTGTTACTTTAGACTGGAAGAAAGTGTATTCTGGTCTTCCCAGGGGTGCATTTTAGGACCTCTGCTCTCATTGATACATAGATGCCCAGGTCATAATTTCAAAGTTAGATGACAAAAATTCAGAAATGCAGTAAACCCTGCGGAGGATAGTAACAGATTTCACGAGCACATTTGATGGACTGTTAAAATGGGGAGACACATGATAGTGCAAGGTGATAGGTTTTAGTAGGAAGAATGAGGTGTATCAATAAGGTATAATAGTGAAGACGGGATCAGGAACATGAAATTTTTGGGGGATGTACATAAATATGTTTTTGAAGGTGGCAGGGCAAGTTGCAAAGGTTGTTGAAAAAGCATGAGGGAACCTTGGCCTAAATCTTTTGGTCCTGTCTGCCACGGGAATTGTGGGGGGCCGGGTGGATAATTTGACGGACCCGCAAAAGGTCTGTTGACCTCGGGCTGGACTTTCCGATCCCAGGACGGGTGGGACTGGAAAAGCCGGCCCCTTGATTTTCATGAAAGGATAGAGTACAAAAGCCAGGCAGCTCTGCGAAAATATTATGAAACATTGGTTATGCCTCAATTGGAGAAATGGGTGGAATTTAATCATCCTGGTGTAGGTCCCGATTCTGCACCTGAAAGTAGGCAACGCTTCCATTCATGAGGAAAGTGGCTGACCAAAGGCACGGGACTAGGCCGATTATGCAGCAAGAGTGGACAGAAGGTCACAGAGGCCACTGTTAGCTGATGGGCCCAGAGGCCTGGCACTAATGTTCAGCGGCATCCCAACATACGTCTGGGATGGCCACGCCCGATTACAAAATGGACACTTGCAAAGAATGCAAGGAAAATTGGACAATACTAAGAAACAAGCAGGTGCAAGGTCTGTCTGTTGATTAGAACCTTAAGCTCTCAGACAGAACAGAAACTGCTCAGCAATCTACATACTAATGAGCCATCTCCGGGGACAAAAGGGAAACATTTAGATACACAATGTTAAGGCAGAATCTCCGGCACTAGAAGAGACTAAAACAAAGCAGACCAACGGTCACCTAGGACACGCCCAACAATCAGGGAACCACCCCTCTATTGGAGGAAGATCGATATGAATGATTGGGAAAGGCCCAATTAATTGAGGCCAAGTTCAAGGCCCGCCCAAAAGCACGCAAAGCCCTTTTTAGTATAAAAGGTATACCCCAAGGGAGAATCTTTCTTCTTTGGCTTTGGCTCTCAGCGAAGAGAGAGACCTGCCTAGCAGCTACACCAGACCAAGCAAGTTCCAAGCCAACGCACGCTACGAGATAGACGCTCCTAGTTGCTATCCTGTAAACAGCTCAAGCCAGCAGCCTCAGAACCGAACAACGGCTATTGTTCCTCTGACTGAGTGGGCACCCGAAGCTAAGTATAGGCTTTAGTAATAGTGGTAGGTTAGTTTGTAGAGATACTGCATGAGTAGATTTGACTGTGTGTAAATAAATGAGCATTGCTTTTGAACTTACTAACTGGTGTATCGAGTCTTTGATCAGTATTCGGTTCTGAACCTTGTGGCGGTGTGGAAAGATACCTGGCGACTCTTGAGCAAACGTAATTAAACAGAACCAAATTAAAAGTCAAACAGCCAAAGTTAGCAACAACGTCTGGTGCCGACAAGCAGCCAAATCCGATAGGAACCCAGGATCATGATTCTGACCTCTAGACTCAGCTGGCACGTGGCTCAGAGCAGGCAAAAAGCAGCCCCACAGTTTAACCATGTCTCCCTGCAGGTTCTCCCTCCAGGCTACCAGGGAATAGCGGGAGCTGCTCTTCTCCACCGATGACATCGGGAGACCCTCCTGCCTGACCATGGAATCCTGGACTGAGGTGGCAGGGGATGTTAGCAGTGAGGGGTGTGCAGATGCACCTGAGTTCAATGCAGGAAGAGGATAAATGACTTTCTTTACACCACCAGGGTGGAATTAGACTGATGTGGCTTCCATACGGGCAACAAGCAATGTGTCTCAGTAAGGGCTGGGGGAGTGTCGGGTCACCCTCATACTGTGGGGATGGGAGGGCAAAGGGTTACCCAGAAAATCCCAGGGGTGGGGATGCTGAATTGAATTGCAGGGCGGAGGGGGGCTTAGCCACCGGACCTCACTATAGGGGCGCCCGCTCAAAATGGCAGCCCGATAGTGGGATTCCCTAGGGAATCCCCTGCAATCCTCGCCATGCATAAATTTGCACGGCTAAGGATTGGGATTCGCTTCCTGGTTTGCGCTCCCAAATCAGGTGCAATTCAGCTTCGGTGGGAGAACATTGTCACCCCCCAAATGGAAAATCCCAGCCACAGTTTCAAGAAATGGGGGTCTCCCATTTAAGATTGAGATGAGGATAATCTCTTGAATTCTCTTCCCAGCGAGCAGTGGAGATTGGGTGATTGAATATATGCAAGGCTGAATTAGTAACATTTTTGATCTGCAAGGGACTGAAGGTCAGGGGGGGGCAGACAGAAAAGTGGAGTCGAGACTGCAATCAAATCAGCAATATCTTACTGAATGGTGAAGCAGGCCCGAGGGGCCAAATGGCCTACTCCTGATCCTATTTCTCATATTCTTACGTTAAGGATGGTCCACTGTTAAAATGAGAAAAGTAATAGAAATGTAAAAAATGTCACAGACATGTTTGAAACGACAAAATTATCTTTTTCTCTCCCTCTCTCTTTTTTCACTGATGTCCTTCCCTTTGACTTCGCTTCTTTGCTCATTTTCTCCCCCACTTTCCTCTTCCTTACTTTTCTAATTGGACTATTCCAGTACTGTCCTGGGTGACCTACCACCCTCACAAAAGTCTGCTGCCTATACTCTAACTCGCACCAAGTCCCATTCACCTCCATTTCCTCTTGGCCTGACAATGCCTGGATTTTAAAATGTCATCCTTGTGTTTCCATCCTCCGTGACCTCGTCCTTCCCTTTCTCTGCAGCAGCCTGCAGCTCTACAATGACCTGAGATCTCTGGGCTCCTTCAATGCTAACATTCTGAGAACCCCTCGCTCCTTCACTCCACCACTGGTTGCAGTGACATTAATTGTGGAATCCTTCCCTCAACATCTCTGCATCTCGACCATTCTCTCTTCCTTTAAGACGCACATTAAAACCTTAGACTTTTGAGGGATATTTTTGTTCCTCATCCTCATACCCCATGGTGGTTCTGTGTCAAATGTCTGATTATTCTCCTGTGAAGCCTTGGGACATTACACAATGCTAAAGACCCTATACAAATGCGAGAGTTGTTTGTAATTCTTTCTTCCAGATGTGCCTGCAATTACATGTAGCAGATGAAAACCTTGGGAGGGTAAACATGAATCTGCCTAACACATTGGCTGGAATGGTAAGAAAGAGACGACACATGTACCTGTGATATGTATTATGTCGACAGTGTTGGACTGTGAGGCCTGGATTTTTTGCCCGTCAGGTGCATGCATTCGGTAGGCCTGCAAGCAAATGTGAAACACTTTTTTGGCTGTGATCGGCCCAGGGCACAATTTCACGCTGGCCCATTAATAGCCAGCCAGCATGAAGCGTGTACTGAAAGACTGAGCCTTTCAGGGGAGGGGAAGAGGAGGGAGGGCACCAAGAGAAGGGATGGTGCAGATGGGCGTCTCCAATGAGCTCCCTGATGGCTGACAGCTGCCTCAGGGAGACACAGTGTTGTTCCAATGACATTTGCACCAAATAAATTCTGAAAATTCTCTCTACCATGCAGAATCAAGTGACTGGCAGCACAGCACGTAACACCTCAAGCTTCAAACAATTTCATTTATTTTATTTCATCCCGGACATTTTATCACGCCCTGGATCGGGAATAGTGAGAAAAAAAATGTGAACGTTGCCTGGACACTTGGCCTGTGTGCCAAGCATTAAAGTGTGAGGGCCGTGTAAAATTCAGGCCAATCGCATGCTTAAAGGGCTTAATTGTCCTTTAATTTGTCAGTGGGCATGCTGCCAACTCTCGCATTCACCTGCCAACTCAAGTTTCGTGCAAGAGTGCCATGGCATTGGGATACGCACCTGCGACTTCTCCGTGAGTTCAGGTCGGGCGTGCGCCCACTCAAGCTCAGTAGAATTCTGGCCTCGGGGCCAGATTCTGCAACCAGGGAAAACATCCTCCCTGTATCTAGTCTGTCCAGCCCTATTAGAATTTTATACTTTCCAATTCAATCTCCTCTCATCCTTCTAAACTCTAGTGAATACAGGCCCAGTCGAACCAGTGTTTCCGCTTCTTGTCGTGTCTTATTTACATGAATGTACTGGATGTAGAAATCTTGTAAGCTTCTTTTTTTGTAGATTACAACATAGTAGAAGTAACAATAGAGACAGAGGATGAGTTAATGACTGCAGAAGGGTTTACATCACTGATGCCATGGGACCAGGTTAACTGGAAAGTATTACACACTGATTGAAAATTGTGCACCTGGCTTTACAATAGTGGAAACAGAATTAGAGCAAAGAAACTGGGACATGTGCAGAAACAATGTGAAAAACAAGCAAGATGCTGGAATGCACCATGGTGCTAAATAGCATAGGTACATAGCTCTAAGTCAAGGGAATGCAGAACTTTAAGTGAGTGCAAAATAAATTTAAAACAATATTTCAAAATAATAGTCAAACATCTATAAATAAAAATAAATGATAAGTGGCATTTCAAATACAAATGGATATAGTGGAGCGGCAGGTGCAGCAAGCAATTAGGAAGGCAAATAGTACATTGGCCTTTATTGCAAAAGGATTTGAGTACAGAAGTAGATAAGTCTTACTACAGTTGTACAGCACCTTGGTGAGGCCACATCTGGAGTGTTGTGTGCAGTTTTAGTCTCCCTACCTAAGAAAGAATATAGTTGCCACAGAGGGTGTGCAGCGGAGATTCACTAGGCTGATTCCAGGGTTGGAGGAACTGTCCTGTGAGGAGAGATTGGTTCGAGTGGGCCTGTATTCACTAGAGTTCAGAAGGACGAGAGGAGATCGGATTGAAAAGTATCAAATTCCAACAGGGCTGGACAGACTAGATGCAGGGAGGATGCTTTGCCTGGTTGGGGAATCTGAAACCAGTGGACACAGTCTTAGGATACGGGGTAGACCATTTAGGACTGAGATGTAGAAAAAAACCTTCACTCAAAGGGTAGTGAACCTGTGGAGTTCTCTACCACAGAAGGCTGTGGAGGTCAAGTCACTGAATGTATTCAAGAAAGAGATGCATAATATTTTAGATTTTAATGTTATCAAGGGATATGGAGAGAAAGTGGGAAAATGGGATTGCGATCAAGCATCAGCCATGATCATATTGAATGGCGGAGCAGGCTGGAAGGGCTGAATGGCCTATTCTTGCTCCTAGTTTCTATGTTACAAGGCCCTGGTGAGTGGAAGCCTGAGAGTGGTTGAATGGAGTCCTATTATCCTTGTTTTTTTCTTATGATTTACAAGATCCCTGAACCAATGTTTGAGCACCTTAGAATTTCTCTTTTTGTGCGCTGTTAATTCACACATGTCCAACCAGCACTGGCTCTTCAAGCTTGTGCATTAATCTGTACACACCCTCCTCCACATCCCCAGCCTTCACCTTTGTTAGTCTTGTTTTTATGACAGAAACAAGAGCCTGGACTTTGCGTCATGCAATCTCCTACTTTATTACCTCCATTCTTCTTTCTGACAGGGCAGCTTTCCTCTCGAGTCCCTGAAGTTCATTAATTTCGCCCATCGCAAATCTAAGTCCTCTTGACACCACTGTAGTAGGCTACATTAGGGATATCGCGGTACCTAGGTGGGATGTGCCTTACTGTAGTATGATTGGTAGAACCTGCCTGCTGGTTCTGCCCACCAGGCGGAACATAAGTTTCTGTGTTTCACCCACAGCAGTCATTCTGTACTGGAGCTGCTGGGGTAACTACTTGTTCATTAAAGCCTTCAATTGGACTACAATCTCGCTTCAGTAGTGATTGATCGTGCATCATTCACGTTAGACATTCATGATCTGGGCGAGGGAATTAAATGTATTATTTCCAAAGCTGCAGATGATACAAAGTTGGGTGGGAGAGGGAGCTGTGAGGAGGGTGGAGAGATCCTTCAGCAAAATTATGACAGGCTCAGTGAGTGGGCATATGCATGGCAGATGCAGTATAATGTGAGGTTATTCCCTTTGGTAGCAAAAATAGGAAGGCAGATTATGATTTGAATGGGTGTAAATTGAGAGAGGTGGATACTCAACGAAACCTGGTGCCGCTTGCATCAGTCACTGAAAGTAAGCGCGTAGATACAGCTGGCAGTAAAAAAGGCAAATGGTATTTTGGCCTTCATAGCAAGAGGATTTGATTAGAGAAATAGAGCTGTTTTACTGCAATTGTATAGGGCATTGGTGAGGCTACACCTGGAGTATTGTGTGCAGTTTTGGTGTCCTTATCTGAGGAAGGATGTTCTTGATATCGAGGGAGAGCAACCAAGGTTTACCAGGTTGATTCCTGTGATGGTAGGACTGTCTTATGAGGAGAGACTAAGTCAGTTAGGATTATATTCAATGGAGTTTAAAAGAGTGAGAGGGGGCCTCATAGAAACTTATAAAACTCTAACAGGGTTAGACAGAGTAGCTTCAGAAAGAATGTTCCCGATGGTGGGGGAGTCCAGACCTAGGGGTCATAGTTTGAGGGTAAGAGGTAAATCTTTTAGGACTGAGGTGAAGAGCAATTTCTTCACCGATGGTGAGGAGTCCAGAACTAGGGGTCATAGTTTGAGGATAAGGGCTAAATCTTTTAGGACTGAGGTGAGGAGAAATTTCTTCACCCAGAGAATGGTGAATCTGTGGAATTTGCTACCACAGAAAGTAGTTGAGGCCAAAACGTTATGTAATTTCAAGAAGGGATTAGGTATAGCACTTGGGGCTAAAGGGATTAAGGGATATGTGGGAAAGGCGGGATCAAGGTATTGAACTTGATGATCAGCCATGATCATAATGAATGGTGGAGCAGGCTTGAAGGCAGAATGGCTTCCTCCTGCTTCCATATGGTTCTGTGTTTAAAAGGACAAGGGCAGCAGATAAATTGGAACACCACCATCTGCAAGCTCCCCTCCAAACTAACCATCAGCCTGACTTGAAACTATATCGCCGTTCCTTCACTGTGCTGGAAGTCCCTTTCTAACAGTCCTATAGTGTACCTACCGAGATAGACTGCAGCAGTTCAAGAAGGCTGATTACCACCGCCTTCGCTAGAGAAATTAGGGATGAGCAACAAATGTTAGCCTTGCCAACGATGCCCACATCGTGTGAAAGACTAACAAAATATCTAAATGTCACCATGGCTCATTTGATGGTGCTTTTGCCTCTGAATCAAAAGGTCATTGGTTCAAGTTGTAATCCAAACAACTGAACACTAAATCTAAGGTAACAGTCCAGTGCAGTATTGAGGGAGTTCTGCACTATTGGAAGTGCTGTTTCTCAGACACAATGGGTGGGATTCTCCGCAATTGGCGCGATGTCCGCCAACCGGCACCAAAAACGGCGCGAATCAGTCCAGCATCGCGCCGCCCCAAAGGTACGGAATTCTCCGCATCTTGAGGGGCCGAGCCCTCACCTTGAGGGGGCTAGGCCCGCGCCGGACTGATTTCCGCCCCGCCAGCTGGCACGGAAATGACTTTACCGTGCGAAGCATGCGCGGGAGCGTCGGCGGCCGCTCACGGCATCCCCGCACATGCGCAGTGGAGGGGGTCTCTTCCGCCTCCGCCAAAGTGAAGACCATGGTGAAGGCAGAAGGAAAAGAGTGCCCCCACGGCACAGGCTCGCCCACGGATCGGTGGGCCCCGATCGAGGGCCAGGCCACCGTGGGGCCACCCCCCGGGGCCAGATCACCCCGCGCCCCCCCCAGGACCCCGGAGCCCGCCCGCGCCATCTTGACCCGCCGTTTGAAAGGTGGTTCAATCCACACCGGCTGGCGTGGGTTGACAGCGGCGGGACTTCGGCCCATCGCGGGCCGGAGAATCGCCGGGGGTGGGCCCGCCGACCGGCGCGATTTCCGCCAACCGGCGCGGCGTGATTCCCGCCCCCGCCGAATCTCTGGTGGCGGAGAATTCGGGACACGGTGGGGGCGGGATTCACGGCAGCCCCCGGCGATTCACCGACCCCCCATATATATATTTTTTAAATATATTTTTATTCAATTTTAGCAAATTTGCAGAAAAAAGAAAAGCATAAAACACACAGATCAACATTGTACACTTATATCGCGAATTCCCCCAATGTACAAACCCCCCCATGAAACAATAGCAAACACCTACCCAAACCCCAGCCCCCCCTTCCCCCCCCGGGCTGCTGCTGACCACCTCCTAACGTTCTGTTAGAAAGTCTAGGAACGTTGCCACCACCTAAAGAAGCCTTGCACAGACCCTCGCAAGGCAAACTTTACCCTCTCCAATTTAATGAACCCTGCCATGTCGCTGATCCAGGCTTCTACGCTTGGGGACTTCGCATCCTTCCACTGTAGCAGAATCCTCCGCCGGGCTACCAGGGACACAAAGGCCAGAATACTAGCCTCTTTTGCCTTCTGCACTCCCGGCTCGTCCGATACCCCAAATAATGCTAACTCCCAGCTCGGCTTGACCCGGGTGTTCACCACCTTAGACACCGTCCTCGCAAAGCCCCTCCAAAACCCATCCAGCGCCAGACATGCCCAGAACATATGGGCATGTTTCGCTGGGCTCTTCGAGCACCTCACACACCTGTCCTCTACCCAAAAAAACCTACTCAACCTCGCCCCTGTCATATGCGCTCTGTGAAGAACCTTAAATTGCATCAGGCTAAGCCTGGCGCAAGAGGAGGAAGAATTAACCCTACCCAGGGCATCAGCCCACGTACCCTCGTCTATCTCCTCCCCAAGCTCCTCCTCCCATTTACCCTTTAGCTCCTCCACCGAGGTCTCCTCCTCTTCCTGCATCTCCTGATAGACCGCCGAGGCCGTGCCTTCTCCGACCCACACCCCTGAGAGCACCCTATCTTGAACCTTACGTGCTGGAAGCAGCAGACATCCCTCACCCGCCGTCTCACAAACGCCCTCACCTGCATGTACCTGAAGGCGTTTCCGGGGGGCAGCCCAAATTTCTCCTCCAACGCCCCAAGGCTCGCAAACGTCCCATCTATAAACAGTCCCCCATTCTTTTAATTCCTGCCCGATGCCAACTCAGAAACCCCCCATCCATTCTCCCCGGGACGAACCGATGGTTCTCTTGGATCGGGGACCAAACCGAGGCCTCTACCTCATCCCTGTGGCGCCTCCACTGCCCCCAAATTTTCAGAGTCGCCGCCACCACCGGACTCGTGGTGTACCTTGTCGGCGGGAGCGGCAGCTATGCCGCCACCAGTCACCAGACTCGTGCCCACACTGGACGGCATCTCCAGCCTCTTCCACGCTGCCCCCTCCCCCTCCATTATCCACTTACGGATCATCGCCACATTGGCAGCCCAGGAGTACCCACATAGATTGGGCAATGCTAGCCCTCCTCTGTCCCTGCTACGCTCCAGAAACACCATTTTTACCCTTGGGGCCTTATTCGCCCACACAAATCCCATGATGCTCCTGCTGACCCGTTTAAAAAAGGCCTTAGGGATCAGGATGGGAAGGCACTGGAACACAAAGAGGAACCTCGGAAGGACGGTCATTTT
Source organism: Scyliorhinus torazame (assembly GCF_047496885.1). NCBI lineage: Eukaryota > Metazoa > Chordata > Chondrichthyes > Carcharhiniformes > Scyliorhinidae > Scyliorhinus > Scyliorhinus torazame. Next base: position 284,979,141 of record NC_092712.1, on the reverse strand, counting down.
CACCGACTGCACCCTACCCGCCAACGACAGTGGCATCATATCCCGCCTTTTAACCTCCTCCTCCATCTGCTCCACCAGACGTGTCAAATTGAGCTTGTGCAGGGCCCCCAAACTCTTAGCCACCTGGATCCCCAGGTACCGAAAGCCCCTTTCCGCCCTCTTCAGCGGAAGCTCGTCTATCTCCCTTCCCTGGTCCCCTGGGTGTATCACAAAGAGCTCACTCTTCCCTACGTTAAGCTTATATCCGGAAAAGTCCCCGAACTCTCTGAGGATCTGCATAACCTCCGGCATCCCCTCCACTGGGTCCGCCACATACAATAACAGGTCATCGGCATACAGCGACACCCGGTGTTCCTCTCCCCCCCTGAAACCAGTCCCCTCCAGTTCCTGGACTCCCTCAGTGCCATGGCCAAAGGCTCAATTGCCAATGCGAACAACAAGGGGGATAGGGGACACCCCTGCCTCGTCACCCGGTAGAGCCGGAGGTATTCCGACCACCGCCGGTTCGCGGCCACACTCGCCACCGGGGCTTCATACAGTAGCCTAACCCAACTGATGAACCCCTCCCCGAACCCAAACCTCCTCAGCACTTCCCAAAGATACTCCCGCTCCACCCTATCGAAGGCCTTCTCCGCGTCCATAGCCGCCACTACCTCCGCTTCCCCCTCCACTGCAGGCACCATAATTACGTTGAGGAGCCTCCGCACATTGGTGTTCAACTGCCTACCCTTCACAAATCCTGTCTAGTCCTCGTGAATCACCCCCGGGACACAGTCCTCAATTCTGGTAGCCAGCACCTTCACCAACAACTTTGCGTCAACGTTGAGGAGCGAGATCGGCCTGTACGACCCACACTGTAATGGGCCCTTGTCCCGCTTCAGGATCAGCGAGATCAGCGCCCTGGACATTGTCGGGGGCAGGCCCCCCCCCCCCCCCCCCCTCCCTCGCCTCATTGAAAGTCGTCACTAGTAGTGGGCCCCAACAGGTCCATGTACTTCCGGTAGAATTGCACCGAAAACCCATCCGGCCCCGGGGCCTTCCCTGCCTGCATGCTCCCTAACCCCTGAACCAGCTCCTCCAGCCCAATCGGTGCCTCTAGCCCAACCACCTGCTCCTCCTCCACCCTCGGGAACCTCAGCCGATCCAAAAATCGGCGCATCACCCCCTCCCCCGTCGGGGGCTCAGACCTATACAGCTCCTCATAAAAGTCCCTGAATACCCCATTCATTCCCACCGCACTCCGCACCGTGTTCCCCCCATTATCCCTAACTCCCCCAATCTCCCTCGCTGCCTCCCGCTTCCGAAGCTGATGTGCCAACATCCGGCTCGCCTTCTCCCCATATTCGTAACCGCCCCTTGCGCTTTCCTCCACTGCACATCTGCCTTCCTGGTAGTCAACAGGTCGAATTCGGCCTTGAGGCTTCGCCGCTCCTTGAGTAATCCCTCCTCGGGGACCTCTGCATACCTCCTATCCACCCTTAATATCTCCCCCACCAATCTCTCCCTCTCTCTCCTCTCCTTATGGGCCCTAGTGGAGATTAGCTCTCCCCTGACGACCGCCTTCAGCGCCTCCCAGGCCACCCCCACCTGCACCTCCCCATTGTCGTTAGCCTCTAAATATCTTTCAATGCACCCCCGGATTCGCCCGCTCAACTCCTCATCCACCAACAGTCCCACATCGAGGCGCCACAGCGGGCGCTGGTCCCTCTCCTCCCCCAACTCCAGCTCCACCCAATGCGGGGCATGATCTGAGATAGCTATGGCCGAATATTCCGTGGCCTCCACTCTCGGGATTAGTGCCCTACTCATAATGAAGAAATCTATCCGGGAGTAGGCTTTATGGACGTGGGAAACCTCCATGGGTCCACTCCCCCCATCTGGTCCATAAACCCCCTAAGCACCTTGGCCACCGCCGGCCTTTTACCCGTCCTGGACCTGGAGTGGTCCAATGCTGGATCCAACACCGTGTTGAAGTCCCCCCCCATTATCAAGCTCTCTGTCTCCAGGTCCGGAATCCGACCCAACATGCGCCTCATGAATCCGGCATCATCCCAATTCCTGGCGTATACATTCACTAGTACCACCCGCGCCCCCTGCAGCTTACCACTCACCATCATGTACCGACCTCCATTATCTGCCACGATGTTCAGTGCCTCAAATGACACCCGCTTCCCCACCAAGATCACCACCCCTCGATTCTTCGCGTCCAACCCCGAGTGGAAAACCTGCCCTACTCACCCCTTTCTCAGCCTAACCTGATCTGCCACCTTCAAATGCGTCTCCTGGAGCATAACCACGTCTGCCTTCAGTCCCTTCAGGCGCGCAAACACACGGGCCCTCTTGACCGGACCGTTCAGGCCTCTCACATTCCAAGTTATCAGCCAGATCAGAGGGCTTCCCGCCCCACTCCCGCCAACTAGCCATCTCCCTTTCTAGGCCAGCTACATGCCCGCGCCTCCCACACCCTCCATTCCCCCAGGCGGCGGACCCCCGCCCCGACTCCCACTCCGAACTTCAGCTCCCCTTTGGCCAATGCAGCAGCAACCCAGTCCCCCCCCCCCCCCCTCCCTCCCCTCCTCCCCCCCCCAGCTAGGTCCCTCCCTAGCTGTATTGCTCCCCCCATGACACTCCCGTAAGACAGCTGACCCTGGCCTCTCCCGCCACTCCATCGACCCCCCAGTGTGAGAATCTCTCCTCCCCCTCCTGGCAGTCAGCGTGTGCTCCTCTCCAACACTGCCCTTTCCCTGGCCCCGCCCCCTTCCTATCCTAGCGCGGGAAAAGGCCCGCGCTTTCCACCAAGCCGGCCCCACCCTCTCTGGCGCAGCTCCCTTTTGCAGCCTTATCTCAGCTCCCCCACCCTGGGCCTCCCATTCCCCCTCCCCACCGGCGGGGCCCCGTCTTTCCAACCACCGACGCCCACACTCTCACACGACCCCCACTTCGAACCATTTACCCAACCCCACCCAGCACCAAAGAAAACAGAACAGAACATCCCCCAAAACACAATAACCACAATAAGCCCCCCTCGACACCCCCTCCCAACAAACCCTCAGTCCGTGTCCAACTTTTCGGCCTGGATAAAGGTCCACGCCTCCTCCGGCGTCTCAAAGTAATGGTGTCGTTCCTTAAACGTGACCCACAATCGCGCCGGCTGCAGCACCCTGAATTTCACCCCCCTTCCGATGCAGAACCGCCTTAGCCCGGTTGTACCCGGCCCTCTTCTTGGCCACCTCCGCGCTCCAGTCCTGATATATACGGATCTCTGCATCGTATGCTCCAGTATCCGACCCCTCCACTCCCTCCGGGAGACCCAGAATACGAAGGTTCTTCCTCCTCGACCGATTCTCCATGTCTTCAAACTTTTCTTGCCACTTCTTGTGCAGCGCCTCGTGCGTCTCCACCTTCACCGCCAGGCCCAAGATCTCATCCTTGTTCTCCGAGGCCTTTTGCCGCACCTCCCAGATCGCCGCCCCTTGGGCCATCTGGGTCTCGACCAGCTTATCGATCGATGCCTTCATTGGCTCCAGCGGCTCTGCCTTCAGGTCCGCAAAATAGCGCTTGAGGAACTCCTGCTGCTCTTGCGACCATTGCGCCCACGCTGCCTGGTCTCCACCTGCCGCCATCTTGGTTCTCCTCCCTCGCACTTTTTGCTGCACCAAAATCACTTTTTTCACTGCCCCACTCCTGGTCCAATCCATCCTGTGCCGGGGAAATCGTACTGTCGCCTTCCCACACTGGGAACCGTCGAACAAATGCCGTTGGAGCCCCTAAAAAGAGCCCAAAAGTCAGTTTCTGACGGGAGCTGCGCTGGTGGGAAAACCGGCGGCAACAACTCTGGCGTCAACAGCCCCCGAAAGTGCGGAATTCTCCGTTAGTAGGGAGATTTCTCACCTTTTCCTGTGCTTTCTTGTGAGCTTTTAGCAGAGTTTGCATTGCTCTTGGGACGCTTTAGTTTTGCCGAGTATGAATGGAAACCCAATATCCATGATTCTGAATGTCACTTTAGCCCTGAACGGTAGCACAGTGGTTAGCACAGTTGCTTCACAGCTCCCGGGTTCGCTTCCCGGCTTGGGTCACTGTCTCTAAGGAGTCTGCACGTTCTCCCAGTGTCTGCGTGAGTTTCCTCTAGGTTCTCCGGTTTCCTCCCACAGTCCAAAGATGTGTAGGTTAGTTGGATTGGCCATGATAAATTGCCCTTAGTGTCCAAAAAAGTTCAGGTTGGGTTACCGGGTTATGGGGATAGGGTGGTGGTGTGGGCCTAGGTCGGGGCTATTTCCAAGGGTTGGTGCAGACTCGATGGGCCAAAATAGCCTCCTTCTGCATTGTAAATTCTATGATACTATGAACCTTTATGCTTCTGGACCTTTCCTGGGGTCAGTGGGTGATCTTTGCAAAGTCTCCCAGTCAGCTGCGTCAAGCTGGTGACTGATGATCTATCAGGCGTATAAACAGGTTCATCCATGTCAGGACAGACAAGCCAGCCAGGCTGAGCGATCAAGAGGCTCTGCAGCTATAGTAGGGTTCCCCCACATCCAGGTGCCATGAAATGCACACTCCCATGTGGCCATCAAGGCACCAGTGGGCCAGCTGAGTGCCTTTGTAAATAGGAAGGGGTATCACTCCATGAAAATACAGATTGTCTGCAACAACAGGACGCAGATTCTTCACGTCTGTGTGAGGTTCCCAGGCAGCTCCCATGATGCCCACATACTGAAACATTCACAGTTGCGAAGACTGGGTGACAAGAGTTACCCGATGAAAAGATGATTCAAGACGCCACTCGGACATTGAAGGTCAGAGGCAGAGGAGAGGTACAATTTCAGTCATGACTCCATGAGGGCGGTGGGGGAGAGGACAATACGGCAGCATAAAATGAGGTTCCAATGCCTGGCCCATTCCAGGAGTCTCTGCAATATCCAGCAGTGCACGTGTCGCTCATCGTCGTTGTGTCTTGCGCTCTACATAATCTGGCTCTTTGCAAGGGGGATCCACTTGACAAATTAGGACAAAGAGGCAGGTTCACAGGCTTCAGAGGAAGACACCACTGATGACTCAGATGAGGTGCTTGAGCAGGCTGAGAGTGAGAACGAGGAGGCAGCCTTGATCAACTCTTACTGGGGCATCAGGGAGCACTAATTTAAAGAACATTCAGCTATGTTGCCAAGGTGACGCATTCATCTCAATGCAAGGGCACCGTCTCCTTCACACTCATGTTGGAGACGCCAATGCCCGAAGCCCGAAGAATGCCGCCTCACCACCGTTCTTTTAAAAAATAAATTTAGAGTACCCAATTATTTTTTTCAAATTATGGGGCAATTTAGCATGGCCAATCCACCTACCCTGCACATCTTTGAGTTGTGGGGGTGAAACCCACGCAGATGCGGGGAGAATGTGCAAACTCCACACAGACGGTGACCCGGGGCCGGGACCGAACCCGGGTCCTTGGCACCGTGAGGCAACGGTGCTAACCACTGCGCCACCCTGCCGTCCCACTGACTACCTCTCTAATAAAGCTTGTTATCCCTGCAGTCTAATGTAACGTCCTCATGAGGCCAGCATCTATGACAAACATAGCCACTTAGGTCATAGCAACATAAAACATTATCTGTTCTGCAGACTCCAAGAACAGAACATAACATGTTTGGTAAAGTCGCACAGCCACAAACAACACTTAGATAAAAGAAATGGAAATCTCCCGTGACAACCCACCTGGTGCTCAGGGTGCCTTAACCATAGGCTTGTGAGTGCTATGTCTTAGTGCACCTCCTCGCTGGCAGCAACACTGGATAGGATTGCTGATTCTGCTGTCCTCCTGAGGTGCCTCCACCTGGGAAGGCGCACACAGTGACATGGCTGGGCACTCCTCAGTTGGCATGCCCCGGTTTCGTCCCACAGTCCAAAGATGTGCAGGGTAGATGGATTGGCCATGATAAAATTGCCCTTAGTGTCCAAAAAAGGTTAGGTGGGGTTACTGGGTTACGGGGACGGGGTGGAGGCATAGGCTTGTGTGCGGTGCTCTTTCCAAGGCCCGGTACAGACTCGATAGGCCGAGTGGCCTCCTTCTGCACTGTAAATTCTATGATTTCTATGGTTCAACTCAATAGCCTGATCCCACCTTTCCCCCATATCCTTTGATCCCCATTGCCCCTAGAGCTGCTTCTTGAAAATATACCTGGCTGGATTCTCTGGTCCCCCAGCCGTGTGTTTCTCAACGGCATGCCGTTCACTGTTGGCTGGATTCTCTCTTCCTGCTGCTTGTCAATGGAATTTCCCATTGAAGCCGTCCAGTGCCACTGGGAAACCCATGAGCGTGGGTGCACTGCAGGCGGGAAAAGAGAATCCCAACAGCCGGAGAATTCCAGCCTCAAATCCTTCTTGTGGTAGCGAATATGGGCGGCATGGTAGCACAGTGGTTAGCACTGTTATTTCAAAGCGCCAGGTACCCGGGTTCAATTCCCGGCTTGGGTCACTGTCTGTGCGGAGTCTGCACGTTCTCCCCGTGTCTGCGTGGGTTTCCTCCGGTTTCCTCCCACAAGTTCCGAAAGACGTGTTTGTTAGGTGAATTGGACATTCTGAATTCTCCCTCCGTGAACCCGAACAGGCGCCGGAGTGTGGCGACTAGGGGATTTTCACAGTAACTTCATTGCAGTGTTAATATAAGCCTCCTTGTGACACTAATAAAGGCTATAAATTCCACAGGCTCAGCACTCTCTTGGTGAAGAATTCTCTCCTCATCTCAATCCTAAAAGGTTTACCCAGTCTCCTTAGATTATTACCCGGACACTCCCATCATCGGGAACATCCTTCCTGCATCTACCCTGTCTAGTCCTGATAGAATTTTATAGTTTGTCTGTGTGTGGTCCAGCAGATCTGAATGCAACTCCAGGAGCCCCTGATTCTGTTCTGTCCTTTAACCATTTTAAACACAGGAGCTGGGGTGACAAAATGAACATGTTGGGGTGAATATTTTGCCTCGGGACTGACAACCTTTTTTTTTCAGTCTTTTGTAGCACAGGGACGCTGAGGCCAATTGAAAAGCAACAACTTGCATTTAAAACATCCCAGAGCACTACGTTGTCAGACAAAATTTGACTCAGCCATAGAGAGAGATATTCCGGTAGGTGACCAAAATCCTGGTCAAAGGGGACATTTTAAGGAGTGTCTGAAAGGAAGAATATGACGTAGAGAGGCAGGTGAAGGTGTGGCTGCAAATGGTGGAGCAACGGAAATTGGGGATGTGGAAGAGGCCAGGACTGGTGGAATGCAGTGTCCTCAGAGGGCCCAGCTAAAGATGTAATGGTGCAGGACGAAATCTTGAGTGTATAGTCAGCAACAGCAGCTCCCGGAGTTTATCCTTTAACCACTTTAACAGCTTGTACTTTTTAGGCAGCAGCTCAGAATGCTGTACCACGTGCTCAACCTTTAATTTGATTCCATGTTGTGTTTCAACGATTATTTGTTATTGGTTTGTTGGAAGTACAGTTGAACGTGTGGACATTTTATGCTGCCTCATTTCAGACGAGCCGAGCTTCTGGATACTTCTGATTGAGTGTTATATTAGATGCACATGCACTGCCTGTTCTCCATATCAGGCAGGACATAAAGCAAACAGAAATGTATACACACAAACTGATTAATAAATAAATATTATGTACATACATTTGATAATCTGACATGTGGCTACAATAGAAAACAAAGGTTTAATGGGTGATCTCTTGGGTACTGACAGCACATTTGCTTCACTTCACAGCCTGTGCTCATCAACGTTTCTGCTACGCAGCCACATCCAAACCTAGCTGAACACACCTCCACTCCCCAGAATCAGAACAGCAAATTGTCGAACATGCACCGCATCATCAAACTCTGCTCCCATCTGAAACTTTAACCACTTCCTGAGTGTCTAGTTCGAAGTGTACAGTACCTATGAAGGGATATATTGTCTTTGGCAGGAGTGAATCACAGAGTTGCAATCATGCGCTACGTTTCAGATTATTACAGTCTTGTATTCCCTAGAATACAGAAGGTTATGGGGTGATTTAATGAAAGTTTTCAGAATTTTGAAAGGAATTGTTAAGGCGGATTGAAGATATTCCACTGCTGGGGGAATTTCGGGCAGGTAGACATAACCTGAATGTCGGGCTCAAGGCTATTCAGGAGAGAAGCTAGGAAAGGATTTCCAGCTTGGGTCACTGTCTGTGTGGAGGCTGCACGTTCTCCCCGTGTATGCGTGGGTTTCCTCCGGGTGCTCCGTTTCCCTCCCACAGTCCAGAGATGTGCGGGTTAGGTGAATTGGTCACGCTAAATTGCCCCGTAGTGTCCAAAAGTTAGGTGGGGTTGCTAGATTACGGGGATAGGGTGGAGGTGAGGGCTAAAGTAGGGTGCTCTTTCAGGGGCCGGTGTAGAACCGATGGGCCGAATGCCTCCTCCTGTACTGTAAATTCTATGATTCTATGAAACACATCTTCACAGTGAAAGCCTTCAAATCACCAACAAAAAGCAGTAAATACAGACTCAATTTATGGATTTTTCTAGACAAGGATGTTAAGGGACTGGGCCCAAGATGGCTGAATGGAGTTTAGATACAGATGAGCCATAATCTCATCGAAGCGAGGAACAGGCTTGAGGGCCTTAAAGGCCTACTCCTGTTCCTATGTATATTTAAAAGAGCAGTGAAGTTCTGTAGGCAGCTTTTCATTGATGACATTTTGAAAGTTAGAGAGCTTTCTCTGTTGTTACCGTTGCTGGGGTGACAAGTGGCTAAAAACTCTTTCCCCCAATTTCCAAATCAAGTTGTGCCTCACTCATTAGCAGCAACCCCCACTGTGAAAGACAAAAGACAGAAGGATGGGATTTTTCAGTCCCGCTGGGATCATCTGGTCCTGCTAAAAGTCAATGGACTTTTGGCCAAACCGTCGAATCTCTGGCAATGCGTCCCGCTACGACGGGCGGGAAAATCCCGGCCATAAATGATTGTTTCAAACACTCAAACAATTAGAGTGAAACAAAGTTCCATTTGGGCATTTTGTTTTCAGTCCTCAAGTCGGAGGCAAGTTTGGAAAAACTTTCAGGATTAACATTGGAGAAAGCGAGAAACATTTGCCGACCATTTCGCAAATATAATTATCTCAATTCTTTCGGTCTCTGCATGCACACTGGATATCATTCATTGATTGAGGGGTGTCTCTCTCCCACCACTACTTAGCCATCTGTCAGGATGCATTTAAGGGTGATCTAAGGAGGCGCACTTTCTATCTTTGCCCCTGGAAAGAATACCAAAAATACCTCTTGGTTTGCACCCCAAAGACATCGAGGGAGATTCAAGCCCACATTCTAAACCTGGATTTCAATGCAATATAGAGGCACAGTCGCATTGTGGGAGGTTCCAGGCTTCAAGCGAGATGCTGCACCAAGGCCCACATCTGCCTAATCCAACAGCTGAGATGGGTCTTATCTGAAGAGAAATAGGGGTTTCTTCAGGCCAAAACATAAACCTCAACCAACAGTACCAAAACACACAGTCGTTCACCTGACTGTGTTTGCGGGACCGAGCTGTGCGCAAAGGCAAAAAAAAACAGTCCGCAGAGAAAGAGTGACTGCTTCAAGCGTGGCCTGTGAAACACTTGAGACACACATCGAGGGGCGGAGAATATAGATGGACAGCGGGGCAGACACACACATGGGGAAGTGGGGTGAAAAGGGAGGAAGAAAGACAGAGGGAGAGAGAGAGAGGGGCAGACAAAGAATGGACCTGAGAATGGAGGGACAGAAATTGGACAGAGATTTGGACAGAAGGGGGGAAGAGTCAAAGAGGGGAGGACAACAAAGTTTTCGCTCAGCATCACATTATAAAGGTATATATCTAGTTTCCGTTTTCAGAGAAACATAAGTGCAACATGTATGGCTGTTCTCATTTCCATCTCCACGTTTAGATATTTTCATGAATGGCCTTTAACACAGATAGAAATCCTCTCTACTCACATATTTCAAATGCCCCTGCCTCAGATGCTCTCCAATTTGAAATCAGGAAATAAGATGCTTCAAGTCAGTGACACAGCTGAGCCATTTGATCCTACCCATAGCTTCTTCTATTCCAGGAGCTGGGATCAGGGACTCCCCGGATTCTCCTGGGCTTCCATTTCTACACTTGAAGTGGCGACTGGGCTCTGTTATAACAGCAGCACACTCAGCTCTCAGCCAGGCTGCTGGTAAAAGCAGTGCAGCCGCGCAACAATGCCTTATTTGTTGGACCACTTGTGGAGTCACGGTTTGATTCAACGCGATTTACTGATGTGGAAGACGACTGTTCAGACCATTGTTAGTTGCAGGAGACAGCCTGAGAGAGTCAATTTACATTCGACTGTATAAATTCAAGCTGTAATCCAATCAGGTCGCCTCGATTCCTCCCCCTCCCAATTGTGCATTAGACTCCTGCTTTTTTCTCTCGATTTCTCTTTAAACAAATAAAACTCCCAGTGAAAGCTGCACCCACTGCTTCAGGTCGCGTCACACGATTTACTGCACAATCTACCGCTGCATCTATGGGTCTGAATTCTTAGCACATTTACACACATCAAGGATGTGTCTCCTGGAGAAAGAAACATTCGTAAAGCATGCAATCCCGGGAAGCTGCTGCACTTACTTTGTCCGACCCCACCTCTTCCCCCACCCCACCCTCCCCAAATCCCACTTCCCCTCCCAGATGTGATGATTGATGTAAAAGCAAAGATAGAAGAGAAAATAATTGATCCAACAGCAAACCAATCACACTGACCTCAATGACAGGCGGCAGCGTGAACATCACAATATGAGAAAAGGCCATTTTGGGAGCTCATCTCTTTGTAGTAAATTAAACGTCATGACATCCGATTGTATTGTGAACAGCCCCATTGACAATTATGTGATCTCACTATGTAACGTTATTGTACACATGGCCTATTGTCACAAGTGCTTGCCAAACTCTGCCATTTAGCTGTAAACATGCGTGGCATTTATTTCCTGCAGTTCATTGCATTGCTTTTTATTTTTCAAGAGAGGGCTTATTTTCACAACACTCATCCGTACCTGGAACAATTCTGGGGTAAGAGGGTGATAGGCCAGCTTTCGCACACACATACACAAAGATAGCCTCTCCTCACAAAGATGTTCTTCTCACTTCGGTGGTGGTGGTGGGGGGGGGGGGGGGGTGGTGGTGAGGGGTGAGGGCAGAGGGACTGTAGGATCATTTAATGGCCACGGAAAGAGGCATTACAGAACACCCTGAAGGCATGAGGAAAACACAGGGCATGTGGAAAATCATGGCAGATGGGACAGCCTGAATATAAAGGGCAACAGGAGACACAGGGGCATTGGGAAGCGATGGAAGATAGATTGGAGTCAGAGTCGTACAGTTGGATGGGAGGGGAAGCGATCAGCTCGCCAATGTTGTCAATTATTTTCCACTGAATTAAAAACAGGATTCAAACACTGACGACCGTAGAATGTGCATTGCTGCCCCCAGCTGGCATCCAATGGAATAAGATGCTGTTTTAGTCCTCACTCAAGATCATTTTAAAATGGACAGAGCCAATTATCTGTTCTTTTGGACGGGAAAACTTGTCGAAAAGGATTATTTCACAAAATAATAGTGATGTGTTGCTTCCTCTGATCAGCGAGATGGTAATGAGAAGGCACGATAATGGTGAGAAAGCTTAAAAAGGGTGGTTGAAAAAAAAAGTTCTTTACAGCAATATTGGTGAGCTCAGTTGGCTGGACAGCTGGTTCGTGACGCAGAGCGAGGCCAGCAGCGCGGGTTCAATTCCCTTAACGGCTGAGGTTATGCATGAAGGCCCAGCCTTCTCAACCGTGCCCCTCGCCTGAGGTGCGGTGATCCTCAGATTAAATCATCACTAGTCAGCTCCCCCCTCAAAGGGGAAAGCAGCCTATGGTCATCCGGGATTGTGGCGACTTTATTTTGAATGTGGACCTGTCAAGTCACAAACCATGATTAAAGCAGAAACCAGATAACCAGTTTCAAAGTTAATTTAATAGTTGCTTGAAAAAGCCCGACATTGAAAGATGTGCGAGCCAACAGGAGAGCGGGATTAGATGAGATGACTCATGTGGAGGAAAACATGGTGCAGGTTTTATGGATTGAACAGCCTCTCTACGCCGCAGTATTCCATAATAAAGATCACACAGGCCACTCAGCCAATCCTACCTTCATGCCACCAGTCTCTTGAATCAATCCAAGGTTTTAAATTCATCATCCTTGTTTTAAAGGCCATTTTTGGCGATGCCCCTCCGGGGGCGGGATTCTCTGACCCTCCGCGCCGAAATCGCGTGCGGGGGGGGGGGGGGGGGGTGGAGAATTACCAATGGGCTCCCACGCCGGCATGCGATTCTCCGGTGGCTGGAGAATCGCCGCCAGTCGAGCGCGCGATCCACGTGGCGCTGGTCAACGGCCCCTGCAGTGATTCTCCGTGTTCGACGGGCCAAGTGCCCGCCGAGTCCCGCCGGCGTGGTTCACATGTGGTCCCACCCGGCAGGACCTCGGCGCTCTGGCAGTGGGGGCCGTCCTGGTAGGGGGGCAGGGGGATATGACTCCGGGGGGGGGCTCCACAGTGGCCAGGCCCACGATCGGTGGCTACCGATCGGCGGGCGCGCTTATTCCGAGGGGCGGGGCCTATGTTCCTCTGCGCCGGGCCCCTGTAGGGCTCCACCATGTTGCGCGGTGGCCGGCGGGAAGACGGCCGCCGCAGGCATTCACGGACCTGCGGCCGGCCGCCGTGCGCATGTGCAGCCGCGCAGGCGTAACTGCAGGGCCCCGCCAACAGCCGGAGTTGCGGGACGCACGCCGGGGTCCTGCTAGCCCTCTTGAAGACGGAGAATCACCCCAGACTTTCTGGGAAATAATCCGAGTGATTCCCGCCCGTTTTCCGGCAGGCGAGGGAACTTAGTCCCCGGAAGGGAGAATCCCGCCCCATATCTCTAACTCCCCTAACTTTGAAATGCGTGTTCCTTCAGGTTTGAGCTCTTGTGAATACCCGATTTTCAATGTTGCTCCTTTGTTGGCTACAGCTGCTGAAATGACCTCCTTAAACATCACGGCCTCTCTACCATTTTCCCAGTCTTTTCTTAAAAAATGCTTCTTTAATGCTTCTAGGCTGCATTTTTGTGGGTGGGTCGTGGTTCTGACACCAGAATCAATTCCTGTTCAGAGCTTGACAAGGGTAGACCCATAAGATATAGGAGGAGAATTAAGCCACTCAGCCCATCAAGTCCGCTCCGCTATTCAATCATGGCTGATATTTTTCTTATCCCCATTCCCCTGCCTTTTCCCCATAACCTGCTGGCCACCATGTTGGTGCTGCTGAGCGGCCAGCAACAAATATCACGCCATTAAACCACCTTCACTAGCAAGGCATCACCTGCTATTGCAGCTGGTGCAACGTTAGTGGAGGCATCAGTCTTCCATGAAGTGGCTACAGTGACATGCCTTCTGTTTGAGGAGACCTGGGCATTGTAATTGAGTGCCGGAAATGTAATAAAGGCCTCATAGGGTTCGCAGCTCTGATCTCCTGCTGTGAAGCTGGCTTTGTTAAATTTCCAGACTTCTTCACCCAGGGGGATCTGTGTGCTGTTGGACAAATGAGCTAATGCCCTATTAAGTTCCTTTCATTGGCTAATTGCCAATAAAAGGGAGGATAACCATCACTCCTGAGACCCTACCTTCAGGAAAAATGCATGGAGTCAGGAACATGTCACAGCTGAGCGAGCCTGATGTGAGTCAATCGGATTTTCCTCTTACCTTGGAATATTCAGCCCATACTGGGCCTCTGTATGCGGCTCAGTGTCAAGTTTTGTATGATGATGCTGCTGTGAATGCCCTTGGGACATTTTAAATGTGAGTTATTGCTGTTCTTCAGTTGGCCTCGGTGACCCTGAATTATGAGAGAAAATAAAATTGCAAGTATTCTCACTCCTGATGACTACCGAGTGAGCCACATTCTGACTAATGAATGGGGCATGATGGAGTTGTTATTTTCCCAATGTGGCTTGATGTCCAAATGTTGTCTATCGATGCTCCTCTAAAGAAACTTGGGACATTTTCCTGCCATCAATACACACCATTATGTGGTGACATGCACATATGCATATCTGTATAAAACTGTGTATAACTGTACCAATATATATAACTGTATATAATTGTACCAATATATAAAGCTGATCATCAATACATGTAGTGACAGTTATGACCTCCAGCCAGTAGATGGAGTCAGACATACATGAAGCCAGATATACATCAGGTGACTGATGGGACGCGGCAGTTGGTAGCAAGATGGACTCCAGGACAGTTGCATCTCACCATAGCTCTCCAGTCACTTAGATACAATTGTCTGTTGGTTACCTGTCCATATGTTAATAATAAATACTTGTTATAGCTAACCATACATGTTCTATGCGTGGCGTCATGATCAAGGGAGCCATAGAACACAACATGGTACCAGGAGTGTTGAAGAACTGAAGGAGACTGCAGACAAGACAATCCACGCTGAAGAATAGGAGAATCTGAACAAACAACTTCTCTACCAACCTGGTGAACTATGAATTTGCGACTCAATGTGTAGCCACCTGAGTTGGCCACTTCCCGACTTAAAATGGAGATCCGCAAAGAATGCAGGGAAATTCAGTCAAGCCAGGAAAAACTAGCAGGTACAAAGTTTCCTGTGTATTAGACTTTGCAGAAACCCAGACAGCACTGAAACCAACAGCCATCTGCATATTAATGAGCGATCCCCGGGAACAATTGAAACATTTAAGGTAAATAAGACCAAGCCAGACTCCTCGGCGCCAGCAGGAGCCAAGACTAAGGATGGCCAACGGACACTCAGGAACCGCCCAGCGATCATGGAATGGCTCCAGTATTGGAGAAATCGATCCAAGTGATCGGAACCTAGTCCAATCACTTGGAACCAGATAGGGGGTCTGCCCCGAATGGCGCAAAGCCCCTGGGGACTATAAAGTAGAGTCCCCAAGTTCAATTCTTCCTTCTTGGCAGGGTCACTCAGCAACTCGAACCAACCCTTGACAGTGACCTGCCTAGCTGCCGCACCAACCAAGTAAGTCTCCAGGCAACGCATGCTACGAGATAGGCGCTCCTAGCTACCAGTCCATACCAGGTTTTGAATCCTGCAGACTCAGAATCGAACGAAAGGCCATTTGTTCCCCTGACCTGGTGGACCAGTTCCAAAGCTAAGTATAGGCCTTTTCGTGTTAGAAAATAGTCTAGTAAGTAGAGTTTTGTGCTGAGTAGTGATTGACTGTGTATAATAAATGTGTTTTGATTTGAAACTTACTAACTGGTGTAGTGAGTTATTGATCAGTACTTGAACTTGAACCTCGTGGTGGTATCATAAAGATACCTGCCGACTCTAGAGCAAAGGTTATAGAAACAGAGCAAATTAAATAAAGATACAACGGGCAACATTTAAGAGCCAACCAAACGTTAGCAACAAATGCAACACAAGATGGTGAAGTCTGAGATGGATGGTTTGAAGCCCCCCCACCAACTTCAAGTCTCGGGTAATCTGGACACAAACTAGCACGCTTTTAAGTCCATCTTTTAGCCCGTGACCCCCAGGCGCTGCCTGACGCAAGGCGCGTTGCGTTGCTGCTATCGATAGCAGGTCCACAAGCACTTGAACTGTATAATTTCTTAAGTTTTGATAACGAAGAAGAGAGTTACGGTGAGGTGATTGAGCGCTTTGATCTGCATTGTTCTCCTCGAAGAAAATGAGACTTTTGAACGATACTTGGTCTGTTCCCGTGCCAAAAAACGATGAGGAGTCGTTCGATAACTTGGCGACGGATTTAAGACGAAAGGCCCAGTCGTGGATTTTTGGACAGTTGCAATGTTCAATGATCTGTGACCAATCTTTTGGGGAGATTTCGGATGTTGCACTACCAGAACAATTGTTGAGGGAAGACAACCTCACGTTGGATGCCACCATCAGTATATGCCAGGCAAGTGAGTTATCTGCACAGCGGATCGGCTCCTTCAGATCAGATAATGTTGTGGCCATCTTGGAAGTGATACTGGCGCCATAGGTGCTGTGGCGCAGTTCGGAAAGAAACGTGGTCTCGTGCAGGTGGCCATTTTGAGCTCACTGCTACGCAACATCAAAAGAAACGTGGTCTCGATGCGGGCGGCCATTTTGGGCAAAATGTCCCATCTGCCATTTTGTGCCACAAAATGGAACAACAGACACTTTCCGCGTGCCAATGCCCTGCTTTCAAAAAGAATTGTCACAAGTGTGGCAGAATGGGTCACTTTGCCTGCCGATGCACAGTTGTCTGGACAGAAAAGAAGAGTCCGGAAAAGGACAAAAGAGACAACAACCGGGCCGATGTGAATATGCTTTTGAATAGTGACTCAAACAGTTCGACTGGCCGAAATATGGAAGTGACAATTCCAGTCTGCAGTTACAGTGAGGCGACTGCAGGGACTATTGAGGAGAGATGGATGATCCCAGTAATGCTCAATGGAATGCCCATCAGTTGCAAACTCGATACGGGAGTGAGAGCCAACCTGATTCTGGTCAATGTGGTGCAGTGGCTAAAGGTCAAACCTCACATCATTCTGGGAGGAATGCTTTGAAAGACTACAATGGGCATGGGATCCCAACTTTGGGAGAATGCGAGTTGATGTCACTGTCAAGGAGGTAACGCGCAGAATACTATTCCCCATGGTGGAGACAGAGCGTGATTCGCTCATTGTGGTGCAGGCATGTGAAGAACTCGGGCTTGTCAAGAGGGGGTAAACTGCAGAGTGCATTGCACTCCTCCAACATATCTTGGTGGAGTCGATCTTAAAGACACATCAGGAGGTATTTCAAGGGTTTGACCTCCTGGTCAGCAGAACGACATAGTCCGCAGCCGCCACGCGAGGTTGACGAAACCTCAGACCACAAGTAATCCACGCGGTCGGGATGTCGACCCATTGGGGGCTGAGCATCAGGGGAGGGCCTTCAGGAGACATCCTGAGGCCGTCCCAACGGTGTGCGGCGTACCCACCAATGATGCCATTTTGGACGGGGCGGAGCATCCGAAAACAGGTGCCGCCCCCGATTTCGGCTTCAAAGGGGATTTTCCGCCCAATCACCGAATGCGGTTTCAGCGTCGGCAATCGGAGAATCCTGCCATCTGTGTTTCGCTAACAACGGTGCTTGTCTTGGCCTTTTTTAACCGGGCCAAGAAATCCAAAATCTCCACGGATGCATCTTAGGACGGGATTGGGGCAGTGCCTCTGCAGCAGAGTGCGAATGGGGATTGGCTGCCGGTGGCATATGCTTCGAGGGCCATGACGGAAACAGAGCGCAGATTTGCACAAATTGAAAAGGAATGCCTGGAGCTAGTCATGGGCCTCGAAAAACTTCACGCCTACCTATATGGGCTGCCCACATTTTTGCTTGGGAGGGACCACAGGCCGTTGGTTGTGATAGTCCACAAGAACTTCTGTCAGGGGTCCCTGAGGATACAACAATTTGTGATGAAATTCCTGCGTATGACTTTAACCTGATCTGCACACCAGGCAAGTTTCTGGCTGTCGCTGATACACTCTCGAGAGCGGCGGCCATCAATGAGGTCTGTCTGTGAGGGCAGCACGGTGGCACAGTGGGTTAGCCCTGCTGCCTCACGGCGCCGAGGTCCCAGGTTCGATCCCGGCTCTGGGTCACTGTCCGTGTGGAGTTTGCACATTCTCTCCGTGTTTGCGTGGGTTTCGGCCCCACAACCCAAAGATGTGCAGGGTAGGTGGATTGGCCACGCTAAATTGCCCCTTAATTGGAAAAAATGAATTGGGTACTCTAAATTTATATTTAAAAAAAAAAATCAATGAGTTCTGTCCAGGGACTGACGAAGTTCAACTACATGTCGACATAGTGGCTGTGTCACTGCCGATCTCTGACGGAAAGTCGAGGCTAATCAAGGCAGAAACAGCCAAAGATCCGGTGCTTCAAAAGATCAGCTGGTATCTCAAAGAAGGTTGTCCGAAAAGCTCCTGCTCTGCACACTATAATATTCGTGCTGAGCTCAGTGAGGTGAATGGTCTTCTTTTAAGGCAGCACAGGATTGTCATCCGCATGCGCTGAGGCCGCTCATGCTAAAAAAGCTTCACGAAGAGCACTTGGGCATTGAAAAGTGCAAGTGCAGGGCCTTGGAGACGATATATTGGCCAGGCATTACTCAGGACATTGCAGGTATGTTTGAGCAATGCAATACCTATCAGACATTTCGATGCAGGCAGAGCAAGGAACCCATGCATGTGGAAGACGTTGTTGCCAGCCCGTGGCAGAAAGTCGGCCTGGACTTGTTCCATCTTCAGGGTAGAGTCTATCTGGTCAGAATAAACTACTTCTCCAATTACCCAGAGGTGGCACAGTTGCTCAACGCAACAGCTCGCTGTGTAATTCAGCAGGTCAAAGCAATCTTTGCCGGGCATGGCATACCATCTATTGTCATGTTTGACAATGGTCATTGTTTGAGCAATCATGAATGGACTGAGTACGCTCGCCGGTATGACTGTAAACACATAACCTCGAGCCCGCTCTCTACCCAGTCGAATGGGATGGTGGAAAAGGACTTACACAGTGAAGCAGCTGCTGACGAAGGCCCTGGGCAGCCAGGAAGACATGTATCTCACCTTACTCAGCTACCATTCAATCCACTGGCAAATGTCCTGTCACCAGTGGAGCTGCTTCTCAACAGGCAGCTGCGAACAACCCTGCCTTCCATGGTGGCGCCCACGGTCAATCGACGGTCCCAGAGGAAGCTGAGTCTTCAGAAACAAAAGCAGAAAGAGATCTATGATAGGTGTGCAAGCACACTCCAGCCCTTGCAGATAAAAGACACGGTCAGAATCGAGGACCCCAATGGCAAAGGATGGGTGAAGCTTGTGACGGTTGTTCAACAAACGGGTCTGCACTCATTTATGGTGTTTACTGAGGATGGCTCACTTCTACGCCGGAGCCGATGAGCGCTCATCAAAGTACAACCACCTTTTGTGTTTAACTCAGTACATGAGTCTGGGTCTAATCCCAAGCTGGAGAAAGACACAGACTGTCCAGCACAGCCGGGGTTAATGATGCATCTGCTGTGGTGCTGGGGGAAAGGCCAACAATTGATGAAGGTGGGGCATGCTCACTAACCCAGCCGTTGCTCAGATGGTGTACCAGAATTAGGCCCAAGCCTGATAGATTGAACTTGTAACTGAATGTTCACGAAATGTGATTGTGAATACACCTTTCTCCAAAGGAAGGGGGATGTGGTGATATGTACATATACATATCTGTATATAACTGGATATAATCGTACCAATGTATATAACTGTACATAATTATACCAATGTATAAAGTTGATCATCAATACATGCAGTGACAGTTATGACCTCCTGCCAGTAGGTGGAGCCAGACACAGGGATTCAGATATGCAGCAGGTGACTGACGGGACGCGGCAGTTGGTACCAGGACAGACAACAGGACAGTCGCATCTCACGGTAGCTCTCCAGTAACTTTAAAAAAAATCATTTACAGGATGTGGGCGTCGCTGGTTAGGCCAGCATTTATTGCCCATCCCTAGTTGCCCTTCAGAAGGTGGTGATGAGTTGCCTTCTTGAAACATTGCAGTCCATCAGCTGTAGGTGCACTCACTGAGCTGTCAGAGAGGGAGTTCCAGGATTTTGTCCCAGCGACAGCGAAGGGACGGCGGTATATTTCTAAGTCAGGGTGATGAATGACTTGGAGAGGAACCTAAAGTGGTGGGGGTCCCAGGTATCTGCTGCTCTTGTCCTTCTAAATGGTAATGGTCGTGGGTTTGGAAGGTGCTGTCGAAGGAACCTTAGTGAGTTACTGCAGAGCATCTTGTAGATGGTACACAGGGCTGCCACTGTTTGTCAGTGGTGGAGCGTTTGAATGTTTGTAGAAGGAGGAGCAATCAGGCAGGCTGCTTTGTCCTCGAGTGTTGTTGGAGCTGCACTCATCCAGGCAAGTGGAGAGTATTCCATTGTAGTCCTGATTTGTGCCTTGTAGGTGGTTGACAGGCTTTGGGGGATCAGGGGATGAGTTACTCGCCATAGGACTCCTAGCCTTTGACCTGCCCTGGTAGCTACAGTATTAATGTGGCTAGTCCAGTTCAGCTTCTGATCAATGGTAACCCCCAGGATGTTGATTGTGGGGGATTCAGCGATGGTAATGCCATTGAATGTCAAGGAGCGATGGTTAGATCCTCTCTTGTAGGAGATGGTCATAGCCTGGCACTTGTGTGGTGTGAATGTAACTTGCCACTTGTCAGCCCAAGCCTGGTTATTGTCCAGGTCTTGCTGCATTTTGACACGGACTGCTTCATTGTCTGAGGAGTCGCGAATGGTGCTGAACATTGTGCAGTCATCCGCAAACATCCCCACTTCTGATCTTATGATGGAAGGCAGGTCATTGATCAAGCAGCTGAAGATAGTTGGGCCTGGAACACTACCCTGAGGAACTCCTGCAGTGATGTCCTGGTGCTGAGATGATTGACCTCCAACCACCACAAGCATCTTCCTTTGTGCCAGGTATGACTCCAAACAGCAGAGCGTTTCCCCCTGGTTCCCTTTGACTGCAGTTTACCTAGGGCTCCTTGATGCCATACTCGGTCAAATGCTGCCTTGCTGTCAAGGGCAGTCACTCTCACCTCACCTCTGGCATTCAGCGCTTTTGTCCATGTTTGAACCAAGGCTGTAATGAGGTC
This sequence comes from Scyliorhinus torazame, assembly GCF_047496885.1. NCBI lineage: Eukaryota > Metazoa > Chordata > Chondrichthyes > Carcharhiniformes > Scyliorhinidae > Scyliorhinus > Scyliorhinus torazame. The sequence continues at coordinate 284,958,381 of NC_092712.1, read as the reverse complement.
AAGAGCTGAGTGACCCTGGTGGAACCCAAACTGAGCGTCCATGAGCAGGTTATTGCTGAGTAAGTGCCACTTAATAGCATTGATGATGACTCCGTCCATCATTTTGCTGATGACGGGGAGTAGACTTATAGGGCGGTAATTGGCTGGTTTGGATTTTTCCTGCTTCTTGTGTACAGGACACACCTGGGCAATTTTCCACATTGCAGGTAGATGCCAGTGTTGTAGCTGTACTGGAACCGCTTGGCTAGGGGTGCGGTCAGTTCTGGAGCACAAGTCTTCAGTACTATTGATGGAATATTATCAGGACCCATAGCCTTTGCAGTATCCAGTGCCTTCAGCATTTCTTGACATCACGTGGAATGAATCGTATTCGCTGAAGACTGACATCTGTGATGCTGGGGACCTCCAGAGGAGACTGAGATAGATCATCCATTTGGCTCTTCTGACTGACGATTGTTGTGAATGCCTCAGCCTTGTCTTTTGCACATATGTGCTGGGCTCCTCCATCATTGAGGATGGGGATATTTGTGGAGCCTCCTCCTCCAGTGAGTTGATTACTCGTCCAGCACCATTCACGGCTGGATGTGGCAGGACTGCAAAGCTTAGATCTGATGCGTTGGTTGTGGAATCGCTTAGCTCTGTCTATTATTTGCTGCTCATGCTATTTGGCACACAAGTAGTCCAGTGTTGTAGCTTCACCAGGTTGACACCTCATTTTTCGGTATGCGTGGTGTTGCTCCTGGCATGCTCTCCTGCACTCTTCATTGAACCAGGGTTGATACCCTGGTTTGGTGGTAATGGTACAGTGCGGGATATGCCGGGCCATGAGGTTGCAGATTATGATTGAATAAAATTCTGCTGCTGATGGCCCACAGCGCCTCATGGATGCCCAGTCCTGAGTTGCTAGATCTGTTTGAAGTCTATCCCATTTAGCACGGTGCTGGTGCCACACAACACGATGGAGGGTTTCCTCAATGTGAAGACGAGACTTTGTCTCCACAAGGACTGTGTGGTGGTCACTTCTACCGATACTGTCATGGACAGATGCATCCACAGCAGGCAGATGAATAAATAAATAAATAATCTTTATTTCACAAGTAGGCTTACATTAACACTGCAATGAAGTTACTGCGAAAAGCCCCTAGTCGCCACATTCTGGCGCCTGTTCGGGTACACAGAGGGAGAATTCAGAATTCTCAGCTGGTACGGGAATTGAACCCGTGCTGCTGGCCTTGTTCTGCATCACAAACCAGCTGTTTAGCCCACTGAGCTAAGCCAGCCCCCGATTGGGGAGGATGAGGTCAAGTATGTTTTTCCCTCTTGTTGGTTCCCTCACCACGTGCTGCAGTTCCAGTCTAGCAGCCATGTCCTTTAGGACCTGGCTAGCTCAATTTGTGGTGATACTACCGAGCCACTCTAAGTGATGGATATTGAAGTCCCCCACCCCAGAGCATATTCTGTGCTCTAGCCACCCTTCGTGCTTCCTCCAAGTGGTGTTCAACCTGGAGGAGTACTGATTTTTCAGCTGATGGGTAATGGGTAATCAGCAGGATGTTTCCTTGCCCATGTCTTTAACCTGAGGCGATATTGAGGACTCCCAGAGCAACTCCCTCCCGACTGGAGACCATTGTGCCGCTGCCTCTGCTGGGTCTGTCCTGCCGGTGAGATAGGACATACCCAGGAACGGTGATAGTGGTGTCTGGGACATTGTCTGTAAGTTATGATTCTGTGAATACGACTATGTCAGGCTGTTGCTTAACTAGTCTGTGAGCTCTCCCAACTTTGGCACAATCCCCCAGATGTTAGTAAGGAGGGTTTTGCAGGGTCAACAGGGCTGGGTCTGTCGTTTCCGGTGCCTGGTTCGATGCCAGGTGGTCCGTCCGGTTTAATTTCCTTTTTGTAGTGGTTGAATACAACTGATTGGCTTGCTGGGCCATTTCAGAGGGCATTTAAGAGTCAACCACTTTGCTGGAGTCACATGTAGGCCAGACCAGGTAAGGCTGGCAGAAGGACATTAGTGAACCAGATGGCTTTTTACGACAATCGACAATGGTTTCACGGTCATCATTAGACTTTTACTTCCAGATATTCTATTGAGTTTTACTGGGATTCGAACATGCATCCCCAGAGCATTATCCTGGGTCTCTGGATTACTAATCCAGTGACAATACCACTATGCCACCGCCTCCTCAATGATACGTCTGTACATAGGTTTGTTCATTAACTGTCCACGTGTTAATAATAAATACTTGTTATAACTAACCACCCAAGTTCTATGCGTGGCTTCATAATCAGGGGAGCCATAGAACACAACACATTATGGCTGCTACAGTTTGGTGGCTGAAACGGAGCACCATGCTCAAGATGTCTCCAGTTTATATCCCACTGTATGGGCAATATAATCCGACATTTGCTTAACTTTGCTTGTTGCTGCTTCACCTTGATCCAAATGTTAAGTATTGGATTAATGATCTACCTCCCCCCCTCCCTCCCTCCCCCCCCCCCCCCCCCCGCCCAATCCCTTCCATTTTCTCTTTAGCCATTTCCACAGCATCCATACTGCACTTCTGACATTTAAGAACAGCACAAGGAAACACTGACAAGAGGAGGTCAACCGAGGTTATCCGGCCCAATGCATTCACCAGATCAGGCAAAAAGCTGCATGAAAATTAAACCTTATTTCCTCAGCAGAGCAGCTCATTTAAAACAAAATTAGTTCACTAAATATACCTGACCCAAAATAGCCAGAGCATCCAAATAAATCAGAGCTCTCTGAGGTAAAAGCAGAATCTGATCATTTTATTGATGAGTTAACTGCAAAGGTAAATGGAAGAGCTGAGCTACGATTTTGTCTCAGTAAAGGAATGGCTAAAGGTCAACAACATTTGCACAAGACGTGCTTATTTCAAGTTTACTGTACTCTGTAATTCTGAAATGTCAAATAGAACAGGGAATGCAATCATTTTCATTACTGGCTCGGAAATAAAAACTTGGCTTCAATGGTTGGTGCGTTGCGTTAAACTGCGCTTGAAACATTTTGAAGAACAATACCTTCTGCGAATGAAAAGGTGCATGTCCAGCACATCAGCTGCGAATGGGAAGAGGTGGTAAGTGAGGGTTGGCAGCAGCCCACAGTGTGACCCTGAAACCACTCCTCACTCCTACTCCTCGTGGTTCCACAGTGAGCAACCGAATACCAAAAACACTTGAAAGCCCTATTGGGACTGTTGGTGAGGCCAACACAGACCTAATAATAAATGCACATGCTCCACCTTGTTTTTGACTAACATGGCATTGGAATCCTGAAACAAGTGTCAAGCCTTTGACTATCACACTTAAAAGGCCGAAAGTTTATTTTACACAGCTGCCCTGGATACATTTCCTTCATTATTTCATGGGGTGTGGCTGTCATTGGCAGGGCAGAAGTGAATATTTGTTGCCACCTGTAACTGTTGTTGTAAAGGTGGTGGTGAGCTGCCTTCTTGAACTGCTGCAGGCCATCTGGTATAGGTACACCCACAGTGTTGTTAGGAAGAGGGCGTTCCAGGAATTTGACCCAGTGGCAGCGAAGGAATAGTGATATAATTCCGTGTCAGAATGGTGTGTGGTTTGGAAGAGAACTTGCAAGTGGTGGTGTTCCCATACATGTGTTGTTCTTGTCCTAGGTGGCAGAGGCTGTGGGTTTGGTTAGTGTTTTTGAAAGAAGCTTGTCGAGTTGATGCAATGCATCTTGTAAATGGTACACACTGCTGCCACTGTGCATCAGTGGTGGAGGAAATGAATGTTTAAGTGTTGGTTGGGATGTGATCAAGTGGGCTGATTTGTCCTGAATGGTGTCGATCTTCTTGCGCATTGTTGGAGCTCAACTCATGCAGGCAATTGTAGAGTATTCCATCACACTCCTCACTTGTGCCTTGTCGATAGTGCACTGGCTTTTGGGAGTCAAGAGGTGCATTTCTCACCGCAGGATTCCTAGCCTCTGACTTGCTCTTTTAGCTGCAATATTTGTACTGCTGGTTCAGTTACATTTTTGGACAATAGTAACACCTAGTATGTTGATGGTGGGGGATGCAGAGATGGTAATTCTATCTATTACCAAGGGTAGATAATTTGATTCACTTATATTGGAGATGCCCTTTGCATTTGTGTGGCACGACTGTTATTTACCATTTATGAGTCCAAGCCTGAATTTTGCCCAGGTCTTGCTGCATGCAGTCAAGTATCTGATGAGTTGCAACTGATACCTAACACATCAGTGGACATCCCCGCTTCTGACCTTATGATAGGGGGAAGGGCATTGGTGAAGCAACGGAGGATGGTTGGGTCTTGGGCAGTAATCTTAGGCACTCCTGCAGCAATGTCCTGGGACTGAGATGAATTGCCTCCAACAGTCACGACCATTTTACTTTGTGATGGGCCTGACTCCAACTAGTGGGGAATTTCCCCCTAATTTAATTTACGTCAATTTTGCTAGGGCTCCGTGATGCCACATTCAGTCAAATGCTGCCTTGATGCCAGAGATAATCACTTTCATCTCACCTCTTGATCTGATTTTTTTGGTAAGGGCATTGCTGAGGAATTTCCCACATTGTTGGGTGGATGCCAATGTTGTAGCTGTGCTAGGACAGTTTAGCCAAGGGCACGGCTACGTCTTCAGTATGGGGATGTTGTCAGGGCAAATAGCCTTTGCTGTACCCAGTGCCTGCAACCATTTCTTGATATTGTGTGGAATGGAATGTATCAAATTGTCTGAATACTGAAATCTGTGATGCTGGGGAGCTCAGGAAGAGATAGAGAGGAATCATTCACTCGGCATCGTCTGGCGGAAGATGATTACAAATACTTAAGCCTTATGTTTTGTACTGATGTCCTGGGCTCCCCCATCATTGAGTTTGGGGTATTTGTGGAGCCTTATTTTTATTTTAATTGCTTAATTGTCCACCACTGTTCACGGCTGTATGCAACAGGACCTCAGTGCTTTGATCTGACCCATTGGTCATGGGGTTGCTTAGCTCTGTCTATTGATTACATATTGCCTCTGATGTTTAGCATGTATGTAGTCCTACGTTGTAGCTTCACCAGGTTGGGATCTCATTTTTAGGTACGCCTGGTGCTAATCCTGGCATGCTGTCCTGCAGTCTTCATTGAACCAGGGTTGATTCCCTGACTTAATGATAATGGTAGATGAAGGATATGCCAGCCATGAGGTTACAGATTGTGGTGGAATACAATTCTGCTGCTGGTGATGCCCCACAGTGCCTCATGGATTTCTTTATCGAAGGACTCTTAAAATAGAAGCTGAACGAAGTTCAGAGGTATTTACGAGTAAATGTTTCAAATAAAAGTTTATTTGGTTCCCAAGAGCACCATTTATATTGGCTGTGTCTCTTTTGCTTCCATTTAGAATTTCAGAGTCATTGTTACTTCGACAGTTAATTGCGCACCCAAGTCACCAAATTCACTTCATCAAAATCCTGGATTCCACTCTCGTTATTCTTCAATAGTGCGATCACAACTCGAGATTTCCAACCTCCTCAGTACCACCAAACTCCACAGCACCCTGCTAGATTCTCCAAATCATTGGAGGGGGGAGGGCCTCACCACAAAAATCTGCTGGTTGTCTTACAAGAACAGCCTTTATGAAACATTTAAGTCCTATACTTCAGTGACATGCTTCTTGATTGGCGTCATTTTTTCATTGATATAAATTTCATATTCATTGAACAGAAGCATACCAGAACAGAGGAGCAGGGAGCAAATCATGAGCAGTGAAGAAAAGACACGTCAAGAAATCATTCGCAATAAACTGAATCAATCAAATCACTCAATCAACATATTCTTTTTACCAGTGGGCCCACTGTGCATGTAGGTTACACTAACATAAGTCACAATCATTTCAGGATTCGCAATAAAATAATTTAACTCCCCAGTAAAATTATCATTATGCATTTGAATACCTTCATTAATCATTTACTGAGCCTCTCTTGGGGGTTTAGTTGGCATTCTTGCCGTAACAATCACTTTAGTCAGATCAACAGATTTATAGCTACAACTTTTCAGACAAATCCCAGGTTGCTGAAATGAGAGAGCCTGCACACTGAAGAATCGCTCAGCATGCATCCGTACAATTCATTCTGTGCTTTCCCCTACACTCCTAAAGTAATTATGAATCTTTTGCTCTAAATGATTTCAAAACAGAGGGAAGGATAAATTTTCACATTCATCCTCCAATTCTTGCCATTCGTGCTCCCTCAGTTTTCATCACTCCAGCATGAGTGGCTGTTCCTGTAGCTTCGGAGGCCTTTGGTTCTGAAATTTCCTCCCTTCACCTCTGTGCCCCCCTCTCTCTCTCTCCTTCTCTCTCCCTTTTAAGACACTCGTCAAACCCTACCTCGATGACCAAGCTTTTGGTCGCCAGTCCTATTGGCTGAAATTTTCCAATCACGGTCAAAACCATTGAATCCAATGCTGATCAGAGAGAAAACTAGCCACTCACCTGGATATGTTTAAAAAGATCACGGGTGGGACATTAACAGTGCGGTAGATAACGGGGAGCCAATGGATGTGGTATATCTGGATTTCCAGAAAGCTTTTGACAAGGTGCCATACAAAAGATTGCTGCATAAACTAAAGATGCATGGCATTGAGGGTAAAGTGGTAGCATGGGTAGAGGATTGGTTAACTAACAGAAAGCAGAGAGTGGGGATAAATGGGTGTTTCTCTGGTTGGCAACCTGTAACTAGTGGGGTCCCTCAAGGATCAGTGTTGGGCCCGCAGTTGTTCACAATTTACATAGACGATTTGGAGTTGGGGACCAAGTGCAATGTGGCAAAGTTTGCAGACGACACTAAGATGAGTGGTAAAGCAAAAAGGGCAGAGGATACCGGAAGTCTGCAGAAGGATTTGGATAGGTTAGGTGAATGGGCTAGGGTCTGGCAGATGGAATTCAATGTTGCCAAGTGTGAGGCTGTCCATTTTGGGAGGAATAACAGCAGAATGGATTATTACTTAAACGGTAAGATGTTAAAACATGCTGCTGTGCAGAGGGACCTGGGTGTGCTGGTGCACGAGTCGCAAAATGTTGGTGTGCAGGTGCAACAGGTGATTAAGAAGGCTAATCGAGTTTTGTCTTTCATTGCTAGAGGGATGGAGTTCAAGACTAGTGAGGTTATGCTGCAATTGTACAGGGTGTTGGTGAGGCCGCATCTGGAGTATTGTGTTCAGTTTTGGTCTCCTTACCTGAGAAAGGACATATTGGCACTGGAGGGAGTGCAGAGGAGATTCACTAGGTTGATCCCAGAGTTGAGGGGATTAGATTATGACGAGAGGTTGAGTAGACTGGGACTGTACTCATTGGAGTTTAGAAGGATGCGGGGGGGATTTTATTGAGACATATAAAATTATGAAGGGAATAGATAGGATAGATGCGGGCAGGTTGTTTCCACTGGTCGGGGAAAGCAGAACTAGGGGGCATAGCCTCAAAATAAGGGGAGGTAGATTTAGGACGGAGTGTAGGAGGAACTTCTTCACCCAAAGGGTTGTGAATCTCTGGAATTCCTTGCCCAGTGACGCAGTTGAGGCTCCTTCTTTAAACGTTTTTAAGAAAAAGATAGATGCCTTTCTAAAGAATAAAGGGATCAGGGATATGGTGTACGGGCCGGAGAGTGGAGCTGAGTCCACAAAGATCAACCATGATCTCATTAAATGGCGGAGCAGGCTCAATGGGCCAGATGGCCTACTCCTGTTCCTAGTTCTTATGTTCTAAGAGGAGGTGTGAAATATTAGATACAGTATGTATAGTTAAAGAGGAAGTAGTGGAAGGACTGGCATCCTTTAAGGTGGGCAGATGGATTGTATCCTAGGCTATTGAAAGAAGCCGGGGAGGAATGGGGAGCACAGTAGAACAGTGGTTAGCACAGTTGCTTCACCGCGCCAGGGTCCCAGGTTCGATTCCCAGCTTGGGTCACTGTCTGTGCGGAGTCTGCACATTCTTCCCGTGTCTGCGCGGGTTTCCTCCCATTCATCCAAAGATGTGCGGGTTAAGTTGATTGGCCATGCTAAATTGCCCTTAGTGTCCAAAAAGTGGGGTTACAGGGATGGGGTGGAGGCCTGAGCTTGAGGAGGGTGCTCTTTCCAATAGCCGGTGCAAACCCGATGGGCTGAATGGCCTCCTTCTACACTGTAAATTCTATGATTCTATGAAAGAAGATCATTTTACAATCCTCACTAGACAAGGTGATGCACCAGAGGACTGGAGGTCTGCAAACGTTGTTTCAAAATCATGTGACAGATAGGCAAGAAAAAAATAGGTGGGTCAGCCTAACTTCAGTGGTGGGAAAAATATATGAAAAAATTCTGAGAGATAAGATAAACTGTCACATAGAAAGGCACGGATTGATTAGGAATAGTCTGCATGGTTTTGTGAGGGCAAGGTCATGCCTTACTAACTTAATACAATTTTTCCAGGAAGTAACAAGGAGGATTGATGAGGATAGTGTAGTGGATATTGGCTATATAGATTTCAGTAAGGCATTTGACAAGGTTCCGCATGATAGCTTTGTCAGAAAAGTGAGATCTAATTTGGGATATAGAGGAAGGTGGCAGATTGGGTCCAGAAACAAAGAGTAATGAGCGATGATTGTTTTTGAGAATGGAAAACAGTTTCCTGTGGTCTTCCACAGGGCTCAGTGTTCAGACACTTGCTGTTTGTTGTACATACTAATGATTTAGACTTAAATGTGGATGGCGTGACTGGGAAATTTGCAGATAAGACAGAAATTGGCCGTGTAGTTGACAGCAAAGAGGAAAGCTGCCAACGCTAGAATGATATCAATGGTTTGTCTGAATGGGCAGAGAAGTGGCAAATGCAAGTGTGAGGTCTCCATCTGGAGAGGTCAAACAAAGAAAGGGAATGTTCAATAAACGGGAAGACCGTGGAGTGCATATCCACAAATCCATGAGTGTTCAAAAAAGCATATGGAATGCTTTCCTCAATTGGACAGGGTATTGAAAAGCAGGGACGTAATGACAGAACTGTATAAAATGCCGGTTATGCCACAGCTGGGGTTGTGTGTGTAGTTCTGGTAGCCACATTAGAGGAAGGTCATCATTTCTCTGGAGAGAGTGCTGAGGAGATTTTCAAGAATGTTGCCAGGGCTTTAAAATTGCAGCTACGAGGAGCGATTGGATAGGTTAGGGTTATTTTCCTTAGAACAGTGGAGGCTAAAGGGAGACCTAATTGAGGAGACAGGAAAGACTTGTTTTCACAAGCAGAGGGGTCAATTACTAGGGCATAGATATGATGGGCTGAATTGCCTCTTTCTGTACTGCAACCTTTCTACGGTTCTCTGGTGGTTAGGTGGGTGAAGTAAGTAGGTAGAGTGGGTGAGGTAAATGGGTAGGGTGGCAGGTGATTGAGCTGGTAGGGTGGAAAATCATGAGGATGGCAAAGTGGCAGGAGGTAGGGCGACATGTCAAATCAGGTGGGTGAGTGGGTAGATATGGGGCGGGGTTGTTTTGTCCACTTGGGAGAGGTAGCCAGGGCAGGGGCTAGTTAGGTCTGGTTGGTGGGTAGTTAGGTCAGGTGGTGAGGGATAATTAAGTCGGTTGAGGGGGCTGGTCAAGTGACAGGGGGTAGACAGATCAGATTGAAGGGGTAGTTGAGTGATGGGGGCTAGTCAGATCTGGTTGGGAGTATAGTTGTGTTGTGTGGGGAACTGGGGGGGTCAAAGGGGCTAGTCGTGTGGTGGGGGGAAGGTCAGTGTGTAGTCAGTGAGCCATAAGAGTAGTCGAACGTTTGAACAAAGAACAAAGAAAAGTACAGCACAGGTACAGGCCCTTCGGCCCTCCAAGCCTGCGCCGACCATGCTGCCCGTCTAAACTAAAATCTTCTACACTTTCGGGGGTCCGTAACCCTCTATTCCCATTCTATTCATGTGTTTGTCAAGGTGCCCCTTAAAGGGGAGGGGAGTTGGGTGGGGAGGTCGGTATGGTTGAGGGATGGTGTGGTCAGCTGTATAGATAACTGGGAGTTGGACTAGGTTTTAATCTATCTTACATTTTTGGGGTGGCTATTCAGGTAAGTGCTCTGGAATTGTCCGAAGTCTCTGACTCCAACTCAAGTCAGGGACTGTTTCAGAGGGTGCCTACTGGAACGCCAGTGCAGAGGGAATTCTGTAGGGTGTTGACTCATATCTTGGGCTACACATGCAGTCTCCAACAATCTGAAGGTCAGATTTTGTTTGTTAAATCTGCTGGAAAACAACTTGTGATGGTTACCTATGTTAAAGGCATTATGAAAATGCATCTGTTGTTGTATAATCTGAGGATTCAGAGTGGGGGAATAGTCTCGTAGTCGCCGCTCTTATATTCTTTTCCAGGCTGCCCCCATCCTTGGCATTAAAATATGGGCGCTAAATCTCAGCTGGTAGTTTTCCGCATCCAAGTCTGGCTCTGTCAGTTCTATTCACATGTACACCAGGGGAGATACTTGATGCTTTCATCAAGAATGGGTATCCTCTGCTTTTTCTCTCCTGTCTCCCCACCATTATTAGTGTGCTGAGGCTAACTGTAGTGCTCCACTCATCACTAATTGAGCCCAACTCATTCAGTGTCGCAGTGTTGGCCCTGGCTTAGTGAGCGCCATTCTTGCCTCTGAATCAGAAGGTTGTGGGTTCAAGCCCCACTTGAGCACTGAATCTGGACCGACACTCCATTTCAGTACTGAGGTGGCACTATCATAGGTGCTGCCTCTCACAGAAGGGCCAGAATTCTCCATTTGTTGGTGGCGGAATTTTCTGGTCCCGCAGTCAGCGCACCCCTGCCCACGGATATCCTGATGGCGGGGGTTGGTTTCAATGGGAATTCCCAATGATAGCAGTGGGAACAGAAAATCCCGTCGCCAGCCAACGGTGTGCCGACTCTTGCCGCTGGGACGCACACGACTGGGAGGCCGGAGAATCCTGCCCAAAACTTCCCATGGTGCTATTCGGACAAGGAAAGTTCTGGTGGTCAATTCTTATCCTTGAACGAAAGGACAGGTAATCTAATCATTATCACGTTCATATTTGTGGGAGCTTACTGTGTGCAGACTGGCTGTTGCATTTCCCCAACTACACTTCAAAAGTACTATAATTGGCTGTAAAGTACTTTGGAACTTTGAGGGAGCGCAAGGCAAATAAATCAACACAATTTTTTTAATTGTCCACAGGTTGTAGATTGAACCTGGAATGTTCCATGTTTATGTGATGCAGCTTCACACTTCCTGAACCACCTTATGCCATTCCTAATCCTCTAGTTTTGTCCATGACTATTTTCCACCTTTCTGCGAACATGAAAAAGATTTCACAGCTCTCAACGTGTTTGGCCTGCAAGCTGGGGCGCGGGCTGAAGGCCCGGTGGCCTCCCCATTATCTCCTTACTGCTTCTTTCCTGCAGTAAATGTCGAAGACAGAGTGAGAGCGAAGCGAATTGAAGCCTGTGGCAAGTCTAAATGTCATCACTGCAGCAAAACCCTCCCGAGTTACAATCTCATGTGTGGACAAAGCCTTGCGCTTGTTGGACTTGGCTTAACAAAAACAAAAAAATCATAAGGTCAGAGAGAGAGCCCAGGAAATCCAAAACACACAATTCTACTTGAGGCACATTGGAGAAGCCAGGTCAACGCTTAAACAACGGTATACTCAGCACCAGCACAACTGAACTGAATTCCGAGTATCCGAGTAAAATGCAAATCCAATTTTCTCACCATTTAAGGACAATAAAGTGGTTGATCTTTCTCCACTCATTTTTCAATTCATGGCAATTCGCATTTATTTTATTCACTAATTTCCTTCACAGAATTCAGCATCATCACTCGGCCAAATGTTCCTGCAGAAAATGTATGGCCTTTCACCAAGTATTTAAATGATTTGGGCATGAAAGTACACATACATGTTTAATTCTAAAGAGATGAAATATACATATAAAATAGATCTTTGTATTGTATGCATATAATATACATACTATACAATATGTGATAAAGAGTGAGAACAAATGCAACTGAAAGTCTTACATCACAGACTCTCCACCTCAGTATCGTTAAAAAAAGACTTCAGACACATTAGTCACCATGGCAACTGAAGAGATGCAGAAATATCGATGCAACAGTTGAGTTCCAGACTTCCGAGAGCAATATCCGCCTTTAGTGACCTAATTAACTGAATAAGACAATAATTCTGAGTTAACGTTACACTTAGGTTATGCCACCAATTGCAACATTTTCCACTATTCCACCTTAGCAGGTTCACACTGTCTGAATGAGTCATCTATTATTAAATTCAATCTTACCGATCGGCAGTTAAAAGGTCTAAAGGGATAACTGGATTCTCCCTTTAATATTTGAGTTGCAGCTGACAACCTCGCTGAATCCCCTGATGTAGACCATCCAGTTGGATAAGGGGAATATTGATGGATGACTAAGTCACATGGTTCTGTCTGCGGGATTGATCACACACACAGTTGTGGCAATGTAATTGCAAGAAACCGTGTGCTACTTTTACTCACCATTGTGGTCAATTTCAGCCCAGTGAGAAGTCCCAGTATTATAGTTACAGCTTTGCATTTCTCCCTCTCTTTGGGCACGATTCAAGCAAAACATTTCTAGGACTGGTTTCGCGTGCGTTTAGCAGGTTGTTTCTCGGCGCCTGCAGCTCTGAAATAGACCCGGCTATTCATGGTCCTGAAGTTTGGTGGGGGATTCTGTACCAGTACGGTGAGAAGGCCAGTCGATTGTTGGCAGACCAGCTCCATCGGCAGGCAGTGGCAAAGGAGATTGTGCGGATTAGTGATGGGGCAGGAGGGGTGGTGGTGACTTTGGAGCAGGTGAACAGGACTTTTAAAGAGGGGTTCCATAAGTCGGAGCCGGTGGAGGATGAGTTGGGGATGAGGGAGTTTTTGAAGTGGTTGGAGTGAGCAGAGATGGCAGAGGTGGAAAGGGCCAGGGTAGAGGCACCATTACGGGTGGAGGATGTGAAGGCAGCGATAGGGAAGATGAAGTCAAGTAAGATGCCGGGGCCGGATGGGTTCCTGGTGGAGTTTTATAAAACGTTTAAGGACAAGTGGCGCCACTGATGGTGGAAATGTTTGAGAATGGCATGGCGAGGGGGGGGGGGGGGGGGGGGGGGGGGGGGTGTTATTTGAGACTATGAGGCAGGAATCTATTGAATTGTTACTGAAAAAGGATAAGGACCCGGTGGAGTGTGGGTTATACACACCCATTTCTCTGCTAAATGTGGATGCCAAGATATTGGCTAAGGTGCTGGCGGTTAGGCTGGAGGGGTGTCTTCCACAGGTGGTGGGTGAGGATCAGACGGGGTTCGTCAAGGGCAGGCAGCTGTCATCGAACGTGCGGCGGCTGCTGAATATGGTGCTTTCTCCGGCAGAGGGGAGGGAGTTAGAGGTGGCGGTGGTGTTGGATGCGGAGAAAGCATTTGACAGAGTGGAGTAGAGGTATCTGTTCGCGATACTGGAGAAGTTTGGGAATGGGCCTAAATTTGTGGCTTGAGTAAAGTTGCTATATAAGTATCCGATAGCTTGTGTGCAAACAAATGAGACGCAATCGGAGTACTTCCCACTATTCCGGGGAATGAGGCAGGGGTGCCCCATTTATGGAGGAGGGCAAGGAGTCTATGGAAGGGATTAAGGCCAAGTGGGAGGAAGAGCTGCGGATGGGGCTGGTAGAAGGATTATGGTGAAAAGTGCTGCAAAGGGTCAATGCCTCGACTTTGTGTTCAAGGCTCAGGTTGATTCAGTAAAAGTGGTGTGTAGGGCGCACTGAACGAAGGCAAGGATGAGCTGGCTGTTTGAGGGGGTGGAGGATAGTTGTTTCTGGTGTGGGAAGCACCCAGCCAATCATGCCCATATGTTCTGGTCCTGACCAAAGCTGGGGAGGTATTGGGGGGTCGTTTTTTAGCACCATATCCGAGGTTCTGCATATGGATTTGGAGCCGGGTACCCAAGAGGCCATATTTGAGGTGTTGGACCTGCTGGAGTTGCAGATGGGAGCAGGGGGAGACATCTTAGCCTTTGCCTCGTTGATTGCTCACAGGTGGGTCCTGTTGGGCAGAGGTTAGCTTCTCCCCCCAGTGCTCGGCGTGGCTGGGGGACCTATTGGAGTTATTGGCCTTGGAAAAGGTAAAATTTGCTCTGAGAGGGGCAGATGGAAGGTTCCACCAGAGATGGGGGTTGTTCATTTTGCACTTTGGAGACCTGGTTACTGGCAAGGGATGGGGGTGTGGGGGGGATGGGGGGACGGACGTCGAGTGCTGTTCATGTAAAAGTATTAAAATGTTGAAGAAAAATATTTTTTAAAAACGTCCCAAAGCACGATACAGGATTATTACCAGATATTTAAAAATTGGCGCCAGGCTAAAGAAGGAGACGGCGGAATAGACGACTAAAAGCCTGGTCAAAAATGTGTGTCTTAAAAAGTGGGGAAGTTTGGGAGAGAATTCTAGAGGTTGGAAATGTGACAGCTAAAGGTACTGGTGCCATCGTTGGGTCAAAAGAGGTTCAGAATGTACAAAAGGCCAGACGGGGAGGGCTGCAGAGTAGGAAGCCATTACAAGAATAGAGAAACATGAGGTAATTGAGAGAGTTGAACCTTGAGACACAAATTTTAAATTTGAGGCGTTGATGGACTTTATTAAACCTTAACCATATCATTCCTAGATTAATATTTGATGTCTTTAAAGTTTTGCAAATGGGATACGTCGTGCTATATTTGGGAATTTCGAGATTCTCTCTGATAAGCAAGCTCATCCGACAAACAGAGAAACATTGGAACAGGAGAAGCCATTTCATCCATTGAGCCTATTCCACCATTCAATGAGCTTGTGACTGGAGCAGCACGGTGGCGCAGTGGTTAGCGTGTAGAGTTTGCACATTCTCCCCATTTCTGCGTGAGTCTTACCCCCACAATCGAGAGATGTGCAGGATAGGTGAATTGGCCACGCGAAATTGCCCCTGAACTGGAAAAAGAGAATTAGGTACTCAAATTTAATTCTATACATCTGCTGTTCCCCCTTGTCCCTCACACTTTTGTTTCACAATTATTATTGTTAACAAATTGATGATTTGTTCCCATCTCATGCACTGGGTCTTGATCCCTGTTCTTATGGGCCAGGGCTTAGAAACTCCAAAGTGTGTTATGAAGCTCACCTGACCGATAACCTTTATGGTGAATTTGGCTAGGTTGAGCACAAGAGCCTTCACTTCAGGTGTGATCCATCAGGCTTCCAAGGCACTTTTATCAAAACAAAGTTTATTATAAGAATGCAGTTAACATATGTATAAAGCAATTAGCAAGAAGTTGTTCTCAATTACAACCATGAAAATAATCACACAACAGCTACAATAATCTATGCAAATAACTCTGAATGAATCCCGTTTAGTAGCTGTTCCAATTCAATACAAAATCCAATAAACCAAAACTCCTTTCAAGGATGTGGCCCAGCACACTGTAATCTCACTTGAATGGGACAGGTCCTGTCCCTGAGACTCTTGTCCAGCCTTCAAGCAGCAGATTCAAAACTCCTTCCGGAAAGTTGCTCTACCTTTAAGGTTACCAAGGCAGTTTGCCACACCCAATGTGCTGTCAGTTCACCGGAACAGCTTTAAAATAAAAACAGAGAAAACAGGGAAACACTGCTTTTTTCTTCTGCAGTCCAAAGCAACACACCAAAACTGAAACCCAAACACTAAACCCCCTCTCACCTGACAACCACAGCCCAGCTCCACCCACAAATGACATCACTGAAGTTGTGCTACAAGCCATGTGGTCAAACAAAACCTCACATAACACAGGATACTCACATGACACTGACTCAAAGTGCTTCTCCTGTGCCTTCCTTCCATATGGGTACCCTTCCGCAAGTTGGACATTGGGTGATGATTTAGATTGGGGGGACAGGGAGCTGGGGAAGCTGCTCCTGTAAGTAGAATCTCCCGGCAGCACAGTGGGATTGTCAATCAAGGTCAAGGAATGGAGAGTTCAATGGATAAACATCATTTGAGGGTCTGATAATGGATCGAGAAATATCATGGAAGCATTGTGACTACTTTAAGTGCACTAATAATTCTCATTACGCCATTAAATGTGAAAGAACTCTCTTCACTTACCCAAAGAATAGATACATCTATTGTCAGTATCTCAAAGAGACAATCACTTAACATCAAAGGGGACAGTAAACGTCGGGACGAGAGGTTTCAGGCACAAAGCCCAAGAGGGTGATTTGCATTTTTGTACAGTAGTCAATGGCTGATGCGACTGAAAGCAAATTAAATTCACTGACTGCTGTAGAGGGTCCTGCTATGCAGCTGTCTGATTGTAGATGTAGGAAGGTTAAGAATAATTTATGAAACCTCTTTAGACTGCATAAGCTGGTACCAGGCTTTCCCATAATAAAGGTCTCATAACGTTACCCTGGTGAATTAGCCCTTTGAGGTTCTACTGCAAGAAGATTCAAACTGTTAGAATTTTAGTCCTTTGATTGCTGAACATGGCACCCAGCTCTCAAAATATGCAATTTTGTTTCAATCATGCACACCATCTACTAACAGATGACTTTCTTTTCACTTTGAAAGCAGGTCATTAAGAATTGAAGTAAAGTACAGATCCCTCCAACATTCATTAATTCACAGAATCCTCGGAAAAATAAAAAGCAAAATGAAATTTATAAACAGTAACAATACTCAGAGGATTTAAGGTCCTTCACAAAGCAGTGTTGATGAAAGGTTCTCATCTTGTCTTATTTTGGTTGCTGCCCTACCAAAACGCTTTTACTCTGGATTATTTAACACTGCAGTATTTTCAGAGTCAGAAATTTACCATGTGGGAGGATTTCATCATTTTGCAGAGGGAACGAAAGAACTTGCATTTGTAAAGCACTTTTCAGAAGCTCAAAGCATTCCAAGTCAATATAATATTTTTAAAGTGCAGTCACTGTTGTAAGGTAGGAAATGTGACACCCAATTTGTACACAGCAGGTACCCACCATCAGTAATGTGATAATGCTGAGACAGCGGGCTGGGTGTAATTTGAGCTTATTAACCAGCCACCTGACACACATTATCCCTCAGCTCACTGCTATTTAGCTCCTCCTTGCCCTGAGAATGCTGCCCAGCTAAGCCGGGGGCTTCAATTGTCGGAAGATGGCACGGTGGCATAGCAGTTAGCACTGCTGCCTCATAGCGTCAGAGACACGTGTTCGATTCTGGCCTTGGGTGACTGTCTGTGTGGAGTTTGCACTTTCTCCCCGTGTCTGCATGGGTTTCCTCTGGGTGCACCGGTGTCCTCTCACAGTCCAAAGATGGTGCAGGTTCGGTGGATTGGCCATGATCAATACGGGAGCTTGGGCCTAGGTAGGGTGCTCTTGCGGATGGTCAATGCAGATTCAATGGGCCAAATGGCCTCCTTCTGCACTGTAGGAATTTTATTGATTTGATGGTAAGACCTGATGGCAGCTAATAAAGTGCCTGAAGAACACTTGATACTGTTGGGTCTCCTGCACAGGACTAACAAGGTTACCCCACCAGTTCTTTGACCAGTGGGTCAGACCTCTGTTGGCCCCAAAATAATTACCAGCCAACTTGTTTCAGTAATGTTGAGTGAGGGATAAATTTTAGCCAGCCCACCTGGGAGAATTCCTTGTGCTCTTCTAGTACTATGGGAGCTTTTATATCTGCCTAAAAGAGCAAACAAAGCCTTGATTTAATATTAAAAGTGGCATCTCCAACAGTCCTGAACTCCCTCAGTAAAGTTGTGGGAGTCACAGCCGATATTTTGGGCTCATGTCCCAGGGTAGGGCTTGAACCCACAACCTCTGGCTCAGAGGCAAGACGGCTATCACTAAGTTATGTCTGGTATTGCAACTTCCACATGTCTTGGGCTATTTGAAGAGCAGAAAGAGAGAGAGAGAGGGAAATCTGAAGGAGGGATATGGAGAACTTGGAGGGGGAGGATAATTATGATATTAATGTCAAATTCAAAGATTGCATGGAATAAATGAATTATATTGTCACTTTTCTAATTCTGCTGCAGAAATGGGTGTTGCCATCGTCCGAGGACTTGAGGTCTTTTATAAAGAAGTTAAAATGCTTCTCATGCCATTTGTTTCTAAAGCTGTTATTTCATTCCCTGTGCTCTGGAGTGAAGCTAAAGGAACAAAAAAGCATTCTGTCGAAGTGGGACACCTACTAAGGATATGTTTGGCTTTGTAAACTGGGTCACTAACACACCCACGAGATACCTGCATCTAATAGGAACCACCTTCTAACTGTACCTTACTTTCGCTTTGAGCTTTGGACTAGTTTTGAACTACACAGGTTGAAAGAAATCTCTCTCGATCTTCATTTTAAAAGCTGTTTCCAGACTGCTTGGTAACTTAAGGAAATAATTACTTTCTGGAAGGAATTCAAATCTGTTGTTTGAAATGGGGAACAAAGTATCAATAACAAGTCTTATACTAGGGAAAATGCCATGTGCTGGGTCACACCTTTGAAAAGGGTTTCTGGTTTTACTTGGATTTTGTTATTGAATTGGAACAGTTAAGGGGTAATTCATTAAGGGTTATACATAGATTACTGCAGCTGTGTGGGGTTTTTATGTTTGTAACTGATAAAAGTTCTTGCTATGTGTGTTTATACAAATGTTAACTAAATTCTTAGAATAAAGCTTGTTTTTTTTATTAAAAGCACCTAAGAAATCGGTTGAATAACACCTGAAAGGCAGGCTCTTTTGCTCATTCTAGTCAAATTCAACAAACAGTTATAGGTCAGGTGAACTCCATAGTATACTTTGGTGTTTTCTAAACCCTGGCCCATAACAGTTGCGATCAGTCAGAAGTTCCGAAAGGGCTGCCGTTCCAGAGGGAGCTTCTCTGGTGTTCCACACGACAGACCCCAGCGCTTACATTATTTAAGTTTATTGCCAGATAGGCACCTCTGGCTTTTGTGATGAACCTTGATTCATATCTTGGTTCATTGCATGAGAAGTCCCAGCATAAATCCAACTTGTTGTTCAGTACAAACACAATACTGCTGCTTAAATTGTTTCAGGGCTTTTGTCATCACAACCAAATCTGGAAGGTAATTCTTTTCTCAGTCCTAATGCTGCTCATACTGGCAGAGACAGATGGTATTCAATCAACAACAGGCTGGGTAATCGCCACACTGGGTGCCTGAATCAAACCCTGCTGAGTTTGCTTGCAGGCTGCCTGGGGGTCCGTCACTGTCAGACACTCCAGATGCCCGACCAAGGGACCTGGGATTGGGAAAGGACAAAATATGGTTGCTGAGCAACCCCTAGTCCTTGTCGAGACTCCTCCCGACACCGGTTTTCCCACAGACCGATTCTGTCTTCAGTCATCCATGGCTGGGTTTCCTGACTGACCTTGGGCCTCTGGCGGGTACAGTGCCAGCAGTTGCCATCACTTCTCTAATGATGCTGCCAGCCTCTGACTGGCCAGAACCTCTCCGGCAAGGAGTTGCCTCCGGTAACCCAGGATTCTAAATCCTGCGGAAGGTCCATTGCTGGCCACTTAGATGCCGACTGTCACTTAATATGGCAGGTCTTCCCCAAAGGAAGTGGTGCGGGGTTTTTGCTGGCTCTCAAGCTGTTGGGTGACAATCCGGTCGGCTGGATTAAATTTCGTTTATTTGCGATTTTGATTGTCTCAAAAATACTTTAATCGTACAACATTCTGTCATTAGTGGTGTTGTGAGAATTTGAGCCACCGACCAGGACACACAGACATGGATGTTGGTGCCAGGATAAACATAGAATCCGAGCTCACGTTGAATCACAACGTTTAACGTGTGATTTTCTCATGTTGGCTAACCTGGGGATAAAAGCACTATCACAATGCCTGGTGCAAAGGAGGAAATGGAAATTAAAGAGTGTAGGTAAACTGATCACTTGCTACTGACAAAGTTTGGACTTTGAGCTCTTTGTCAGTCACTAGAGTCATTCAGTGATGTTCCATTTTCTCCACTTGCTACATGAAGCCAGTGTCAGCTTCAAGAATTGGAGATTGCCAGTTGCAGTCAGTCCAACATCAAAAGTTGACAGCAAGTTGACAGCATGTACTGCAGGAAAGGCAACAGGAAACTCTTAATGGGTTGTTTGGTAGACATTTGGATCTCAAAGTCTGATTGTCATTTCACTAACAAGAGGCCAGTTTAATAATATGCTGTTTTCATCCATGCACTTCAACGCACTCTTGACCTTCTGCAGGGCTTCTTTCTCTTCTTGTTGCGAACATGAGAATAGGAGTAGGCCATTTGCCACTTGAGCCTGTTCCACCATTCAGTTAGAACATGGCTGATCTTGTATCTTAATTCCATTTACTTGCCTTGGAGAAGAGAGCTACAGGTTTTCACTTCCCTTTGTGTCAAGACGCACTTTCTGACATCACCTCTGAATAACCCAGCTCCCATTTTAAGGATATGTCCCCTTGTTCTGCACCCTGACGAGAAGAAATAGTTTCTCTGCATCTACCCATCAAATCCTTTCACTACCTTAAACATCTCAATAAATCACTCTTTAATCTTCTGTGTTTGAGGGAATGAAGGCCTTGCCTATAAAACTTGTCCTCATTACTTAACACCTTTATCTCTGGTAGGATTCTGATAAATCTGTGCTGTACGCTCTCCCTACCATTCCTGGGCTGTTGTGCTAGAATTGAATGCAGCAGTGTCAGGACTTCTTGTATGCACCCAATGTCCCAGCTATTCTCTATTTATATCTGTTCAAATACCCACTCATGTTTTGACATTTAAAAAATCTTAGCAATGTAATTAATATTAAAAAGCCGTAACAATATAATTGATAAAACATTGTCAAAGGGTTCTCCTGCTGGTTACCTCCAATGCCCCTTATTGGAAAATGTTCACAGATAGACTTTGTTGTAAACTTTTTCTCCATAGCAAAATAGCTATCCCCTCTCCTATTGTCTAAGATGAGATTAGTAAAGCAGACCATGCATGGAACTTGGAGCCTACCTTACTACACCAGGCACATTTGTTTATCCCCAATGTTGTTAAAGAAGCAAAAAAAAAATCCTGCCAGGTTTTCAATCACCTCAGGATTGGTATCGGTCACAGCTAAGCCCTTATTGCTGAAGTGGGGATACAGCCAAATGGATTTTGTCAACTGTTACTGTGAAGAGGCATCCTAAATGACGAGACATCCTGTAAAATGTCCTTTACTATCAGAACCATGCAGCCCTGAAGATCTGAAGGTCTTCAACTCTCAAGAACTTAGGTGGAAGGGAACGCGTAGTGAAACAAGAAGACAGCTCTCCGATCTCTAATTGTACTCTCTTTAGTCTCATAGGAAGATCACCTGTCAAACTTTCAGCTCTTAGAAAGACAAGTACAGTAATGTGTGGAACCACCATCCTGACTTGGACAGATAGCACCATTCCTTCATCGTTACTGAATCAAAATCCTGGAACGCCCTGCACACACAACGACATTGGGGGAGTATCTTCTCCAAATGGACAGCAGCAGTTCAAGAAGCAGGCCTACCATCACCTTCACAAGGAGATGGAGAAGAAATGCTGCCCTTGAGAACAATACTCATATCACAAGAATGTTTTTGAAATAGTCGCTTGGTTGAGGTACTGAGGAGGGAGGGGTTGCTAGCTCTCTTTAAAGTCTCCATCAGCATAAATCACGAGAAGTGGGGAGAGAAAGGGAATAAAATTATGAGAGAATGTAAAGAATTCATAGGATCCCTACAGTGCAGAAGGAAGCCATTGGGCCCATCGAGTCTGCACTGACCCTCTGAAAGAACACCCAAGCCTACGCCCCTACCCTAGCCTAGGCCAACTCCCCCGCCCCATCCTCATAACCCCATCTCACCTTTGGACATTAAGGGGAACTTTTGCATGGCTAACCCACCTAACCTGCACATCTTTGGATTGTGGAGGAAACCGGAGCACCTGGAGGAAACCCACACAGACACGGGGAGAAAGTGTAAACTCTGCACAGCCACCCGAGGCCGGAATTGAACCCAGGTCCTTGGCGCTGTGAGGCTGCAGTGCTAACCACTGTGCCACCATACCATGCTGCAACAGTAATAACAGAACAATGAAACACAAGCTCTGCTGATTCCTTATAGAATGTCCAAGCAACAACTGGCTGAGAATGACATGCTGTTGACTGCTAGCGCTTCTTTAAAACCAGAATCTTCCTTGACCTGATGCATATTGAAGACTTTCTGGGGCAGCCAGTCATCATCACCTCCTAAAGGCCCACTTATGCATAGAATCGGTGAGGAGAATTGAGATCATCATTAGGTTGAGCAATGTTTTGAATCCACTTACTTATCTCCCTTGGCCCTCTACGTAAAACCTCCCTGGATCGCCAAATGGGTAGGCTAATTTACCTCCTCCTGTCCACTGTTCACTTGTCATTATCAGGCAAGGCAGCTGATGCAATCTGCCTGCATAAACCTATCAAAGGGCATTGTGTATTTCCTACACTTACATCAAACAATATAGATCCCTTCCTGGAATACTGTTGAGTACTAGAACCTGCCTGACGTACTGTGAGAGAGTGTAACACTCGCACATCCAGACACAATGTCCTGCAGAAAGGCTTGTATGTAGCTTGGAAATTATAATTTGTTTTTCCTGATTAGGGAGGAGAAATATCCTAGGATCTTACTGGCGGACTAATTCTTCAGTAATGATGTAGAAATTTGAAAATTACATCCTGCAGTTGAGTATTAACCCATGCAATATAATTAACGGTGCAAGATCTTTAGCATATGCATCCATGCAACTGTTAAAGCAGAATTAATTATATTGTACCAAGAACTGAAGAAAAAAAGGTTTATGCAGCTCCAAAGTTTGCTTTGGTGAGGCCTTTGTTAGCCTGTTCCGTTTCCGCGTTTCGGTGTCTTTCTCTCAGGACCCGTGCTTGATTTTGTAGCTGGAAGACTGTCTGGCTCCACCTACACTGCTCCCATCTCCTCCAGTAAGGATAGTAATATTGTACTATTATCTAATTGCCACCATTTTCCCTCAGCTGACCTCACCTCTCTATTCCTGCTTCACCTGGTAGACCTCCTCGATGGCACTATATCACAGCAAGTACTGAAACTGCCTCTCAGTAGTCTCACTGAACACAGGCTTCCGATGGGCTTACTTGATATTCTCGAGGCATCTTTGTCTTAGCCCTTTGCTTTTTCAAATTCTCAGGTTGTGCAGGAATCTGGTGGGAGAATCCATCAAATACATGAGGGGGAAAAAGAATCAGCCTGGAACGTTTTCAGGACTTATTTAAAAAAAAATGTAAAATAAATTTAGATTATCCAATTCATTTTTTCCAATTAAGGGGCAATTTAGCATGGTCAATCCACCTATCCTGCACATCTTTGGGTTGTGGGGGCGAAACCCACGTAAACACGGGGAGAATGTGCAAACTCCTCATGGACAGTGACCCAGAGCCGGAATCGAACCTGGGACCTCAGCGCCGTGAGGCAGCAGTGCTACTCACTGCGCCACCGTGCTGCCCTGTTTTCAGGACTTATAAGACAGTCCAACATAAGAACATAAAACATACAGAGCCCCAAGAGCAATTACACAAAGCATAAACCAATTGGCAGTGAAATAACACTTAGGCATAGCTTGAATTCACCTTCTGCAGGCTGCGAGAAGCAGGAGGACTGTGTTGGTTATAGATATCACTGCATCTAAGATCATAAGATGATGATGGATGAGGAAAGTTGTTCAGCTCATCTCATTGTCAACCTTCGGGGAGTTCTGAAGACTTCCTCTGGAAAACTGAGACAAATGCAGTTCAAGTGGCTTCCAATGTGAGCAGTGAGGGGTGGGGGGATATTCTCCTCCCGTTTCCGGAGGATGAGGGAGGGATTTTCTCCTCCTGTTTTCAGGGGGCGGGATCGGCAGCAAGGGCGGACAGTCCTGCAAGAGTCCCAAAATGGGTTACACGCTGGCGTAATAATAATAATCTTTATTATTGTCACAAGTAGGCTTACATTAACACTGCAAGGAAGTTACCGTGAAAAGCCCCCAGACGCCACATTCTGGTGCCGATTCGGGTACACTGAGGGAGAATTCAGAATGGCCAAATTATTTAACAACACGTCTTTCGGGACTTGTGGGAGGAAACCGAAGCACCCGGAGGAAACCCACGCAGACACAGGGAGAATGTGCAGACTCCACACAGACAGTGACCCAAGCCAGAATCGAACCTGGGACCCTGGAGCTGTGAAGCAACAGTGCTAACCACTATGCTACTGTGTGTCTGTGTGGGTTGGGAAGGCTCCATGGTGGTGGGGAGGTTGTTCTTTTATTTTTAAAGGCGGCCCGACTTTTTAAAATCCTAAATTGCTGCTGGGGTGAGCTCAGTTGGAGCCTGCCCCACTGATGTGATGTCGTGGGAACCACCCCTTCCTTTTTTAAACTATGAGTTTAACAACTAAGCAAAGGAAGTCATTCTTGGGAGCGGCGGCTTCCACCCCATTTTTCACACCCTGCTGAACCTCCTAATTGTAGTGATATGCATAAGCAATTGTACATGTAAATATATTTGACCTCCGCCCACTAGATGGCAGGCAAGTTACACCATGTGACATTGCAACCGAGGGGAAGTCTGTCGGAGAAGTCCTCGTGATTAGTTGTGTTTGCAATTGTTCCAGTTTGTTAGTATTAGTTTCCAACCCACAGTTTTTATACAATAATAAATTTGACTAGACTTGAACTGGGTGTTCTTTGGTACGCCGACTCAATCACTGTCACAGTACTAGAACATAACTCTAATGTCTGATGGGTAAGCATCCTCCTCAAAGAACATCATTGGCTGACAGCTAATAAAGCACTCCCACTGACCCAGGACCTCATAAAAAGTCCAAACACTCTCTGAAATCCCATAGCCCCTACTGGAACATACTGGAACATACTCTACATCCTACAATCTGATGACAGGCCCATCTCTCGATGGCACACTCTTGGTTGACTACAAACATCACCAACCACAACCTGGTAACTGATCCGAGTGGTGATGTCCCAGGTTTCAATCTTCCACAGAAAATCTGATCAACCCTCAACAACTTAAGGACATGCCAGCGAAGATGTGGTTACTTGCTCCACAAGTGGAACATGAGCAACAGCTCAAATTGTGACTCTGGCCATGCAAATCAGACCTTTTCCCACATACTGGACACCTGCCCTGAGAGTTCTATCTTTGGTGGCATCACGACCACGCATACTGCATCTACTGAAATCATTGAATGGATTGCTAACCTTGGCATTGAACTATAATGGTTTCTCCAGCCATTCAAAATCATCCAACCAGAGAGAGTCTATTATCATCCTATTGTAGCATCCAATTGGTTTTCAAATAATTACAAGAGATTTGCCTCCATTACTATATTTTACACATTAATCACACTGTTCTGCACATATCTTGATTCATACCAAGACCCTGCACACATCAACCCTGTGCTCGACAGCCCATATTTGCTCACAGTCTTGGAAACGCCTCAAATTTAAAACAAGGTTCAAATTCCTCCAAGGTCTGGTCCCTCTCTATCTCTGTAACCTCCTGCAACCCTCCAACCCTTCGTGATCACTGCTTTCTTCCAATTCTGGCCTCTTATGCATTCTTGATGTGGCCATTCCAACAGGCATTTGGCCTAAGCTCTGGAGTTTCCTCCCAAAACTGCTTCTCACCTCGACCTCCCCTCACTTGAAATGCTTTTTTAAAATCGACCTCTTTGACAAAGCTTCATGGCCTTATATATATCGATGTCAAATGACACTTCTTTGAAGCTCTTTGGGATGCTCAATTGTGTCTTAGCTGCGATACAAACAAAGGTTGTTATTGTGTGAAGAGCAACATCCTGATCATAGAATTATAGAATATACAGTGCAGAAGGAAGCCAACCGGCCCATCGAGTCTATACCATTCCTTGGAAAGAGCACCCGATTTCAGCCCATGCCTCCACCCTATCCCCGTAACCCAGTAACCCTACCTAACCTTTTGGACACTAAGGGACAATTTAACATGGTCAATCCACTTAACCTGCACATCTTTGGACTGTGGGAGGAAACCGGAGCACCTGGAGGAAACCCACCTAGACACGGGGAGGAAGTGCAAACTCCACACAGACAGTTACCCAAGGCTGGAATTGAATCTGGGTCCCTGGAACTGTGCGGCAGCAGTGCTAGCCACTGTGCCGCCCCAGTGTCTGAATTTCTTCCCAAGCAGCTTAATTTAATGTAACATTCCATGTTACATTTCTCTTGATGCTTAATTGTGTATGGTTCCGTTCCAAACCAGATGTGAGAAGAAGGGTTTTCCACACCTCTGGGGATGGATGCAAGGTCATCTGCAAGTCAACTCCTGGTCCTGATCTATAATCCACGCAATTGTGTATTCCACAATCACACATCTCACTTTATTCTACATTTGCAGTCAGCATTAATATTTCCCTCAATATCACTAAGTGGCATTGACAGGAGCCTGGAATCAGGCTGTCAGCTCAAGCTTTCAGATGAAAAATGGACAGAGGATATCTGTGTGAGGCCTACATGATCTGTATCCCAAGATTGTGCTGACTAGATAAGGGCCATCATCCAAAGGCCAGGGAGTGGAACATTGGTCATATCTCGCTTGTCTTCATAATCTAGTCTGCCGACATCACATCTTTAAAAAAATGTTCATGGTGAAATGAAAATGCGTTTTACACCAAACAAACTCCCATGGCGGATTGTGGATTTGTTACAGTGCTCTGTGCATGGAGTAATTTTAATGGAGCCAATGCTGCAGGTAGCGCTGGTGTAAATTAGTCTGGGCCGGGATTCTCCCCTACCTGGAGGGGTGGGTGGTGCCGGCGGGATGGAGTGGCGGGAACCACTCTGGCGTCGGGCTGCCCCAAAGGTGCGGATTTCTCCGCACCTTTACAGGCCAAGCCCTCACCTTGAGGGACTAGGCCTGCGCCGGAGTGGTTGGTGCGCCGCCGGCCGGCGGGAAAGGCCTTAGGCGCCACGCCAACGGGGGCCGAAAGAACTTTGCCGGCCAGAGGAAGTCTGCGCATGCGTGGGAGCGTCAGCGGCTGCTGACGTCATACCCACTCATGTGCAGGGGGGGTGGGGTGTCTCTTACGCGTCGGCCATGGTGAAGGCTGTGGCCGAGGCGGAGGGAAAAGAGTGCCCCACCGGGCCCGATTGCCCCACGCCTCCCCCAGGACCCCGGAGCCCGCCCGCGCCGCCTAGTCCCGCCGGTAAGAGAGGTGGTTTGATTCTTGCCGGCGGGAACAGGCATTCCAGCAGCGGGACTTCGGCCCATCGCGGGCCGGAGAATGGCCGGGGGGGGGGGGGGGGGGCGCGATTCCCGCCCCCGCTGAATATCCGGTGCCGGAGAATTCGGCAACCGGAGGGGGCAGGATTCATGCCAGCCCCCGGTGATTCTCCGACCCGGTGGGAGTCGGAGAATCCTGCCCCTGGTGTGATGTGTTGAAGGTTTTGAGAAAGAGGATACTTTTGGTCGTTTGTTAACATAAATTCATAAACAAAATTGTTCTGTGAGATGGCAACATTATATAAAAGGAAAACAATTGAGGGGTAGTTTTGTTCCACTTACCAAAAAACATGTAGGCAAACAGAGGAGAATGTTGAATATTTATAACTCTCTTGCTGGGTGATTTTGCTGTTGATTTCCACGTGCTTGTAGGGAACATGCTGCCAAATTTATTCAAGTGGTTCTGCCCTAAATTGTGCAACTGGAGGGGGACTGAAATAGACACTGGACTGAATTTGCCAGCAGGATCTTCCTATGGCGACTCCTGCACGGGTTCCCCAGCGGCACAGACGGCGAACAACGCAAAACGGCATGGACATCAGCGGGAACAGAAGATCCCACTTTCGGCAAGTGGGGAGCCACCCTCACTGCCAGAAAACACGCTGTGGGAAAGGGTGAGGGTATGTGTGGAAATTCCCAGCCACTGATCTCTGCATAATTACCATTGCCGTCCATGATAACCACTGAAGAAAAGTTTCTGTGAACTATTTTGCTTTTTTTTTTGATTTTGGGATTACAGGTGGTGTCAGTAGACAATATAAAGGGGTCAAGGAGGCTATTATGTATATTTCTGAAAACAAAAAAAGGACACAAGTGAAATAATGAAAAGATTATTTAGGGGCAGCACGGTGGCACAGTGGGTAGGTAGCACAGTTGCTTCATTGCGCCATGGTCCGCAGGTTCGATTCCCGGCTTGGGTCCCTGTCTGTGCGGAGTCTGCACCTTCACCCGGTGTCTGCCTGGGTTTCCTCCGGGTGCTCCGGTTTCCTCCCACAAGTCCCGAAAGACGTGCTTGTTAGGCGAATTGGACATTCTAAATTCTCCCTCTGTGTACCCGAACAGGCGCTGGAATGTGGCGACTAGGGGCTTTTCACAGTAACTTCATTGCAATGTAAGCCTACTTGTGACATTAAAGATGATTAATTATTAATAAAAAGATGGGTAAATGCAATAGATTTTTCAAGGAGCAATAAAGCTTGTTAAGTTAATTGGGTTTCTTTCTGTTGCAATCATGTCTTATGTTCTTTATCCAGTTGCAATTCTTCTCCTCGTGCCTGGAAGGGCCAAAGTACAAAATCGTTTCAGGATTGGAATGATTACAAGTGTGTAAATTGGAATTGTCATACAGATTGGAGGAAGGGATGATCTTCTGAGATTGGAATTCTGGGTACAGGTTAGAAAAAAATCCATTCTGTTTCTAAACATGTTCTTCTTAAGCTGGTAGTGCTCAACATTGACACTCATTGACAGACATGGCAATAGCTTGAACTTTGCAGTCGCAGCAAAAGAGCTTATGTTAAAGTGCATCTTTTGTGACAATGTAAAGAGGCACTTTCACAGACTTCATTAGTGAACACAAAAGGTATTTATTAAATAAGAATTGTACAGCAGCTATAGGGCTGTAGCTAGCTCCCAAAATGTCTCTTTGCCTCGGAGCCTCTCTCGCCATGGATTAATTCCACACTCTGAGTCCCGACTGATCACCAGGCCAGGTGACCCTTAATCTGCGATATTGCCCTTAAAAGGACAATCACCACACCCCTCCCCTTTAACTCCTTTCTAAAGTCTTCAATAACTAATTCACTCTGTCCTAAACACTAACTAAAGATTATGTACATGAGTTGGACAATTATAAATCGAGTCCTTGAGGGGATTTTCTGTTCCTTGTAGCGCGCCGTAATTCTGTTGCCTTGTGTGCTTCCACAGGATTGTCATTAACAGGAATTGCAATAACGGTATCTCTTCTGGAACATGATGTGGAGATGCCGGCGTTGGACTGGGGTGAGCACAGTAAGAAGTCTTATAACACCAGGTTAAAGTCCAACAGGTTTGTTTAGGTGTCACTAAATATACTCCTTCACCTGAGGAAGGAGCAGCTTCACCTGCAGTTTCACCTGAGGAAGGAGCAGCGCTCCGAAAGCTACTGAAATCGAAACAAACCTGTTGGACTTTAACCTGGTGTTGTAAGACTTCTTACTTCTGGAACAGGCAGCTCATCAGTATTTCCTTCCACGGAGACATTGGTTATGTCGATAGCAAATCAATCAGGTACTTTGGTGCTTACGGGTTCAAAAACATTTCTTGAAAGCAACACTGACTGCTGGAGTTTCTCTCTGCTCCTCAAGTGGTCAAAGTGTTTATGAATGATCCGTCCCTCCACATCCACTTGGTATGAAAGGGGTCCGGTCTTAAAGACAATAATTCCGGTGGATCCAACTTGATCCACTATCTAAGTTTCTCACATATACTGCTTCATTTCCCATAAATGATTCTGCTGTACTATATGAATCATGGCTTGCTTTTGAATACTTAGGCTGGGTTCTACACACCCTAGCAGATTTGGAAATACGAAGTTGAGTCTTGTCCTGATTAGCAGTTCTGCTGGTGGAGCTCCATGTGGGATGGGATGATAGCTAAGGAGGAATCATGAGGTTATGGTTTCCACGGTTTCCCCTGACAGTTTCATGAGGCCAGCCTTGAAAGTTTGGACCTCTGTCTCGGCCAGTCCATTTGATGCTGGGTGGTAAGGTGCGGTTCTAATGTGTTTAGTACCATTGAAAGCGGTGAAGTTTTGGAAATCAGCACTTGTGAATAGGGTTCATTGTCTGATACCATGACTTCAGGTAATCCGTGAGTTGAAAAGAAGTGGTGTAATATTTCAACAGTAGTATGCAATGTAGGTGACTTTACCTCAAAAATGTCCATCCACCTTGAGTGCGCATCAATCAGGAGCAAAATCATTGTGTCAAGGAATGGACCAACATAATTGATATGGATTTATAGCTATGGCTGACCAGGCCATTCCCAAGGGTGCAGTGCGGATGTACTAGGAAAAATTTGTTGCACTGGTGACTGTGCTTGACTAGCTTCTTGATGTCGGCATCAATACCAGGCCACCACGTATAACACCTGGGGCGGGATTCTCCGATATCGGCGCGATGTCCACCGACCGGCGCCAAAAATGGCGCGAATCAATCCGGCATCGCGCCGCCTCAAAGGTGCGGAAGTCTCCGCATCTTGAGAGGCCGAGCCCTCACCTTGAGGGGCTAGGTCGGCGCCGGACTGATTTCCGCCCCGCCGGCCGGCGGGAAAGGCCTTAGGCGCCACGCCAACGGGGGCCGAAAGAACTTTGCCGGCCAGAGGAAGTCTGCGCATGCGTGGGAGCGTCAGCGGCTGCTGACGTCATACCCACTCATGTGCAGGGGGGGTGGGGTGTCTCTTACGCGTCGGCCATGGTGAAGGCTGTGGCCGAGGCGGAGGGAAAAGAGTGCCCCACCGGGCCCGATTGCCCCACGCCTCCCCCAGGACCCCGGAGCCCGCCCGCGCCGCCTAGTCCCGCCGGTAAGAGAGGTGGTTTGATTCTTGCCGGCGGGAACAGGCATTCCAGCAGCGGGACTTCGGCCCATCGCGGGCCGGAGAATGGCCGGGGGGGGGGGGGGGGGGCGCGATTCCCGCCCCCGCTGAATATCCGGTGCCGGAGAATTCGGCAACCGGAGGGGGCAGGATTCATGCCAGCCCCCGGTGATTCTCCGACCCGGTGGGAGTCGGAGAATCCTGCCCCTGGTGTGATGTGTTGAAGGTTTTGAGAAAGAGGATACTTTTGGTCGTTTGTTAACATAAATTCATAAACAAAATTGTTCTGTGAGATGGCAACATTATATAAAAGGAAAACAATTGAGGGGTAGTTTTGTTCCACTTACCAAAAAACATGTAGGCAAACAGAGGAGAATGTTGAATATTTATAACTCTCTTGCTGGGTGATTTTGCTGTTGATTTCCACGTGCTTGTAGGGAACATGCTGCCAAATTTATTCAAGTGGTTCTGCCCTAAATTGTGCAACTGGAGGGGGACTGAAATAGACACTGGACTGAATTTGCCAGCAGGATCTTCCTATGGCGACTCCTGCACGGGTTCCCCAGCGGCACAGACGGCGAACAACGCAAAACGGCATGGACATCAGCGGGAACAGAAGATCCCACTTTCGGCAAGTGGGGAGCCACCCTCACTGCCAGAAAACACGCTGTGGGAAAGGGTGAGGGTATGTGTGGAAATTCCCAGCCACTGATCTCTGCATAATTACCATTGCCGTCCATGATAACCACTGAAGAAAAGTTTCTGTGAACTATTTTGCTTTTTTTTTTGATTTTGGGATTACAGGTGGTGTCAGTAGACAATATAAAGGGGTCAAGGAGGCTATTATGTATATTTCTGAAAACAAAAAAAGGACACAAGTGAAATAATGAAAAGATTATTTAGGGGCAGCACGGTGGCACAGTGGGTAGGTAGCACAGTTGCTTCATTGCGCCATGGTCCGCAGGTTCGATTCCCGGCTTGGGTCCCTGTCTGTGCGGAGTCTGCACCTTCACCCGGTGTCTGCCTGGGTTTCCTCCGGGTGCTCCGGTTTCCTCCCACAAGTCCCGAAAGACGTGCTTGTTAGGCGAATTGGACATTCTAAATTCTCCCTCTGTGTACCCGAACAGGCGCTGGAATGTGGCGACTAGGGGCTTTTCACAGTAACTTCATTGCAATGTAAGCCTACTTGTGACATTAAAGATGATTAATTATTAATAAAAAGATGGGTAAATGCAATAGATTTTTCAAGGAGCAATAAAGCTTGTTAAGTTAATTGGGTTTCTTTCTGTTGCAATCATGTCTTATGTTCTTTATCCAGTTGCAATTCTTCTCCTCGTGCCTGGAAGGGCCAAAGTACAAAATCGTTTCAGGATTGGAATGATTACAAGTGTGTAAATTGGAATTGTCATACAGATTGGAGGAAGGGATGATCTTCTGAGATTGGAATTCTGGGTACAGGTTAGAAAAAAATCCATTCTGTTTCTAAACATGTTCTTCTTAAGCTGGTAGTGCTCAACATTGACACTCATTGACAGACATGGCAATAGCTTGAACTTTGCAGTCGCAGCAAAAGAGCTTATGTTAAAGTGCATCTTTTGTGACAATGTAAAGAGGCACTTTCACAGACTTCATTAGTGAACACAAAAGGTATTTATTAAATAAGAATTGTACAGCAGCTATAGGGCTGTAGCTAGCTCCCAAAATGTCTCTTTGCCTCGGAGCCTCTCTCGCCATGGATTAATTCCACACTCTGAGTCCCGACTGATCACCAGGCCAGGTGACCCTTAATCTGCGATATTGCCCTTAAAAGGACAATCACCACACCCCTCCCCTTTAACTCCTTTCTAAAGTCTTCAATAACTAATTCACTCTGTCCTAAACACTAACTAAAGATTATGTACATGAGTTGGACAATTATAAATCGAGTCCTTGAGGGGATTTTCTGTTCCTTGTAGCGCGCCGTAATTCTGTTGCCTTGTGTGCTTCCACAGGATTGTCATTAACAGGAATTGCAATAACGGTATCTCTTCTGGAACATGATGTGGAGATGCCGGCGTTGGACTGGGGTGAGCACAGTAAGAAGTCTTATAACACCAGGTTAAAGTCCAACAGGTTTGTTTAGGTGTCACTAAATATACTCCTTCACCTGAGGAAGGAGCAGCTTCACCTGCAGTTTCACCTGAGGAAGGAGCAGCGCTCCGAAAGCTACTGAAATCGAAACAAACCTGTTGGACTTTAACCTGGTGTTGTAAGACTTCTTACTTCTGGAACAGGCAGCTCATCAGTATTTCCTTCCACGGAGACATTGGTTATGTCGATAGCAAATCAATCAGGTACTTTGGTGCTTACGGGTTCAAAAACATTTCTTGAAAGCAACACTGACTGCTGGAGTTTCTCTCTGCTCCTCAAGTGGTCAAAGTGTTTATGAATGATCCGTCCCTCCACATCCACTTGGTATGAAAGGGGTCCGGTCTTAAAGACAATAATTCCGGTGGATCCAACTTGATCCACTATCTAAGTTTCTCACATATACTGCTTCATTTCCCATAAATGATTCTGCTGTACTATATGAATCATGGCTTGCTTTTGAATACTTAGGCTGGGTTCTACACACCCTAGCAGATTTGGAAATACGAAGTTGAGTCTTGTCCTGATTAGCAGTTCTGCTGGTGGAGCTCCATGTGGGATGGGATGATAGCTAAGGAGGAATCATGAGGTTATGGTTTCCACGGTTTCCCCTGACAGTTTCATGAGGCCAGCCTTGAAAGTTTGGACCTCTGTCTCGGCCAGTCCATTTGATGCTGGGTGGTAAGGTGCGGTTCTAATGTGTTTAGTACCATTGAAAGCGGTGAAGTTTTGGAAATCAGCACTTGTGAATAGGGTTCATTGTCTGATACCATGACTTCAGGTAATCCGTGAGTTGAAAAGAAGTGGTGTAATATTTCAACAGTAGTATGCAATGTAGGTGACTTTACCTCAAAAATGTCCATCCACCTTGAGTGCGCATCAATCAGGAGCAAAATCATTGTGTCAAGGAATGGACCAACATAATTGATATGGATTTATAGCTATGGCTGACCAGGCCATTCCCAAGGGTGCAGTGCGGATGTACTAGGAAAAATTTGTTGCACTGGTGACTGTGCTTGACTAGCTTCTTGATGTCGGCATCAATACCAGGCCACCACGTATAACACCTGGGGCGGGATTCTCCGATATCGGCGCGATGTCCACCGACCGGCGCCAAAAATGGCGCGAATCAATCCGGCATCGCGCCGCCTCAAAGGTGCGGAAGTCTCCGCATCTTGAGAGGCCGAGCCCTCACCTTGAGGGGCTAGGTCGGCGCCGGACTGATTTCCGCCCCGCCAGCTGGCGGGAAAGGCATTTGGTGCCCCGCCAGCTGGCGCGGAAATGACTTTACCGGGCGGCACATGCGCGGAGCGTCAGCGGCCGCTCACGGCATCCCGCGCATGCGCAGTGGGGGGGGGGTCTCTTCCACCTCCGCCATAGTGGAGACCATGGCGAAGGCAGAAGGAAAAGAGTGCCCCCACGGCACAGGCCTGCCCGCGGATCAGTGGGCCCCAATCGCGGGCCAGGCCAACGTGGGGGCACCCCCCGGGGCCAGATTGCCTCGCGCCCCCCCAGGACCCCGGAGCCCGCCCGCGCCGCCTTGTCCCGCCGGTAGGAGAGGTGGTTTGATTCTCGCCGGCGGGAGAGGCATTCCAGCAGTGGGACTTCGGCCCATCGCGAGCCGGAGAATTGCCAGGGGGCCCTGCCAACTGGCGTGGCGCGATTCCCACCCCCGCCGAATATCCAGTGCCGGAGCATTCGGCAACCGGCAGGGGCGGGATTCACGCCAGCCCCCGGCGATTCTCTGACCCGGCGGGGGGTCGGAGAATCCCGCCCCTGGTAGGCATCTTCGTGTTAGAGATGCTGGGCTGAGCGCTGTGTAATGCAGTTTGGAGCAGTTCTCTGCCTGTTGCTGGAAAGTCTACTGTTGCTCCATAGAAGACGATGCCAAGCTGACAAATCAATTCATTCTTGCATGTAAAGAATGGTTAAATATTCTCGGAAACTGGTTCATTTACAGCAGTTTGACAATTGCAAAAGGCAGGTCAGTAACGGAAAGATGCAGGGGACAATTCGGTCAGCAAGGGTGACTCAGTTAAGTCAATTAATGGAGAAGAGACCCTGTTGCGTTACCGCGGAGCAAAAGTTGGGGGGTGGGGTCACTCTTTGAGGAGGAGGTACCACTGGCTCTGCTGAGATTGAGAGAGAGAGAGCTGCTGCTTCTTCGGAGTGACCCATGTTATAAAACAGAAGTCTCTATAACTCAGCATGAAAATGTTGCAGGTAATTCACTGCTTTTAAAATCAGAAGACAAACATGGGACACAACCGACAGAATACCCTTCGTCGTCCAGTACTTCCCCGGAGCGGAGAAACTACGTCATCTTCTTCACAACTTCAACACGTCATTGATGACGATGAACATCTTGCCAAGGTCATCCCCACACCCCCACTACTTGCCTTCAAACAACCGCGCAACCTCAAACGAACCACTGTTTGCAGCAAACTACCCAGTCTTCAGAACAGTGACCACGACACCACACAACCCTGTCATGGCAATCTCTGCAAGACGTGCCAGATCATTGACATGGATACCACTATTACACGTGAGAACACCACCCACCAGGTACGCGGTACATACTCGTGCGACTCGGCCAACGTTGTCTACCTCATACGCTGCAGGAAAGGATGCCCCGAAGCGTGGTACATTGGCGAGACCATGCAGACGCTGCGACAACGAATGAACGGACATCGCGCAACAATCGCCAGGCAGGAATGTTCCCTTCCAGTCGGGGAACACTTCAGCAGTCAAGGGCATTCAGCCTCTGATCTCCGGGTAAGCGTTCTCCAAGGCGGCCTTCAGGACCCGCGACAACGCAGAATCGCCGAGCAGAAACTTATAGCCAAGTTCCGCACACATGAGTGCGGCCTCAACCGGGACCTGGGATTCATGTCGCATTACATTCATCCCCCACCATCTGGCCTGCAAAATCCTACCAACTGTCCTGGCTTGATACAATTTACACCTCTTTAACCTGGGGTTACCCCATCTCTGGATCTGTAAAGATTTAATCACCTGCTAATGCTCGCATTCCTAGCATTGTTTGGCATCTTTGAATTTGTCTATATATGTGTTTCTGGAACAGACCTCTTCATTCACCTGAGGAAGGAGCAGCGCTCCGAAAGCTAGTGACATCGAAACAAACCTGTTGGACTTTAACCTGGTGTTGTAAGACTTTGTACTGTGCTCACCCCAGTCCAACGCCGGCATCTCCACATCATTTAAAATGAGATGCAGGTCTCTTGACTTTGATACACCCAAGCTTAGTCCTTCTCTTTGAAGCCTATATTTTCATGATGTTCCTTCCCAAAGAGCTCACGTTTATGATCTTTACTTCCTAATTGTATTCTGCTTTGGATGTTTTGAAACAGTAAAACTATATATAGACTGCAGCTCTTACCAATTTATCTGCACTATATAACTTTATCTAGACAATAAAATACTTCCATTTTGTCATGCTGGTTTATAGCGCGCAGAAATATTGAGATGAATCAGAAGTCAGCCTGAGTTTCCAATTGGTATCAAATACCGTCTGCATTGTCCTCTCTTAATGAATACGAGAATATCAATAAACCATTAAACAGTTTCCTGCTGAGGAGATTTTGAAACACTGATGTACATCATGTGCCTTCCCCATCACCACTGACATTTATGATAATGGTAGTATCACATGGAATGTACAGAAAGACAAATGGAGAGGGAGATACTGGAGCAGAATTCCGAGGTCTGTAATTGAAGTGACCATTTCAAATAGTCAGGAAACTAGCCTCTCTGCTTATGACA
Organism: Scyliorhinus torazame; assembly: GCF_047496885.1. Taxonomy (NCBI): domain Eukaryota; kingdom Metazoa; phylum Chordata; class Chondrichthyes; order Carcharhiniformes; family Scyliorhinidae; genus Scyliorhinus; species Scyliorhinus torazame. The sequence goes on along the minus strand of NC_092712.1, from coordinate 284,921,526 downwards.
CTATGTCAAAGAAGCGAAGGGGAGTTCTCCTGGTGGCCTGGCCAATATTTTTACCTTAGCCAACATCATTGGGCACAATTCTCCCCAAAAATGTGTCATTTTGGACGGGTTTGGCAGGGCGATTCCCGTCGGGTGTTTGGTGCGATCCAAGCAGGTATTCAGGCATACGTGGACCACGATCTAACTAAATCGGGGCAGAGCCCTGGAACGGGCGCATTTAGCCGGGTGTTTCCCGGCGCTCATAGCGCCGTGAAACACCACACAATATAACCACGAATCTGGTTATATTCGGGGCCTCAGCGGGGAACTCATCACGAGGCCTCACTTGGTTCTGTTTGCTGCACTGAGGAGTTCCACTCGTCAGAACTCCTCAGTGAAAGGAGAGATTGGGACACCATTTCTAAATTGCGTCCTGATCTCTCGACCCCCTAAACTCCCCCATAGCCTGAAGTCACCTATAAGGGGGTCCTCAGGCCCCCTCACACCGCACTGTACCCACGCAGGGGACCCATGGCCCTGATCCCCGGCATGGGAAAAATGCCAGCCTTTCACCTTGGCTGTGCCACCTGGCCACCATGGCAGCGCCTCTGCCAGCTGACAGTGCCACCTGGGCAGCTTGGCAGTGCCAGGTGATACTGCCAAGATGCCCAGGTGGCACCAGCAGTGCCAGGGTGCCACCCTGCCCAAAGGGCAAGCAGCTGGTGGCCACCGATCCCCTGGGAGACTCGTACGAGTACCGTTCCGTCTGGTCCCCGTTTGTGGAAATAAGTACTGAACAGCGCTCGCCCGAGACCACCAAGGTTGCCAAGTTCTCCACCACCGGATATTGTAGATTGTGCCTTTGGTCATTCTTTGGAGCTTGGGGAGATTTTCACTGGAAACTTCCGCACTTCAATTTTTGTTCAGCAGTGGGGGACTAAAGACGCCAGCAACACCGGCTCCTCCGAGATTGGGGCACCTTTTTTAAGGTGAGGTTAAGGGTCTCGCACACCACTCCCCCCCCCCCCCCCCCCCCCACTCAACCTAGGGACATCACGACCCCCTTACAGACATGAGCAGCACAACCAACCCTCGATCCCAGAGGGACAATCTTCCTCCAACACTAAACGTCCACATGGCCCACACCACCCAGGCATGAGAGTGACCCAGCCCCTCACCTATCCATCCTCACAAGCATTGTGGCATTCCCACCAAGTGAGCATGTCCTGCTAAGAAGTCGATGACGGCAGCCCCACATTTACGTCTCCCCGCTTTCAGGTGCCCCCCCTTCACCCCACCACCCTACATAACCCCTTCAGACACCCCCTTCATACCCTCCTTTACCTCCCCTTATCGTGAGCGTGGCCTCTGAGGACCTACTCTTGGCAGTGCCAACCTGGCACGTGGCCACTTCCCCTGGCAGCCCTACGGTGCCAGGTTGGCACTTGATGGGTGCCAGGCTGGCATTGTCTGAGTGCCAGCGGCACTACCAGGGCACTGCCCTATCCTGTCCACGACCACCCTGGGGCTCCACTGGCCTCCGAGCCCCCTGGCATGGCTATCATGTCTGGTCTCCGTTTTTAGAGGCCAGTACAAATTTGAGCCGGTGCAATCGATTACTACAGGGAGCGGGGAGAATGCAGCCTCAAATGGGCTGTGCATATTTACCCAATGGTACATTAACATATGCTGCCAATGCACTGGGCGTGAGCCAGATTGCGCCTTATACACGCAGCACAGCACACGCGGCGCCGGCAGCATGGCTGTGGGCAGACCGCACCCACTGCTGTCTGTCCGTCCGTCCCTTCGTCCGGCCTTCCTTCCTTTCTTCCTCTTCTCCCAGTTTTGTCTGAAATTGAGGGTGCATTACAGTGCTAGTGTGATGTTAGGTATGTAGGTTGTATGCCCCAAAGATTGGTGGATCTTAACAAACATCACATACCTTCTGCTGTTTGCAAATGGCAAGGGTACAGCCTGTACCCGACCCGCCTGTGATTGCAAAACTCAGGACACATTGTTCAAGAATAGATGTGATTCCGCAATTGGACAACGTTTGCTTAATAATCCTCAGTGTGCTATTAATGCCAACAGCCAATTTATGATTGTCAGTTTGGCTTGCAGTGTGACATATTTGGGCGTACTGGCAGCTCTATAGATTAATATGCAGGGCTCTGTTCTTTGCAGACAGAAAGAACATGAACACATATTGCGCCTGTTTCAGCTAAACAAAATATGCGACAGCATCCGCTGATTCATTCCTCAGGACAATGCTTTGATGATTCAGAGTGAAGCTGCCTGGTTTAAATTGAAACAATGGTTGGCAGTTAGCTGGCAGTCACCAGCAACTGGTGCATTCTCCATGCCAATGCCTCTATTAATCAGTGTCCCCTTGCCAAACAATCCGTATTCTCTTCTCATATCATATAAATGTGGGGCAGAATTCTCCGGTATCGGCGCGATGTCCGCTGACTGGCGCCCAAAATGGCGCAAATCAGTCGGACATCGCGCCGCCCCAAAGGTGCAGAATGCTCCGCATCTTTGGGGGCCGAGCCCGAACCTTAAGGGGCTAGGCCCGCGCCGGACGAATTTCCGCCTGCCAGCTGGCGGAAAAGGCCTTTGGTGCCCCGCCAGCTGGCGCGGAAATGACATCTCCGGGTGGCGCATGCGCGGGAGCGTCAGCGGACGCTGATGGCATTCCCGCGCATGCGCAGTGGAGGGAGTCTCTCCCACCTCCGCCATGGTGGAGACCTTGGCGAAGGCGGAAGGGAAAGAGTGCCCCCATGGCACAGGCCAGCCCGCGGATCGGTGGGCCCCGGTTGCGGGCCAGGCCACTGTGGGGGCACCCACCCGGGGCCAGATCGCCCCGCGCCCCCCCAGGACCCCGGAGCCTGCCCCGCCGCCTTGTCCCACCGGTAAGGTAGGTGGTTTAATCTACGCCGGCGGGACAGGCATTTTAGCGGCGGGACTTCAGCCCATCCGGGCCGGAGAATCGCGGAGGGGGGCCCGCCAACCGGCGCGGCGCGATTCCCGCCCCCGCCGAATATCCGGTGGCGGAGAATTCGGCAACTGGCGGGGGCGGGATTCACGCCAGCCCCCGGCGATTCTCCGACCTGGCGGGGGGGTCGGAGAATCTCGCCCGTGGTGTTTCCCCTGATATTGATATTATTAGCGAACTGTTCGGATGAATGCAAGATGAAAAGCTTTGACACAAAAAGTCCCTTTCTTTCAGCAATACCTATTAAAATCCCAGAACAGACTCCAATAGTGGCTAGGATAAGAAACCTCAATATTATATTTTAATTTTTTAAGACTGCGAGGTAAGGATTCTTCGCTTCAGGAATGATTGCACAAAGAAAGAAGGATATGGTACCTTAAATTAAACATTATTAATAAGACAGTATTAAAATCTTTAACACCACACCAGAAAACAGCTTAAAATTACCTCTTAAACAAAACTACACAATAGTGAATACAATACCCTTATTTATTCTTTATTCCTTCTTAACCAACAAGAAAAATAAACATCTCAGCTCTCAGTCTACTTTAACTACCAATGGAACAGAGGAATACAAAGATGTTCTTTAAGAAAGAACGATCTCTTGGCACTGCTTTGAAGACAAAATCTGACTCCTGTCAGACCCATGCAGAAACTCTGGCTGTATTTCTTCAGAAGATGCTTCTCAGCTTGTTTCAGCTCCCCATTGTTCTCAGACAAATCTGCACTGCTTTAAAGACTGTTAATCTCTTTTAACTGAACTGCAGTGAGAGCAAAATTACTTCACTTCTGGACACTGCTTCATTGAGATCGGAACTGAACTGCTTTCTCAAAATGCCTGATAGTTTGGCTCCACCCAGTAATTAAATCACCTTAACAAGCTGAAATCTATTTAACTCCACATAGAATCCTCTTAATCCAAATAAAATTCCATTAGCCCAAGCTTTTTTACAATGGTTTAAATGCACCCCTGGCTCGCAAAATGTACTTGCCTTTCAAATTAAGATTTATTTTAAAACATGACTGCAGCAGTCAAACACACTATAACCCAGGCTTTCAACCCTTGCTGCACCAAATACTTATCATACAATACATCTGAAATTCCTACATTCATCACATACCCAGGTTATAAAAATAATGAACATGGGAAAAAATTGTCATCGACTGTTCCTCAATGACAGGATGCTGTCTACTCAGAATTGTGAGTTTCTGCCATGGGTCTTCATGTGACTGAACATGCCGATTTTTGGCCTCCAGATCTGAGGTCAAGATGTCCCACAAGGTAGTGGGATTTAGTGTTCAGGATTTGCTTCCTCTTTTTTCTTTTTTGGCCACCGTGCTCCCTCGTCATTAAGACATTGTGATTCAAAGCATGATTCATCTTGATGGACATTTTGCCATTTGGAATGATTGGGCGCACGCTCTTCTCTATCATTAATATCAATGCTGCCATGCATTAAGGAGAGCTTCAGAGTGTCTTTGACGCAATTTCTTTCTCCTCCCCTGGAAGGCTGGCTATTAAAGAGTTGAGAAAATAAGAACGATAGGTGTAGATGCTCTTTGGCCATCCGGATATGGTGTCCCATCGATCAAAGTTGCTTTTGCAGGAGTAATGCCTGAGTGATTGTGGAGCTGGCTTCAAAAAGGACATCAGTGTTGACTGATAGTTCTCCCATTGAATCTGGAGGATGCAGCGGAGACAATGCTGTTGGAATTTCTCTCGCACTCTTATGTGTCACTGACACACAGTCCAGGTCTCACCTCACTAAGGAGTATGGTGGCAATAACTGCTCTATTCATTAGGAATAATGTTGACTTACAGAGGCCTTTGTTGTCAAACGCCCTGTGCCATAGTTTGTAGATGGCTGAGTTGGTGCAACTGATCTCCTCATCAATGGAGACTTTTCGAGAGAGGTGGCTGCCAAGAAATGTTGAATATATTTTGTAGTCTCAACTTCAACATGTAAAGAAGGTAGAATTTTGAGCTCACCAACTGTGTATTGATATATTGAAAACGATACTGGGTTGGATTCTCCCGTCCGCAGCCGGGTCGTTTTTGGCGGCGCGCCTTTCTCTGGCGGTAGGATTCTTTCTTCCTGCCACTTGTGAATGGGATTTCCCATTGAAGCCACCCTACGCTGCCGGGAAACCCATTGGTGTGGGTGCGCTGCTGACGATCAAGAATTCTCCAATCAGAATACCTTGTTTGGTGAGTGAAAGCAGCACACCATGAGGATGGACATGCCAGGCAATCAATGAGGGGCGTGTGGAGGCAGATGGAGTGCAGGCAGAGGTAGAAGGTCAGGTGGTGAAGGCTTCAAGAGGATATGCAACCAGATGTTAGCAACATGTGGAAACAGTCATGAGTTAAAGATATATTGATTGTTTGAATCCAAAATACATCTGAAAAGCAGAAGATCCTAATTGGAAAGGAGGTATCATAATTATTATATTGGCACGGCAGCAGCAATGCTGGAATGCCCCATGGCCAAAGAATAAGAAACGTTTGCCAAGTATCAGAACAGTTCCTTCTGGTCCGTGTAGAATAAGGAGAGAAAACCTGTTTAGACAACTTGATGTGAAATTTGACAGTGCCCTTTAGGTAACACCTTTATGCCAACAGGAGATTGTGTTGGCAGTAGGGGAAAAATGTAATCAGGTCCACTGTCAGATAATATCAAGTGAAAAAGAGTAATTTAAATTTAGAGCTTTTGAATCAGCATTTATACCACAGAAATTATGTCAGAAAAATATTTTGATTGGGTGCAGTGCTAGTTCTTAAGTATGGTTCATCACCGATTCATACTTGTAGCATTGTCTAAATTTCAATAAACTCCAAGAACCTCTGACGAGTAACACGAGCAAAATAAAAAATCAATATTCAAGAAGGAAAATGAGGTGGAGCTTGCATCATAAATCTCTACTTGATAACTTTGGCTGCATCAACCAGCAGATCACTAATCCTGCTTTGTTTTTGTTTCGATAAAGCATACCTCTCCTGAAAGGAAGGAAGTGTAAGTTTAACAGAAGCAATCCTGTCCTCTTTTAAGGTGCCAGCCTTGGGCCTCAGCTGGTAACAGACTCACCTTTGTGTCAGAGGGTTCAAGCCCTATCCCAGCGTTCTGAATGCAGGCTGGCACTTCAGTCGAGCACTGAAGGAACTATGCATTGTCAGAGGCGTGCCTTTCAGATGTGAAGTTAAACTCGTATCCTGCCTGTCCCCTCAAGTGGATGTAAAAGATCTCTCGGCAGGATTTAAAGAGGAGCAGAGGGGGGTCCCTCAACTAACTTCACAACAGCAGGTAATCTGGCCATTGCCACATTGTGGGATCATTGCTGTGAAATAATTTCAACAATCACTGCATTTCAGAAGTATTTCATTGACTGTCATAAGCTCTTTGGGAAATTACCCTGTCATGAATGGCCCAAAGGAAATGCAAGTTCTTTCTTTCATCATTTTTGTCTTGTTGTTAGCATTTGAAAATCCGTTTGCAAACGTTTAGATCATAAAGGCACAGAACACGGGAGGGAAACCTTTGACCTGCAATTGTGTTGGCTCTGTTGAAGCAATGCTTTGTAAAAAAAAATGGCTTCATGATTTTACTGGCTAGGAATCACTAAGTAAATTTTAAAAAAGATCAAAGCCACATTCCAATCAATTGAAATCATGAATCATTGAAACAGTCAAAGATGGCCAGACATCTGTGTCACTGTATCTTCTACTTTCCAAAGCTATTAACATAGAGACAATCTGTCTACAAAACTTCAGCAGCAACAATTGCCTTGAACGAGTATGAATGCAGGCTATTACCTACCCCATTAGCAAAGCATACCAATCACCTACACACTCAACTGGGTGGAGACAAACAATTAGATGCAATTAGAGGGAGTAGTGAGGCTTGTTGTAAAAGTCCATAGATCCCTGAAGGTGGCAGCACAGGTAGAAAGGGTGGGGAAAAAGGCATATGGAATGCTTGCCTTCATTTGCCGGGGCATAGAACACAAGAGCAGGGAGGCCTTGGTACAACTTTATAAAACATTGGTTAGACCACAATTGGAATATTGTGTGCAGTTCTGGTCACCACACCATCTGAAGGATATGATTACACTGGAGGAGGTGCAGAGGGGATTCATCAGGATGTTGCCTGGGATGGAAAGTTTCAGATATGAGGAGAGATTGGATGAGCAGGGTTTGTTTTCCCTGGAGCAGAGGAGGCTGAGGGGGGATCCGATAGGGATATACAAAATTATGAGTGGCATAGATAGGGTAGATCATAAAATCTTTTCCCCATGGTAGAGGTGTCTACGACTAGAGGGCATAGGTTTAAGGTGGAGTAAGTGGTTTAGAGGGGAACTGAGGAAACATTTTCTTTTACCCAGAGGGTGGTGTAAATAATGAATGCGCTGTCTGAGAGGGTGGTGGAGGCAGGTACTCAGCAGCATTTAAGGAGCATCTGGATGAGCACTTAAATTGCAAAAGCACAGTAGGCTATGGACCAGGTGCTGGTAAATGGGATTAGCACAGTTTGCTATTTGATGGTTGGCACTGACATGGTGGGCCGAAGGGCCTGTTTCTGTGCTGTATGACACTGTTATGACTCTAATCACTTGGACACTGAATTTTGGCTATGAAAGGAAATTGTCCAGATGTACACTAATCATGTAAGTCAGGTGACTGAAATCCACTAGCCATCACCATATTTGAATCACTGAGCAGTTGGAGAGAGGGTCATGTAACGCTTTGTGAACTTAAGTACCTTTTTTATTTGCAGATCAGCAAAAGCAAACGAGATGCGAAAGAACCATGACCCTGAGTGGGATCCATCTCTATCTCTCTTTATTCAACTTGCAAGTTTTGAACCCGGTCTGATGATTTTGACTACCTATGTGCCTCGGGTGAGACCTTTTTAAAGAACTCAACCTAAGAGCTGTGTCTCCAGAAGAACAGAGAAATCATCCAACCCAATAAGACCTCTGAGTTCTGCCTGAAGACAGCCAAGTCATGAACCGTCAAGAACTGTATACCCTGTAACTTTTACTGGACTTCAAATTGCTTACTTGTCCCCCTATTTTGGCATGCGTGAGCGCATGTCCGTATTGGAGGATTTTTATAATTTCTCTTCAGCCTGGTTAAGCATAATAACATTCTCTTTTACTTGCAAAATAACTCAAGAAATCTTGTCTATCTATTTTATAGACACAGCTCATAAACAATTAAATACTCTCTGAATTGGCAAGTACAGCCTTTGTGAAAAAAACATAAGGAGTCAAACAACTCTTGACTTGAACAATCCAAATTTCAACCCACGATCCCACTCAGTTCCAACATCTTGTCCTGATACGAATGCATATACAATTTTCTCATAGAAGACGCAATGGCCTCTGTTCACCTATTCTGCGTGGCAAAGTATTTTATGCTCCAAACATTCCCCACATAAATCTACTGCTGAAAAAGAGACACAAGATCCAAGCTTTTCATCTTGCATTCATCAAGAATTCCAAATTTCAAAGGGAGTAACAAGTTAGACTGCATCAGAAAAGAATGTTGATTGGTTGGCAAGTCAATTCTAATTGGTCAACGCGTTGTCATGGAGAATGTACCAGGGAACTATTGACTATTGTCCCACAAGCTTTTGTTTAAATTTTTAAAAAGCATGGAGAATATTAGTTCCCTGACGCATTCTCTGTAACAATGATATGGCCAATAGGGTTGAATTGCCAACCAAACATTACCCCTTTCTCGTGCATTATCGTTTGTTGCTCCCTTTGAAATTTGGTATTTTTGAGTCGGTCTTGATGAGTACAAGACAAAAAGCTTTGACAGCACATTGTTTTACAGCAATACACAAGTTCCATACTATCAAATGACTATTTACATAAAAATATTTCCGCTAATCTTTCTTCTCGCTCTCAGTGGCAATTTTAAATTGATGATCCCCTTGTCGTTGGCTACCCTTGTCATTGGCTACCCGAGTAAAGGAAATAGGCTTTTGCTATCCACTATCAAAATTCTTCATAATTTTAGAAAACGCTTTAAGTCTTCTCTGCCCCAGTGAAAACAGCCCTTGTAACATGTTGATTAGTCAGCGTGACATAATTTTCTCTGACAACCTTGGTTGAGGCAATTCCTTCATTAGATCTGGGTTTAAAATATGTGCACAGTGTAATGGGCCATATGCTACTTAAGTACATATGGATACTCTGCATGAGGGCTGGTTTGGAGCTTTATTAGCATCAGTTTAGGAACAAAGTTTTTTTTTAAAAAACGTACCCAATAACTGGTTTCCTTAATTCAATTCATGGGACAAAAACTTAACTGATAATTAATCATGTTATGGTCAGTGATTCCCAGATCCAGTTCTTGTTTTTAGATTCCATTTGCCCTCAGTTACAATAATTTACAAGCTGAACATTTGGCTGTCGAAGGAAAGAAAAAGTTTCTTCCCTATTCCCCACCATCTTGTTTCTCTAAGGCGCAGGATAAAGCGTTTCCATATGATGAAGTACTACCAGAAAATTGGCCAATTTGGCCTTTTTCCCTTTGCTGGGGCAGCTCATACCAGCTCGGTGGGTCACGCTGAGTCAGAAAGTTGTTGCTTTAACTCAGGAGACTTGAGCACAACATCTCGGCTAGCATTTCAGTACAGTGCAGAAGGCGTACAGCACTGTTAGATGAAATGCCAAACCAAAGACTCGTCTGCCCTCTCAAATTAATGTAAAAGATCCCGTGGCACTACTTGGCAAAGGAACGTTCCCTCCTTCCAGTATCCCTCTCTCAGCCAGCATCACGAACACTGATGACCTGGTTCGCACCGCACTGCTCCTCTTGAAAATATTGCTATTACAAGGTCCAGAAAGGAGTCCAAACCGAGCCGAACAGTTTGAGTCAAAGGAAAAAGGTTTAATGCAACAGAACAAGCGTACAGAGCAGTTACTCCTACTATAGAGCCAGCTCACAGTTCATGGCCCTCTCCGGTTTTATACTGGTTGTAGAAGGGGGCACCCCGCCCATTCAGTGGGGGAGTGTTGGGGACTATTCCCCACAGTCCTTTGGGAATATCAATACTCCAGTATCATGTGTCTCATGACCCGCTTCAGGTTTCATAGAGTCCCATACCTGTTTAACCCCAGATTATGACATTCCTCCCCCCTGAAGTCTGTGGCGGTGCCGTCGCACATGCGACCAGGCCGAGATGGGGAGGCAGGAGGCGAGGGTAGACACCGGCGTCTCTTAAGAAATGGTTGGCCCTCAACAGCGACAGACGGAGGAGGGTCCGGCCACGGGTAGTGGAGCGGGGTGTGCCTTTTCCGTCCAGAACGGTGCAGCCGCCATGTGGCACAGCGGGGGCCGAGCTCCTGGGTCCAAGGTGGTCCACGTGATGATTCACTTGTTGGTGCCCCACTTGCAGGCGATACAAGGTCGGCCCCGTCCGCCAGAGAACAGTGCCCTTAAGCCAGCCATCATCCTGACGTAAATCTTGTCCCCGGGACAGGGATATGAAGCGGACACTGGGAATGCAGAATCGCGGTCTGAAGATCCTGTGCCTTTCGTACTTTCGCCCCTATGTCATGCAACAACAACCCCCGATCTGGTCCACAGACGCCGACTCATCCGCAGGGGCATTCCCTGTAACTGCAAGGGGGGGGTAGTTCGATAAGCAAACAGAAGCTGGGCCAACCTACAATCTAGCGAGTCAGTGCCCTGTCTCAAACTCTGCTTCAGGGTCTGTATGGCCCGCTCAGCCAAGTCGTTCGACGCCGGATGGTAGGGGGGCATCCTGACGTGTTGGAGCACAAGGAGGCCGAGAAATCTTGGCTCGTGGACGAGGGCCCATTATCGGACATGTGGACCTCCGGAATCCCGTGGGTGGAGAAGGAGAGGTGGAGTTTCTCGATTGTCATTGCCACGGTGATAGACGGCATTCAATGAACCGCCATCCATTTGGAGTACACACCAATTAGCAGAGGAAACATTGAGCGCAGAAACGGATCGACAAAATCGAGATTGTCCTGGGGCCAAGGGCAGCCAGGCCATTCCCATCGGTGCAGGGGCACAGCGGTGGGGAGCCGCTGGTGTTCCTAACAGACATCGCCCTGGCGGGCCACTGTCTCGATGTTTGCGTCCATACCAGGCCACCAGATGTAGCTCCGAGCTAACATCTTCATCCATGAGTCCCCGGGGTGGCCTTTATGGAGATCACTTAAAACTAATGACTGATCTTTCTCAGGGATCATCACCTGGGCTCTCCACAGTAAGACTTAACTCAGTCAGCTTGATGGGGAAGGCCTTCAGCTCCCCAGATAACTGATCTGCATTGTTTCCAATGAGGAGCAACCACAGGTAGGGCACCAAGATCCAGCACTTGTTATGAGGGCAGGCGGTGGTCTCAACAGACGTGGGGATGTACGCAGCCGCATTTCAGGGCTCTGGCGTTGATCCGACCAAAAGGAAGGGTCCGGGTGCCCCGGTCATTTCCCTAAGGCATTCACTTCCATAGCCTGTCGTTCCCTGACTCCCCGGCCCAGCCGTCCTTAGCCTGGACTATTTAGATGGCCTGTGACAACGTCAGAGAAGGTTCTGCCAGCAGTCGCCACTGTCTCCGAATAGCTGTTACCCAAGACCAACTGGTCCCTCAGGACCTCCGATAAGGACGATCCAAATGAATAGAATTTGGCAATTTGGCGCAGATGGGCCATTAACATGGCCACTGACTTCCCTGGATTGCAAACGGTATTATTAGGTCTATACCACTGCATTATTACCGAAAGCAGCAGGCTAACATGGCTGCTGACCACCTCAATCAGTTGTTCAAAAGTACAGGAGTCAGGGACATCGAGAAAAACCAAGTCTCAGATCACCCCGAAAGTCTCTGCCCCCAGCGTGGTGAGGAACACCACCAGTTGCCGCTCATTCTCAGTAATGGCAATGGCCTGAAAGGAGAAGCAAATGTGCTCAGCGTAGCGGACCCAACTCTCCCGAGCCGCATCAAACGGATCCAACCAACCAAACAACAGCATCCCGGGGTCCAGAAGAACCCAATCGCAATGCAGGCTTCGGAGGCGGCAGAGGCCATAGGCTGCAGCGTCGTCCAGAGATCAGAGTTTACTCCTTGTTGCCTGCATTATAAGATCTGGAAAGGAGTCCACACTAAGCCGAAAAGGTTGAGTCAAAGGAAAAAGGTTTAATGCAACAGAAGAAGAGTACAGAGCAGTTACTCTACTACCGGAGCCAGGTCCCCCGGTTTTATATAGGATGTAGAAGGGGTGCCCCGCCCCTCCGTGGGGGACTGTGTATTCCCCATAGTTTAATATCTTTTTTTAAAATAAATATTTTATTGAGGTATTTTTGGTATTACAACAACAACAAAATAAACAATGCACATGAATCTATAAACATAGTGCAATAGCCGGCTCCCTCCCTTACAGGTCCCACCTTTATTAACCCCCTACTCTAAGTTCAACTAACTCCCCCCCCCCCCCTTCTGCTGATGATTAATTTTCTGCAAAGAAGTCAACAAACGGTTGCCACCCCCGGGCGGACCCTAACATTGATCCTCTCATGGCGAACTTAATTTTCTCCAGACAGAGAAATCTAGCCATGTCAGATAGCCAGGTCTCCAACTTCGGGGGCTTTGAGTCCCTCCAAGCTAATAGTATCCGTCTCCGGGCTACCAGGGAGGCAAAGGCCCGAACGTCTGCCTCTTTCTCCTCCTGGGTTCCCGGGTCTTCCGACACCCCAAAAATTGCCACCTCTGGACTTGGTGCCACCCTTGTTTTTAACACCGTGGACATGACATCTGCAAACCAATGCCAAAATCCCCTAAGCTTCGGACATGTCCAGAACATGTGGATATGGTTCGCTGGTCCTCCTGCACACTTTGCAAAACTGTCTTCCACCCCAAAAAATTTGCTCATCCGGGCCGCTGTCATGCGAGCCCGATGAACGACCTTTAATTGTATCAGGCTGAGCCTGGCACATGTTGTGGATGCGTTGACCCTACTCAACGCGTCCGCCCATAGACCATCCTCTAGCTCAACTCCCAGCCCCTCCTCCCACTTGCGCTTCAGCTCCTCGGTCTGCATCTCCTCTGACCCCATAAGTTCCTTGTAAATGTCAGAGACCCTCCCTTCTCCTACCCACCCTCTGGAAACTACCCTGTCCTGTATCCCCCTTAGTGGCAGGAACAAGAAAGTTGAAACCTGTCTATGTAGGAAGTCCCATACCTGCAGGTACCTGAATTTGTTTCCCCTTGCCAACCCAAACTTCTCCTCCAGCGCCCTCATACTCGGAAAGATCCCCTCTATAAACATATCCCCCATCCTCTCAATCCCTGCGCTCCGCTGTCTCCGGAACCTCCCATCCATACTTCCCGGGGCAAACCGGTGATTATTACAGATCGGAGACCAGACAGATGCTCTCTCCGCTCCCACCTGTCTCCTCCATTGCCCCCAGACTCTCAGGGCCGCCTCTACCACGGGGCTGGTGGAGTACCGGAACGGCAGAGGCACAGCTACAAATGCCCCCAGACTGGTGCTCTTGCATGAAGCCGCCTCCGTACACTCACATGCCGACCCTCCCCCCACCACCCACTTCCTGATCATGGCTATATTTGCCGCCCAGTAATAGTTACTAAAATTTGGCAGCGCCAGCCTGCCCTCTCCCCGACTCCGCTCAAGCATTACCTTCCTTACTCGTGGGGTCTTGCCCGCTAAAACAAAGCCAGTGGTCACTTTGTTGACCAGTTTCAAACAGGACCACGTAATAAAGATGGGGAGACACTGAAATACAAACATGAATCTCGGGAGCACTGTCATCTTCACCGTATGGACCCTCCCAGCCAGTCCCATTTACGAAAATCGTCCTTCATCTGGTCTACTAGACGGGCCAGATTTAATTTATGCACCTATTGTTCCCTCCCCACCGCTCATACATATATGTTCCAATGACAAACAATCCCAACACAATTGCCCTACAGAAAAAACAGGAAGAAAAAAAAACGCGAACAAAGATCAAGTAAGAGGTCCTTAATGTAACAAGCACACCTCCATCCCCCAACAGTGCAAATGTAAACCTAACTCACTCAGCTCTGCCACTGGTTCTAAATCAATACAGAAGGCATTACAGACAGCTTCCCAAAACAAAAAATGAGAAGCTTTTTAAAAAAAAACATGAACGTTGCAGCAAAGTTCAAAGGTTCTCAGTCCACCACCAGTTCTTTCCTTTTCGCGAAGTCCAGCGCGTCCTCAGGCGACTCAAAATGAATGTGCTGTTCCTCATACGTGACCCAGAGATGGGCCAGATACAACAGTCCGAACTTGACCTTTTTCTTAAAAAGGGTCGACCTAATCTGGTTGAAGCTTCTCAAACATGTCCACAATGTATGCCCCAGCGTCCGCTCATTCGGACCCCTCCGGGAGCCCAACCATTCTCAAGTTCTGCCGGCGGGACCTATTCTCTAGGTCCTCCACCTTCTCCAGGAGCTTCTTCTGCTGGTCTCTCAGCATTCCCACCTCCAACTCCGCCACAGTTTGATGTTCCTCCTGGTCAGCCAGCACCTTCTCTACCTTCTGGATCGCCCGATCTTGGGCATCCAATCTAAGCTCCAGCCGTTCAATAGACTCTTTTATCAGGTTCAAGTAGTCCTGTTTCTGCTTAGCGAAGCCTTCCTGAATAACTTGCATCAGCTGCTCCGTTGACCACTGGGTCGACAAGCTAGAGGTCCGGTCCTCCGCCATGCTTTCTCCCCCTGCAGCTTCAGCCCAAGCCTTCTCTGTCTTTCTGTTTCTGCCTATACGAGCACTTCTAGTCCTCCTCTCCATGCACCGATGTGGGAATTCAGTACACAGTTGCCTCTGTCATCAATTTTTCAATTCAAGTCCGGTAGAAAATCGGGGGAATAGGTCCAAAAGTCCGACCCGAGCGGGATTCACCAAATGTGCGACTTACACCTTCATGGCCGCCACCGGAAGTCACCCCCATATTTTAATATGAATCCCCCATTCGCATAAGTGTCCCACGACCTGCTTAAGGTTTGATTAGGTCCCATGACCTGCTTCACCCAGGTTATGACGCTTGCTGCACACAATTCTCACTGCCTAAATTACAAATGACGATGCCTTATCTGCTTTGGGATGTCCTGAATCATGGAAGACGCTACATAAATGTGAGCCCTTGCTTCCTTTTTATCAGAGGGTCTAAAAATATTGTGAAGTCTAATGGCAATGGTTTCCCCAAACCCAGGAGATTTGTGTGTGACTGGAAACAGATCTCGAGACTGAAATGGCAATGGGTGATTCAAAGTGTCCAAAGACGTTTGCACCGATCATGAACTGCCAAATTGTAAAAATAATAATATTTTTTCCGAGGCACCCTCAAGTTAACTTTCCCTTTTTGGATATTGACTGATCCACTGTGCACTTCCATGTTCTCTTTCAGATTTCTAGCATCCGCTGCTGTCCCCTTTATCTTTTTCTCCTTTGAAGCTGAGCTGAAGTGACGGGCAGCCACCATTGCTTTCCGGCTCATGGATCTTCACAGGATGCAGCTCAAATGACAAGTATTGCAAAGTCAAAGTGGGACGAGGTGGAAAAGACAATGAAGGTTTCTAAAATAAAAATAATAAAAAAGATCAGCTTGTTGGACTGTGACACGGGGCGGGATTCTGTGATCCTGAGGCTAAGTGTTGAGGCCGTCGGAAACGCCGTCGCGTTTCTCGACAGCATCAACACGGCCTCAGGATCAGCAATTCTGGCCCCTACAGGGGGCCAGCACGGCACTGGAGCGGTTCACGCCGCTCCAGCTGCTGATCCGCCGTGAACGGGGCGCTGTGGGATCTGCGCATGCGCAGTGGCACCAGCTCCAACGTGCATATGCGCAGTGGCACCGGCGCCAACGCGGGCATGCGCAGTGGCACCGGCGCCAACGCGCGCATGCGCAGTGGCTTCCTTCAATGCGCCGGCCCCGACGCAACATGGTGCAGGACTATGTGCAGGACTACAGGGGCCGGCGCGGAAGAAACGAGGCCCACAGCCAGAGAGGCCAGCCCGCCGATGGGTGGGCCCCGATCGCGGGCCAGGCCACACCGGAGGCCCCCCATGGGGTCGGACCACCCCACCCCACCCCACCCCCGACCTTTCCACGCCGAGGTCCCGCCGGCTGAGAGCAGGTGTGGACGGTGCCGGCGGACTCGGCATCTTTACGACGGCCGCACGGCTCATCCTGGGCTGAGAATCGGCGGCCCACGACCGGTGCCGCACCAACCACGACCGGCGCTGCACCAACCACACCGGCGCCAATGGCTCTGAGGTGGCTTCTGGAGTTCAGAAGGGTTGTGCCAGGCTCGTGACTGTTTGCTTTCACATTTTGACACATCCTTTTCTTCCAACATCTTTTTCAACATTTTTGGCATCGCAAAACCATTTTAGAATCCCAATAATCGCAGCCTAATGGCTCATTCTTATTGGCCATGTCCCTCCGCTTTACAGAAATGGTGCCACGAAAATCCTGTCATGCATCAGAGACATGAAAAAAAAATGAAAGACTCGTATTTAATGCCTTTCATGATCTGAGGACAGCCCAAGCGCTTTTCAGCCAATTAAATACTTTTGAAGTGAGTGTGTGTTGTAATTAGGAAACATGCTTGGACTGGTGCCAGGCTCATCGTTGGAAGTTATGTATACTTGCACTTCTTCTGACTCGCCAATGGAAACTATTCATTCTCTCCGTCTCAGTGTTTGGTATTATTTGGCACCAAATTGGGACTCCCACCCTGAATCACCACAAGGAGGGCAGCTGAAAGAAATGGAAATATTACATTGCTGAAGTAGACACTGATCATTGGAATTATAAAACATACCAGCTAGATATTAGGCCCATTCAACCTGTTCAGTGACTCGATGGTTACCCATACTGATTGAAGGAAAGGCCAATATAGAATGCTGTAGCCGCCCAATCAGCTTTACTCTTCATTAAGCTACATTCTTCCTGGTAAGAATGCCTCAGGGTTGTGCCAGCGCTCAGGGTCTTGGCAGGAATGGCAGTGTCTTACCAAACTTTACAGTCTCCTACAATGCCCCTTTGGGGCTAATTTCAACTCGGCTGTGGGTTGTTGTGGCGCTGAATGCATATAATCCAGTTGTTTGTATTGTGAGGCCCAGGACGGTCCTCAGGCGACTCGAGTCCCAGTCTGCAGCTTGCATGGGTTCTGTCAGCCTTTCACCACAACTTGGAGAGAAGCGTCAGCTGGCTGTTGGGTTGCAGCAGGATTTCAGGCAACCAGAGGATAATGCCAAAGATCTGATGGAACAGTCCTTGACACTCAGTTGAGTGTTTGGGCCTCAGCTCCATTTGCCGTCAGGTTAGCCTAACGGGGAAGCCATGGTGGTTGCCGCTGCGCAGGCCTCAGCTTAAAAGTCGAGTCGAGCTCAGGTTACAGCATTACAGTCTTGCCTGCACACTTACAAAAATGCTCCACTGCCTCCTGATGGAAGCCTTTCTGGATTAGGTTAAAATCGTAATTCACTGAAAGGCAGTCGGATTCGAGCTGGTATGTCGCTGCAGCTATTTTAGCTCCTTGCTTGGTTTCTGCTGAGGGTTAAAAATGGCTCTTGTGTCTCTGAGCCTTTTAGCTCTTAGGAGCTGGCTGCCTTTCTGCTGCAATTGAAAGCCTTGTAACACAAGTGCATCATTTGGATGAGTGATCGAACCCTTTCCATATGCATTTTCAGTGCTAGGGGCTGGAGGAGGTGGAGTCATATTGATTTTCACTAACAACAATCATTACTGGCCTGGGAAAGGAAATGAGGGTGCAATTTACTAGGAAGTAGACACAGGAGTGTGAGTGGGAAGGGGTGGTCAAATTAAGGTTATTTAAGATGATTGAATGATTGGATTAGGTAGATAGAGCAAAACTATTTCCTCTAGTTAGGGAGGCCAGGACAAAGAGATACTTTAATATTAAAGCTCGGCCTTTCAGAGGAAGCCCATCTTCAACCAAATCGTAGCAGAGGTTTGGAGCTTTCCTCTTCCAATCAGTTATTGATGCTGGTTCAACTGAAATAGTCAAAACTGAGAGCAATAACGTTTTGTTAGGCAAGGTTATTAAGGAATGCAGAACCAAGGTGGGAACATAGCATTAAAGATACAGGTCAGCCATTTTATTAAATTCTTGCATGGGATGTGGGCATCACTAGTTGGTCCAGCATTTCTTGCCCATCCCTAATTGCCCTTGAAAGGTTGGTGGTGCTGAGGCACCTTCTTGAATCGCTGCAGTCCATATGGTGTAGGTAAAGCCACAGTGCTGTTAGTGAGGGAGTTCCAGGATTTTGAGTCAGCGACAGTAAAGGATCGGCCATATATTTCCAAGTGAGGATGGTATGTGGCTTGGAGGGGAACTTACAGATGGTGGTTTTCCCATGCAGCCACTGTCCTTATCCTTTTAGGTGGCAGAGTTTAAGGGCTTGGAAGGTGCTGTTGAAGAAGCCTTGGGGAGTTGCTGCAGTGCATCTTGTAGGTGGTACACAGTGCTGTCACTGTGTGTCAGTGGTGGAGGGAGTGGATGGGGTGCAATCAAGCCAACTGCTTTGTCTTGGATGCTGTCAAGCACCTTGACTTTTGATGGAGCTGGAATTTATCCAGACAAGTGGAGAGTATTCCATCACAGTCCTGACTTGTGCCGGTGGACAGGAGGTGAGTCAATCTGCAGAATTCCCAGCCTCAGATCGCTTGTAGCCACAGTATTTATATACCTTCTCCAGTTCAATTTCCAGTAAATGGTAACCCCCAGAATATTGATAGTGAAGGATTCAATCATTGTGATGCCATTGCAGGTCAAGAGGAAATGGTTGGATTCTCTCTTTTTGGAGATGGTCATTGCCTGGCACTTGTATGGAGTTGGTGCTACTTGCCACTTATAAGCCCACACCTGAGTGTTGTCCAGGTCTTGCTGGAAACGGGCACAGATTGCTTCAGTATCTGAGGAGTTGCTATAGGTGCTGCACATTGTGTAATCATCAGCAAATATCCGCACTTCTGACCTTATAATGGAGGGAATGTGAAAAAAATGAAAATCGCTTATTGTCACAAGTAGGCTTCAAATGAAATTACTGTGAAAAGCCCCTGGTCGCCAAATTCCGGCGCCTGTTCAGGGAGGCTAGTACGGGAATCGAACCGTGCTGCTGGCCTACCTTGGTCTGCTTTCAAAGCCAGTGATTTAGCCCAGTGTGCTAAACCAGCCCCTGTCATTGATGAAGCAGCTGAAGATGGGACTGAGTTGATTAAACTCCAGCAACCACAACCATTTTCCTTTGTGCCAGGTATGACAGCAACTAGTTTGAACAAGGTGACTGCACCCAGTGGATAGTTTTCTCCCAATTCCAGTTAACTCCAGTTTTGGAGGGTTCCTCGATCCCAGTCAAATGCTGCCTTGATGTCAAGGGTAGATGCTCACATCTCACCTCTGAGTTCAGCTCTTTGGACCATGTTTGAACCAAGGCTGGAATGAAGTCAGGAGCTGAGTGGCACTGGCAGAACCCAAACTGAGCACAAGTGAGCAGGTTATTACTGAGTAAATGCCACTCGTTAGCACTGTTGAACTGAATGGATGCAAAGACTAGAGGGGTCAATGGTTACTCCTGTTCCCCTGTGCTGGAGAGTAATTGAAGGCTGGCACTTCATTGAGTGAGGCACTTCAAGATGAATGGTTAAAAAAAAATGGGGTGATGAACGATGGCGTACTAGTTTACCAGTTATAACTCCCAATACTGCAGATTTATCTCCCCAAAACATCAGGGGCTGGATTCTCTGATTTTGAGGCTATGTACCCTTGTTGCCGTGGGAACAGTGGTGTTTTACGACAGAGGAAATGGCGTAAAACGGCCAATGATACTCTGTTTGGCTGGGGGCTAGCATCGAGGCAACGTAGAACCCCCCCGCTCTAGCTGCCGATACAGCCCGGAGAATTGCCAGGTCCGTGGCCGTGCATGCACATGGCAGCCTGCAGCAGCCGCGCACTGCAACATGGCACCGGCTGCTCGCGGACCCGACTTGCGAAATTAAATTAAATGAAATTAATGAAATGAAAATCGCTTATTGTCACAAGTAGGCTTCAATGAAGTTACTGTGAAAAGCCCCTAGTCGCCACATTCCGGCGCCTGTTCGGGGAGGCTGTTACGGGAATTGAACTGTGCTGCTGGCCTGCCTTGCTCTGCATTCAAAGCCAGCGATTTAGCCCTGTGCTAAACAGTCCCTCTGAAATAGTGCTCCTCTTTAGCCAGCTTGCGTGCCATGGATCACCCCCCCCCCCAACAGTGCCCCCAGCCTCTGGCAAAGTCCCCCCTGCCCGCGGATCGGCCCTCCTCCGACTGTGGCTGCGCTGGACTGAGGCCGCAGCCACCACACCGCCTTTCTGACGGATGAGACCACACGCGACCGACGCCATCGGGAACTCGGCCAGCCGGGGACGGAGCATCGGGGGGTGGGTCTCGGACAATGTCTTGAGGCCGTCGATACGGCTTGCGGTGTACTCTCAGAGTACGCTGCTTTGGAGGAGGCGGAGCATCGCGAAAGCGGCACCGTCCCCGATTTGGCCGTGAAAGGGATTCTCCGGCCGATTGCCGAACGCGATTTCGGCGTCGGCGACCGGAGAATCCCGCCCCAGGTAGAGTGCTCGATGCTGATGTGGGAAACGAAAAGCCGAAAACATGCTCCTTTTATTCATAATTCCTAAATTGATGACTGTATCTTTTTAATCAACGACTTATACACAATCTCATCAGGCTACTTTAAAAATGGAAAAGTCTTGCATTTATCTCTTGCCTTTCAGAAACTTAGGATTCCCCAAAACACTTGACATCCAATGAAATTTAGTTACTATTGCAATGTGGAAAACATGGCAGCCAATTTGTGCAGAGAAAAGTCCCATAAACAGAAAGGCATAAATGACCAGATAGTTTGTTTTTAGTGATGTTGTTTGGGAGATATATTTTGGACAGGACACGAGGGAGAAATAGTGCCTTGGGATCTTTGATCTCCATCGGAGGGGACAATCAGGCCCTTGATTTAACATGTCATCCGAAAGATCTACCCCCGACTTTGAAGCTCTGCCTCGGCACTGCACTGGAGTGTCAGGCTGGGTTTTGGACTCCGGTTCAGGTCCTATTGTCGAGACTTATGTCCTTCTGACCCAGAGCGACCCACCAAGCTATGGTTTAACCTGAGAAATTGCCGTGACTCAGAGAATGTTGCTAAATATCTTAACTCGTGTGATTTTCAGCCAGAGGAATTGCTTAACTCCCCTTTGAAGGCGAGGACCAGAATTGGAGATGATTCTCGCTGACAGATTATATGCGACGGTATATTCAAAGTCAATGTAATGAGCGCCGCAGACACAACAGCATTAACGGTATATTAGCAGTCAAACGCTGAAACTATGCTGGATGACGGCAGGCTGGCTGTTACAATGGCAACACTGCAGGAGGGTGCTTCCCCTGTGAATCTTGTGACTATTATCAAAGAATTATTCTGCAGTTCTAAATTAAAATTATAGGGCTGTCAGCACCAAAGTATGTGTTATAATTGACAATGAATCTCAGTACTCAAAAGGCAATTGCTTTCTTGTTTTCCATTTGGCACAATTGTGTAACTGCTCATCAACAAGCACAGGAGCTCTGGGCAGAAATCTTAGGCTGCAACCAGATCTGTCAGCAGAAATTCTCCAGTTTGAACAATGCCCATTGCATCTTTCAGTTCAAGAATGATGTGTTTTTAAAAAACCCATTGTGGAATAGGTCTGGTTCACAACTCTGGTTCGATCTGCCCCTGGAGGTTCAACCACAGGACCTCTGACTTGCACCGCCCCCTTGACCCCAGAATTGCTTTTCCAATATGCCTCTCATTAAATCGCACCACCTACATTAACTGGAATGGGAACAGACTTTCACGAAACCAATTGGACGATTCTTGACTGGCACATAGGCTGGAATTTTATAGCGGGGTCAAGGGTCTCAGCCACCAACTGGAGACCCAGCAAGTGCCTGCATCGTTTCTTTTTTTTTGGGGAGGGCCCACCGCATCATGTGTCACTCAGGCACTTAAGAGGCCAGCTATGGGACTTACCATGAATCAAGGACCTAGGGATGGAAGGCCTGCCCCCACCCCCTTCCTGAGAGCTGCTGGTCATTCAGAGACCGGCAGCTCTACTGAATGGCAATGTCACCAGGGAAGTGCTGGCTGCTGGCAGCTAAGGCATAGTATTGTCACTGGTTCCCAGGCCACAGGTGAATGATGATGGGAAGGGGGTTTTGAGCTGGGGGTCGTGGGGATGATGGGGAGTGCTGGCAACAAGTGCCCCGGGGGGGCTCTCTCAGTGAGCCCCTCCCCCACCACTCAAACCCCTTCCCAATGTTGGGTCCCTCGACCTGGCACCGAGTATCGTTGAACAAGGAACTTTCTGGGAGCTGTAGTCATCTCTGAACATGTAAATACATGAAGGGTTAATGTGTAGTCAGTGCAGTCAGATGATCACTAGAGGGCAACACTAACCGGGAGTATATAAACGCCCACAATCTGTTTTCCAGCTCGCTTTGGATGTGTTGTAGGTAAAGGACAGAAGTATAGCAAGCTCAGAGTGTAAAGTATATTGTTCATTGTTAATCTAAATCTATCTTGTTTAATTCGACCACTAGTAAAAGTATTGAAGAAAAGAAAAGAACTCCCAAGTAAATTGATTTGTTACTCAATAAATGATTTCACTGAACGACTTTGAGTATTCATCATCAAAGTTAAGTTCAACTCGGCAGAAACAAATGAGTAACAAATATTACTCCCAAGTAATATAACAGGAGCCTGCAAGCAATCCCACATGAGGTTTCTTGTCCTGCCCATATGGTTAATACCATGGCAAAATAAAGCCCTCAATTGGGCATTTATTGCCTACCCAAGGGCTTCCATTGGCAGCAAACCTTCCTATCTCCAATATTTTTCACACTAATATTTGCACTAATAAAGAAAAGTGTCCAAAGTTAAAGAGAACTTGGCAATCCCACACGGAACAGTCTGGCAGGCTCAGTTCCGTGTTGAAAGGTTGGCAGTTCAAGTCTCCCTCGATAGGCTTGAGCACAAATTCGCATTGGCACTCCAGTGTAGTTCAGAGGGAGTGCTGAACTGTTGGGGCTGTTGTCTTTTGGATGAGATATTAAACCAAGTCTGTCCTCTTCAGTAAATACAAAGAATTGTAAGGCATTATTCAAAGAGGTGGGTTTACCCAGTCTCCTCTTGAATATTCATTTCTGAACCGGCCTCACTAAACCAGATTATATGGTCCTGATCACATTGTTGTTTGTGGGGCCTTGCAGTGCACAAATTGAGTGCTGCATTTGCCCCTATTGCAACAGTGTCACCCCTCTAAAATTATTTAATTAGCTTTGGGAAATTCTGAGGTCATGAAAGGTTAGGCAAGTAAACGCTCCTCTGTCCACCTTGCACAAGTCAATGTTATCATACATTCTGTAGCTGTTGAAAAAGGAATGCATGGATCCAAAGGCAGGTAATAGCTATAGATAGGGTAAACCCAGTGATGCAGTCTAATAGTCAGGCTGTCATTTCTGAATGGCTCGTTGAAAGCTGGGAGGATTATGACTGTCACTGTGGCCTTTTTTGCCATTGCCTAAATTATAAGTTTTCCTACGGCGTGACTGCTAATCTGGAGTGCAGCGTTCGACATGAAGGATCTAAGATGAGCTGAAAGGTGAAGGTAATGGGAAAGAAATCACCGCTTGTCATGTCGTTTAGAAAACCGAGTTTTCAGGTGCCTGAACATATATAACATTCTCGGTGTTGTGGCCGGACATTTTCTTTCCTCTGCAAGCCAGTGTACATGTGCAATCAATTCAATCATTCCCAGTGATGTGCCTGATTGCTGAATCTTTAACTCTTTGGCACTCTTCCCCAGTCAATTGAATTGCAGCTGCTCTCAAATCCTTAATTTGGAGAAAAATCACTGCATGCAGGTTGTAAAGTGCTTTTGGCAGGTGTTGCACATAAACAAGTGTTCATTTTCCATTGATCTGTCAATTTGGTATTGTCAATATTCCAGAATGATAATTCATCGATGGCAATTAAATATTAAAATTATTGTAATTAACATCTTAAGAGCCATTTCCTGCATTACAGCAGTGACTTAATTGGCTGTGAAGTGTTTTGGGGTGTCCTGAGGTCATGAAAGACATTGTATAAATGCAAGTTTTTCTTTTTATTATTAAGCCATATGACATTCGTGAATAAACACTGGTTACAGCATGCAAGCAGCACTTCGGGGAAAATAGTGGTTAAATCCATGGAACCCCCCCCCCTGTCTGAGAGAATAATTGACATCCCTTATCAAGATAGAAATGTGTAAAAGAGACAACCTTCGTTCCCCTACAAAATATCAATACATTTGTCGGAGCATAAAAACCCAAAAATTCACCATTGTGCCAATCCATGCATACTGAGAAGCAAGTATCAAAAACATTTTAAAAAGATGAGATATAAAAAGAGAAGATAAAAGGTCAGAAGAGGAAGGATAAGAGGTGGAGTGTCAACCCTGGAAAAATTAACTACCAAATGAACAAATGATCCACAGTACAAAGCCAAATATTTTGTTTAATACTTGCACTGATCATTCAAATACATCACAAAATTCAATTTTTCCAATCGAAGATATATAATTGTGCCTGAAAACAGGAATAAGATGACTCAGACAGTTTAGAATCCTGGAGGACTTTGAGGAACAGTAGTCTCAACGCGTAGCTGTACAATAAATCTGTTCACTATACCGAGGTCAAGACATAAAGTTGGCGCGCGATTGTAGTCTCAGATAATCTGACAATTCCAACACTGGATACCAATCTAATTGATGACAGTCACCCAAGAAATAACTGAAATACAGCAAGACCCTATTGTTGCAACCTTCAAAATGGCATACTATCGCATATTGAGATCTATGTGTTGCTGGAAATACTATTAGATGAAGTTTCACATGCAGTCTCATATTTTATGTCATCATGTTGTTGAAAAGTTTCTAACTTAAAGATCCATTTAAGTTAATTGACACGTCAACTATTTTTATACATCTATTGATTCTTGATTGGTGGAGGTAATCTGGGTGGAAGGATACTTGTGTGGAATGTACACACCAGTTGGGTTAAATTGCTTATTTTGTGCTGTAGATTCTTTGTAAATTTATGCAATTTAAGGTGAAGAATGTAATATTGGATGAGCGTTGCATGTAGGCCGGTGGGTAATGATGGAAGAGACCCACAGTGATTGATATTATTGAACCTGCGAAGTTGTCACAATAATCTGGTTACTTTTGTGGCTATATTACTGGTGCTGGAACATAAGTAGCAGATTTATTGAAGTGTCATTGTATTTGATAAACTGGTCAATAGAGATGAATGCACAAGCACAAATTGTAATTCCAACAATCAGACCATTCTAGTTTACAAAGTATGTGGAGCCTCTTTTGCTGCAATCAGGAGCTTTTAAAATAGAAGCAATTATCTGTGTGTGGTGCTCATTGCTGCAATTTTATTAACCCTTCAGGGGTTAAATCAGACCGTGTAATATCACCGTACCAATGAGTGTGTTCTTAGATTCAGACAAAATTCCCATGTCCACTATCTTAATTGATCAATTAGAACAACATGTTAACACACTATTAGATGATTTTTAAATTTATTTCAGTGGATGTCCAGGATAAACACAATTCCTTTGTAGATAGGTGACACACCCACTTAGATGTTGTTTGCTTCAGAGAAAGTTGACTCCCTACATTGACTAAAGCAGTGTGAGGCAAACGGGAATATTGATAGGCTTCCCAAATATCGGATACATTTGTTTTAGTAGGAATAGCTAGCAATTGAGCAGTACACCAACAGAACCATCAATAACTTGCAACAGTCATGGGCAATGGCTGTAATCGAGGGCTAAAATCCTCTCACGCAAGTGTCATTTTGCATTGCCTGCCGTGTATGTAATTTGATGTGACAAGAGGTTGACAATACAATGTACATACACGTCAGGGTAGCTTATTAAAAAGATAGCAAACAGGAATTGACAGGAAATGGAAGACATTATCAAACCGGAAATTAATGGACTTGCATTGAATCAGACTCGGAGTCCAAAAAAAAGAAACAAACTGCAAAAAGGCAGAAATTGATGAGAGATGTTGAGTACCTTTCGCTGCGTATTAAAGATAAAGGTTTTAAAACATTCCGATTAATTTCAGAATTAATTTAATTTAGATATTCTTTGGCTCCATTTCCTCCCACGAGCAAGGCTAAAATTCCAAGTGAAAATAACAACGTGAATTTCTATAGCACCTTTAAATCTAGTGAAGGCGCTTTACAAGAGAATTAGCAAACAAATTATAATGTCAGGCCCCATAAAGAAGTGTCAGAGAACATGACTAAAAGCTTGGTCAAAGAGGTTGGTTTTAAGAAGCAACTTAAAGGAGGAAGGTGAAGAGGTGGAGAGTTTTCGAGAGGGAATTCCAGACCATTATGTTTGGACAGCCGAGGGCTCAGCCACCAATGGTGGGGGAGATGGAAATCAGGGATTTGCAAGCAGCGAGAATTGGAGGAGCGCAGAGGTATTAAGGCTGTAAGAAGTTGGAGGTAGTAATGGATTGGATCGTAAGGGTTTGCAGGGAACAATCAAGATTAATTTCATGCCATTCGGCCCATCAAATCACCTTCCTCAACTGACCATACACAGACTTTACCATTGAGGAACCTCCCCCCATCTCTTATGGTTTTTCTTTGTTTTCCTGAAGATAAATCAAGCAAAACTCCAAACCACAATTAAATTCAAATGCTACATAGACCATCCTTCACCCAATCCTTTCTTGCCACAGTTCCACGAGCAGAAACATCATATTTCTAGAAACATTCATATTTACTTTCTTACTCTTGACAAATATTATAAGGCTGTGTGGAGAGAAAAAGTTTCCCAACAAAGCCCATGCCATCCACTCACCACGTGCAAACTACCCTCATATAATTCTGTGCAAATAGTGGTCAAATGGATCACAGCCCAAGGTGAGCCTCATCGATAAAAGCTTCACAATATGTAGGTATCTTATCAAGTGGTTCTAAGCACCGAATTTTGACCACTTGCTTACCATTGTCAGTTCGCTTACCTTCTCAAAGAATTTCTGTTGGCTTGTGAGGCTTGGCATTGACTATTACTTACAGACCTACACTCTCTTAAATGTACAACCCAAGCATCATAATAGCAACTTTCCTTCAAAACAGCAGTACTCTTCAACAGTAGTTGTTAAACATTTTTGACTGAAGGACCTTTTTTCAAATGGGTTAGTCATCATGGACATCCCCTCCTCGCTATATAAATTATACTATCTAATACTTATAATTCCCGAACTGGCTTGCGTTTTGGTGCACTCTCTTTGAGTTTAAATAGTATAGAAATATTTTTTTTAATTTTAAAAAATTTTAAAAAGAGGATTTTTCTTTCACCAAAATACACAGATTTCTGTAAACTTTCAGAGTTGTCTCACCCTCGCACTATCAAGATGCTAACCCACCATTTCCAAATCCCCTCTTTTGAACAAGGCTGCACTTGACTGAGTGTGGCATCAAGGAGCCCCAACAAAACTGGAGTCCGTGGGAACCAGGGGGAGAACTCTCCATTGGTTGTAGTCATACTTGGCACAAAGAAGACTGCTGTGGCTGCTGGAAGTTCCAGAATTTCATTGCAGAAATTCCTCAGGATAGTGTCCCAATCATCTTCAGCTGCTTCACCAATGCCCTTCCTACCATCACAAGGTCAGAAGTGGAAATGTTTGCTGATGATTGCACGAAGTTCAGCACCATTCGCGACTCCTCAGATAATGAAGCAGTCCATGTCCAAATACAGCAAGACCTGGCCAATATCCAGACTTCGACTGACAAGTGGCAAGTTATATTCACACCACGCAAGTGCCAGGTAATGACCATCTCCTACAAGAGAGGATCTAACCATCGCCCCTTGACATTCAATGACATTATCATCGCTGAATTCCCCAATGTCAACATCTTGGGAGTTAACAATTCTCAGAAACTAACCTGGACTAGCCATATAAATACTATGGTTACAAGAGTGAGTCAGAGGTGAGGAATCTTGTGGCACTTAATTCACCTGCTAATTTCCAAAGCCTGTCCACTATCTACACGACACATGGCAGGGCTGTGATGGTATACTGTTCACTTTTCTGGATGAGTACAGCTCCAACAACACTCAAAAGCTCGACACTACCTGGAACAAAGCAGCTCACTTCATTGGCACCCCATTCACAAACATTCACCCCCTCCACCACCGAAGCACATCTACAAGATGCACTGTAGGAACTCATGCAGGTTCCTTAGGCATCGCCTTCCAAAGTCACGACCACTACCATCTAGAAGGACAAGGGCAGAAAATACATGTGAACACCACCACCTGGAGGTTCCTCTCCAAGCCACTCATCATCCTGACTTGGAAATATATCACCATTCCTTCACTGTCGTTGGGTCAAAATCGTGGAACTCTCTCCCTAACTGCACTGTGAGTGTACCTACGTCACGTGGACTGCAGTGAGTTAAGAAGGCAGCTCACCACCACCTTCTCAAGAGCAGTTATGGATGGGCAATGAATGGTGGCCTAGCCAGTGATACCCTCATCTCACAAATGAATTAAAACTCACTTGATGCCCACCACCAATCGTGATAACTGAGGCATCTACCTGGTAATCCTCTTGTCATTCTCACATTCTCCCATGTGCATTCCCTCCAAGCCAGCCAGCCCATTCCGTGTTGCACATGAGGCATCCACTTCCATTCCTGCCTCTCGGCTTGCCTCCGGCTGCCACTCATTCGTGCACTGCTCAACTATTTCACAAAACCCATGGAAAGTTTCTATGGACTCCAGGGGTCCATGGACACCAGTTTGAGAAACGCTATTTGACGTAAATTCAGTTTCCCTAACCAGAAAACCAGGGATCATGTTTGATGTACAATCCGTTAAGAGTTTCTTTTTAAGAGTGTGCCAGCAGAAGCCTATCTCAGCTGTTCAGTTCCATTGTTCCAGATGTCTCTCCAAACTGCATTTAGGAACTAGGAAGGGAGCAGGTGAGAGAGGGTGTTGGGGGTTGGGGGGGAGGAAAGTCCAATGCACTTAAATACCAAAGCCAAAGAGTTTGAGCTCAACCACAAACTTGTCTAATCGATTGTTAGAGAGTGACAGCTGCGATATGGTGCATTTTGGCAGATTATGAGGGGCATAGACAGAGTGGATAGTCAGAGACTTTTTCCCAGGGTAGAGGGGTCAATTACTAGGGGGCATAGGTTTAGAGGATATGTACGAGGCAAGGTTTAGAGGAGATGTACGAGGCAAGTTTTTTACACAGAGGGTAGTGGGTGCCTGGAACTCGCTGCCGGAGGAGGGGGTGGAAGCAGGGACATTAGTGACGTTTAAGGGCATCTTGACAAATACATGAATAGGATGGGGATAGAGGGTTACGGACCCCAGAAGTGCAGAAGATTTTAGTTTAGAAGGGCAGCATGGTCGGTGCTGTACTTTTCTTTGTTCTTTGTTTATTACACCTACACATAAACAAGGCAAAATGTAGAGCTCAATGTATACTGGGTTTCATCATGTCGCTTTAATATAAGGGGCAGTGACTCAGTACTTCTGGAGGAACAGAGAGTCAGAACTTCTTTAATGAAGAACACAATGATCCATAGCAAGACTGTCACCTTCTATCAATTGGGCTCTGCTTGTGCTGACACTGCAAAAAATGCAGATTCCCTAATTGCTGAGCAGAGCTGTCACGCTGACACAAGAATTAGTACAGTTTCTAAGGCACGCAGTAGACAAAGTTGCTCTTGCCCCTGGTGTCCTATGGGAATATAGCCAAGTTTCAAGTCTAGCTCGCTGCCAAACCATAAAAATTAAATCAAAGCACCAGGTATTTTGAGAATAGAAAATTCAATAAAATCGCCCTATGAATTTTACAAGATATACTGTACAAGGGGAGACCACTCAGCCTATCATGTCAGTGCTGGTTCCTTGCTAAAACAATCCAAAACTAATCTCACTGCCCAGCTAGCTCTCTACCCATA
Source organism: Scyliorhinus torazame (assembly GCF_047496885.1). Lineage (NCBI taxonomy): Eukaryota > Metazoa > Chordata > Chondrichthyes > Carcharhiniformes > Scyliorhinidae > Scyliorhinus > Scyliorhinus torazame. The sequence continues at coordinate 284,891,414 of NC_092712.1, read as the reverse complement.
ACTCTCTACCATTCATGGTTTTGTTCCTATATTATCCAGTATTCCCTTAAAAGATGCAGTGGATGTTGCTCAATGATTACAGCAAAGCATTCCTTCATCCAACGGCCCGCATGCAAAGGACGCTCACCTAACCTCCTTCCTCTACATCATTAAAAAATATATACAAGACCTGTTACTAGCACTGCATATTGCAACTAGCCATTGAAGCATAGGGGGGACCCTCTGATCAGATATATTTGAAACTCTCATCAGCTAGCAGGCCAGCACCACATAATTAGGGAAAGGGAGCAAATTCTAACCAAATTAACAGTTACCACTGTTCAGTGAGGATTTTCCTTTCACCAAAACTCACAGATTTCTGTAAACTTTCAGAGTTGACTCATCCTCGCACTATCAAGGTGCTAACCACCATTTCCAAATGCCCTTCTCTGAAGAAAAATGCTGGGTTTTCCAGAAAATAGTTCACATAAGATTCACTCAGCTTCATCACAAATTCTGGGTCACAAAGTGTGTTTTAGAGAGGGTGGGGGTGGTGGGGTGAGGTGGGGGCTTTATTTATTTGGGGGATTATACCACCAACTGTGTCCATTTTATCTGACATTTTACAGCAGCTTTTTTAGGCAAAGGTGCAATCAAAAACAAAAGTGACAATCTGTCCGAACCATGTAACATGCCTGCTAACAAGTGATCTTCTGAATTTCCAACAGTGAATCACATACATGCCTGTCTTTAATGACTTGCGCAACAGATTACAGATATCTATGCTTCACATATAACTACAATGACTGATGGAAATGATCTATTTGTAATGTGCAGTAACATGATACTCATCTATTTGTACTGTGTAACTCAATACTTAACACAAAAACTTCTAATTTTTCAGCGCAAACACCAAGACATCTGTTATCAAAATGAATTCTTGATATATATAGCATACAACCATGCCACCGGATCTCAAATTACAACAGCTAACAGACATTTGTCCTTAATACAATACAATATAATGGGCAAAATTTAACTAAATGAAAACAAAGTCCCATAGCGAGTACCCTTTAACCATGTGTTTCCCGCCGCTCGCAGCACCGAGAAACACGTTATCAAACAGCACTCAGGATAGATAGGGGGCCTCAGCGGGGAACACGTGGCTAAGGTCGCACATAGCCCCGTTTTCTGCACTGAGGAGCTCCGATCACCGGAACTCCTCAGTGTAGCGAGAGATTGGGATGCCATTTTTAAATGGCGCCCCGATCTCTGGAACCCCCAATGTCAACTTACTATGAGGGGGACCCTATCACCGCCCCTGCACCTCCCCCAACATCCACACAGGGTACTACCAAACCGATCGCCACCACGTGAAAAATCCCAGCTTGCCACCTTGGCAGTGCCAAACTTGTTGGTTCCCCTTCAAGCTGACAGTGCCACCTGGGTACCTTGGCAGTATCAGGCTGTCACCCAGGTGGCACTGCCAGGGTGCCCAAGTGTCATCAGCAATGCCAGGGTACCACTCTGCCCAAAGGGCATGCACCTGGGGGCCTCTGATCCCCTGGAAGACCCCCACAAGTGCTGTTCCAGTTTGTGGAGACCAGTAATGAACGGCGCTCACCCGAGATCTCCGAGGCAAAGGGAATAGATTCCAACACCTCGGGTGCCTCGGGAAACTGCATATTAAAGTGAAACTAGCTGTCTCGCTCTAAAATGCCAATTTGCCAAAAAGTGATCCCACCCACAATGGGCGTTAGATCTCGCAAGGCATTGCGAGCCAGGTAGGTCCCAGGAGCGGGGCCTCCCAGCTTCTATCGGCCATGTTGTGCCACGGTGTGCTGCTTTTCAGGCACAGAGTGGCCGTTCGATCGCACCCAGTATAGGACAGTATGGGAAGTATAAAGCACATTCACTGGAATGATTGTGTCAGAATGAGTTTGCAACAAACAAGTAGCCGTACATGGCAACCATACAATCCCTTTGTAACTTCAAAGGCCTCTATTAGCCTTGCTTGTTCAGTCTTTCCTGCTTGTTAGAACTTTCCAGGCTCAAACTGACTGTGACAGACAATTGCATCTAATGTAAATGCAACTAAAAACCTGATTGTGGTATGCGAGTCGAGCAGTCCGGCTCCTTGTATTAACACTGATTACAACAAAATGGCTGTATTCTTCATTGTTCACACACACTGTGCAAGATTCTGCCGTTTCCTGACTGTGTGCTCTGAACCAGTGCCAGCTGTGAACTGTGCTGGGTCATCAAAGAGACTGCAGTTTAAAGGGATAAAAATAAGTACTGCTGATCGAATACTAAGTGGGACATGATGGTGGTAGGAGTGCAATTGTGTGATTTTTTAGCAAAGTGTTAGCGCTTGACTTGTAAAATAAATGAGTTAGCGCCTCTGTTAAATTTTCTGATGAAGAATTCCAATGCAAATGTGCCGACCATACTTGCATGCTAACAACATGTAGTGGAATTTTATAATGGGAAAATCAACTGGGGGTTTCAGTCGATCAGCATTGAATAATGGATGTAATGATGTTACACTGATCTCTCCGAGTTTACACTTTATTACCAATGGTGTCTTGGAAATAAATGTAATTTTCCTTGAAAGTTGTGCCTGAAGTTGTTTCCGTCCCTTAGGAAGATTCACTGGGGAAAGTTCATAGTGTGGCAAATTACCCACAGTTCTTAAGAGGATGCATGCTTGTGGATTGATCTTTTCTCACAGCATATGTCCTTGTGTTTGGTTGAACATTTTCTTGTCTTCAGTGGTGTTTGCACGCCTGCTTTTGGATATCTGCATTATATCTGCCACAGGATGACTCACAGTTGCTCCTCTAAGTTTTCACCTCAGATTTATGGGAATTCTCCGCAACCAGAGAATGGAGGATATGAAGAAATGGGGACAATCATGCTGACGGGCCATGACTCTGCACCTCACATTCTATTACTGTGTCTTGTGCCCCATCACTGTAATATTCTGATATGACAAAGGGTCATCTGGACTCGAAACGTTAGTTCTTTTCTCTCCCTACAGATGCTACCAGACGTGCTGAGATTTTCCAGCATTTTCTCTTTGGTTTCAGATTCCAGCATCTGCAGTAATTTGCTTTTATTTATTGTAATGTTCTATGTATCTCATCACTATTGCAGTAATTTGTGGCCCATTACTTTGTTCCCCCATCCCAACACTTTGTGCCCATGTGTCCTATTGGTTTGTGGATTGTGTCCCGCTCCTGTTCCCTGTGCCCCGTCAATGTCTATCACTATGCCATGTGTCCGATCACTCTGTGTCTCGCTCCTGTTGCTGTGTAGCCTGTCTCCATGCTCCATCACTGTTATCACAATGTCTTGTGTCTCTTGTCCCATTTCCATGTCCAATGTCCCATTGTTGCCTATCAGTTTGTGCCCCATGTCTGAACATGGCGCTGAATGAACCTTTCCTAATTGACGCTTGCTCAGGCATTGTCGGCCAGAGGATGATCGCCAAGGTCATCAGGGCCAACAGGACAGTCGAGTCAGCTGACTGCCTCCAATGCAGCTGGAAGTGAGGGGGTGTTGGGGTGCACCTAGACACAACACTCGCAAATGTATCTTTAAGGCACATGAGCACAAGAGGGTGTTTATACGGGTGAGATCCTTTCATTTCATCAGTGTTATGTTTTCTGTGTGAACGTTAGCACTCAATGATGTTATGTTCCTTTTTTGTTACTCGCAAAAATCGATAAATATTCATTTTATTTCAATGGTCGGAGTATCTTTCATGTTTTTCATAGGTACAGGGCACATCAGTGGCTTATGATAGTCGACAGGGGCTGCAAACTTTATTACAGAGAGTGTGATTTGACATTGGTCGTGATAGGATTGCCTCATCAAAAAGGTTTGGTGAGGAGGCGGCATGGGGTTGAAGCCTTGCCTTGGTTGCCTAGTTGTAGGAGTGTTAAATCAAGCTCTCCGTTGTGCCCCTACTACCCTGAACAATCTCATGTCTGCTTCTATATCTTCACTCTGAGCCTCCCCGGGCACCTCATCAAATCCATCACTTTCATCATCCTCCACAGCCTGTGGAACAGCCTCGCTATCCTCATGCTCCAGTGGGTTCCCCCTTGCCAGAGCCAGGTAGTGAAAAGCGCAGCAGACAATGACTACAAATGACACACGCTCTGGAGGATATTGCAGTGCGCCTCCTAATTGGTCCAGGTATCTAAGCCTCATCTTCAGCAGCCCAATGGTCCTCTCAATCACTGCCTTGTGGAGGCCTGACTCCTCTTGTACCTCTCCTCCACTTCTGTCCTTGGGTGCCGGAATAGCATCATGAGCCATCTTTTTAAGGGATAGCGCTGTGTCATCCAGGATCCATGCAACCAACGAAGCTGGAGTAATAAACAGCCTTGGTGACTGGGAGTGTTGCAAGATGTATATACATCATGGCAGCTGCCAGGATACCTTGCGCAGACTTGCAGAATCTGTATCCTGTGATGACTACAAATTTTCTGCATGTTCATGGAGTGGAAGCTCTTTCAGTTCACGAAGGCAGTCGGCTCACCCACTTGATGTCAACATCTGCTCAGACAATGGCACTCTCGATGCTGGGGAATCCAGCAATTGCCATGAAGCCTCCAGCTCGCTCAGCTCGCTTTGTCAGTCCGGAAATGAATGAAGTTACTTCCCCATCTGAAGAGAGCATCAGTCACCAGCTTGACAGAACTGTGGATAGCAGATTGGAGATACCACACAGATCCCCCACTGATCCCTGGAAAGAACCTGAGGCAAAAATGTTGCGGGCAACTGTGAACTCAGAACCACAGGAATTCAGTAGCTACCCACACAGTTGGTGACCATCTCTTACCCGATCATCTGGCATATGGGGTATACAGTCTCCTTAGAGAGACGGGACCTCCTTTGGCACTGGATCTCAAATATGTGGAGATAGATGGAGCACTGCCTGTACACTTTGGCTGCGGGGTAGTGGCATCTTGTGCAGATGCTTCGCTTGCACTCCCTGCTAAACCTGCGCCTCTGCTCCCACAGGATGCTGCCCTCCTTTCCTTCTTCAGAGGCTGTCCCACCAGCAGAGTATACAATCCCCATGTGCAGAAGTGCAAATGGCACTGTCTCATGCACTGTAGGGTGCAATGACCAGAAATACCCCGGAAGAGTCGGAAAAACCAAAGGGTCCTCAAAAAAAAAGTTTTCAATGCAAACAGTTCAGCGGAAACCACAAGAAACGGGATGAAATACATCGGTGGCAGCAAACTCTCACCTGAACTCCTAACAACTTGCACAGCCAAAGTTTGCACATTCTTCCGTGTCTGCGTGGGTTTCACCCCAACTCAAAGATGTGCAGGTTAGGTGGATTGGCCACATTAAATTGCCCCTTAATTGGAAAAAAAATAATTGGGTATTTTAAATTTATTTTTTAAAAAACTTGCACAGCCAATGCTTGTGCCCCTTTAATCCTGCCCTTGGATGGGAGACGTGAAAAAATGGAAAGGCCGCCTGCCCATGTGAAGATTGTAGAATTGCACAGGCAACGTAAAATTTCCTTCAACTGCCCTTTTAATTGGCTTAAGTGGCTGACTAATTGTCAGTGGATGCGTTTCCGACTCCCGCGCTGGCGTGCCGAAACTAATGTTGCACAAGTGCGCGATGTCGTTGGTATGTGCGCCTGATGTCTTCTCACAAGATTTTGCGCTATTTTGGGTTGAGTGCTACGACGTATAATTCTGGCTTTCGAATCATAGAACAATGCGTGCACTGCATTGTGTTCTCTCTGTCTTACCAGTTGTTGAATAATGGCTCAGCTAAGTAGGTCCAGAAATGGGAATAAAAATAAATAAGACCTGGATTTATATGGTGCCTCAGGATGTCCTAAAGTGCCTTCCAGCACAAAGCACTTTTGAAGTGTAGTCATCGTTTTAATGTAGACAGTGTGGAATTCAATTTATACACAGCAAGTTTCCACAAACAGCAATGTGGTCATGGCCAGAGAATTTGTTTTTTAAGATCAAAGCAAATTACAGTAGTTGCTGGAATCTGAAACAAAAGCAGAAAATGCAGGTCTGACAGCATCTGTTGAGAGAGAACGGGGTTAATGTTTCGAGTCTGGATAACTCTTTGTCAAAGCTTTTGCTCAGCTTTTGCTTTTTAAGATGCTAGTTGAGGGATAAATATTGGCCAAGACATCAGGAAGAACTCTGCTCTTCTTTTAAATAGCGCTGTAAAATCTTTTGCATCCATTTGAGGTAAGATGGGGATTCAGTTTAATATTTCGTCCAAACACAGCACCTCCAGCAGTGCAGCACTCTCATCCATTGCACTACAGTGTGAACCAAGATTATTTGGAATAATACTTGGACTTCTGACTCAAGAGGTGCAAGTACCACCACTGAGCCATGACAGTTCCGAAAATCGCTTATTTCAACCCAAAACCCTATTACATGTCCCGAGAGGAAGGTTCCCCTTTTTATGGTACCACATGGATAAGATATTTTTGAGTGAATTTTCTTTAAGAGGTGAGAAAAGAACAAACAGATAATGAGGCAGAGACCAAGTCTAAATGCATGATCAAGTGAAGATACGGTTTGAAGATAGAGTTTTACAGACCCCGGAAGTATAGAAGATTTTAGTTTAGATGGGCAACATGGCCGGCGCAGGCTAGGAGGGCCGAAGGGCCTGTTCCTGTGCTGTACTTTTCTTTGTTCTAACACAGAGATCACAATTAGTATTGAATCAGGAGCAATAATTTACACCCCACAAACCTGCACTGAAATCTAGCCTTCCAAAGCACTGGGATTGAACAAATGTAATAATATTTACAGTCATCCTCCTTATTCTGGAAATGCCGCTGAGATCAGCGTGTTCATCTCGTTGGACCTGTTCCCTTTGCTGCTAGTGAAAGAGATAAGAAAGCAATGAAGTCATAACTTGGATTCAAATTAAGCAGGAGGTTCTCACCAGGCTGCCACTATGTGCAATGAATGTGGCCTCAGCTGAAGCATTCAGAAAATAAATGGACAATTTACAGATTCAATAGGGAGTGCAGAAAGATAGGTTTGATGCCAACACAGGAGGGAGTGAAAATGACCTTGCTCGAAACCTCAAAGAGAATCCAAACGCAGCACACCAGGGTTTTTCTCTCGCTGCCTTTCCTTTATGATCGGTAATTGATTTTCTCCCATTCCAATGGGACTGGAAAAGACTCGCTAATTAGCTCCCCTCAACCATCTGTTGGTACATCATGGGGTCGCTAATAGGGCGTCAAAGACTGGCTATTATATCAGAAATTCCTTTGAAATCTGAGCATGTTGAACAGGTAATAGGTAAAATTTCAAAAATCTGTTTTCCAGATTCAGTGGCTGCAGGCTGGATTTCCCAGGCCTCATGAAATACAGGAGCTGAACTGAACCAAGAATGTCTGGTTCCAACATTTAAGAATCTTTCTGTTGTTTCATAGGCCAGGAGGAAGCTGGCCTGATACCCACCCCACAATGAGACCAACCTGCCCCATGAGCAGGCCCCACCCCCTCATCACTCACCATTCCAACCCCATCAATTCTCTCGACATCCCTCACTCATCAACCGATCCCTTCCCCCTGGTGGCCTGCTGTTTCTCTTTCATCAGCCCATCAAAAGTAGCTCCCTCACCATCCACCCCCCTCCCACTAAGAACACTGTGCCTCCCACTGACAGTTCTCCCCACCCGACGACCCCTTGTGACCATCCTCTGGACTCCCCACTGTGCAACCTCTCTCTGCACGCACCGCTAAACCATTTTCTCAGGCCCCCAAGGCCCACCCCAATCTGCCTGGTGCCCTCCTCCCCTCAATGATCCCTCTCAACTGATCTCGCTGACCGACCCCCAACTGATGTTCCACCCCTTAACGCTCTCTCCGGCACCCCAAAGCTCTGCACCCAGCCACTCTTTTCAGTCCCCACCCCCGTTGGGAGAGAGTTTTGGATGAGATTGAGTTTATGGAAGGGGCAATGTTGTAGGTTGGCCAGGAGTGCATTGGGTTTGTCAAGTCTGGAGGTAACAAAGGCACAGATGAGGGTTTCGGTAGCGGATGATCTGAAGCGGAAATGAACAATGCTGCAACAGTGGAAGTAGTGTCATGTGAGAGTACCTTTAAGAAATGGGTGTTTCTCAAATAGCTGTAGTGCATGTACCTTTAAGAAATGGGTGTTTCTCAAATAGCTGTAGTGGGTGTCCCTTTAAGAAACGGGTGTTTATCAACTAGTTGCAGTGATGTCAGATTGTGGGTGAAGCTGGGCTGTCTGTCTGTTTTACTTTCGCTTTGAGCTAGCAGCTACAGGGTGTGTTTAGCTTCTTTGCAGATTGGGAGCTGCATCCAGCAAAACCAGGTGTAATTCTGATTTCTTTCTGCATGAAAGGAATGTCTTCAAATCACTTGTTAATTTAAAAGTGATAACTGTTCTCAGGAGAGAATTTAAACCTGATGTCTGTGGTGAAGAGGGTATTTGTCTTCTGGATGTTGCAAGGAAAGATTAAGGGTTACTTATAGAGTACTGTATTCTTTGGGGGGAGTATTTGAGTTGATAGTTGCTATGATGTTTACTGTGTGTTTATAAAAATGTTAACTGGATTCATAGAATAAACATTGTTTTAATTTAAAAGTACTTTGACTCTCTGTTGCACTACACCTGTAAAGTGGGCCCTTGTGCTCCCCATAACCAAAATCTATTAAAGGTTATGGGTCAGGTGAACTACATGATACACTTTGGGGTTCTCTAAACCCTGGCCCGTAATAGTAGACAAACTTGGCGATGGAGAGGGTATCTGCTCATGAGCCCAGCTCATGATCAAATGGAACGACAAAGTTGTGGATGGTTTGGTTCAGCCGGAGTGAAAGCATTGACGAAACAGACGAGCCATACCAACAGCGAATAAAGTAGAAACACCTCATGAAAGTCACATGTTACAAGCCAATTAATTTACCTCTCTCACCTTCCATTAAAAAATAAGTTAAGGGTCAAAAAATACTGGACACAGCTATGGAGAGTGGATTGAAGGGCTTTTCAGGATTAACAATTAAAGACCTTCTTTACCATAACTATCATGTGAAGTATGAGAAGAACAGTAGTCATGTGGAATTATAGAAGGTAAGTGGGAGAAATGCAGGCACGCAGAGTTCTGGGGGAGGAAAAAAGACAAGACTGAATATAAATGATTCTTCATGCTTCCATAAAACTGGTATTGGTCCAACTTCTTTTCAACAATATTTTCAATGTTCTTTGTGTGTGATTAGAAATATAGCCCATTGTATTAGTAGAATTAATAGACCATGAAGAGCCAGTTCCAATTTTTCTTTCATCAACAGACAATGGGACCATGAAGGGGAAATAATTTCAGGAGTAACTCTACACAGACAGTCACCCAAGGCCGGAATCGAACCAGGGTGCCTTGAGCTGTGAGGCAGCAGTGCTAACCACTGTGCCACCGTGCCACTTTATCAGCCTTTGTTTGCAACTTGTAAGATTTCTCTTTTCCATTCAGTGTCTCTTTTGACATGTATTCATCTAGCTCACTAATAGTGCAAAATGACTTCAAACTGCAGAAGAACACTGCAATAATGGGGATTCTGTGAAATATCTTTGTGCAGAATATGATGAGGGCATTTATTGTATTGGAAAGAAATAATAAATCCCAATAAACTCCAAAAAGAACTGCAGTTAGTCGAAATTGAAAGATGGGCAGGATGCAAAACCTAATTTAGGGGGGGGTCAAGGAGCTACTGATGTCACCAGCATGTCACATGATGGTCTGTTTTGACAGTTATCTCCGGATATTCCTCTCTGTAGGTTTTGGGGATCACTGGTCTCCAAGGCACAGCAGTAGAGATTTGTTACATTAGTGTGAGGTCTCTTTTTGTGGTTTGGGGATTTCTGGGACAACCGTAAAGAGGGTAGAGAGCATCTGAGGTCCTCCCATCTCAATCTCATTTCATTGCAATAAACAAAGGAATTTGGTAGTGGGTCTTGTGTAAGAACTTCCCTCAGTTTCCCTCCCCTCAGCAGGCAAAACGATAGTCAGCAAAAGACAAATTGGAACTTTCCCTTTCAGAAATGCACTCAATGTTTGTGGCTTGGGGCTGACTGGGCTCCATAGGTCAGCCACCAGGCCTTCAAGTGGTACCCAGCATATGGCACTCCCAGGCTTCGGCCTACCAAACCTGAGCACATGGTGGCCAGGTTCTGTGCAGTGTACTCCCAGTGAGTTTCTGGGTAAATCCATGGAAGGTCGCATCTCTGGAGACAATGGATGAGAGTAGTTGCCTAGCTTCCAAAATATGTTGGCAACTCAAGGACTGCTGTGGTACTGTCAAATGACTTCAAAAGAAGAAAGCCTATAGCTCCTCAGGAAACTAAGGAAATTTGGCATGTCCACATTAACTCTTACCACCTTTTACAGATGCACAATAGAAAGCATCCTATCTGGCTGCAATAGAGCCTGGTATGGCAACTGCTTGGCCCAAGATCGCAAGAAACTTCAGAGAGTCGTGAACACAGCCCAGTCCATCACACAAACCTGCCTCCGATCAATTGACTCCATCTACACCTCCCGCTGCCTGGGGAAAGCGTGAAGCATAATTAAAGACCCCTCCGACACGGCCTACTCTATCCCAACTTCTCCCATCGGGCAGGAGATACAAAAATCTGAGAACATGCACGAACAGACTCTAAAACAGCTTCTTCCCCATTGTTACCAGACTTCTAAACGACCCTCTGATGAACTGACCTGATTAACACTACACCCCTGTATGCTTCATCCGATGCCGGTGCTTATGTAGTTACATTGTATACCTTGTGTTGCCCTATTATGTATTTTCTTTTATTTCCTTTTCTTTTCATGTACTTAATGATCTGTTGAGCTGCTCGCAGAAAAATACATTTCACTGTACCTTGGTACACGTGACAATAAACAAATCCAATCCAAAGGGCCTGAATGACCCCCAAGAATCTGCTGGACTGAAATCCAGTTTGCTGGGTTTTTCTTCTCATGTTTCAGCTCAAAAAACTTTGCATTACAAATTGCTGGAAATGCAGGGATGATAACAGAATGGCGAGAAACATGGGGCATCTTGGAACATAATGAACGATTGGATCAATGGTCTACCGCTTGAACCAATAAGATGGAAAGATGATGAAAGAAACAAAGGAATGATAAAGAAGGAAATAGAGTGTATTAGAGTCAAATTTGATACAGAAAGATAAAGAATGTTTGGAATCCAAGAAACAAAATAAAGGAGACTAAAAGGAAAAGTAATACATTGTTAAAAAACGTACATTTAAAAAATTTTAGACCAATTTTCTACTTGCAGGAAAAGATTGAGTTGTTCCCTTTCCTGGGCTATCCAGGTTGAGTGACATTTCAGGAAAATAAATCTTAACATATAAAAGGGTACTTGTGCTGTTAAGTGTGGCACGGTGGCACTATGGTTAGCACTGCTGCTTCACAGCTCCAGGGACCCAGGTTCAATTCCGGCCTGAGGTGACTGTGTGGAGTTTGCACATTCTCCCCATGTCTGCGTGGGTTTCCTCCGCATGCCTGGGTTTCCTCCCACAGTCTACAGATGTGCAGGTTAGGTAGATTGTCCATGCTAAATTGCCCCTTAGCGTTCAAAGATGTGCAGGTCAAGTGACGGGATAGGGCGGGGGAGTGGGCCTAGGTAGGATGCTCTTTCGGAGGGTTGGTACAGACTCGATGTTGGCTTCAGTGCTGTAGGGATTCTATGATTCTATGAAGTGCCAGCTCTAACTTTCTGCAGCAAACTTATTTTGTTTTAACACTGCAAATGCAGCAATTCTTTTGAAACTCACAAAGAGGTTGAAGGTGAACCACCATTTTGGCAAAGTTACCAGCTTCGTGGCACCAATCATCCAGCAACTTGTGGTGATTCGCAAATGGGTATTTCTTTCTTGGCACAAGTTGCTGGCCGATTTATTGAAGAAAAGTATCTTGTATTAAAACCGCCATGATGTTGGCAGCATAGAGAGGGGTTGAGACAGTTGAGACACAAGTAGAAGTCTATGTGAGACAATTATCACAATGGATTCAGGGAGACCTGTAGTTTAAAGTTGAATAGAACTTTGATGGACAGCTATGAAAACACAATCAGAAGATTAAAGAAGAATACTTTGAAGTGGGATAAACAGGGTTAATGGTTGCCATGGCCTTCTATCCAATTAGCAGTAATTATCGAAGCATGTGTTCAGAGGATTGAGCTATTGAAAAGAACAGACTGAGCACAATCCACGTCAATTCCACACGCAGAATCAGAACGTAGCCAGTATCACAGCAGAATAATCTCACCATGCTCAGGACAGAGAGACATATGGGACAGGAGGAGGCCATTCAGCCCATTATGCCTATGCTGACTCTTTCAAAGAACAATCCAGTTGGTTCCACTCCCCCTCTCTTCCTCATAGCAGTGCAATTGTTTTCCTTTTTAATTGGAGATTCAGTTCCCTTTTGAATCAGCTTCCACCATCCTTTCGGGTGTAAATTACAGTTCACAACAGCACTCTGAATTTTAAAAAGAATCTCATCACCCCTCTTGTCTATTGCCAGTTATTTTAAACAGATTTCCTCTGGTTATTGATCCTGTTGTCAGTGGAAACAGTTCCACCTTACCTCATCTTTCAAGGACTCCTCATCATTTTGAACGCCCTGTCTATTAAATCTCCTCCTCACCTTCTCTGCCCAAAGGAGAACAATCCCAGATTTCCAGTCTCTGCAGATAATTGGAACAGTTTATCCTTGTGGCATCAGTCTAGTATCGGTAGCTTATTTTGCAGCAAGTAAAACAAACCCATTTGTGATGGAGCGTACAAGAGGTGCAGGAGGAAAGAGGCATGTTTTCACGATGGGGAAAATGGAAGTGTCAACTCTTCAAAGTTACCCTTGATTAGTGAACAGAGAAGCACAGTGCAGTCAGCAAGCGGACAAGAGCTCCGATCACAGGAAACATCATTTCCTTACAAATTACATGCCAATAGCGTGGTGTAATTTTTCATGAGCGAGGTAAAACACTGCATTCCATTATTAAAAACGCAAACTCGATGTCATTTAATATTGGAGAGTTTGTTTCACATCCAATTCTTACTTTTGACAGACAGATTATAATTACTCCTAGAAACAATTTTCAGCATTAATACCGTGGACAACTTCAATAAGCACATTGGAACATCTTATTGCCCAAGATCAGAGATTCTTCACTTCGCATTCATAATTTTTAATTTCAGACTTGCTTGTCAAAACATGCAAGTGGCATAGAATCTGTAATTCAGATTCTAGAGATGGTTTTATTCACATTAATAAATCACTGAACGTTGGTCGACTCAAAGAATTATCCAAAAGGAAGCAAACCCAAAACAAAGTTGAGCCAAGATGTACCGTGAGGAAGATCATGTGCGAGAGTTGGGAACTTTAGAAATACTGAGCAATTAGCACACAGAAGCAAACTGGTCTTGAGATATTCAAAGATTGCTTAAAGCAGAATAAACCAAGCAAGAACTCGCATTTATAATTTGCACATTAGGTCCCACAAACAGGTCATTATTTCAGTCAGCAATGAAATATTTTAATGGTGTTTTTTTAAATATAAATTTAGAGTACCCAATTTGTTTTTCCCAATTAAGAGGCAATTTAGCATGTTCAATCCACCTACCCTGCACATCTTTGTGTTGTGGGAACGAAACCCACGCAAACACGGGGAGAATGTGTAAACTCCACACGGACAGTGAGCCAGAGCCAGGATCGAACCTGGGACCTTGGCGCTGTGAGGCAGCAATGCTGACAACTGTACCACCGTGCTGCCCTTTAATGGTGTTGTTGAGGGATGAATATTGGTCAGGGAATTGGGGAGAAACACTCTGTTATTTTTCTTATAATGCCACAGGATAATTTACATCTATCTGCATTGCAGAAGGTGCCTGGGTTTAATGTTGCATCCAGTAGATGCATTTCCAACAACACAGAACACCTTCAGTACTGCACCGGAGTATCAACTAGATTTTGTCCTTAAGGGTGGGATTTTTTTCCCCATTTTTTTGCAGAGGCGGGAAAAGCGGTGTTAAAGCTGGCAACACCAACTGTGGCTTTCTTCACCATATTGGGAGAAACTTTGAAAAACAAAATTCAAGGGGTAGGTCCCATTACATCATGCTAGCCTGCCCACCCACCAGCAACTTAGGTTTTTAAAGATCTGGGTACCATTTTTAAAGGCCAACCCAATACAAAACATAAAGAATTGAACACCACCTGCCCAAGTATTTCCGCCCCATGCAATACCATGCCACCCCTACCAGCACTGCCCCCTGGCAGCATCGGGCTCTGCTCCCATGAACCTCTCCCCACTGAGCAATGCCTTCAGCTGTGCTTCTCCACCGGGTCTACATGCCACATTGTGGGAGACCGGTTGTAATTTATGTCAGTCTATCCTCATCCTGGCGTAAGTGGATAATATATCGGGGGTGGGTGGGGGGGGAGGTTCAGACATAAAGGCCTGGTAATTGAATTGAAATTGATTCTAACGGAGTTCCCACATTCAACATCGGAAATCCTGTTACATCATTGGTGGGAGGTGGGGACAATCGCAATGGGACTTCCCACCGACATATAACGCAATTTGGGCCTCTCACGAGATTTTATGCTCCCGCCACCATTCATGCCTGATGTGAACGGAAGCGCAAAATCCCAGCCAAAGTCCCTGAATTGGGACATGAAAGGAAGGGGTTCAGGTATGGGAGGACTGGTAGCCTTGGTACAGCGTGAGGTTCTGGTAATATTTGTGAGGAAGAAAGAGTTCTGATTGGGTGGGGTTCCTGGTGTTTGAGAGTGCTCAAATGAGTAGCAGAGATTGCCGGGACTGGCAATGGGGCTTTTATGGCGTGGGATTATTGGGAGTGAGATGGCTTGGGAAGCCATCCTGGGCTGTGGGACCAGTGAGAAGAGGATGCCAGACCATGGAAGAGTGAGATGGTCACCTTCGCACGTAGAATCACAAGGACAGCAATGAATTGTCGGAGAATTTCAAAGATCCTTAGGTTAGGCGGAAACATGGCAAGAGAAAATTACCAAGCAGCGTTATGTCTGTGTTTGCTGCAGATCCACCAGAGGATCATTGGGAGATGCTCAGCCAATGGAATCTGAACATGTATCAGCTTCATTTTTGCCTATGTTAGAACTATGACTGTAAGAGTGTTGGTATCTGGGTGTTGCTGATAGTTATCACACATTGGGGTGATGGTGGGTCTTACACTACCATACCTCCCAAGTGCTTTGACATGTCCAGGGGGGTTTGAAAGATGATCTATGAATGGAAACAGTTATTGAGGGACCAAGGTCACATTGATGGGCAGTGGACAGGAGGGGCAGTGCAGAACTACCCGGGGAAAAGGGGGTGGGAGTAGAGGTGATAGGAAGAATGGGTGGCTATTGGTTGAATAGTCCTCATAATACAATCTGTCTTGAAATCCTGCAATGGGGAAATGTGGGAGGGTAAACACATTTTTAAAATACAATAGGATCAGACTGAGAGCAGAACAGGCAGGTACAACAGATGGATGTGATGAGGACATAAATTAGATGTTATTTTGCAAGAACACACAAAATAATGTTATGTAAAGAACTTCTAGCATTACTTAAGTGCAATGCAAAAGCATGGAACACAGCAGTTCAATTAATTCAATACATTTACTATCTGTCACTTCCCTTTAAATGACCTGCGCTTTATGTATTTGACAGCTGTTGCGAAGCCTTTTGTATTGCATAAACAGTGGGAGGAATCATGAAACACTGGTGAAACACATGGTACTAAACTTTGTCGCACTGAAACCTGATTACAAAATGACTGTACAGCTAAGTTCTCATCATTTCTTGACCCGGTGAGTTGGACCTTGTAAACACCAGCAACTTGCAGTGTCACGTAATCCCATTTCCATGTTCAATTTACAGGCCTGCATTGAGGTACTGATGAGCTTTTCTTTCCTTGACAGAATTATATCTGTGCCATTTATTTGTTGGCCAGTAATGGTTTCAGCACAATTGTAATCCTTCGTTCCCCATTCCTTCTTTACAATTTATCATCCCTCCTTTTAGTAACCCCTCCTCGCCGCAGTTATAAACTCTGTTCAGACAATGAAATCTCCTTTTCCAAAAAAATGTTGCCACACCCGACAAGCTGCATTTATAGAAGGCTTAACGTACTAAAACGTATTGAGTGTGTTATCAACCAAAATTTGACACAGAACCATGTCAAAAGAACAAAAACTTGGTCAAAAATGGATTTTTTAAAAAGAGAGTCTTAGAAGAGCAGAGAGCTGTCGAGATAGAAAGGTTTACGGGGGAATAACAGAATTTTAAAGCCAGGGGGCAGAAACAAAGGTGGTGAGATTTGGAAACTTTCTTGGACTCGGGAGGGAAAGGATAGGAATGAGGTTTAGAAAACTTTGACTTGAAAAGCATCACGTGAGTATTTTTCAAACTACTAAAGATTGCTCAAAGTCGAAGAATCTAAGATCCAATGCACTGACCACGGGTCATTATTTAATAAAATTACATTGTTCAAATATATTCACGTACAGAACGTGCACCAATTAGCACGGAGTTGTCCGATGCTCAAAAACGGTAATCGACTCACTGTTATTCTTCCGCCCTGAACCCTCTCAGGGGATTGTATGATTGGTGTATGAAATCAACCTGGGAACAGCAGTTTTTGAGTCAGAAAATCACCAGACAACAAATATGGTGCTGAAATCCCAATATAAAGAAATGACTTGTATTTACAAAATGTCTTCCACAACTTGAAAACTTCTCAAAAGGCTTCATATAGCCCAGGAAGCATTTGTAAACTGTAGTTCCTGTTGTAATCGAGAAGACACTTGTGATGACGAATTATGTAACGTAAGAGCCTCAAACACGAAAGGGATTATTACATTTTCTGAAAGAGTGGTACAGCGGGTGGGGAAACGGGATTGATGCCACCAGCCCCAAGAGTGGCTTCCATCGCCATATTGTGAGCCTCTTGGTGAAAATTAAAGTGAGGGACAGGAACCACAACATCAAGCTGGTGGGATTAGCTTTGATTGAGTCCACCCCACCAGCAACGTAGGTTTCTAAAAGGTCTGGGCACACGATTTATAAAAATAATAATGAAAACACCACCCCTTTCAATAATGGGGCTCCGCCCTGCCCCCACGGACAAAGAACCTTCTCACGAACCCCCCCCCCCCCCCCCCAAGCAATCCCTTCCTCACCACGAAAATCCCACCCACACAATCCCCCAAATGGAGCCCCCACACACAAGCCCTTCACACACAAGTCCCCCACACAACAGAACACCCGCCCAAACCCACACAAGCTCACCCCTCCCTATCCCAAAGAACGCTCCTTCCCCACCCGGGCACTGCCCCCGACACTTCACCCTGGAACTGCTCCCTGGCATTTCCCGGCCAGTTCAACGTCGGGATACCCGTTTCGGCATTGGCGGTGGGTGGGGACAAGCAATTGGGAAAATCCGGCCGATGTAAAAGCCGTTTTTGGACTCCCATGGGATTATCCACCTTTATCCGGCGCAAACAGGGGTGAAAAATGCCCCCAATGAATCACAGCTTTACCTGTTTTCGAGTAGAATTCTAAAATTGCAGAGTGAAGAATGATACATGTTAACTGTAATAGGCCCTGTATCTGTGTCCATACAAGTTGAAATAAATGTTCCTCAATTTCAGTAAAACTCCGTTTTTTGGAAATGCCAACTCCACTCCAAACCATAAATTGGCCAATGAGGCACGGGTATACTGCAGCTTACATTTTTGTGCTGGAGTTTAAGGCTTCTGATTTTTAAATCACATTTTAGTAAAATGAATCGTTCACTGTCAGTCAGTAATATGTTAACAGGTCAGTAACAATGGGCAGAATCTTCCTTTCTGAAGTCTAACTTCAGTGCCGGGAGTTGAGAGAGCGAAGCTCTATACTGTCTTATTAACATGCAAAACCCATGTGATCTTGCGCTGTCCAGCTCATTATTTATGCATCCCTGCAGAGCGTGGCGAATCTTATGGTGGGAGGGGCAGGAAGCTACCCTCATGGGGTCGAGGGTCGGGGCATCATATTTAAAGCCATTTAAATTTAAAACCAATCACTCACTGACGGCCAGGAGCTCAGGAGTTTTCATCAAGGATGTCAGAGTAACACAAAGAATGTTGACCCTACGGCTCAGCAAAGACTCTCTGCAGACTCTCCTCCAGGTGGTCCAGGGAAGGTGGGAGGTGCTGTTTCCCTGCGATGGAAGCAGAAGGCCATCCCATCTGACCATGGTGTCCTTGGCAGATGTCACAATGTGGGTTAGTGCCCCTGGGGTCCAGCAGTGCAGGAAGAGGATGAATGATCTTCTGCTCTCCACCATTGTAAGTGCACTGTCTACTCACTAAAAACAGACATGCATAAAGGCATTAGGCAGCGTAAGTGAGCGAGTGCACAGGGATGCCAGACAGGAGTGTGGATTGCAACACTCGACAGCAGATGGGACATCTGCACTGAATGTGTGCCAGCCACTTCAGGCTGTCAATTTTATACAAGTTTCAGGGCACCTTGCTTCTTAATCACTTACTGGGGAAACCTCAGCAACAGGCCTGTGTTCTCCTGAACTGCTCCAGCAACCATTGTGATGACAATCAATTCTTGTGTCTTTCTGCAGGACAAGAAAGAACACTGACAACAGCACAAATGCTTCCAGACAGGACTGGAGGTCCAGAATGGACCTCACCCCATTCCAGCCCTCACCCCTTTCGTGGAGCAAGCCAGAGGGATTACCAGAGATGAACAGGAATGTGGCTGTGCTGAGGGCAAGATAGGACTTCCCCAGGAAGCCAGTGAGGATGACTCCTATCTGCAGTTATCAGCTGTACCCACTGAGTGAGAAATGTATTTCATTGAGGTGCCTGCTTAGTAAATCTTTATTTTCTCCATACCAGGTTGATGCACTATCAATTATGAGACGAGAGTAGAGAGTAATCGAGGCTTTATTAAGCAGAGAAGTGTTGCCTCCTGCAGCTGCTATCGAAATGGCAGCAGCTCAGTGAGCACACACACTTATACTCCGACTACTGGGCAGAGCCAGCAGGCAGGGATGTACCCCAGTACCTGTAGTACAGGAGCCTTACTGTATTACCTCTATAATACACGTATTATACAAACAGTGGTGGCTACCACATTCACCCCGTTAAAAAAAGGAGGCCAGCGGGGGTGGTGGAAAAACTATTTACAGGAATGTGAGAATTTTTAAACTGTACAGTTTGGTGGAAGTTTACAAATTTAGCCGGTCGGGTGCCTTGACCTTCCGCTGTGAGCGCCACAGTCCCAGTGGTGGTGCAGGCGCCAGCTTGGTCGCCTGTGACTCCGGGAGCGTATAGTCCTCATCTTCATCCCCGGGTGGAACCAATGGGAGGACAGATCGTCCTGGGGCGGGGCTGTAGTGAGGTGTGCTGGGGGAGGGTGGGTGGCGCTGGGGCAATCGGAGGGGGGTGGGGGTGGGGAACCAGCTGGTGCCAGGTACCTGAGGGAGACTGTGCCTTGGCGGCTGTCGGGGTACGCCCGGCGTACTCTGGGTTCACATGCAGCAGCTGTACCCTTTTGACCAACGGGTCCGACTTGTGAATCCGCACGTGCTTGCGGAGGAGAACGGGTCCTGGAGCTGCCAGCCACGTTGGGAGCGAAACCCCGGAGGTGGACTTCCTAGGGAAGGCAAGGAGACGTTCATGGGGGGTTTCATTAGTCGCAGTGCAAAGTAGCGATCGGATGGAGTGGAGCGCGTTGGGAGGACCTCCTGCCAGCGGGAGACCGGGAGACTTTTAGACCGTAGGGCCAGCAGGACGGCCTTCAAGACCGTCCCGTTCTCCCTCTCCACCTGCCCGTTTCGCCGGGGGATGTAGCTGGTCCTGCTCGAGGCAATGCCCTTGCTGAGCAGGAATCTGACGCAGCTCATCACTCATAAAGGAGGATCCCCGGTTGCTGTAGACGTAAGCGGGGAAACCGAACAGGGTGAAGATGCTATTGAGGGCTTTGATGACTGTGACAGACGCCATATCGGGGCATGGGATGGTGAAGGGGAATCTGGAGTATTCATCGACCACGTTCAGGAATTATGTGTTTCGGTCGGAGGAGGGGAGGGGCCCTTTGTAGTCCATGCTGAGGCGTTCAAAGGGACGGGAAGCCTTCACCAGGTGCGCACAGTCTGGCTGGTAGAAGTGCGGTTTGCACTCCGCGCAGACTTGGGAGTCTTTGGTGACCGCCCTGACTTCCGCAATGGAGTATGGTGGGTTGCGGGCCTTTATGAAGTGAAAGAACCGGGTGACCCCTGGGTGACAGAGACCATCGTGTAGGGCCCGGAGTCGGCCCACTTGTAGAAAGTAATCAAGGCTTTATTAAGCAGAGCTGTGTTGCCTCCTGCAGCTGCTACCGAAATGGCAGCAGCTCAGTGAGCACACACATTTATACTCCACCTACTGGGCGGAGCCCCGAACCTGTAGTACAGGAGCCTTACCGTATTACCTCTAATACACGTATTATACAAACAGTGGTGACTACCACACAGGTACTAGCAGGAAACAGGGGAGCCAGCACCCTGGACCAGCCACAGCCTTAGCTCCGACCCCATCTCTGAGGAGGCTGACTCAGAGGATGCAACATCACGGTGTTCACCTGCACCCTTCGCCTCAGTGGGTGAAAGTTTTGAATAAGTTCAGGGTTTCAATCTGGCAAGCACATCACTGACACAGCCTGCAGCTGGTGGAGAAAGTGACAGCTCATGGGCGGGATTCTCCGGTCGCTGACGCCTAAATCACGTTCGGCGATCGGTCGGAGAATCCTTCTTTGCTCCGAAATTGGGGCAGTGGCGCTTTTGCGATGCTCCTCCCCCTCAAAAACAGCGCACTCAGGGAGTATGGTGCATGCCGTATGGATGGCCTCAGGACGTCACCTGAAGCCCTCCCCCGATGCTCCGCCTCGATGGGCCGAGTTCCCAATGGGGCGGAACACTTATGGTACTTTTTCTCGTGGACCCCGTGTAGACCTGCGGACTGTGTCCAGCGGCACCACAGTCAGCGGGGAGCCGTTCCACAGACAGGGGGGGCTTCGGCAAGGGCTGGAGGGACTGGGTGGGGGTTGGTCTGGGGTGGTGAGGGAGGTACTGGGGGACATTATGGGCACAGCGTGGCCGTCACAGGCCGCCGCTGTGTGTGTGCGCGGCCACGGACCCGGCAATTCTCTGTCCAAATCCGCAGGTAAAGCCGGGGGCTTTATGCTGTGCGGCTGCTAACCCCCCACCGAGCGGAGAATTGGTGCAGCTGTTACATCGTTCTTTCTGGCGTAAAACACCACTGTTCCCACGCTGGTGTCAGCACTTAGTCTGGAAATAGGAGAATCCAGCCCCATGTCTCTGAAACTTGGTGCTGGAGACCTGTTCCGTGCTCAATCCCATGAAGATGACCAGCCTCTGGACGTGTTGGAGTTGCAAAGCCAGACAGGGGAACATGGGGCAGAGATGCCAGAGACCATGTGTAGTCTGGGCTAAAAGCTAGAGGGGTACATCCACCTTCTGTCTGATGCCATGGCTCCAGCTTGCAAGTGCTTGGCTGCCTCCAAGGGAAAGATCCCGGTCCAGCAGAACGCATAGAGGCTGTCGGATACGGACCCGGACCTGCACTCCACCCCTCTAACCATGGGTGCAGTGAAGCAGTGGCTAGGCAAGAGGGGAGCTGGGGATCCAGATTCTCCTTCAGGGTCCCATCTCGTCAAGGAGGTACCAACGGGCACCCACAGGGAGGAGCAACACCAGCTAGGCACCCCTGGGGATTCAGCCAGGACACTCCAAGGATGCCCTTCCACTTCACCACCCCTCTGCCAGTGACCCCATCGCCTCCAGCAGATCAGGCCGAGGAAGGTGCACATGCAACTGAGCAGGAGATCCTGAGTGGCCCAGAACGCTCCAGGCCTTGGGCCACCAGAGGATGCTTGTCAAAGTCATCACAGTCAATAGGACACAGCAGTCAGCTAGCTGCCTCCACCTCTGCTGCAGATGTCAGGGCTGCAACTAGACATAGTGGTAGCTTACAAAAGTTTAATAAGCATTAAAGGCACACAGGTGTCTCCTGTGTACAGCTATTATATATAGTTTTGGGACTTGTAAATATGTGTTCACTAGCATTGTTTGGATGTCTCCTGGATTCCATCTTGTTACTAGTTGCTTCAATGGTCACAGGCATTTAAGGGTCTGGAATGTGGGCCCCTATTAGAGTCTGTTCATGAACTCCCATAGATTCAGTTCCCCATGTTTTCAGCACAGTGATCACTAAATAACCCCACATGTGCATGGTTAATCACCAGCCATCAGTCATGAATGTGCTGCTTGGCCACGTAACATGTAAGTTATTACCTGCAGCTCAATATGTTCTGACCACTGAAAATGTGATCATAGAGGTCATGGTATCTCCCGCGGCTGTTGCCCTGATATGAGATGCAGGTGGATGCCGCAGGTACTCGAGAGGAGTTAAATCTGCTATGCGAGTGGCAAGGAACACTGTAGATGCAGCTTCAGGACTCAGATAGTAAAGCTCTACACTGTCTTCTTGACAATAGAAAACCAGAGGCTGCCCTCCAACTGTGGAAGAAGCTGTGGAGGGCATGTGTTAATGGATTTTCTTGGTGATTTGTCATTTTGAGATAACATGCAGGTAAAGGCAGCAAATAAGGAAGCAACAGACACATTGACTTTTAGAGGGATTTCAGTGTAGCATTTAAGAGTCGTGTGTGCAATTGACTGAAGCCTTTGACAGACACTTACATGGACATTTGTGTGGTCTGCTTATCAAGATTGACTGCAAACGTTTCCAATCAAAGTGCATCCGATATAATTGAAGGGCCGGGATTATAGTGCATGAGGAGAGAGAGGTAGAAAGGATCCATATGCTGGACCGTGTGAAAACTGTGAGGCTATACATGTGAGGCATCAGCAGCTCTAACAGACCGTTACAGGGTCAAAGCAGTAAAGAAGTTCACTGTGGTTGAGGCGTTCACAATGATGAATCATGGTCTCGCACTAATGCTAAGCCCATCTACGGCTAAGGCTTGCAGGGGTCTCTTCGATTGGAGGATTTGGAGTGATTGCACCTCAACAGGTGAGGCACTCGTAGGAGTGGACTCCAAGCTAACATGGAAACTTCTCAGCAGAATAAAGATGTCAAGGCATATAGGTTTACTATGAGTGAGTAGCGACGAGGGGACAGGAGCGCGATTATTCCTTGATGAATCTTTCTAAAGGAGGGATATCAAGAAACCAAATGCTCTTCTCCTGCTGCTCAACCTTGTGGATCCATCTATCCGGCACTGCCCGAAAGAACTCTGTGCCAGATTGCCCGCCCTGCCACCCCTCCTTTGGGAGCAGGTGCGACTTTGACATGAGCGCATCTCTGCTGAGCTCAGATTGAGATTGCCTCCAAGTTGTCATG
Source organism: Scyliorhinus torazame (assembly GCF_047496885.1). NCBI lineage: Eukaryota > Metazoa > Chordata > Chondrichthyes > Carcharhiniformes > Scyliorhinidae > Scyliorhinus > Scyliorhinus torazame. The sequence continues at coordinate 284,867,903 of NC_092712.1, read as the reverse complement.
TATACAGACTTGTGAGGGCATGGGCAAAATCCCAATTCCACTTACAGGTTCCCGAGGTCGCAGGAGAATGAAGTTCGGCATTGAATGTGTGCATTTAATACCAGGATTCTGCATTTGAGCACAGTTTAGCACATCCAAAAGATCAACCACCAGCAGGGCAAACGGTGATGAGGGCAATTTAATTCATAAATCAAGGTATATTAGCACAAAGTATAATGCCTGAAACCGAAAAGGAGCTGGGGTCTTTCATCCGAGGATAGAAAACCAAAAAGTAAAAGAAATGTGTCAGCAGCTGACTTTGCCTGGAATCTGGTAACTATTAGATTGCCATGGTAACTATTAGATTGGTAACTATTAGATTGCCATGGTAACTATTAGATTGCCATGGGCCTGTCTGCCATGTCCAAAGTATGGCTCCCACCAGCTCCATCCCCTTCACCATCCTCAACACCAGAGGATTCTTAGTCTGTGGAACACTCCTCCCCGGAGAGCAGTAGAGGCTGGATCATTGAATATGTTGAAGGCTGAATCAAGGGATATGGGGGAGCAGATAAGGAAGTGGAGTTGAGACCATAACCAGTTCAGTCATGATCTTATCGGATGGCAGAGGAGGCTCAATGGACCAACTTGCCTACTCCTGCTCCTAATTCTTGTGTTCACTATTACTGTAACATGACAGTTGTACAATGGTACATTGGGTGGAATTTTCCTGAAATTCGGCAAAGGCTGATAGCGGGCAGGAAAAGCGGCATTGAAGGCGTCATTGACGGCTTTCTTCACCCATGACATCATGCTACCATCAGAGTCAGCGCCACCCCACCAGCTACTTTGGTTTTGGGGTGCCATTTTCAAAAGCTGCCCCAGTGCACAAACGTTCATTTGGAAATTTCAAAAAAACCTGGTGCAATCAATCAAGGAGTGGGAAGGAAAGGGCTAGTCCTGATATCCGTCCTCACCGAGTCGCAACAACTCTCAAGGTTTAAGCTATGCAAAAGCAATTTAACTTACTGTGACAATGTGAAACAAAATACTGAACAGCTCAGCAAAACTACAAAAATTTACTCTCAATATGTTTGTTTTTGAATTAGACCTTGTAATCATTGTACCTTTAACTAAATAAACCCGATGGTGCATCCTATTTTTCATTTGTGTCAATTATGACACAATCAATGTGACATAATCTGTGACCGGATAAGTCAGTAATGGGGAAAAAAGCTATTGACCAGCATTAGACTTTACAGTTATAGTTGTAAGACATCAGTGTGTTTTAATTCTTCTAAATTGGCTGCCTCACTTTTGCATTTGGAATATTTTTCATCATATTTTGAGTTCAAAGCAGAAAAATCTCAGATCTCTTTGGACTTACCTTCAAAACTCAGTTAGGTGGCACAGAACCAACTCTTCATCCTCAGCCGGAAAACAATACTGTCGGAAGCGGATATGGGTACTGTGCGAGAAATAACACTGGCTTGAATGTCCGAACTTGGCATGCAAATTTTGGGGATACTTAATGATTATCATGATTTGAGCATGCTTGCAAGCGCTGATTATAAATGTGCAGACATAGCACACAAGTGCTGACTGGGTGCAGCAAATGTGGGTTCGTTGTAACCACAGCCGCTGAAAGTGTGAAGTTCTCTAGCTTGCACACAGTGGGGATTTCTGGTTGGCAGCCGAAAGAGAGGGTGCACAGATTCTTAAATGTGACACTGAAGGGGGATGACCAGAGGAGGAGGGATGTCCCATGAGGGGCATAGATTTCACTTAACCCTCGCCTTCCTCGTAACCACCACCCCTACCTCTCCCACCCAGCCCCAGGGCCTCCAACATCCGGCAATGCTCTACCTAACCTCACATCTTCTTCCCATTCCTTGTCCAGAGCAATGGAGCTGCTGGCAAAATGCCAATGATTATGCTTGCACTTCCAAAACAATCTCCCAAAATGACCCCATTTTCACACGGGAAAAGTAACATGACCCAAGATGCCAACAGAAACAAAACAGCAATAAAGCAGCATAGTAGCATTCAGTATTTCATTTTTAAAATTCCTATATTATCGATCAACGTACAATACAAGTTAGAAATGTGAAAATCTTTGTTTTTTAAATCTGTACATTGTAAAAATGTCATTATTTTACATACTCACCGGACCTATGGGCATGAATGTTGTGACACAGATTCTCGAATGTGGTGGTGTGGTTGATACTGCACATCTAAAATAGTCTGTACCATCTAAAATAATCTGTCATCGCAGAAGTCAACCACAGGGGTGTTTTGATAACGGGTATCATACAGAAATATGATTGGTGGGACTTCATTCCTAAACATGTTCGCACGTCTTGCGCCAAGCCTCGCTGCTTCGAAGACCGTAGTAAATTAATGCAATTTTAATTTTGTGGCCTTAGTCGCTGCTTCTGTGACGTTATTTGGGATTGTGACCTACAGTTTTGGATCTGCAGGGCTTCACACCCTCTTTCTCCTGGTGAGTTTTGTAAGATGGAGTGGCATAGTGCTTGCTCATTTTAGGTGAAGTCCACAGAATAAACATTGCTCAAGTCTTGGTGATGTCTTTACAAAATGGTCCAGGAAGTTTCCAATGTGTTCCGGAGATCCTCTCTTACAATGCCATCCAAAATGACCATGAAATGGCGATAACCCTTTAAATGAGTGTCCTTTTAGCTAGCCCCTGTAATCAACATGGAGGTTGTGCTTACTCCCAAATACCTAGCTGCTGTTAAGTAATGGTGTTAATGGATGTGCTAGCTTTCAAAATGCCATGAAGCTTCTTTAATGTGCGGCAGCGACTATTTTAAGCTGTCAGATGTTTAGCTTCCAGATAGCTTCATGGCACCTTGTACTTAAATCTGAGCCGAACAGGCATTTCAGCTTACGATGCCACCTTGGCCACCTTTTTAATATCCCTTTAGCCGCTAAAGTATTTGTTGGCAATCACACTTATTGAATTGAGAAGCCACAAGACACTTGAGGCTAGAATTCTCTCGTTGTCGGGATTCATTTTTCCCACTGGCCTGACCTGCCTCCATTTAATCTGTAAGTAGGTGAGTACGAGGCGAATCAAAGTCGGGTTTAGGATTCAGAAATCTTTACTTTCCCGCCAACTGCACCCCTTCTGGGGGGGGCTGGGGGGTTCGAACTCCCCACATTATTTCAATACATGCTCGAGAAGGAACTTATGTTTGAAGATCATGCTTTATGAGGGTTCAACTCAACATAATTGCTGGCACAGCTGATGTGTTGGGTGCGCTGGATCCGTGGAACACATACAGGCCACCAACACTTAAAATAGTACAACACTATTTTATTAAGTCAGAAACTGTTGAACATACTTTCACTGTGGATTAACATGATGTTAGATTAACCTAAAGACCTATGCCTGTCCTGACCAGTCTATGCACTCAGCACATGGTGAAGATCTGTGCTGTAAGCTGTAAGCTCTGTCCTTCTGAGAGGCTGCATCCCGAATGAGCGGGAAAACTGATGCCCTCTGTCTTTATAGTGAGTGTGCTCTAACTGGTGATTGGCTGCGGTGTTGTGTGTGATGATTGGTCTTGCTGTGTGTCCATCAGTGTGTGTGTCTGCACCATGATATACTGGTGTATATTATGACATCAGCCTCATTGGAACTTTCTGGCCAAGCTCCAAGGACTTGCCTCTAACTTGGATTAGGGTTTAAAGGTTAGGAGCAGGTTAAATGACAGGCTTTTCCATGTTCATAGAGGAAAAAAAGGTCTTGTGCTTTTCGGAGTGGCTGCCAATACATTGTAAGGCAGCGAACACTCGGGATCTCCCTGGGGACAGCAGAAAAACTGCTGAAGATAGTGAAGTAGAGAGGACAATGCTCTACAGCACTGAGCGCTGCAAGAAGCTGAGGAAATATGCAACAGCGTTATCCGAGGAGGTAATGAAGACTGACAGTTCTAGCTTCAACATCTCACCGCCCCTCCCCCCACCCCTCCCCCCAAACACTTGCATCAACAGTACCAGATTATGTTTTGTGATCTTATGAGGTCAGCCAAGTGCTAACTAGCTTCGGTAACAATGTCAGTACTCTCACTGCTGAGCTAGATCGTTGCGGGTTCACCCTAGACACACTCGAGTGCTCCTCGGGTCCGCCTCTGAGGTAGTCTTTATGGATGAGACTTTAAGCCACCTGCTCTCTCAAATCATTGTAAAAGGTCCATGGCATTATTTCAGACAACAACAGGCGATTTCCCCCAATATTTACCCTTCAACCAATACTAAAAAAACAGATTATCTGATCATTTTCACATTGCTGTTTTTGGGAACTTGCTGTGTTCAGAATTGGCTGCCATGTTTCCTATATTATTAGAGTAATCGCACTTCAAGAGTACTGTATTGCTGTAAAGTATTTTGGGACCTGCTGAGGTTGTGAAAGGTGAGACAGAAATGCCAGTTCTTTCCTTTCTTGTTAACATTAATATAGCAGAAGGAGTGAATTGAGGGTTTCACGATGGGGCAGACCATACCAGAGTTTCACCAATCATGACTGCACCACTAATTATGATACTCCCAACTTTCAGCTAGGAATGTTCCTTCACTCACTTCCTTTGTACATGCACTGTGCAAAATAAACCTCAACTGGAATTTTTTGCTGAGGTGATGGCCCTGCCCGCCTGGCCAAAATGTCAGGACTTGTCGACCTCAGTAAGACCGGGAAGTCATGACCTGATTTTACATCCATCGTGTGGTTCATATCATGGCTCCCATCGCCATCTCAGAGGATGTACCATCAATCTGATGGCTGGTAGCTCCTCAGTTCCTACAGTGACACCTGCAGGAGTGCCCACTGCTGCGACTCCAGCCAGTCCACCACGAAGAACATCGTGTCAGGCAATCAGGAGGGGGGAAGGACATTAGTCAGCTGTTGAAGATAATTGGACCCCAGGACTCTGCCCCGAGGAACTCTGTAGTGATGTCCTGGGGCTGAGATGATTGGCTCCCATGGTGATTGTCTCTTTAAGGGCAACACAGCAGAGTAAGGGTCATCTGGCCTGGGTTACCAATCGGGACTCAGAGTGAGAAAAGCTCCTCAGCTTTGGGAGCTAGCTGGAGCCATGAGGCTGCTATACAGTGTTCATCAATAAATATGTTTGTGTTCACTAATGATGTCGGTGAAAGTGCATCTTTTTGGCGCCAACAATCATAACCACCTTCTTTTGGTCCAGTTATGACTCCAACCAGCAGAGAATTGTTCCTCATTAAAATAATTTCGATTTTTCTAGGTCTCCATGATACCACACTCAGGCAAATGCTGCCTTAATGTCAATGGCAGTGAACGTGACATCACAACAGGGTTTGAATTCATGCCCCCCAGAACATTAATCTGAGCCTCTTGATTATCAGTTCAGTTCTGTGTAATTTGGCCAAATTTGCTTTAGATGTAAATTTTGCAGGGAAAGCAAGTGGTGAGGAGAATGCACAGAGGCAGGAGAGATATATATAGGTTAGATGAGTGGGTGAGAACATGACAAATGAAATACAGTGATGTGAAGCGTGAAGTAGGAAAGATTAAAAAACAGAATATTTTTGAATGACGAGAGACTGGGAAATATTTGCTTTCAGAGGGACCTGGGAGTCCTTGTACATGAATCACAGAAACGTACCCGAAGGAGCAGCAATATGAACTAATGGTATCATAGAATCATAGAATTTACAGTGCAGAAGGAGGCCAGTCGGCCCATCAAGTCTGCACCAGCCCTTGGAAAGAGCATCCTACTTAAGCCCACGCCCACATCCTACCCTATAACCCAGTAACCCCACCTACCCTTTTTGGACACTAAGGGCAATTTATCATGGCCAATCCACCTAATCTGCACATCTTTGGACTGTGAGAGGAAAACGGAGCATCCGGAGGAAACTCATGCACACACGGCAAGAACATGCAGACTACACACAGACAGTGGCCCACGCAGGAATCGAACCAAGGACCCTGGAGCTGTGAAGCAGCTGTGCTCCCATGCTGCCCTGTAATAAGGTTGATGAATTAACTGTGCCGACAATCATTAGCGGATATGATGTAACTGGGATCAGGCCCGGGAGTGCCCTTCCTGTTTGTGGTGGAGTGGGGGGGGGGGGGGGGGGGTCTTGATGACCCCCCCCCAACAGGTGAATTGGGACATTGGGCAGAGCAGTGTCGGGGTCGCCTAAAGGGCTCGGAGCTCCTCAGTGCAGGAAGTGATGCTAAGTGAGGTCTCAGGGGGCATTCCCCGCTGGGGCCCGAAATAGCTGCACAGTGGCATTAGATAGCGGTGTTGTTTCTGGTATTACAAGCGCCAGGAATGATTCCACTAATCTCACCCAGAACGTACTCAGATTTTCTTTGGTTCGATCGCACCCAAAGTGTGGTTCAATAGTGTGGCGATGTGCATCACTGTAAATACATGTAAACTAGACAGACACTAGAGGGCGCACCAGAAACATCACACACACACTCGACCAATGGACATTCACGATACACAAGGAGGTGACACGACCACAGGGGGGCATTACACCAACCCATACATAAAGGACACCACACACATGATCAGCCCCCTTCGGCCAGTGGAGACAGTCAGTGAGGAGAGGCACAGGGTTGATTCATTATCACACCCACCACGTGGAAGACAGCAGCTGGTTAGTCAGTTAGGTAGCTACAATAGGATTAGCAGTAGTGTCGAACTCAAGTTATAAAAGTGTACATAGTGTAATAAATGAGTTGAAGTTATTTACACGTTGTGGTGGTATGTATTAGGGGTCATGTGGGACCTGTGAAGCGGAGATGCTATTGGCTGACAGGTCCCGGGTCCTGGTTGGATCTGCCGACTTCTGGCTCCACCCTGAAGGCGGAGTATAAGAGCCCGAGCTTCTCCCCGCAGCTTCATTCTGTTGCTGAGCTGCTGGGGACAAGTCTCGCTTAATAAAGCCTAGATCGACTTCATCACTTCTCGTCTCGCGTAAGTCATTGTGCGCTACACACGTCTCGACCTTCCTTGACAAATGACACAAGGAAGCCGCTTATGTTACAAAGGAAACATAACAAAACATGGTACCAGTAGTGAACTGCTTAAATCCAGATAGCCATACCTCAGCATACAGTGACAACCAGCAATACCCAAGCAAGATATATGGGCTCCCGATTCCGCAGCCGCTCCGGTGCCACGGTGATCTCTGCAAGAACTGGCAGCGATTCCGGCAGGAGTTTGAATTCTACCTGGAGGCAGCCGAATGTAAAGACCTGGCCGATGATGAAAAAATAGAGTTTCTCCTCACCTTCGCCGGTGCAAAAGCAGAGGAAATCTTTTAAAAATTCAAGTTCTCCAAGGGGCAAAACAGGTACGACTTCCAGGCAGTCCTGGATAAATTCAACAAATACTGTGAGGAAAACACACCCCAATCGGCAAGGAAAGGTAAGAGAAGCGCCAGTACTCACCTCGAGGCCGAGCGCCCGGACCAGAGAGCGATTTGGGTCGAGGTCGGCGGACATCTTGCTAAAGGGACTACACTAGCGCAGTTGCGCGAGAAGTGCGCAGAACCGGAAGGTTCGTTTGCGCATGCGCGAGACGCCGTGCATGCGCAATCAAGAAAACGGCCATCGGTAAAGGAACAGTGATCTGCACATGCGCAATCGCTTCCTACGTGCTAAGTCACGCGCGTCATGATGTCAGAGGCCCCAGACCGCACCTATTTAAAGGGGAAACGTCCCAAGTCCCATTTAAAGGGGAAACGTCCCAAATCAAAGAAAAAATCTTTTAAAGCTGTAAAACAACCTTCCTTCACCTGGAATGACAGCACAATGCCTCAAATTGAACCAGGAAATGAATTTGACCTCCGAAGAGCCCTGCAACAAGCAGTTACCTACGCACAAACCGATGATTCCGACCTCGAACACTTCGATACCGATCTTTACATTTTTTCTGGACCTCGTGAGCCCAATGACAGCTCCATGGCCCTAGACGACTACGACCCGGACAAACCTGTCGTGTTGCACATTGGCGACCCCCGCATTGAATCCGACGCAGATGAGGATTCATTTTTCGGATTTGAAGATCTTCAACCCAGCAGATATGACGTCCCAACTCATCAGTGCAGCTTGATGCTGCAGCCTGAAATTAAGAGACAGAAAGCGGTACAAGTCCACAGAGAGCGGCCTGCTGCCACACAGAGCGTGGTCCACGCCCCGCTCAGGGTTCCCGACTCTGCGAAAGAAGACATGCAAGACTCCACACCACAGTCCTTGCAGGAACAAGATGTGACTCCAGTGTCACAAGACTCCACAGCAAGCTCGTGGATAGACTCCACAATTGCAGAAGCGCATGACTCCGATGCGCAGTCCTTGCAGGAACAAGACCATGAGGGTCTAGCAACCTCCTCTGACCAACTAGCGGCAGCCGATGCAAGTCTGCCATGCTCACGTAAACAGCAAGAAGGCTATAACAGTCTACCACGCTCCACTGCACAGCAGGACGACCATGACGGTCTATCATGCTACAATGAAGGGCACAGCACTGATGACTGTTCAAGCCCAAATGAAGACAAGCCAAAGGAATCGCCTCTTCCAAGCCCGAAGAAAAAAGGATTATGCGCTGACCTTCAGGATCATTCTAGCCGAAGAGATATTAATAATGCTGCACAGTCACAGAAGGATGCTGAGGACATGCTAAAGAAATTGCTTGTATGTCTAACTTGCAAGGAGCAGACTGAAAATTGCCATTGCTTTAGTACGGATCGAAAAAATGGACAAGACATTGATCCTCATTTAATGGAAATAACACAACCTGAATCATATCTACAGCAGGGACAACTGTCTCCCTTCAACACAAAACCGCAAAGCCCCAACTACAGAGACCAGCAGTTTTAGTCCGTAATGACTCTTCAACCCCTGATGGGAATATTAATCGCATTGAACCTCTGCACACTCCACTGATAATTGAGCAGAACATTGGAGCAAGAATCCTGAGGACACCAACATCGAGTAGCCAGATAAAGCACTTAAAACCCACAGCAGTTTCAAGTGAACCAATTGTGCTTTCCAGTGATGGTGAAGATGCAGATAAGGTCGATCCGATTATCCATTGTACCACATTAACTCCAGAGATTAAGCATTTGTGTCTGGGGAGTAGAATGTGGGCAATTGAGAACAGTAAAAGAGAGACTGTGACTGCGCCAGTCCCAGCAAAATCAGAGCCAGAGACTATGAAGGCATGTACATTAGAAAAGGATGCACATGAAGTAACTGAGAAGAAAATTGAAACGGACTGTTCTTTGGAAACTAGTACAATGACGAAAGAAACATTGGATCTAACATTTGATGCCCTACATATGGGAAAAATTGAAGGAAATGAACAAGGTTCTGTAATGTCTGGGGGAAGATTTAAAATTCCAAAGAAGAAAAGCCCAAATGAAGGACAACGGCAAGACAATGACAGTCCACCCACATTGTTTGCACCACCAGATGAAAACTCTGACAATTTACCCAACCCTAGTGAACAGCAAGCAACTACTGAGGATCTACCCACGGTATGTGAAACGAGTGACGACAGCATCCCACTTCCCATGCAAAAGGTGCAAAGTGACAGACCTCAGCGAGTGCGTACAGAGGCACGCGACGATCACTGTGAGACCACTGGTGACTCCGGTGACACCACACTACTTCCACCCTCAATTGCTCGAACCTCTCCACTAGTCAATGCATTCCTGCATGTTCCGACTCCAGACGTGCAGCTTCAAGAAATCTCAGCTGACTCCAGTGAACCTGCTAAGACTCCGGACGGGGAGCATCAACAAAAAACAGACCAGACTCCAGATGGGGAGCAACCAAACGCCGACTCTGATTCACGTAAGCCAGACTTTACTCCAGACAGGCAGTGTCACAACCTCAGTGATGGCACGCTCAGGGTGACAGCAGATGCCACAACGACAGGAGATGGATCACGTGACAATCACACTGGGTCAGCAATAACAAGCAGCAGCTACAGTCCACGAGAAATACACCAATTTTCACCACAGCTATGTCCACACATTTGTTCCACACCGACAGTACGACCAATGACAGCTCATGCTGGACAGACCCAGTATTCAAGCCTGCAGCAGCCAGCAGTCTATGCAGCATATTCTCAAACAGGCCAGCACTACGGATTGCCCACTAATGGAATCAAGACCGAAGGAGGACTACCGCCAGCGCAATCTGCACTACAGACTGGATGCCTTAGTTACAGCCCAGGATTTGTTGCACCCCAGCCTGGCCAGATGGCATATTCCTATCAGATGCAAGGTTCTAGTTTCACACCATCACCAGACATTGGTGCGAGCAGCAATTCTGTCTCCAAATTGACAAGCGTCAACGCTTCTCAGCAGAATCACCCTTCCAGCACAGCATGTGGCCAGAACCAGTATGCACAGACTCATCAGACTTCAACATCTGGCACATCCATGACCTCGAATTATACTGTTGATGGTACCTCTTCAATATCAACCACCTATCAACTACAAGATGCCATCCGACAGCACCACCACAAACATAAAAAGAAAAAAAGAAAAAGACTCCAAAGCGGACAGCGCAGTGATTCGACCACTTCTTGGTTCCTGTTGATGGCGTTCATAACCAAGAGAGACATTTGACCATGATGATTGATGGTTTATGGACTCACATGAATGATTTGGACTTATTGTTTAATCACCGTTCCCATGACTTGTATATACCTTACCTTCTCTACCTGTTCTTTGTTCAGTTTTACTTAAAGTGTACAGAAAATATGAACATATAAAAAGGGGAGGATGTGGTGATGTGCATCACTGTAAATACATGTAAGCTAGACAGACACTAGAGGGAGCACCAGATACATCACACACACACACTCGACCAATGGACATTTACAATACACAAGGAGGTGACACGACCACAGCGGGGCATTACACCAACCCATACATAAAGGACACCACACACATGATCAGCCCCCTTTGGCTAGTGGAGACAGTCAGTGAGGAGAGGCACAGGGTTGATTCATTATCACACCCACCACGTGGAAGACAGCAGCTGGTTAGTCAGTTTGGGTAGCTACAATAGGATGAGCAGTAGTGTCGAACTCAAGTTATAAAAGTGTACATAGTGTAAATAAATGATTTGAAGTTATTTACACGTCTCGACCTTCCTTGACAAATGCAACACAAGGCAGCCGCTTATGTTACAAAGGAAACATAACAAAACAAATAGGGATGTGGCTCCCAATCAAAAAGCTGGCGTGAAACTCCCCACCAAAGTCACCCAAAATGACACCTAGGGCCTGATCTAACGAAATGGGAACAGAGCCCCACAACGAGCGTGTTTGGCTGCATGCTTCCCGGTGCTCGCAGTGCTGAGAACCACCCCACTTTCTACCACCCATCCGGTTAGATATGGGGCCTCAGTGGGGAACGCACACTCGAGGCTGCACTCAGACCCGTTTCCGTTCGCCGGAGCTCTTCAGTGCAGTGAGAGATCGGGACACATTTTTAAATGACGTCCCGATCTCTCGAGCTCCTGACCCAGCCCCAATTCACTATAAGGGGGTTCCTGGGCCCCTCGCATCCCCCACATCTACGCAGTGCACCCCCGGCCTGATCACAGGCTGGTGGCGCCAAGCTGACATTTTTCACAAGGCTGTGATCAGGCCGGGGTGCAATCAAGCTTCAAGTTTCCATGAAAGTTCTGGTGTTAATTGTCCAGATCAGAAGCACACTGAATTTCATGATTTATTTCCTCTGCTATCTTGTTCATATGTTTCCCGATTATTTTGTGTCCCCAAAATATTTGACTGTACAAATTGTGCCACTTCTTCATTGGTGAAGAAATCGCAAGAGTGAGAATTCTGACTCACTGTGTCTATCACATGCTTGGATACCGAGAAATTAATTTACTGCTGTATTAGTTCAAATCTCTGATGCCAGCTGGCAATATAACTCACTTCAGCTGATGTCAAGATGGATGTAGTGGAAATGGCATTGGGAGTGAATATTTCTTCTAGGATAAACCCCACAAAATTATTCAAATACATCTCCTGCTGAAACTCTTGATAGTGTAGTGGAGAAGCCTTGAAAAGATATTGTGCCTTGCTCTTCCAAACATGAATAACTGTTCCTTCCACTGTGAGAAATGCTAACGTGGGAACATTTATCAGGGCCCCAGGTCAGGACATAAGATACATGGAAATGGATAACTGAAGACCATGGGCGGGATTCCCCGACTTCACGCCGGGTCAGAGAATCGTCAGGGGGGTGTGGGGGGGGGTGTGGCGCGAATCACGCGATGCCGCTCCGACGCCGGTCCCCCGATTCTCTGGCGATTGGAGAATCGGCGGCAATGGTGCCGGCGCAGTCGCTGCGGCGAAGGTTGATCGCCCCCCCCCCAGTGATTCTCCGCGCTCAACATGCCGAATGCCCGCCAAGTTCGGCTGAGTCCCGCCGACGCTGTTCGCGTATGTTCCTACCCGGCGGGACCTCGGCGTCATGCTGCAGGGGCCGTCCTGGTGTGGGGGAGGGGGGATCCGACTCTGGGGGGGGACCTCCACGGTGGCCAAGCCCGCGATTGGGGCCTACCGATCGACGGGCCTTTCCTGGGGGGGGGTGCATATGTTCCTCCACGCCGGGCCCCTGTAGGGCTCCGCCATGTTGCCCGGGGGCTGGCGCGGAGAAGGCAACCCACGTCCATGCGCGAACTCGCGCCGATCGTGGCACGCATGTGCGGACCCGCGCCGGCCATGGCGTGCATACGTGGACCCGCGCCGGCCATGGCGTGCATGCACGGACCCGCGCCGGCCGTGCTGGTGCCCGTATCAGCAGCTGGAGCTGTGTGAAGCGCTCCAGTGCCGTGCTGGCCCTCTGTGCGGCGCTGCTCCTAGGGGCCAGATGGCGTCGTCGTAAAACGCTCCGGTGTTTACCACGGCGTCAACACTTAGCCCCAGGATTGGAGAATCCCGCCCGATAATCATAGCATTCATGAGAACATCACCACCTGGATGTTCCCTTCCAAGTCATCCACTGTCATTGGGTCAAAATCCTAGAACTCCCTCCCTAACAGCACTGTGGGTGTACCTACACCACAGGAACTGCAGGGGTTCAAGAAGGAAGCTCACCACCACCTTCTCAAGGGCAATTAGGGATGGGCAATAAATGCTGACCTAGCCAGCAATATCCACATCCCATGAATTAATAAATGAAAAAGAGACAGCACAGAGAAGGCCAATTGTTTTAACGGTTCAAATCTTGTATGGACCTTCTCCTGGCTTCTCTCCAATTTAGTGTCCAAAGGTAATCTTATATGTGTGCATAACTCAATAAATATACTGAATTACTGAGTACACGAGAATTTAAACAAGGGGTGTCAATATACAAAATTCTCTGCTTGAATTGTTTTATACCTAATTGGGTACCATTCCCATATTAGCAATTCATCCAAGGGCACTGCCAGTATTCCCCGACATCTCTTAAATTGCCTTTGAACATTGATTTTGGCCAACGAGTGATGGAAAGCCACTCAGTCAGGGAGGGCAAAGTAGCGGCCGGGAGGGATGGGGACGCAGATGTCAAGATTGGTTAGTGGTGCACCAATTGCCTTTCACAGATGGAACTTTCAACTCTATCGAGGGCATAAAGCAGGCATTAATTGAACTAACCCCCGGTTACTTACCCCGCCCAGTTATGGAAAGGGAAATCAGAAATGGGTGCTTGATTGCTCACTGGTGATGAAAGTTCTCACCCATGTTTTGTATCTGATGTTGAGTAATAACATCATTAGTCTCTGTTGTACTACAGTTATCAGACAAAGATTCAGATGTAAACAATGTTTTGCCAAATTTATGTTGCAATGACTGAAATGACAAATCGCTAAATACAATACAATACCAAGGTCAGAAACATTTGAGCTTTTCCTCCTTGGATTGGGTGACTGGGTTAGAGTCCATGACGGAATGATAGAGAAGGTTAAAGGCAATCTTTCATAAAGAAGAACAGTACTGAATCAGTCATAAGTTAAAGGTTCGGCAGTTGCACAGGGACTTGACATATAGGTTAAAGGATTAGCAGAAGGAGCTTCCACAGTAATTCTTACCGTCTTTGTTATTAGTTTGATTTATGGAGGATAATATTGTACATGATTTAGTTAAGGTTGTTCTTCTCTTTTTACATCCTCCTTCGCTTACTGATTCCTTTCTAAGCGGTTAGTCCCAGAGCACGAACACTCTCCTTTACTTTGTCCAAAGCGGCCATTCTTTAAATTCAGGATTAGTGACTCTTGGCGTGCCATTTGACAGCATGAGATATAGCCACAGTGCGACTTCCGACAGGTGTCACTGAATTAGCATCAAGGACAGGAATACTGGATAATTGTCTGCTGCCAAAACTGACTGCTGTAATCATCATCTAGAGGGAACAATTCGCTTTTCTACCGTGCCTTGCACACCTCCCAAGTCTTTCCAACGTGCATCACAACACTTCTCGTTATCTCGGCAATTGAGATCCCACGGAAGTGACATTAGATAAATGATGAGTGATGCGTGGGTGCTCTGGTTTCCTCCCACAGTCCAAAGATGTGCACATTAGGTGGATTGGTCATGAACAATGTGTGGGATTACAGGGATAGGGCCAGGGAGTGGGCCTATGAAGAATGCTCTTTTGAAGGGTCGGTGCAGACTTGATGAGCTGAATGGCCTCCTTCTGCACTGTAGGAATTCTAGTGATCCGATAAAACAATCAGTTTTTTGTTTGCTGTTGGTTCAGGGAGTTACGTTAACCTGGGCATGCAAACTCTGTCCATTCCTTCTTCAAATTATACAATGTGATTTTTTTTTTAACATCTACCTGAGCAAATAGACAGGGGAAAAGACAGCACCTCCAACAATCCAATCTTCCTCGGTACAAGACGGAACTTCAACCTAGATTGCATGCTCAGATCCAGAACGGGGTTTGAGCCCATGACTTCCTGATGAGCTGACAGTATTAATAAACATACCATATTGGAACTGCTCACACACCTAAGACCAAATAACTTTGCGTAAACCCAGTAATATCAAACCCACAATCATTCTGTGCTGTGTATTGATCACCTTGAGTGGGATATTCATTGAGGGTTACAACATTGGTTGAGGTGGAGGATAATGACTGACGCAAAATTGCCAATTCTCTTGTGCCGCAGAAATCTTTGAGGCACAACAGCTGCCTTCAATTTCAAACTCTTCTCATGCTTGTAAGAATGTCTGAAACAAAAATGAAGCGCCTTTTGCAAGACTAAGATCCCGTGACATGAACACTTGTAATATCTTATGAACCATCGGTAGGGGAGTCCAATTAATTATCAAATGTGTTTTTTTTGCTTCTTGTCATGACCCTTTAATCTTGGAAAATTAGTTACACCATAATAAAAGCCTGAACTTATTCTTTCCTGTCACTTATTTGCTACTTATTAACCTTCCATAATGTGGCCATTCACCTATCCATGTTTTTATCCTTTCTTATTTTCATTTTGGGAGCTAGGTACAGCCACGAGGCTGCTGTACAATTCTTTTTAATAAATACCTTTTGTGTTCACAAATTGAATTCGTGAAAGTGCATCTTTACAGATGGCGATGAGGATAAATTATCCTGATACTGCCTCTGGCCTGACACATGTGAATATCCTGTTTTAATTAACGTCTGAAAAAATAAAGTACTCACCAGACTGTCTCTCTTTGGGTGAATAGACCCATTTGACTCCTTCAAGGAGGATGAGACAGAATAAGTCGAGTGCCTTGTATTATATCCAGCAAACTAAATAGGGGAGGAGGCGAAATGCACAGCAATTCACCAAAGTCTTTGTAGAGCTCAGACCTATAACCTTATTCAGAGTCTTACAACACCAAATGCGCCTGACCCCAAATCATTTAGCGAGCTCGTGGATTTAGTGAGGTCTCAATTACAACAACACCGATCAGCCATGCTCCAGAGATTCAAATTTAATTTGAGAACGAGAATGCCGGGCGAATTGATTGCAACTTGCATCGCTGAACTGAAGCAATTCTCAGAGTATTGTGATTTTGGAGCCACCCTAAATGACATGTTACGGGATAGTTAGTCTGTGACGTAAACAACGATGCTCTTCAATGCAGAGTGCTTGCAGAGGTTGACGTATATATCAAACAGGCAACGGAGATAGCATTGGCCACTGAAAGGACTGGAAAAGGTGCACAAGCGTCCAGCATGCACAAAATGATGCCATTCACCAGGTAGGGCAGGAACCTGCAGTCAGCTGTGGTGCCAAAACTGCCAAAGCAGCCGCGAGTGGGAAACAATTTCAACCACCAACAAAACAAAAAGGTAACGAATAGGCAATCAGTCAGTCATGCTTAAAGTGGAATGTTACCGATGTGGAGGTACCCACACTTCTGAATCATGTCGATTTAAAGAGGCTGAGTACTTTTATTGTCACAAAAGAGGACATTTGTTAAAACAGTGCAGAGCTGAGTCAAGCTCATCGAGTAATTGATCAGCCAAGATTTTGCGAGTATACAATGTGGAAAAGCCTAGGACCAGTGATTCTGGTATTCACTCTCTGTTTAACTCATAAACAGGCAAGATAGATCCTATTACTTAACGCTCCAGGTGAATGGGAAGCCTCTTAAGATGGAAGTAGACACAGGGACATCAGCCACTGTGATTGATGAGCATACACTTCAGTAGCTAAAAGTGGGAGTCCAACCATTGGACTTGAAGAACACTTCTGCCAAGTTGAAGACTTATACGGAGAAGCAATAGAAATAGAAGGCACCACAATGGTACCTGTAAGCTATGGACAACAGTCTACCCAGTTCCCAGTGACAATAGTAACAGGTGAAGGGCCTCATGAGAGAAAATGGATACTGAGTTAAACAGGTTGGAACAACTAGGTACTATCCAGCCAGTTTAGTTCCCAAAGTGGGCAGCACCTATACTGCCTGTATTGAAACCGGACAAGACCATCTACATTTGTGTCATTAAAAGCTAACAGTTAATCAGGCCGGCAAGCTGGATATGAATATGAAATGAATCCCACAAATTGAAGACCCATGTGAAAAGCTGGCAGGAGGTCAACCATACACAAGTCACGCGTACAAGCACCTGAAATTAGATGACTCTTCCCGGGGTATGTCACGACAAACACTCTCAAAAGCCTATTCCAGTACACATGCCTGTGTTTTGGCGTGTCTCCGCCATGTGCAATATTCCAAAGAACAGAGAGTCTGCTGCAGGGGCTACTACAGGCTGTATATACCTTTATGATGTCCTTATAACTGAATCGATTGAGGCCGAGCATCTTGCAAATTTAGAAGAGGTGTTAAAGAGATTTCAGGAGATTAGAGTTTGCGTCAAGAAAGAGAAGTACACCTTCAAAGCCATTGAGGTGAACCACCTGAGGCACCGTGTAGATGCACATGGTTTACACTCCAAGGAAGACAAAGTCATGATGATAAATGAGGTGACTGTCCCCGCAAACACAACTGAACTCAAATTGTTTTCGGGCATGTTAAACTTCTATGGACTATTTTAACCAAGCTTATCGACGGTATTGGCCCTCTTGAGATTCTACTAAAGAAACACCATTGTTGGTCCTGGAGGTCTCCCCGGTAGGAAGTTTTCAACAGAGAAAAGCATTTGCTGCATTCCTCAACCCTGTCAGTACACTTCAACACATCCAAAGAACTGATATTGATCTGTGACGGTTCTCCATATGGTGCTGGTGTGGTGTTGCCCCATGAGATGGACGACTGCTCTGAAAGGCTGATAAGAACGTTCTCCGAGTCCTAAAAAGGTTACTCAGGAAGTGAAAAGGAAGGGCTATCAATAGCCTTTTGCATCAAGAAATTAGACCAATACTTACATGGTAGACACTTTACCATCATTTCCGATGACAAACCACATCTGGGACTCTTCAAAGAGGACGATGTTATCCCGCCGATTGCCTTGGCAAGATATCAACGATTGGCATTAACTCTGTCCGCCTATCAATATACTTTCAAGCACCAACCTGGAACGTACATAGCAAATGCGGATGCACTTAGCTGCCTGCCCTTGCAAGAAAGCATAACATATACTCCAGAATCACAAGAAATCATCATGGCATTAAATGTTTTAGACACATGCTTGACCCTTTGAAGGCAGCACAGCAGAGTAAGGGTCACCTGATCAGGGTGACCACTCGGAGTGTGGAATCACCCCATGGTGAGAGAGACTGTTAGGCAAAGAGATATTTTGGGCGCTGGTTGCAGCCATGCGGCGGCTATACAATTCTTATTAATAAATACCTTTTGTGTTCATGAATGAAGCCTATAAAAGTGCATCTTTACAGCAGCATAAAAAACAAAGAACTGAATTGATTCATCACCTTACATGACCTCAGGCTATCCCAAAGTTCTATAATCGCCAAGGTGTTACTTTTGAAATGTAAGAAATATGGCAGCCAATTTGTGCACAGTAAGATCCCCGAACAACAATTAAATAAATAACCGGATAACCTGTTTGCTTTTAATGATATTAGTTGAGGGATAAATGTGACCAGGCCACCGCACAGAATTCACCTGCTTTTGCTTGAAATAGTGTCACCTGGTAGACAGAGCATTAGTTTAATGCCTCATCCTAAAGATGGTGCGTCTAATGATGCGGTGCTCCCACTTACTGAATTGGTGGGTGGAATCTTCTGCCCCGTCTCATGTTTGGCATGTTTGGAAGAGGGGAGGGCATTCACTCAGGTTGGCGAGTGGTGGGTGAGCACATAACTGCCTTTTCGCTTCCACCCTGATTATGTTCAGGACAGGAAGGTCCTCGATCCGCATTCCTGCCCCGCCACCAATTTAAGCCCTAAAGTGGAGAATTATTGACCACCTAAGGGCCTTAACTCCCTGCTACTAGTATTAAACAAGCTGTGGCAGACCTGTCACCACACAACGAGCATGAGAACCAAATCTTGCCATCTGCCTGAGGGGTTGGTGGATTAGGGCCCTCCTTCAAGGCACTCACTGTCTGACTGAAGGACCTGGTATCAGGAAGGCAGAGGGCAGCTGAGAGCTACCCCCTTTCTGCTGTTTAACCCCCCCACTATACCACGTACCCCACAACTGCCACACGGGGAAACCTTTCCAACCAGACGTACCGCTGCCCTCGGTCACTCTGCGTTCCTATGCCTCTGGTGGCTGCTGTTCCAGTAGCAGCCACTGCCTCTATACAAACAAAGAACAAAGAAATGTACAGCACAGGAACAGGCCCTTCGGCCCTCCAAGCCCGTGCCGACCATGCTGCCCGACTAAGCTACAATCTTCTACACTTCCTGGGTCCGTATCCCTCCATTCCCATCCTATTCATGTATTTGTCAAGATGCCCCTTAAATGTCACTATCGTCCCTGCTTCCACCACCTCCTCCGGTAGCGAGTTCCAGGCACCCACTACCCTCTGCGTAAACAACTTGCCTCGTACATCTACTCTAAACCTTCCCCCTCTCACCTTAAACCTATGCCGCCTAGTAATTGACCCCTCTACCCTGGGGAAAAGCCTCTGACTATCCACTCTGTCTATGCCCCTCATAATTTTGTAGACCTCTATCAGGTCTCCCCTCAACCTCCTTTGTTCCAGTGAGAACAAACCGAGTTTATTCAACCGCTCCTCATAGCTAATGCCCTCCATACCAGGCAACATTCTGGTAAATCTCTTCTGCACCCTCTCTAAAGCCTCCACATCCTTCTGGTAGTGTGGCGACCAGAATTGAACACTATACTCCAAGTGTGGCCTAACTAAGGTTCTATACAGCTGCACCATGACTTGCCAATTCTTATACTCAATGCCCCGGCCAATGAAGGCAAGCATGCCGTATGCCTTCTTGACTACCTTCTCCACCTGTGTTGCCCCTTTCAATGACCTGTGGACCTGTACTCCTAGATCTCTTTGACTTTCAATACTCTTGAGGGTTCTACCATTCACTGTATATTCCCTACCTGCATTAGACCTTCCAAAATGCATTACCTCACATTTGTCCGGATTAAACTCCATCTGCCATCTCTCCGCCCAAGTCTCCAAACAATCTAAATCCTGTTGTATCCTCTGACAGTCCTCATCGCTATCCGCAATTCCACCAACCTTTGTGTCGTCTGCAAACTTACTAATCAGACCAGTTACATTTTCCTCCAAATCATTTATATATACTACAAAGAGCAAAGGTCCCAGCACTGATCCCTGTGGAACACCACTGGTCACAGCCCTCCAATTAGAAAAGCATCCTTCCATTGCTACTCTCTGCCTTCTATGACCTAGCCAGTTCTGTATCCACCTTGCCAGCTCACCCCTGATCCCGTGTGACTTCACCTTTTGTACTAGTCTACCATGAGGGACCTTGTCAAAGGCCTTACTGAAGTCCATATAGACAACATCCACTGCCCTACCTGCATCAATCATCTTAGTGACCTCCTCGAAAAACTCTATCAAGTTCGTGAGACACGACCTCCCCTTCACAAAACCATGCTGCCTCTCACTAATACGTCCATTTGCTTCCAAATGGGAGTAGATCCTGTCTCGAAGAATTCTCTCCAGTAATTTCCCTACCACTGAAGTAAGGCTCACCGGCCTGTAGTTCCCTGGATTATCCTTGCTACCCATCACCTATGGTGATGCTGCTGAGCAAAAGAGCTGATGGCCTCTGATTGGCTAGCAGTTCTCTGTTGGCTGGATCTCCGCCGCCGCAGTCCTGATGCTGTTGGCTTGGCAGGCCTTACCCAGAGGAGGCAATGCGGGTCTCTCGCTGATTGCCCAACTGGCAGGTGGGACTCCCATTGCCTCCACTTGATTCAGCTGGGAATATTAGCTGCAATATTAGAAATTAAATATCCAAGTCTCCAGAACGAATTCGATGAATATTGCATCAAATACACATGAATAACCTGGAAAATGGTTGGTAAAGTGCTCAGGTGGGAGTACTCTGGCCATTGAGTCAGAAATCAACGGGTTGGTGGTCACGAATGGACGGGGGTCTGCGTATTTTCGGCTCCATAGAGGGACGAGGCAGGGATGTCCTCTGTCCCCATTATTGTTTGCACTGGCGATTGAGCCCCTGGCAATAGCATTGAGGGGTTCCAGGAAGTGGAGGGGAGTACTCAGGGGAGGAGAAGAACACCGGGTATCTCTGTATGCGGCCGATTTGTTGTTGTATGTGGCGGACCCGGCGGAGGGGATGCCAGAGATAATGCGGATACTTGGGGAGTTTGGAGAATTTTCAGGATATAAACTGAACATGGGGAAAAGTGAGTTGTTTGTGGTGCATCCAGGGGAGCAGAGCAGAGAAATAGAGGACTTACCGCTGAGGAAGGTAACAAGGGACTTTCGCTACTTGGGGATCCAGATAGCCAAGAATTGGGGTACATTGCATAGGTTAAATTTAACGTGGTTGGTGGAACAGATGGAGGAGGACTTCAAGAGATGGGACATGGTATCCCTGTCACTGGCAGGGAGGGTGCAGGCGGTTAAAATGGTGGTCCTCCCGAGATTCCTCTTTGTGTTTCAGTGCCTCCCGGTGGTGATCACGAAGGCTTTTTTCAAAAGGATTGAGAGGAGTATCATGAGTTTTGTGTGGGCCGGGAAGACCCCGAGAGTGAGGAAGGGATTTTTGCAGCGTAGTAGGGATAGGGGGGGGCTGGCACTACCGAGCCTAAGTGAGTAGTACTGGGCCGCCAATATCTCAATGGTATGTAAGTGGATGGGAGAAGATGAGGGAGCGGCGTGGAAGAGATTGGAGAGGGCGTCCTGCAGGGGGACTAGCCTACAAGCTATGGTGATGGCTCCGTTGCCGTTCTCACCGAAGAAATACACCACAAGCCCGGTGGTGGTGGCTACTCTGAAAATTTGGGGGCAGTGGAGACGGCATAGGGGAAAGACGGGAGCCTCGGTGTGGTCCCCGATAAGAAATAACCATAGGTTTGCTCCGGGGAGAATGGGTGGGGGATTTGGAACATGGCAAAGAGCAGGAGTAACACAATTGAGAGATCTGTTTGTAGATGGGACGTTTGCACGTCTGGGAGCGCTGACCGAAAAATATGGGTTGCCCCAAGGGAATGCATTCCGGTATATGCAACTGAGGGCTTTTGCGAGGCAACAGGTGAGGGAATTCCCGCAACTCCCGACGCAGGAGGTGCAGGACAGCGTGATCTCAAAGACATGGGTGGGGGACGGTGAGGTATCAGACATATATAGGGAAATGAGGGACGAGGGGGAGATTATGGTAGATGAGCTGAAAGGGAAATGGGAAGAAGAGCTGGGGGAGGAGATTGAGGAGGGGCTGTGGGCTGATGCCCTAAGTAGGGTAAACTCATCGTCCTCGTGTGCCAGGCTAAGCCTGATACAATTTAAGGTGTTACACAGGGCGCATATGACTGGAGCACGGCTCAGTAAATTTTTTGGAGTAGAGGATAGGTGTGCGAGATGCTCGAGAAGCCCAGCGAATCACACCCACATGTTCTGGTCATGTCCGGCACTACAGGGGTTTTGGGTGGGGGTGACAAAGGTGCTTTCGAAGGTGGTGGGGGTCCAGGTCGAACCAAGCTGGGGGTTGGCTATATTCGGGGTTGCAGAAGAGCCGGGAGTGCAGGAGGCGAAAGAGGCTGATGTTTTGGCCTTTGCGTCCCTAGTAGCCCGGCGCAGGATACTGTTGATGTGGAAGGAAGCCAAGCCCCCGGGTGTGGAGACCTGGATAAATGACATGGCAGGGTTTATAAAGCTGGAACGGATTAAGTTCGTCCGAAGGGGATCGACTCAAGGGTCCACCAGGCGGTGGCAACCGTTCGTCGAATACCTCACAGAAAGATAGAGGGAATGGAAAAGAAGAAGACAGCAGCAGCAACCCAGGGGGGGGTGGGGGGGTGGGGAGGGGGGGGGGGGGGGAGGAACCAGAAGGACTCTCAGGGATGTTAGTGTATAAGTATAATATGTATAGGTTGTTGTTATAGGTAATTGTATACTGGGCTGCTGAATTGTATTTTTGGAGAGTATTTATTTGGGACAAGGCAGTTGCCATTTAGTTTTGTTTTTTAATTTTGATGTTGTTTATATATTATTTATTTCTTGTTTAAAAAACTGGCCATTGTTATTTATATTGTTATATTACTGTGTAAAAGATACACAATGTACTGTTATGGTTGGCCAAAAACTTTGAATAAAAAAAAAGAAATCAACGGGTTGAAGCCTCAAACCTCAACTGCATGGCCTCATTATCAAATATGTTGCACATCCTATGAAACATTCAATGAAAACACTTTCTGAGGGTTTAGACAGATGTAAATGATTTATTAATACATAGAACATAGAACAGTACAGCACAGAACAGGCTCTTCGGTCCTCAATGTTGTGCCGAGCTTTGTCCGAAACCAAGATCAAGCTATCCCACTCCCTGTCATTCTGGTGTGCTCCATGTGCCTATCCAATAACCGCTTGAAAGTTCCTAAAGTGTCCGACTCCATTATCACAGCAGGCAGTTCATTCCACACTCTAACCACTCTCTGAGTAAAGAACCTACCTTGGACATCCCTCCTAAATCTCCCACCCTGAATCTTATAGTTATGCCCCGTTGTAACAGCTGCATCCACCCGAGGAAATAGTCGCTGAACGTCCACTCTATCTATCCCCTCAGCATCTTATAAACCTTTATTAAGTCACCTCTCATCCTCCTTCGCTCCAATGAGAAAAGCCCTAGCTCCCTCAACCTTTCCTCATAAGACCTACCCTCCAATCCAGGCAGCATCCTGGTAAATCTCCTTTGCACCCTTTCCAATGCTTCCACATCCTTCCTATAGTGAGGTGACCATAACTGCACACAATACTCCAAATGTGGTCTTACCAGGGTCATGTACAGTTGCAGCATAACCCCACAGCTCTTAAACTCAAGCCCCCTGTTAATAAACGCTAACACACTATATGCTTCTTCAAGGCTCTACCAACTTGAGTGGCAACCTTCAGAGATCTGTGGACATGAACCCCAAGATCTCTCTGTTCCCCCACATTCCTCAGAATCCTGCCATTGACCCTGTAATCCGCATTCAAATTTTTCCTACCAAAATGAATCACCTCGCACTTATCAGGGGTAAACTCCATCTGCCATGTTTCGGCCCAGCTCTGCATCCTATCAATGTCTCTTTGCAGCCTACAACAGCCCTCCACCTCATCCACTACTCCACCAATCTTGGTGTCATCAGCAAATTTACTGACCCACCCTTCAGCCCCCTCCTCCAAGTCATTGATAAAAATCACAAATAGCAGAGGACCCAGCACTGATCCCTGTGGTACACCGCTGGTAACTGGTCTCCAGTCTGAACATTTTCCATCCACCACCACCCTCTGTCTTCTTTGTGATAGCCAGTTACTTATCCAATTGGCCAAATTTCCCTCTATCCCACACCTCCTTACTTTCTTCATGAGCCGACCGTGGGGAACCTTATCAAACGCCTTACTAAAATCCATGTACACGACATCAACTGCTCTACCTTCATCTACACATTTAGTTACCTCCACAAAGAATTCAATCAAATTTGTGAGGCAAGACTTACCCTTCACGAATCAGTGTTGACTATCCCGGATTAAGCTCCAAATGGTCATAAATCCTCTCCTTCAGGACCTTTTCCATTAACTTACCGACCACCGAAGTAAGACTAACTGGCCTATAATTACCAGGGTCATTCCTATTCCCTTTCTTGAACAGAGGAACAACATTCGCCACTCTCCAGTCCTCTGGCAGTATCCCCGTGGACAGTGAGGACCCAAAGATCAAAGCCAAAGGCTCTGCAATCTCATCCCTTGCCTCCCAAAAAATCCTAGGATATATCCCAGCTGGCCCAGGGGACTTGTCGACCCTAAGGTTTTTCAAAATTGCTAATACATCCTTCCTCAGAACATCTACCTCCTCCAGCCTATCCGCCTGTATATCACACTCTCATCCTCAAAAACATGACCCCTCTCCTTGGTGAACACTGAAGAAAAGTATTCATTCAACGCCTCTCCTGTCTCTTCTGACTCCATGCACAAGTTCCCACTACTGTCCTTGACCGGCCCTAACCTCACCCTGGTCAGTCTTTTATTTCTCACATAAAGAGTAAAAAGCCTTGGGGTTTTCCTTGATCCGACCTGCCAAGGACTTCTCATGCCCCCCCTCCTAAGCCCTTCTTTTTAGCTCAATCCTTACTACCTTGTAACCCTCAAGCGATCCAACTGAACCTTGTTTTCTCATCCTTACATACGCTGCCATTTTCCTCTTGACAAGACATTCAACCTCTTTTGTGAACCATGGTTCCCTCACACGGCAATTTCCTCCCTGCTTGACAGGGACATATCTATCAAGGCCACGCAGTATTTGTTCCTTGAACAAGCTCCAATTTTCATTTGTGCCTTTCCCTGACAGTTTCTGTTCCCATCTTATGCTCCCTAATTCTTGCCTAATCACATCATAATTACACCTCCCCCAATTATAAACCTTGCCCAGCCGTATGGCCCTATCTCTCTCCATTGCAAAAGTGAAAGACACTGAATTGTGGTCTCTATCTCCAAAGTGCTCTCCCACAAACAAATCTAACACTTGGCCCAGTTCATTACCCAGTACCAAATCCAATGTGGCCCACCTCTTGTTGGCCTATCCACATATTGTGTCAGGAAACCCTCCTGCACACACTGCACAAAAACTGCCCCATCCGAACTGTTCGACCTGTAGAGGTTCCAATCAATATTTGGAAAGTTAAAGTCACCCATGATAACTACCCTGAGACCTCCACACCTATCCATAATCTGTTTTGCAATTTCTTCCTCCACATCTCTATTACTATTTGGGGGTCTATAGAAAACTCCTAACAACGTGACCGCTCCTTTCCTATTTCTAACTTCAGCCCATATTACCTCAGTAGGCAGATCCCCTTCTAACTGCCTTTCTGCAGCCGTTAAACTATCCTTGATGAACAATGCTACTCCTCCATCTCTTTTACCACCTTCCCTACTCTTACTGAAACATCTATACCCCAGAACTTACAACAACCATTCCTGTCCCTGTTCTAACCATGTCTCCGTAATGCCCACAACATCGTAGTCCCAAGTACCAATCCACACTCCAAGTTCACCTGCCTTATTCCGGATGCTCCTTGCATTGAAGTAGACGCACTTCAACCCACCTTCCTGTCTGCCGGTACACTCCTGCAACCGTGATACCCTCCTCAGTACCTCACTACTCTCATCACTGGCCTCTGGACTACAGCTTGTTTTCCCATCCCCCTGACAAATTAGTTTAAACCCTCCCCGAAGAGCCGTAGCAAATTTCCCTCCCAGGATATTGGTGCCCCTCTGGTTCAAGTGCAAACAGTCCTGTCTTTTACAGGTCCCAAGTTCCCCAGAATGTGCTCCAATTATCCACGTAACTGAAACCCTCCCTCCTACACCATCCCCGCAGCCGTGTTTATCTGCACTCTCTCCCTGTTCCTCAACTCGCTAGCGCGTGGCACCGGCAACAAACCAGAGATGACAACATGGTTTGTCCTGGCTCTCAGCTTCCACCCTAGCTCCCTAAATTCCTGTTTTAAATCCCCGTCCCTTCTCTTACCTATGTCGTTGGTACCGATGTGTACCACGACTTGTGACTGTTCCCCCTCCCCCTTAAGGATTCTGAAAACACGGTCTGAGACGTCACGGACCATGGCACCCAGGAGGCAACATACCATCCGTGAGTCTCTTTCGTTGCCACAGAACCGTCTATCTGTCCCTCTAATTATTGAGTCCCCAATAACTATTGCTCTCCTGCTCTCCCTCCTTCCCTTCTGAGCCACAGGGACGGACTCAGTGCTGGAGGTCTGTTCACCGGGGCTTACCTCTGGTAGGTCGTCCCCTTCAACAGTATCCAAAGCGGTATACTTGTTACTAAGGGGAACAATCACAGAGGATCCCTGCACTGACTGCTTCCTCCTAGCCCCTCTCACCGTCACCTATCTATCTTGATTCTTCGGAGTAACGACATCCCTGAAGCTACTATCTATGACCACCTCTGCCTCCCGAATGATCCGAAGTTCATCCAGCTCCAGCTCCAGTTCCCTATCACGGTTTCTGAGGAGCTGGAGATGGGTGCACTTCCCACAGGTATTAAGATGATTTTTGGATGAGGAGTAGGGAGATCTCTGTGTAGTAAGTACCATAACATGGCCATTGGGAGGTCCTGCACTGACACCACTGAATATTCAAGGAGTGGGTTGTTAAATACACTGCTGCAATAGAAGCAGTCCAGTGCACGGTATTGAATATCGACCAGCGGTCTGCTAGGTCCGGGTGGGGGAAACTGGTCCCTCTCCAATTATGCCCACCAGCCTCCTCTGTAAGGATGTCAAAATAATTTAACTTTTTCAATTAATATTTGAGGAGAGGTCCTTCTTGGCACCTCTACGCCTCATTCTCCTGGGAGACGGGAGCTGCCTATTCCTTCAGTGGTGTTTTCCAGGTTGAAGTCATAGGAAATCCCATTATCAGGGGCCCTGCTCTTCGTGTTGTTCCCATTACCCCCAATGTTGAGGGCACCTCTTGAGGTAAGCAGTGGTTATGCCTCCAACAAAGCCAAAGAGTATCATAGAACCAGAGAATTTACGGTGCAGAAGGAGGCCATTCGGCCCATCGAGTCCACACCGCTGTTGGAAAGAGCACCCTACTTAAGACCACACCTCCACCCTATCCTCATAACCCAGTAACCCCACCTAACCTTTTTGGACATTAAGGGCAATTTAGCATGGCCAATCCACCTAACCTGCACATCTTTGGACTGTGGGAGGAAACCGGAGCACCCGGAGGTAACCCACGCAGACAGGGGAAGAAGTGGCAAACTCCACACAGTCTAGGCTGGAAGCGAACTAGAGTCCCTCGCACTGTGAGGCAGCAGTGTTAACTATTGTGCCATCATGCCGCCTGTCCAGCATATCCAGGTCCTGACCTAATTTGTCTTGGTCAATAATTATCCCTCAACCAACATCTCTAAAAACAGATTAACTCGCCATTTTTGGGCCCTTGCTCTGAGCCAATGTCTCCCACCCGCCCTCCTCCTCTAACCTAATAATAAAACCCATTGGTCTGAGGTAAGTACCATATTTTATTATATGATTATTATTTTTTATAAAAAATTTAATTTAGTTGTTAGCCAGATCTTGGTAGAAAGTTGGAGGAATGGCAGGGAAGGGAGTGCAATGTTCCTCCTGCAGGATGTTTGAGGTGAGGGATGCAGTTAGTGTCCCTGCTGATTTTACCTGCAGGAAGTGCTGCCATCTCCAGCTCCTCCAAGACCGAGTTAGGGAACTGGAGCTGGAGTTGGAAGAACTTCGGATCATTCGGGACGCAGAAGGGGTCATAGATAGCAGCTTCAGGGAATTAGTTACACCAAAGATTGGAGATAGGTGGGTAACTGTAAGAGGGACTGGGAAAAAGCAGTCAGTGCAGGGATCCCCTGCGGTCGTTCCCCTGAGAAACAAGTATACCGCTTTGGATACTTGTGAGGGGGACGGCTTACCAGGGGTAAGCCATGGGGTACGGGCCTCTGGCACGGAGTCTGTCCCTGTTGCTCAGAAGGGAAGGGGGGGGAGGAGCAGAGCATTAGTAATTGGGGACTCGATAGTCAGGGGCACAGATAGGAGATTTTGTGGGAGCGTGAGAGACTCACGTTTGGTATGTTGCCTCCCAGGTGCAAGGGTACGTGATGTCTCGGATCGTGTTTTCCGGGTCCTTAGGGGGGAGGGGGAGCAGCCCCAAGTCGTGGTCCACATTGGCACTAACGACATAGGGAGGAAAGGGGACAAGGATGTCAGGCAGGCTTTCAGGGAGCTAGGATGGAAGCTCAGAACTAGAACAAACAGAGTTGTTATCTCTGGGTTGTTGCCCGTGCCACGTGATAGTGAGATGAGGAATAGGGAGAGAGGGCATTTAAACACGTGGCTACAGGGATGGTGCAGGCGGGAGGGATTCAGATTTCTGGATAACTGGGGCTCTTTCTGGGGAAGGTGGGACCTCTACAGACAGGATGGTCTACACCTGAACCTGAGGGGCACAAATATCCTGGGGGGGAGATTTGTTAGTGCTCTTTGGGGGGGTTTAAATTAATGCAGCAGGGGCATGGGAACCTGGATTGTAGTTTTAGGGTAAGGGAGAATGAGAGTATAGAGGTCAGGAGCACAGATTTGACGTCGCAGGAGGGGGCCAGTGTTCAGGTAGGTGGTTTGAAGTGTGTCTACTTCAATGCCAGGAGTATACGAAACAAGGTAGGGGAACTGGCAGCATGGGTTGGTACCTGGGACTTCGATGTTGTGGCCATTTCGGAGACATGGATAGAGCAGGGACAGGAATGGATGTTGCACGTTCCGGGGTTTAGGTGTTTTTGTAAGCTCAGAGAAGGAGGCAAAAGAGGGGGAGGTGTGGCGCTGCTAGTCAAGAGCAGTATTACGGTGGAGGAGAGGATGCTAGATGGGGACTCTTCTTCTGAGGTAGTATGGGCTGAAGTTAGAAACAGGAAAGGAGAGGTCACCCTGTTGGGAGTTTTTTATAGGCCTCCTAATAGTTCTAGGGATGTAGAGGAAAGGATGGCGAAGATGATTCTGGATAAGAGCGAAAGTAACAGGGTAGTTATTATGGGAGACTTTAACTTTCCAAATATTGACTGGAAAAGATATAGTTCGAGTACAATAGATGGGTCGTTTTTTGTACAGTGTGTGCAGGAGGGTTTCCTGAAACAATATGTTGACAGACCAACAAGAGGCGAGGCCACGTTGGATTTGGTTTTGGGTAATGAACCAGGCCAGGTGTTGGATTTGGAGGTAGGAGAGCACTTTGGGGACAGTGACCACAATTCAGTGACGTTTACGTTAATGATGGAAAGGGATAAGTATACACCGCAGGGCAAGAGTTATAGCTGGGGGGAGGGCAATTATGATGCCATTAGACGTGACGTGGGGGGGATAAGGTGGAGAAGTAGGCTGCAAGTGTTGGGCACACTGGATAAGTGGTGCTTGTTCAAGGATCAGCTACTGCGTGTTCTTGATAAGTATGTACCGGTCAGGCAGGGAGGAAGGCGTCGAGCGAGGGAACCGTGGTTTACCAAGGAAGTGGAATCTCTTGTTAAGAGGAAGAAGGAGGCCTATGTGAAGATGAAGTGTGAAGTTTCAGTTGGGGCGATGGACAGTTACAAGGTAGCGAGGAAGGATCTAAAGAGAGAGCTAAGACGAGCAAGGAGGGGACATGAGAAGTATTTGGCAGGAAGGATCAAGGAAAACCCAAAAGCTTTCTATAGGTAAGTCAGGAATAAGCGAATGACGAGGGAAAGAGTAGGACCAGTCAAGGACAGGGATGGGAAATTGTGTGTGGAGTCTGAAGAGATAGGCGAGATACTAAATGAATATTTTTCGTCAGTATTCACTCAGGAAAAAGATAATGTTGTGGAGGAGAATGCTGAGCCCCAGGCTAATAGAATAGATGGCATTGAGGTACGTAGGGAAGAGGTGTTGGCAATTCTGGACAGGCTTAAAATAGATAAGTCCCCGGGACCTGATGGGATTTATTCTAGGATTCTCTGGGAGGCCAGGGAAGAGATTGCTGGACCTTTGGCTTTGATTTTTATGTCATCATTGGCTACAGGAATAGTGCCAGAGGACTGGAGGACAGCAAATGTGGTCCCTTTGTTCAAAAAGGGGAGCAGAGACAACCCCGGCAACTATAGACCGGTGAGCCTCACGTCTGTAGTGGGTAAAGTCTTGGAGGGGATTATAAGAGACAAGATTTATAATCATCTAGATAGGAATAATATGATCAGGGATAGTCAGCATGGCTTTGTGAAGGGTAGGTCATGCCTCACAAACCTTTTTTTTTTTTTTTTTATAAATGTTTTATTGAAAATTTTTTCCCAAACAACAATTTTTCCCCTCTTACAAAGCAAACGCAACAATAACAATACAGAAATTTTAAACAATACACAAGTAACAAAACCCCTTTATCTTTGACCTAAACTAAACCCCCCCTCCCCCCCCCCCCCCCCCCCCTCCCCCTGGGTTGCTGCTGCTGGTCATCTGTCTTCCCTCTAACGTTCCCCTAGGTAGTCGAGAAATGGCTGCCACCGCCTGGTGAACCCTTGAGCCGATCCTCTCAGGGCAAACTTTATCTGCTCCAGTTTAATGAACCCCGCCATATCATTTACCCAGGCCTCCAGTCCGGGGGGTTTCGCCTCCTTCCACATGAGTAGGATCCTGCGCCGGGCTACTAGGGACGCAAAGGCCACAACGTCGGCCTCTTTCGCCTCCTGCACTCCCGACTCTTCCGCAACTCCAAATAGAGCTAACCCCCAGCCTGGTTTGACCCGGGCCCTCACCACCCGCGAAATCACTCCCGTCACTCCCTTCCAATACCCTTCCAGTGCCGGGCATGCCCAAAACATATGTGCGTGGTTTGCCGGGCTCCCGCCACACCTCCCACATTTGTCCTCCACTCCAAAGAACCTGCTCAATCTTGCTCCCGTTATGTGTGCTCTATGTAGCACCTTAAATTGAATCAGGCTAAGCCTGGCGCATGAGGAAGAGGAATTTACCCTGCTTAGGGCATCAGCCCACATACCCTCCTCTATCTCCTCCCCTAGTTCTTCTTCCCACTTTCCTTTTAGTTCGCCCACCGACTCCTCCCCCTCTTCCCTCATCTCTCGGTAAATCTCTGACACCTTGCCCTCTCCGACCCACACCCCTGAAAGCACCCTGTCCTGTATCCCCTGTGTCGGGAGCAATGGAAATTCCCTCACCTGTTGTCTAGTAAATGCCCTCACCTGCATATATCTCAAGAAATTTCCCCGGGGCAACTTATACTTTTCCTCCAATGCTCCCAAGCTCGCAAAAGTCCCATCTATAAATAAATCTCCCACCCTCCTAATTCCCAACTGGAACCAGCTCTGAAATCCTCCATCCATTCTTCCTGGGGCGAACCTATGGTTGTTCCTGATTGGGGACCCCACCAGGGCTCCCCGCACCCCTCTCTGTCGCCTCCACTGTCCCCAGATATTCAATGTTGCCGCCACCACCGGGTTCGTGGTAAACTTTTTAGGTGAGATCGGTAGCGGCGCCGTCACCAGCGCCTCTAAACTCGTCCCTTTACAGGACTTTCTCTCCAGTCTTTCCCACGCCGCTCCCTCACCCTCCATCATCCATTTACGTATCATTGCCACATTGGCGGCCCAATAGTAATCGCCCAAGTTCGGTAGTGCCAATCCTCCTCTGTCCCTACTACGCTGAAGGAACCCCCTCCTTACTCTCGGAACTTTCCCTGCCCACACGAAGCTCGTGATGCTCCTGTCTATTTTATTAAAAAAGGTCTTAGTGATTAGTATAGGGAGACATTGAAATACAAATAAGAACCTCGGGAGGACCATCATCTTAATTGCTTGCACCCTGCCCGCCAGCGATAGAGGCTGCATGTCCCACCTCTTGAAGTCCTCCTCCATTTGTTCTACCAACCGTGTCAGATTAAGTCTGTGCAAGGTTCCCCAGCTCCTAGCGATCTGAATCCCCAGGTATCGGAAGTTTCTTTCCACTTTCCTTAGAGGCAAGCCTTCTATCTCTCTACTCTGGTCCCCTGGATGTATCACAAATAATTCACTCTTCCCCATGTTTAGCCTATACCCCGAGAAATCCCCGAACCCCCTCAAAATTCGCATCACCTCTATCATTCCC
Source organism: Scyliorhinus torazame (assembly GCF_047496885.1). Lineage (NCBI taxonomy): Eukaryota > Metazoa > Chordata > Chondrichthyes > Carcharhiniformes > Scyliorhinidae > Scyliorhinus > Scyliorhinus torazame. The sequence goes on along the minus strand of NC_092712.1, from coordinate 284,835,174 downwards.
CCCGCTGGGTCCGACACGTATAACAATAGGTCATCCGCATATAACGAGACTCGGTGTTCTTCTCCCCCTCTAATCACCCCTCTCCATTTCCTGGAGTCTCTCAACGCCATGGCCAGAGGTTCAATTGCCAACGCGAACAACAATGGAGACAGCGGGCATCCCTGTCTTGTTCCCCTATATAGTCGGAAATACTCCGATCTATGTCGACCTGTAACTACGCTTGCCGTTGGAGCCCCATAAAGAAGTCTAACCCAGCTAATAAACCCGTTCCCAAACCCAAACCTCCTTAACACTTCCCATAAATACTCCCACTCCACCCTATCAAATGCCTTCTCTGCGTCCATTGCCGCCACTATCTCTGCCTCCCCCTCCACTGGGGGCATCATTATCACCCCTAATAGTCGTCGCACGTTAACATTCAGTTGTCTCCCTTTTACGAACCCTGTCTGGTCTTCGTGCACCACCCCCGGGACACAGTCCTCTATCCTCGATGCCAGTACCTTTGCCAACAATTTGGCGTCCACGTTCAACAATGAAATGGGTCTATAGGACCCGCACTGCAACGGATCTTTATCCCTCTTCAAAATTAACGATATCGTCGCCTCCGACATCGTCGGGGGTAGAGTCCCCCCTTTCCTGGCCTCATTGAACGTCCTCACCATCAACGGGGCCAACAAGTCCACATATTTTCTGTAATACTCCACCGGGAACCCGTCTGGTCCTGGGGCCTTCCCTGCTTGCATGCTTCCCAGTCCCTTAATAACCTCGTCCACCCCAATCGGTGCCCCCAGGCCTACCACCCCCCGCTCCTCCACTTTCGGGAACCTCAATTGGTCCAGGAACTGCCGCATCCCCTCCTCTCCCTCTGGGGGTTGAGACCTATACAGTTCCTCATAGAAGGTCTTGAACACCTCATTTATCTTTCCTGCCCTTCGCACCGTGTCTCCCCTTTCGTCTCTAATTCCTCCTATTTCCCTCGCTGCTGCCCTCTTTCGCAATTGATGAGCCAACAGGCGACTCGCCTTTTCCCCATATTCATACCTCCTCCCCTGTGCCTTCCTCCACAGTACCTCCGCCTTTCTGGTGGTCAGAAGGTCAAATTCCGTCTGGAGTCGTCTCCTCTCCCTGTACAATTCCTCCTCCGGGGTCTCTGCAAATTCCCTATCCACCCTTAAAATCTCCCCCAGTAATCTTTCCCTTTCCTTGGCCTCTGTTTTCCTTTTGTGGGCCCCAATGGAGATCAGCTCTCCTCTGACCACCGCTTTTAGTGCTTCCCATACCACTCCCACAGGGACCTCGCCGTCGTCATTGACCTCCAGGTATCTCTCAATACACCCCCGCACTCTTGCACACACTCCCTCATCCGCCATCAGTCCCACATCTAATCGCCAGAGTGTTCTCTGCTCCCTTTCCTCTCCTAATTCCAGGTCCACCCAATGTGGGGCATGATCCGAAACCGCTATGGCTGAGTACTCAGCTTCTTCCACCCTAGAGATCAACGACCTTCCCAAAACAAAAAAATCTATCCGGGAGTACACTTTATGGACATGGGAGAAGAAGGAATACTCCCTAGCCCTAGGTCTAAGAAATCGCCATGGATCCACTCCCCCCATTTGGTCCATAAACCCCTTAAGTACCTTGGCCGCTGCCGGCCTTCTTCCGGTCCTTGAGCTGGATCTATCTAGCCCCGGGTCCAGCACCGTATTAAAGTCCCCTCCTAAAATCAAGTTTCCTACCTCCAGGTCCGGTATACGCCCCAGCATCCGTCTCATAAATCCCGCATCGTCCCAGTTTGGGGCATACACGTTAACCAACACGACCTCCATTCCCTCCAGCCTGCCACTCACCATTACATATCTACCTCCGCTATCTGCTACGATGTTCTTTGCTTCAAATGCGACCTGTTTCCCCACCAAAATGGCCACCCCTCTATTCTTTGCGTCCAGTCCTGAGTGGAACACCTGTCCCACCCATCCTTTCCTTAGCCTAACTTGGTCCGCCACCTTTAGGTGCGTCTCTTGGAGCATAACCACGTCTGCCCTTAGTCCTTTCAAATGCGCGAGCACTCGGGCCCTTTTTATCGGTCCGTTCAGGCCTCTCACGTTCCACGTGATCAGCCTCACTAGGGGGCTACCTGCCCCCCTCCCGTGTCGACTAGCCATTACCTTCTCTAGGCCAGTCCCATATCCCGCCTCCACGCTCCCGCTCGCTCCCCCAGCGTCGCACACCATCCCCGCCCACCCACTCTTTAGCCATTTCCTTTTGGATTTCCGCAGCAGCAACCCAGTTGTCCCCCCCCCCCTTCCCCCTCCCTCCTCCCCTCCCCGCTAGATCTCTTTCTAGCTTGATTGCTCCCCCCATATTACTTCCGTAAGTCAGCTGACTTCAACTGACCCCGGCTACTCCTGCTCACTCCTCGACCCCCCCCATGTGGGGAACTCCCATCCGCCTTGCGCCTGTCTTCCCGCCTTATTCTTTCTGGTGCGGGAACATCCCTTTACCTGACCCGCCTCTTATGGCGCAGCTCCCTTTCCCCTCCCCCTCCCCTTCCCCATTCTCCAACTATGTCCCGTCTTTCCCCCCTCACCGGCGCCCACATTTCCCCAATGTCTCCCCCCTTCCCTGTTTACTTCTCAATTAACTTCCACCGTAACATTAACAATAACCTTTCCTGCAGCATCAGTCCCTCAGTTCCGATCCAATTTCTCTTCTTTGATGAAGGTCCATGCTTCCTCCGCCGTCTCGAAATAATGGTGTCTCTCCTGATACGTGACCCATAGTCTTGCCGGCTGCAGCATCCCGAACTTCACCTTCCTTTTATGCAACACCTCTTTGGCTCGGTTGAAGCTCGCCCTCCTTCTCGCCACCTCCGCACTCCAATCCTGGTATACCCGTACCACTGCATTCTCCCATCTGCTACTCCGCACCTTTTTAGCCCATCTCAGGACCTCTTCTCTATCCTTAAGGCGGTAAAATCGCACGATTATCGCCCTGGGTGGTTCTCCCGCTTTTGGTCTTCTCGCCGGAATCCGATTTGCCCACTCCACCTCCAAGGGGCCCGTAGGGGCCTCAGCACCCATCAGTGAGCTCAGCATCGTACTTGCGTACGCTCCACAGTCCACTCCTTCCACACCCTCAGGGAGACCCAGTATCCGAAGGTTCTTCCTTCGCGCTCCATTTTCTAGGGCTTCGATCCTTTCAGTACACTTTTTATGAAGTGCCTCGTGCGTCTGTGTCTTAACCGCCAGGCCCAGGATCTCGTCCTCAATATCTGTCACCTTCTGCTCCACCACACGGAGCTCTGTCTCCTGGGTCTTTAATGTCTCCTTGAGCCCCTCAATTGCCTGTAGCAATGGGGTCAGCACCTCCCTCTTCAGCAGCTCCACGCACCGTCTCACAATTTCATGCTCAGGCCCCCATGTCGCCTGCGCTTTCTCCGCCGCCATCTTGTAGTTCTCTCTTTCTGACCCTTTGGTCGACGATTCCTCGCGCTGCAGCCGCCGCCGCCGGTTTTTTCCTCCTTCGTTTGGGGGGGACTCCCTTCTCACACGCCCCACACCGGGTTGCGTCGTCGAAAAATTCCCCGTTGAGGCTCTTAAAAGAGCCCGAAGGTCCGTCGGAGCTGGAGCTGCCGAAGCGTGCGGCTAGCTAGGCATCACCGCAACCGGAAGTCCCTTCAGTGGCCTTGATGAGGTCTTTTCACAGTTGTTCCCTCTGCTGCTAGAATTCACCTTTGATACAGGCCCTCAGGTCAGCTTGCAGCTTTAAGCTTGCCCTTCCCCCGCCTGCATGCTGGAAGAGGCCCTGTTTATCCTGTAGTTGCAGCCAAATCTTTCACTGTTTCTGCGTGTGTCTGGCAACCAAGAGACATACCCTTCCTGGGGGACACTGTCGGGGGAATATTGCCGCCTTCTTCCCACACCGGGAAATGTCAAACAAATGCCGTGGGGGCCCTGTAAAAGAGCCCAAAAGTCCGTTCCAAGCAGGAGCTGCCGAATATGCGACCTAGCTCTGCATAGCCGCACCCGGAAGTCATGCCTCACAAACCTTATTGAGTTCTTTGAGAAGGTGACTGAACAGGTAGATGAGGGTAGAGCAGTTGATGTGGTGTATATGGATTTCAGCAAAGCGTTTGATAAGGTTCCCCACGGTAGGCTATTGCAGAAAATACGGAGGCTGGGGATTGAGGGTGATTTAGAGATGTGGATCAGAAATTGGCTAGCTGAAAGAAGACAGAGGGTGGTGGTTGATGGGAAATGTTCAGAATGGAGTACAGTCACAAGTGAAGTACCACAAGGATCTGTTCTGGGGCCGTTGCTGTTTGTCATTTTTATCAATGACCTAGAGGAAGGTGCAGAAGGGTGGGTGAGTAAATTTGCAGACGATACTAAAGTCGGTGGTGTTGTCGATCGTGTGGAAGGATGTAGCAGGTTACAGAGGGATATAGATAAGCTGCAGAGCTGGGCTGAGAGGTGGCACATGGAGTTTAATGTAGAGAAGTGTGAGGTGATTCACTTTGGAAGGAATAACAGGAATGCGGAATATTTGGCTAATGGTAAAGTTCTTGAAAGTGTGGATGAGCAGAGGGATCTAGGTGTCCATGTACATAGATCCCTGAAAGTTGCCACCCAGGTTGATAGGGTTGTGAAGAAGGCCTATGGAGTGTTGGCCTTTATTGGTAGAGGGATTGAGTTCCGGAGTCGGGAGGTCATGTTGCAGCTGTACAGAACTCTGGTACGGCCGCATTTGGAGTATTGCGTACAGTTCTGGTCACCGCATTATAGGAAGGACGTGGAGGCTTTGGAGCGGGTGCAGAGGAGATTTACCAGGATGTTGCCTGGTATGGAGGGAAAATCTTATGAGGAAAGGCTGATGGACTTGAGGTTGTTTTCGTTGGAGAGAAGAAGGTTAAGAGGAGACTTAATAGAGGCATACAAAATGATCAGGGGGTTGGATAGGGTAGACAGTGAGAGCCTTCTCCCGCGGATGGAAATGGCTGGCACGAGGGGACATAACTTTAAACTGAGGGGTAATAGATATAGGACAGAGGTCAGAGGTAGGTTCTTTACGCAAAGAGTAGTGAGGCCGTGGAATGCCCTACCTGCTACAGTAGTGAACTCGCCAACATTGAGGGCATTTAAAAGTTTATTGGATAAACATATGGATGATAATGGCATAGTGTAGGTTAGATGGCTTTTGTTTCGGTGCAACATCGTGGGCCAAAGGGCCTGTACTGCGCTGTATTGTTTTATGTTCTATGTTTTAATTGGCTGCTGAATTTCCTTCAGAGTCCAAAAGCAAAATGCAGCCAATGCTGAAACTCTGAAATGAACAGAAACTGCTGGAAATACTCAACAAGTCAAGGCGCATCTGTGGAGCGGGAAAGAGTTAATGGGCTGGATTTTACAGGGTGCAATAAAAACTTTAGGATGGGGGGGGGGGGGGGGGGGGGGATAGGGAACCCATCCTCCAATGTAAAATTCAGGCTGGTTCTGATGAAGGGTCATAACCAAAAAACATTGCTGGATTTTATCCCCACCAACTTATGTGTTTGAAGGCATGGAGGAGCCCATAAGATGCAGTGTGTGACTGTCTTCCTGCCTACCCCAAACTATCTGCCATTGTACGGTTAGCAGTGGAGGCATTGGGCGGCCTATTGAGGCTCTTAAGTGGTAGGGGAAGGTCCTGGGTAAAAAGGTAACCCATAAGCTTTCACTGATCCCACGAAAGTCGCAGCAAGGGCGGGGGTTGGCCCAGTAGACGGCGGTCACTGTATCATTGCCATGGCACAAAACTTAACGGTCTCTCCACCTGCCATCGCACCTTTGGGGGACTGCAAAATGCCGGCCCACATTACAACTGTGACTACACTTCCAAAAAGTATTTTATTGACTGCGTTTTGGGATGTTCTGCAGCTGTGGAAGATACCTTTACTTAACTTGAAATCCATCTGATGATGGCGCAACACCTGCAGCTCGTGGATTTTCACATCCTTCATCCCCCGTCTCATGATGTCTAAATTGAGACATATTACTCCCTCACCTCCACAAACAAGGTTAACTTCATCCCATTGTGACATGTGTGGGAGGTGTGCACAAAATGGCTGCTATGATTGCCTACATGAAGTGGTGACTGCACTTCAGAAGAAGGCGGTGTATAGATCTTGACTTCAATGGAAATGAGACAGGAAACAAAAATGAGGAGTGATGTCAATTGGACAGCGGGCTCATTAAAGCTCATTTTTAATGCACGCAGTCAAGATACCCCATTGTATGTGGAATATTCAGAGACATGATAAGGCACAACAGATCTTTCCCCCCCAAAGTAGGCCTGCACCAAAACAGTTGGTATTTATTAACTCAGCTCACATTGCCTTTGCTGACTGCAAATGCAATCAGAACACATTAGCGTGCACAAAATAGAATCTACAACTTAACCAGAATGTTGGACCGTTTTTATGATGACTGAATATATTTGAATATGAAATTCATCTCTGATTACCATAATAATAAGTTGGCATAGACCTAGCTAGTTTACCTTATGGAAAGCTAATATGCGAGGTTTGGAATAGGCCACCTTACTAAATTATATCAACAAGAAAAGACGATCAGTGCTCTTGCTCATCGTTCCTCTTCAGTTATGCACAATCTTCTCATTTATTCTCTTATTAGACTGAAAATGTAACCCCACCATCTGCACACAAAAAAAAAGCCACGGCAGGTGTAATGACCTCCAATTGGCATTATTGGTTGGCCAATTGGAGTATGAACTCCCTCAATGACAGCTCATTGAGGGGGCCCATATAAGGAACTGTGTAGGCTTTGTGAGGCAGTCTTAAGTTGACTGGAATGCTAGCAGCACTGTTTGGAGCTGCTCTTGTATATAAGTTATTGCAAATAAATACTGGTGTGGTGACTGAACCCCTTCCTCCTGTGGATTATTACAGCAGGTATTATTCCAGAATACTAAAGGGGATTGAATACTCCTTTTACTCCAAATACAATAGAAAGAAAGAAAGTAGAGTTGCATTTCCCCCAGCCTTTCATGGCCCCAAAATGCTTTATAGCAAATGAAGCGCTTGGGAAGGTGCAGTCACTATTGTAATGCAGGAAACATTGCAGTCAATCTGCGCACAGCAAGCTCCCTGAATATCGCACTGGAATGTCCAATGGATGCTTTGCACCCAAGATCAAACCGGAGTTAAATTATAGAACCATGTCATTAAAAAAAGAAAGTTTAATTCATATAGTGCCTTTCATGACCATAGATGTAAGAGCTATGGTGAGCTAATGGAGAATTACAGTTGGACAATCTTGTTGGGTACCCTCTGCTCCACTCCTGAGATCAGGTTCCTCCTTATCGTTAATTCTGCTAACAGGATTTCTATTGTGGCAACAGGAATTTTGGGCCTCTGACCACAGCTGTATCTGTTCCTCCATCTGTTATTTTTGGATGCCCCTGAAGCGTTTTGCAGTCAATCAAGTACTTTTGTGGTATAGTTACTGTTGTAATGTAGGAAGCACTGCAGCCAATTTTCACACAGCGAGCTCCCATGAGGAGCAATGAAAAAATATCAACTTGACATCAAACATTATGCCCTGTGTGTTGAGACCATTACAGAAGGAAACAGATGATTGCCTGGTGCAGGTGACATGCTCCATTTTTAGCAAGTAAGCCATCATGTAAAGCAATGGAGGTGACAGGCGAGCAAGACATTTCCTCAAACTGCTCTTGCATCATTCTCTGTTCATACGCGAGGAGTCCTGCAAATTCCCTCCATGTCAAAAGTAACTTGTCTCTCCAGATATTATAAATACCAGTGAATGGCTGGAGCTCCCCTGCTTCATAGAATCCCTACAGTGCAGAATGAGGCCATTTGGCTCATCGGGTCAGTACCGGCCCACTGAAAGAGCACCGTACCGAGCCCACCCCCCTGCCCTATTCACGTAACCCCACCTAACCTGCATATTTCTGGGCACAAAGGGGTAATTTTAGCATGGCCATCCCACTTAACCTGTACATCTTTGGGAGGAAACAGGAGCACCCAGAGGAAACCCACACACACATGGGGAAAATGTGAAAACTCCACACAGTCACCCAAAACCTGGGTCCCTGGCACGGTGAGGCAACAGCGCTGACCACTGTGCCATCGTGCCATGGTATTTTCTTTCATTTCACCTCTGCTCTCATCCTCAGGTGTTAATGTCGCTCTAAATGTGGTAAGTCAGGAAACCAGTATTTGAAGGATTGATCAAAAGACCCGGGCCTTTCAATAGGCCTTACAGGAGCTCACAGTCAGCAAGAATCCTACTGTAGCCTTTTAAGGGCATTGTGGATGGAATTTCAGAGTCTCTGAGCTGTCCACAGAGCATGGATGGCTGGGAGGGGCAAAGATTTGGGGAGGCAGAAGCTTCATCTCATCCTTCCGCACCAACATCCACTGAAAAGTGGCAAACATGAAGAATCTGGAGTGAAGACAGCACTTAATAACTTACACCTCAGACATGAGGAAAAGGCACAGTAACTGTGATAGAAAAGTCTGCTTTGTGAATATTAACGAACATTTTTGTTTCATGAATTATAACATAAGGACAGTATAAGCAAAGGGAGAAGTTCATAAAAAACTAGGTTATTGGGATTCCTCACCATTTTTGGAATGGATACAGATGCGTGAGTTGCATCAACACTTCAAACAACCGGACATTGTTAGAATGCAAACCACAGTTCATCTGAGGGCTGATGATACAATTTACTTCATCATAAGAATTCAGTGAAATAAAACAGCTTGTATTAATCAAGCTGAATTTAATGGCTACAGCCAAATATATTTTTGGATGCCAGCTGTGGTTTAGCAGGCAGAATTCTTGCCTCTGAGTCAGGTGATTGTGGGGAGAGTCTCACTCCAGAGATCTAGGCACAAGGTTCAGGCCGACACTCCAGTGCAGTACATACTGAAGGAGCTTTGCACTCTTGGAAGTGCCATTTTTCAGATGGGATGGTAACCCGAGTCTCCAATCCTCCCAAATATCGGGTTGCTGTAAAATATCCCCTCGCCCTATTTCTAAGAGCAGTAGAGGCACCAGCAAGGCACACAGATTTAACTTTATTCTAAGGTCTCCTCCACTTTCCCTGTTCAGGACTGGATACGACCCGGCAGTAACCACTGCAGCTGTTGGTGCTGCTCGGGCTGAGGAGCTGGCAACCATCCGATGGGTCGATAGATCTTGGGAGGTGGAACCTCCACCACTGACGGCTGGAATCCCCAACACCAATTAACTGCCTAGCCAGGTAATTGTATCGGGGCTTACAAAAATGACAGTGGCGCAGTGGCACGTGGATTTCTAGCCGGTAGATGGTGAAAAGGCCGCAGCCATTAAATTCAGCCTCATGAATGGAAGCTGTTCCTTATTTCATTGAATTCTTGCGAGATATACAAAGTAGATTGTACCACCAGCTCTCAGAAGAATCTCGGAATGCTCGTTGTTTTGTTGCTTGGTTATTGTTTTATGTGATTGCTTGTAATTTGGTTGTCTCCCTTGTAACAGTGTAAAGTTGGTGTCTTCATTGTAGTGTTGCCTCTTTATGTTATGTCTTGACAAAGAGTCATCCAGACTCAAAACGTTAGCTCCCTTCTCTCTCCACAGATGCTGTCAGGCCTGCTGCAATTGACCAGCATTTTCTGAAGAATCCAGCCCTTTATGTTTTTTCTTTCAGTTTAATACTATCCTTCACTTCCTTGGTTAACCATGGTTGATGTATCCCCTTCTGAGAACCCTCATTCCTCACAGGGACATATCCTTTTTCTGAGTCATGGACTATTTTCAGAAATGTCTGCCATTGCTGATCAACTGTCTTTTCTGCTAAACTCCTTTCCATGTTCACTCCAGCCAACTCTGTCCTCATTCCTCAACCCTTATTTAAGTGTTGGTCAGTTGTTTCTGACCCAAGTTTCTCACTCTCAAACTGAATACTAAATTCTACCATGTTATGGTCACTGCTTCCTGGGGGATCTTTTACTCTGTGATTGTTTCCTAAACCTGCCTCATTGCACATTACCCAATCCAAAATAGCCTGAACCTTGGCTGGATCCACAACATATTGTTCTAGGAAACTGTCCTGAATACACTCTATGAATTCTGCCTGATGGTTACCTTTGCCAATTTAATTTTCCCAATCAACATTAAGATAAAAGTCACCCATAATTAAGGTACATGCATTTATCTTCCTCTTGATTTATTCTCTATCCTACATTATAGCTCCCTTCTCTCTCCACAGATGCTGTGGAAATGTCGGAAATGTCGGACCTGTCGACTCCTGATCCTGTCCTTTATTAATGCTGAAGAAACTCTTGTGGTCAGTTAACAGCCGCCCGGCGGGATGCCAGTCAACTTGGTGAGGGAAGGGTAGGCTGCACACCTAACCACGTCTCTTGGGAGGGGTGTCCGGTGGGAGAGGGGTAAGGCTGTGATCTGGAAGTAGGTCACAGCCACCCATATAAAGGTCACCCTTAGCCTGCGGATGCTGTTGGCAGGATAGTGCCTCTGCTTGTCTGTTGCTGATATCTCCCCTCTTCAGACGCTTCCACATCAGCAGATTCCTCACCTTGCTGGACCACAGGGAGAAATTGATCCTGTTGGATGGCCCTCCTCATTTTCTCCTCTTCTGTTCCTCACTGAAGGAGGCGCCTCCTTGAGAGTGGGCTATACCCATGGGCACTACAATCTTAGGTCCACTACTAAAGTCCACAAATTTCAGTTTGACCCTCTCTGTAGAGCCCCTTTCTCAGTCTAGTGCATGCTGAAAAAGATGAATGAATGCACTGGGAAACTCTCACAACTTCACCAGCTGGCTCTTCGGCTGTATGAATCCATACTTCCACTTGCAGCCTTTCTATGTGTCCTTGCACTGCCTCCTCATATGGCATAAGTCACTCCAAACATATTTCACCTGCACCCAGATAAAAATGGCATGGGAAATGTGAAATATGATTCTATTAACTTGTTAACAAGATAAATTGGCTTGTAATTAGTTTTGTAAAACTGTCAGCTGGGCTGATGCAGATCTTGGCACCTGGCCAACTTTCGTATTACTGGGGACGAGGTTGGCGGTCCGATAGTCTCATGTGTAAGCACATTGGGGGGAGTGGGGGCAGCATGCTCGATTTGCGAACGTAAAACTCACCCACCGTGTTATTCTTGGATTGATAGGAACACTGATTAAAAGATAGAATTTAGCTTTATGGCTAAACAGAGCAAAATGTGAGCCTGTGGTTCTGATTTTGGACAGACAAGTCAGGCTCCCACATGAAATACAGAAGAGTTTTTATCTGAATCCATTATTTGTTTTTTTCGTGTCGGCTAATTGCACAACAAATCTGTGTCATTTCACCAGTGGTTTAAAACCTCGCAGCATCACTAAGCTGTGTTTTTTTTTCAGAACAATCACAAATGAGAAAACACCAAGGGCGCGATTCAATTAATTGCAAACAAAGTCCCATAGCGAGCGTGTTTAGCCACGTGTTTCCCAACGCTTGTGGCACCGAGAAACACATGGGTATACAACACAACTTACACTGTATAAGGGGCCTCAGCAGGAACACATAGCCGAGGCCACACATAGCCCCGTTTTGTACACTGATGAGCTCTGCTCACCAGAAATCCCCTATTTAGCGAGGCCCCCAAAGCAACCACCCCCCCCAGCCCAAACGCACTATGGGAGGGATGAGGGATGAGGGACCCCCACCCCCACCCCCACCCCCACCCTAAGACATCCCAGCCCAAACACGCACATGCAAACAATGCCAGCTTGGCATCACCAACCTGATAGCTGACAGTGCCACCTGGGCACCATGGCAGTGCCAGGATGGCACCCAGGTGGCCAGGTAGCACCAGCAGTAGCAGGGCACTATCCTGCCCAAAAGGCATTCAGCTAGGGGCCTCTGATCCCCTGGGAGACCCCCACAGGTGGCATTCCACCTGGTCCCCATTTCTGGAGACCAGTTCCAAACAGCGTTCCGAGGTCTCTGAGGTGAAGGAGATAAATCCCAAAGCCTCAGGTGTTTTGGGTATCTGCACATTAAAGCGAGACTAGCTGTCTTGTCTAATATGTAGATTTGGCAAAATGTGATCCCGCCCATAATGGGCGGGGTATACACTACAACGTTTCACAAAATCGCATTGTATCTCGCGAGGCGTTGCGGGATGGGTAGATTCCGGAGTGGTGTCTCCCAGCTTTTATTGGCCACGCTGTGCCAAGGTGAGCTGCTTTCCGGTGCAGCGTGGCCACTGGATCGTGCCCCAAGTATCATTATTGTGTTGAATGATCCATATCAGCTGAAGATGTGCACTTATAACAACTTTTGAGCGCAGTCCACATGGGTTCCCTCTATCTTACTCCCTCTTGCCAGAGATTAGGTCCCGTTGATTAACCGTATAATGGAGCCAGGACTCACCCCCTCCACCTGCAGCAACATCGTGAAGGTTCGCCCGGGGGAATGGGGAAACGGTCAGTGCACCTCGACACAGATGCCCTGCCGACAGCAGAGTTTTAAAAGCCCGCTAAAAATGCTATCACATGCACTTGCGGACTTCCAACAGCTCTTTGGAAGGCCTGTGATTTGAAACCGGTGTCCTTTCTCAAAGTTGTACTTCCCTGAGCATTTTCAAAGTGCAACCATTGCCAGAAAATCTTCTGAAAATGATCCCCTGGGTTTGCCCTATCTTGATTCCATTTCATGAAGTAACACTTCTTATACACCAGTCTGCCCACTCTCATGTGTTTCTTTTGACCCAATCTGTGCCAGACAACAGGACTCTCAGTCTATTTCTTTACCCTGTTCCCTCTATAACAATGTAGAGCTTGCATTTTAATAGCATCCTTTGTATATTCCATCCATCCCAAAATCAAACTCTACTTAACCCTGTTATGTTCTGTGTTGTGGCCATGGAAACCATGCACACAGAACATCTAGTTCTTGACTAGTAAGATAGTTTATTAACAAATGAACATGTGGAAATATAACTACACAAACTATAATATAAACGGTAACGATTAGTGAATTCTCCTGGAGCTACTTCTAATGTGACTGTCCTCTGATACGACTTACTACCCACTGGCGATCTCTGGAGTCACATGGTGGATCCCTGTCACCACCTGCTGGTGAGAAGTTATGTATCTAACTATATACATTACTATGCATATCACCACAAACCCAACTTGGATCTTCACCAAAGCCTAGAAATGACCTTTGACTAATTACTCAACTACCATAGTAACTAAGATTGCCAACTGTGGTTGGATGCATGCCAGGGAGTTTCATCACATGACTTCCACCTCAAAACCAACCTCATCCACCAATCCAACCCCTATCCCCCCAAACACACACTCCCGCCATTGATCACCTGACATGTTCATCACCATGGACTGCTGCCTCCTCTCAACAGCAGGGAGGCAAACTTTAGTGGCATGGCTGAATTTTAAATGACAATCAAATAGCCTTTATTACCACCTTCAATATTTTAATAACCGATAAGCTAAAAAGTGGCAGGGATCGGGAGGAAGGTACATTTCTGAGCATTCTAGTGCACATTTTTTTGGGGAGCCTGCGAGCTGCCTCCACAATTAACTGTCTCCTTAATTACTGGCATGCAGGAGAGGTAAAGGAATCAGACAAAGTAAGTAACTCGTGGCATCGGAGGAGGAATTCTCCCCCAGTGAAAAAAAGTGGAAAGATTTACCAGGGCAAAATCCTCTCCCAGTATGTGAAGGAGCTTCCCATAATACACATATTTCAAAGTTTACAGTACTCCACACATCTCACAATATTTCCTATTTTTGCAGCTTTGCAACTTTCTAATTGGTCTCCTCGAAATGCAAAAGTCACCAGCTAAGTGAAGGATGTTTCTGCACAAGGATTCTTCAACAATTGAAATGGAAAAGTTGAGATATCAATAGCAAGCACCGCCCGTAACAGATGGTGCATTGATACTTTCCCACTGCCCATCTCTTTAACTGATAAATGTGCATAACTGCATCATGTGCATGCGGCCTGCGTAGAATAGTCCAGAATTTTTGTTTATATCAGTGTTGATAAGAGAATCTTTAACAGCCATTATCAGATTGATATCGTGTTAATTCTAAAATAAATATCAATATTGTTTTCACGTCCAATGTTTATTTTCTCCCTATCCAGTTTAAGTAGACAGAATAGACTGACAAATAGATTTATCTTGACAATTGTTAAACTCTGATACTTTGAGGTCCAAGAATATTATTAAAGTGCAATCATTTTATTTGCGTCGGCACTGAAGCTCTCTTCAGGATAGCTAACTGGAGAAGATATTCGTACCTGTATGTCACAGTGGTGCTGCGTAACAAGGTATATAAAATGCAAGTGCACATATATTTTCCTAAAGTAGCTCTTCATGATCCACTTCATTTTTGGTAACTAAAGCGAATCAAATCAAACACAGGAAACTGTCTGCCTCAAGTTAATAATCAGCACCGGCACTGCTGAGCTTGTCAAATGAATACTCTTCACTTTTCCCTTGGCACCGGGTTGCCAGGCAACTGTGTTCACAGCCGCTGTCACTTGCTCTGCTCAGGTGTCCAACGGCAAACTGAGAGCGAGAGAGAGATAGATCTAAACATACGACACCTCCACTGGCATGTTACACTATCAGTCGATTGACTGTTAGCCACTGCTAGTGACAGTCACATTTTTAAAATCTCAAATCGATCCATTTCTAAGCATCTGCGGCTTCCCATCTCAATACCTCATAAAAAAATGTCAACTCAAAACCTTCACAAATCGTGGGGCTGAGATGGAATGAGGCAAATGCCCATATACACAGGTTCCGGCTATTGGTTCCCAGCCATTTTTATTCAATGCATTTTTAGATAATGAGATGGAGAGAAGGCCCTTTGCCCTCTGTATCAACAACAATTTGTGTTTATATGGTGCCTTTGACGCAGGAAAGATCCTAAGGCACTTTAGAAGAATGTTATCAAACAAAGTTTATCACATAAAAATAGATTTAAAGTGGTGGCTAAAATCTTAATCAAAGAGGTAGGTTTTGAGGGGTAGTTTGCAGGAGAAGGGTACGGTACAGTTGGCAGGGCGGTAAGAGAGTGAATATATGGCTATCAGGTAGAATACGTCAGGAATTGGCAAGATGCAAAATTTACAGTAGCGCTGTGATCTTGGAAATAGTAAGTCTGGCGGAGATTACAGAGATTGCAAACCCATGAAACGATTTGAACAGAAGGGTGAGAATGTTTAATCGGGCAGTTTTCTTCCTTTAAAAATATGAAAGGAAATTTGGGGTGAGGCGGGGTGGGGGGGGGGGGGGGGGGGGGGGATGGAGGAGTGTTTTGGTGAAGAGGTCGACCATCATAAGCCTGTGCCTACCAGCATCACCATCAATTCCCACTGTATCCTCACCATCCCATCCTCGCAAGAAAACCAGAGGCCCCCTCTTTAATGAGTCAAGCCCCAGTTTCGCCGACCTATCTCCGTAACTGAAGATCCTCATGCCGGAGATTTTTCTCATAATGTTTTTTTCTGAAGCCTTTCTATCACATTCTTCTGAGATTACGTTGCCCAGAACTGTTCGCTGGCTTTGAAAGCAGACCAAGGCAGGCCAGCAGCACGGTTCGATTCCTGTATCAGCCTCCCCGAACAGGCACCGGAATGTGGCGACTAGGGGCTTTTCACAGTAACTTCATTTGAAGCCTACTTGTGACAATAAGCTATTTTCATTTCATTTCATTTCATTAAACTAATACTCCATAAAGATATAAAGATTCACCATAACTTCCTTGCTTTTGGACTCTCTGCCTCTATTCATAAAGCCAATCCTCTCATATGCCTATTCACAGTTTTCCAAGCCTGTCTTGCTACCTTCAATGGATTGTACACCTATATTCCCAGGTCACTTTGCTCCTGGGCTCCCTTTAGAATTGTACCCTTCACTTTATTTTGCCTTTCTTCAATCTTCCGACCAAAATTGATCACTTCCCACTTCTCTACATTAGATTTCAACCGTCACGTGTCCACCCATTCCCCCAGTACACATCCTCTTGAAGACAATATTATCCTCCCCCTCCACACAGTTCACAATACTTCCAGGTTTTGTGCCATCGACAAATTTTGAGGTTGTACCCTTCATACCCAGGTCTACATCATTAATATAGATGAGGAAAAGCAATCATTTCAATACTGACCCCTGGGGAACTCTGCTCTATGCCTTCCTCCAGTCCGGAAAAAAGCTTTCACCACCATTCTGCTTCCTGTCACTCTGCCAATTTTGAGTCTATGATGCTCTTGTCCCGTTTATTAAATGGGCCTTAACTGATCAGAAGCCTGTAATGTGGCATTTGTCAAACATCTTTTGGAAGTCCATATACACCACAACAACAGTATTACTTTCATTGACCCTCCCCATTGCTACATCGAAAAATTAAATTAAATTAGTTGAAAGATTATTTGCCTTAATCTAAAAACAGTATGGGGATGATTGTTATTCTCTGGTCCATGCGACCTGCTGGGGCAGTAGCCAGTAAAATAGAGCTCTTTCACCATGGATATTGGATTGTAAGGAGCACCACCAATGCATCAAACTGCAATTTGACCCATCTATATAGGGTACACTGTAGCAATTAGCTAGGGCTTCCTTGGCACCAGCTCCCAAACCCATAGGGCGCGATTCTCCACTCCCACGCCGGTTGGGAGAATCGCCAGGGCCGCCAAAATTTCCCGGGACGCCGGTCCGACGCCCTCCCGCGATTCTCCCAAGCGGCGGGAACGGCCCGGTCGAGTTTCGCGGGCCGCAGGCTGGAGAATCGCCGGAGACACCAAAAATAGCGATTCTCCGGCACCCCCGCTATTCTCAGGCCCGGATGGGCCGAGCGGCCAGGCCAAAACGGCGGGTTCCCCCTGGCGCCGTCCACACCTGGTCGCTGCAGTTGTGAGCGGTGCGTGAATGCTGGGGGGACGGCCTGCAGGGGGGGGGGCGAGGGGGGATCCTGCACCGGGGGGTACCTCAGATGTGGGGTGGCCCGCGATCGGTGCCCACCGATCGTCGGGCCGTCCTCTCTGAAGGAGGACCTCCTTCCTTCCGCGGCCCTGCAAGATCCGTCCACCATCTTCTTGTGGGGTGGACTTAGAGAGGACAGCAACCACGCATGCGCGGATGACGCCCGTTATGCGGCGCCGGCCGCGTCATCTGTGCGGCACCACTTTTACGTGGGCGACAAGGCCTGGCGCGTGTAGATGACGTGGCCCCGATCCTGGCCCATTGTCAGGGCCTGAATCGGTCGGGACCGGGGCCGTTTCGCGCCGTTGTGAACCTCGACAGCATTCACGACGGCACGGCCACTTCGGCGTGGGAGTGGAGAATCGCGCCCAGATTCTTCACCATTTGAACTATGAGGACAACAGAGGCATGGGAACACTCTCTTCTTTAAGTTATCAGAAAATTAATGGGACAGACACATGAATACAGTTGGTACAAGAGCCGGTCAGAGGCTGGATAAACTGTGGTAATTCACCCACCTCCTGACTCCCCAGAGCTCTTCCACCATCTACAAGGCACAAGACAGGAGTGTGATAGAATGCCTTCCGCTTACCTGGGTGAATGCAGCTTCAACAACATTTGAGAAGCTCCACACCATCCAGTTCCCCTGACAGGCACCCCATCTATCACCTTCCACATTCACCCCCCTCCACCACCAGCACACAGTGAGACCAGGTACCACTCACAAGATGCACTGCACCAACGTTTCAAGGCTTCTTCAGCAACATTTCTTAAACCCATGACCTCTACCCTCTAATAAAGGACAAGGGCAGCGGTCACATGGGAACACCGTAATCTGCAAATTCTTCTCCAAGTCACACACCATCCTGACCGTCACTCACCCTTCACCTGGGTCACAATCCTAGACTCGCTATCTAAGAGCACCATGGAATAACCTTCAACATATAAATTGCAGCGCTTCAAGAATGTAGCTCACCATCACCTCCTCAAAGTCAGCCAGGGATAAGCAATTATCAGGCAGTTCACCATGAAAACAGTTTTAGAAAAAGACTATTAAAAAATAGCTGGTCTTGAATGGGGTTGAATCTAATGCACATGTTTGCTGGTGAATAGGACGGTGCCATGCTGGAAAATGTGCTTAAAAAAAAATCCCAAATTCAATTAACGAAGTAGCATCACTTAAAGTCTGTTGCTCGATTGAGGTAATTATGATTGACTATTAATGTCGTGCTCAGGGCTGCTCTTGAGATCTGAGACGAACAACATCAAAACAGCAAGTGCCATGTATCAACTCAAAAAGTGCAACATCATTTAGAATTATTGAAAGCTTCGCTGTTGTCCAGATCATGGTTAAAACACATCAAACAAGAGTTTGCAATATAATGCAGCACTAGAATGTGCTCTTCTCCTGAGATAATCCTGGAATAGTATGTTAATTTCTGCAGATCATGTTTTTAACTCTCATGCATCGGTTCACAGTCAGTGCTCTCAGTTTCAGTTGCTCCCTATTTTTTTGTCCGCGAAGAAAAGGGCTTTCCTTCATTGAAAAGAAAAAAAATCATTTTTCTATTCGATTACTCACGGCTCAGAAAATGCGAAATGGTATATTTATAATAAATAATTTATTTTGCGTGCAATGAGTCTTAAAGGACACCAGTGTTTTCCATCAGTGTCTTCTTATTTCAGCCCTCTGACAGGGGCTGGTTTAGCACACTGGGCTAAATCGCTGGCTTTTAAAGCAGACCAAGCAGGCCAGCAGCACAGTTCAATTCCCGTACCAGCCTCCCCGAACAGGCGCCGGAATGTGGCAACTAGGGGCTTTTCACAGTAACTTCATTGAAGCCTACTTGTGACAATAAGCGATTTTCATTTTTCATTTCATTACTTAGTTCAACAACCAGCTGATGCCATTCAGGGCAAGTAATTAGAGTTACCTCAAGGCCAGGCTTACTCTTGGTCAACCTCCTGAGGACTTCCAAAGCAGAAATGTGTTGCTTGCTTCACCGTGGAAGTTTGTTTCCTGTTCTCCTGATATAAACCCATCCTTACCTTTGGCTTTGAAAGAGATATGAGAGGTAAAAATGGTACACACAAAGCAAGTATACCACCGACTAGCCATGGTTGACACCTGCCGCTGTCGACCAATTTTACCCCATCTCAAACAGAGGCTCCCTCCACCTTCTCAGGGAAATGTAAAATTCTCCTAAGATACTATTCTGAAAAAGAGCAACAGGGTTATCCCTGCTGTTTGACCCATATTTATCCTTCAACCAAATATCATTAAAACAGAATAGTTGGTCATTATCCTATTGTAATCTGTGTGAACTTGCTGTTATGTTTTCTCCATTACGACTGTAAGTACACCCCCGAGCAGTTTATTGGATAATCGTAGAATCATAGAATTTACAGTGCAGAAGGAGGCCATTCGGCCCATCGAGTCTGCACCGGCTCTTGGAAAGAGCACCCTACCCAAGCCCACACCTCCCCCCTATCCCCATAACACAGTAACCCCACCCAACACTAAGGGCAATTTTGGTCACTAAGGGCAATTTAGCATTGCCATTCCACCTAACCTGCACATCTTTGGACTGTGGGAGGAAAACGGAGCACCCGGCGGAAACCCACGCACACACGGGGAGAACATGCAGACTCCGCACAGACAGTGACCCAAGCCGGGAATCGAACCTGGGGCCCTAGAGCGGTGAAGCAATTGTGCTAACCACTGTGCTACCATGCCGCCCTTGAGGTAGTGAATGGAGCCATAAGACGTAGGAGCAGAAGTAGGCCATTCAGCCCATCGGGTCTGCTCCGCCATTCAATGAGATCATGGCTGATCTGATATAATTCTCAATTCCAGTTTCTCACTGCATAACCCTTGATTCCCTCACTGATCAAAAATCTGTGCTATCCCAACCTTGAACATACGCAACGGCCCAGCCTCTGCAGCTCTCTGTGGGAAAGGATTCCACAGATTCACTACCCTCTGAAAGAAGAAATTCCTCCTCATCTTTGTCTTAAATGGGTGACCCCTTACTCTGAGATTGTGCCCTCTGGTCCTAGACTCTCCCACAAGAGGAAACATCCTCTCAGCATCCACCCTAAGAATCGTATATGTCCCAATAAAGTCACCTCTCATTTTTCAAAACTTCAATGAGCACAGGCCCAATCTAATCAAACTCTCCTCATAAGAAAATCTCTCCATATCCAGGTTTCAACCTATATAACCTATATAAATGCATCAATGCTCCCATTAAAGGGTCCCAATCCGCACATATTGACATGTCTGGAGTATAAACCATTCAGTCCAAAACACAGCTGAACAGCTGGTGATATATCAGATTTTTAACCCATGAATGCTCAAAATATTAACGATGATGTGGAGATGCCGGCGCTGGACTGGAGTGAGCACAGTAAGAAGTCCCACAACACCAGGTCAAAGTCCAACAGGTTTGGTTCGAACCACAAGCTTTCGGAGCACAGTTCCTTGCTCAGGTAGGAGGAGGAAGGAGCTGTGCTCCGAAAGTTAGTGATTCGAAACAAAGCTGTTGGACTTTAACCTGGTGTTGTGGGACTTCTTACCAAAATATTAACAACTGGGATATAATGCAGAAAATGTGAGGGTATGCACCTTGGCAAAAAGAATAGAAAATCACAGTATTGTTTATAATAGAGAGAGATTGCAGAAAACGGCAGTACAGAGGGATTTGGATGCCTTTATTCATGAATCACAAGTTAGCATGTAGGTACAAGTAATCAGGAAGGCAAATGGAATGTGAGCCTTTATTGCGAGGGGATGGAGTATAAAAACAGGAACGACATGCTAAAAATGCCCAGGAATCGGTGAAACCACAGTAGAGAACAGCACACAATTTTGGTCTCCTTACTTATAGAGAGATACACTTACACTCGAGATGGTTCAGAAAAGGTTCACAGGTTGATTCCTGTGGTGACGAGCAGGTTGGACCGATAGATATTGGAGTTCAGAAGAATAAGAGATAATTTCACTGAAACATTTGAGATTCTGAGAGGGCGAGGAGAAGGTGCTAAGTAAATGGGCGAGACTTTCCTAACCTGTTGCGCCTGCGCCGATCCCGTTCCTCCAGAAGAATAGTGGGAGAGGCCAAAAACGCGATTTGCACGGGGCACCTAACAGTTTGTCATTCACCTGGTCCCCTTCCGATGGCACGATCTGGAACTCGCCCCAGAAATGCGAAAACCTGATTAAACTTAGTTTGCGTTAATTTCAATGTCCTTTGTACCATAGAATTCCTGCAGTGCAGAAGGAGGCTACTCGGCCTATTGAGTCTGCACCAATCCTCTGATAAAGCACACTACCCAGGTTATCTCCCTTGCCCTATCCCCTAACCCCACCTAACCTGCACATCTTTGGACTGTGGGAGGAAACAGGAGCACCCAGAGGAAACCCACGCGTGGTCATCAGAGACTGAGTCATGCCTTGGACACCACCACTTATGGCTCGGACGTCGTTCTCCAGGTTTTCCACTGAGGTTGCCACCCTAGCAGTGCTGGCCTGGGTGCCACATAATGCCGGCACCATCTCCTGCACCTGAAACCTTTCAACCTCCTCCAATCAGTCTTGCAGTTTCTGGAATGTCACCTACATCCACTCTTGAATCTCACGGCTGTGGCCTATCATCTGCATCAGCTCTGGGAAAACCTGGTCCAGAGGTCCCGCATTTGACTGGTTCCAGCTAGGCCCAGGGATCCAGCAGGCCTCCGACTGCTGTTTCCCTTGGATGTTCCTGCCTCCACCTGATTTGCAGCACCAACTGTGTGGTGCTCACCAGATAGTGACCCGGAAGCCTGTCTGATCCACCGAGGTGCGTGTTCCTGCAATGGTGGAAGGTGTGGGGATAACTGTGACACATTGTTTGTGTTCTCCTCGAAGCTGTTCTCCGAGGTGGTCCCTTGTGGCAGGGGGAGGAGGAGCGGGTGCGTGGCGGGGGCAGTGCCTCATCAGATGTTGATTCTGTAAGACAATGGACATGGGTTCAGTGAAAGGGAAGGATAGTTTTGTACAACACCAACAACTCACTTGAGACAGATCATCTGGATGAAGGTGCAGTGGATCCTCATTTCTCTGGCGCAGGCCAACTTCGCTGTATTTCACTGCTCTCTCCTCAGGTAGCCAGGCCATCTCCAGGGCACGTTCCTCATAGGGCTTGAGGACTCTGATCTCTTTGATTTCACCCCTGTCTTTACCTTTCCTTCCTATTATGGGATCTCTTCTTCAGCGGGGACACTGAAAGGACATTGTGAGCCCCGCGCTTGATGGGCCAGGGGGTCTATAGCAGGTGGCATGTATGGGCATCGTACCTCAGAATTAAGGGGTTGTGATGGTGAAAGCCAAGGAGCTCTGAGGAATAAACTTGGAAGTTGGATGTTGGGAGGGTGCAAGGTGTCAGCCAGTGGAGTGTGGGTGGGGAGGGAGTTAGGCCATGGAGGGTGGCAGCCGGGATTGATGCCAGGAGGAGAGAGGTCGTAGGAGGTCGTTCATCTTCTTCCTACATTGAACGGCGGTCCTCCTTGTCATGCTGCTTGAACATGCTGCAGCTGCCACCATCTCGCAGGCGGCATTGGTCACCATGCTGCCAGTTCTCCTACTCCCTCGGGGGTACAGGGTGTCCTGTCTCTCTGGTATCCGGAAGCCTGGCCAGGTCGGCATCCCCAAAACAAGGAGCAGGTCCCTGCCACTGCCATCCTCCGTATTGGCTGGGAGTGCGTGCCGAGCCACCATTTAAATGATGTCCAGTCGGCTGAAGGCCTCAACCTTAGTTGAAATTGACATCAGCAGTGCAGCAAGACTGATTATAATATCTTCAACAGTGTTTTTGAGCTGTGTGCTGACTGCTGTCATCTGCCCGTTAAAGAATAAAAACACTGTTTCACACCTTAAAGTCTATCATCTTTGTGTCAAAAACAATGCCAGTAGTGCTACCTGAACAAGAATTTCATGAGAGGAAAATAAGTGACTTAAGCTGTAGATTTCTAGATGCACCAGTCAACGGTTCCATTTCAGATTTTATTCCAATAGCCTAATCATTTTCAAGATTGTTTGAGGAACCAAAATAATATGTTTAACAAATAATCCTCAACAAAAGCAAGATAAATTTAAGTTAGATTAAGTAGTGGAAATGCCATCACCTTGAATTCGCAAAGGAAGCTCCAGATTTAAGCTGGATTGTCAGTTCGGGTGAGCTATTTAGGTGCGAGAGGGGAGGAGGCTATACTTGAGGGGTATCAAACCAGATCACAATGATATGCTTCACAGTGATTTGCTGATAAAAGGTTTTCTTAGAGGCTCAGAAAACGTCATTCTGCATTCCTCCCACCCTTGTGCAACCCTGATTTATTTCACATTACCAATGGTGGACATCCTTACCACTATCTATGCTTAAGGTCTAAAAATCTCTTCCTTAGCCTTTCTCTTTTCCTTTAGAACTATTACTTAAAGTCTACCTCTGACCAAGCTTTTGGTCACCTGCGTTAATATCTCTTGTGTGGTTAGGTGTCAATGTTGTCTGATTGCACTCCTGTTGCCTTGGGGCATTTTACTGTGATGAAGACAGTATGCAATGGCAAGTTGTTCATGTTAGTGTCAGTATTTATATGTGGAAAAGACTTAGACTCTGGAAAGTGAGAAGTGGCAGTGCAGATCCTTCATCAGGTGAATCAGAGGCTTTGCACCTGTGATGCCAGCAATCCATGAACAGACTCAAAAACAGCTTCTTCCCCGCTGTTACCTGACTCCTAAATGACCCTCTTATGCACTGACCTGATTAACCCTACACCCCTGTATGCTTCAGCCGCTGCCGGTGTTAGGCAGTTACATTATGTACCTTGTGTTGCCCTATTACGTATTTTCTTTCATTTTCTTTTGTTTTCATGTACTTAATGATCTGTTGAGCTGCTCGCAGAAAAATACTTTTCACTGTACCTCGGTACACGTGACAATAAACAAAATCCAATAAACAAAATCCAATCCAATCCAATTCACCTTATAAAGGAGCTGCGCACCGAAAGCTAGTGATTCACAACAATAATAATAATAATCTTTTATTGTCACAAGTATGAAGTTACTGTGAAAAGCCCCTAGTCGCCACATTCCGGCGACTGTTCAGGGTAAGCTGGTACGGGAATTGAACCCGTGCTGCTGGCCTTGTTCTGCATTACAAACCAGCTGTCTAGCCCACTGTGCTAAACCAGCTCAACCTGTTGCACTTTAACCTGGTGTTGTAAGACTTCTTACTGTGCTCGCCCCAGTCCAATGCCAGCATGTCCACATCATAGAAGAAAGAAGGCAGCAGGCGCTTGGGAATCTTATCACCTGTCAGTTCCCTTCCAAGTCAGCCATCATCCTGATTTAGAATTGTGTCACTGTTTCTTCATCAGCAACGGAGTTAAAATCCTGGAACTCCTTACATCAGAGAGCTGTGGAAATACCTTCACCACGTGGACTTCAGCAGTTCAAGTCAGCTTATCACTATTTTCTCGGGGGCAATTAGGTATGAGAAATAAATGCTGGCATTGCCACATCCATGAATGAATAAATTAAAAACACAAAGGTGAGGGAATGACAAGGAGGTAGATAGCTTACAAAGTGCTGGTATAGTTCTCAGCAGTAATAATAACGAAGGAAGTGCCAACTTCCTAATAAGTGCTTTATTGGCAACATTTTTTAAAATTTCACCCTTTGAGGAGTTTGTTCTTGACCTGGTTAGTAATCCAGTTGGGAGCTGGTCACACACAACTGATCTGTACTCACCCGACAGCAGCAGCTCCGATGGGAAACAGTTCCATTGGTTGAGCAAACTCCTTTCAGATATAGTTATCAACCAAGGTCCACAATTATGTCCGATTCAAAAGCACAACAAGTAATATGACATCAGCATTTGTTACCCTGTTTAAACGATAGGGACTTCACAACTTCTGCTGAAAACAATAGGCCAGTCTACAATGTAGGCAGTTCCCTTTTAACAGCATCTGACATTAAGTGCACCAGACATTTGGGCCACCATCTTTTGCTAAAATTGAGAGTGCAAGGATCGAAGCCAAAGAGACAAGAAACAGCAGCCTTTTCAAACATTTTCAAGAACTTGTAGGGCAGCATGGTAGCATTGTGGATAGCACAATTGCTTCACAGCTCCAGGGTCCCAGGTTCGATTCCCGGCTTGGGTCACTGTCTGTGCGGAGTCTGCACATTCTCCCCATGTGTGTGTGGGTTTCCTCCGGGTGCTCCGGTTTCCTCCCACAGTCCAAAGATGTGCAGGTTAGGTGGATTGGCCATGCTAAATTGCACTTAGTGTCCAAAATTGCCCTTAAGTGTTGGGTGGGGTTACCGGGTTATGGGGATAGGGTGGAGGTGTGGACCTTGGGTAGGGTGCTCTTTCCAAGAGCTGGTGCAAACTCGATGGAGCGAATGGCCTCCTTCTGCACTGTAAATTCTATGATCTAAATTCTATGATCTATAAAAATTCTAGGATCTAATCTTCTAATTACAGGTCAAGCTTCAAAGAACATGAAAAACAAAACATTCAATTGCTCCTTGGTTAGTGAAGGTAACAGAACAAAAAGAAAATCACGCTATTAATGTGACATTTACACCACCGTCTGAATCATTCACTCGACAAATGGCATTTCAACTGTTCCAAAGAGATACCAACTGTTATGCTTCAGATTGTTCACTCAGATAAGTATCGAGGGTTATAGTTTTCCTTATAATCTGCAATATTATTAATCAGGCTTTGTCCAATTTGTTAAAATTACCAGCCAAAGCAACATTAATTATTCCACGTATCTGTCACTCTGTATGAGAGGAGGAGAACAAATATTCTCTATTCTTTGTGAGAGACTTGTTTGTTTTGCACCTATATGCTTCCCGCTTCTGAAATTAGTTCAAGTTAAAAACTCTTCAAGAGTATGCATTCCACTTAATACTTAAAAGGGGGAGGGAGTGTGGGGCATCCCACAGGCAGGTTGGGCTTGGTGAGGGGGCTGAAGTGCTCTAAATTGGGGATCTCCCCTGGGCCGAGGAGGGGGAGGGGAGGTGAGGGGCTTTGCAATTGTGATGGCTTCAATCCATCTTCAAATGTTGTGGAAACCTATAACAGGGGCAACCACAGCTGAAGCCTGGGTGTCCTACCAGGACGAGCTCTGTTCTTCATTCTATGCTGACGGTCACATTAACTCCCTGTGACTGTGAGCAGCCTCTAGCTTCACAGCTGAAGGCTATTTCAAATGAGGAATTGGCCTTGTTAGTTGTGAGAGCACTTCACAACTGCAGGTTGTATTGCTGCTTGCTCCTGGTGGCTGCAAATGCCTGGAGGCTGCTGTTACTGTTTCCTTCCATTTCTGTTACCAGAAAGAACAATTTTTCGAAGAAACCTGGCCCCTGGAGAACCAGGCTCAGGGGGTCGTATGACTCGAGAAAGCAATCCGGCTTGAAGCAAGAAGACGCTGCGGGACCTGGTGTGCAACATTGTTCCAAATGGGCCACTTGATGACACCGTTGAAGAAATGCTTTTGCAGATTGCTGATGGTTTTGTTGCTGGTGTGGTGAGTGCTGCATGGACCTGGCACCTCACCATTGGTTAAACACGCTGGAAGTCAAAATGGTCAACTGCACCTTGAGCAGCAGTGAAACATGTGGATGCGAGGATTTGGTTCTGGTGAAATTTGGCCGCACAGCTGCGTGTCCTGGAAGGAGAATGGCACTGATATGTCGAACAAGTCACACAATGATGGACAGAGAGGGCGTGATTTAATGGCCATGTCACAGTTAAGTGAGAGGGCAATGAGGCCGTTAAACAAGAACCTTGCCAGGCGCCAATCTGTTTGCGATCTAATTGGCCCGCTCCCGTTGGCAAAATCAGGATCCCGTTGTGGCGTGGCAAGAAACCAATAATCACCACTTAAGCCCAATCTCCATTCAATTAACAGGAGTGACCCCTTATCAAATGGCCTCCTGTGATCTAACCACCTCACCAGTAAATGGTCATGTGGGTGCCGATTGGCACTCCTTTTTAAAAATGTGAAGCTGGCAGAAGAGCTGCTTCAGGGACCCGAGGAGGTGAATAGCCATCTTTGCTCACAGGCTAAGAGGCCGATGGCACAGGGGTTGCCGCCACAGTGCTTTGAGGGGGGGGGGGGGGGTGCGAGCGCTGGGGGGCCAGCCTCGGTTAGGGGCGCCACTGGGGGGCCAGCTTCGGTTGGGGATTGTCCGCCATCGGGGGAGGAGATGCGGAATGGGGGGTGGCTACCCATGGCCTCATCTGGGAGAGGGAGGGTGTATCAGGGTGGGGTGGGTTGTCTCTGTGCCAGCGGGTCCACCATGCTGTCCCTGGATCCCGTGGTCCCATTCCGGCGGCAACCCCAGCCCCCGTGCCCCATCGACCACCACCCATAACACCCATTGACCGTGGAGGCCTCTGGCCGCACAGCTGAAGGCTATTGCTTGACATAGAGGCATCCAGACTCGAAACGTTAGCTCCCTTTTCTCTCCACAGATGCTGTCAGACCTGCTGAGATTGTCCAATATTTTCTGTTTTTGTTTCAGATTCCAGCATGCGCAGTAATTTTATTTTATTGAAGGCTATTGCTAATTGGGAATTGGCAATCGTAGATGAGCAGACACTTCACATATCCCATGTGGATCCTTGTGGGTGGGCGTGCCATGTTGCATGTGGGGGTTATAGCCGAGCATGCTGTCACCCTTGTTGTCATTGAGTGGTGCACAGACCTGCTGAAAATGCAGTTCCAATGCCTGGAATGGTCTGCTGGTGCATTGCAGTACACCGCCAGAGGGTCTCCCGCTTTGTGGTGGTCTGCTGTGCGCCCCACAATCTGGCATAGCAGCGGGACGACATGCTGGAGGAGGGTGGAGGAGGAGGAGAAGAGATGTGCGGCCTTATTTGAGGAGGATGAGGAAGTGGTCCAGGAGGAGTTGGAGGATGAGCCTGAGGAGGAGCTGGAGCATGGAGGACAGGTGGAAGAAACGTACTGACATGCGAGGAGGACCAGGCACGCCTCATCGTCTCCCGATTTTCCTAGTCCGAGGCTGTGTCTGTCAGCCCAACACCCCCCCATTTCCCTCCCTTTGATGCCCATGGCGGACATCCTCTGGAGGGCCTGATGCCAGGTGGCCCCATCAGACTTACTGGTATCATTGGCTCCCCATGCCACCCTGTTCTGCTCGTTACCCTTGAGACGCGCTGGTGTCAGGAGGGAGGGATTAGGAAAAACTGGAGACCGCTGTTGTCTCCTTGGTGGCAGGCCCTGGGTTGGCCTCCAGTATGTCCTCATGTAAGATGGTACCCGTAGGCCCTGGGTGACTTCATGGGACAGAGAGGCAGCTGTAATATACTCCAGAGGCCGCTGAGTCATCTGGCGCTGCCAGTCCTGGTGGCTCCCCATTGTCTGCACCATGGGGTCAATGCCCTCAATGAATCTGGATGGCCCAGCCTCATCAGATTCTGTGAGTCAATGGACATGTGGTCAGTGAGAGGAAAGGATCATTGTGTCTGACATGAACAACTCACTTGAGACCGGTCACCTGGGTGAAGGGGCAGTGGACCCTCACCTCTCTGGTGCAGGCCAAGCTCGCTATTGGTGACTGCTCTCTCCTTGGGCAACCTCGCGATCTCCAGGGCCCGTTCCTCATAGGGTGTGAGGAACTTAAATCTCGGGGACTCCACCGCCCTGTCTTGGCCCTTTCCCATTTATTATGGGCTATTTTCTCCTGCGGAGACAAAACACACCCGCCAAACGCACCCAAAACTGGACTTTAAACGTTTTCAGTTGAACCGCGCCCTTCAATTGTGTGGCTAGATTGGAGATGTTGGGGCTGCGCTTCTTGGAGAGAAGAAGGCAAAGAGGAGATTTGATATGGTGTTCAAAATTTTGAAGGAGCTGGACAGAGTAGATAGGGAGAAACTGTCCCCGCTCGTAAAGGGATGAAGAAGGAGCGGGCACAGATTTAAAGTGATTTGCAAAAGAACCAAATGTGATGTGAGAAAAAACGTTTTCACCTAACAAGTGGTGTACAAGGAGTGGGACGAATTGATGGTGTTTTCGGAAAGCCAACGCAGGTACAATGAGCTCAATAACCTTCAGTAGCTACATCATTCTGTGCATTGTTTCCTGTTGGATCTTAGACTATGCTAATTGCTTGCTTGGAAGGAAAATAATAAATCGTTCACAATCTTTAACTTACTGTACATTATATAATTAACTTATAAAAATATAATTATTCCTTTATATTCGTACCAACTACAGAATGTCTGCCCAGGATTCCGACAGAATCACTCTGAAGATTGCTGAAAGCCTCCTCTTTGTGTGAAAGCTCGGATATACTCTAAGGTATTGAAAAGAAGCAAGCTGATTATAATAACCAGAGTCAGGACAAATTTACATAATTGGCAGTTCAGTTCAAAAAACTGACAATCAAGCGCATATCTGAACAAATCACACAGCACACTCATCTTTAAATGGTGTGACTTGACTTCTCGCTTAGAGTATGCTGGATGACAAACCAGCAGGTCTTCAAAAAAAATGTATCATTTGTGCGTGCAGCTGCTTTTAATCCCTGAACACCAGGACTGACTTAAAGGAGCCAACACCCCATGAACAAAAGCTTAACTTAAAAAAACATTTTTTTTTTTAAGAGTACCCAATTCATTTTTTCCAATTAAGGGCCAATCCACCTACCTTGCGCATTTTGGGGTTGTGGGGGCGAAACCCACGCAAACACGGGGAGAATGTGCAATCTCCACACGGACAGTGACCCAGAGCCGGGATTGAACCTGGGACCTCGGGGCAGTGAGGCAGCATTGCTAAGCACTGCGCCACCGTGCTGCCCTGAACAAAAACTTAACTTGAGATGTGTCGTGGATGAATGCATGACTCCTCACCCTCCCCTATCCATTCCTTACGTTGTTTAAGATAGCTCCCTTAGTAGTGCAATGAGTTTAACTGAAGAGTTGTTGAGCTACACAGCTATGAGTTAAGTCACGATCCTTTAATTCCTCATTTGCATCCGTACCTCTAGTGTGATGGTCAGCCTGAATTTACCAACAATATCATCTCCTCTGTCAAAGTTAATAATTCTACTTCATCGATTTAATTTTGTTTCTGTCTGCCTCAAAGACTGAAATCTATAAAAAGAGCCTACAACGTGATAGCGCATTTCCAAATGACGCTCTGATCTCATTTGTTCTCAAATGAGTTGGCTGGCAAATACAAGTGGCCGATTAACAACAACAAGCATTTGTACATGGTACCCTTCAAGAAGTATGATAGCCCAGTTCACTTTGCAGAAGCACTGCCAGACGTTGGGACAGGTGGAACTAAAGCTTGGTCGAAGAGATGGATTTTAAGGAGGTAATTATAGAATAATTCCTGTATCACAATGGATGGGCCTTTTTTTTGGCAAAGGATGGCTCCCTTAAGAAATGCTGGCCTATTTTCTAAAATTATATTTTCTTCTTGTAATCAGATTAAACATGTAGCACCTGTGCTACCACATCACCAACTGATTGTCATCCCAAGGAACCACTGGGGGATATATTCCTATTCAACCATTTCGAAGCACTGAGGCTGCACATTTACCAAACAGGAGTATTCCTGACAAATGAGATTGGCCCAAATTCAAGAAAAATGAAAATGCCAAGGGGGGAGTGAAAATGATCGGAACCAGTTTGATAGGGAAGCTGTGAAAATTAATAAATGCCATTACTGAAAATTGATCAAACAGGGGCTGTTTAGCACAGGGCTAAATCGCTGGCTTTGAAAGCAGACCAAGGCAGGCTCGCAGCACGGCTCAATTCCCGTACCAGCCTCCTCAAAGAGGTGCTGGAATGTGGCGACTAGGGGCTTTTCACAGTAACTTCATTTGAAGCCTACTTGTGACAATAAGCGATTTTCATTTCATTTCAGAGGGGAGGAAGGGAAAGAGGAGGAGGAAGAGAGATAAAACGAATGAAAGTGACCAACTTGGAATCCCGGTGTAGGAACTGGAGTCACCAAAGCAGATTCAGAATAGAGAACGGGGTGGAACAGGCAGAAATATGGTACAAGTATTTGTGGCCATCAGTAGGCTTTTATTTGGGTGAAGTAAGAAGCTTTGGTGAGGAAAATACAGATAGGGTGCGATTCTCCGAAAAGATTTCTAAGTGTGGTAGTGAGCGAGAACAGCATCAAGGTTCCCGGTGCTCGGCCCGGTGAGGCCGGCAACACTATTCAACGTTAATTGGTCCACTTAATGAGGCCCCATGCGCTTCACGCAGCAAATGTACGCTCACCAGCCGATTCGCCGGGACCGCGCTCCTCAGACCCCCCGCTAACAAGGTCAAGCAGCACTTAAACAGCACTTGCACAACCAACCCCACTCAGCTCGCAGCCATGGCACCGAGATGACCAGCCCCAAGGTTTGGAGACGCGGACCTGGCGAGCTCCTAGATGTGGTGGAAGCCTGGAGGGATGTCCTGTTCCCCCGAGGGTACCAGAGGGTGAACCATAGGGCAGCCAGTGCCACCTGCAATAAATTGGCAGCAGCCATCAACTCGGGCAGCATGACCAGGAAGACTGGCCTCCAGTGCTGCAAGAAGGTTAACAACCGACACCGGGCAGCACGGGTGAGTTGACACCACCACCCCAAATCCCCCCGCCCCCCCCCAATGTGACCAGCGCCCCCAACCCTGCATTTGCCCCCCAAAACCACCCTTCATCCAGAACCTTCCATTTGCCCCCCAATCCCCCTCTCTCCATCTCCCCCTCCCTTCACCCCAACACTTCCATCACCCCAGCCTCCCTTCACACTGCACCCCCCCCCCCCACCACCACCAATGTGAGCTGCATGTGTGGCTGACGATGCCCCCTCTGTGTCTCCAGAGAAGAAGCTCTCCCACAGTCGTCAGGAGAGGTCCCAGACCGGCGGAGCGATGCTGGACATAACAATACTCATGACCTTCGAGGAATGGGCCCTGGAGGTTACGGGGATGGCTAAGGTCAGAGCAGTAACCAATGTGGAGGTCGGCGCACGGCACAGAGGTCAGGGTCCATTTGGCCCCACCTGGAGGACCTGGCACATGTGAGTTGTTATTACCATACAGACTGGCCCATCCCTCCCACTGACCATGTGTTCATTCTCCCGCAGGCCCTCCAGCCGACGGCGCCAGCCCATCCATGGTGGCCCCCTCCCCTGCCTCCCACGAGAGCACCTCAGAGGAGATCTTCGCGGATGCTACAGTCAATGCATCACAGCTGTCATCCCCACCCTCCAGCAGTGCAGAGACACACTTCTCGGTGGGCAACGTTAGTGGACAGGCTTCGGGGGCACAATCTGGTGTGCACCACACAGTTGCTGATCCACATCAGCTGGAAGCAAGACAGCAGGAGGTCTGCTGGATCCCAGGTCCCAGCCTGATGCTGAGCCTCTGGAGCAGGTTTACCCGGAGCTATTGGAGACATTAGGGAGTGGCCTGGACATCCAGGTGGAGATGTCCAGCAGGCCAATAGCCGATTGGAGGAGTCCCTGAGGCTACGGGTGCAGGAGATGTCGCCGGCAATGTGGGGAACCAAGGCCAACACTGCTGGGGTGGTGACCACAGTGGAGACCCTGGTGCACGATGTCAGCAGCATGAGTGAAGGTGTCAAAGGCATTGCGCAGTCGGTGATGGCCATGGCTGAGGGCCTCAGTAGACGGTCCGACTCAACGGGGGATGTGACCCAGTACCAGGCTGACCTTTATGAGGCACTGTGGGACATGTCCTGGTCTCAGATGGGAATGGCCAAGACGCTGCAGAGCTTATCCCGGGTGGGCATTGCCGAGTCACTGCAGAGCATGGCCCAATCACTGAGGAGCATTGCCGAAAGTATCAACGCCTGGTGCAGACAATGGGGATCCACCAGAGCTGGCAGAGCCAGATGCTGCAGAGGCCAATCCAGCTTCCCGCCACCCCGAGGTGAACCGTAGGGCCCGATGGGCACCGAGTGGGAAGAGGGGCGGCTGGGTGGCAACCCGGACCCATACTATGGATTGGCGGCGGTGGCCATCAGATCCCCCGAGTTCCACCCCTCTGATGAGGCAGCGGCTTGCAGCCAGCACCCGGAACAGGGCAGCACGGCCGTGCATGTACGACTGCCAAGAGCGCTGGGGTCTTCTGGTCCCAGAACCAGGGGCATCAAAGGTCACGGGATATGGCAAGCAGCTAGCTTCCTCCAACTCTGATGTGCTACCTGGCGATACACCTAAACATAGCGGTAGAGCTAGGAAGGCCAAGCACATCAAGGATCATTGAGGGCACTGGGAGGGAAGAATGTAAGTGAAGGGTAAGGAGTGGAGTGCACGCTGGGGGGGGGGGGGGGGGGCATTGTGGGGGCTTTGGGAAGGTGAGGGATGAAGGCTGGGCATAGTGGGGCGGCACCATCGGGACAGTGGGGCACTGGTGTACGAGGAATATTAAAATACCCTCACCACAAGTAAAATGCCACCTCTGGCTCTTTGTTCCGCGATGCGGGGAGACCACCAATCCTATGCCCCATCCCCCCAGGCATGCCCCCCCCCCCCCTCGCACCCTCCACCCGAGACACCCTGCCCATGCACACACGGCCGCGTACATGTGCCCGGGGCTGGGACCCATTCCCTGGGTGATCGAAGGATTGCCGCAGCACCTGTGGTGCTGCCCCGCAGTGTTCAAGCACAGTGTCCAGGCATCAAGATGTGATTGGGATGTTAGGTAATGAGCCCCACATGATACATGGCAGGCTCACCCACAGGGATCCACTTGGGATGTGTGAAGTGCGCACTTATCTATGATTGCCAATCCCTATTAGCTGCAAGGCCAGAGGCTTCCGCGGTCGATGGGGCAGACAGGTAGGGGCTAGGGATGCCCCTGGTACGGGAGCACACGATCCAGGGATTTGACTGGAGGACCTGTGCATTTCTCATTCTGCCCCCTCCCCCTGCCCTGATATCCCCGGCCTCCCATGGCGGCCCACTCCTAACCGTGGCTGCACCCCTTCCTGTTGCCTCCCACCATCCCTCTCCCCGAGCACAGGGGCAGCATGCCCAGTGCCCCTGGGTTCACTGTGAGCGAAGATAGCTGCTTATTTCCTGGGCTCTCCGTAACAGCCCATCCGCCAAGTTCACGTTTTTCAAAAGGAGTACGAATCGGCACCAGTGTGACCACTTGCTGGGAGGCCGCTGAATGACGGGAGGCCACTGGATATGGGGTGGCTCCCGCTAATTGCATGGAAATTGGGCTTAAGTGGTGATAATTGTTTTTTCGTCACGCCATGGTGAGATCCCGGTTTTGTCTACCCGAGCCGGCCAGTTGCATCGCAAACTGGGCGCCGGCGCGGTTCTCGTTTTCCATCTCTCCCGCTGTTCACCGGCCTTATTGCGCTCTCGCTTGAACGCAACGAGATCGGAGAATCGCATCCATAAAAATTGGACTTTCACAAGCTCTTCTTCCTTTTGCCACCTTCATGTTGCTCCATCCAGGAATGGGGTTTGCTCATCTTGCAATTCTGACAAAGTATCTTAATCAGAAAGACAAAACCAGCCTTTCCTCCTTTCCAAATATTATTTATTTTCACCATTCAGATGTGTATTGCCGTAGTTTAAAATGAATGAAACCTCTGCCACCACCAAACTGGGAGTGTGATAACTAAAATGCTTAATTTCATTCATGTGGAATTAGATGTCCAAAAGTATCTCTATTCTGAGAATTCCACATTGCCATGATAGATTCTGATGATCCGCTAACAGCTGATGGAAGGCCAAGTGCACTGAATGAAATTCAAGAGTGTAGCACAGAAGAGGCTGAATTTTCAACTGGAACAGACTATTTAACCTTTAACCTAAGACAAACAAAGTAGATCAAGTAGTTTTTACGTTTAGGTGCAGAGACTTTCCTACAGGATGTTTCAAGTTAAAGCATTTTTCACTCAGTCAGCCACCATGAAGAAATGGTTTACTGAGCCAAGCTTGATGGTTGCTTATAACTTGAACTTCTATGTTAATGGATGAAAACAATAGAATTTGTTTTCAAAATTACTGCCGATAATAGGTGGCAAAAACTTAACACATTTGTATATGATTGATTTGTCACTATCCTAAGGCAAGAAGTTACAAATTCTGTATCTGCTCTCGATATTTCTCAGTGGTCAGGCTTGCCAGTTACTTTTATAAGTAATATCAAAATCATTAGAATCACAAGTTCACATTTATTGTTCATTTTGTATTCACACGGTAGTTTGATCCAAGTCACAACCAACAATGAGGCACTTGCTATATGAACGGTGAATCCATGTGGAGATGAAGACGGACAGGTGCTTCTGATGGCAGATTAAATGACCAAGGCATCAGGACACTTTTGAGAAGAATGTGATGCACCATAACCATCACACCTCTCACCTCCCCATGACTCACCTCAACCACCATAACCACTGACCCCCCCCCCCCCCCACCATACCATCCAACCTACTCACCCATTATCCACCATATGCAGAAACCACAAGCCCTAATATAATGTTGGAAAGTTTTTAAGGATCTCATAAATCTGTCAAAATAAACAAATAAACAAACATCACTTCATATTGATTTATAAACACAATCCACTTTTTAAAAAGACTCCTCTTGCCAGCTGTGTCAAAAATTCCCTCAGAGTAGAATCCATTAGTCAGCCAAGTATTCATATTGCCATGTGAGAGTACCTTTAAGAAATGGGTGTTTATCAAATAGCTGCAGTGATGTCAGAGTGTGGGTGGAGCTGGGCTGGCTGTCTTTCACTTTTATTTTTAAGCAGGCAGCTACAGTGTGTTTTAGTTTCGTTTTGAGAGCTGGATAGCTGCTGCCAAAGCAAACAGCTGTATAAGGATCTCTCTCTGCAATCTAAAGACTGTCTCCTGATCATTTGAGGATTTCAAAGTAATACCTGTTTCTGTAGATAATTTAAACCTGCTGTCTTTCTGTAAAAAGGGTTTAACATATGGATGTTATTAGGAAAGTTATGACGGGTTACTTATAAAATATTGTATCTGTGGGGATTAATGGTGTTGATAGTTGTTAAGATGTTTACTGTGGGTTTATAAAGTGTCAACTGGATTCATAAATAAACATGGTTTTGCTTTAAAAGTACCTTAGATCTCTGTTGCATCACACCTGTAAAGTAGGCCTTTGTGCTCCCCATAACCACAATCTATTAAAAGTCGTGGGTCAGGTGAACTCCATGATACACTTTGGTGTTCTCTAAACCCTGGCCCATAACAATATGGAAATTCCATTGAACAACTGTCAACAAAACCTCCTGAGCTGAATCCATTAAAACATTTGAAGACATTCAGAAACTCAGCCATCTGTCAAAGCTTTGAAATAGCCAAATGCTGAACTGAATGTCAAAGAAAAAAAATCAAAGTTATGAGAACAATTCACATCATTGTCTCTGGATTTTATTAGTGTACAATGCAAAAATAGAACTTTTACCATACTTTAATATGTATGAAAACTTTCTTACTTTCACAATGCCGTTCAGTCTCTTGACAGCTTGCTAGATGTCAAAAGTGACAATCTGGCAATCACATTAATTAATGGTTATTTACCTTTTCGAAACATAGCCTTATCATCACTCATTGTATTAAAAATATAAGCCTGGATTTCATGCTTATTGGGCACGCACAACAAGTGGGACCAGATGTGGCCGTGTTCACTTCTGCCCGAGAATGTCGAAAAGATGCAATATCACACTGGCTGGCTGATTAAGAGCTGGTCAGAAATCTGCCCTCATTGGAGAAAGGCTGCTAGCAGGGGCAAACTCTCCCCTGAACTCCTAACAACTCACATGGCCAATGCTTCAGCCCCATTTACCCCCCCCCCCCCCACTTGGATGAGAAAATTGAAAAAACGGTGTTGCCTGTGCGATGGGCTAAAAAAAAAAACACACAGGCAATGTAAAATTCCAATCCATTGTCCTTTCAATTTTTAAGAAAAATTTGCGCTTCTGACTCACGGTGTGCCCGCCAACCAAAATATTGCGCGAGTACACTTTGAAGCCGGGACATACGCCTAGCGGCTTTTCATATACTTCCAGGTTGGAAACACACTCCAAAACAATGCCTAAAATTCTAGCCATATATAATTTATGCTACGGCATTTCACTATGACATGTGAAGTCAGCAACACCTTTTGAACTTGCCTTTCATATGGTTCCTGACTCCAAACCATGGTCCCCCTTGGTTCACAACACCTCCATGTTGGTATGAATTATATCCCCTTCCAAAACTGGCCTAACTCTATGAAAATTGCAAAAAGGTCTGAAATTCCCACTCTGCAATGATATTGGCAATGTTGGGACTGCAGCGTGAGGGCTCCTATCCCACTACCATTCCCGTGCCAGTGGATACTACCGGTACCAGGAATAGGGGCAGAAATCCAGGATGTTGAGCTCGATTCACCACTTTTAAAGCCATGACGTGGAGATGCCGGCGTTGGACTGGGGTGAGCACAGTACGAAGTCTTACAACACCAGGTTAAAGTCCAACAGGTTTGTTTCGATGTCACTAGCTTTCGGAGCGCTGCTCCTTCCTCAGGTGAGGAAGGAGCAGCGCTCCGAAAGCTAGTGACATCGAAACAAACCTGTTGGACTTTAACCTGGTGTTGTAAGACTTCGTACTGTGCCCACTTTTAAAGCTCACCCGATGCATTTTAGCTCCACGTCGGTATGGGGAAATCCAGCCCTGCATATTTTGTACAGCTTTATCCACTGGAAGTATGAAGCTAACAAGCCCATATTTGTAACAGATTTCGGAGCATGTTCTGAATTATTTCAGTCAGATTTAAGAGAGATTAGATTTTATGTAATTAATGAAGCCTCTTTCCATTAAGTATTTGAGTAACTTTTGGTTTGGGTACAACATCGCTAAACATTAGAACTAATACCATCCAGCACCTGAAAAGCCAGATAAAGGTTACAGGCTCATACAGCACCTTACAATCAGACCAACATTTCTTGATTATATTTTCAATCTGCACAAGTTAATGATTATTGGGGCCCTGAATGAGATTGTGGAGTCTTGCTCATTTCTGTTTAATCTGTGTCTCACAGGTCTCAGCAATTCCCCAGCATAGATAAAAAGAGATTGCGCACACCATTTTATTATGATATAAATGTGAGGAATTGTGACGGCAGCAGATCAGCAGTGCATTTTATTTCCTCATGTGAATTAGCTGCTCCTGGGGTAACGTTCTGATCAGCTGCCATATTTGCAGTTGTCTTGCTCCCCTCCTCTTCCCTGGTATCTCAAAGGAAGGAAGGACCCCTGTGTGATCTCAGGCGTGGTAGCAGTGCAGTGGGTGTTGTCAGGGACAGGGGGAAGAGCAGTACTACAATTGAACTTTGTGTTTCTGAGTTGGTGAGAGGGAAGGTGAAACAACAGGAACAGTGATGGGGTGGGGGAGATTATCTGTTCTTGTGCAACTGAAGTCAGAGAGGCAGCACGGCAGCATGGTGGTTAGCACTATGGCTTCACAGCGCCAAGGTCCCATGTTCGATCTCCGTTTGGGTCACTGTCTGTGCGGAGTCTGCACGTTCTCCTCTTGACTGTGTAAGAGTCCTCCGGGTGCTCCGATTTCCTCCCACAGTTCAAAGATGTGCAGATTAGGTGGAATGGCCATGCTAAATTGCCCTTAGGTTAGATGGGGTTGCTGCGTTACAGGGATAGGGTGGAGATGTAGGCTTATGAAGGGTGCTCTTTCCAAGAGCCGGTGCTGACTCAATGGGCCAAATGGCCTCCTTCTGCACTGTAAATTCTATAATAAATGGGCCCCCAATCCAATAGTCTTATGATCATCGTGGTCCAGGTTCACATGAAAAGAATGGTCATTTGGTCAAGCTATCAGAGCGGCCTCCATATTGCCCTCATAACCAGAGACCAGCAAGCATCACCATCTCTGGGATAATGGAAAGAATTAGGGAGGGAGGAAAGAAAGAAAAATATGTTCTTCAGTTATGCAAAACCAGAGCTACTCAGGAATAATGCGAAAATACCCTCAATATTTTTAACAGACGTCCAGAGTAGAAAAAAATCTATTCAGAATATAAAATTAAAATTGTTCCAACACATGTACTTTTATATGTTGAAGGACAACTTTTTTGCGGGAGTGGAGCGAGAGGAGTAAGTGAGTAGGTGTTGGGGAGATAAACGGGACTTCTGTGCTTATAAACGTGATGAATGTCAGTGCCCAGTAACAGAAACATTCTTATCTCTTGCACCCAGTTGCACTATATAGAAATCCCAGCCCTTGCCTAGCAGAGGTTGAATGCTGAATAAACCTAGCTCCCCCTGCTTTACCTGAACAATTTGCCTCAACCTCAGTAGAACAGCCCCGACAGTGTCAGTGTAGCCTTTCTATTTTTCACCTAAGATATAATTTCCTTTTTAGTAAGAATGCAAACTTTGTGTCAATCAGTGCTGAATTTCTGCGAGTTTATGAACCATGGGCTCTTGCCCGCCCCTCGCCCCCAGAATGGTTGAAGTGAGTTAAATTTAAACTCCAGACATAAGCAGAATCTATTCTGCAATATGTTCATCCAGACACCAGAGGGCGAAGTAGGCATTTTCTGTTGAAACAAAGAGCATGCAGTCATCATGTTACTCCGAACAACCAGCAATGTTTCCTGTGTTTGTAAGGACAAGACCATTCAGTAGTGTGGATGATGAAAGTACAATATGATGACTCAATTCATTCAGCTAATCTTCAAAGTTGGGACTTTTAAGTAATTTTTTTGTATCATGAGGAAGCCAGCGGTAGTGGAACAGAGATTCATTTAACTTCGTAGAATATTCTGTTCAAGGCAGAGAGGGTGGTGGTAGCTGGACTAATTAGTCATAGCAGAATAGCAACAGAAAAATGGAGCTTAACAGAAACATCGAAATAGTCTCTTTATGGATTGAAATAAAGGTACCAGTATCATAGATGCATCTAAAGGGAAGTTGTATAAATTCATGAGGGTAAAGGAAATAGCACTGCCTGAGCGTTTGATGGAGGAAGGAGGTTCCTA
This sequence comes from Scyliorhinus torazame, assembly GCF_047496885.1. Classification (NCBI taxonomy): domain Eukaryota; kingdom Metazoa; phylum Chordata; class Chondrichthyes; order Carcharhiniformes; family Scyliorhinidae; genus Scyliorhinus; species Scyliorhinus torazame. Next base: position 284,795,060 of record NC_092712.1, on the reverse strand, counting down.
TAGAGTGTAAACACTGGAATGGACCTGTTAGGTCAAGTGACCTGTTTCTGTGCTGCAAATACTCAACACGAGGCATCACAGGAGGGCTGTCAGAGGAATTTTGACATCAAGGCACATGAGGAGATATTTGGGGAGAGGAGCTTGGTCACGGGGTTAAATTTGAAAGAGCGTCTTGAAAGAGAGAATGGTGGAGAGGCTGCAAGGTTTCGGGAGGGAGTGCCATAGCATAGGGCTGAGGCAGCTGAAGGGATGGTGAAAGAAATCAAAGCTGAATGCGGAGCCAGAATTGGAGAAGCGTAATGGTCTGAAGGGGTTGTAGGGCTGGAGGAGGTGACAGAATTAGGGAGGGGCAAGGGCTTGGAGGTATCTGGAAACAAGAGTGAGAATTTTAAACATATATGTATATATCTACCAATATTTAAAGGCACTTTATTTTTTCACCACAAAGCATATTCATAACTGCACATCGCACTGTGATTTCAAAATGTTTTATATAAATGGCAGAGCAAGTCTATTGAAAGGATGTCGGAAAAGATCTTGACATGCCTGTAACAGGATGACAAATGCAGTTTATGCTCAGTTAATCACCAAAGGTTACCCTGACCAATTGAAGACAATATTTAGTCAGCGAACAACCAGAAAAAGAAAGCACGTCTCGGAAACTAACAAGCTGGATTTTTCTGTCCAAGCCATGAGCCCAATATCGGGCTGATTTGCACGTCGCGAACCCAATGTGCACATGGCAGAACATTGGGTGCCATCTCCCCAGAAGAGACCAATTAAGAATCTGCCTCTGCGAGTGCCACCCAAGGAGGGATGACAGGTGGCCTCAGGGCGTAGGTGGACCGCTCCTGGAAATGAATGTTGGCCAGCAGACCCACTGCGAATGTCAGTGCTGCAAAGTGAATGGAGAAGGACAGGGCAATACCAGTTGTTGGTGTTGTACTGCCGATAGGACCAATGGCCAGTTCCTCACATGCAGTACTATTCGGTGAAACTGCAGTTGAAAAGCAAACAATTGAAAGCACTTGCCGGTTGATGACACCAGTATGCTCCCTGGCAGTGCCATTTGGGTGTCAGCCTGGCACAGTCAAGGTGGCGCTGCCAGGTGGCAGGGATACTGCCAGGGTGCCAAGCTGGCAGTGTCAAGGTGCCAAGCTGGCATTTTTCCAGCAATGGGGATTGGGCAGGGGTTGCTTGCGTGGGTGTGGGGGAGGAGCCTGAGAACCCCCTTGTAGGTGAGTTGAGGCTGTTGGATGATTCGGTTGGGGTTGGGGGGGGGGGGGGGGTCGCGCGATCGGGACGCAATTTAAAAACGGTGTCCCGATCTCCTTCCGCACTGAGTTGTGGAGAGTGGAGCTCCTCCATGCAGAAAACGGGACTAAGTGCGGCCTCATTGGGGCATTCCCCATTGAGGCTCTGCATCTACCCGAGTGGGAACAGAGTCCATTCGATAGCGGCGGGGTTTCTCGGCGCGTCGCTCTCGTCCTGGGACTCTGTTCCCATTCAGGTAGTTCGCGCGCTTAATATTTGGGAAATAATCTTGCCCAACAACAACCGCCCTCTTTAAAATATCAACTGATACAATAAAGTAATAAATAGACAGAAGGAAATCCAAACGAAGAAACAAAATTGAAAGAATGTGTGTATGAATGCCCAAAGATGTGCAGGTTAGGTGAATTGCCCCTTAATGTCCAGAGATGTGAAGGTTCGGTGGGGTTACAGTGTTACCGGAGTAGCCATGATGTGGAGATGCCGGCGTTGGACTGGGGTGAGCACAGTACCAAGTCTTACAACACCAGGTTAAAGTCCAACAGGTTTGTTTCGATGTCACTAGCTTTCGGAGCGCTGCTCCTTCCTCAGGTGAATGAAGAGGTCTGTTCCAGAAACACATATATAGACAAATTCAAAGATGCCAAACAATGCTAGGAATGCGAGCATTAGCAGGTGATTAAATCTTTACAGATCCAGAGATGGGGTAACCCCAGGTTAAAGAGGTGTGAATTGTCTCAAGCCAGGACAGTTGGTAGGATTTCGCAGGCCAGATAGTGGGGGATGAATGTAATGTGACATGAATCCCAGGTCCCGGTTGAGGCCGCACTCATGTGTGCGGAACTTGGCTATAAGTTTCTGCTCGGCGATTCTGCGTTGTCGCGGGTCCTGAAGGCCGCCTTGGAGAACGCTTACCTGGAGATCAGAGGCTGAATGCCCTTGACTGCTGAAGTGTTCCCCGACTGGAAGGGAACATTCCTGCCAGGTGATTGTTGCGCGATGTCCGTTCATTCGTTGTCGCAGCGTCTGCATGGTCTCGCCAATGTACCACGCTTCGGGACATCCTTTCCTGCAGCGTATGAGGTAGACAACGTTGACCGAGTCACACGAGTATGTACCGCGTACCTGGTGGGTGGTGTTCTCACGTGTAATAGTGGTATCCATGTCGATGATCTGGCACGTCTTGCAGAGATTACCATGACAGGGTTGTGTGGTGTCGTGGTCACTGTTCTGAAGACTGGGTAGTTTGCTGCAAACAATGGTTCGTTTGAGGTTGCGCAGTTGTTTGAAGGCAAGTAGTGGGGGTGTGGGGATGACCTTGGCAAGATGTTCATCGTCATCAATGACGTGTTGAAGGCTGTGAAGAAGATGACGTAGTTTCTCTGCTCCGGGGAAGTACTGGACGACGAAGGGTATTCTGTCGGTTGTGTCCCATGTTTGTCTTCTGAGGAGGTCGGTCCGGTTTTTCGCTGTGGCGCGTTGGAACTGTCGATCGATGAGTCGAGTGCCATATCCCGTTCATACGAGGGCATCTTTCAACGTCTGTAGATGTCTGTTACGCTCCTCCTCGTCTGAGCAGATCCTGTGTATACGGAGCGCTTGTCCATAGGGGATGGCTTCTTTAATGTGTTTAGGGTGGAAGCTGGAGAAGTGGGGCATCATGAGGTTATCCGTGGGTTTGCGGTAAAGCGAAGTGCTGAGGTGACCGTCCTTGATGGAGACGAGTGTGTCCAAGAATGCAACTGATTTTGGAGAGTAGTCCATGGTGAGTCTGATGGTTGGATGGAACTTATTAATGTCATTGTGTAGTCGTTTCAATGATTCTTCGCCGTGGGTCCAAAGGAAAAAAATGTCATTGATGTATCTGGTGTATAACATCGGTTGAAGGTCCTGTGCGGTGAGTAGGTCCTGTTCAAACTTGTGCATGAAGATGTTGGCGTATTGGGGTGCGAATTTGGTCCCCATGGCTGTTCCGTGCGTCTGAATGAAGAACTTGTTGTCGAAGGTGAAGACGTTGTGATCCAGAATGAAGCGGATGAGTTGCAGAATTGCGTCTGGAGATTGGCAGTTGTCGGTGTTGAGTACTGAGGCTGTTGCAGCAATGCCGTCGTCATGGGGGATGCTGGTGTAGAGTGCCGAGACGTCCATTGTGACGAGGAGTGTTCCTGGTTCAACTGGTCCATGGGTGCTGAGTTTCTGTAGGAAGTCCGTCGTGTCGCGACAGAAGCTGGGTGTACCTTGTACGATGGGTTTCAAGATGCCCTCGATGTAGCCAGAGAGGTTCTCACACAGGGTCCCATTGCCTGAAACGATAGAGCGGCCTGGTGTGTTGGCCTTATGTATTTTTGGGAGGCAGTAGAGATCTCCAATGCGGGGAGTACGTGGGATGAGAGCACGTAGGGTGCTCTGAAGATCTGGATCCAAGGTCTTGATCAGTCTGTTAAGTTGGCGGATGTGTTCCTTGGTCGGATCTGCGGGTAACTGTCTGTAGTGTTCTTGGTTGTTCAGTTGTCGGTATACTTCTTTGCAGTAGTCCGTTCTGTTCAGTACGACAGTCTGCTGGTTTGATGACGATGCTGTGGTTGGTCTTGAGAGCGTGGATGGCATTGCGTTGTGCTTGGGTGACGTTCGGGGTTGTCTTGTGAATGCGACTGATGAATCTGGCATTGACGCGACTCCTGACGGCTTGAGCATACATGTCGAGTCTAAGGCAGCGGCCTTCCGGAGGGGTCCAATTCGACTCTTTCCTCTTCGGTTGCCGCACGGCAGATCTCTCGGTCTGCTGTTCCGGTTCATTGACAGTCTGCTTGGGTTCGCTGTTGGCCTCTTGGGGTCTGTGGAAGAATTCCCGGAGTCTCATTCGCCTGATGAATTCCTCCGTGTCTGCCGCGAGACTGATGGGGTCCATTTTGGTGGTGGTGCAGAAATTAAGCCCTCTGCTGAATCTGTAAAGATTTAATCACCTGCTAATGCTCGCATTCCTAGCATTGTTTGGCATCTTTGAATTTGTCTATATATGTGTTTCTGGAACAGACCTCTTCATTCACCTGAGGAAGGAGCAGCGTTCCGAAAGCTAGTGACATCGAAACAAACCTGTTGGACTTTAACCTGGTGTTGTAAGACTTCGTACTGTGCTTACCGGAGTAGGGCAGGGGTGTGGGGTAAAATGCTCTTTCAGAGAATCAATGCGGACTCGACGGAAGGAGAGACTTCTGCATTGGAGGGACTCTGAAAATAATTGATTAAAAAAAGGCAGCAACGCCAACACAACAATAATATTTGTTTATATTATTCTTGCAAGAGCTACAATTGGAGGAACAAGGCTCAGTTCAGGTACTGCAGGGCTAAAATGGATTGCTGCACTCACTGAAATCTTCAACTCTTTTTCCTAAATCCTCTGAAATTGCACGGTAACTGTAACTCCTTCATGTCAAATTCCCCCCGCCCGGTATTTTAACAACGGACTTAATGTATTTGCACAAACATGTTGACATGTGAGAGTTAACATTTGATTGTAGCGCTCCAGGCACTTGTAGAAATCGTATATCCCAAAACCATGCGCTCCGAGTCGGTGCTATTCTGTCAATTAACGGCTGCACGCTCGTGAGTTGAAAGCAAACAATTTTAAAATTAGCGTTCCCACTTAAACCACAACCAGTCCAGCGGGAGTTTCAGCCTTTAATGTTACTTAATCACTGTGGGAATGGAGGGAAAGATACTGGAAGGATAACATCTCTGCGCTGTCCTTACTTGCGTCTTTGCGAGCTGGAGGCAATTTAATTTTCTGGCAACTGAAAATGAACACATTATGACTGCATTAACACGATTGATGAGACCTGATGGATTTAGTAGACATGCCTCTTTGAAACCCATCAACAACACAATAGTAATAGAGGCTGCTTGTTACATTAACGGAAACTTTACCTGTCCTTCTGGTCATTTTATAGTTTCTCAAACATCTTTAAAAAGAATTTTAAAAAGCCTTTTATGGCAAAATCTTAATGAGGGCTTATGTTATGACTATTTACAGTACAATTTGGGTATCAGTTGTGAAATACTAAAATGTTTTCCAATGTCCATTCCCCCCATGTTGATACATGATGAGACACTCGTCTCAGAATGACAAACGTTGGGTGGGAAGGAAAACAGTTGTACATCTCAAACTTTACCTGAACTAGTTTTACTGCCAGTGGAACAGGGAGAAGGCGACCACACCACTCTGAGGAGGCGGGAATCAGTAAAAACGTTAAAGGAGCTTGTGTGTTTCCATTTTAACAGGACTTTTATGTTCAATCTGTGGAAGCCCGGGAAAGCCAGGCAGCTAGTAGGAGGTGAGAGGGCCAGATCATGAGTTAATTGTGTTTACAGCACTGCTTGTGGGCCAAGAGGACCAGGAGTCTCTTCTGCAGGCCCAAAAAGCAAATATGGACCTACTGCCCCATGGAAACCCATGACTCCTCCCTCCCCATGCGATCTCTGACTCTCTTCATTGATGTACAACTCCCATCACTAAGGGATCTTTGACCACTCATGTAATTTTTGCCCCCCCCCCCCCTCACAACCTTCGACATCCCTTACCCCAAGAATCTCAAACACTCCTTACCCCTACCAATCTCCCTTACACTCCCCACCTTCCAGGATCTTTGACTCCCCTCACTTTCAGCAACAGCACTGATCCTCTGGAATCACTTACTCCCCCAACCTCTGGAATTTCCAGTCACCCCCTCAACAATGCAATTTCTGACTCCCCTCACAACCTCTACCATTTCTCACATCACTGGACCTGCAATAGCACCCAACACCAGAAATCCTTGACTCTGCCCATCACACACAATCCGCAAAGCACCGAACTTCAAAGATCTCCAGCACCTTCCACAACATCACGGTGGAACAGTGGTTAGCACTGTTGTCTCAGGAACTTGGGTTCGATTCCGGCTTGGGTCACTGTCTATGCGGAGTCTGCACGTTCTCCCTGTGTCTGTGTGGGTTTCCTCTGAGGGCTCCAGTTTCCTCTCACAAGTTCCGAAGGACATGCTTGTTAGATGAATTGGACATTCTGAATTCTCCCTCAGTGTACCCGAACAGGCGCTGGAATGTGGCGACTAGGGGATTTTCACAGTAACTTCATTGCAGTGTTAATGTAAGCCTACTTGTGACATTAATAAAGGTTATTATTATCTCAAAAAAGCCCCACAACCAGGATCCCCAACATGTCCCATCCATAGGGATCTCCAACACACCCTATCCAGCCCAGGAACCCCTACACCACACATCCAGGATCTCTGACACCTCCCACTCTGCCATCCCCCGACTATCCGAGCACTCGGGATCACCTCCTCAGACCTCCCCTCAAATCTCTCTTGCCTAATTTCTAACTCGCCCATCACATAATCCCCATCTACTCATCTGTGATCTCTGACTTTCTCGTCTCAGACTTGCACTCCCTCAACAATCTCTAATCACAGAATCTCTACAGTGCAGATGAAGCCATTCGATCCATCGAGTCTGCACTGAGCTTTTAAAAGAGCACCTCACTCAGGCCCACTCCCCCGCCTCATCTCCATAATCCCACCTAACCTTTGAATACGAAGGGCAATTTAGCATGGCCAATCCACCTAACCTGCACATCTTTGGACTGTGGGAGGAAACCGGAGCACCCGAAGGAAACCCACCCAGACACGGGGAGAATGTACAAACTCCACACAGACAGTGACCCAAGGCGGAATTGAACCCGGATCCGTGGCACTGTGAGGCAGCAGTGCTAACCATTGTGCACCAACTCATTCCATCCCTTTGAATCCTCCACAACCCCTTGGTTTTCTGATTCCTTCCACTGCCCATCCTGCAATCACCAACTCAACTTCTTGCTTCTCATCTTCTCTCAAGCTGCTTTCTGCCCCACAGTCGGCCAACTTGTCAATCAGATACTCCCCCGTTGCCCATCTGGAAACCCACCCCTTGTTGGTGCCTATGGGGTACCATGGCCCTCCCCTGCAGTTAAAAGGACAGTGGGGCCCACGGCCCCGGTGGCTCCGACACAGAAGTTTCATGTTTGGGGCATTGCCAATTGCTTTAAGGTGAGATTTCTTTCCTTTTTTCGGGAAGAAGTCTTGCCTTTGAGAGATGCGGGATAATTTGTTGACCAGCCGGTCTTGTAGTCCCAGCTGCACCGAGACTGCTGGCCACTGCTGGGACCACTGCCAGACCCACTATTCCCAGGAGAACAGGATAGTCCAGGGTTGATGGGGGAGGTCATGTTCAAGAGGTCATGAGGGAAGATTAAAGGGTGGATGAAATTGAGAAGCTGCTTCTAATGGGTCCGAGACCTGCAATGGAGGTCCCCCCCCCCACCCACCTGCCTTGCTCGACTCCAGACTGCACAGTTAAGGCTGTTGGGCTTCCCGAATGAAGTAGGCCTCCATGACCCCTGGTAATAAGCCTGTGAGTGGTAGGTTCATGTGCATGCAGGTGCCTCGACATCTCCTTCATCCTTGTAAACTGTTCAAACAGGTTGGAGGTGGGCGGGCAGGCATCGGGAAGGCCACCCCTGGATTTTATGTGCCATTCCTTCCTTCACACCCGTCAGCAGGGGGCATACAATCCAACCTCATGGGCGTGGCTGTCCTGCCCCACTCTGCTGGGAACGTCCAGTCCCGTCGAAAGGTGACAAACTTTGGCTGACTTGCCACATCCCCTGCGCTGAGTCCTGCCACGGTGGGGCCGATAAAAAACAAGTCTATGTTTTGTTACAATAAACTTGTTCCAGCCTCTGAAAGCTGTTTCCAAAATGTTCATACTGAACAAAATCTGTGACTGTATTTTTATTTCAAGCAAAACAAGAAGTATGAAGAAAGTGTACGTAGACAGTATGCTGCAGACAGGGGAAGTGATGAGTTCATAGACACAAAAAAGGAGGAGTGGGGATTGCACTCTTCAGTTCGCAGCCTTATCCAGTTATTACTGTGGATATGCTGAGCTGTGATTGCATAATCCTCCAATGGAAAGGTATAATATTTAAGGGCAGGTAAATATAGCTGCTCTTGCACATAGCCAAAGGTTTATGCAGGAGAACATGACCTGCGCAGGTACTGATGTACAGCATGAAGGCTAGAAGCGACTTTTTTTTTTGAAGGCCAATGAAAAATATGACTAAATTTAAATGGAAAACAGGGCGAGAATTTTGTAGTTCGTGGCAAAGCAATGACCTACGCTGCTGATCTAGCGATCCCTGCAGCATGGGACTAAAGTTAATTTGAATCTGGTTCTTAGGCAAGGGGATTGCTCGGCAATAATGTCATCAATACGATAATGAGTCAGATATATTGGAGTATTCTCACAGACAGCAATCCAGGAAGTAAAATGCATTGGTTATCTTTTATTTTTTACAAAATTTACAGAGAGAAAAATAAATGATTGGGACATATAATTTAGAAGCTGAAATAACATACCAAGCTATTAAAAGATTATATTTAAAAACTTTAATTTTTTTGTTGAAATGGAAATATTTGACATTACACAAATATAACATTCATTTTCTGGGGACAGAGAAGTTCTTCGGCAATAGTAATGACTGAGCACACCCTTAAAACCCAGTCACACCTCATTAACAAGAAGTGGCGTTCGTGCAGGATTTTTACAGCAATATTATACCGTAAGAGAAAGTTCTTGTCAGTTCAGTGATTTTTAATTGCTTGCAGCCTGGAGACAGAAACAAAAAATCTGATGGTGAAGCACAGAATTATTGACAACAACCTCTGGATTTCTGCATTTAGATGCGTCTGTACTGAATCCAAAAATCGCTGCACAATTTCACACGATTAATAATGACAAACATGGACAGTTTTTCCATCATTATTACTTCAAAATCCAGGCCAATAGTTGTTTTGGAGCAATCATATTATGGTACCGTGTGATTGGAGAGGCTCAGATATTTTACAGATTAATAATTCTTCCTAGGACTGATTACAAGCTATTAATCTGCATACTGGGTTCAGATAATGTTGACACTCGGAGTGTTCCAAATAATTTAAGATCTAAAATGATTCCCATCTTTTTAAGATCTATGGATTTTTCAGTTGAAGCAGGGCAAGTCCTTACTTCTATAGCTTCAAAACTCAAGTGCCCTTCACATACTTAATTAACAATGATACTCATACTGGATGACTAACTATCATGGCAAATTTGCAAAGTTCTCTTATTGAATGCATGGGAATATGTGCTGAGAAAATGGAGCCTAAAAGCATTGGCATATAATCCACACCAACTTCGCCAGAGCAAACTAATATTGTCCAAGGGCTTCAAAAGGTTTTGGCCCATTTAATAGAAAGGGCTTTACATTTTGTCTAGGTATGGGCCCAGGTTCCCAAACATTGTCCTTTACCAGATGGTGGGTGGTGCACCTCTAGTTCATAATGAACATGTGTTACCTGCCCTCCACAATGAAGCTCAAAAGAAATGGGCCAAATGTCTAGATCCTTCTGGCCAGAATTTCATTGTTAAAAGTTCTGTTCTCTTCATTTTCTTGAAAACTGCTATGCATGCTAGGACGGATTTTCCTAGATCTGCACCTTGAAGTACTCGACTACGTTGAGGTTGGGTGGAATGTTCATAGTAAAGAGAACGCTGCCTGACAGGTGGCATGATGGCAGAATGGCTAGCACTGCTGCCCCACAGCTCCAGGGACTCAGGTTTGATTCCAGCCTTGCATAACCTTCTGTGTGGTGTTTGTACGTTCTCTCCCTGTCTGCGTGGATTTCCTTCGAGTGCTTTGGTCTCCTCTCAAAGTCCAAAGATGTGCAGGCTAGGTGGATTGGCCATGCTAAATTGCCCGTTAATATTCAAAGACGTGTAGCTTAGGTGGATTGGCTCCACGCAGCATTATGGGGATAGGAAGCCCAGATAGGGTGCTCTTTCAGAGGGTCGGTGCAGACTCAATGGGTTGAATAGCCTCTTTCTGCACTGTAGGGATTCTATAGATTTCCCTATTACTGCCTCCATTCGTAATTGGGCAGGCCTCTTCATAGTCACATCTTTAGAGCCACCTGATTTCCCATTAGCTGCTTTCCCCAGCTTATTCAGGGCACTTGGGCAGAGATTCAGGGAGATCTCACACAATAGATAAAAACGTACATTCTTATTCCATTCCATGTGTGCTCTACCCAAAAACCATTCCATTTCTCATTGTCTGTTGATGCTTTGTTTGATGAATGTAGAAATTGTAATATATTATATTTTATATTTGTGGCAGTAATGTTATTGAAAACCCTAGTTTAGAATGCATATAGGCAGTGTGTTTACTAAAGTTTTAATTAAGGTGTCGTAAAAGGTGAGTTAATCATTGCTTTTAACCATTCACTTGTTCACAGAGAGATGGTTAATTACACATGTTTTGATTGCAGGAGATACCCTGGTGAAGATAGTTTGATGGAGTGTTGTTTAATCCTATCTTAGCAGGTCATGGGGCAATTTAGCAGGATACAGATTATGTAATTAATGGGAGGAGCCAGGTCTGTCTGTAGTTTTGCACTTAAGAAGATTTTAAGTTGAACAACAGTCGGCCATAAGATTTGAGTCTGACAAGACAGACGGACTTTCAGGCTGTTCCTGAAAGGGTCTCTCTCCAAAGATCTGCACAGAGAAGGAAGTAACCCTGATTGTTAAATTTATGTATAAGTGGCATTTGAACTATGCTGAGGTTCTTAATTGGAATATAATGGCAGGTGCAGATAGTACGTTAAAGTTTTTCATTTTATGTAAGAGCTGTTTAACTGATAATTGTAAATCTATTTATTTAATGTCAATGTCAAACAAACTAAAGTTTGTTTTCACATAAAAGATACCTATTGGGGTGAAATATCCTTTCCTCACAGTTTTACAAATTGAAATATTGTTTGGGGTTTCTCATCTGCTATCCTAACAACAGTTGGGGTCTGATCTGATATCCTAACATTCATCCTGAGCTGTTTTCTTGGCAGTTTTTTTTTCCAGCAGTGGTTTGCCATTGCCTTCCACTTCTTCAGGGACAGGTTGATGAGGCAGGTCCCAAATCTACCTCAGCCAGAACGGGAATCAAACACATGCTCTTGACAATGAACTGAAACGCCTACATTCTTATTACATCTACTGAAATAAGAAGCTCTGGAATTCCCTCCTCATGTATTTATACCTCCCATTCCTCTTTCAAGAAACTACTTAAAAAGTACAGGTGGGATTCCGGCATCCCCGTAGCGTGTTATCCTGCAGTGGAGGCAGATCACTATTGGATTGGTCAGTAGCGAGATCTTCTGGTCACTCCGATCTCAACGGCGATTAACAGGCCGTGGGAGTTACCTTCAGCGGCACTGGAAGATCCTGCTGGTGGGAAGGGCCGGAAAATCCCACCCTACCTCTTTGTTCAAGCTTGTGGCCATCTGTCCAAATATTTTCCTGGTGTGGCTTGGTTATATTTGATAATGCTCTTACGAAGCACTTTGAGATGTTTTACTGCTTGAAAGTTGCAGAATGAATGCAAGTTGTTCTTTGAACCAGACTACAATTTAGTTTCAGTGTCTGCTGTGTACACCAGTTTGAGCAATTCTTAAGTAATTGTTGAAGCATGAAGTTCAGGCTTCCTGCAGATCTAGACGGCAGATTCTACCACTTGATTCCAACCATTGTTCCCTTCTCACTGTTCTTCCAAGCATTTCATCTTGAGATCTGCTGCTGTGTCCTGGAAGCAACAGGGAATTGGGAATTGCCCAGCACAAATCAGAAAGAATTCTTGTGGTTGTGAATCGACGGCGTGAGCCGTGAAGTGCGACCAGAAATGGCAGGGAAAGTTGCTCAAGGTGCCTCTGTGATCAGCGAGTAGAAGGCAGAGTGCCACTATTAACTGGGAAAATGCTGGATGGAGAAAATATCAAAGTGAACTGGAAGGAAGAGTGAGTCTCAGATTTGGAAGGGAGTTTGACTGAATTGAGAGGTGGAATGGACTTACTATGGGCAAAAGGTTTCTGCAGGAAAAATATAAAATTTACCAAAGGAATATGCCGTAGAAATGTTCTTTGAACAGGTACAGTATCTCTGTTTGGAAGGAATGAGACAATTTGAACTTTGCTGCCTGCGGCATGCCCTCTTGTAATATTGTCATTGAACAGTACACATTTAAACTGTTATTCTGCCTTCAGCCGTGAGACAGACTGTGAGCCAAATTAAAGAGTTGGGAAGGAAATGGCAATGCAACAGGCTAAAGCACACAATACTCAAGGTGTGGCATCACCAAGGCCCTGTATAACTTCAGTAAGACATCTCTACTCCTATACTTATACTCCTATACTTAAATCCTCTCGCTGTGAAAGCCAAAGACAAAGTGCATTTATTGAAACTGGAAATACATCAGGTCAGGTTGTCCATAATAACACTAAGAAATGTATTTTAAAGTGGGTCTTTGAAACAAATGTGTACATACAGAATTTCTTTGGATGCGGTTGGTTAGCTCAGTTGGCTGGATAGTTGGTTCATGATGCGGAGAGACGCCAACAGCTTGAATTCAATTCCTAAACCGGTTGAGGTCAATTCATGAAGGCCCCACCTTCTGAGCCTTGCCCTCATCAGAGATGTGGTGACCTTCAGGTTAAATCATTACCCGTCAGCTCTCTCTCAGGAAAGGGAAGGGCAACCTCTGGTCCTCAGGGACTATGACAACTTTCACTTTTCATGTATATTTTTAGCATTTGTGTAATGAGAATGTTGCTGGCAAGGCGAATATTTCCGGTCCATTCCTAATTGCTCTTGAGGAGGTGATCCTGTGTCATCTTTTTGAACTGCTGCATTCTAGATTGGGTAGGTAGAGGTAAAGTGCTGCTAGGGAGGGAGTTCCAGCATTTTGACATAACGGTGAAGAAACGGTAACATTGTTCCAAATCAGGATGGTGCACTCCCTGAATGTGCTGCCCTTGTCTTTCTAAAAGGAGGTAAAGATTATGGGTCTGAAACATGCTGTTGAAGAGCCCTGGTGATTGCAGCATTGAACTTTGTAGATAGCATACACTACATTCACTGTGCACGTGTGGCGGAGAGTCAATATTTAAGGTGTTGCATGGGGCACTTTTTCTAGGATGGTGTTGAGCTTCTTGAGTGTTGTTGGAGCTCCACTCACCCAGGCAGTGGAGAGTATTCCATCAGACTCCAGACTTGTGTCTCGTAGATAGTGGGCAGGCTTTGGGGAGTCAGGAGGTGTTACTCTTCACAGAACTCCCAGTCTCTAATCAGCTCTTGTAGCCACAGTATTCATATGACTGGTCCAGTTAAGCTTATGGTCAAAGATATGGAATAGCCTCCTTATCAAACAGTGAGACACACTGCATCAGGGGCAAAACCTATCTGTCCAGTTCCACTGCACAAAATACAAGAATTATTGAGAGCATAAAGGTGTCATGGATGTGTTCCAAAATTAATTCCACTTGTAAATATTTCATACTACATTGGTTTCACTTTTTTCATGTGTGCAACTTGTCATTTGTTGATGCCAGATTAGTCAGAGAGCTAAATGTACTGACACACCTCATTGTTGGCACATACAAGGTTACAAAGTAGTTTAGGGGACCCTTAGGCAGCACCTTTCAAACACATAACCATTACTACCTAGAAGGGCAAAGGCAGCAGACACGTGGGAACACCACAAGCTCGAGGTTCCTCTCCAAGCCACACACCATACTGACTTGGAAATATATCACAGTTCCTTCACGGTCACTGGGTCAAAGCCCTGGAACTCCCTCCTACTAGCACGGGTGCACCTACACCACATGGAATGCAGCAGTTCAAGATGGCAACTCACCACCACCTTCTCAAGAGCAATTATGGATGGACAATAAATGCTGGCCTCGCCGGAGTTGTCCGCATCCCAAGAGTGAATGAAAAAAAAGTGTCCTTTCTTGTGGAAGAGACAAAATCCCAGATTTTCCGTGAGGCGGCACTGGCACTTTTCCATGATCCGATGCTGCTCGGCATTTCTTGTCGGCTCGCCCGAGCTCAGCTTCTCTAGAAACATGGAGTGCAGCTTCCTCCATCGCAGCTCTGATGCATCAGGAGGAAGACCAGACATGCCCCATTTTTACAGCACTAGCTGCCGTTAGGTAAGTTTAATGGACTAGTGTGAATGTTCATGAATGGACAAATGTTAATAAATGTGGGAATGAGTGAGTAGATGAACAGGTAGGATAGTAGACTGGATAGATTGGTGAGGTAAGTGGGTTGGGTGGCAGGTGGGTGATGTGGTAGGTGGGTGAGGGAACTGGGTGAGAAAACCAGACCCTTCCCACTTCACTGCACTATGACCCCAACCCCTTCCTCTGTCCTTCCCTGGACTCCTCTTTCATGTGTTCCATGTCCCTGACCCCATTCCATAACTCCCACACCAACTCCCACCACTCCGGTTTGTACTGGTCCCACCTCCCCTAGATTCAGTTCCAATGTCCCAGGAATTTGAATCCCTCCCTCTCGCACTCATAAGCCATGTATTCATCTTAGCTATCCTGCCATTCCTACTCAGACTAGCATGTAGCACTGGTAGCAATCCTGAGATTACTATCTTTGAGAACAAAGAACAAAGAAATGTACAGTACAGAAACAGGCCCTTCGGCCCTCCAAGCCCGTGCCGACCATGCTGCCCGACTAAACTACAATCTTCTTCACTTCCTGGGTCCGTATCCTTCTATTCCCATCCTATTCATATATTTGTCAAGATGCCCCTTAAATGTCCCTATCGTCCCTGCTTCCACTACCTCCTCCGGTAGCGAGTTCCAGGCACCCACTACCCTCTGCGTAAAAAACTTGCCTCGTACATCTACTCTAAACCTTGCCCCTCTCACCTTAAACCTATGCCCCCTAGTAATTGACCCCTCTACCCTGGGGAAAAGCCTCTGACTATCCACTCTGTCTATGCCCCTCATAATTTTGTAGACCTCTATCAGGTCTCCCCTCAACCTCCTTTGTTCCAGTGAGAACAAACCGAGTTTATTCAACCGCTCCTCATAGCTAATGCCCTCCATACCAGGCAACATTCTGGTAAATCTCTTCTGCACCCTCTCTAAAGCCTCCACATCCTTCTGGTAGTGTGGCGACCAGAATTGAACACTATACTCCAAGTGTGGCCTAACTAAGGTTCTATACAGCTGCAACATGACTTGCCAATTCTTATACTCAATGCCCCGGCCAATGAAGGCAAGCATGCCGTATGCCTTCTTGACTACCTTCTCCACCTGTGTTGCCCCTTTCAATGACCTGTGGACCTGTACTCCTAGATCTCTTTGACTTTCAATACCCTTGAGGGTTCTACCATTCACTGTATATTCCCTACCTGCATTAGACCTTCCAAAATGCATTACCTCACATTTGTCCGAATTAAACTCCATCTGCCATCTCTCCGCCCAAGTCTCCAGACAATCTAAATCCTGCTGTATCCTCCGACAGTCCTCATCGCTATCCGCAATTCCACCAACCTTTGTGTCGTCTGCAAACTTACTAATCAGACCAGTTACATTTTCCTCCAAATCATTTATATATACTACAAAGAGCAAAGGTCCCAGCACTGATCCCTGTGGAACACCACTGGTCACAGCCCTCCAATTAGAAAAGCATCCCTCCATTGCTACTCTCTGCCTTCTATGGCCTAGCCAGTTCTGTATCCACCTTGCCAGCTCACCCCTGATCCCGTGTGACTTCACCTTTTGTACTAGTCTACCATGAGGGACCTTGTCAAAGGCCTTACTGAAGTCCATATAGACAACATCTACTGCCCTACCTGCATCAATCATCTTAGTGACCTCCTCGAAAAACTCTATCAAGTTAGTGAGACACGACCTCCCCTTCACAAAACCGTGCTGCCTCTCACTAATACGTCCATTTGCTTCCAAATGGGAGTAGATCCTGTCTCGAAGAATTCTCTCCAGTAATTTCCTTACCACTGAAGTAAGGCTCACCGGCCTGTAGTTCCCGGGATTATCCTTGCCACCCTTCTTAAACAGAGGAACAACATTGGCTATTCTCCAGTCCTCCGGGACATCCCCTGAAGACAGCAAGGATCCAAAGATTTCTGTCAAGGCCTCAGCAATTTCCTCTCCAGCCTCCGTCAGTATTCTGGGGTAGATCCCATCAGGCCCTGGGGACTTATCTACCTTAATATTTTTTAAGACACCCAACACCTCGTCTTTTTGGATCACAATGTGACCCAGCTATCTACACCCCCTTCTCCAGACTCAACATCTACCAATTCCTTCTCTTTGGTGAATACTGATGCAAAGTATTCATTTAGTACCTCGCCCATTTCCTCTGGCTCCACACATAGATTCCCTTGCCTATCCTTCAGTGGGCCAACCCTTTCCCTGGCTACCCTCTTGCTTTTTATGTACGTGTAAAAAGTCTTGGGATTTTCCTTAACCCTATTTGCCAATGACTTTTCGTGACCCCTTCTAGCCCTCCTGACTCCTTGCTTAAGTTCCTTCCTACTTTCCTTATATTCCACGCAGGCTTCGTCTGTTCCCAGCCTTTTAGCCCTGACAAATGCCTCCTTTTTCTTTTTGACGAGGCCTACAATATCACTCGTCATCCAAGGTTCCCGAAAATTGCCGTATTTATCTTTCTTCCTCACAGGAACATGCCGGTCCTGTATTCCTTTCAACTGACACTTGAAAGCCTCCCACATGTCAGATGTTGATTTGCCCTCAAACATCCGCCCCCAATCTATGTTCTTCAGTTCCCGCCTAATATTGTTATAATTAGCCTTCCCCCAATTTAGCACATTCATCCTCGGACCACTCTTATCCTTGTTCACCAGTACTTTAAAACTTACTGAATTGTGGTCACTGTTACCGAAATGCTCCCCTACTGAAACATCTACCACCTGGCCGGGCTCATTCCCCAATACCAGGTCCAGTACCGCCCCTTCCCTAGTTGGACTGTCTACATATTGTTTTAAGAAGCCCTCCTGGATGCTCCTTCCAAACTCCGCCCCGTCTAAGCCCCTGGCACTAAGTGAGTCCCAGTCAATATTGGGGAAGTTGAAGTCTCCCATCACCACAACCCTGTTGTTTTTACTCTTTTCCAAAATCTGTCTACCTATCTGCTCCTCTATCTCCCACTGGCTGTTGGGAGGCCTGTAGTATACCCCCAACATTGTGACTGCACCCTTCTTATTCCTGATCTCTACCCATATAGCCTCACTGCCCTCTGAGGTGTCCTCTCGCAGTACAGCTGTGATATTCTCCCGATCAAGTAGCGCAACTCCGCCTCCCCTTTTACGTCCCCCTCTATCCCGCCTGAAACATCTAAATCCTGGAACGTTTAGCTGCCAATCCTGCCCTTCCCTCAACCAGGTCTCTGTAATGGCAACAACATCATAGTTCCAAGTACTAATCCAAGCTCTAAGTTCATCTGCCTTACCCGTAATGCTCCTTGCATTAAAACATATGCACTTCAGGCCACCAGACCCGCTGTGTTCAGCAACTTCTCCCCGTCTGCTCTGCCTCAGAGCCACACTGTCCCTATTCCCTAGTTCTCCCTCAATGCTCTCACCTTCTGACCTATTGCTCCCGTGCCCACCCCCCTGCCATACTAGTTTAAACCCTCCCGTGTGACACTAGCAAACCTCGCGGCCAGGATATTTATGCCTCTCCGGTTTAGATGCAACCCGTCCTTCTTATACAGGTCACACCTGCCCCGGAAGAGCTCCCAGTGGTCCAGATAATGGAAACCCTCCCTCCTACACCAGCTGTTTAGCCACGTGTTTATCTGCTCTATCTTCCTATTTCTAGCCTCACTGGCACGTGGCACAGGGAGTAATCCCGAGATTACAACCCTCGAGGTCCTGTCTTTTAACTTTCTGCCTAGCTCCCTGAACTCCTGCTGCAGGACCTCATGCCCCTTCCTGCCTATGTCGTTAGTACCAATATGTACAACGACCTCTGCCTGTTTGCCCTCCCCCTTCAGGATTCCCTCTACCCGTTCGGAGACATCCTGGACCCTGGCACCAGGGAGGCAACATACCATCCTGGAGTCTCTTTCACGTCCACAGAAGCGCCTATCTGTGCCCCGGACTATAGAGTCCCCTATTACGATTACTCTTCTGCGCTTTGACCCTCCCTTCTGAACATCAGAGCCAGCCGTGGTGCCACTGCTCTGGCTGCTGCTGTTTTCCCCTGATAGGCTATCCCCCCCGACAGTATCCAAAGGGGTATATCTGTTCGAGAGGGGGACAACCACAGGGGATTCCTGCACTGACTGCCTGCCCTTTCTGGTGGTCACCCACCCATTTCTCTGCCTGCACCTTGGGTGTGACCACATTTACATAACTGCGATCTATGACGCTTTCCGCCACCTGCATGCTCCTAAGTGCATCCAATTGCTGCTCCAACCGAACCATGCGGTCTGTGAGGAGCTCCAGTTGGGTGCACTTTCTGCAGATGAAGCCACCCGGGACGTTGGAAGCCTCCCGGACCTGCCACATCTCACAGCATCCCTCTAACTGACATTGCGTCAATTAATTAAAATTAGTCTTTTTTTTTTTAATACATTTTTTTAAATTTTCAAAGTTACTGTCAACTATCTGTTTCCTAGCACTAGATTTCTAATAGAAATGCGATAGCTAACTATAATACTCTCTGATCTCTGGCTTAGATATCCCTCTAAATTATAATTAAGTTATTATGTTTAATTAGTTACCAAATACTCAAATTTTTTTTAAAATTTAGGGTAGAATCCCAACCAGCCACTCTGGCCACAGCTTTTCTGTGATGTCACTTCAGTTTCCCCCCGACACACACAATTTGAAAAAAGGTATAAAAGTAAAAATAAGTAAAAATCACTTACTTACCTTCTGAGTGTCTTAGATGTTCTCAGGTTCTCTCGCTGACAGAGACTGCTCCTCCACCTCCGAACCTTGACCTGCGCAATGCTAATAATATAATAATAATATAATATGGCACTTACCTTACACCAATGGGTCTTATTATTAGGTTAGAGGAGGAGGGTGGGTGGGAGACACGACACGTGTAGTGTCTCGGGTTTCCTCTCCACCAGAATTTATTGGTTGGCGGCGTGGGGGGGGGGACTTCCGGTTCCCGCCTTATATAAAAACAAATAAAACAGAAAAGAAGAACTGACACGGGACCAGGTAAGGCTTTTTAAAGTAAGTACTCACCTCTGCCGCTGCCGCCGAAATCCAAAGGGCTGCTCCTGTAAAGGCAAGGCTTTTTAAAGTAAGTCCTCACCTCCCAGAAGGCCCCTGCGCACCGCTGCCGCCGAAATCCAAAGGGCTGCTCCTGTAAAGGCAAGGCTTTTTAAAGTAAGTCCTCACCTCCCAGAAGGCCCCTGCGCACCGCTGCTGCCGAAATCCAAAGGGCTGCTCCTGTAAAGGTAAGAGTTTTTAAATTCACTACTCACCTCCCAGAGGGCCCCTGTGCACCGCTGCCGCCGAAATCCAAAGGATTTGAGGTTTTCTTTTGTAGTTTAACTCCTAAGTCCCTAAATGTGGGAACTCATCCTGTTTTTTTACTGATATCGTTGGTGCCTAAATGCACCACAACAGCTGGTTGTTCATCCTTCCCATCCAGAATGTCCTTCAGCTGTTCCGAGACATCCTTGACCCTTGCACCAGGGAGGCAAAACACCATCCTGGAATCTCATTTGTGGCCACAGAAACGCCTGTCCATTCCCCTTACAATTGAATACCCTATCACTATAGCTCTGCCACTCTTTTTCCTGCCCTCTCATGCAGCAGAACCAGCCGTAGTGCCATGAACCTGGCAGCTGCCACCTTCCCCTGGTGGGCCATTTCCCCCAACAGTATCCAAAACGGTGTATCTGCTTTGGAGGGAGATCACCGCAGGGTACCCCTGCAATGCCTTCATACTCTTCCTCTGTCTGGTGGTAACCCATTCCCTATCTTCCTTAGTAATGTTTATCTGCGGTGTGACCACCATACTGAACATGCTATCTATGCTTTCCTCAGCATCGCGGATGTTCTGAAGTGAATCCATCTGTAGCTCCAGAGCCGTCAAGCGGTCTGACGGGATATGCAGTTGAACACACTTCCTGCACGCAAAGGAGTCAGGGATACTGGAAGGGTCCCTGAATTCCCACATCACACAGGAGGAGCATGGCACTTTTCTGTGACATCATGCCATGACTTAACCCTTATTACATATGTGAACCCGCCACATGCCAGCATGAGGTTTGACACATCATTGATACATTGAGATTTTGCATCCCGCCTAATTAATTCACCCCACAGGCCATGTTTCCAGACTCCAAGAAAATCTTCTCCCACACCCCCTCCCACAATACCCACACATGTACAAATATACAAATTCACACATATCTACTATCAGCAGGATCACCAGGTTGCCAATACCCAGACTGCTGGCAGTATCTCTTTCACTATAGCTAATACCAGAGTCTTAAGCCAGGAACTACAAATTGACCACCAGGCATGAGTTTCCTTTATCATTCCTGACACCTACCATAGGTACACACTCAGGGCGGGATTCTCCGACCCCCTGAATCACGCCGGGCACCTCGGAGAACGTCGAGGACCGGCGCGATGCAACGGGCTCTGGTGCCGTTCCAATTCTCCGGGCCGGATGGGCCGAAGTCCCGCCGAAGTGACCACGGGGAACACCGGCGTAAATCAGACCACCTATTTAATGGCGTCAACCAGTCGTGCTTGTTGACGCTGGCCAGCGCAGAGGTAGGGGGGCGACGTAGGATGGCCGCCGGAGAAGTGACGACACGGCCGCAGGTGGTGGGGGAGGGGTTGCAGGAGCTATTGGAGTGTGCGTGTGGGGGGGAGGGGCTGGGGAGGAGGGGCTGGGGGGAGGGGCTGGGGGGAGGGGTTGGGCGGAGAGGCGGGGGGGTTGGGGGGGAAAGGGGCAGGTGGGGAGGGTGCCTGATGGAGAGGATGAGTGCCGGGGAGGAGAGGCGGGGCTGGGAAGGGCGAGTGATGGAGAGGGCGCATGCAGGGGAGGGGGGGGGGGGGGGAGGGGGTGGGGTTGGGGATGTTAAGTAATGGGATAAGAGACATTCCAATTAGTTGTCTCATTTATGTTAAGTATCCAATAATTGACACTGATATGTAAAGGGGACTCAGGTGGCCTTTGTGTCAGGTGATGCGATGTTAGAGTTTTGTGCACAGTCTGTTGAAGTAAATTAAAGGTGTTTGTGGAAAAACAGCAGAACCTTTGACTCTTTATACAACAGCAGTTAAACGTCTAACAATTGGTAGCAGAGGACGGTTGCTGTGCAAATGTAAAGTGTTGAAAGATACAACTTTTCCAAACCAAGGAGTGAGTGAGTAGAAAACAATACAAAACAGGTATATGGCTGATAAAATGGCCGGATATGACTATCCCCCCTTATTTTCTGAAAGGGGATTGTACGATCAATGGAGAAGTGCAGTAGTTATGTGGACTAAGGTAACTGCCTTGGGAAAGAGAAAACAAGGTATGGCATTGGTTCTTTCTTTACCTTATGATAGTAAAATCCGAAGCAAAGTGTTTTCTGAGCTGGAATTGGAAGAATTAGACTCAGAAGAAGGTCTGGAGACTCTATTACATTTTATGGATAAGATGTATAAAAAGGATGCCTATGAAGCATGGTTGGATTTTGATAGGTTCCGGAAAATAGAGGAATTCTCCATGGAAGACTATATAACGGAATTTGGCAGACTATATAAAAGGCTGCAGAAACACAACCTGGAATTTCCACAGTCTGTGTTGGACTTTCAATTACTTGACTATGCTAGAGTGAGCAACATGGATAGGCTCCTGGTTTTGACAGGAGCTCAGTTTGCGGATAAGGATACCTTATTCGATCAGATGACAGAAGCTATAAAAAAGTTTCTGGGGAAACATTCGATTCCGATGGCTCTGATGACCCACAGAGGTCAATCTGCAATAAAGCAGAATATGGAAGACACACGACTAACAGGATGGCAAAATCGCAAGGCTACAAACAGGTTCCAAGACAGAGGGAGATCGGGACCCGGAAAGTATGAAGACAAAAACCCAGTTAGACCCTACAATAGGAAGATGAACCCCAGAAATATCCGGGGTAAGATAAATCGATGTTTTCGATGTGACTCTCAATACCATTTTGCTTTCAACTGCCCAACACATTATAATAGAGTGTTTGAAGCGACACATGACACGGAAGAGTCAGAAGAGGAAAAGGATATTGACCAGAAAGAAGGCATCATCCTATTAACAACAAGTTTTACGCCGGTAATGAGGGTGTTGGTTGCAGAATCCTTCAATTGTGCTGTATTGGACAGTGGCTGCACATCTACTGTGTGTGGAATTGACTGGTTAAAATGTTACCTGGACTCCTTGAATGCTGAAAATCATAACACGATTAAGAAATTTGAAAGTTCCACAAGTTTCAGGTTTGGGGATGATAATACTCTGAAGTCGCTGAAGAGAGTAGTGATCTCTTGCAATATTGCCGGAGTGAATCATTTCATTAGCACGGATATTGTATCAAGTGAGATACCTTTGCTTCTGAGCAGACCGTCAATGAAGAAAGCACACATGAAACTGGATACGGAACAGGATAAAGCAACAGTTTTGGAAAGACGGTGGACTTACAATTTACACAGTCGGGACACGATTGTATTCCATTACTGACAAATAATATTTCAAGTACAGTTGTTAAGGATGTGTTAATGGCAGTTGAAAATTGGACTTTAGCTGATAAAAAGCTTGTTGTATTAAAACCGCATCGGCAATTTGCACATCCGTCTCCTCGGAGGCTGAAAAATGTATTAAAGGATGCAGGGGTAAGGGATGAAGACTATACTAAATTGATAGAACAGGTTACTGATCGCTGTGACGTTTGTAGGAAGTACAGAATAACACCAGCACGACCGATAGTAACCCTACCTTTGGGCAAGGATTTTAACGACATTGTGGCCATGGACCTTAAAGTCTGGGATAAAGCCAATAATATATTTGTTTTGCATTTTGTAGATTTAGCAACCAGATTTCGTCAATCAACGATTGTACGAAGTAAAGAAAAGAGTAATTCTGGATCAAATCGTGGCAAAATGGATAGGGACATGAATGGGCTCACCGGCAAAATTCCTTACGGACAATTGGGGAGAATTTGCTAATGATGGGTTTAGGGATATGTACGAAAACGTGAATATCACAGTTATGAATACGGCTGCGAAAAGCCCATTTAGTAATGGTGTGTGTGAAAGAAACCATGCGGTAATAGATAATATGCTCCGGAAAATTTTGGCAGATAGACCAAACTGTAAGTTAAAATCAGCTTTAGCAGGGGCGGTACATGCAAAGAATTCACTGCAGATGGTTGGGGGCTATACTCCCTATCAATTAGTGTTTGGTAGAAATCCTAAAATACCGTCCATCTTAGATGACCAGCCTCCAGCTTGGGAAGGGACTACAATTAGCTCTGCTTTGCTGAGCATTTAAATGCATTACAGAGCAGTAGAAAAGCTTTTTTTGGAAGCAGAAGTCTCTGAAAGAATTCGCAGAGCTTTAAGACATAATGTACGGCCCTCAGATGCCGTTTTTCAGCAAGGAGACATGGTATACTATAAAAGAGACAATTCTAATGAATGGAAAGGCCCAGGGAAGGTCATAGGCAAAGATGGCAAAACAATTATTTTGCAACATGGCAATCAAACTGTTAGGGTACATTCATCAAGGATAATGGGTACAGATTACAAATTTTCAAATTTAGACAGAGCAGACAGACATGACGAGGAACCAGAGTCATCTGGTACGCAGGTGTTACAGAACTATGAGGAACAGTTAACTGATATAGACAGGGTTTCTGTAGAGGAACACAACACTTCTGATGAATTAGAACAGGCCATTTTTCCTAAAGGACAACTGCCAAAAATTGGTACAAAAGTGACATTCTTGCCTGAAGGGTCTAGTCAATGGAAGGATGCAACTGTTATTAGTAGAGCAGGGAAGGCCACTAGAAAGTATAAACATTGGTTGAATGTACAACATTCAGGGGAGGGAGTCAAGACAATGGATTGGGAACATGAAGTTCAAAAATGGAGGGCACAGAAACGCAGTGCCAGTTCAGATAGTACATCGGATAGTGAACAGGTCCACAGGAAAAGGTCGAGAACTCTTGAAAGAACCTCCCACAGCAGAAGGGAAAGATCAAGCAGTAGCAGTACAGAACGAGATACCAGGCGGGAGAGGGGACGTAGTTTATCAAGATCTCAGAATATGAGTAAGACTACAAATACTAACAGGAGTAAAAGCCCACAAGCACGTGAGATTTTGGTGGCTTCAAATAAATTAGATGAAAAAGTTATCAAAGATGCCAAACAGCAAGAACTGCATAGTTGGAGTGAATTTGGGGTATACACGGAAGTACCGGATAGGGAACAAAGAGCTCTATCCCACAGATGGATTTGCATGGAAAAGGTTCTTCCAAATGGAACTTACAAGGCAAAGGCCAGGCTTGTGGCAAGGGAATTTTAAGAAAACTTAGAAGATCAGGATTTAAGGGTAGATTCACCTATGGCAGGAAAGGTTATTTTAAAGATCTTCTTGGCTCTATTAGCCACAAAGGCATGGGAATGCAAATCTATAGATATAAAAGCTGCCTTTTTGCAGTGGCATCAGCTCGAGAGAGAGACATTTTTCTCCATCCTCCTAAAGAAGCAGCTAACACAGAAGGGGTACTCTGGAAGTTTAACAAATGTGTATATGGATTGAATGATGCATCTAGAGTCTGGTACTTTTTGGTGAGCTCAGTTTTGTTAAAGTTAGACTGTTGCCAGTTGAAAGCAGATCCTGCAATGTTTTACTGGCACTACAAAGGAAATATTTCTGGCATCTTTATGATGCATGTCGATGATTTTTTGTGGGGTGGGACCAGTGATTTAGAAGCTATTGTACTCTCTGGTTTGAGGAAAGAATTCAGGTTGGAAGTCAGGCTTGCGGTGTATTTAAATATATTGGACTGGAAATCGGACAGACTACGTTAGGGGCAACTTTACGTCAGCAATCTTATTTGGAAAGCATCAGCCCAATAGCAATTAGTCGTGGCCAGGTTTCACAAAAAGACGCAATGGTAAAAGATGGTAAAAGAGCACCTGCAAATTTTAATTGGGCAACTGAATTGGTTAGGCAGACAGACTAGACCGGACATAAGTTTTGATGTCTTAGAGCTGAGTACAAAAATTAATGATCCCAAAGTGGAAGACATAATAAGAGCAAATAAAGCATTGGTCAAACTAAAAATGCAGGAGTGTGTTTTGAGGTTCCCGGTTTTAGGTGACCTTAGTGATGCGTCCTGTGTACATTTATGTGATGGGGTTTCAAGCTTAGGAGGTTTTATAATTTTCCTTTTGGGGAACAATGGTAAATGTTGCCCTCTTGTGTGGGAAACAAAGAAAATAAGAAGAGTGGTCAAAAGCACTTTGGCTGCTGAGTCGTTGAGCCTTGTAGAGGCGGTGGATATGGCCTTTTATATTTCTCAGATATTGAGGGTGCATTCCGGAGAGGAGAGGGGGGGGGGTGGTTGGGGACGGTGCGTGCTGGGGAGGGGGGGGGGGGGGGTGTCCGCCTGGCCATGTGCCAGCTGCCAACAGTCGCGACCATGCAGCCCTTGGCACCTGGCTGCGGGGGGGGGGGTGGGTATGGGCAATGTCGTCTATCACCCGCACCCCCAGCAGGCCGTTATGTTTGATCATCACCCAGTGATGTTGGCCGCCGTGGCGGGAGCCGCACTTCCACATGTTGCCCTGGGGGAGCTGGAGCAGGAGCGTGCCACGGAGGCAGCAGATGCTGCCGCAGAGGAGAGTCCCGCAGGGAGGCAGGTGGCAGCCGACCAGGCTGGAAGGCCGCCGCACGACAGTATGAGGAGGAGGAGGAGGGGGGGGGGGGGGTAGGTGGTGGTGGTGCCACGGCGACGGAGATGCCCGATGAGTCCCCGTGTGCACCGGCCCCCTCGTCGTACCAGGATCTCACGGACTGGGCATGCAGGAGGAGACTCCGGATGGGCCAGGAAACCGTGGCATACATCTGCCACCTGATGGCACACCTGGCACCTTGTGGCACTGGGGGAGGACACCCACTCCCCGTGGCCGTCAAGGTTATGGTGGCCCTGAACTTCTATGCCACGGGGTCATTCCAGGCGCCGAGTGGGGACCTGTCCAGCATCTCGCTGGCATCGGTGCACCGGTGCATCCATGCAGTGACAGACGTCCTATATGCTATTACGGAACATTACATCCAGTTCCCTGTGCACCGGGCCAGCCAGGATGCCCGGCCAGCGGGCTTCGCTGCTGTGGCCAGGATGCCCATGGTCCAGGGAGCGATCGATGGGATGCACGTCATCGTGCGGCCACCTGCGGATAACAGGGCCGTATTCACGAATAGGAAGGGGGCCTATTCCATGAACGTGCAGGTGGTTTGTGACCACCGCATGAGGATCCTGCACGTCTGCGCCTAGTACCCGGGCAGTGTACATGACTCATTCGTGTTGGCGCAATCTTTCATCCCCACCATGTTCGAGGGACCCCCCCCCCCCACCCCCCGGCTGAGGGGCTGGTTGTTGGGTGACAGTGGTTACCCGTTGCACTTGTGGCTAATGAGGCCTATATGGAGCCCACAGACTGACGCGGAGAAACGCTACAACGATGCCCATGCAGCGACCAGGGGTGTGATAGAGAGGTGCTTTGGGCTGCTGAAGATGCGCTTCAGGTGCCTGGACCACTCTGGAGGGGCTCTCCAGTACCCGTCAGATAGGGCGGCCGCATCATTGTGGTCTGCTGCGTCCTGCACAACATAGCCCAGAGGAGGGGGAAGGGGAGGAACAGCAAGATGAGGCGCAGACCTCCCCAGATGAGGAGGATGGGGGCAATGGTCAGGGCTGACGGGATGGACATGGACGGGAGGCTGCCCATCATTACCGTCTTGGCCAGCGTGAACGGGACAGGCTGATAGCCGTCCAGTTGACGAACTAGGGGGGCGTGGGAATCGCCGAGTATGGGCACAGACTGCACACCACGGAACCAGCCTACCACCCTCACCCCACCCACCAATCACCAACCACCCTCACCCCGCCCACCCAACACCAACCACCCTCACCCCTCCCATCCAACACCAATCACCCGCACCCCGCTCACCCAACACAAACCACCCGCACCCGACCCGCATGCACACCACCGCTCCATTACACATCCACCTGCGGCACAACGGGCCGGGCTCACACTGTCGCTGGTGGAAGCGTGTCTATTACAGGCCATGGAGGATGATGACAACCCGCCCTGCGATAAGCTCCTGGCTCTACATCATTGGACAATATCTGACCCATGGCCACAGTACCACCCTCCACCCGGACCGCCCTTGCATGCGGACGTGACACTGCAGCGCACGGTCCCGTCGTCTGCCCGGGGGGATGGCGAGGGCAACTTGGGGGGAGGGGGGGCACACTCACCTGAGGCCCATGTCTGACACCGTCGCACCCATTGCCTCCACCGCGGATGCCACCCGTGCGGTGTCAGCCTGGTTGGCACGCATGACCGGCACCACTACCTGCTCCTGCACGCGGGTGGACTCTTCCACCTTCGTCTTCAGCTGCCGCAAGCCGGCCGTCACCCCCTTCGGTCATCGCTTCGTCCGTGCCTGCATCGGGTCTATGGATGGGTGTGGTAACTCCAGGAAGCCGGGACCCGTCTGGGTGGCAGATTGTTGTCTGCGCCGGGCTGCCCTCCGACTGCCCGGCCCCTCGGCTGCTGTTGCCTCCGCCTGCTGTACCGGGACAGCTGTACTGTGCGCACCAGTTAGTGTCCCAGATGCCTCATTGCTAAAGTGCCCAACCGAGGTGAGTGTCTCTGCGATGGTGGAAGGTGTAGGAGATATCAGTGGAGTAATGGCGTGCTCCTCATCCAACCCAAAGTCCGGGGTCCCCAGGAGTGATGATTCCTGTCCATCCGTCCCGTGTGTGGGTGTCGTGTGCGTCAGTGTCCTGGGCGTCGGTGTCCTGTGTGTCAGTGTCCTGTGTGTTAGGGTCCTGTGCATCAGTGTCCTGTGCGTCAGTGTCCTGTGCGTCAGTGTCCTGTGTGTCAGTGTCCTGTGTGTTAGGGTCCTGTGCATCAGTGTCCTCTGCGTCAGTGTCCTGTGCGTCAGTGTCCTGTGCGTCAGTGTCCTGTGCGTTAGTGTCCTGTGCGTTAGGGTCCAGTGTGTTAGGGTCCTGTGTGTTAGGGTCCTGTGTGTTAGGGTCCTGTGCATCAGTGTCCTGTGCGTCAGTGTCCTGTGCGTCAGTGTCCTGTGTTTCAGTGTCCTGTGCTTCAGTGTCCTGTGTGTTAGGGTCCAGTGTGTTAGGGTACTGTGCATCAGTGTCCTGTGCGTCAGTGTCCTGTGTGTCAGTGTCCTGTGCTTCAGTGTCCTGTGCGTTAGGGTCCTGTGCGTCAGTGTCCTGTGTGTCAGTGTCCTGTGCGTCAGTGTCCTGTGCGTCAGTGTCCTGTGCTTCAGTGTCCTGTGCATCAGTGTCCTGTGCGTCAGTGTCCTGTGCGTCAGTGTCCTGTGCGTCAGTGTCCTGTGCGTCAGTGTCCTGTGCTTCAGTGTCCTGTGCTTCAGTGTCCTGTGCTTCAGTGTCCTGTGCGTTAGGGTCCTGTGCGTTAGGGTCCTGTGCGTCAGGGTCCTGTGCGTCAGGGTCCTGTGCATCAGTGTCCTGTGCGTTAGTGTCCTGTGCGTTAGGGCCCTGTGCGTTACGGTCCTGTGCGTCAGTGTCCTGTGCGTTAGGGTCCTGTGCGTCAGTGTCCTGTGTGTTAGTGTCCTGTGCGTCAGTGTCCTGTGCGTCAGTGTCCTGTGCGTCAGTGTCCTGTGCTTCAGTGTCCTGTGTGTTAGGGTCTTGTGCGTTCGGGTCCTGTGCATCAGTGTCCTGTGTGTTAGGGTCCAGTGTGTTAGGGTCCTGTGTGTCGGTGTTCTGTGCGTCAGTGTCCTGTGCGTCAGTGTCCTGTGCTTCAGTGTCCTGTGCTTCAGTGTCCTGTGCGTTAGGGTCCTGTGCATCAGTGTCCTGTGCGTCAGTGTCCTGTGCGTTAGTGTCCTGTGCGTTAGTGTCCTGTGCGTTAGGGTCCAGTGTGTCAGGGTCCTGTGTGTCGGTGTTCTGTGTGTCAGGGTCCTGTGCATCAGCATCCTGTGAGTCAGTGTCCTGGGTCGGCTGCGACGGGAGCCTGTTGCTGTGGCTGCTATCCACGTCGCTGGGTGTGGCCAGCCGGCATCGCCGCACTCGCACTCGATGTGGGCCGTGTCTGCCTGGTGCTCTGGGTCTGTCCCTGGCTCGTGGCCGCTCTGGAAGTCCTGGGGGCGTCGTATGCCTGATGGGCCGGGTCTGTCCCCCCTTCCCCCATATCCCCCCTCTCCCCATATCCCCTCTTCCACCATATCTCCCCCTTCCCCCATATCCCCCCATATCCCCCTTTCCCCATACCCCCTTCCCCTATATGGGGGATATGGGAGAAGGGGGATATGGGGGCAGGGGAGGATATGGGGGAAGGGGGATATGGGGGATAAAGGGGGATAAAGGGATGATAAGGGGGGATAGGGGATAAAAGAGGGATATGGGGGATAAAGGGAGGATCTGGGGGATAAAGGGGGATATGGGGGATGAAGGGGAGGATATGGGGGATGAAGGGGCGTTATGGGGGAAAGGGAGACAGGCAGTGGGGGGTCTCACTTGGCGCTGCACGGCGGGCGGCCAATTTGCCGGGTATCCGGGGGGGTGTCTTTTGTGCAGTCACACCGCGCATGTCCGTGACGGGTGGCGCGCGTCCGTGACGGGTGACGCCATCGCAAATGGTGTCACGCCGCTACTAGCCCATTCCCGGCCGGAGAATTCATAACGTTTTGGGGGGCCCGATGCCGGAGTGATTCGTGCCGTTTTTGACGCCAGGTTCGGGCCATCGTGCTGATTCACGGAGAATCCCGCCCTCAATGTATTCTGACTCAGTCTGGTTTGTATCAGCAAAAAACATAGCAGGTATAAATGAGGTGCCTGCTCTGCACTCTATGGGTGTGGACGTGATCTTGAGCCCACAATCGCTGCCCGCGGGATTGGTGGCACCGGCGGAAAATCCCGCCTGAATCGGGAAACGCGATTCTCACCGGAGAGATCGCATGTCCCGATTTTCCCCGACCGTCACCGGCGACGTGAGCATGAACCTCATTTTAAGAAATTTTAATTGAATTCAAAGATTTTAGTGTCACCCCCCCACCCCCCCAATTAAGTGATCCCTCCTTGCTAAACATTCCTATCTCATCACAGTGACATCACATCGGCGAGGTTTACAACTGGTTTGACCAGTGGTGAGGCAATTTAGGGGATCCCTCCAGGGGCACAGAGGTAGTGGCAGTGTCAGCGGAGCAGTGCCAACCTGTGTTAGTGGGCAGTGCCAGGGACGGACCCTAGTTTGAGCCCCAATTGGGGGGGGAGGAAGGTGCGTTGATGTGTGGTGGGCAGAGGAGAGAGTGGAAACTGAGGTGGGGGAAGAGCAGACACTGGAGGGGGGGGGGGGGGGAAGGGGGGGGCTGGAGTATAGGTCATGCTTCTGTGTTGTTAGTGGGGGGGGTTAGACAGATAATAAATCGAAGTGTTCAAAGAAAATGGGAAATGTTGACTGCCCTTATGATTTTCTTCCCAAGTTGTTTTGCAGCAATGTCCCGCAAATTATTCTCCAGGAGATCCCACGACTATCTTGGTCGTGGTTGGCGGCTCTGCTCTGGTCAGCTCCCAGCCCCAGGTCAGGAGTTGGTAATAAATTCCCAACTGGAAACCATGTTTCAATACAGTGCGGCTGCTTTGTGGGTGATGGCTGTCAAATGGGGCCCATAGTTTCATCCGAATATTTTTGTTGAATGCTGTACTTACCAGCAGACAAGCTCAGGCAGGAGGAACAGCAGCATTTTGGGAACTGATTCTTTCTATCCGATCTCAATTCCCCCTCCCTCTGTTGCTGTGGTGAATTGTGTCGGGCTGGGAGGTTTCCAGCCTTTTACAGCTTCAAAAAGCCACTGGGCTCATTACAGAACACGGGAGAGACTCACCACAACTCCCTGAAGCTGGTGCAATCTCATTATGATGGAGTGGTTTGCTTCTGAGCTCGGGCCCATTTCCACTGGGTTTGGCAGGGCAGCTTTCAAGCAAAATAATACAAGCAATTAGCTCACCATAGGAAGCCGCTTATTGGACACCTGCCTCAGCCTGTCTGATTTTTAAATGTCCATTTTGTCTCACGGAAGTTCTTATTGAACACAAGAACTGAACCCCTTCCACACTTTCGAGGACGAAAACAGATATTAGATGCATTAGTAAAAACGTTTCCCCCCTCTTTTAGTTTCTCTTCCCTCCAGATACCGGTATCACTCTTACCCTCATCTCGAACAAGATGTCAAAGATCGACCTTGCAACGTTTATTCATTTGCTTTGTTAAGCTTGTACGTCAGGAGCAGCCAAGAAATGTCCTGCAAGCCATGTTGCAGAGTGAAAGGAGGAATCTGCATGGTCAGCGCCTAATAATAGTGCAGAGCATAGCGTTGCCAACTCTCACGCGATGGTCCGAGGATCGTTCGGATTGAAAATTAATCTCCAGAATTAATCTGCTGTTGTGAGCAACTCTGTGAAAAAGGCCATAGAGGCATTAAATAGAGTGTTTTGATTATTTGCTACAAACCTATAAAGCTAAGGCTGTTTGACTAACAGTTAAGAATCACCCAATTGGGAAAAGAAGATTTTGTTTGTGCGCCACCCTCCAGACCATTCAGAAAGCAATGAGGTTAGGCATGTCTAGTGACCAATGGAAATAATATCAAACCATCAGAATAAAGTGCCATGAGGTGCACCAAAAAGGACAGGTGGGGGAAGAGGATGATGTGGCCGAAGGCTGCAAAGGAATAAACAATGATGGGCAGAGAGAACACAACATTCATGGGGCTGGATCCTCCCGCCCCGCCCACTGGAACAACGCCACGGGCGAGACGCCGACAATGGAAAAATCCGTTGACCTTGGGTGGGTTTCTCCGGTTGCCGGGCGAATGTGGCCGGAGAATCCCGCCCATGGCCAAGTAAATGTTGTTGGTGATTTTAAGTAGGGGTTGCAGGAGGATAAAAAACACTCTCAAGGGAGTCCAACAGGGACCGATGAGCGAGGTAGGTGATGTTGACACTTAATATTCAGAGAGAACATGAGGTAGAAGTTGGAGTAGGATTGTGTACATTAGCATATTCACGGTGCCTATGACCTAACAATAGTGGTCCTGAAATTCCATGGGATCTCTTTGATCAATCACCGAACCCCCCCCCCCCCCCTTCCCCCCCCTCCCAAGAAAGGATGCAAGTGATGCAGATAAAAGTGATTTGCACCATTGTTCTTATGATAGGAGACAGGGAGAATCCCAGCAGATATTCCAGGCCGGCATTCCCTGCACTTCTCGTACCAGCTACAGATTGTCGACTCATGCTCTGGACCAAGAGAATGCTCTTGTACAGTCTTATGTCTAACTCTAGAAGCTGTTTTTCACTCTCACAGGTTGATTTCCATGTCTTATTGGGGCGAGAGAAAGATGGGCTTTTGTAGTCAGTTGATTATTCCCGATTTATTATGTCAGCACCAAAACGTTCCAAATTAATACCGTGGGCGGGATTCTCCGTTGGCTGACGCCAGAATCGAGAAACGTGATTGGGCGGAGAATCGTTTTTGACTCTAAAATCGTGGCGGGCGGCAGCACGGTAGCACAAGTGATTAGCACTGTGGCTTCACAGCGCCAGGGTGCCAGGTTCGATTCCCTGCTGGGTCACTGTCTGCGCGGAGTCTGCACGTTCTCCCCGAGTCTGCGTGGGTTTCCTCCGGGTGCTCCGGTTTCCTCCCACAGTCCAAAGACGTGCAGGTTAGGTGGATTGGCCATGATAAATTGCCCTTAGCGACCAAAAAGGTTAGGAGGGGTTATTGGGTTACGGGGATAGTGCTTAAGTGGGTCGGTGCAGACTCGATGGGCCGAATGGCCCCTTTCACAACTGTATGTTCTACGTTCTATATTCACAACAAATCGCTATTCTCTGGTGCCTCGACAGAGGTGCCAATGGCAATGTACAGTAAACGCCTCTGGCATATCATTAGCGGGCCTGACCCGATATTCCCCGGAGCCTTCACAATGCTCCAGCTCCACTGAGGCGAATTCCCAATGGCGAGGTTCAGTTGTGTTTCTAAAAAACGTGAAACAGGTGCCGTGGCTGCTAAACGAGAGAGAGGGCATACGGAAAGTATCCAACGTCGGCATAGTTTGCTGACAGTCGTGCCGCTGGTCGGGGGGGCTTCTGCCAGGGCCGGGGCTAGGGAGGAGTAACGGGGTGGCCAGGAGGTGGGCTGTGGGATCGGGGTGGGCAGGCATGGAGCACCATTGCCACAACCTGCAAGGCAGCCGTGCAGCTGCATACGCTGCTGACTGCCCACTGTGAAACTAGGGCCACAGGTCGTATGGCTGTCCCCCAGGGCACTCCCAGGTTCCCTCTGGCCCCAGCTGACCCATCAGCTGTATGGGTGTGCTCCAGCACAACCAGTTCCACCTTGTTGGCTGGGATGAGTGTGAGCGGGGAGTGTAATGTGTATATGTGCCTGCAGCTTGTCAACCTCCCGAGTGTCAATCACGGACCCGGCAAATCCCGCACCATATCTCATTGGAATCCATTGTGTTCCACATGGTGCCTATGGTAGCCCTCCACTGTCGTTGAATCAGTCCAGGTGCGCTGCCAGTTTTGTTGCCGTTGAAGTCTGTGAATCCTGCCCTGGTCGGTCAACACTTAGTCTCAGGAACGGAGTATCCAGCCCCATATATACCATTTTAGCCTTTTCATTACCTTGTTAGAGTGGAATAGCTTTTCATACAATAACTTCTTCTCCACCCTTGTGACAAATAAGCCAAGTTCACCATACAAATTATGTTTGTCATGCAGCAGGAGAAGAAGTTATCAAACGATAATGAAATTTGCTGTAAAACGCTTCAGGTTATTGCTTTCCCTTGACGGAAGTTTAAGAAAAAAACCAGATGTGTTTAGAATGAATCACCTCACAATCTGCACAGGTGACCACCTTCAAACACTAATGATTATGTTAGTGAACAATAATTCGGAGACTTAACCAAGTGAATGCAATTTCAAATCTCACCAATTGAATTTAAATCTCACCAGAATTTGAATTTATTTATCTTTTAAATCAGGAAATAAAATGCTGGTGTCAGTAAAAGTGAGTATGAAGCTGTTGGATTGTTGTAGAAACCCGATTGATTCATCAATGCCTTTTAGATAATTCCTTTCCTCGGCCTGAATGAAATGTCATTCCAGTCATATATAAGGGTGACCCACTCCCAATTGCCTCAAAAGTGGTCTGGCAAGCCAGTCCGTTGTCTTTTTCAAATCACTATTAGCTGCTTGAAAAGCAGGTCCATCACCTCTTTCTCGGGGTAACCAGGGACAGCGAATAAATAATAGTCTTGTCAGTGACACCCACATCCCCAGAATAGTGTTCTTTTTGAATGAACATGATGTGCGAGAACAGAGCGTATTTTATTCACAGAAAGCGCTGCCTGTGAAACAAGAAATGCCAAATGGCTTTACTTCTTCTTATAGTGGAATATTCACCTTTATTCTCCTATAATATTAAGAGTTACATTTCCTGCTGCATGACAAACATAACTTGGCTTATTTGTCACAAGGGTGGAGAGGAAGTTATTGTATGAAAAGCTATTCCGCTCTAACAAGGTAATGAAAAGGCTAAAATGGCAGATGTTCCACCTAATACAATGTCACACTGCAGTTCAGTTTTCAACAAGGTATCGTGATCTCATCGGTAATAACTCAGTTGTTGAAAGCACACAACTGTCATTCTCTGCCTCATCCAATGCACAAGCCATTGTGAGCACCTATTTAAAGGTCTTTTATAGAAAACAATCAGTGGCCTAAGTGCAGTGATCAGGAAACGAATCTTCAACTCAGTTAAAAGTAACAACTGCGCTTATACACTTATCACCATTTCGATTCAATAGCTTACTTAAAGGCAAGATCTAGGTTTAAGCATTTGGAGACGTGTAATGGTGCGTTCTGATGGAACACTAGGAGAGATTTTGGGTCACCTCCAGGAACACACATCAGAAAACTGGGTGTCCCAACCTGTAATCTTTTGTCCATTAAAATGAATCAATGGTTGTTGAGTTGCAATTTCCAAATGTACAGCCTTGGGAGTCAAACCAAAGAAATCATACCTACTCTTTTGATTGTAATTGCTTACAATAGCTTTTCTTTTCTGCAGTTTACTTTGGGTAGGTTGATATCATCGCAGCTCGTGGTCTAACAGTGAAATGCAATGTTCTCCAATTGGCTAATAATCACTCACTTAAAATCAACAACACTTAGGCTGATTACCCTTTCTACGGGCACAGCCATACAAGGCAAAACCTTCTTCAATCCTTGCCGCTTGTTTGACCTTGTACACAGGGGGAAGCTTGCCAGGTAATTGTTAATTTTAACGGCAGGTTTGGAGAATCTTTGTAGAAGGTAGGAACAGGAGGAGGTCATTTATTCTGTTGAGCCTATAACAGCTCTGGTATTCCATTTGACTACATCCCTTGTACCAATACCTAATAAAAATCTACCAATCTCGGTTTTGAAAGTACCAGTTAATTTAACTGGCATCCACAGTCTTGTGGTGGGAAAATGTTTGATTTCGACTAACCTTTGTGTGAAAAACTGCTTCCTGAGTTGACTTCTAATTTCAGCTCTAATTTTAAGATGTTGCCTCTTTTTCTGGGCTACACCATAGAATCTATACAGCGCAGAAGGAGGCCATTCAGCCCACCGAGTCTGCACCGACCCTCCGACAGAAGACCTCGCTCAGGCCCACTCCCCTACCCTCCCCCGTAACCCCACCTAATCTGCCCATCTTTGGACACTAAAAGGTGATTTTAGCGCGACCAATCCACCTAACTTGCACATCTTTGGACACTAAAGGATGATTTTAGCGTAGCCAATCCACCTAATCTGCACTTCTTTGGACTGTAGGAGGAAACCGGAGCACCCGGGGGAAACGCACACTGACACGGGGAGAATGTGCAAACTTCACCCAGACAGTGACCCAAGGCTTGAATCGACCCTGGGTCCCCAGTGCTGTGAGGCAACAGTGATATCCATTGTGCCACTATGCCGCCCATTGTCGGGAACAGTTTACATAGATTTACACAGAACGGACAGCGTAGAAACAGACAATTTGGGCCAACCAGTCCATGCTGGCGGTAATTCTCCATTGAGATTCCTCCTATCCTTCCTCATCTAATTTTTACCACAGCCCCCTCCCTCACATATTTATAACGTCTTCTCTTAAATGCATCACCTGCGTGGCTACCTTTGGTAGCAAGTTCTGCATTCTCATCATTCTCCAGATAAAGATGGTTCTCCTGAATTCCTGGTAACTATCTTATATTGATTGCCCCTAGTTTGGCTCTATCCTGCAAGTATAAAAAGTGTTCATTCAAAACTTTTCACAGTTTTAAACCCCTCTGCTTGCTCACCTTTCAGCTTCCACTTCCCAAGAGCAAAGAGACTCAGCCTGGTTACTCTTTCCTCATTGATTTAAACTCACAACATACAGAATGCTCAGGGCTCAGGATGCCAGAATTATATGATCTCCTGATCCATGATGTGTTTATTTCCGATGTGAGGGGAAATATTCCCTGTGTAACTTGAGTTAAATTGGACCCACACTGTGAACTGATAGCATGAATAGGGAAAGGGAAATCGAGGGCAGATGTTCGAGCTAGGTTATCAGTTTTGATCAAAGGATGTGCTTTGAAATGTACAACTCAACGGACTGTGGGGCTATCATTGAATGAATGTAGGGTTCATCGAGTCCAGCAAGTGGTTACACAGGATCTTTATGTGTTAAGGATAACCTGTTCAGAATGTGACCAGGAGTCATGACCACGATTGATGAGTTAATGTACGTATTGACAGATGAAATAACTAGATCAAAGCACTGCAGCAACAACAGAACCCAGGACGAGGCTCTGGCTACAGAGTATAAAAAGGACAGAGAAAATAGCAAAGATTTGAAGATAGTTTAGGAAGAGACAAGAGAAAAATAAGTCACAAGTTCTTTGTGCTACTGAAGTTAATGGGAAGCAAGAATCACCTGAACTAGGATAAGTATAAATGTTGTTGCTTAATCATGCTTCCTGATACCATTGCATCAAGTGACTCCTTGTCCAAAAATTACACTCTGTTTCTCTCCAAAGATGCTGCCAGACATGCCAAATTTATTCACATTATTGTCTGGTCCCTGAAGCTCTTACACTTCTTAAAAACTTCTCTACTTTTCAAATCTATCCCTCTGGAAAGAGATGCTCGCTTTACTATTAATAGTCTTGTTAACCTGTTTGACTACTTTTTTGTGGTTTATCTATTTATTTTCCAAGATTCCTTTGCTGCTGTACTATATTTATATCCTTATTTTCCAAGCAATATGTGACCTCCTTATGTTTCCTCCCAAAATGTAGTACTTCACACTTAACAGTGTTGAAATTCATTTGCCAATTTATATGCCCATTCTACAATTTATGAATGTTTTCTTGTCATTTGTTGCAGTTTTCTTCAGTGTTAACTATCCCCCAACTCAATCTTCAACCCCTACCACCCTTCATTTGGTGTCACCTGCAAATATATAAATTGTGTTTTTTGATTCAAAAGTCCAAATTGTTGAAATAAATTGTTCACAACACTGGTTCCAGGACTTATCCTTGTAGGACTCCACTTTCTGCCTTTTGCCGCTCTGAACAGCGACTTTCTCCAACTCTGTGCTTTCTGTCTTGCAGCCAGCAAGCTATTAATTCAGCTACCTCTCTCCTAACATGGCATGCACTGACCTTATTCATTAATCTGCTATGCGGCACCTTATTAGAGACCTTTTGGAAATCTAGATAAATCATACCAACTGCATTACCCTTGTCCACCCTCTCCATTACCTCTTAAAATAATTCAATGGTTTTGGTCAAGTAAGACTTTCCTTTTTGAAATCCATGCAGACTCTCCATTATTATATTTTTGGTTTCGAGATATTTTTCTATTTTCTCCTTCAGTAGGGCCTCCATTATTTTTCCTACCACCGATGATACGCTGACATTGAGTTTCTTTGATATGGTCCCTCTTTAGTTTTCTCTGTATTTACTCTATCCCTTAATCCCTTCAACATAATTTCTTCCCCTTTGTGTTTCAATCACTTTGGAACAAATGCCAACATTCTATTAGCCATCTTGTCCCTGTTCACTGGCTTTTATCACTTAGTGTACATGGATATCTAAACCCCTTATTTATCAAAAAAATGTCCTCTTCACTCTCAGAATTGTCTCATGTATTTTCCTTGGATGCAAATACAGATTATTTCACGTAACTCTTCTATGTTCAAGTTTATCCCTTGCATCTGCCTATGTACAAGTCTGATGATGTGTGGCTTTGAGCTCAAAGCACAGAAAATAACTAGGAACCCCAATAGTATGTGGTCCACTTTCTGCTTCGACTGGGTGACAGTGAATTCACAAACATTACGGTTTGCCATGACTCTTACCATCATGGCGAATGGGATATTTCTGGTTTTGGAGGTGACGACAACCTAAAACTACTCCACAGTACTTACGCAAGTGTCTCAAGTAATCCGAAAAGATAAAACCCCAACAATTCAATGTCTGCAACCTTAGAAGTAACCACCTTTGGAGCTAAATCTGAAATCCAGCCAAGCACAGTGCTGCTTTTGGAAGGAGATATCACATGTTATTTACATCAACGACAGACTATTATTCAGAGCAATTTTAGATCATGTCTATTTTTAAATAACAGTGTGGTGCAATATAACGGTTGCTCCTTCAATGTACTAAAGCCTTTTTCTGCAGCCCTTGAGGAATTTTCTTTGTTTATCCATTATTTTATTAGCATTGAGTCTATTTGCTCCTGCTTTCAACTTGATGTCTCAAATCCTGATGCTACCTGTGCATCAGTGACATGAACACAGACAGCCCAAAATTGTTTGCTTTCATTTTTCAGCGTTTTCCCCATTAGTCCCATTGATTAGTATACTCTACAATATTATATATATCAAAGAAAAAAAAGCTTGTGTTTATAATAACACCTTATTAGAAGCATTTTGAAGTGCTTTCACGTGCAATAATGAATTATGTTTAACTGCAGCGACGGTTGTTAGGTCAACTGAGCGGCACAGTGGTTAGCACCGCTGCCGCACAACGCCAGGGACCCGTGTTCGAATCCGGCCTTGGGTGACTGTGTGGAGTTTGCATGTTCTCCCCATGTCTGCATGGGTTTCCTCCGAGTGCTCCGGTTTCTTCCCACAGTCCAAAGATATGCAGGTTAGGTGGATCGGCCATGGTAAATTTCCCCTTTTCATCCAAAGATGTGCAGGTTAGGTGGATCGACCATGCTAAAATGTACCTTAGTGCCCAAAGATGGTTAGGTGGGGTTACAGGTGGAGGAGTGGGCTGAGGTAGGATACTCTTTCTGAGGGTTGGTGCAGAATCGATGGGCCAAATGGCCTCCTTCTGCACTTTCGGGATTCTATGGCACTGCTACTGTTGCTTCATGTGAACGAAATGCCATCTTGAGATAATTGAGACAAGGCGCCCACTGTCACCCAGTCTATTTGATGACTTCATCAGTGATGCGTAATCACAAGGAATGGACCTGGCTGTGTATTTCAAGCATTTCAGAAAGTTTTGCTGTGTTCGTAAAAGCTGCTGAGCTAATAATCTCGGCTCCATCTGGGGATCTGATGTGCTCCATTCACCATCTTGAAGAACAGGCGGGTGAGTACGAAGCCTCAACAAGTCATTTGCAGATGCAGTATTGGCTCTGCATGGCTCATGAAAGGTATTGCTTGGAACACAACTCTTAATTCCTATCAGTACTTGTGGGGTTGTGGTGGATCAGAACATCAACTTGGACAGAACCTTTGGCACTTCACACAGAAGGAACAAAATAAACTCTTACATTGTTTGTAAACATTTTGAAGACTTTCATCATGCTTCAGTCGGGAGTACTTTTACCTCGGATTCAGAAGGTTGTGGGTTTGGCCACACTCCAGGACCTGAGAGCACAAAAATCAAAAAGCTGACAGTCCTGTTCAGTCTGAAGTGGTGCTGCATTGTCAGAAGTGCCGTCTTTTGGAAGAGGTATTAAATCGAAGCCCTGTCTGCTCTTTTGGATGGGCATAAAACATGATACAGCACTAATTAGAAGAAGAGCAGGAGAATTATCCTTGGAGTCCTGGCCAATATTTATCCCTCACTCAACCTCATAAAAAGGGTAAAGTGGTTAATCTCATGTTGTTGTTTGTGCTGCCAAGCTTCCCAACAGTGACTACACTTCAAAAG
Source organism: Scyliorhinus torazame (assembly GCF_047496885.1). NCBI lineage: Eukaryota > Metazoa > Chordata > Chondrichthyes > Carcharhiniformes > Scyliorhinidae > Scyliorhinus > Scyliorhinus torazame. The sequence continues at coordinate 284,754,348 of NC_092712.1, read as the reverse complement.
TAATTAATTGTCTGAGAAGCACTTTGGGCTTTTCTGTCGTTATGAAAGGTACTGGATGAGATTCTCTGTTTCGGAGACTAAGTGCTGACATCGGGACTGAATCAGTGATGTTCTATGACCCCGAAAGAGGCCTCCAGTTCCGGAAAAATTCATTGTCCGTTAATGGGCTAGCACCGGAGCCAGGTGGAACTAATGGCGAACGTTTCGCTGGAGTCGGGATTGGCATTCGAGAGGTTGACAAGCTGCACATAAACACTCCACTCCCCCCACACACTTATTCCAGCCAAGAAGATGACAACCCGAAGACCGGCACCCTGATTCGCAGATGCGGAGCTCGAGACCCTGCTGACGCTGTGCGCGAGAGGCGGGGCACCCTGTTCCACGCAGTGGGAAGGAGGCTGTCACCCGCTGCTGTACACCGGGCCTAGGCGCGATTGGCAGAGATCGTGAGCACCGTGGGCGCCGTGGGCTCCACTGCCAGGACGAGCCAGCAGTGCCGTGAAAAGCTGCACGACCTCCTCAGGGCGGCTAAGGTGAATAACCAGCACCATACCCCTGGCACAAGCCCCTGTCCCACACACCCGTACCTCCCACCCAGAGGGCGACTGAACCCCACCCGCCAGCAGTCTGCCCGCACCCCACCCTGCACCACATGCCATCACCCATACTGCCCACCATAGCCAGATGCCCTGCACACACAGGCCAATAGCTGTCCACCCCCTATGCTGCCTGTGTCCGACTACCTCACACTGTGCATTCTCTGTCCCACCCCCCAGGAGAAGGCAGCGCACAACTGCAGGGAGAGAGAGCACACTGGAGGGGGCTAGCTGGACCTGGTCGGTGGGCACGGACAGCAAGCAGTCATCGAGGTGACGGTCGGCATCGGGGAACCAAGTGAGCCCCTCTGAGTTGCGGTGCCCCTACGGCACATGTGGCACCACCCAACATAACCGTAGCACCCCCACCTCCCCACCCACCCACCCCATCATCCCACCAGCTCTCCACCTCCCCACCCCAGCACCCATCACCTGCACACCACCCTAGCTCCCCACACCCTCGACACCACTCCTCAACCTCCTCACCTAGCACCTACCACCTCAACACTACTCCTCCAACTCCCTACCCCAGCACCCCCCAACATTCAACACCACCCTCCACCTCCCCACCACAGCACTCCTCCACCTCGCCCCTCCACCACCCCCATCCGCGATCCAACCATGCAAGATCACCTGTCGATAAGGTGTGTTCTTCTGGTGTCCCCTGCCCCCGGCCACAGTCCCACGACACATCGAGCGACGAGGCGGGACCGAACAGCGAAGCGACTACATGAAGGGGTGTCAGCAACCATCCAGAGCCTGCAGGTGCAATTGGAGGCATCTAACCACCTGCAGGGGCAGGAGGTGATGCTGACCATGTGTGTTACCCAGGCCAAGACTGAGTGGGTGGCATTGGCGGTAGAGGCCTTGGGGGCGAAAGTGTTAGCTATGGATCAGGATGTCCAAGGTCTGTACGCAGGGTGGCTGGCCGAGGCACATGACAGGTTGGTCCTGTGCCAGGCAGTCATGTCCAAGGCGAACTGGACATTGCAGTGGCCCTCCAGAGCGAGGGCACTATCCTGTAGAAACATGTTCATGTGTTCACAATAAAACACCTGTTCACAAATGTTCCAACCTGCCTCGCTGCTCTGACAGGAGCGTGCGAGGGATGGGCTGGGCGAGGCTGCTGCAGAGAGGATGCTGGGAAGGGGGGAAAGGGAGATGGGCGGCCATTGGAAGTGGGCATGGGCCAGGGCCCCCTAGGTCAGCCACCGCACATTGTGCTGGCATCCGGCCCCTCCCTCTCCACAACTCCAACTCCCCACCCCAGGTTCCGTCCCCACCTCCATCACCCCAAGAATTCGATGGGGCTATGTGATGGAATGGCCAACTCGCATGCAGGGATCACATGGGCGGATGGTGGAGAGTATTACCGTGGGCAGGGGTCAGACGTTGCCAAACAATGGGGAGTACCAGAGCTCATTTCAGAGCAGGTCATCGTCATCCTCCGTCCCATGGTCCAGACCCAGGTCCCGCGTCCCATAGTGAGGCAAATAGGATTCATAGAGGGGGGCGCAGGTGTGGGGTCGGGGGGGGGGGGGGGAGCAAGTGGAGAGGGAGGTAGGGGGGTGCAATAAGGATGGACCTAGGAGATGGTGGTCGGCCGGTGGGGGTGGGGTGTGGGGGTGTGGTGGGTGTGGATCAGGATGTTCATGTCATTGGCCAGGCCTGCTAGTCGACGAACCTAGGGACGATTAGAGCCTCCCGTGTGCGCCGGCCCTGGTGCACAAGTTGTGTGGCCTCCTGTGCCTGCCAGGGCTCCATGCCACATCCATGCCCTGAGGGCAGCACGGTAGCACAGTGGATAGCACTGTTGCTTCATAGCTCCAGTGTTCCAGGTTTGATTCACGGCTTGGTTCACTGTCTGTGCGGAGTCTGCGTGTTCCCCCCGTGTCTGTATGAGTTTCCTCCGGGTGCTCCGGTTTCCTCCCACAAGTCCCAAAAGACATGCTATTAGGTAATTTGGACATTCTGAATTCTCCCACTGTGGCTCCACACCAGCTGGCTCCTGTTCCTCTGGGGCAGGTTCCACTGCTACAGGGCCTCCCCCGAGCAGTTCCTGCTCATACAGCCTCAATGCATCTGCCAGGGCTGTGGCGGCAAGGCAGATGCCAACCATTCCTGGCTGGATACCAAAATTAATTGTCTGAAGGGGGTGAAAGGCTGACATGTTAGCATGGTGCGTACCCGCATGCCCAGACATGTTCAACAGGCTACACGGTTGCACTGGCCTGCACTGCAGCCCCTGCCCCCGCATGTCCCCCCCCCATCCCCCGCATGCCCCCCCCCCCATCCCCCCGGCATCACGGGAGGACCGAAGAAACCAGGGCTGACCCATTAATGATATGCCAACTGTGATTACTGTACATGCAGTATAGAATACATTCACACTACTGTTGAGGCACCGGAGCATGGCATTCCATTGGGTGCTGGTGCCGGCCTCGATTTTCAGCTATTGTGCGATTCGCCGTCCAATTGTTCTTCGCGATTCTGGCTTCGCTGGACGGAGAATCCCGTCCACTATATGAGTGCAAGTCTTTTCGTTTTTAAATGTCCTTCAACAAATAGCAAGATTCCAATGTAAGTTATGTTTGTGGCATCTGCAATATTTGTCATCTACTCTTCTTCACAGATCAGCATATTTCCTAACTCTAGAATACAGCTGCTTCCTCTGGCCCATGTGTAAAATGCCAGAATGCGCAGTGGAGTGGATTTGATGAGGCTGGCTTTTTGCTGAGGCAATTCACCCAAGTTACTGGATTAAGCACTTGCCGATAGCCTGGCGGGCAGCATTGGGCCTGGCCATCTAGAACATTAAACTGGCTGGCACAACTCAAACTCCCTTGAAAGGCCATTCCCACCATAATAAAGGCAGGGGAGTCCATCATATACCTGATGAGGAATCTCTGAAACTTCAAACTGCTGACGGCAGATGTGACCTGGACACTGGTTATAAGAAAATTGCCCTATACATTTGTAGCACACTTCTCAACACATATTTGTCGCAGCAAAGAAATAAATTGGCATTTAGGTTCTAACTTCAACTCGGCTTGTCGACTGCTTAAATATATTCCTGGAGGTTTCATCACATCCCACACTCCAGCCATTAGTCGAAAAACACATCCATCCATGTGATGCACTGCCTTCTTACATCAACTGGAAATCAAAAAGGCTCATTACCTAATTGGATAATGTCAACCAAACAGCTTTTTTTTTTTCACGATTTTCAATACTTTTATATCTGGTGAGGAGAAATGTTCAAAGAAAATCTTTAAAAAACTGACTGTCCGAATGATTTCACTCCAGGACTGCACTCAGTAGTGATCTGGAGATCTAACTTCAATTTCTGGAGACTCAAGGCCAATCGTGGAGGGTTGGAAACCCTAACGTCAACTGGTGGAACCTACCATTCCATAAGCTATGGTTAGTTTTGTTGCTCATAGCTCCTGCTGCTTACGTTCTGCACATGGAGATATAATACTCCTGGAACCTACTACCCATTTGTGAGGAGTGTCTGGAACCTGTTGTCCATATGAGGAGCTCCTGAATCCCATTGCCAACCTGGAGGGAGCTCAAACCTATGCTTTTTCATTGTCGGCCAACCAATTTGTGACAATTCTATGTGGGAGGAGGCTGTCCAACAACCAACAAGTGGTTATTTTCTTTGGGTTCAAGCTCGCTCCAGGGTCACACATTTGGTGATGCAACATGAGAGCCAATTCAATCCTCCGGCTAGACACGGCATCCAATATCTACGTCAAGAAGATTGTAATACTCAAGGGTACTGCTAAAGATTGACCAGGCTCCCTCACTCATTGATGGAACCTGGTGGACAAGAGCTAACCCAGAATTCTGTTCACTTAACTCCAAAAATCCCTGCAAGTCATTGGTGTACTGGGAAAGGTGATACAGCAGTGGAAGATTTAGCAATGTCAGGATGCTGCATGGTTTGAATTAATTTGACTCCAGCAGTACTCATTGTGTGTAAAACAATGATTGTGAAAATCTGCACCAATGCTTTGTCATGTCGGTACTTATGGGGAGAGAGTGCACCCTCCATGTTCAGCAAACAGAACATCTACTTGGTTACTCAGTAGTTCGGATCAGAGAACCTTAAATCTGGCGATGTGTTTTCTCATGTCCAGTTGAACAAAAATAATAACAGATTTGAAAATGATATTGTCGCTGGTCCATGGGAAACTCAATTCACAAGAAGGGCAGCAAATCCATGGAAACACCACCGCCTGCAAGTTCGCCCCCAAACCACATACCACCCTGATTTGGAAATATATTGTTGTACCTTCACTGTTAAGGGGTCAAAATCCTGGAACTCCCTTCCTAACATCACTGTGGGTGTATCCACACCACATGGGCCCTAGCTTTCAAAAAGGCAGCCACCTTCTCAAGGCCAATTTGGGATGGGCAACAAATATAGGCCTAGCCAGCATACAAACAGAGTGATCCTGACATCTCTGAAACATGTGAAGCAGAATGATAAAAGAAAATCATTCATCGATATGTATACTGTAATAATAGTGACGATGTGGAGATGCCGGCGTTGGACTGGGGTGAGCACAGTAAGAAGTCTTACAACACCAGGTTAAAGTCCAACAGGTTTGTTTCGATGTCACTAGCTTTCGGAGCGCTGCTCCTTCCTCAGGTGAATGAAGAGGTATGTTCCAGAAACACATATATAGACAGATTCAAAGATGCCAGACAATGCTTGGAATACGAGCATTAGCAGGTGATTAAATCTTTACAGTAATAATAGTCTGCATTGGACTGGCAGGGCTGTGTTAAGAATTTATTTCAGTGATGAAGTCAACCTTACTCAGTTATGCCCATGGCTCTCATTTTTCACATTTATCAATAAATCTGGCATTGCAGTGTGTTATAAATATGCAATATCATTACTGAGGTGAAGGTATTTGAAATGGCGATTTGTTTTATTCTTTCACGGGATATAGGCATCACTGACAAGGGCAGCATTTGCTGCCCATCCTGAACTGCCCTTGGCTAAGTTGTTGGCTAGGCCATATCAGCGGGCATTGTTGTGGGTCTGGAGTTACATGGGCCATACCAGGTAAGGGTGTCAGATTTCCTTCCACAAAGGAATTAGTGAATCAGATGTGGTTTTTTAAAATAACAATCAATGACAGTTGTCATGGTAACCATCACCAAGATTAGCTTTATATTTCAGATTTATTAATTGAATTGAAATTCCATCAGTGTATTGTGTTTTAGGCCGGGATTCTCCCCTACCCGGCGGGGCGGGGGAATCCGGCGTAATGGAGTGGCGGGAACCACTCTGGCGTCAGGCCGCCCCAAAGGTGCGGAATTCTCCGCACCTTTAGGGGCCAAGACCTCACCTTGAGGGGCCAGGCCACCGTGGGGGCACCCCCCGGAGCCAGATCGGCCCACGCCCCCCACCCCAGGACCCCGGAGCCTGCCCGCGCAGTCTGCTCACACCGGTAAGGTAGGTGGTTCAATCCACACCGGCTGGCGAGAGTTGACAGCGGCGGGACTTCGGCCCATCGCGGGCCGGAGAATCGCCGGGGGGAGCCCGCCGACCGGCGTGGCGCGATTCCCGCCCCCGTCGATTCTCTGGTGGCGGGGAATTCGGGACACGGCTGGGGCGGGATTCACGCCAGCCCCCGGCGATTCTCCAACCCGGCGGGGGGTCGGAGAATTGCGCCCATGATCTCAGCTTATTTTCCGACTGATCCCAGAGTGAAACCCAATTTGCAGCTCATTGGTGGGATTTTCCGTTCCCGACACTGATTTCGTAATCGGCGATTAGGCGGAGAATCCCCTTTTACGATGGAATCGGGGGTAGAACCAGTTTTCAGATGCTCTGCCCCCTCCGAAACGGCGTCCTCGAGGAGCACACCACATGCTGTTGGGACGGCCTCAGGACATTACCTGAAGGACCTCCCCCGATGCTCTGCCCCTGATGGGCCGAGTTCCTGACCTCATGGTTGACGTATGAGCTCAACAGTGGGAACCCGGCGTGGACTGTGTCCAGCGCCGGCAACAGTCGGGCGGGAGTCGTGCTGCTGGTCGGGGGGGCTTCGGGAGGGCTAGTGGGACTGGCGGGGGATGGCCCAGGGGTGGCAAGGGGTGGCGAGGGGGTGCCTCGGGGGGCATTATCTGGCAGGTTGGTTCTACGCATGCCGGTGTAATGTTGCACAGTCGTCTTCGTGCGCATGCACGGTCACGGACTCGGCAATTCTCCAGGCATTTATATTGGGAAGGCTTTTTACATGGCGTAACTGCTAGTCCCTCACCGGTCGGAGGATCGGTTCTGAGGCCTTCGCCGATTTTTCCCATGTAAAACGCCACGGATCCTCCGGACATAGCCCAAAAATCGGAGAATCCAGGCACCTCACTTATATTTTTTGTTCAGAAACGTGGAGGGTAACTACTGAACAGAGTCAGAGAGTCAGCAGATGAACTTTTAACAAAAGCATATGTGGGCGACAGAGTGGCGCAGTTGTCAGCACTGCTGCCTCATGGCGCCAAGGCCCCGAGTTCGATCCTGGCCGTGGGTCACTGTGAGTTTGCACTTTCTCCCCGTGTCTGCGTGGGCCTCACTCCCACAACCCAAAGATGTTCACGTTAAATTGCCCCTTAATTGTACAAAAAAAGAATAAAACATGTGTTAAACAAGAAAAGATAAGCAGGATTTCCCTACTCCTTTACCACAACTTTACCTTTACAGATATATGCAGCTTCGTAAGAATAACACAGGTTACAAAATCTAAGCTGTAAGTTCACAGTCAGTACACAGACCATGTCAACCAATAGACAATTTTGGTCAGACACCCCCCTCTCTGAAACTAGAGAAAGATGCCATTCAAACATCTTCTACACATTTCTAATCAATTCCCCATGACTCTTGCCACACTTTGAGCCAACTGGTCTCATTGGAAGTCTGTCTCTCACATGAGGGATCCCGATCTCCGCTCTCAAGGAATCTTCTTCCAAACGGCACTTCCACTCGGACATCTTCTCCAAGGATCCACCTCCGGGGTTTCATCCTCATTCTTCTGACCAAAAGCACCACATGCATTCAAGCTGTGCATGCCACACAATGGACATGAATTTCTCCGATATCGGCAAAGGTTGATGCTGGGTGGGAAAATCGGCGTTGAGCCCGCCGGCAGCAATGGCGGCTGCTTCCACCATATAGTGTAGCACTTAGAGGAAAAGGCTTACAGCTCCCATGGCATATTGCTTGCGGTCGGCCCCTGATTCACCCACCCCGCCATCAAATCAGTGACCTGATATTCTGGGTGCCATTTCTAACACCCGACCCAGCACACAGGAAACAATCTTCATCCAGGTGCATCCCCTGGGCCTCAGGCTGACATCAAGCTGGCATCAAACTGACACCGCCTGGCAGTACCCTGGGACCCCTGATGTTTTCCCGGTATGACCCATACCCCCTGAGTGCTGCATTCACCTCCGAGCTTCCCTAGGAGTACTGCTCACTAGGTTCATGCCTCCTGAGACCACTCGTGCTGTGTGCTGTGGACGCACTCTTTGATGTGGGGGTATATTTATGGCATTTGGGCCTAATATTGAAATCCTAGTTTATTACAATGAGGTTCCTGATGTTGACTGGAAGAGAAAAGGGCCCACCACTGACGGAGGGAGGGGATAATCACTTCCTGGTTCTACGTCTTTAGTCTGGGGCCTGCTCTCTGCAGTCTCCCTTGATGCCTGTTCCAGTTGCTTACATCTGGATTATATTCTTTCAAGTGAACTAGAACTGCTTTCTGTTCCTCGATGCCCTCTCCATTACGAGGCTTTGCTTGCTTTAGAGTCGTAATACCTCATTACAAATGCAGGCATCTAAACACATTTGCAACTTTAAAAAAAAATGAAAAGCCTACTGAAGTCTCCTTCAACACACAACTGCAGAAATGTAAACTACGCTTAAACTTGAAGCCATAACTTATTCCTAACACCAACAAACAGAAATATAAAACTTACTTAAAACTATCTCTGTTGCGAAACAAGTGGGCTACTTAACAAATCACCTAAAAATGGGTGGACTGAATCCAAATTTAGCAAGATCTCTATTCTAAAAGTGCACCATACCACTGTTACCTCTCTGCTTGAAAATGGAAACTGAGCAGTTTTAATAGACCAGCACTAATTACACATAATAAAGATATAGCAGCACCTCAAATAGAAATGCAGTGCAGATGTGTAGAGTTTGCATTTCACAATGAGGCCTGTCCTGCTGTCAATTTTTCCAAATGGTTCTATTTACTGCAATTTAATTTCCCTGTTCTATTCCCTAATCTTTTTGTATTCTTTCGAAAGAACTTAATTCCAACCCCTGTGAATTATGCCAGACTCTCTGCTTCAATCATCAGTTGTGGAAAAGCATTCCATGTTCTGATAACATCACATGTGGTCACATCATTTTCAAACTACCCCCTCATTCGGCGAGCAGTAGTTCCGAGATACGCTCCCTCCTTAACAATGTATCAACCTGTGGAAATGATCCTTCACTATTCTCCGTTCTTAGTTCAATGTTGTTCAATTAAAATCTTCCAATAATTCATTTTTCCCACTAAATTCAGATGGCTAGATAACCCTTTTAATATATAAAAAGGAAGCTTTGAATTGCTGTAACTCAAATATATTTATCCCCACAAAATCTTTCATCGTCTTTAAAGGTTCAATGGCTTTCAGCTTTAACAGTTTTTATCCCTGTGAAAAAGGCTCTAATTTTCCAAACCTGTCTTCCTGTCTATAATCTCTTCTCCCAGGTCTCATCTGACTGAATTTTCACTGTACTCGTTTCCTTTGTTCAAATAGTTCTCCGTAATGAGGTGCCTGCAACTGCTAAAAGTGTTTCAATACTTTTTCTTGCCTTTATATTGAGTATACCATATATTGAACCAATTTGTCTTTCCTATAGATTGGACTACCTTTACAAATATATGGGCTACATTTTACCAACTCTCTGGGGATGAGCTCAGAGGCAGGGTGGCCCATGAAATGGCGAAGAAGGGTGAGGCATGGAATGCACATTGTCTTCCCACCAGCTATGAAATTTTACCAGCGATGGGAAAAATGGAGGACAGCCCTCCATTTCGAGCTAATTAAATGGCCAAGCAAGGATTGCTCCCTGCTGCCACTGGTATTTTACCCGAGGCAGTGGCGGGTGGATTCTCTGCTGCGCTGGGAGGCTGCTACTCCTGGACTGGATGCTGACTGCTGGACCAGCCAATGTCTTGTTGATTTCAAAGCTCAACATCAAAATCCCCCCCTCTCACCACCCCCAGGGTTTGAAGGGCCAGAAGCATCTCAATGTCTCAAGGCTCAAGCAGACAGTCATGAAGGAATCTCGCTCAGAGATACACAATAGTAGCCTGTGTACAGAGAGACAAGCAGCACTCACTACACTGAGGATTACTGAGCATCCTTCAGGACTAAAGCATACTCCATTGCTCTAGAGGCCCTTGGCGCTTCCCCTCATAAGCATCAAGATTGTTTCAATAAAAGTGATGAGAAATTCTAGAAACTACTAGAGGGGAAACATCACGGCCGGGATTCTCCGAAATCCCGGCCAAGTGTTGACGCTGGCATCAAAACTGGCATGAGCGACACCGGCGTCAACAGGTCTCCAGGGGCCCAGCACGGAGGAACATAGGCCCGGAATGAGCCCACCCGCCGATCGGTTGCCCCCGATCGCGGGCCTGGCCACCGTGGAGCACCCCCGGAGTCGGCTCCACCCCCCCCCACAAGGACGGCCCCTGCAGCCAGAACGGTGAGGTCCCGCCAGGTAGAATCATACGCAAACAACGTCGGCGGCACTCGGCGGGCACTCGGCCAATCGAGCACGGAGAATCGATGGGGGGCACTTTCAATGGCCCCCGACCGGTGCCGCGGCGACTGCGCCGGCACGATTTCCGACGATTCTCTGGTCACCGGAGAATCAGCGGCCCGGCGTTGGAGTGGCGTGGCAGGATTCGCGCGCCCCCCGGCGATTCTCCGACCCGGCACAGGCTCGGAGAATCCCGGCCCTCATCTACCAAATTTGCCTCAATGATAAGCCACCAGCACCCAAGTACAATGCATTCTGAAACACCTGCAGGACTGTCCACTGCAAGCTCAGCGAGATGATTGACAAATGGCTGAATGAGAAAGCAGGCAAACCTCAGTCAGATGCAGACCACAAACGCTGGAAGTGAGTTCATGGTTCTTTGAAGTCTGTATATGGGCCCCAGTTTACTGGTTCCTCTTCGTGCCGACGGGTGAACACTGCTCCCAGTAAAAGCTCAAGTTCTAGAAAGATAGACAGAGTACTTCAACCACACCCTCAATCAGCCTTCTTAGATGACCAGCCTCCAGCTTGGGAAGGGACTACAATGAGCTCTGCTTTTGCTGAACATTTAAATGCATTACATAGCAGTAGAAAAGCTTTTTTGGAAGCAGAAGTCTCTGAAAGAATTCGCAGAGCTTTAAGACATAATGTACGGCCATCAGATGCCGTTTTTCAGCAAGGAGGCACAGTATACTATAAGAGAGACAATTCTAATGAATGGAAAGACCCAGGGAAGATCATAGGCATAGATGGCAAAACAATTATTTTGCAACATGGCAATCAAACTGTTAGGGTACATTCATCAAGGATAATGGGTACAGATTACAAATTTTCAAATTTAGACAGAGCAGCCAGACATGACGAGGAACCAGAGACATCTGGTACGCATGTGTTACAGAACTATGAGGATCAGTTAACTGATATAGACAGGGTTTCTATAGAGGAACACAACACTTCTGATGAATTAGAACAGGCCATTTTTCCGAAAGGGCAACTGCCAAAAGTTGGTACAAAAGTGACATACTTGCCTGAAGGGTCTAATCAATGGAAGAATGCAACTGTTATTGGTAGAGCAGGGAAGGCCACTGGAAAGTATAAACATTTGTTGAATGTACAGCATTCAGGGGACGGAGTCAAGACAATGGATTGGGAAAACGAAGTTCAAAAATGGAGGGCAGAGAAACGCAGTGCCAGTTCAGATAGTACATCAGATAGTGAACAGGTCCGCAGGAAAAGGTCGAGAACTATTGAAAGGACATCCCACTACAGAAGGGAAAGATCAAGCAGTAGCAGTACCGAATGAGATACCAGGCGGGAGAGGGGACGTAGTTTATCAAAATCTCGTAACATGAGTAAGACTACGAATACTAATATGAGTAGAAGCCCACATGCACGTGAGATTTTGGTGGCTTCAAATAAATTAGATAAAAAAGTTATCAAAGACGCTAAACGGCAAGAACTGCATAGTTGAAGTGAATTTGGGGTATACACGGAAGTACCGGATAGGGGACAAAAAGCTCTATCCCACAGATGGATTTGCACGGAAAAGGTTCTTCCGGATGGAACTTATAAGGCAAAGGAGGCCAGGCTTGTGGCAAGGGGATTTGAAGAAAATTTAGAAGATCAGGATTTAAGGGTAGATTCACCTACAGCAAGAAAGGTTATTTTAAAGATCTTCTTGGCTCTATTAGCCACAAAGGCATGGGAATGCAAATCTATAGATATAAAAACTGCCTTTTTGCAGGGGCATCAGCTCCAGAGAGACATTTTTCTCCGTCCTCCTAAAGAAGCAGCTAACACAGAAGGGGTTCTCTGGAAGTTGAACAAATGTGTCTATGGATTGAATGATGCATCTAGAGTCTGGTATTTTTCGGTAATGTCTGTTTTGTTCAAGTTAGGCTGTTGCCAGCTGAAAGCAGATCCTGCAATGTTTTACTGGCACTACAATGGAAATATTTCTGGCATCGTTATGATGCATGTCGATGATTTTTTTGTAGGGTGGGACTAGTGATTTTGAAGCTATTGTAATCTCTGGCTTGAGGAAGGAATTCAGGGTTGGAAGTCAGGCTTCCGGTGCATTTAAATATATTGGACTGGAAATCGGACAGACTAAGTTAGGGCCAACTTTACGTCAGCAATCTTCTTTGGAAACCATCAGCCCAATAGCAATTAGTCGTGACCGGGTTTCACAAAAAGACGCAATGGTTTCAAAGATAGAAAAAGAGTTAAGTTTAATTGGGCAACTGAACTGGTTAGGTAGACAGACTAGATCGGACGTGAGTTTTGATGTCTTAAGAGTGGAGTACAAAAATGAATGATCCCAAAGTGGAAGACATAATAAGAGCAAATAAAGCGCTGGCCAAACTAAAAATGCAGGAGTGTGTTTTGAAGTTTTCGGTTTTAGGTGACCTTCGGCACTTGAAACTCATAGTTTATAGTGATGCGTCCTGTGCAAATTTATGTGATGTGGTTTCAAGCGCAGGAGGTTTTATAATTTTCCTTTAGGGGAACAATGGTAAATGTTGCCCTCTTGTGTGGGAAACAAAGAAAGTAAGGAGGGTGGTAAAAAGCACTTTAGCTGCTGAGACGTTAAGCCTTGTACAGGCGGTGGATATGGCCTTTTATATTTCTCAGATATTGACAGAAACATTTGGGATTAGGGGATTTGGGTAATATACCTATTGACTGTCACATTGACAATAAATCCCTGTGGGAAAATGTGCACTCTACAAAAAGTGTCAGTGAAAAGAGGTTACGATAGACATCGCAAGTTTGAAGCAGATGTTGGACAGAGGGGAAATAGCAAAAATTAAATGGGTCGACAGTAGCTATCAATTGTCAGACTGTTTTACGAAAAGAGGTGCTAGTTCACAGAAACCTTTGGATATTGTTAATGAAGGCACTTGTTTCTGTGACTTTTTTTTTTCTTTCTCTTCCAAACAAAAAACTGAAAGAATAGAAGGGGGAAATCACATGTGTGTTTTTGAGGTTTTTTGAAATTTTGTTTTTCACCTCGTTATTTTTTTTTCTCCAAGGAAGGGGAGACTGTTAAGTAATGGGTTAAGAGACACTGCAATTAGTTGTCTCATTTATGTTAAGTATCCAATAATTAACACTGATTATGTAAAGGGGCTTCAGGTGGCCTTTGGGTGAGGTGATGTGCAGTTAGAGTTTTCTGCAGAGTCTGTTGGAATGAAATAAAAGTGTGTTGATGAAAAAGGAACAGGACTTTTGACTCTTCATACCACAGTATCTAAAACGTCTAACAGAGAGAACTCCAGGCAAAGACCAAGGTGTCCAGGGACATATTTTGTGACTTCCTGTTGCCAATGACTGTCCAACAGCTGCCAGATCAGAGCTGGACATGTAGTGTAGCATGGAGTTATTCTCAAATGTTTGTGACAGCTTTGGCCTTATGATCAGCTTGACAAAAAATAAAGTAATGTGTCAGCTTGCTCCAGGGAAGCCATATGTCGAGCCCAAGGTTTTATCCCAAGACCAGAGCCTGTCAGCAGTGGATAAGTTCACTTATCTTGGCAGCATATTCTTTCAAGCTGCCTATATTGATGATGAGACACAAGAATTGTCAAAGAGAGTGCAGCCTTCGGCAGACTTCAAACATTAGCCTGGGAAAAAATTGAGTAATGCTGCTTATCAAGCTGAAAGCATGGAGAGTAAAAGTCCTGCTCTACATAACTGAGAAGGTGTACTAAGTGAGAAGAAGCTCAACCACTTTCACTTGAGCTGCCTTTGAAAGATTCTGAAGATTAGATGGCAGCACAACAAAACTGACACAGTGGTGCAGAGCAGGATTTTTCAGACTGCGGCTTGCGACTCGCAGGTGGGTTGCGGGCGAATGTCTGAGGGCCGCACAGCAATCGGTCGCGCCGTTCCTGCGGTGGCCCCAATTGCCGCTGCCAACTTTACATTGAGAATGGTGGTCATTGCCACCTTATAAATGGAAATAAATGAAGCTGTGTGCACTCTTCAAGCCGGAGGCAACAGCAGAGAGCAGGTCACAAACCCTGCACGGGCAATTGACGTTAAGCACCCTCCAGCTTAGTGCTTTTGGCGCCAAATCACAGAGCAGCATTGGTTCCATTTTGTGATGCTGTCAAGCAAGGCAAGTGAGCTATGAAGCCTCGTGGTTTTCGAAAAATTAAGAGACGGACAGAGGATCAAATAGGCGGTTTACCTATTGGACAGGATCTGCTGGAGACAGCTGCACAGGAGAGTCCAGGGCAGGAGAGAGCAGTGCTTGTGTTCGGTCCGTACAGACCGCCTCTGATTAACAGCCTACAAAAAATAAACTTAACTCGGGAACCAAGCAGTATAAATATGATTTCTTCAGGTATGGTTTTGTCAATTCTGCCAATGCAAATAGGGATGTAGTTTCAGATTTTGAAAGAGAAGTGGTGGGTGAAAAATTCCTTTTGAGGTTGAGACCTCAGAGTCAGTTATTAACTTAGAGCTGACTCCAAATTAAAAAACTAAGCTGCTGTAGCTGACCAGTGATACCACATTGAAACATGGCAAAAGCCCATGAGGCTGTCAGCATTCTGGTGCAGCATCCCCCAGGAGTATCCAGTGCTGAGTAAAATAGGCATTTTGTTGCTATTTCCCTTCACGATGACCTACATGTATAAGGTTGGATTTCTGTTTTCATAAAGGTGAAGGCGGCTGAAGTCTGCACCTGATATGCTCATTGCCCTCTCCTCCTTTGAACGTGATTCAAGTGAGATTGTGAGGACCAAGCAGGCTCCTCTTTCACATTAAAGGCAAGTAAACATGGCGTGCATCGAAAGGTCGGTCGACGTGTTTCGCGAAGGTCGGCCGGCATGGATCGCGAAGATCGGCCAGCGTAGGTCCCAAAGGTCGGCCTGGCAAAATTGGGTCCTGGGACAAAAAGTTTGAAAAGCATTGTTGTAGATTGCCTGACATAAGCAAGTTTTTATGGAGAGCTTGATTTTGGGGTGCGCTCTCGTGGTGGTCGAAGAAAGTGCTCCATGGACCTTCAAAAGGCTTTATTTGGAAATTTAATATTGTCTTTGAGTCCTTGGAGAAGCTCACCCAGGATTGATGCACATGACACAATCAAATTAAAAACAGCTCCGCTTCCTTCGAAAGCAAATGCATATCAGAGGCAGACAGAAAATGAAAGCAGAGGAATTTGTAAAAACCCATCTGGTTCAATAATGTCCTTTAGGGAAGAAAATCTGCCATCTTACCTGGTTGGGTCTCCATGTGACTCGAGACCCACAGCAATTTATGATTGACTCTTATTTGCAACTCTGAAATGGCCTAGCAAACCACTCAGTTCAAGGGCAATTAAGGATGGAAAACAAATATTGGCCTTGTCAGTGATGCGCACAGCCCTTGAAAGATTAAATTACCCCAGTTTTCCTTGTTCAAAACATTCACACGGCATGACCTACTGGCCTTGTTACGCCCGACTCGGGATGCAACAACAAGGCCGTTACATCTCACGAGATTTACAGCATCGGTTTCCACAAATGACGACCAGGCGTTACGGCATTTGGGGGGGGGGGGGGGAGTCTCCCATGTGATTGGAGGCCCCCTGCTGGTCAGGCTCTGGGCAGGGTTCTATCCCGGCACTGATGATGCCACCCGTGAACCTTGGCACTGCCACCCTGCCAGTGTCACCCTGGAACTATCAAAATGCCCATGTGGCACTGCCAGGCTGGTATGGGCACTACCAGGTTGGCAGTGCCAGGGTGCCCGGGTGTCAGGTTACTCTTGCCAGGGATCTGGCCGGGAGGAGGGGGGGCAGGCCTGCTGTAAGGAGGAGGGGGGGCAGGCCTGCCATTATGACGTGGTGGGATGGGAGGGCTTGACAATCCTGTAATCAGTAAATTGGGCATTGGGGAGTCCAGAGGCCGTGGTGGGGGGTTGAGAGAGTGTGGTGCCATCTTTAAATGGCACCCTGATCTCTTCCTGCACTGATAAGCTCAGGAAATGAGTCAAAGTGCAGCCTCGGCGGGGCCCAAAAGATAAGCAGAGTCCTGTTTTAATAATGGGGTCATTCTCGGTGCTGCACTGGAAAATACCCCGCTAAATCCACCCAAAATGGGACTCTGTCTTTTTTTCCATTAAATCGCGGCTATAGTTCCATAGTTCCAATTAACAAAAACAAAATCACAACTTCCAAGGGTGGGATTTCCAGCCTTGTCGCGGTGGGGGCAGGCTGGAAAATGCAGCGAGCAGGAGGGGTCATAAAATTCCACCAATTGGCTTTTTAATCACTCGCAGACTGGCGTAAATAATGCGCACTTTGATGAAGTACTGCAGATCACCCATTATCAATGCCGCCATGCTCAGCATCGTCAGAATCTCCAGTGGAGGATGGGAAAGGAGAAAAGCGGATAGTTTGAATTTGCGAGAGGAGAACTGCAACTTTTCCTGATGAGTGCATCTTCCAAATGGTGATTGCGCTTTCCTCAGCCACTGAGAGAACAGGCACTGACAAATTGTTCTACCATGAACATGGGGCATTAGGTTGCAGAATTCTCATACTTTCTTTCCAGTCTCCAGTAATTCTTATATAAATTCACCAAAGCCTACTGTGCAGCCGATGAAATACAGGAGCTGTCAGTACTTGTTCCAATAAACACTCATCCTGTCATTTAATTCAAAAGACCTCCAAACGATGCTGTAAGCAGGCGACAGCCATTGGGCTTTCAGCTATTACACTGAGCAAAGTTAACACCATGGCAGGCAGGGCTGGGCAAGAGATACAATAAAACATTGGGAATATTTATTACTAATGTATGCTGAAGCTCATGCACGCTTGTCAGAACCGCCAAGAGGTTTTTCCTTGATGAACTCGGGCACATTCCTGTAGGGGATCAACTGCTGTGAGAACATAAACATTATTCTTCAGATTTACCTGGCTATTGAATGATTTAATGAATCCATAATAACGTGCTTTATTTATTTTTGTATTTCAAGAATGTTAATTTCCCGCCTCATCCAAATATAGTCACGACTATAGGGGGTAAAGAAATTGCTTTTTGAATATTTTGTAGAGATTGACACCATCTACCAATTATTAGAAAAGCCTTTCAATCCTTTTGGAGAACGGATTTGACAGAAAGACTTACATTTCGAGGATTTCCTGACCACAGGACAATGCAAAGGGCTCAATGAAGCATTTCTGAAATAATGTCGATAATACAGTCGCCAATTTGTGCACAGCAGGGTCTCAAAAACAGCTATGTGATAATGAGGAGATAGTCTGCTCGTACAAATGTTCTTTAAGTAATAAATGTTGTCCAGGGCAATGGGGCGAATAGTTCTGTGAGATCTTTTGTGAAATCCTCTCATCCAAAACATAACGAGGTAAAAGGAAGCGGGAGGAGAGAGGAGAAAATGTGACGGGAAATCCAAGGTGTATACAATTCAGGCAGGCAGGAGGAAAATGACAAAATGGTTCAAGACTCAACCCACTGATTCATGGGTGATGAAACAGTCAAAGGTTGACCTGAGATGGATGTAAGAGAGGTGACACTCCTGCATCACAGCAAGGCACTGCATCATTACCACAAGAAAGTTGAGGGGTAAAAGGTGATGGCTGATGTGACATGGCAGCTATTGACTGTCAAAGTTTCGAGAGTCTGAATGCAGCGCGCGCACAACTTTGTCACTGCCTCCATAAATTGGAATCACCCAGATAAATTCGGGCAAGTGTGCTGCTGACGATGTTTGCTGGTCAGAGTATTGGCAAGTGGGAACCGTGTACCTGTGCTCCTTCCCTCCATTGCTCTTGTTTTCTCTGGGAAACATAAAAATTGGAAGGTTGCTGTCAGGAATTTCCAGAACTGATTCAAAATATGGCAGAGGCTGGATTTGAGGAGCTAAGCCACATGTCGGGCTGTTTCTCAGCGGTGCCTTCCCGCCACCTGTCTGTCATAATATACACCAGTATAAGACAGGGGACAGGGGAGTTCCAGCTCATTCTAGTAGCAGCCAGCTCGGAGCACAGAGCTCACAGCCTGCAACACAGACATTCACCGTGTGCTGAGTGCATCACCTGGTTAGGACCAGGCAAGGGTCAACAGTTAAAGCTGGTATTGCATTAACCCACAGTTCAAGTATGTTAATATAGTTAACCTTATAATAAAATAGAGTTGCACCACTTCCAGTGTTGGTGACCTGTTCGTGATCCAGAAAACCCAGAACATCATGGTACCAGGAGTGGTTGCATGCTAGCACTTCTGAGACCCACCTGCAACTAATCAGCATTCCGGCATCCTGAAGCATGGAGAACATCAACCCGCCGCCGCTGCTCCGCTTCGCCGGCAATCTCGGGGTCAATTGGAAGATTTTTAAACAGCGCTTCCAGCTCTTCCTCGAAGCCAGGGACAGGGAGAACGCCTCAGACACCAGGAAGATTGCTCTGCTCCTCTCCACGACTGGGCAACACGCCATCCACATCTTCAACTCCCTCACATTCGCAGACGACGAGGACAAGACAAAGTACAAGACGGTTCTCCTCAAATTCGATACCCACTTCAGCATAGAGGTCAATGAAAGCTTCGAAAGATACCTGTTCCAGGAGCGCTTGCAGTGTAAGGACGAGCCTTTCCAATCCTTTTTAACACACCTCCGCACCCTTGCGCAGTCCTGCGGCTATGGGCCCACGATATGATACGTGACCAGATCGTATTTGGTGTTCTGTCGGACCCCCTGCGTCAGCAGCTCCTCAAAGTTAAGCAACTCACCCTAGCGACTGCCATCGAGACTTGTATCCTGCATGAAAATGCCACCAGCCGATACTCCCACATACAGGCGGCTGAAACGGCGCAGCAAGGTCCCCACGAGGCGGAACGGGTCCAAACAATTGAACATCTCCAAGGCTGCAGCCTGGTTGAGGGCGGCTATTTCGCGCGCTTTTCGTGGCCTCCCGCACTTGTACGCACCAAACGAGGGGACGGTGACGTGGAGGAACGTGATGCGCAGGCGCACACCACGCAGGACCGCACCGCGCATGCGCGGTGGCGCAATAAGTGTACTGACGTCACGACGTGCGGCAACTGTGGCTCCGCCCATTTAAAGCGGCAATGTCCTTCAAAATCGCGACAATGCCTACGATGTGGCAGACTTGGCCACTATGCTGCCTGCTGTCGAGCAGCTCAGCCTGCCAATTCGCATCGCTTCAGCCAGCCTCGCAGGAACGTTCGGGCAATTCAACCCACGTTTACCGAGTCCGATTCCGACTTCCCGCAGACCAGTGACACCGAGGACCTGAGGGAGCCTTTTCGAGTCGCTGTTATAACAAAGAACCGGGATGTCCCCGAATCAAAACCACCAGCCGCTGTCGGTGCACAGCATTGATCCAGACGATGAGTGGTGTGCCATGCTGACGGTCAACCGATCCCAGATCACATTCTGCCTGGACACTGGTGCTTCTGCTAATCTCCTAGCGTGGTCAGCCTTTCAGACACTTGGGGTTAAATCAACCATTCTTCCATCGACCTGCCAACTAGTGGACTACAATGGCAACGTCATTCTTGCTACCGGTTCATGCCAACTCGAAGTGACGCACAACTCGTGAACAGCCATCCTTCCCTTCAGGATCGTGGGCTCCACGAAGGACTCTCTGTTAGGCGCACAGGCGTGCAAACTCCTAAACCTCGTTCAACGAGTACACTCTCTCTCTCCAGAGGACACGTCTGCCTTCCAGGATGCGGACTTCAGGGCGCAACTCAATTCCATCATCGACCAGCACCGCGACGTTTTCGAAGGCATGGGCACGCTTCCATACACTTGCAAAATCCTGCTCAAACAAGACGCCACGCCTGTGGTTCATGCACCTTGCAGAGTCCCAGCACCCCTCAAGGACCGCCTCAAGCAGCAGCTGCAGGACCTCCAGGACCAAGGAGTGCTCTCCAGAGTGACGGAACCAACCGACTGGGTCAGTTCCATGGTGTGCGTAAAGAAGCCTTCCGGCGAGCTCTGGATCTGCATTGACCCAAAGGATCTGAATCGCAACATAATGAGAGAGCGCGAGGAGATCACGTGCGAGATGGCTCAGGCCAATATCTTCACCAAACTTGCCGACGCGAAAGGATTCTGGCAAATTCAACTAGACAGGTCCAGCAGAAAACTGTGTACCTTTAATACCCCGTTTGGCAGACACTGCTACAACAGGATGCCGTTTGGGATTATATCAGCATCAGAAGCATTCCACCGGTTCATGGAGCAAATGATGGAGGGCATTGAGGGTGTGCGCGTCTATGTTGATGACATCATCATTTGGTCCACCACCCCGCAAGAGCATATCAGTCGCCTCCAGCGCATTTTCAAACAAATACGGGACCAAGGCCTTCGCCTCAACAGAGCCAAATATTCCTTCGGCCAGACGGAACTCAAGTTCCTAGGGGACCACATCTCCCGGTTGGGTGTGCAGCCGGGTGCGGACAAGGTGGCAGCCATCACGGCCATGCAGAAGCCAGCGGATAAGAAGGCGGTCCTCCGATTTTTGAGCATGGTCAACTCCCTGGGGAAGTTCACCCCCAACCTCGCCTCCCATACCACAGCTCTCCTGAACCTGGTCAGGAAGACGACAGACTTCCAATGGCTTCCCGCCCACGAGCGCGAATGGGGGGAGCTTAAGACCAAGCTTACCACGGCCCCGGTATTGGCATTTTTGATCCCACGAAGGAAACAAAAATTTCAACGGATGTCAGCCAATCCGGCATTGGGGCAGTGCTCCTGCAATGTGATGAGGCCTCATCATGGGCCCCCGTTGCATATGCGTCACGTGCCATGACCCCCACGGAACAGCGCTACGTGCAGATCAAAAAGGAGTGCCTGGGCCTGTTGACGACAAATTTCATGATTACGTGTACGGCCTCCCCCAATTCACTGTCGAGACCGACCATCGCCCGCTGGTCAACATTGTACAAAAAGACCTGAATGATATGACCCCTCGCTTCCAGCGCATCCTGCTTAAACTTTGGCAGTACGATTTCCAGCTCCTACACCCCGGGCAAGGACCTGATCATAGCCGACGCTCTGTCCAGGGCAGTCAACACCCTGTGTGACCCAGAGGGGTTCGTCTGCCAGGTTGACGCCCATGTGGCCTTCACGGCCTCCAATCTGCCGGCCACGGATGAACGCCTTATCCACATTCGCCGCGAAACTGCGGCTGACCCCCTACTACAGCGTGTCATGCGCCACATGATGGACGGGTGGCTGAAGGGTCAATGCCTGCAGTTCTACAATATCAGAGACGATCTGGCAGTAGTCAATGGTGTCCTCCTGAAGCTGGACCGCATCCTGATCCCGCACAGCATGCGCAAGCTCGTTTTGGAACAGTTACACGAGGGCCATCTTGGCGTGGAGAAGTGCCGACGGAGGGCCCGAGAGGCTGTGTACTGGCCCGGCATCAATGAGGACATCGCCAACACAGTGCTCAACTGCCCCACCTGTCAACGGTTCCAGCCGGCCCAACCACGTGAGACCCTACAGCCCCATGAGTTGGTCACATCCCCTTGGTCGAAGGTAGGCGTTGACCTGTTCCGTGCGCTCGGCAGGGACTATGTTCCGATTGTAGACTATTTTTCGAACTACCCGGAGGTCGTACACCTGCACGACATCACATCATCGGTGGTCATCCGTGCCTGCAAGGAGACCTTTGCTCGTCACGGCACCCCACTCACTGTGATGTCGGACAATGGCCCCTGCTTCGCGAGCCAGGAATGGTCCAACTTTGCCAGCAGGTACAACTTTGTGCATGTGACATCCAGTCCCCTGCACACCCAGTCCAATGGCAAAGCGGAAAAGGGCGTCCACATCGTCAAACGGCTCCACTGCAAGGCTGCTGATGCAGGATCTGACTTCTACCTCGCCTTGCTGGCCTATCGTTCGGCCCCACTCTCCACGGGCCTGTCGCCAGCCCAGCTGCTCATGGGTCGCACCCTCAGGACCACCGTGCCGTCCATTCATGTCTCAGACCTCAACCACGTTCCGGTCCTTCAGCGGATGCAACAGTCTCGTGCACAACACACGGCAGCGCATGACGCTCGGGCGACTGATCTCCCTGCTCTGGCGCCGGATGACAACTTCCGCATCCATCTTCCGGAGGGTGGCTGGTCTGCAACTGCTGTGGTTCTTCGGCAGGTGGCTCCCCGCTCGTTCCTGGTTCGTCTGCCAGATGGTTCCATTCGCTGCCACAATCGGCGTGCCCTTCATCTCGTTCCACGCTCACTACGTGATCCTCCACCGGTGCCACGCCCTCCTGTTGTCCCCAACCTGGACTATGTGGAGATTCTGAATACTCTGCATCCTCCTCACTCTGCCGTGGCCCAGCCCGTTCCTCAGCCGGTGGCTCCTGACCCACCCTTGAGGCAGTCAACCAGAATTTGTCGCCCACCTCAGAGACTTGACTTATGAGTTTTACAATGTTGGTCTCTTTGCTCTGTTCTGTTATCCTGTTTCAACGTTCCAGTAGTTTGTATATAATGTTCATTTTGTTGTTGGTGTGACACCCTATTTCTCTGCACCAGGCACCTTCCCGTGTAAATAGATTAGCCCCATGTACATAGTCATGTAAATAACACGCACACACATACGCAGGTACATTCACTACACAATATTTATTGTCACGCAGGCACATGTTTTTATATAAAAGGGGGGATGTCACAATATACACCAGTATATTATGGTGCAGACACACACACACTGATGGACATGCAGTGGGACCAATCAGCATACACAACACCGCAGCCAATCACCAGTGAGAGCACACGCACTATAAAGACAGGGGACAGGAGAGTTCCCGCTCATTCTAGTAGCAGCTAGCTCGGAGCACAGAGCTCACAACCTGCAACACAGACATTCACCATGTGCTGAGTGCATCACCTGGTTAGGACTAGGCAAGGGTCAACAGTTAAAGCTGGTATTGCATTTACCCACAGTTCAAGTATGTTAATATAGTTAACCTTATAATAAAATAGAGTTGCACCACTTCCAGTGTTGGTGACCTGTTTGTGATCCAGAACATCCAACACTTCACTGTCAATGGGATTTCCCATCGTAACCACCCCACATCGCCGTGGAATCCATGGGCGGGAGTGCGCTGCCGGCGAGAAAAGTGAATCGCACCAGCTGGAAAATTCCGACCATCATCTCCTGAAACCTAGTGATTACAAAATTTATATGAACAGAAAGAAATATTCAGATGATTCTGTGTTAAGTGTCCCCTGCCTGTCTCAATGGTAAGATGGACCTTGCCTGTCTCAGTAAAAGGAAGGGAGCCTGCATGAGTGGGAAATGTGCAGGATGACTGAATTAGGAGGGAGCTGAAATTTCAGCTGTGTGAGTGATGCATTTTGGTCGGAAGAGCATGGAAAGGCAAAATAAAATAAAGGGTAAAATTCCTGAGGTTGTTAGGAGCAGAGGGACCTGGGCGTATCTGTGCATAGATCATTAAAGGTGGCAGGTCAAGTGGTGAGAGCAGTTAGTAAAGCATTTGGTATTGTGGGCTTTATAATAGGGTGTAGATTACAGAGCAAGGAGGTTATGCTGAATTTATACAAGACAGTAGTTAGGCCTCACCTGGAGTATTATGTACAGCTCTGGGCGTCACACTATAGGAAGGATGTGAATGCATTGCAGAGAGTGCAGAAGAGATTCACAAGAATGGTTCCAGGGATCACAAACTTCAGTTAGGAGTACAGATTGGAGAGGTTGGGACTACTCTCCTTGGAGAGAAGAGGAGATTTGATAGAGATGTTAATAATCATGAGGGGGCTGGACAGAGTAGATAGCGAGGCACTGGGCGGAATTCTCTGATCCTGAGGCCAAGTGCTGATGCCGTCGTAAACGCCGTCGTGTTTACCGACGGCATCAACATGGCCTCAGGATCAGCAATTCTGGCCCCTACAGGATGTAGGAGCAGTTTCAAGACCTGTGGCTTGAGTTCTTCCACGTGGGGTTGTTCACTGTGGCTCAGCTCAGTACAGAGAGAACCAAAAACATGACAATCTGGACAAGATGGCTATTTAATCAAGCTTGTTACGTGTACACGGTGAACAGACTGGATATTGACAGACTTTTCATTGGCAAATAGGGTTAAGGAAAATCCCAAGGCTTTTTACGCATACATAAAAAGCAAGAGGGTAGCCAGGGAAAGGGTTGGCCCGCTGAAGGAAAGGCAAGGGAATCTATGTGTGGAGCCAGAGGAAATGGGGGAGGTACTAAATGAATACTTTACATCTGTATTCACTAAAGAGAAGGAATTGGTGGATGTTGAGTCTGGAGAAGGGTGTGTAGATAGCCTGGGTCACCTTGAGATCCAAAAAGACGAGGTGTTGGGCGCTTGAAAAATATTAAGGTAGATAAGTCCCCAGGGCCGGATGGGATCTACCCCAGAATGCCGAAGGGGGCTAGAGAGGAAATTGCTGAGGCCTTAACAGAAACCTTTGGATCCTCACTGTCTTCAGGTGATGTCCCGGAGGACTGGAGAGTAGCCAATGTTGTTCCTTTGTTTAAGAAAGGTAGCAAGGATAATCCAGGGAACTACAGGCCGGTGAACCTTACGTCAGTGGTAGGGAAAATACTGGGGAGAATTCTTCGAGACAGGATCTACTCCCATTTGGAAGCAAATGGACGTATTAGTGAGAGGCAGCATGGTTTTGTGAACGGGAGGTCGTGTCTCACTAACTGGATAGAGTTTTTCGAAGCGGTCACAAAGATGATTGATGCAGGTAGGGCAGTGGATGTTCTCTCGATGGACTTCAGTAAGGCCTTTGACAAGGTCCCTCATGGTAGACTGGTACATAAGGTGAAGTCACACGGGATCAGGGGTGAGCTGGCAAGGTGGATACAGAACTCGCTAGGTCATAGAAGGCAGAGAGTAGCAATGGAAGGATGCTTTTCTAATTGGAGGGCTGTGACTAGTGGTGATCCGCAGGGATCAGTGCTGGGACCTTTGCTCTTTGTAGTATATATAAATGATTTGGAGGAAAATGTAACTGCTCTGATTAGTAAGTTTGCAGACGACACAAAGGTTGGTGGAATTTCGGATAGCGATGAGGACTGTCAGAGGATACAGCAGGATTTAGATTGTTTGGAGTCTTGGCAGATGGAGTTTAATCCAGATGTGATGAATGATATCTGTATACATATGTACCTTTAATACATATGTACCTTTAAGACCG
Organism: Scyliorhinus torazame; assembly: GCF_047496885.1. Taxonomy (NCBI): domain Eukaryota; kingdom Metazoa; phylum Chordata; class Chondrichthyes; order Carcharhiniformes; family Scyliorhinidae; genus Scyliorhinus; species Scyliorhinus torazame. The sequence goes on along the minus strand of NC_092712.1, from coordinate 284,728,720 downwards.
GGTTTGGAACCCTGGGGGACTCCGCCTCCGGCTCCGCCCCTAGGAAGCTGTATATAAGGTTACGTTCAGTAGGCAGCGTGCAGTGAGCACACTTCTCGGCAGCTGTCTGGTTTTCTTGTTATTAAAGCCTTTGTATTATCAAACTCCTCTCCTGAGTCGTAATTGAGGGTATATCACCAGATAAACGTGAGGTAATGCATTTTGGAAGGTCTAATGCAGGTAGGGAATACACAGTGGATGGCAGAATCCTCAAGAGTATTGAAAGTCAGAGAGATCTAGGTGTACAGGTCCACAGGTCACTGAAAGGGGCAACACAGGTGGAGAAGGTAGTCAAGAAGGCATACGGCATGCTTGCCTTCATTGGCCGGGGCATTGAGTATAAGAATTGGAAAGTCATGTTGCAGCTGTATAGAACCTTAGTTAGGCCACACTTGGAGTATAGTGTTCAATTCTGGTTGCCACACTACCAGAGGATGTGGAGGCTTTAGAGAGGATGCAGAAGAGATTTACCAAGATGTTGCCTGGTATGGAGGGCATTAGCTATGAGGAGCGGTTTAATAAACTCGGTTTGTTCTCACTGGAACGACGGAGGTTGAGGGGCGACCTGATAGAGGTCTACAAAATTATGAGGGGCATAGACAGAGTGGATAGTCAGAGGCTTTTCCCCAGAGTAGAGGGGTCAATTACTAGGGGGCATAGGTTTAAGGTGCGAGGGGCAAGGTTTAGAAGAGATGTACGAGGCAAGTTTTTTTACACAGAGGGTAGTGGGTGCCTGGAATTCGCTGCCGGAGGTGATGGAAGCAGGGAGGATAGTGACATATATGGGGCATCTTGAAAAATACATGAATAGGATGGGAATAGAGGGATTCGGACCCAGGAAGTGTAGAAGAGTTTAGTTTCGATGGGCAGCATGGTCGGCACGGGCTTGGAGGGCCTAAGGGCCTGTTCCTGTGCTGTGCTTTTGTTTGTTCTTTATTGATATTCGCCAAGACCTGTTCTACCGAACAAAGACCAGGGGCGTCATTCTCCGAACCCCCGCCGGGTCGGAGAATCGCCGGGGGCTGGCGTGAATCCCGCCCCCGCTGGTTGCCGAAGTCTCCGGTACCGGATATTCGGCGGGGGCGGAAATCGCGGCGCGCCGGTTGGCGGGCCACCCCCCGCGATTCTCCGGCCCGGATGAGCCGAAGTCCCGCCGATAAATTGCCTGTCCCGCCGGCGTGGATTAAACCACCTTTTGAACGGCGGGACAAGGCAGCGTGGGCAGGCTCCAGGGTCCTGGGGGGGGGCGCGGCGATCTGGCCCCAGGGGGGTGCCCCCACGGTGGCCTGGCCCGTGATCGGGGCCCACCGATCCGCGGGCGGGCCTGTGCCTTGGGGGCACTCTTTCCCTTCCGCCTCCGCCATGGAAGAGACTCCCTCCACTGCGCATGCGTGGGAAACTGTCAGCGGCCGCTGACGCTCCCGCGCATGCGCCGCCCCGAGATGTCATTTCCGCGCCAGCTGGCGGGGCAACAAAGGCCGTTTCCACCAGCTGGCGGGGCGGAAATTCCTCCGGCGTCGGCCTCGCCCCTCAATGTTGGGGCTCGGCCCCCAAACGCACCTTTGGGGCGGCGCGATGCCCGTCTGATTGGCGCCGTTGTGGGCGCCAGTCGGCGGACATCGCGCCGTTTCGGGAGAATTTCGCCCCAGAACACAGTACTTCTACAACATTCAAAATTCAATAGCCCACCCCAGTTGAACGCGATCCAATCCCTGAAGCTGCTTCTTTTAAACTTATCCAATAGAATTGCAAGCAGTGTTTAAACTTCATCCAATAGAGTCGCAAGCAGCGCATGATTGATCAACATCCTGACAGCTGCTTACAATCCCAGCAGCTTGCTGACTGTTTGTGAGATACAGAACAGAAAGACAAGCGGCGCGATTCTCTGACCCCCCACCGGGTCGGAGAATCGCCCAGGGCTTGCGTGAATCCCGCCCCCCGCCGTGTCCCGAATTCTCCGCCACCAGAGATTCGGCGGGGGCAGGAATCGCGCCACGCCGGTCGGTGGGAATAGCGCCGGTCGGCGGGCCCACCCCCGGCGATTCTCCAGCCCGCGATGGGCCGAAGTCCCGCCACTGTCAACCCTCTCCCGCCAGCGTGGATTCAACCACCTTTTGAACGGCGGGAGCAGGCGGCGCGGGCGGGCTCCGGGGTCCTGGGGGGGGGGGGGGGCGTGGGGCGATCTGGCCCACTGGGGTGCCTCCACGGTGGCCTGGCCCGCGATCGGGGCCCACCAATCCGCGGGCGGGCCTGTGCCGTGGGGGCACTCTTTTTCTTCCCCCTTCGCCATGGTCTTCACTATGGCGGAGGCGGAAGAGACCACCTCCCCTGCGCATGCGCATGCGTCGCCCGGCAAAGACCTTTTGCTGCCGGCTGGCGTGGTGCCAAAGACCTTTCCCGCCAGCCGGCGGAGCGGAAACCACTCCGGCGCGGACCTAGCCCCTCAAGGTGAGGGCTTGGCCCATAAAGATGCGGAGAATTCCACATCTTTGGGGCGGCCCGATGCCAGAGTAGTTCCCTCCACTCCATTACGCCGGAACCCCTCGCCCCGCCGGGTAGGGGAGAATCGCGCCCAAGATGTCAGAAGTAAAGTCCTTTTGGTCAAGTGAGCTATCCTAAATCCCATTTATTAATTATTACTGCTATGTCCTAAAAATACATGTTTAATGGTTAATAATGATTACTCAGTCCTATAATTCATCTCAATCCTTAATAAAACAACTTATGTAAAGCTACTCATGCTAACGATTCAGTTTTAAGAGATAGTTTCGCTGAACCCGCCCCCCCCCCTCTTCACAGGGGGCCAGCACGGCCAGCGACCCACGCCGCTAAGACCAGGTTAGAATGGCACCAGCGGGACTTGGGTTTTTTGTTGCGGCTGCTTGGCCTGGCCGAGAATTGCCGGGGGGGGGGGCGTAGAGCAGCCCCCGACCAGCGCCGTGCCGACCACGCCGGCACCAATTCTCCGCTCTGCGAAGAATCATGTCCTGGCGGTGTGGCGATTTGCACCGGTCGTGGCGATTCTCTGGCCCTGCCCCTGAGAATCCCACCCATTGTTCCCGCTCGTAAAGGGATCAAGAATGAGACGGTACAGATTTAAAGTGATTTACAAAGAAGCAAATGTGATTTGAGAAATATTTTTCTTCCACAATGAATGGTACGGCTCTGGAATGCACTGCCTGGAAGTGTGGTGAAGGCAGGTTCAATCGTGTCATTAAAGAGGGTATTAAATGATCGCTTGAATAGAAATGATGTGCAGCGGTACAGAGAAAAGGCAGGGGAATGGCACTAAGTCCTGATGCTCATCTGGAGGGCCGGTGCGGACATGATGGGCCAAATGGCCTCCATCTATGCTGTAACAATTCTGCAATTCCATTTCCTGACAGTGGATTGAGATACAAGAGATTAAGTTAGTGGTGTGTTTTTGATGTGTTGGGCCTCACACCATCCTGTGGCTGGTTCCCACTTCTAATACATTTGCATTGGCGTGAATACTCATTTGCGCAAAATGTTTAAAAATTATGACCCATCTTCAAGATGAAGTCAGTGGCACGTCAGTCCTGGCATCCGGTTCAGAATCATTTAATGGTGGTGTGCACCAGTCAGCTTGGTGCAGGTTTATTTCAGGTCACTGGCTTCCCTTGATGAACTCTACAAGGGCTGGGAGCAGGAGGCTGGCAGTTTGCATGGAGACTCGGGTCTAGCAAGGGGGGGGGCGATAACGGTGGAGATGGGGCGAGCTGTTAGTAGAGTGGCGTCAGGGTCACGGAGGATTGGAAGAGGGAAGGGCCTGACATCATTGGTTATTTACATCTTGCTGGCAACACTTGTTGTATTTATAGTTTCCAAATAGGTGCGCCCCCCCCCCCCCCCTCCCTTAAAGAGCCTGCAGTAAATTTAATCTGAAATCCTACTCTGTGTTGCAATCCATTCTCACAAAGGAGTCTGCCATTCTTTGAAACGCTTCAATCAACCGTGGTCTTTTTGTGAAAAAGAAATCACACTGATGGCTTCTTCGCAGTGGAGTTAAAAATGCGAAGAATAAAAATAAAATACAAAAGTCCAATGAAACTTCATCCAGTGGTGATTCTATCACCAGCCTTCACCATGTTATGCAATTTTTCTTTCATCTTAAACTGCTGTTGTATTCTGCATACCGTCCCTTAAGCCAATCAATAGAGCTATATATTATTGCAGTCTATCCGTGCTGTAATGATAGTTGCTGTCACTTACATGCTCTTACCCTCAGAATCTGCAATTCATCATCCAATGCAGTGATTATGTAGCAATCCCTTCTAGGTTTCAATGCCCTACATGCAATTAAACTCTCCACTCTGAGCAGCAGCGCAGCAATAAACGTAGCTGGGTATTATTTCAAAGAAAAGGCAACTTAGTCAGCTTTACCATCTAAGTACCAAGCAGTTTTCTTCAGCAGTGTGACAAATATTTCATAATTAGTTCACGTTGCCAAAAGTCAATAAAAGAAATGCCTTAATTTATTGGGGACTACCTCGTCTGCCATTCAGCGTACAATGCACAGTGACGGAGAGGTAGACCCTGTAAGATAGACAATGCAAAATTTGGCCAGGATGATTTTTTGTCGAAACGAAGTGAAGGCAACAGAAGACATGCTTCGCCCCCGGGTTCACCTCACCCTCGGGCATCTGCAAAATATGGTTTGGAAGAAAAAGCTGACAAGGTTTTCACGGTGTAAGAGTATGGAACCAATCGATTCACTTTTCCAACAAGCCAATGTGAAGGCACACGCAAAGTCGAAAATAAAAGTGACATTTGGCAAGTTATTTTCAAAAATAAAGAGGGCAGTATACAAAATGGAGACTCACATCCAAACACAACTAATGATGCATCAGGAAATTGGTTTTCAAAAATTTCATCTCAGCTCAATATGTGCGCTTTTCCAAAAAACACATGCCGTGCCATCTCAGGAGGTTTTATCCACATTGTTTTGAAGCAAAAGTCTTAATTTAGCAATGAGTATAGGAATATACATTTGTCCCTGTATGGATTTCAGCAGTTTAAATGTACTATCACATTTCCAATGCAAAGATGTCAAATTCTAATAAGCATTTCTTTTCACCGCGACACATTTCAAAACGCAGTCAACAGGTTTGCCTATGCATAAAAGTCTTTAGGTACTTTATCCAGCGTTGCCAACTCTGGTTGTACGCGTCCCTGGAGGCCTGCTGTCTCAAACTGCCCCACCTCTAAGCTCCCACCATTCATCACCCAAAACATCCATTCCGGTGATATCTGTCTTCCCACTTCAATTGCCAGGTCTGATTGGTTGACTTTTTAAAAACATTGTTTTTATTGGTTTTCACATACTGCAGGATTCTCCGTTGCAGGATGTTCCTTTTCGCCTGCAGCGCGCCCACGGGTTTCACGACGGCATGGGATGGCCACAATGGGAAACCCCATTGGCCGGCTGCCGGAACGGGCGATCCCGCTGCCCGCGCCGGAAAAAGGCTAATCCCGCTTATATTTCACAATTCAATTCATAAGTTAAGTAACAATATTGTGATTGGTTTACTTTTGACTGAGCCAAACAACCTTTCCACCCCCCCCCCCCCCCCCCCGCCATTCTCCAATATTTTTGTTTATAATTGTGAAATTAAAAAAATTAATGTCCTGTTGATTTTTCTCCCAGTTCCTTGACGCAGTGTCCTGGAGATAATTTTAGATTCCTGGAGAGGACAGGACAATTCTGGAGAGTTGGCAACTCTAACTGTGTTCAGTGCCAATAGAACAGATACGTTTTAAGAGTTTTTGCATCAGACAGCTTTCTTTTGAGTTTGGGATTCTCAGAGTGTTTTTTTTATTTCTTCCCTTCCCCTGATGAAAAGCACAGTGTCACAGTTTTTCACTCAGCATGATACATATTTAGTAAGGCTGAACATGGCCACCTACCTGTTCCTTTACTGAAGCCAGAATAGCAGAAGTGGTCTCTGGCTCGGAGCCATCTCCATTGGAAGCAGTCAGCATGGGGCTCAGCAAGCTATTTTTTTCAGATGCAGATGGCTGGTCTGGAACTGGCATAACTCCTGCATATTTTGGAAAGGAGTGGGGTGAGGAAGGGAGAAGAAACACAAAACAAATACATGAAGATAACAGGCATGTGCCTCCAAGGATTATATACAACTTCACAGCACAGAAACAGGACACTTGGCCGAGACCTGTACATATACTCTCCAGAACCCTCCTCCCAGCCAACTGCAGTCTATCATAAAATCCTCATTCTGGGCGGCACGGTGGTGCAGTGGTAAGCACTGCTGCCTCATGGCGCCGAGGACCCCGGTTCGAATCCCAGCCTTGGGCCACTGTCCGTGTGGAGTTTGCACATTCTCGCCGTGGCTGCGTGGGTTTCACCCCCACAACCCAAAGATGTGCAGGTTAGGTGGATTGGCCACGCTAAATTGCCCCTTAATTGGAAAAAAGAATGTATTTAAAAAAAAATGTTTTTAACAAAATCTTCATTCTCCTCATGTAATTATCAAGCTTCTCCTTGATTAATGGACCCCCTCACAAGTGATGTACATCTACCCCGTTAAACCTTTCACAATCTTAAAGATCTCTTATCAGGTCACCCCTGAGTCTTCCCTTTTCTGGGGGATTGTTCAGTTTTTCCTGACAGTTGGACCATCTCAGATCTGCTATCATTTTTGTAAATCTTTTTTGCCGCTTCTCTGGTGCCTCTTAATCTTGTTTTCTTTTCTAACATCACCTGGCATCATGGAATTCAAACTTCTACAAACAAAAATCTGCACCTAAGTTTGGCAGTGGCTTAAAGATGATTTTAGTCTGCACCAAGTTGAAAACCAATGGTTAAAAGATCAAAGTTCCTAACTCAGCAAAGATTAGCAATCTGTTAAATCTACATGGCAGAGATGAGTTTAATTAGCTCTCAAGCTGGTGGATTGACCTTGTTAAATTGCCCCTTAGTGTCCAGGGATGTAACGGTTAGATTATGGGGTTGCACGGTTAGAGTGGGATATGGATCGGTGCAGGCTTGATGGGCTGAATGGCCTCCTTCTGCACTGTAGGGATTCCATAATCAAAATGTTAAGCAGACCTGAACCTGTGTGTTCCACCTCTAACTGAGAGAGACTGATACTGTGTAGAATTCAAGCAAAATATTTCGAAGTGTCTCCAGTTAAGTGTAATTTTGGGCAAATTTGGCGGGGTGTATCCTGCTATGTTTTTGGATACAATCCACACCGGTATTCATCCATTATTAGGGCAAAATGTAACGCCCTGCGAGATCTAACGGGATCCAGATCTGGCTAATCTGATTATTAAAGCACTGCAGTAAGCAGCACTTTGAGATGTGCTCGCTGGAGTTACCCAAGGCGTGGGATCTAACCCTCACGCCTCAGAGTTCCTGAGTGAGCACCGGTAGTACTGGTTTCCACAAATGGTGGCCAGGTGTACCGGCACCTGGGGGCCCAAGGGATCGGGGGCCCCCTGGTGTGGCTGGGCTCTGGGCAGGGTGGTCCCCGAAGGCCACCTGGGCACTCTGGCACTGGCAATTTGTCACCCTGATAGTGCCATCTGTGCATGCTGGCAGTGCCAATGTGCCCAGGTAACATTTTGCCCATGCTTGAGATTGGGCCCAGGGGTGTCCTGCCCTTATGAGGTGAGGGCATTGACGACCCCTTATGGGTGAGTTGGGGCATTGGGAAGTCTGGGGGTCACGATGGGGGGCCTCGAGATGTGAGCGGAGCCAGTCACAGAATAACAGAATAACAGAGTGCAGAAGAGGCTCTTTGGCCCATCGAGTCTGCACTAATGCATGAAAGACACCTGACCTGTCTACCTAATCCCATTTGCCAGCACTTGGCCCACTTGAGTGTTAAGACTTGCCAAGTGCTCATCAAGGTACTTTTTAAAGGATGTGAGGCAACCCACCACTAACACGCTCCCAGGCAGTGCATTCCAGACCGTCACCACCCTCTGGGTAAAAAAGGTTTTCCTCAAATCCACCCTAACCCTTCTGCCCCTCACCTTAACCTTGTGTCCCCTCATAACTGATCCTTCAACTAAGGGTAACAGCTGCTCCCAATCCACCTTGTCCATGCCTCTCTTAATGCTGCATATCTCGATCAGGTCGCCCCTCGGTCTCCTCTGCTCCAGCAAAAACAACCCAAGCCTATCCAATCTCTCGTCATAACTTAAATGTTCCATCCCAAGCAACATCCTGCTGAATCTCCTCTGTACTCCCTCCAGTGCAATCACATCCTTCCTCCCAGTCCCAGAAATGGGACTAAGTGCAGCCTCAGTGGGGCATTCCCTGTTGAGGCCCCAAAATGTAAAAGAATACCGTTAGATAGTGGGGTCATTCTCGGCACTGCTAGCGCCAGGAAACACCCGACTAAACACGCCCGACAGGGGACTCTGTTTCATTTCTGTTACATCGCATTCCCAGTCAATTTTGGGGGTCTTGGGGAGTTTCTACCTGGTCTAGCCCACACTTAGAAGTTTTTTCAGAGTTCGGGCTGCCAGTCTGAAATGGTGCCCCGATCTCTCAGTGAGCCTGAGGTTCTCCTGCACCCCCGCATCCACATGGCCATTTCCCCACATTTCCAAGTGAGGACACCCCTTACAGGACCCCCACCCTTCACCCCCCCCAACCTTTACGGGGCCCTTTCATACCCGCCCTTCACATCCCAATCATGAATACCGCCCCTCATCACCCCTTTCATGGGCATGGCCCCCTCAGGCCCCGAAACTTGGTAGGGCTACCCTCACATCAGAGCATCCAGATACTGCCACCCAGGCACCCTGCCCAGGTGCCAAGGGAGAGTTAGGGTGCCTTCCTGCCCTGTCCCCTGCCACACAGGGTCTCCAATGGACTAGTACTAAACAGCGCCCGGGTGAGGTCTCCCAGGCATGGCCATTAGGTCCGTGGCACCGGGGGAATCTGATGAAGGCATATTTAAATGAGCCTAAAAGGGTGCAATCCAGATCCTGGCATCTCACGAGGTTCTGTTGAATCTCGCAAGTCGTTTTGAGTGTCGCATATCTCACAAGAGGCCTCTTGCGAGATTCCAATGGCCTCATCCCGACACCAAGTCGGACTCAACGAGGCCTTAAAACACATCCCATGTTCAAATTCCTGGTTGACTGATCAGGAGGAGGACTGACATTAATGCGGAAGGCTGGGTGGACCACTTGGGCCGAAGCTACAGAGTCAGGGGAATTCCCAGTTCCACAAACCCAAACTCTAAAAATGCCTGAGCGAATGTCAAATTTTCACTGCGGGGTATTCTGGTTCACTGGGCACTGGGCCAGGTGACTCCGGACGATTGTGGAGGTTGTTGGCAAAGAGGTGAGTTGGGCGCAAGGTCCACTTCGGTGCTCTGGAACTTGTGTTCAAGTTTAATTAAAAAAACATAAAACAGCCCTCGAGCCCTCATCCCTCATGATCCTTGCCCCTCCACACACTCCCCATTACCTATCCAGGTGAAGCTATGCAACCTCACGCCTTCTACCCAGCCCCCATGGCTCTTCATACACTTCATGTGAACCTATGCTCCTCTAGTCACCCCGTGGCTCTTTATAGCCACCATGCCAATGTATGTCCCTTTGGCCCTCCCACAGTTCTTTATTACCCCGATTGCCAACCTATGGCCTTCTGTCCAACTCCATGGCGCTTTACATCTCCATATCAATTGATGCCCCTACACCTCCCCCAGTGGCCCCTTATACCCTCCATACCAACCTATGTCCTTTCATCCCCTGCCATGCCTCTTTATGTCTCTATGCCAACTTTTAGTGTCAATGTATGCCAACCCATGCCCGCACCAATCATCCTTTGCCCTTGCAACTGCCATGCCAACTCACTCAAGGCAGACCTCAGGATCCATACTGAGATTCATTTTCAATAAAGTTCCAAGAATGTACTGCAGTCTTTATTTAAAAAATACACTCATTCTTCAGAAAGACATTTACAACATTCCTCCAACTGCATTATTCTTTACAGTAATAAACATTTAATTCAATTGTATTATCCTTATAAAAACAAGAATTGTCCCACTTCAAGGAGTACATTGCCATACATTTTAGTTCCTGTTGTATGAAGAGTCAAAAGTCCTGTTCCTTTTCACCAAACACCATTTATTTCACTTCCACAGCCTTTGCACAAAACTCTAACAACACACCACCTGACACAAGGGCCACCTGAAGCCCTTTTTCATATCAGTGTCAATCATTGGATACTTAACATAAATGAGACAACTAACTGCAATGTCTCTGAATGCATTACTTAACTCTTAACCCATTACTTAACAGTCTCCCCTCCCTTGGAGAAAAAAAATAATTAGGTGAAAACAAAATTTAAAGAAACTCAAAAACACACACGCAATTTCCCCCCTTCTTTTTTTTCAAATTTTTTTTTGGGAAGAAGAAAAAAAGTCACAGAAACAGGCACCCTTCATTAACAATATCCAAAAGTTAAATTTCTGTCAATATCTGAGATATATAAAAGGCCATACCCACCGCCACTACAAAGCTTAACGTCTCAGCAGCCAAAGTGCTTTCGACCACTTTCCTTATTTTCTTTGTTTCCCACACAAGAGGACAACATTTACCATTGTTCCTGAAGAGGAAAATTATAAAACCTCCTGTGCTTGATTTGCATAGGACGCATCATTATAAACTATGAATTTCAAGTGCCTAAGGTCACCTAAAACCGGGAATCTCAAAACACACTCCTGCATTTTTAGTTTGGCCCAACGCTTTATTTGCTCTTATTATGTCTTCCACTTTGGGATCATTCATTTTTGTACTCAACTCTAAGACATCAAAACTCACGTCCGGTGTAGTCTGTCTACCTAACCAATTCAGTTGCCCAATTAAACTTTGCAGTTGCTCTTTTTCCATCTTGAAAATCTTGCATCTTTTTGTGAAAACCCGGCCACGATTAATTGCTATTGGGCTGATGCTTTCCAAATAAGATTGCTGACGTAAAGTTGCCCCTAGCTTAGTCTGTCCGATTTCCAGTCCAATATATATAAATGCACCGGAAGCCTGACTTCCGACCCTGAATTCTTTCCTCAAACCAGAGATTACAAAAGCTTCAAAATCACTAGTCCCACTCCACAAAAATTATTTGACATGCATCATAAAGATGCCAGAAAGGTTCCCTTTATAGTGCCAATAAAACATTACCGGATCTACTTTCAACTGGTAACAGCCTAACTTTAACAAAACTGACCTTAACGAAAAATACCAGACTCTAGATGCAACATTTAAACCACATACACATTTGTTCCACTTCCAGAGTACCCCTTCTGTGTTAGCTGCTTCTTTCGGAGGACGGAGAAAAATGTCTCTCTGGAGCTGATGCCCCTGCAAGAAAGCAGCTTTCATATCTATAGATTTGTATTCCCATGCCTTTGTGGCTAAAAGAAGATCTTTAAAATTAACCTTTCCTGCTGTAGGTGAATCTACCCTTAAATCCTGATCTTCGAAGTTTTCTTCAAATCCCCTTGCCACAAGCCTGGCCTTTGCCTTATAAGTTCCATCTGGAAGAACCTTTTCCGTGCAAATCCATCTGTGGGACAGAGCTCTTTGTCCCCTATCCGGTACTTCCGTGTATACCCCAAATTCACTTCAACTATGCAGTTCTTGCTGTTTAGCATCTTTGATAACTTTTCACATAATTTATTGGAAGCCACCAAAGTCTCACGTGCATGTGGGCTTCTACTCCTATTAGTATTCGTAGTCTTACTCATGTTCCGAGACCTTGATAAACGACGTCCCCTCTCCTGCCTGGTAACTTGTTCTACACTGCTGCTGCTTGATCTTTCCTATCTGCTGTGGGATGTCCTTTCAAAATTCTTGACCTTTTCCTGCGGACCTGTTCACTAACCGATGTACTATCTGCACTGGCACTGTGTTTCTGTGACCTCCATTTTTGAACTTCGTGTTCCCAATCCATTATCTTAAATCCTTCCCCTGAATGCTGTACATTCAACCAATGTTTATACTTTCCAGTGGCCTTTCCTGCTCTAATAACAGTTGCATCCTTCCATTGACTATACCCTTCAGGCAAGTATGTCACCTTTGTACCAACGTTTGGTAGTTGTCCTTTCGGAAAAATGGCCTTATCCCAGATCTTAAGGTCCACAGCCACAATGTCGTTAAAATCCCTGGCCAAAGGTAGGGTTACTATCGGTCGTGCTGGTGTCCTTCTGTACTTCCTACAAACTTCACAGCGGTCACTAACCTGTTCTATCCGTTTAGTATAGTCGTCGTCCCTTACCCCCGCATCCTTTAATACATTTTTCAGCCTCTGAGGAGACAGATGTGCAAATTGCCTAGGCAGTTTTAATACCACAAGCTTTTTATCAGCTAAAGTCCCATTTTCAACTGCCATGAACACATCCTTAACCACTCTACTTGAAATATTATTTTTCAGTAATGGAATGCAATAGTGTCCCGACTGTGTAAATTGTAAGTCCACCGTCTTTCCAAAAACTGTTGCCTTATCCTGTTCCCTATCTAGTTTCATGTGTGCTTTCTTCATTGACGGTCTGCTCAGAAGCAAAGGTATCTCACTTGATACAACATCCGTGCTAATGAAATGATTCACTCTGGCAATATTGCAAGGGATCACCACTCTTTTCAGCAACTTCAGAGTATTATTATCCCCAAACCTGAAACTTGTGGATCTTTCAAATTCCTTACCTTGTTACGACTTTCAGCATTCAAGGAGTCCAGGTAACATTTTAACCAGTCAATTCCACACACAGTAGATGAGCAGCCACTGTCCAATACAGCACAATTGAAGGATTCTGCAACCAACACCCTCATTACCAGCTTAAAACTGCTTGTTTATAGGACAATGAGCACTCTGAACACTATATTTTTCCTCTTCAGACTCTTCCGCGTCATGTGCCGCTTCAAACACTCTATCATAATGTTTTGGACAGTTGAAGACATAATGGTATTGAGGGTCACATCGAAAACATCGATTTATCATGCCCCGTGCATTTCTGGGGTTCATCTTCCTACTGTAACTTCTAACTGGGTTTCTGTCTTCATAATTTCCTTGTCTCGATCTCCTTCTATAGTCTTGAGCCCTGTTCGTAGCCGTACAATTTCGCCATCCTGTTAGTAGTGTTTCTTCCATATTCTGCTTTATAGCAGACTGACCTATTTGAGTCATCAGAGCCATCGGAATCGAATGTTTCCCCAAAAACGTCTTTAAAGCTTTTGTCATCTGATCGAATAAGGTATCCTCATCCGTAAACTGAACTCCTGTCAAAACCAGGAGCCTATCCATGTTGCTCGCTCTAGCACAGTCAAGTAATTTAAAGGCCAACAGACTGTGGAAATTCCAGATTTTGGTTCTGCAGCCTTTCATATAGTCTACCAAATTCCATCATATAGTCTTCCATGGAGATATCCTCCATTTCCCAGAACTTATCAAATTCCGACCATGCTTCATACGCACTTAACAAGTCATCTTTCTTGTAAATCTTATCCATATATTGTAATAGAGTCTCCAGACCTTCTTCTGAGTCTAACTCTTCCAATTCCAGCTCAGAAAACACTTTGCTCCGGATTTTACTGTCATAAGGTAGAGAAAGAGCCAATGCCAAACCTTGTTTTCTCTTTCCCAAGGCAGCTACTTTAGTCCACATAACTACTACACTTCTCCATTGGTCGTACGATTCCCTTTCAGAAAATAAGGGAGGATAGTCATATCCAGCCATCTTTATCCTGGGTTCAGCCATGTATCTTTTTTTTTTCCCCTTCTCACTCACTCCTTGGTTTGATCAGGAAAAGTAGTATCTTTCAAACCTTCACATTTGCACAGTAACCATTCTCTGCTACCATTGTTATACATTTTAGTTACCATTGCATGAAGAGTCAAAAGTCCTGTCCCTTTTCACCAAACACCATTTATTTCACTTCCACAGCCTCTGCACAAAACTCTAACAACACACCACCCGACACAAGGACCACCTGAAGCCCCTTTTCAGATCAGTGTCAATCATTGAATACTTAACATAAATGAGACAACTAATTGCAATGTCTCTTAATGCATTACTTAACTCTTATCCCATTACTTAACATACATAATCACCTGGAACTGTCTATCAAACTGTGATAATGGATGGTTACAAATTCAGTCAGACAGCACTCATCCAGTAATGGACGCTCAAAGGTTTAAGTCAACTGACAAAGTGAAATAGCAATCACTGCTTTTTTAGGCCCAAAATGTTTCGTCAAAGAGTTAAAGGGCAGGTGTTTTAAATGTCTTTACAGCTCGACATCTCCCTTTGACAGTTCATCTTGATAATTTTGACAGTTGTTTGTGTCAGTTCCAGTTAGCTTCACAGTTCCAATGTGTTTATGTACATTTTACACACATTCATGACTATTTTTAGAATTCTTAGTAGTCTTTGGCAACCTCACCTCTCCTCCCAAAGGGACCTGATCTTCCCAAAGGTGCCCGGGAGCATATCCATAGGGGTAGCTTACCTCTCCAAAAGGGTACACAAGTGGATGGCTATCCAAATTAATCTACAAAGTTCAGCCCTGGTCTATCACATCTAATAATAATAATAATAATAATAATAATCTTTATTAGTGGCACAAGTAGGCTAACATTAACACTGCAATTAAGTTACTGTGAAAATCTCCGAGTCGCCACATTCTGGCGCCAGTTCGGGTACACAGAGAGAGAATTCAGAATGTCCAATTCACCTAATAAGCATGTCTTTCGGGCTTTGTGGGAGGAAACCGGAGCACCCACAGGAAACCCACGCAGACACGGGGAGAACATGCAGACTCCAGACAGACAGTGACCCAAGCCCGGAATCGAACATCGAGCTTCACTCACGTCTCACACCAAAATGAGATATGTTGAAGCAGCTTCTGTCTTCTATGGGCAACTGCCTCAGCCAATTGTGTGTTTGCAAATCTCAACCCGGGCTCATTCCAACTTCCACAAAAATGGTAGGTGTGGGATTCAGGGATAGAACTTCTAGATTTGAGTTTCTCTGTCATTTTTTCTACAATGGTGAGTCTCTCCAGCATTGTGCAAATTCAGGCCTTATAATTACTACACTCCCACATCTATCATACTTCATTTACCTTTCCTACTTAGGCTATAATACTGTTCAACACATCATAAACATGATGTGGCTACTTCCACTTCCAGTCACCATGCAACTCCCACCCTCACCCTGCACCACCTGCACCTGAACTTTGGTGGCCATTTAGTAAATCTCCAAAATGTTCTTTGGCCAGAAATATCAGCATCTTTACAGAGTAAGGAAGGGGGCCTTTTGTGGTGTCAGTTCTGGCTCAATGATAACACTGTCAAATCTGGGTCAGAAGGTTGTTGGTTCAAATCCCACTGCAGAGACTTTACCACACAATGCAGACTGACATTCCAGTGTGACATTGAGGGAGTGTTGCACTCTCAGAGGTGCCCTCTTTTATATGAGACTTGCCCTGTCCACCCTCTCAGGCGGGAAAAAAAGATCCATGGCACTATTTTTGAAGACAGGCAGGGGTTATTTACCATGTGTCCTTTACAATATTATTCCTCAACTAACATCACTAAAGCAGATCATCTAGCCATTATCCGCTGCTGCTTGTGCGTCTGTTAACTGATATTGATTTTTTGTTAGATTATTTCAAATGTGTCCAGGGATTTTTCAATTAGAACTAATCTCATTCACAGCTTGATTATCTTTTTGATATGGATAGATCCTGTGACATGACAGCCGGAGTTTGTAGGTGCAAGTTGAAGATGCCACAGAACGCTAACTGGCTAAGTAATTTGTCGTTTAACTTCACAGGAACACAGAAGAGGTATATTTATGTGTCTGTAAATTTGAAGACGTTTGTATTGAGGCATGCAGAGTTGTATGCAAAGGTCACCTTGGAAGGTAACAACTTTTGAATGTAATCTGATCCAGGGTGATGTAAAAGTATTGTGAGAATGTCTTTGATAGTTCAGTAACTGAGCAGCTTAAGGATTTGATTGACAGACTAATCAGAATGTGTAAACTGAAGCCATTGACAAGGGGCATGGAAAACATGAAAGGACCAATAGGTGCTATTGAAACATTATATAAGACAGTCCATGTTGGAAGGGAGAGCCAGAATTCGATGGAGTCGTATCAGTCAATCACTTGGTCGCTAACGTAAAGATTCTCCGGGTTAAACAAATACTTGTTGGTGTTGTTTTAAAGCGTTTAATACATGTTTAATTATTGTGAATAATAATGGTTAGAATCATATACTTAATAAATCTGTGAATATTTACCTGTAATGCTGTGAATCCTATTGTTTCCATTTGTACCTTGTAAGTAAGAAATTCCTTCCTCCGGTAGGAACTTGCTGCACAGAAATTGCCTCCTGTGTTTCCTACATTGCAACAGTGATTACACACAATGTATTTCATGTCTATAAAGCAGGTTGGAATGCCCCAAGGTTAGGGAAGGGGGCTATATCAATGTAAGTTCTTTCCTTTCATGTCTATCTTTATTTGGCAGTTAATGTAATGACATTGTACCTTGGTCAACTGTAATGGAAACAAATCTGAAACAGAGTACTGCACTCCTTCAGTTTGCACCAGAGTGCCAGCCTAAACTTTGCGTTCAAGCACCAGGGTATTGTCACAGCTACAACTAAGTTTAATAAGGAACTAACTTTCAACTAATATTTTGGAATTTTAAATCCTTTGAGTGAGTTCTCTGAGTCTTCAGTACAGCCAACTATTTCACTAAGCGTTGGATCTGTAACAGCTAGGTTTTTGTAATTGATCGTACTTGGTTCACCTTGCTCAAGTAGCAAAATTGTGGACATGTGTTCCGAAGAGAAGTCAAAGCTACCTCAAATAGATCAGAGAGTATCAACATCTCTTTTGCACCTTGAATAATCTCCTCTACAAAGTATACTTTCATTTTGGCCAGTGTGACAAACAAAACAGTTAACAGCGCTCTCAACATGATAGAGACAATGTTGGTTCTTTGCTTTTTCTTTTAATGTTGAAAACTGATAATAGAGGACTTTTGCATCTAGCCAATTGGCTTGGGCTGGAATTTGTCGACACTGAACTTAAACATTACCACAGGTAAAATCTCACATTTCCGCCAGTGGTTCGTTTCAAAAAACTATGCTACAGCAATCATGGCAAAATAGATTTGAGTTTCAGACATCAGAGTTTTCTCAGTCACAGTTGAAGCAGTATAAGCTGGCAGTGTGTTGATTGTTTAACACAGGGCAGTGTGCAAATCACTAGAACGATGATTACAGTGTGGGTGTAAGGATCTGGAGAACCCAATTTCCCAAACACAGTTTCAAGTGATTTCTTTGCACAGAGACAGTCATGATCCATTATACATCTTACCATTGTCAGCTAATTTTTACTCCCAGTATCCACCCCTTCTGCTTTGGCACACCCCAACTCCAATCCCCCTCACCACAATCTTTACTTTATACTGTCTCTTCTCATGATTGGACATGTTCTCTGAATGAAATCCATTTGAGGGGAATGTTCTTGGTCCCATTTTAATGCAGAAAATCGCAAGAATCACAGAAGTGACAATTGTTGAAATGTGTACCTGGGGCGAAATTCTCCGGAAACAGCGCGATGTCTGCCGACTGGCGCCCAAAACGGCGCAAATCAGACGGGCATCGCGCCGCCCCAAAGGTGCGGAATGCTCCGCATCTTTGGGGGCCGAGCCCCAACATTGAGGGGCTAGGTTGGCGCCGGACGAATTTCCGCCCCGCCAGCTGGCGGAAAAGGCCGTTGGTGCCCCGCCAGCTGGCGCAGAAATGACATCTCCGGGCGGCGCATGCGCGGGAGCGTTAGCGGCCGCTGACGGCATTCCCACGCATGCGCAGTGGAGGGAGTCTCTTCCACCTCCGCCATGGTGGAGACCGTGGCGGAGGCGGAAGGGAAAGAGTGCCCCCACGGCACAGGCCCGCCCGCGGATCGGTGGGCCCCGATCGTGGGCCAGGCCACCGTGGGGGCACCTCCCAGGGCCAGATCGCCCCGCGCCCCCCCCAGGACCCCAGAGCCCGCCCGTGCCGCCTTGTCCTGCCGGTAAGGTAGGTGGTTTAATTTACGCCGGCGGGACAGGCATTTTTAGCAGCGGGACTTCGGCCCATTTGGGCCGGAGAATCGAGCGGGGGGGCCCGCCAACCGGCGCGGCGCGATTCCCGCCCCCGCCGAATATCCGGTGCGGGAGACTTCGGCAACCGGCGGGGGCGGGATTCACGCCAGCCCCCGGCGATTCTCCGACCCGGTGGGGTGTCGGAGAATTTCGCCCCTTGGTCTTTATTGGCTCGAGAATATACTCAGTATTTATGTAAATGAATAAATTTGCCATATTCTACATCACAAAAATAAAGGGATTATTTCATGATCTCAATCATCAACTTTGTTGTTTTTATATTTGATCATTATTCATTATTGTGGGCGGCATGGTGGCACCGTGGTTAGCACTGCTGCCTCACAGCGGCAAGAACCCAGGCCTTGGATGACTATGTGGAGTTTGCACATTCTACCCATGGATTTCCTTCGAGTGCTCCTGTTTCCTCCCACAGTCCAAAGATGTGCAGTTTATGTGGGTTGGGCATGCTAAATTACCCCTTAGTGTCCTTAGTGGGGCTACGGGAATAGGGCAAGGGATTAGGCCTAGATGGGGTGCTCTTTTGGAGGGTCAGTGCAAACTCGATGGGCCCAATAGCCTCCTTCTGTACTGTATTTTTCTATGGTTCTAATTATTAAAATTGTATTTACATTTGCACCCACCATGCCCCTTTCAAAATTATCTGGGCTGTACAGCCTGGCCAACCAGATGCACCAACACTCATCCTGCAGCTGTTTTCTGTTGCTGCCGAGGTGTTCAGGTGCAGGGCCAGAACTGGATGTGACAAAGGAAGGCTCATGGTACCCATGGCTGGTGTGGGAAATCTAGCAACAGCAGAAGGCAGAGAAATCTGGTAGCGTGTTGGTGTCGGGGGAGTGGGTATCTGACTCTGGGGAGTGCAGAGCCACCATTGAGATTGAGACTAGGGTAGGTGGAATCACAGGGGCACCACTGAGATTGAGAGCAGAGGGTGGGGGAAGAGCAGTGGGAGCGTGGGGCCTCCACTGAGATCAGCAATAGATGAAGAGACCAACATCTTGATGGGAAGCAGGGGAAGAAAGAGTGGAAAGCTGGGTCCACCATTGAGATTAGGAGTAGGGGAGCCGAGCCCACTGTTGAGATTGTGTAGGGTACAACAGAGCCACCATTGTGAGTGGGGAGTGTGGGATTTAGATTATTATGTGATGCACCTTGCCTAAGGGCAATTATTTTAAAATGGTAGTCTCTTCATCTGAATCAAATGTTTCATTCCTGTATTATGTTATTTTATTGGCGTTCCTCAGTATCATTCCAGGCTTATTCGAAAGACAGGGTGCAGCATTCTCCGGTCCACCAGCCGTGTTTTCCACCGTGGCGTGCCCAGCATTCAATGGCCCCAGCCACAACAAGCTGAAAGTTGTGTTTGGTGTTCTGAATCATGGACAGCTGACCAGTATCAAGTCATTGTGCCTGACAGGAATGACTGGAAGGACGGGGTGACATGCCCGGTGAAATGGAAGGGACGAGGGCTGGTCTTGCGGAAAATTCTGAAAATCAGCAATGAGATCTGTTTTTTATTTTTCCCAATAAAGCACACAGGAAGCTGCATTGATGTCCTCCTAATCGCTTTTCATGCCTAATGATCACGTTTAATGCCTGATTAGCTCTTTCCTTGCCAAATGATCACTTCTATCCAGTCACCGCTTCAAAAATACTATAGATCGCTAACAATTGCCTCTGAGTGCTAATGATCACTTCCACAAATTAATAATAATAATCGATTATTGCCACAAGTAGGCTTCAATGAAGTTACTGTGAAAAGCCCCTCGTCGCCACATTCCGAAGCCTGTTCGGGGAGGCCAGTACGGGAATTGAACCCGTGCTTCTGGTATTGTTCTGCATTACAAGCCAGCTATTTTGCCCACAGTGCTAAACCTGCCCCAAATTAAACAAGCTGCAATGGTCTTTGATCACTTTTGAGCGTTTTGATGGCTTCTGCAGTAGGAGCCATTAAAAGGAGTCATAATGTGAAAAGGTGACAAATTGAATAGTTTTGATGACAAATGATCCTGTTTCTGCGATCAAAACCCATTTGGAATTACGCTTTTTGATGTCAAATGACGCATTAATGGCTTTGAGTGCAATGAATGCAAAATCAATGTCAAAAACCTTCTGCTAAGGTATTTGCCCAAGTGATATAACTAGATAGCCCATTCTCTCCGAACTTGACTGCTCACTGTCATCTGAAACAGTGGAACATTGAGGTTTCAACTAGTAATGCACAGGTAAAGCTAGTACAAGGGAATTCAGATTAATAAAGCTTTGTTCATAATAACCAAATCCTGAAGTTGTTGCATTTTTCATAGTCATTCTGATTTCCTCACATCACAATGACAGCTATGAAAGAGGGGCAACGTGTTCATCTGACAAGCACTTAAAATCTGATTATGCCACAAAATTAAATAATTCTACCTTTCACTAAAGCATTTCAAATGGTATAGGTTTTGGGGAAACAAATAATTTAAGGTGTTTTAAGAGGAATGCTTTATTTTCTCTTGTTAACTTCACGGGAGGAGAACAGCAAACCAACACCTCCATCTCAAGGACAATGCGGGATGGGCAATCAAAGCTGGCTCCATCTGCCAGGCTCACACCCTGAGAATGAATGAACAAAACTTAAGAGAGAAATGCTCAAGTGTTTAATACAAATATTGCAAGCTGTCTTGGGGAGGATGAAATCCTGCAGATGCCGTGTTCGATACATGTGCAGGGTTCCCATTTGTGCCATTTAACGGAACATGCAGACTACCAGGTTGATCTGAACACAACGACACACAACAAGCTGTTTTCAACGTGTTGACGACAGTTCAATCGTTTGGCGCCTGTCACACTGCGAGAACGCATGAGCTCGCAGCTGGGGATTCCAGTGGCAGTCTCAGGCAGGGCTTCCAGCAGATTCAAGACCAAAAACAGTCAGCAGAAGGAAGGCCCTCATTCAATTGTCCCTCTGTTCACTGCTGCACCAACAACTCAGCAGACAATTAACGCCAATGAACAATTCTGCAGAAGTTAAACTTCAACAAGGATTGTGCATTTATTCAATCTCATTACAAAAATATAAAATGTTACAAGTTGATCTGAGCGGTCTCCTGATTTAAGCTCCTCAGGATCTTTCTTTAATATTGCACCAGTGCTACTCCGCTGGTATTTTAAAATACATGATGTCAATAATTTGATCTGACGGGAAGCTTTGTGAGGCATTGTTCTTTAAAAACGTCTACTTTGTTCAGTGGAGTTGGGGTGGATTTGTTTAAAATAATTCAGTTTGCTTTATAATCAATACAATTTTTCAGTTGTGAAATTACCTTGCAAGCCTATCCTTCAAAACATGGGGCTGAGCTACACGACTTAAAATCCAATAAAGAACAGTTCATACTCACCACCCAACCCCAGGATTAGTTTATCGCCTTCAATTTACTCTCATATATTGGTGTTTATAAAATAATTTTATTGAGAATGCAGAGATTTAGAATACAAACAGCAATGATTGGGTACGAGAGCTGAACTTGCATGGGAAGAATTTCAGCACAGGCGGCTTTGGTTATCACTCAAACCCTGAGATTAGGTGACAGGTATATTACCAGAATCCATAATCTACTTTTTTTGAGTAATTGATTTATTGCCTCAAGTTACATCGGTGCCTGTCACTGAGCAACACATTGGGCCTGCGGAGCCCAGTCACTTGGAACAGATTTTCCAGGCGACTGTCTCCACCGACACTGTGGGATAGAAATTAATCTTTGGGTGGCGGTGAAAGCAGTAGGTATCAGATTGATTTCTGGTTCCATTGACTTAGAACTGAATATAAGGCGGGGTTTATAACGAAGGGGAGAATGACGTCTTGCCGTTTGCTTTGCGCTATCGCCCAAGATGAATTTCTACCCCATAGTGACTGCGCAGTGAGCCAATAGGAAAATCCTGAGATTCTTTATTAAAAAGGGCCGTCAGAAGCATGCTTTACTGATTGGAATTGCCGATCAGGTAGCTCCTGCTTGAAGTGTCTCCTGAAGGAGCCGTTGGTCCAAGATTGGTGGTCGAAAAGCCGTCCCATCCCAGACTTGATCGAAAGGAGATGGCAGGGCAGCAGAATCACCAGTCCACAATCTCCCACCTGATCACATGACCCCCCCCACCCGCCTTCATACTCACATCGAGGGGAGGGAGCATAAAATTCCACTCCACGCCAGATCTCTCTCAGGTGGATATAAAGGAACCCATGGAACTACTGCATAGGAAAGCAGGGGAGTTATTCCTGGTGACCAGGGCAATATTTATCCCTCAATCAGTAACACCAGAAAAATATTGTCTGGTTGTTTTCACAGCAAGGTCGTATAGCATGTGTCATACTGGGAATTAAATCCCAAAGGTCACAGCAACATTTCCACATCAGCAGATGGGAGGGGTCTTCCTTATTTTTGAATCTCTCCATGGCCTTGCCTCTCCCTATCTCTGGAATCTCCTCCAACCTCACAACCTCTGAGAATGTTGCATGACTGTAATTGTGGTCTCTTGTAAATTCCCAGTTCTAATTGCTCGATCAAATTGGTGGCTGTGTGTTCAGCTACCTCAACCCACAGCTCCGGAATTCCCTCCTTACACCACCCAGGCGCAATCTCTACCTCGCCTTCCTCCTTTAAGACACTTCTCAAAATATACTCTTTGTCCAAGCTTTTCTTCATCTGATGTAATATCTCCTTTTGTGGCTCATGATTGTACTTTGTTTCATAATGTTCCTCTGAAACCCCTGAGGATGCTTCATTCATTATAGCTGCTGTATAAATATTAGTTGTTGTTGCCTTCTGCCTGCCTGCAAAAATGGCTGGCAAGAGATTCAACAATCAGACATTGGGGTTCCTGCTGCGGAATATCATGAAGTAAAGGGTGGCCCTGTATGAAACAAACAGCCAACCTCCAAAGAAGAGTTTCACCAGAAATGCAGGGGACTGGGTATTAGAGCACACCATTATGACTCAATTGTGACCTGAGCAAAGGGGCAGATTAAAAAGAGATTTTTTGGGTTGCAGAAGCTTGTGCAAACAAGTTTGCAAATGTGTAAACAGATGTCAACAACATTTATTTGGCTGTTTAACGACGCATCTTCATTGCTTTTCATTATAGACCTGGTGCAGCATCACAGTGAGGGAATGCTTTGCTCATTGTTCATTTCTCCAAATGTGCAAGCATGCTGAACATTCCTCATGGCATTGTATATAGTTTCTACACAAAAAGGCAAACCATAATATCCATTAAACATTGTTAGCAACAAGCACCAAATGCAATGCTGGCACACATTTCCTTAATCCTGTATATTAACACATCCTCATCCATTCACTATCTCACACAAAGGCAACAAAGCAACATTTCAGTGTAACTCAAGGCCTTGTCAAATTAAGCAATATTTCCTGGGATTACTTATTGCAAGTGCTTTCAGGTGTGGTGTTCTTCTGCACTGCAAGGCTTCCAAGAGGAGAAAGTTAACCAAGGCAAATATATAGCCACTCTCGACCAGTATCTCACAACAGGTATTACCAAATTGACACTTTTCCATTCAGATAGCTCCTGGTGATTACAATAGTGGACTAGTAAACCAGGCATCATGTCTTGATCTTTGATGTGTATTCATGTTTGTTCCTAGTTGGAACAATGTCACGTTACAAGCCCGATCACATGGCATATTGGGGACATCATCGGCCCTTTGGGCGGGCAAATGGGCAGTCTATCCTAACAGCCTTGTCGAGTGAACACCTTTCCAATAAAGCTCTTATTTGTTTGTACCTTCGTGGTTTGCAAGCCGATCCTTTTAAAAAAAAAACACAAAGGAACCTGGCGATGAGCAAGTCAGACCATGCTGGCAGAACCCCGGAGAACTAACAAAAAAACAATTGTCGGTCCATGCACAGACTTCCAAGCAGGACTAAGAAGCTCAAACCTTCACTACACCAAAGTTGGCAATGGAGGAATGCCAAATATCGGTAGCAGCCATCGAAGGAACCAAAATGTAAACATAGATTTCGGAGGAAACAGCATCAAAATGAAGCTCGCCACGTGCTCTGCCTGGAAAGATCTGAAACAGTACTGGGAGCACTGTGAGTAGCAAGTACCCTACAACAATAGTTTAGAGCTCTGAGTGTTCCAAAACGTGGCAGGAAACAGGCTGAGATCAGGTGTACCGTGCGTGTAAAAAAGGAACAAGGTAGTGCTAAACATTTTGTGGAATGTCGTGCTTACACAAGCCCTTTCCACAGTAAGAATGGCAGGAATCGTTGGCACCATGGGGCAGTATGATGGGAACACTGAGCGGAGGAACTCATACACTGAAAGATTTGATCATTTTCTCCAAGCTAATAAAATTGCGACAGATATTGTAGTCCCAACTACCCTGACTACAATGGGGAGAGTAAACATTCAATCTCCTTCGAAGTCTGGTGCAGCCAGAAAAATCCAGCTCCGAAACCTATGATGAGATTGTGGAGATATTGCAGGTCCACTTCTCACCTAAACTTTTGGTCATCACCAAGAGGTTCAAGTTCCAAAAACGTATCCAACAAGAAGGTGAATCAATTACACGGTCCGCAGCTACTTTGAAGAAATGAGCTGAATGCCATGAATTTGGAGATGTCGTTAACTACATCATTATGGAATCTCTACTTTGCAGAAGGAGGCCATTTGGCCCTTTGGGTCTGCACTGACCCTCCAAAACAGAGCCCCACATACGCACACTCCCCTGCCCCATCCCCGCACCCCCACCTAACCTGCACATCTTTGGACACTAACGGGCAATTTTTGTTGGCATGGTCAATCCACCTAACCTGCACATCTTTGGTCTGTGGGAGGAAATCAAAGCACTTGGAGGAAATCTACGCAGGCATGCGGAGAACTTGTAAACGTCACACCATCACCCAAGGCAAGAATTGACCCCGGGTCCCTGGTGCTGTGAGGCAGCAGTGCTAATTATTGTGCCACCGTGCAGCCATTAGAGATAGATAAGTGTGTTGGTTAAGAAGTTAAGCTATGCAAAAAAGGCTGCTAACAGTACTCAACTTAAACCTAAAGAAGGTTTTAAAAGTCACAATTTCTGTGGAATTAGCAGCTAAGGAAGCCCAACAATTACGTTCTCGCACAAGAATCCATAAAACGTCAGCTGACACCCAAACACAGACAAGGATCAATGTTTCCACCAATGTTCAAAAACTGGGTACACAGCAAAGATGCAAAATGCAGGAATTGTGGAAAAAGGGGTACCTCGAACAAGCTTGTCGGGGCAATGAACCACAAGTTCTAAATAAGAACCAAGTGTATCAAATGGAAAACCGAATGGAGGAAAAGGATCCACGTGATACAAAAAAAACAGGACAAAGCGCCAAAATCACAGTCAAGTAACAATCTATTGTTGAACGTACTGGCCATTGCAGACACAACAAATCATCACTGGGTCACTCTTTTACTGGGTGGACAACCAGTGAAAATGGAGGTGGACACTGGAGCAACAGTTTCATTGGTACCAGCAATTGTTTACCAAGAGAACCTACGACATATCACCTTAAAACCCTCAAAGATAATACTAAAAACCTATACTGGGGAAGTGGTTCCATTAAGGGGCCATATCGATGTAGATGTGCAGTTAAACGGACAGACTGCAGACTTGTTTCTGCACATCGTTAAAGTTAACTATCCAGCCCTAATTGGGAGAACCTGGCTGGAGAGAATCAAGCTAAACTGGGTCGAAGTGAATCTTATGTCGGAGTTCGAAGCAGGTCCACCGAAGATTTAAAAGAAATATGCCATTGTCTTTAATGGAGAGCTGGGAAGCATGAAAGAGATCTCAGTCAAGCTAAATATTAAGGTGAAAGCCAAGCAAGATGCTTAAATGCTAAGTCAGTGCCGTACGGCATCAGGCTTAAGGTGGAGACAGAATTAAAGAGGCTGGTCAAGATGGGGGTCCTCAATCCCATTAATGTAAGTGATAGAGCTACCTGTAATGAAGAAAGAAGGTTTGGTACACATATGTGGTGATTTTAAAGTCACTATCAATCCATTACTATGTGTAGGGCAGTATCCCCTGCCAATAATTAATGACTTACTTCTAAATTGACTGGAGACCAGCATTCCAGTAAAGTTGACCATAGTCAAGCTTATCTCCAGATAAATGTGGATCCAGATTAACAACATTATTTGACAATCGTGACACACAAGGGGCTATTCAGTTATAAAAGACTTCCATTTGGCATCATAGAACAGAGAACATTACAGCGCAGTGCAGTCTGCATCTATGTTCCAACTCGCCGTGGATCAAATTCTAAGGGGATTTGAAGGAGTCCAGTGCTACTTAGATGATATCTTAGTTACTGGAGAAAATGAAGAAGAGCATCTTCAAAATTTAGATGCCACACTCCAGAGACTAGAAGATTACAGACTATGAATATGGAAGGATAAATGTGAAGTGCTCAAATCTTCTATTGAATACCTGGGGCACATCAGAGATGCAAAGGGACTGCACAAATCACCTTCAAAGGTAAAAGCCATAACTGAGGCACTTGCACCTCAAAGCATAAATCAACTTTGTTTTTGGGCTTATGAAACTATTCTGGAAGGTTCGTCAATAATCAAAAAACTATTCTCAAGCCACAACTGATTGTGTCAGAACAGGAAATGGAAATTAGTGGATCAGTGCGAGGTGGCTTTCTTCCAAGCTCAAGAGGAACGACTAAAGTCAGACGTCCCGACACACCTTTATCCAAAGTTACCCTTGCAACTGGTTTGTGATGCATCACCTTATGGGTGGGAGCAGTGGCTTCTCACATAATGCCCATTGGTGAAGAGAAGCCATTAGCGTTTGCATCAAGATTCTAGAACAAAGCAGAGATGAACTATGCACAGATAGAGAAGGTATCTCTCAGCATAATTTTCAGAATCAAACTTGTTTACCAATACCTATATGGAAGGAAATTTACTTTACCAATGGATCGGTGACCATTGATAACTTTACTTGGGCTGCACACTGGTATTCCATCCCTAGCAGTGAGCCGGATGGGCATTATTGTTATCAGCACATATATACCTCATAAAATATCATCACTTAAATCTCCATGGGGACCTTGATTAACTCTCCAGATCACCTGTACCTAATGAGTCATCAATGAATGGTTTGAGTGGTAATATTTCCTATTTCGAAGAAATTGATAACACTCCTATAACCGCAGGACAAGAAGCATACCAGTAATAATCCACTACTGTCAGAGATTACGGACATGGTACTTTGTGACAAAAGCACAGGAATAAACCCGGAATTGAAGCCATATGTTACCCGAAGACTCGAACTGTCCATTCAAGGTGGTCATCTCCTCTGGGGAATAAGGATCATCATTATGCTACTTCGACAGTACCTTAGTTACTGGAAACAGTGAAGAAGAGCATCTTCATTGTGGGATAGTCAGGATGAAGGAGATAGCCAGAAGTTATTTTTGGTTGCTGGGACTCAATAGCAAAATCGAGGAGATGCAGGCATGTGTTCGGCTTGCGGAAAGGTTTGAAACCTGCCACAACTAACGCCCATTACACCCTTGTGAATGGCCAGAAGGGCCACGGCAAAGAGTTTGGCCGGACATTTGAAGGTCTAATGCTTATCATTGCGATAGACACACACTTGAAATGGCCTGAGATCGCCATAGTGAAGGTTACGTCCTCAGAGAGAACACTAGGAAGACTGGGTGAAATTTTTGCAAGATTCAGTTACCCAGAACTGTTAGTAACAATGTGCCATAGTTCATTTCGTAAGAATTCACAAATCATCTAAAGGAGAATGGAATCCAACACATCCAAAAGACCATAAGACCATAAGACATAGGAGCAGAAGAATTAGACCACTTGGCCCATCGGGTTTGTTCCGGCGTTCAATCATGGCTGATATTTTTCTCATCCCCATTCTCCTGCCTTATCCCATAACCCCTGATCCCCTTATTGATCAAAAACCTATCTATCTCTGTCTTAAAGGCACTCAGTGATTGGGCCTCCACAGCCTTCTGCGGCAAAGAGTTCCACAGATTAACACTCTCTGGCTGAAGAAATTCCTCCTCATCTCTGTTTTAAAGGACTGTCCCTTTAGTCTGAGATGGTGTCCTCTGGTTCTAGTTTTTCCTGCAAGTGGAAACATCCTCTTCATGTCCATTCTACCCAGGCCTCGCAGTATCCTGTAAGTTTCAATAAGATCCCCCATCATCCTTCTAAACTCCAACGCGTACAGACCCAGAGTCCTCAACCGTTCCTCATACGACAAGCTCTTTATTCCAGGGATCATTCTTGTGAACCTCGTCTGGACCCTTTCCATGGCCAGCATAGCCTTCCTTAGATATGGGGCCCAAAACTGCTCACAATACTCCAAATGGGGTTTGGCCAGAGCCTTGTATAGCCGTTTCGCTCTTTATCATCCTGCCACAAATGGGCTGGCTGAAGCATTTGTTCAGACAATGAAGCATTCATTAAAGGTAATTCGTGAACAAAGACCATTGTCTAAACGACTAAGACAATTCCTGATGACATACAGGAATACAACACATTCGACAACCCAAAGTTCTCTGGCATTACTCATGGTAAAACGTCAGTTACGCACAGTGTTTGGTCTCTGAAGCCACCGGAGGCAAGAGAACTTGTTGAGCGGAAACAACAAAGTCAGGATTTGCAACATGTGAACAGGGCTAAACGACGTGTTTTTCAGAAAGGTCAGGAATTATTGGCAAGGAACTATACCAACAGTGAGAAGTAGATACCTGCCATCGCCTTAGCACAGACAGGACCGGTCTCCTACACTGCTCAATCCCGGGACGATGCACTGTGGAGGAGACACACTGATCAACTTTTAACAACTAGAACTGGTTTGCCAGAGACAGAGTCAACCGAGAGTCCACAACAAACTGTGCGAAGTGAAGACCTAAACAGTCCAGAGAACCTGACAATACCAGAAACAACCATGGGAGACAGTACCCCAGTACAGAACACTTCAACACCGAGTCAACCTCCGAACACGACATTGACTATGGTTGAGACAACTACGGACAACATCCAAATTAAACCAAAAACACCAGAGGTTACAGATGGCACAAGAAAGCAGACCCCTGAGGTTCGCCGACAGCCACACACAAATCAAGGTCCTCCGAAACGATTAACTCCTTGCCTGCTGTGTTTATTGTATATTCGTATTGTAAGTTTTGATTGTTAACGTTATATTGTGCTTCATTGCAGGAACCCCGAATGTACAGGGGGAGGAAAGCGTTGTGTCCTCATGTCTCCTAGTTGGAACAAGGTCATTTTAAGATGCTGATCACGTGATGTCTTGATGATGTCATCGGCACAGCCTATCTTAACAGCCTGTAGAATAAACACCTTTCCAGTGAAGCTCTTGTTTGTTTATACCTTTGTGGTCTGCAAGCCTATCATTAAAAAAAACATAACCTTAACCCCAATACACCCCACACCTTCAATAACCAAGGGGCCGACTGGAGCTGAAACCAGCAAAATGAGTGGAACACAACATTAGCTCTCCATATACATTTGCTGCTTATAACCAAGGATGATATGAAACAAACAACCCTGCGAATAAGGAGAAAAGCACAGAGAAATTGTTTCATTCTGCACAAATCCACCTGATAAATTGGATTTCAGTAAACTGGAAGAATAGGCAAGCTACATGAAGTGAATTGGAAGATTAGAATTGCTTCAGGCTGAGATAAGAAAAAAAACACTGCAAAAGGTTCACAGACCGACATGTTCAATAGAACCATAGAATTTACAGTGGAGAAGGAGGCCATTCAGCCCATCGAGTCTGCACCGGCCCTTGGAAAGAGCATCCTACTTAAGCCCACACCTCCACCCCATCCGTGTAGCCCAGTAACCCCACCAAACCTTTTTTGGACACTACGGGCAATTTGGCATGGCCAATGCACCTAACCTGCACATCTTTGGACTGTGGGAGGAAACCGGAGCACCTAGAGGAAACCCACACAGGCACAGGGAGAATGTGCAGACTCCAGACAGACAGTGACCCAAGCCGGGAATCGAACCTGGGACCCTGGAACTATGAAGCAATTGTGCTAACCACTGCGTTACCGTGTCACCAATAGGTGAGGGAGTAAAGGATATTCTGCATCCTTTCCAAATATCTGAGAATGAAAGTGACATTTATGAGGGGAGGCAATGGCGTAGTGGCATTGTAGCTGGACTAGTGATCCAGAGACCCAGAGTAATGATCTGGGGACCCAGGTTCGAATCCCCCCACGGCTGATGGTGAAATCTAAACTCAATAAAATGTCTGGAATTAAAAGTCGAATGATGACCATGAAACAAAGGTTGTCAAAACCCATCTGGTTCACTAACCTTTAGGGAAGGAAATCTGCCATACTGTTCTGGTCCTACATGTGATTCCAGACCCACAGCAATGTAGTTGATTCTGAAACCACGACAAAAACCACCCAGCAATGGCAAACCGAGCCCTGTCAACCCTGTAAAGTCCTCCTTACTAACATTTGGGAGCTTGTACCAAAGTGGGGAGACATGTCTCACAGACTCACAGACTAGTCAAGCAACTGCCTGACATAGTCATACTCACGGAATCATACTTTACTGGCAATGCCCCAGACACCACTATCGCCATTCTGGATATGTCCTGTCTCACCGGCAGAGGTGGCGGAACAGTGGCATACAGTCTGGAGGGAGTTAGAATCACAGAAAAGTTACAGCATGGAAGGAGGTCATTCGGCCCATCTTGTCCATGCCAGTCCAAGGGCATCCAGGTGCCCTTTCTAATCCCACCTTCCTGCACCTGATCCAGAGCCCTGTATCTTACAATAGTTAAGGGGCACACCCTGGTAGTTTCAAAAGGGTCTCTGCCTCCACCACCAGCTCTGCAGCGAATTCCAGACTCCGACTACCCTCTGCATAAAAAACTGCTGTTCCAACCTTGGAGGCCCCCAAAGCAATCCCCAACCTTCCCCCCCCCCCCCCCCCACACCCCCCAGTCTGAATGCACTATGGAAGGGTCGCCAGCAACGCGCCACCGCCCCCCCCCCCCCCCCCCATCTCCGCCCCCGAACTAACATCCACTCAGGGCATCCTAGACCCAATTGCATGCATGCAAATAAATGCCAGCTTTGCACCTTGGAGGTGTCAACCTGGCACCCTGGCATTGCCTCTTCCAGCTGGCAGTGCCACCTGGACACTCGGGTGGCACTGTCAGGGTGCCAAGGTGGCACCAGCAGTTCCAAGGCACCACCCTGCCCAAAGTGCATGCAGCTGGGTGCCTCTGGTCCCTGGGAGAACCCCATGAATGCCTTTCCATCTGGTCCCAGTGCGTGGGGACCAGTGCAGTGTGGCACACGCTCGAGGTCTCTGAGGCGAAGGGAATGAATCCCAAAGCCTCAGGTACCTTGGGAATCTACACAATAGAGTCAGACCAGTAGACTTGCTCTAATAGCCAGATTTGCCAAAAAGTAATCCCGCCCACAGTAGGCGGGATTTAGATGGTGACCTCTTGTGAGATTCCATTGGATCTCAATCCAGCCTTGGTTCAAACATGGACAAAAGAGCTGAATGCCAGAGGTGAATTAATAGTGACTGCCCTTGACATCAAGGCAACATTTGGCATCAAGGAGCCCAAGCAAAACTGGAGTCAATGAAAATCAGGCAGAAAGCTCTCTGCTGGTTGGAGCCATACCTGGCACAAAGGAAGATGGTTGTGGTGGTTGGAGGTCAATTATCTCAGCTCCAGGACATCACTGCAGGAGTTCCTCAGGGTAGTGTCTGAAGCCCAACCACCTTCAGCTGCTTCATCAATTACCTCCCTTCCATCATAAGGTCAGAAGTAGGGATGTTTGCGGCTCCTCAGAAAATGAAATGAAATGAAAATCGCTTATTGTCACAAGTAGGCTTCAAATGAAGCTACTGTGAAAAGCCCCTAGTCACCACATTCCAGCGCCTGTTCGGGGAGGCTGGTACGGGAATTGAACCGTGCTGCTGGCCTGCCTTGGTCTGCTTTAAAAGCCAGCAATTTAGCCCTGTGCTAAACAGCCCCTGGCAATCCATGTCTGAATTCAGCAAGACCTGGAAAGTATCCAGGTTTGGGCTGACAATGACAAGTTACATTCATGCCACACAAGTCCCAGGCAATGACCAAATCCTACAAGAGAGGATCTAACCATCATCCGTTGGTATTCAATGGCATTACATAACTGAATCCCCCACAGTCAACATCCTGGGGTTTACCATTGACCAGAAACTGAACTAGACTAGCCATATTACCACCAGAGCAAGTCAAAGGCTAGGAGTCCTATGGCAAGCAACTCACCCCCTGACACCCCCCCCCCCCCACCCCCCCTCAAAGCCTGTCCACCATCTACAAAGCACAAGTCAGGAGTGTAATGGATTACTCTCCACTTGCCTGGATGAGTGCAGCTCCAACAACACTCAGGAAGCTCAACACCACCCAGGACAAAGCAGCCCGCTTGATTGCTCTTCCTGCCACAAACATTCAAACCCTCCACCACCGATGAACAGTGGCAGTGTACCATCTACAAGATGCACTTCAGTAACTCACCAAGGTTCCTCAGACAGCATCTTCCAAACCCACGGCCACTACCACCTTGAAGGACAAGAGGAGCAGACTCTTGGGAACCCACCACCTGGAGGTTCCCCTCCAAGTTACTCACCACCCCGACTTGGAAATGTAAGGCATTCTCTAGGAGGCAGCTCACCACCACCTTCTGAAGGGCAACTAAGGATGGGCAATAAATGTTGGCATAACCAGTGATGCCCACATCTCGTAAATGAATTTTTAAAAAAAAGTACAAAATCAATTTGAAAATCATTTAATCATCCTCAGAAACTTGATTCAGTCAAAAACGTGGCCAATGAAGCAATCCAGGCTGATTAGAATGGGGATCGAGCTCCATAATAAAAGGGGATTTATCCAAATACCTTGAGAGGTGGGAGTCGTAATATGGACTTAACAGTGTTAGCAGCACACTAACAGATACTGGAAACTTAAGAAAGTGATACTAAAAATCTGTCCCACGACAAATCTGCCACCATAACAGAGGGTTGAAATTGACACCAGATGCCAATGTTCCTTGGTATTGGAACCCGCTTATGTGATTATTGGTGTGGGTGGAAACATTGAAGTTGCCTCCATTTGGCTGCTGCGAGGAGAGCAGTCTTTAGAATTGTTAGCTCCATTCTGCCAGGATCAGGTTCTCTCGGAGAAGCTTACCTTAAATAGATTCGGTAGTGAAAAAGCTGAGTAAGTTTAACCACTCTGATAGCAGGTCGAATAATGGGATGTTCTGCGGAAGCTGGTAAGCATTAAATTATATGTTGAGAATGTTTGACAGCTCAGTGTAAGCTCCATTAGTCAAACAAATACGATACCATATTGTGCATGTAATTACCCAAGATTTCAAAATACCCCAACAGTAAGTGGAAAAGCAGAAGCAGTGTGAACAGATCTGCACGTAGGTGAGCGCTAAACATTGCTAATCAAACTTTTACACTCAGCAGGACATTAAACTATCCTCTTTATGTTTAAAACACTTGAGAATGGACCAAAAAAGGCCTTCAACAGGGAGCAGAGTGGGACGAGCGATCGGGGTCTTCAGTTATGGAGAGAGACGAGAGAAGCTGAATTGTTCTCAAACAAGGTAAGGGCGAGATCTAACCGAGGTGTTCAAAATTATTAAGGGTTTTGATGAAATAGATAGGGACAATAGATGTTTCCAGGGTGAGCAGGAGGATCGGCAACCAGAGGCCACAGAGTGGGCAGCACGGTAGCATAGTGGTTGGCACAGTTGCTTCACAGCTTTCATTGCTCCAGAGTCCCAGGTTTGATTTCTGGCTTGGGTCACTGTCTGTGCGGAGTCTGCACATCCTCCCCATGTATGCGTGGATTTCCTCTGGGTGCTCCGGTTTCCTCCCACAGTCCAAAGTTGTACAAGATAGGTGGATTGGCTTTGTGCAATTGCCCTTAGCATACAAAAAGGTTAGGTGGGGTTACTGGGTTATGGGGATGCGTTGGAAGTGTGGGCTCAAGTGGGGTGCACTTTCCAAGGGCCGGTGCAGACTCAATGGGCCGAATGGCCTCCTTCTGCACTGTACATTCTATGATTCTATGATTTCAGATAATTGGAAAAATGAGGGGGGAGGAAATGTGGAGAGATTTTCTTTTTCGCTTTGGACGTTATCATCATTTAGACTACCCTGGGCGGGATTCTCTCACCCCGGGGCCAGGCTGGAGAATCGCCGCGACCGGCGCGAATCGCGCCACACCGCCCCGACATTCTCCGGAGAGCGGCGAATTGGCGCCGGCGCGGCGCTGTTAGGGGGCTGCTCTACGGGGCCCCCCCGATGATTCTCCGCCCAGGATGGGCCGAGCGGCCGTACAAAAATACCGAGTCCTGCTGGCGCAGTTCT
Source organism: Scyliorhinus torazame (assembly GCF_047496885.1). Lineage (NCBI taxonomy): Eukaryota > Metazoa > Chordata > Chondrichthyes > Carcharhiniformes > Scyliorhinidae > Scyliorhinus > Scyliorhinus torazame. Next base: position 284,694,050 of record NC_092712.1, on the reverse strand, counting down.
AACCACGTCTTACTCAGCGGGACCTCGGCGTGGAAGGATCCGGGGGCGGTCTGTGGGGGGGAAGGGGGGTCCGACCCCGGGGGCCCGCCGATTGGCGGGCTGGCCTCTCGGGCTGGGGGCCCCTTTTATTCCGCGCCATCCCCTGTATCCCTACGCTATGTTGCGTCGGGGTTGGTGCGGAGAAAAGAGACACCACGCATGCGTGGAAATCGCGCGGTCCCACTGCGCATGCGCAGACCCGCGGCGCTCACCTGACATCGGGATCGGCAGCTGTAGCGGCATGGGTCGCTCCCGTGCCATGCTAGCCTCTTGTAGGGGTCAGAATTGCTGCTCCAGAGGCCATGTTGACGCCGTCTGGAAACGCGACGGCGTTTACGACGGCGTCAACACTTAGCCTCAGGATCAGAGAATGCTGCCCCCTGCCTGAAAAGGCAGCAAAAGCAAACTCAAAAGTAACCCTTGAAATGGAATTGTGTAAATGTTTGAATGGGGGAGAATTGCAGGGCGATGGGAAAAAAGCAGAGAAGCGGAACTAATTACATAACTAACAGGCATAAAGGGCCAAATAGGCTCCTTCTGTGCTGTGTGAATTTCTGATTTGATGTTCCTAAAGCTCCACGGCTGCTTCCTGTCCAGAGCAAGAACAAACCTCAAATGGTCTTGCTTCCAAGAAATGCTTCACCGCGCATCCAAGGGGCCATGGTGGCACAGTGGTTAGTGCGATTGCCTCACAATGCCAGGGACCAGGGTTCGATTTTTAGCCGTGGGTGGCTTTCTGTGTGGATGTTGCGCATTATCTCATGTCTGCGTGGGTATCCTCTGGGCGTACCAGTTTCCTCCCACAGTCCAAAGATCTGCAGGTTTGGTGGATTGACCATAATCAACGTGCAGGGCTAGGGGTATAGGGCAGGGGAGTGGGCCTACGTAGAGTGCTCTTTTTGGAGGGTCGGTGTAGACCCAATGGGCCGAATGGCCTCCTTCTGCACTGCTGGGATTCAGTCGATTATAACACCAGTTTACTCTCCGATGGAGCTGCTTAACCTGAAATAGATATGTGTGCCCATTTTGCATCTGCACATTGGGTCACTGGGCCAGGGCTGCTTTTGCGTTCTGTGGAGATTAATCCCATATGAGAAGCAGAGATATCTTGGTTATTTTCAGATGTCAGGAATAATGACGGTGCAAGTTCCTAGGTTTAGCATCTTGGAAGTGCCAGAAGATCAGGAAATTTGATTGTTTCCCCACCTTCCACTCTGTACCTGAATTTCCGGATTAATGGAGCCTAGGGTGTTGGGCAGTACAGGAGGATAAACTCTGACAGTCATACCCTTCCCTGTTGCCCTGCCCTTCACTGGAAATGGAGCTCAGCATAACCACTGCAGGGGGGAGAAAGACAGCTGCGGTTGTCACAGTGTGCATGTGGTAATCCAAAGGAGAAGAACATCAGAAGAAAAGATTGAAAACCTGGATGTGGATCCTTGTTGAAGACATCCAAGGGAAAGTGCCATTTCGACAGAAAATATCAAGGCATGTTCATCTTCAAATGGCACATCCTATGAACTAACCATAACCTCATCCATTGTTCAATTCACTATACCTCTGTCACCCACTTCCAGCACTTTTTATTATTAGGTACTTAACCATTCTATTCAGAGTTTTTAACCTTAATAATAATAATCTTAATTGTCACAAGTAGGCTTACATCAACACTGAAATGAAAGTGCTATGAAAATTCCCTAGTCGCCAACTCCGGCGCCTGATCGGATACACAGAGGGAGAATTCAGAATGTCCAAATTACCTAACAGCACATCTTTCAGGACTTGTGGGAGGAAACCGGAGAACCCGGAGGAAACTCACACAGACGCAGGCAGAATGTGCAGTCTCCACACAGACAGTGACCCAAACCGTGAATCGAACCTGGACCCTGGCACTGCGGAGCAACAGTACTAACCACTGTGCTACTGTGCCATACCGTACCGTACCTCATCCTGGCGCATGTAGCACTGTTGTAAGCTATACATCCACAATTCACAGCTTGCACAGACTGACAGCTATTTTACCATGGCAGACAGATCATCCAAAACTACTGCAGGATGCATATTGAGTTACTTCCCTCTTTCTTGCAGGGTTATGTGGTGTCGAACAACAGGGAGCAACAAAAACTTTAGGGAACTCAAGTGCACCTGCATGGTTTAAACCCAGGGAGAAGACAGTACCACCAGTCATGGGAAGCAGCCTTTGGAGGCACAGAAGCAATCAATGATGAGGGCACTTGTCATTCCCTTTTTCCAAGCTTCAGCTTCTCTGAATGAAACAACATTTGTTGGGGGTGGGGTGAGGGGGGGAGGGGGGTCAGGTGACCCAGAAGGGAATGCTATTCTGGAGAGGGTGCCAGAAGAAATTGGTCATGAGATTGGGAACTGCAGAGAGCAGGTCCCAAAGAAAAGAAAGAAGCTCCAAAAACCAGAGAGTGGGGCAGAAAGAGGTCCCAGGAAGCCAGACAAGCCAGGGAACAAGAGCAGGGATCGGAAACCGGTCCCATTTAGTGGAATTGGAAGTATGGAGTGGAAGAAAAGTTTGCAAGTCAGAGAGACAGAGATGCAGGGAGCAGACTTCGAACAAAGTGGGCTTGCGAGATGGAAGAAGATCGGAGGAATCATAGAATCCCTATAGTGCAGAGGACGCCATTCGGCCAACAAGTCTGCACCGATCTTCCATAAAAGCATTCTGCCCAGGTCCACACCCCCACCCACCCCACCCCATCCTCGTAACCCCACCTAACCTGCACATCCCTGGACACTGAGGGGCAATTTAGCATGGCCAATCCACCTAACCTGTACATCATTGGACTGAGAGCACCCAGAGGAAACCCACGCAGTCACGGGGAGAGCGTGCAAACTCCACACAGATAGTCACCCAATTAAACCCGGGACCCTGGCACTGTGAGGCAGCAGTGCTAACCATGTGTCACCATGCCATCACTTTGCCACCGTACTGCCCCTAGGAGTCAAAGGTTAGTGACTCCTTACTGCAGGCTATTGGAGCAGTGGTGTTCTGCTTTATATGCCTGAGTATCTGAGAGAGTGCGTGGAAGGCAAAATTTGAATGCACGTGGCGATCCAAGGGAGAGGAATATCAGAACGAACGATTGAAACCCTGGAGGTGGATCCTTGTTGAAGACATCTAAGAGAAAGTGTCATTCTGGCAGAAATTCGAAGGCGAGTTCTTTGCGAGCTGAGATCGGAAACCCTTGTGAGAAAGATAGAGTTTCTGTGAGACCGGTTGTCTCATGGTGTAATGAGTGTCTGGGAGAGTGGGGGAGTGCTTGATGAGAAATTCAGAGCATCTGCTTTGGGGTTGCATCTGTCACTTGATTTTGGAATATGGAGTGTCCTGCCACAGATCGTCTATTAATCTAGATGGACTGTATACTTATTGTGAACATTAGAGTACAAGATGGATTTGTAACTTGTGTTATCATTCTAAATCTGTATATATCTGTAAAGGTATAGTTCAGGGTGAATTAGAAGTGAAATATAGTGATTTTTCCTTGTTTAATATATGTTTTATTCTTTTGTTAAAAGATCATCAGCATACTCCTGTGACTTTGTTCAGTAGCCACCCTCCATGTTTCTAAACAGAAGGTAAAAGTTGATCTATCGAATCAGGCTCCACCCTGGAATCTGACGTGTGCAGTAAGAACATCTGCTGGGAGCATAACAATGGTGACATTCTGAGACACACTTCCCATTAATTCTGGCAGTAGAGTGGTTAAAAAGGCACACGGAATCCTGAGCTTTCTAAATAGAGGCTTAGAGGACAGAGGAAGTTACAATGAACCGTTAGAAAATACTGATCAGGCCTCAATTAAAATATTGTGTCAAATACTGGGCATCACGCTTCAGGAAAGGCTATAGCGACAGAGCAGAAAAGATGAATAAGAAATGTTCCCGAGATCAGGGCCTTCAGTTACATGGATAGATTGGAGAAGCTGGTTATTTGCCTTTCGAGATGAATACGTTGGGAGGAGATTTGATAGAGGTGTTATAGTAGATAGATAGAAAATTTTCCCATTGGGTGAAGGGATGAGAACAGAAGGGCACAGGTTTCAGAGGCTTGGTAAAAGAGTTCACATATTCATCAGGTACTTTATTATCCTTTGGTTGCTGCTCATCCACTTACCAATTTCCCCCAAGGCACACTGCAGGGAATGTCCAACCTTGTGTTCAAGTTCTACTTTTATCCCAGCCATTGCCAGAGGTATTAAATTACACACAGTGAGTATAAAATTGAACACAAAAATGAGCACTATATCCTTGCGTTCAAATTCCTCCTTGGTCTTGCCCCCTTTTATCTCTGTGAACTCCAAAAATGCTGCAACCAGTGTTCACTCTAACTTTTTATTTGTTGTGTGCAGTGTTTAGATCCTGGACCAGACCTCAACATTTGTTAGGATACCGGACACAAACTCCAAACACTTTACATTGTTTAATTCAAAACTGTAAGGAAAGGATACTTTGCTTCAGTAGTGATTCCATTGACCAATAGGTATCTTTTATATTAAAACAAACTTTATTCTTAAACAGGATTAAACACACTAACATCACTGAAAATAGCTGATCATTAACAGTTAAACAATTTTTAACAATAAAAGGAAACACTTTAATGCCCAACTGATACCTTTCCTATCTCCAAATACGCAAGGCCCATCATAGGTCAAAAGCCACTTATAAATAAAGTTAGAAAGCACAGGGTTACTTGCTGCACACTTGGAAAGAGGTCCTTTTGGGAAATCAGCCTACAGATCCTTCTATCAGTGTCAGACTACTGCTTAAACTGAAAGCATTTAGCAAAAGCTGCTGCTCAGCATTAAACACTGAGAAAAACAAAAACCTAAACAGCCTTTTACAGAACTGGCTCCTCCCATTACATAGAATTTACAGAAGGAGAAGGAGGCAATTCGACCCATCAAATCTGCACCTGCCCTTGGAAAGAGCATTTAATTACATGATCATTATCCCACTCAGATCCCATGACCTGCTGAGGATGGTGACCTTTCATCGGAATTGGGAAACGTTAGGGATGTAACGGATTTAAACCAAATGCAGAGGGAAGGGAAGAGGGCATAGAACAACAGGGAAGGTTTGTGACAGTGTGAAACACAGGGTCCGGGATTCTCCGAGCCCGCGCCGGGTCGGAGAATAGCCGGTGACGCGGGAAATTTCTGCCACGCTGCTCCGACGCTGGGATGTGATTCTCCGGCGACCGGAGAATCGGCGACAGTCGCGCCTGCGTGGTCGACGCGACCGAATTCCCGGCCCCCACGGCGATTCTCCACGGTCAACCGGCCGAATTCCTGCTGAGTTCCGCCGAGTCCCACCGCCGTGATTCCAACCTGGTACCAACTGGTGGGGCCCGCGATTTGGAGGGAGCCTACCTCCTTCCGCGTGGGCCCCCTGTAGGGCTCCGCCATGTTGCGCAGCACTGGAAATGGCCACCGCGCACATGCGCGGTCCCGCACTGGCAGTGCAGGGTCGCATATCGCCACTGGAGCTTTGTGCAGCACTCCAGCGCCATGCGGGCGCCCTGAGGGCCGCTAAATCTCTGGGCCAAGAGGCCCGTTGATGCCAGTGTGAAACACTCCGGTGTTTACGCTGGCGTCAACACTTAGCCAGGATTTCGGAGAATCCAGGCCAGGATCTTACATGACAATAGAGATGATGGCATGAGATAAAAAGGGGATGATGCTGGGTAGAGTAAACAAACGGAAAGCTGTGACTAGAGAAAGTGTTGTTGGGAAAAATGCAGAATTATTGTCAACAGCTACCACCAAAAAATGAAAAAAATAGTAAGTAGGGGGCAGTGGTTATGATCTGCAGTTGTTTGAACTCGATGTTGATCTTGGAAAGCTGTAAAAGGCCTGATCAAAAGGTGAGTTGTTGTTCCAGCATTTACATTCATTTTCATTGGAACAGGACGATACAGGAATACAGAGGTCAGAATAGGAGTGGAGCAGGCCACTGAAATAACAAGCAACCAGAAAGCTCAGGGTTGCGTTTGCGAACTGACTGAATTATTTTGCAAAGCATTTCATCTTTACGATGTGGAGAAGACCACATTGTAGAGAATCCTAAATTGAAAGAAGGACAATAAAATTGCTGTTTCACCTGGAAACGGTGTTTGGGGCTTTTGACAGTGACAAGGGAGGAGGTCAAAGGAAAGGTACAGCTTCTCCTGCACTTGCATTGAAAGGCGCTGTAGGAAGGGGAGGGAAGTTAAGGATGCAAAGAAGATGGAACCAGGTGTCGTAAATGAAACAATCTATTCAGGATGCGGAAAGGGGAGGGAAAAATATGTTTGGGGATGACGTCACATGAGAGGTAGCAGCAATGTGGAAGGATCATGTGTTGAACGCAGAGGTTGGTCATGGGAAGGAGGGGTTGTGGGAGGTGATTGCGGTTCTGGGAGTGAGAGGGAAGGGTTGAAAGCAGAAGTGCAGGAAATGGAATGAACATGGTTGAGAGACCTAACAATGATATCAGGGGAATCCTAGGTGAATGAAAAAGCAAGACACATCAGAAACAAAAGCAGAAAATGCTGGAGATACTCAGCAGGTCAGGCAGCGTCTGTCAAGAGCAAACGCTTCAGGTGTGTGACCTTTCATCAGGACACATTTCATCTCATGAACATTTGACAGGATTTTTCTCTCCTGATGAGCAATCGCAACATTTTTTTTTTTTAAATTTCAGATTTCCAGCAGTGCAGCATTTTGTTTCGACATTTTAGAATCCTGGTATTATGCACCATCACAAAGATGTGATGGAGATGGAGAAACTTGGAGAATGGAATGTGGTCTTTACAGGAAGCATAGTGTGAGGAAGCATCATTTAGGAAGTTGTGGGAGTCAGTAGGCTTATCGTGAATTCGGTTGATAGCCCATCCCCAAATATGGAGATAGAGCCAAGTAAGGTATGGAAGAGTCAGAGATAGAATCACATAATCATAGAATTTAAAGTGCAGAAGGAGGCCATTTGGTCCATCGAGTCTGCACCGGCCCTTGGGAAAGAACACCCTACTCAAGCCCATGCCTCAACCCTATGCCCGTAACCCAGTAACCTTAACCTTTTTAGACACTAAGGGCAATTAAGCATGGCCAATCCACCTAACCCGTACATCTTTGGACTGTGGGAGGAAACTGGAGCACCCGGAGGTAACCCACGCAGACACAGGGAGAATGTGCAGACTCCGCACAGACAGTGACCCAGCGGGGAATCGAACCTGGGACCCTGGAGCGGGTAAGCAACTGTGCTAACCATTGTGCTACCATGCCGCCCATGAGGCTAGGTCAATGGTTTCTGCATAATGCTTATACTGTGTCTGTTGCTTTGACAGTACTGCTGTCTTGAAAGCCTGGACTGCACCAAAAATTTTGATTCTTGGTGGGCCTGCTACCAACTGAATGACTTTGTGTCTGCCCAATGTCTGCTCTTTTCATTTGGCTAAGGGCCTGCCGATTGTGTTCTATTTTAGCCCACCCACGCCTTGCTCGCTTTTCAAAAGTGCCCCTCCCCGAGATTTCTTTTTAAAAAACTTCTGATTTTGGATAATTGTCAAAGAACGTTGTCAATAAGTTGTGTGGGAAACAATTCCAATCCCTTCGCCAGGTTTGGAAAGAATTCCTAAAATCATTATTTTAAATCTGAAATATTCTTAAACAATCACAAGGAGTATCATTTTAGGTGCTCAAGGGCTATTTCGGGTTTCACAGGCCTGAATCTCACTGGTGCCAAAGGCTCAGTAACCCTGAGGCCTTCATTGTAACCACTGGATCATTAGATGATGGCTCGCCATGGTGCAAATAAGAATTCTGACACAATTACTCTCTTTTGAAGAAACTCGAATTAGCAAACTGAGAGTACCAGAGATTTATTTACATTTCCATTTTCTGACTGCACGTGCGTTCTATATTGCCTCATTGTGCATGAAAAGAAGCATTGTACTTTAGATTAGGTTTATTAAATTGAATGGATGGCTCTGCATAATATTAACCACTTTTCAGCATGGTTATCAACTGAGAAGTATACATGTGCATCTCTGATACAAGTATCATAATGCTAATAATTGATTTGATACATGTTACTGTGGTAAACACCACTAGTAACACATTGCATGCCCCTGTATTACAGGTGCCACAAAAAATCCCAGTCTGCTGTCTCCTCCCAGCAGGCGGCGTATAAAGGTGTATGCTCTCCTGCGCTGCTCCCATTCTGGTTCCAGCTGCATGAGGCACAACATCTTGTGCAATAAAGCCTCGAATGTTTCACCATTCTCGCCTCGTGGTAATTGACGGTACATCAATTTATTGCACAAGATTTTAAAAGATGGACTTCCTAATCAAGCCTGATCGCCTGGAGATGAGCCCTCACGCAGCCAATGCCACGTCCGCCTTCGAGCACTGGCTTTGAAGGCTACCTCAGAGCAGCCACTGAAGAACTCTCGGACCCACAGAAGCTCCAAGTTCTCTACTCACAGGTGAGCCATCAAATTTTTCCCCTCATCCGGGATGCGCCCACCTACACAGAAGCGATGACGCTACTAAAGGGACAGGACATTAAGTCGGTGAATCATGTGTACGCCAGGCACCTCCTGGTCACGAGACGGCAACTCCCGGGGGAAAGTCTGGATGATTTCTTGCGGGCTCTACAGATTCTCGGTAGGAACTGTGACTGCCAGGCAGTTTCGGCAGTCCAACCGAACTACTAATCTACTACTACTAGAGACGCTTATGTCACGGGCGTTAAGTCCACGTACGTTCGCCAGCGGCTATTGGAAGGGGGTACGCTCGACCTTGCAGAGACTGTGCAGCTTGCCAATTCCCTGGAAGTGGCCTCCCGGAATCTGGAGGCCTACACATCCGACCGCACGACACCCTCATGGGCATCGTGGACCCCACCAGTGGCCGACTCGAGTACACCGCAAGCCTGTGTCGCGCGGCAGCCAGCCAACTCCGGAGAGCCCAAATGTTATTTTTGCAGCCAGCGCAAACATCCCAGGCAGCGCTGCCCGGTGCGGAGCGCGACCTGCAACGGCTGCGGGAAGAAGGGCCACTTTGTTTCCGTTTGCCAGGCCCGGTCGGTCGCCGCTGTTTCTAGGCCCGGCATTGCTACACCCCCCACGCGTGATCCAGGGGTGCCACCATCTTCTCCACCACAAGCCATGTGCGGCCCATGGGTGCCGCCATCTTTGATGCTGCCCGCCATGTGCGCCATCTTCGGCGCAATTTTGGACCGCGCCTCAGGACATCTGCTCGTCGGGCCATTTGCTGCCCACTGATACCTCCGCCACCGCTCATCAGCCTGGAACCTCCCAACATCTTCCGTAGCTCGCCTCCATCACCCTGGATCGGTCTCGGCCCCGCAACCTCGTGACCGCTACGACGATGGTAAAGTTCAATGGGCACGAGACGGACCTGCCTCTTTTACTCCGGGAGCATAGAGAGTTTCATCCACCCCACTACGGTAAGGCGCTGCTCCCTCCCGGTACTCCCCGTCACACAGAAAATCTCCCTGGCCTCTGGATCTCATTCCATGGAAATCCGGGGGTACTGTGCCTCGTACTGTGACCCTCACCGTTCAGGGCGTAGAGTTCAGCAACTTCAGGCTCTACGTCCTCCCCCATCTCTGCGCTGCCCTGTTACTCGGTCTTGATTTTCAAAGCCACCTCCAAAGCCTTACTTTGAAATTCGGCGGACCCCTGCCCCCCCTCACCGTCTGCAGCCTCACCACCCTTAAGGTCAATCCACCTTCACTGTTTGCAAACCTCACCCCGTATTGCAAGCCCGTCGCCACTAGGAGCAGACGGTACAGTGCACTCAAGTGGTGGTAGTGAAGACTGGGGAGAAGCACAGGATGGCCATTGACTACAGTCAGACCATCAACCGGTACACGCAGCTTGACGTGTACCCCCTCCCACGCATATCTGACATGGTCAATCAGATTGCGCAGTATCGAGTCTTCTCCACAGTAGACTTGAAGTCTGCCTATCACCAGCTCTCCATCCGCCCGGAGGACAGCCAAAACACTGCCTTCGAAGCAGATGGCCACCTCTGTCATTTCCTTCGAGTTCCCTTCGGCGTCACCAATGGGGTCTCTGTCTTCCAGCGAGAAATGGACCGAATGGTTGACCCGTACGGGCTGCGGGCCACGTTCCCGTACCTAGATAATGTCACCATCTGCGGCCACGATCAGCAGGACCACGACGCAAACCTCCAAAAATTCCTCCATACCGCCAAACTCCTTAACCTCACCTACAATAAGGAGAAATGCGTGTTCCGCACCAACCGCTTAGGCATCCTTGGCTACGTAGTGGAAAATGGAGTCCTAGGGCCCGACCCTGACCGCATGCGCCCCCTCCTGGAACTCCCTCTCCCCCACTACCCCAAGGTCCTGAAACGATGTCTGGGGTTTTTCTCGTATTACGCCCAGTGGGTCCCTAATTATGCGGACAAGGCCCACCCACTCATCAAGTCCACAGTTTTCCCCCTGACGGCTGAGGCCCGCCAGGCCTTCAACCACATCAAGGCGGACATCACCAAGGCCACGATGCACGCAGTCGACGAGACCCTCCCCTTTAAGGTGGAGAGCGATGCATCAGACGTAGCTCTGGCCGCCACCCTCAACCAGGCGGGCAGACCTGTGGCTTTCTTTTCCCGCACCCTCCATGCCTCCGAAATTCGGCACTCCTCTGTCAAAAAGGAGGCCCAAGCCATTGTGGAAGCTGTGCGGCATTGGAGGCATTACCTGGCTGGCAGGAGATTCACTCTCCTCACTGACCAACGGTCGGTTGCCTTCATGTCTAACAATACGCAGCGGGGCAAGGTCAAGAATGACAAGATCTTGAGGTGCAGGATCGAGCTCTCCACCTATAATTATGAGATCTTGTATCGCCCAGGGAAGCTCAATGAACCCCCTGATGCCCTGTCCCGCGGTACATGTGCCAGCGCACAAGTGGACCGACTCCGGGCTCTCCACTATGACCTCTGCCACCTGGGGGTCACCCGGTTCTTCCATTTTGTCAAGGCCCGCAACCTGCCCTACTCTATTGAGGAGGTCAGGACCGTAACCAAAGACTGCCAAGGCTGTGCAGAATGCAAGCCGTACTTCTACCGGCCAGATAGAGCGCATCCTGCCATCCCTTTGAGAGCCTCAGCATGGACTTCAAAAGGCCCCTCCCCTCCACTGACCGCAACGTGTACTTCCTCAACATAATTGATGAGTACTCCCGGTTCTCTTTCGCCATCCCATGCCCCGACATGACTTCTGCCACGGTCATCAAAGCCCTGCACAGCATCTTCACTCTGTTCGGTTTCCCCACCTACATCCACAGCGATCGGGGATCCTCCTTCATGAGTGATGAGCTGCGTCAGTTCCTGCTCAGCAAGGGCATCGCCTAGAGCAGGACGACCAGCTACAATCTCCGGGGAAACGGGCAGGTGGAGAGGGAGAACGGAACGGTCTGGAAGGCCGTCCTGCTGGCCCTTAGGTCTCGAAATCTCCCGGTCTCCCGCTGGCAGGCGGTCCTCCCCGACGCACTCCACTCCATCTTGTCGCTCCTGTGCACCACTACTAATGAGACCCCTCACGAACGTGTTTGCCTTCCCTAGGAAGTCCACCTCCGGGGTCTCGCTCCCAACATGGCTGACAGCTCCTGGACCCTTCCTCCTCCAGAAGCATGTGCGGAGCCATAAATCGGATCCCTTGGTTGAGGAAGTGCACCTCCTCCATGCAAACCTGCAGTACGCCTATGTGGCACACCCCGACGGGCGGCAGGACACAGTCTCCCTCCGGGATCTGGCACCCGCTGGCTCCCCACCCACAACCCCCGACCTGATACCGCTCCTTTCCCCCCCCCCCCCGGTTGCCTCATTCACCCCTGTGCCATCCACCCTCCCACCAGCGAACCTCACCGCAGCCCCCACCCCAGCAGGATACGTCCCCCCACTGGATCCACTAAGAGGTGACGAACAAGAGGACAACACGCTCCCAGAGTCGCAGGTGACCACGTCGGCGCCCACATCACCACCAGGTCTGAGGCGATCACAGCGGAGGGTCAGAGTCCCCGACAGACTCAATCTGTAATGTTTTTCTTCACGCTCGCCGGACTCTTCTTTAAACAGGGGGCGAATGTGGTAAACACCATTAGTAACACATTGCATGTATTACGGTACTGCCCCTGTATTACAGGTACTACAGTAAATCCCAGCCTTCTGGCCCCTCCCAGCAGGCGGCATATAAAAGTGTATGCTCTCCTGCGCTGCTCCCATTCTGGTTCCAGCTGCAGGAGGCACAATATCTTGTGCAATAAAGCCTCGATTGTTTCACCATTCTCGTCGCGTGGTAATTGACGGTACATCAGTTACAATGTACGATAATACTACGACCAGTACATTGGAAGTTCAACGATTAAAACATGTGTATCCCCTGACTACAGATGATAGATATCAACCAAGCACCACAATGTCATGAGTATGGCACATTTAATTATGTGCCGCATTGTATGCAGTTACACTTGACTGCACTTGAGCCATTCCCCAGTCATACAAACAAAGTAAGCATTTCTTAGATTCTATTGTCAATGGTAATTATCAGCCTTGGATACAGAATGATCCATGTTAGTTGCTAGTGAGCCCGTACAACCAAAGTATCAATCAGAAAATTCCCCACGTTAAGCCTTAAATATTAGCAGCATTAAAACCTGGCTTTAAACTATTGCCATATATTTTTAGAACCGTTGCCTAACGGCCTTTAAGCAAAGTACATTTGTACAGTGGCCTTACTAATGAAAAATATTGTCAAGGGATATGAAGGGAAGGTGGGTAAGTGGTTTTAATTTGTAGATCACTCATGATCCAACTGAATGGCAGAACAGACTAAGGGACTGAATCAACTGCTCTAGTTCCTATGTTTCCTTCTAAGCACTACAGCTGTAAAATCCCTCAAACTCAGAAGGCATTTCCATCCCTTTTCCCCCAGTTTTTAAAAATTCCAATAAGAAAAATAGGGTGGTGGGGGATTTGGAAGGGGGGAGGGTGCGGTGGGAGAGGGAGCAGGGGGGGGGGCGGGGGGTGAGGGGTTTGGAGGGGCAGTTGTGTCCTAGCTTGAGGTTATTAAAAGAGGCAGGATGGGTGAGATTACATTTTCTAGGCAGTTTTGTCTATTTTACAACCCAGGGAAAGTCTACCTAAATGATGTAGGCATACTGGCTGAACTAACGTAGAAGTGAAATGTGTGGTGATGGGGTGGAATGTCAGGGCCCGAACGACAATGGATTGCAGAGTCATCGACTGCAACAGAAAGCATGTCTCTGCTTAGTCAGCTTGCCCTGTTTTAATGTTTTGTCAGGTGAGCCTTTAATTATTGAGGCGAGACTTCTGACCTTCTTCAAGAGGGCATCCTGTCAATCAGAGGCTGATAGCTCTGCAGTACCAGCAGCCCTACTTGTAGCAGTGGCTTCTGCTGGTGCTGCAAGATGCCAGGCCCTGAGGGTGAGGAGTATTTTGGAAAAGTGGCAGGGGGTGGGGGGGAGGGGGCTACAGAGAGGGAATGTGGGCAGGGAGGGGAAACTGTGGCGGGGGTCCTCTGATTAGCACCGGTGACCTAGAAAGGCCATAGTCCTCTCTTTAATGGTCAGCAACACACAAAGGTAAAATTTTTGGCTACACATTGGGCACATCTCACCCACCACCCGTTAAATTTGAGTGGCAGTGGGATGAGACCCCCCCAGTGGACAGTAATTGCCCACTTAAGGGCCTCAATCGGCCAATGGGTTGGCTGCTTGTAAAATCATGGCAGCACAGGCGGGCCAGCAGTTCGCACTGACAACACAGAGTCCAATTTTATCGTGCCAGCAGACTGCTTTCCCACCTGCCGGAGACCCCTAAAATCCAGCCCGATATGTTTCATTGCAATCACCTCTCATTCTTCTGAACTCCAACAGCATGGGCTCCCTCGACTCCACCTTTCCTGATAGGGCAGCCCTCTAATGCGACTGAGATTCAGCTTATTAACCAATAGTAACATGACAGCTCATTGATAGTCTATATTGTAACAGGCAGGAACTGATAAGTGTAACATCCCACTACCCTACCTTACAAGTGGTGGTAAACATAGATCCTCCTGTAACGAGAATCCTCCTGCGTTCCACAGTCAATACATCTGAACAGACCCCATCCGCACCCCTCCCACTTTCCTTGGAGTCTGGCTTGGCCAATGGACCCAGAATATTACTTTGTGAACAAAACAAAGTTAACTAAGTCTTAAAAGAGCATTGTCTTTCCTGCATCACACTATTGGGATCACCTATCCGACCAATATATATCCGAATGAAGTTCGATTATTTTACTTTCTTTCAATCCTACACTCGATTACTCAGTTTTGCAAATGTTAACAAAGCATTAGCTGCGTAAAACTGGAGTGAACTGAACAGTTTCAGCTCTTACTAGACATCAATCTGGGACGATAAATCAGTCCAATGACCGGTGATATTGGCCAATTTCACAATGAGCTGGGGTGTGAATAACAAGCTGCTACCCGGTCGGTGCTGGGTTTGGTGCAATATAATTTGCTTGACTTGCTGCTTTTCATTTCATTTTTAATTTATTCATTGCACATAACGCACTTTGAACTATTCCTGAGCAAAATGATAAAACACTAAATAAATGCAAATCTTTCTTTCATGGAGATTTTAATAAGCAACTGAAACATCGCTTCACCACCTCAAACGTCCTCCCAACGATAACTTTGGTCCATCCAGGTGTCTCATATCTATGGTTTGTTTGTGTATTCGATGCAAAGGTAGAGTTAGCCAGTGTTGCATGACACAGCCCATATCTCTGAGAAAACAGTCTTCTGTTCTTTTTCAAAGAGCTGCGAGATGTTTGATTGCCTTATAACATATGCATGACACGCATTCCATAGAAGGTGTGAATTGGATGATATTTATTTTCATGTGGGTAGCATCCTTTTACATATTGATAGAAAATTAGCCCCTCATATTCAGTTGCACTCTGATTATTGGAAGGAGCATGATAGGCTACTTCTGTAACCTGGAACACTGTGAACAGTTTCGGTCCCCTTATCTAAGGAAAGAAATATTGACTTTGGAGGCAGTGTCATGTGAGAGTGCCTTTAAGAATTGGATGTTGAAGAAATGCACCTTTAACAAATGAAGCTGATCATATTACTGAAGTGATGTCACGGGGGGGGGGGGGGGGGAGCTGAGCTCACTTCTGCTTTTGGTTTCAGTTTTAGAGAGCAGCTGGGAGTGTCTGTGTGGCTAGCTGAGAGCTGCAGGAAGAAAAGCAAGGTGCTGGAGCTGAAGTCAACCAAGCTGATATATCTCTGCCATCCAACAGAAAATATATATTAACTGTGACCTGCTGTGTTACTGTTTTCTTTGAAGGTGAAATCTTGTGGATGTTTAAAGGGACAGCTTGAAGGATTGGGTAGTGTTGTATTATTTTCGGGGTTATCTTTGAAGTAAGGGGTGTTAAGAGATCCAATGTTTATTTAAAAGGTTAATTTGAGTTCATGGAATAAACATTGTTTTGTTTAAAAACCCACGTGTCCATAATTGTAATACCACACCTGGGGAACAAGCCGTGTGCTTCAAAAGCAGCAATCCTTTAAAGGGGGAGGTTGGTTGAACTCCATGATACATTTTGGGGTTCTGAAAACACCTCGCCCATAACAGGCAGTCCCGAGACGGTTCACTGGGTTGATCCTGAGTATGGAGGGATCTTCTTATGTGTTGAGGTTGAGTAGATTGGGCCTGTACTCATTGGAGTTTAGACCTTTGAGCCCAATAGGAGTCTCAGAAGGCTTGACAGAGTAGATGTTGAGAGATTGTTTCCCTTTGTTGGAGCATCTCGGATTAGAGGGCATAATCTCAAAGTAAGGGATCGCCAATTTAAGACAGAGATGAGGAGGAATATCTTCTCTCAGAGGGTAGTGAATTAGTAGAATTCTTTACCACAGAGAGCTGTAGATACTGGGCCATTGAGTACATTCTTCGAGCGGGTAGTCATGAGACGGATCAACGCCAGCCATCCCAGATGGTCTCAATCCATTGCAGTTTGCTTATCATTGCAACCGATCCACATCAGATGCTATACTCCCTGGCTTTACAATCAACACTCGAATATCTCGAAACAAGGACACCTACGTCAGACTGCTGTTCATAGACTACAGCTCCGCCTTCAACACCATTACCCCAACAAGACTAATAAGCAAACTCTGCAATATTGGACTTGATCCTTCCCTGTGCAGCTGGATCATTGACTTCCTCACCAACAGATCGCAATCTGTCAGGATAGGGAACAGCATCTCCTCCAAAATAGTCCTCAACACCGGGGCCCCGCATCGATGAGTGCTCAGTCCTCTGCTGTACTCCCTATACACACACAACTGTAGGCAAGATTTAACTCCAACTCAATCTATAAGTTTGCAGATGATATGGCTGTGGTGGGCCGTATCTCAAACAACGACAAATCGGACTACAGAAGGGAGATAGACCAAAAACAACCTCTCTCTAAGTGTCGGAAAGACCAAGGAACCGATCATCAACTTCAGGAAGCGTGGCACAATACCCCACCCATCTGCATCAATGGCTCCGAAGTGGAGGCGGTCGATAGCTTTAAGTTCCTGGGGGGTCACCATCACTGACAGTTTGTCCTGGTCCACTCATGTTGATGCAACAGTCAAGAAAGCCCAACAATGTCTCTACTTCCTACAGAAGCTAAAGAAATTCGGCATGTCTGCATCGACTCTCACAAACGTCTACAGATGTGCCAGAGAGAGCATCCTATATGGCTGTATCACAGCTTGGTATGGCAACTGCTTGGCCCAAGATCGCAAGAAACTGCAGAGTGTGGTAAACTCAGCCCAACGCATCACACAAGCTTGCCACCCGCACATTGATTCTGTCTACACCTCTCGCTGCCTCCGGAAGACAGACAGCATTATCAGAGACCCCTCCCACCCAGGCATTGCCTTCTTCCAGACCCTTCCATCAGGCAGAAGGTACAGAAGTCAGAAGACCCACACATCCAGACACAGGAACAGCTTCTTCCTCACAGCTATTAGATTCCTCAACGACTCTCCCTCGGACTGATCTGTTCCCTGTAAGAACACTATTCACGATGCCCTATGCTGCTCTTGCCCATGTATTTGCTTTGTTTGACCCCTTGTTCCGCACTGTAACCAATCACTGTTTGTCGATGCACCATTTGTCAATGTACTCTGACGATTATTTTTTTTTGTCTACAATGTACGTACTGTGTAAGTTCCCTTGCCGCAGAAAAATACTTTTTACTGCACTTCGGTACATGTGACAATAAATCAATCAAATCAAAATTCAAGGCTGAGATAGAAAGATTTTTAATCAGTAAGGGAATCAGGGGCTATGGGGATAAGACGGGAAAGTGGAGTTGAGGATTATCATGTCAGATCAGTCGTGATCTTATTGAATGCTGGAGCAGATTCAATGGGCTGAATGGCCTACCTCTGCTCCTCATAGAAGCCCCAGTGTGCAGAAGGAGGTCATTCGGCCCACCGAGTCTACACCGACCCTCTGAAAGAGCACCCTACCTAGGTCCACTCCCCCTCACTACCTCTGTAAACCTACCTAATCTTCGGACACCAAGGGACAATTTTAGAATGGCCAATCCACCTAATCTTCATATCCTTGGACTGTGGGAGGAAACCGGAGCATCCAGAGGAAACCCACACAGACACGGGGAGAATATCCTACCTCTTATGATCATATGGTCGGTATAGTTAATAATAAACTGCAGTCATACTGTCAGACAAGGTTCTGTTGGTACCAGCCTCGCCAGTGAGTCAGAAGTGTGTTCAAACCTCTAAAGGTTTGAGCACCCAATCTCGGCTGAAACTCCTGTATCGATCGAGGACTGCACTGTCATAGGGGTTAAGCTGACGCCCTGCCTCCTCCTTTGGTGGATAGAAAAGATCTCATGTTCCGGTGCTATCTTGAACAGAAAGGGACTTCACCTGATGTCCTGTTCAATATTTACTCCGGAACTGACACCTGGGGCGGGATTCTCCCCTACCCGGAGGGGCGGGGGTCCCGGCGGGATGGAGTGGCGTGAACCACTCCGGCGTCGGGCCGCCCCAAAGGTGCGAATTCCTTCGCACCTTTAGAGGCCAAGCCCGCACCGTTAGGGGCTAGGCCCGCCCCAGAGAGGTTGGCGCCCCGCCGGCTGGCGTGGAAGGCCTTTGGCACCACGCCAGCCGGGGCTGAAGGGACTCTGCCAGCCGGCGGGAGTCCGCGCATGCGTGGGAGCGTCAGCAGCTGCTGACGTCATCCCCGCGCATGCGCAAGGGGGGGGGGGGGGGGAGGTCATCTATGCGTCGGCCATCGCGGAGACCTACACGGCCAAAGCGTAATAAAAGAGTGCCCACACGGCACAGGCCCACCCGCGGATCGGTGGGCCCCGATAGCGGGCCAGGCCACCGTGGGGGCACCCCCTGGGGCCAGATCGCCCCGCGCACCCCGCAGGACCCAGGAGCCCGCCCGCGCCGCCAGGTCCCGCCGGTAAGGGACCTGGTTCAATTCACGCGGCGGGACCGGCATAGCAGCAGGGGGACTTCGGCCCATTGCGGGCCGGAGGATCGGCGAGGGGGGCCCGCCGACCGGCGCGGCGCGATTCCCGCCCCCACCGAATCTCCGGTGCCGGAGAATTCGGCGGCCGGCAGGGGCGGGATTCACGCCGCCTCCAAGCAATTCTCCAACCCGGCGGGGGGTTGGAGAATCCCGCCCCTGATGCTTGTCATTTATTTAACTGCTGTGTGTGGAATTTTGCTGTTACGTTTCCTTATTTCCAATAGTGACTACACTTAAATAATACATCATAGGTTGTCAAGCACTTTAGGATGCCCTGCGGTTGGGGAAGCACTGTTTCAATGCAAATCTTTCGTTGGGTAATTCATTCCACCGTGTCTTCTAAGCTGACAAGTCACCCTCCTCCTGCGTCCTCACCCCCCCCCCCCCCCCCCCACCCCCGCCCCCCTCCCCCCCAACCCTGACCCCGAGTTGAAAAAACACCTGACAACAGTTACAGCTTGCATGCTGTCGGATTGAAATTCCTCCACAGTATTTTCTCTTGCTTCGCTCTGTAATGTGGCAATGCTTCTAAATCGAGTACTGTGGTAGTCACCACTGTTGTATTGTATATACCGCATATGAGGAGTATTACGGTAAGGTCCCTGTACTACAGGTACGGGGGTAGATCCCTGCCTGCTGGTTCCACCCAGTAAGTGGAGTATAAATGTGTGTGCTCACCGAGCTGCAGCCATTTCGGCAGCAGCTGCAGGAGGCTCCAAATCTCTGCATAATAAAGCCTCGATTACTCTCTACTCTCGTCTCGTCGTAATTGATAGTGCATCAATTTATTACGCAGAGATTTTACAACGGTGGTTTTCCACATCAAACCTGATCGCCTGCAGCTGCACCCTCAAGCAGACAACGCCAAGTCGGCCTTCGCACATTGGCTGGCTTGCTTTGAAGCCTACATCGGATCTGCGACAGAACCACCCTCAGAGGCACAGAAGCTCCAGATCCTCTACACGCAGCTGAGCTTCGATATCTTTCCCCTCATCCGGGACGCGCCGACCTACGCTGAGGCCATGGCGCCACTGAAGGAAAACTACACTCAGCAGACCAACAGAACTATGCCAGGCACCTCCTGTCCACATGGCATCAACTCCCCGGTGAGTCTGTGGAAGATTTCTGGTGTGCCCTGCACGCCCTGGTGAGAGACTGTGAATGCCAGGCCGTTTCGGCCGCTGAACATTCTGACCTGCTAGTTAGAGACGCGTTTGTTACGGGCATGGGGCCAGCCTACATCCGCCAGTGCCTTGCCTCTTAGAAGGGGCTACCCTCGACCTCGCGGCGACCAAGAAACTAGCGCTCTCACTCACAGTCGCCTCACGCAATGTACAGGCGTATGCCCCCGACCGCACGGCCCATCCCTCCTGGGCATCGTGGACCCTGCCAGCGAACACCCCATCGTGGACCCCATCAGCGACCGACCCCAGCCAACCCCAAGCCTGCGCCGCACGGCAGCCAACCAACCCCGGGGGACCCAAGTGCTACTTCTGCGGACAGACAAAACACCCCCAGCAGCGCTGCCTGGCACTCAGCGCGTCTGCAAGAAGAAAGGACATTTTGCTGCTGTGTGCCAGGCCCGCTCGATCGCCGCTATTGTCCTTGCAGCCCCCGTGTGTGACTCGTGGGCGCTGCCATCTGCCTCATCTCAGACCACGTGCGGCCCGTGGGCGCCGCCATCTTGCTCGCCTCACAACACATGCGGCCCGTGGGTGCTGCCATCTTGCTCGCCTCACAACACGTGCGGCCCGTGGGCACCGCCATCTTGCTCACCATCTTGCTGGCCTCACAGCACGTGCGGCCCATGGGCGCCTCCATCTTGCCTGCCTCAGGACATGTGCGGCCCGTGGGCGCCGCCATCTTCCCCGCCTCCGGAAACCTGCTCGGCGGCCACCTCATCGGGCCGCTGATCGCCTGCAACCCCTGCCGATCAGCCGCGTCTCGCCTCCATCACGATCGACTAGTCCCGACTGCACAACCTCGCGACCGCGTCGACAACAGTGAAGGTCGACGGGCACAAGATATCCTGCCTGCTGGACTTCGGGAGCACTGAGAGCTTCATCCACCCCGATATGGTAAGGCGCTGCTGCCTCATGGTACACCCCATTAACCAGAAAATCTCCCTGGCCTCCGGATCCCACTCAGTGGCTATCCGGGGGTACTGCACCGCCACCCTCACCATCCAGGGCGTAGAGTTCAGCAGGCCTCCGGCTCTACGTCCTCCCCGACCTCTGCGCTGCCTTGCTACTCGGCCTGGACTTCCAGTGCAACCTCCAGAGCCTAACCCTGAAATTTGGTGGGCCCCTACCACCCCTTACTGTCTGCGGTCTCACGACCCTTAAGGTCGACCCGCCTTCTCTATTTGCAAACCTCATCCCGGATTGCAAACCCGTCGCCACCAGGAGCAGATGGTACAGCACCCAGGACAGGAACTTCATCAGGTCTGAGGTCCAGCGGCTGCTACGGGAAGATATTATCAAGACCAGCAACAGCCCCTGGAGAGCCCAAGTGGTAGTTGTGAAAACTGGGGAGAAAAATAGGATGGTCGTTGACTACAGTACAATCGATACACGCAACTCGACGCGCACGCCCTCCCACGCATATCTGATATGGTCAATCAGATTGCACAGTACCGGGTCTTCTCGACAGTGGACCTGAAATCTGCCTACCACCAGCTCCCCATTTGCAAGGCGGACCGCTCGTACACCACGTTTGAAGCGGACGGCCGCCTTTACCACTTCCTTAGGGTTCCCTTTGGCGTCACTTACGGGTCTCGGTCTTCCAACGGGAGATGGACCAAATGGTTGACCGGTACAGACTGCGGACCGCTTTCCCGTACATGGATAACGTCTGCATATCTGCGGCCACGACCAGCAGGACCACGACGCTATCCTTTCCAAATTCCTCCACGCCGCTAAACTCCTCAAACTAACCTACAACAAGGAGAAGTGCGTGTTCAGCACGAACCGATTCGCCATCCTCGGCTATGTGATCCAGGACGGAGTTCCAGGGCCCTTATGGAACACCCCCTATCCCACTGCCCCAAAGCCCTCAAACGATGCCTGGGCTTCTTCTCGTACTACGCCCAGTGGGTCCCTAACTATGCGGACAAGGCCCGCCCACTCATCCACTCCACCGTTTTCCCACTGACGGCCGAGGCTCACCAGGCCTTCAACCGTATCAAGGCCGACATCGCCAAGGCCACGATGCACGAGGTCGACGGGACGCTCCCCTTCCAAGTCGAGAGCGATGCAACAGAGGTCGCTCTAGCCGCCACCCTCAACCAGGCAGGCAGGCCCGTGGCATTCTTTTCCCGCACCCTCCAAGCCTCCGAAATTCTGCACTCCTCCGTCGAAAAGGAAGCCCAAGTTATTGTTGAAGCTGTGCGGCACTGGAGGCATTACCTGGCCAGCAGGAGATTCACTCTCCTCACAGACCAACGGTCTGTTGCCTTCATGTTCAACAACACACAGCGGGGTAAGATCAAAAATGATAAGATCTTGAGGTGGAGGATCGAGCTCTCCACCTACAATGACGAGATTTTGTATCGCCCCGGTAAGCTCAACGAGCCCCCCGATGCCCTATCCCGAGGTACTTGTGCCAGCGCACAAGTGGACCGGCTCCGGACCCTACACGACGATCTCTGTCATCCAGGGGTCACCCGCCTTTATCACTTCATAAAGGCCCGCAATCTTCCCTACTCCATCGAGGAGGTCAGGGCTATCACCAGAGACTGCCAGGTCTGTGCTGAGTGTAAACTGCACTTCTACCGGCCAGACTGGGCGCACCTGGTGAAGGCCTCCCGCCCCATTGAACACCCCAGCGTGGACTTCAAAGGGCCCCTCCCCTCCACTGACTGAAACACGTACTTTCTTAATGTGGTCGACGAATATTCCAGATTCCCCTACGCCGTACCATGACATCTGCCACCATCATCAAAGCCCTCAATATCATCTTCACTCTGTACGGTTTCCCCGCTTACGTCCACAGCGAACGGGGATCCTCATTTATGAGCGATGAGCTGCGCCAGTACCTGCTCAACAGGGGCATTGCCTCGAGCAGGACGACCAGCTACAACCCCCAGGGAAACGGGCAGGTGGAGCGGGAGAATGGGACGGTCTGGAAGGCCGTCGAGCTGGCCCTACGGTCCAGAAATCTCCTGGCCTCCCGTTGGCAGCAGGTCCTCCCCGACGCCCTTCACTCCATTCGGTCACTCCTTTGCACTGCGACTAACGAAACTCCCCATGAATGTCTCCTTGCCTTCCCCAGGAAGTCCACCTCTGGGGTTTCGCTCCCAATGTGGCTGGCAACTTCAGGACCCATTCTCCTCCGCAAGCACGTGCGGCTACACAAGGCGGACCCGTTGGTTGAGAGGGTACAGCTACTTCACGCGAACTCGCAGTACGCCTACGTAGCGTACCCCGACGGCCGCCTAGACACAGTCTCCCTCAGGGACCTGGCACCAGCTGGTCCCCCCCCCCGCCGTGGCGCCACCCTCCCTTCCCCCAGCGCACCCCACCACAGCCCCCGCTCCAGGACGATCCGTCCTCCCCTAGGTCCCACCCGCGGGTGAAGATGAGGTTGACACACTCCCCAAGTCACCGACGACCGAACCAACGCCAAAATCGCCACCAGAACTGCGGCGCTCGCAACGATGGATCAAGGCGCCCGATCGTCTGAATTTGTAAACTTTTCCTTAAAATGTTAAACATCTGAATGTAAATAGTTTTCCACCACCCCTGCTGGACTCTTTTTTAACAGGGGGTGAATGTGGTAGTCACCACTGTTGTATTGTATATATCGCATACGAGGGCTATTACGGTAAGGCCCCTGTACTACAGGTACAGGGGTAGATCCCTGCCTGCTGGCTCCAGCCAGTAGGCGAAGTATAAATGTGTGGGCTCTCCAAGCTGCAGCCATTTTGGCAGCAGCTGCGGGAGGCTACACATCTCTGCGTAATAAAGCCTCGATTGCTCTCTACTCTCGTCTCGTCGTAATTGATAGTGCATCAAGTACATTTGGCCTTCACCAGTGCGTCAACAAGAAAACACAAGAGGAGAATGCCCATCTAGGTCAGCAGAGAGGGGAGGAGAGCAAATGGGGAAACTCTATTGGTGTCCTGGTAATTAAACTTAAAAAGCTGCAAGGGGGAAAGCAATATCCATGGCCAAGAAATTGTAAAGCATGCTTGGAGCAGCATGGAAAGCAGCTTGCTGGGGAAATCAACTGGTATCATGAGAGCAATTACAGGGAATCATGTGCACATCATTGACAAATGTCCAGATAATGACATGATTCAAACACGATGCACCAGCAAACGCAAAGCTGGGTGGGCTAACGTTGAGGCTGCTGCAATCCATCACAGCACACTGCAGGCTCATTTTTGCAGTTCCCACCCAAGGACAGATGACTGCAGCTCATGCGGAGCCCTATAGCTTGAGAGTCGAGCTAAAAAAATAAGATAAGTATTCCTCATTGAAAAAAGCTTGCTTTTGATGCCATACTAATTACAGTGAGGAAAGAACTATTACCACTTCGGCAGCTACCGTTCTTACAGTATTTGTTCCTTTGATTGGATTTCAAGGCTAAAGGAGAGCTTTTTTGGTAACTCAACATAAAGATAATCACCGTCACAATTGTTTGCAAAGGCAAATCTCGGTTCAGTTGAAGAGGTACTGAAACACAAAGATAGTTTAATGGAAAATAGTTGACAGCTCAGAATGATAGCAAGGCATTATACTGATCAATGACTTTAGGCCGTTTGTACATAGGTAATTAGACAGCAGGCAGTGATTACAGAGTATCAAGGGATTAGGATGGTTTAAATATTATACCATGGATATAAAGGATGATAACATCTAATCATGTAGTTCAAACACTAATATACTACTTTATCATGTTTCCCCGAAAGATCTGAAAGCAGTGCACATCCGGTTAACTATTTTGAAGTGCAGTGATTGTTGTTACGTAAGCAAACAAGGCAGTCATTGTGCAGACAGCAAGAACTCACAATCAGCGTCGAGGTGGGTGACCAGTTAACTTCTTGATTGAGAAAAGGCATCATTACGAGAAGACCAGGAATCCTCCCCGGTCAGTGCAGCCAGATGAATTCTCTGCCGTCCCTCAGATGCCTCTTAGTACTGCTTCCAAGCCATCGTTTCACCTGACCTCCACACACTATCATTTGATGGGTCAGGCAATCCAACCCCTCTCTCAGCTCCAGATTCAAGGTGATTAATGTACAGGCGCCAAAATTTCACTGCTTTTCTAGAGCTAGAACGGGCAGTAGTGGGATGACAACTGGGATGAATGTTCCATTCGCTTCACTGGGTAGCAGCCTATAAAACGAGCCACAAATTAATACTTTTTCCATGTAGCAAGTTGCCATCCAACCGTGATCCACTTTTCAAACATCACAATGGAATCTCCCTTCACTTCAAAGAGGCCAGAACCCACATGGGTAAGTACATCATGGGCGGGATTTCCGACCCCCCAACGGGTCGGAGAATCTCTGGGGGGGCGGGGGGCGTGAATCCCACCCCGCAGCTCTGGCGCCGGCTGACATTCCCCTGTACCGGTTTTCGGGCGGGGGGCGGAGATCATGCTGCGCCGGTCAGGGGCCGTTGGCAGCGCCCCCCCCCCCCCCCCCGGCAATTCTCCGGGCCCCGATGGGCCGAGCTGCCATGAGTTTCTGGCCAGTCCCACTGGCGTGGATTGGACATGGTCCCACGCGGCGGGACCTGGTTGGAACGGCTGGCGGGTGCGGTCCTCGGTGGGGCACGTGGGGATCCGGCCCCGGGGGGGGGGGGGGGGGGGGGCCCACTGTGTTCTGGCCAGAGATCGGGACCCACCGATCTGCGGGTGGGCCTGTGCCATGCGGCACGCCTTCCTTCTGCGCTGGCCCTTGTATGGCTCCGCCATGGCCGGCGTAGAGAAGACATCCCCCTGCGCATGTGCTAGAATGTGCCGGCCTGTCTGCGCATGCGCTAAACCACGCTGGCGGTTCTGCGCATGTGCTAACTCGTGCCGGCCCTTTGGTGCCGGTTGGCGTGGCGGCAAACGCTCCGGCGCCGGCCTAGCCCCTGGACGTGGGGAGGAGTCCGCAACTCTCAGTCAGCCCAACGCCAGAGTGGTTTGCGCTGCGTTTTACGCTGGCACGGGCCATCGCAGGGATTCGTGAGAAACCCACTTCATGATCCTATACCATTTGGGGTTACCAATTCTACTTGGATGCATTCCTGGATGATTGACCTCCCATCGCAAACAACAGCACCCCACCACTGGTCTATCCTTTGGACAAATTGCTTTTCCACACCAAGTGGGCAGTGAAACACCCTCTTTTGTTATTCAATTGGGTGATTTTTGACTGTCGGTCAAAGAACCTTCTCTTCAATATATGTATATCCATATATAATGAGTGAATGTATTCAAAGGAAATGAAATCTGTTGACCTCACTTTATTTTTAATGTCCCTACGATGTTTTTCCTCCAAGTTGATTGCAGCAGTGTCCTGGAGATTAGCCTTTCATTCCTGGAGATTCCAGGAGAGTTGGCAATCCTAAGGTCCTTTGCAAAATCCCAATGCAATTTTGGTTTTCCATGAAAAGGTTAGAATAACAAAAGTGGCTTGCACATGCACGTGCACTGTCACCCTAAACCTCCATTCCCAATCCTGTGATTCTCGCCATAGATTTTCCTCTCAGTCAAGCTACTGTATGTAAAACCAGCATTGTAACAGCTGTCTTGCTATCATGTACTGGCAGACTGAGAGCTCACTCTGCTGAGAGACAGAAGCAAGCAACTGTGCTGACGCATCACTAAACCAATGGTGACCATTTACCTTTGCCAACAGTGATGCTGGGCCCCTATCGAGAGGAGAAACCCCACCTTGTGAGCTTGTGCTTCTTGCTGGCTGCAGAGCAAGTTTATCATCTGATTTCTGACACACACTGGCTCGAGCGGCAACAATTCAAGACAAATGAAGCTTCAGTTACTTCAGATTCGTCTACAGGAGACATTGTCTTTAACTTCCTCAGTGACAATCTTCGGTGGAATGTCACTCTTGGCGGACTTGCATACATTGATAGTCCAAAGCACCTGTCGTGTCTAATTTTCCTCACTCAGGCTGGGTTAGACACAAGCAGCGAAGCGTGCCCCCGGCTGCATCGGTGTGGAGTGATTGGCAACGCAGAGAGAGGCAAGAAACATCCTCTTTATACGAGGTGACTAAAAGGAGAAGCTAAGTTTATAAGATAAGTGGTTCAGACAGTGTTGGGGGAGGGTCAGGCCGTTTGGAAAGGAGGTTTAACAGAGCGGGGGGGGGGGGGGTCGAAGTGGAGGAGGAGTGGGGCAGGTTCGGACTGGAAGGGAAGGGAGATCAGACCAGAGAGGGGGGGGGGGGGGACCGGAGGTGTTGGGGGGTGGGGGGACCGGAGGTGTTGGGGGGTGGGGAGAGTTCGGACCAGACGAGGGGGGGGGGGTCAGATTGGGGAGGGCCGGTCGGACCGGAATATGAGGGGGGTCGGGAGGGAGGGAGGGGGGGGGGGGGGGGTCGGACCGGATAAGGGGAGTGGGGTCAGTCAGGGA
Organism: Scyliorhinus torazame; assembly: GCF_047496885.1. NCBI lineage: Eukaryota > Metazoa > Chordata > Chondrichthyes > Carcharhiniformes > Scyliorhinidae > Scyliorhinus > Scyliorhinus torazame. The sequence continues at coordinate 284,666,779 of NC_092712.1, read as the reverse complement.
GTGTCCGAGGTGAGTGGTCAGACTGGAGGGAGTAGCCGGTCTGGTGGGGGGCGGTGTTCGACTGAGAGGGGGGCTTGACAGGAGGTTGGGCCCGTGGGAGGGGGGGGGGGGTCGGGTTTGGAGAGGGAGGATCAGGTCAGGGGTAGTGTGGTAGGTTCCCTGGGGGGTTGTATGTGTGGTGGTGTCCCATGCAAGGCTGGGTCTGAGTTTCGTATAGGTTCTCTGAAGTTAGAAATTATTTTTTTCCCTTCTAACTCTTTCAGAGTAACTATCGGTAAAACTGGCAGAACCATCCGAACTTAGCGATTTAACTTGTTCTGTCAGTTGGCTCCCAGCCGGGTGCAATTGGCAAGAGGAAGTTAGCACTTCTGGGTAATCCCTTACATGGGAACTCCCTGGTAGGATTCCCCAGCACATCACTGGAGTAGCCCCAAAATGTGACGTTGGGTAACCAGGAGGTTATGGAATAGTATCATTGCATATTATCTCTTGATTATCGGTCTTGTTCTTCAAGATCAGTGTTGCCATTTTATGCTGCCACTATTTTCAAAGGATTCATCTAAAATTTGTAAGTTCTGCCAAACGGGAAATGTGCTTTGCTAAGTTTGAGGGGTGAAGAAATTGGAAAACACTTCAAAACAAGAGCCGACCGACAAACACTTTCACAAAACTAACACAAAGAGGAAAAGAAACATCTTTTGCAAGCCCCTGGCCGTTTCAGGTAGGAACTAACAATTTTGATTGACCTGATGCTGCGGGGTAGTTGATATTTTTTCATCAACAGCAAATGATTTCTTGCAGCCACTCAACCAAAGCACATTTTTAAAATTGTTTCATTATCCCAACAACTGCCGTTCACCCTCCCAATGCTCAGCTGGTGTCGTGTTGGGTGTTCCGCTATACAAACGAACCAACACGGTTGTAGATGGTACAACTCTGTTTTATTACTCTTGATAACAACATCTGTTAACTCATGGCTGTGGTTCGTACTTTACCCATTAACCTGTGGACCCAGCCCTAGCACTATCTTAGAGAGGCACTCAGCACATGGTGTATGTCTGAGTGGCACACTGTGAGCTCTGTGCTCTGAGCTATCTCCTGGTGGAATCAGCGGGAACTGTGGTGTTCCCTGTTTTATAGTACGTGTGCTCTCACTGGTGATTGGCTGTGATGTTGCGTGTGTGTTGTTTGGTCCGTTGATCTGTTCATCAGTGTGTGTGTGTGATTGCACCATGATATGTTTATATGAATATCATGACAGCTGGAACATTCACAAGTCAAAGGATTACACTAAGCATTACCTTAGTAGATGTTTTGTTTTCATAGAGACCTACATAGAAAGCACCACCCAGAATCAGGCCATTCTGCACAGCCTGCCCACGTCAGTATTCTAGGTGCACCTACGCCTCTTCATTAACCCTACCAACGGACCCTTCTATTCTTTTCTCCCTCATATGAATGTATGCTACTCACCTCAAACACAATGTGGTATCAAGTTCCACATTCTTCCCATTTCCTGGGTAAAGATGTTTCTTATGCATTCCCTCCTGGATTTATGAGTAACAATTTTACATTTATGTGCCCCAGTTTTGCACTCTGTCACAAGTGGAAGCATCTTCTCTCCGTCTGACTTACCTAACTCCTTCATAATTTTAATAACCTCCATTGGGTTACATTATATTTTTTCTACTAGTCTTCGTTCTTGTGCTGAGGGTAGTTCCACATCACATGTGCAAGGCCATTTGGGGACATCTCAGTTATCTGCAAACTTCTTTATTCCTTAGATGATTGGCAAATAGAGGTTCAACAGCACGATGATTTATTTCTGACCCAAAATATGAGAAGTATAGATTAATTAAAAACTGACAGTGATAAAAAGTTTTGTTGGGCAAGGGTGCGAAGTGGTGTGGAACAAGGGTGAGTAAGCACAGTTAAGATGCAGATCGACCATGATCTAACTAAATAGTCAATGGCCTATACCTTTCCTGATATTCCTGGTAATGTTTTCACTGTATTTCTTTTTAAAAATAGTTAATATTTCACCTTCTTTGGGAGTTCTCCAACAGGCTGAGATCTTGTCAAAGCTGCATTTGAAAATTACTCTGCCAGTGCTACATTTGTGCCAATAGAATTCAATGGCTGAAAAGTCCCAGCCATTGAGTTGGACTGTGCAAAAAGAGGCCATGTGGCCCATTGTGCCTGCACTGGTTCTTTTCAAATCTATCCAATTAATCCTACTCCCATCTCTTCCCCAATTGTCCTGAAAAATGTTTCCCTTCAAGTATTCATTCACTTCCCTTCTGAATGTTATTACTGAATCTGCATCGACCGCACTTTCAGACGTGAAGCGCTAATCATAACAATTTGCTGCTGGTTCTTCAGGCAACTACCCTCAATCTGTGTCCTCTGGTTAGTGACCCTTCTGCCATTGTAAACGGGCAATATTCTCTGCCTTGCGCCACCAGTAGCGGAGCTCCCGGTGAGGCGGACAATCCCACGTCAGCAAAGAAAAGAGGCGTTTCCGATCCTCCAGCCCCCTGCAGGCAGAAGATCAAGGTTCACCAGGGTTAATGGGAGGGGCACCATATTCTTCGGGCCCACATGGTTCTCCAGTCCTGGTGGGCTAGGAATCACATGGGCGAGAATCACTACGGATCAGACAAACGCATACCTGCCGTAGTGGACGTCGCGGTGGACCAAGGGATTTGCTCCCAAAGTCCACCCGAGGGCCAACTCCACCCCCCCAACAATACAAGACCTGCCCACCTCGCCCCCCCCCCCCCACTGCCCCTCCAATACCCCATCCATAAAGAGACCCCATCCAAAGATCTCCTAAATAAAAAGACTTCCCCATAGACCACCCAGAAAAGAGACCTCTGTCAGGAAGTCCCCCAGAACGGAGCTCCTGTCAAGAAGCCCCGAGAAAAGAGACCCCTGTCTGAAGGCCAAAGAGCAAATTTCTAGTTGGTTATTTCAAAGTCACTCAAAGGTGATTGGAAAGCACTTAATTCTATTTCAAACGGGACAGGATCTGTTGGTCAACCATGATAAAAACATGGCAGTTAGAGCACTTCAGAGTTACTCAACTGTGAAGGAACGCAAACCACGTGCAATTCTGCTCTGGTGGGAGAACATAGGGCAGGATTCTCCGATTGCCAACACTGAAATCGCGTATGGCAATTGGCAAGAGAATCCGTTTTTACGGCAAAATTGGGGGCGGCGCCGTTTTCTGGGTGCCCCGCCACCTCAAAAATGGCGGAATCGCTGAGTACGATGCACGTCGTTGGGACGGCCTCAGGTCGGCCCGATACTCCGGCCCTGAAGGACCAGCTTCCCGACGGCGTCGGTCGCGTGTCCTCTCAGTTTTCGGGGACGTTGCGAGGCGGCTGCGAACTGCGTCCAACACCGCCACAGTCAGGGGGGCAGCCGTTCCGCTGGCTGGGAGAACTGGTGGGGGGATAGTCTGGGAGTGGCGAGGGGGGGGGTGGTTACAGGGTGGCACTATCTGGCAGGCCGGGTCCGCGTGCGGCTGGCGCCATATTGTATGCCGCAGCTGCCGTAGGTCACTGCCGTGCGCATGCATGGCCACGAACCTGGCCATTCTTCATCCGTATCTGCACGGGGCTTCAAGTGGCGTGGCTGCTAACCCTCCACCAGGCAGAGCATCGGTGCGGGGTCGGCGCTGACTTTTTGGTAATAAGACCAGAGGCTTCCTCCGGACATAGCCGCAAAATCGGAGAATCCAGCCCATAATCTCCCAAACGTAGAATTTCGCCCAATATATCCTTACTTACTGAATCAAAATCATTCCTGACTCTGAACAGCTCGGTCAACTCTTTTCTGGTACAAGGGGGTAAACCTCAGTTCCTCTAATCTCAACCTGTAACTGAAGTCTTTCTTCTTTTCATACCATCCTGGTAAATGTCTTCTGAACGTCCCTTAGATAGGTGTCCAGAAATGGCCACAATACCTCCGTTACAGCCTCAACATTGCTTTCTAAAGGTTTAGCCTCAAGGTAAATAGACATCCTCTTGCAGAAGCACGTGCTCAATGCATCTTTTATAAAGTCAAAGTCCCAGGTGCCTTTATAACGGCTTTCTTAAGTTGCTCTGCCATCGTCAAAGATTTGCTAATGCACCCACAGGTCTTGCTGTTCCTGCAACCGTATTAAAATTGTATAATTAGATTTATCTTGCCTCTCCACATTCTTCCATTTGAAATGAATCACTTTGCATTTCTCTGTGTTAAATTTCATCTGCCATGTGTCTGTCTATTTCACCAGTTCTACTAACTCTCACATTGTTGGCCACATAACTGAGTTTTGTGTCATCTGCAAGCTTTGACATTATACCATGATTACCCAAATCCACACCATTAACATGAGGAGATCAGAGGTCCTAACTCTAACACCTGGGGCAACATTACAAACTATCATCCAAGTGCAACGAACATTTCACCATTGCTCTCTGCTTTCTGCAGCTGAACTAATTCTGTATCCAGTGAGTCACTGCACCTTTAATCCCGTGGAATAGCAAGTTTAGTATGGGGTACATTATCAAACACCATTTGAAAGTTGAAATAAACAACATCTAACGCATTACCCTTATCTGTTCCTCACCAGCCAGCTGTCCCTTATTTTATGGGATTCTTCTCTATTTGAAGGCACTGTCTCTATCCTGGGCCAAATGCTGCCGGGATGGTGTTTGTTGCATGATTAGCCCTTTAAATGTTGCGCTGTACAGTACCTGCTCTCTTTCTGCTGGCCCTTGAAAAATCCTCGGCAGCACTGACCTCGCGCCATCTCCCCTCGGCCACAGCGCCTCCCCTCCCGGCTCTAAGGGGCCCCCATGCCAGCTCGCCCCTTAACTCTCGCCGCGAGAAGTGCTCACCCTGAGAAAAAGGACAAGGCAGTTTTGTGCGGCGGACTGATGGCACGTTTGGTGGATAAAATAGCTCTGTGATCACTCAGTCCAAGAGATAGCCCTGTTGGATATTTTTCATGAGCGCAAGAAGCGCGGTGGCTGAATGCTGGTAGGGATTAAGTAAGCAGGAGTTCCTAATGAGTTGCATCTTTTATTCAGAGCAGGTTACTGTTTCGCCTGACTGTACTGCTGGGACCATAGAGTCTCTGCAGGGCACAGGGGCCAGAACTGCCCTCTTGACCCAGAAATAGGAGAAAAAGGTGAGACAGAGGATGGTGTGCATGTTGGAGGCAGATCTGAACTCTTCAGAGATCAAATACCCAGCTGGAGATAGCAAAGACAAGAGTGATCTCACCCACTTTCACAGGTCACAGGAGCAGATGAAAAATAAATTTCAGGAAACACACACAGAGCTAGGTTTGCTGGTTCAAAGTATATCAATAATTTGAATGCCCTCATCGCTGTGGCTGCAATATGCTGCAGCAATAGCAAATGGATCATAGAAATATTCCACAAATACAGCAGTGATATTTTCTTGTGGGTTATTAGATAAATATTGACCAGGGAAAACTGCCTTGGTCGCTGGTACAGAGCCCAATCGGACCGTTTGTTTCCATTTGAGAAAGCGGGAGACAGGATTCCCTCAGTACTGCATTAAACCGTCAACTTGGATTTAATACTCAACACTCTGAAGTGAAACTTGTGCCCTTCTGACTCAGGGACGATAGTGCTACCACTGAGCCATGACTGACACCGAGAGATGTCCTCTCAGGTAGAATTGACAATCATCCTAACAAGGTGAAGTACAAATTGCCGTTGGCTTGAAAATCATTTTAAAAGTCGTAAAGCACCAATGCTATCTCATACCATTGTTGCGGTCCCAAATCAGACACCAACAGTGGCTCGGATACTGGACCAAAACCACAATATTTTAGTTTATTTTAAGACTGTGCAGAAAGAATGATTCTCTCCAGGAGTGACAGCATGAGAAAATAGGACTTTGGTATTTCTAGAACAAAACTTTATTATAAATACAATTTGTACTTTTAACTGAAAAAAACGAGCTGACATTTACCCCTTAACACTACTACTCAATTTCCCATGAAGCAACAAGAGAAGAAACATACAGCTCACAATCTATCTTACTGTGGGAGAACTGTGGACTCATCATCAGGCAGATCAGAACACAAAGAACTCCTCGCTCCAAAGTTTCTCCACCAACAGCCTCTCTCCACCGCTTTCTCCAAAAGCTGCCTCTCTCCACAGCGTCTCAAAATGTTTATCTGCCTTCCTTGACTCCACCCAGCAATGACCTCATCTATTCAAGCTAAAAAACAAATAGGCCGGGATTCTCCGACCTGGCGGCTGGTCGGAAATCCCCGGGGGGGATGCCCCGCCTCCCCGCCGCTGGCTTCCCCATTCTCCGGCGCCGATTCTCGGGCGCCCGCGGGATTCCCGCCGCGCCGGTCGGTGGCCGTTGACAGCGGCACCCCCCTCACACCAATTCTCCGAGTGGCCGACAGGTTTGGCCGAGTCCCACCGGCATGGGTTACTCAGGTCCCACACGGCAGGACCTGGAGGGTGAGTATGTGAGGGCCATCCTGAAAGGTGGGGGGGGCGGGGGAACCAATCCCGGAGGGGGTGGGGGGGGGAGCACGGTGGCCTGGGCAATATGACAGAGCACCACAGGGGCACGACGTGGAGGAACATCGGCTCCCCATGGAGTTAGCCTGCCCGTTGATCGGTAGGCCCCGATCACCGGCCTGGCCACCGTGCAGGCTCCCCCCAGAGTCGGGTCCCCATGCCCCCCCCAGCAGGACCATCCTGCAGCCAGAACTCCGAGGTCCCGCGGGTAGGACCATACGTGGGACGGGCACTCGGCCCGTCGAGGCGTGGAGAATCGCTGGGGGGGTGGCCGCTTACAACAGCCCCCGACTGGCTTGGCGTCGGAGCGTCGTGGCACAATTCTCCCCCCCCCCCCCCCCCACCCCACCAATTCTTCCGGCCCATAACTCCTCGGGGACTTCCCAGTTAAATCACAGTCCACTAGCCTAGACCGAAAAACACATTCCTTTGTCAATTTCACCTTCTGGCTGCGAAAAAACACCCAGGCTCTGAAAAACAGACTTTTAAAAAGAACATGACCATTGCAGTCAAACACACCCTAACCCTGGCTCTTAACCCTTAAATACTTAGAACCCACTATTGTTAAAGTCTTCCCGTTGTCACACCATCCCATGCCAAAAGAAAGCACAGTGTATAATGGGCAGTCAGAGGCCCTTCAACAGCAACTGACATTCCCAGCGTTATGCCCAGAGAAACAGAAAATTGGTTAAATGAGTGAACCTCATGATAAGCAGAAAGATTAGCTAATTTGTTTCCATGACTCTCCCACAAGATATCCTGAGTTTAGTGCCCATAATTTCCAGGCTGTGCTGACTCATGGAATCAAACCTCTTGTTTGTAATGGTGGAGGTTTGCGGAATAGAAATTACAGCAAACTGACCCAGAAAGGGCTTCTTGATTGGCACAACCATTCAATCAGATGGTATTTTACCACATTCTTCATGTTGGTGAAAATTTAGTTTTTAAGCAAGTCAACTCTGATTTGTTATGTTGTCGGTGTAACATAAGCGGCTTCCTTGTGGTGCACTTGATAAAGGAAGGTTCAGCTGTGGAGATATCTTCAACACATTTATTAAACTATTTACACTTCTATTATGTGGGTTCGACACTACTGCTAATCCTACTATAGCTACCCAGACTGACTAACCAGTTGCTGCAATCCACGTGGTGGGTGTAATATTGAATCAAACCCGTGTCTGTACTCACTAATGTCTCCACTGGAAAGAGGCAGATCATGTGTGTGGTGTCCTTTATATATGGGTTGGTGTAATGCCCCCCTGTGGTCGTGTCACCTCCGTGTGTATCGTGAATGTCCATTGGTCATGTCCTATCTAACTGATCTATTGGTTGAGTGATTGTGTGTGATGTCACTTTGGTGCTCCCTCTAGTGTCTAGCTAGCCTACATGCATTTGCATTGATGCACATCACCACAAACTCTGCATTTAGGAGTCAATATTGTTGATTTTTTAAAAATCTGGAAGTAACCAATCTGGCTGAACATTTGCATGCAAACTCAAAGTTAGACCATGTGTTGATAAAATAGCTTGGTATTTTTTCATTAAAAGAGTAGCATGTGCAGGAATGGGAGCTCTTGTGCAGCAGGTATTTTCTTCAGTACGTCTCGTTGAGCAATGCGTTTACTTAAAACAACAAAATGGAAAGGTACAAATTAAAATCGAACACATTCATTTTCATGGTTAATGGCTGTGCTTCTACAAGAGGCTATAACAGAATTGCCTCATTTTCTTCATTTTCAGAGTGTGTAGAAATTAGCTACCACTTTTTCAGCAACACCATTCCTTGAAGCATCTTGCAGTCAGTTCAGAATAATATTTGTTTCGATTGCCAGAGGATTGTTTTTTCAAGGAGGTGAAGACCCATTAAATCGAATTGCTAGACTTTAATCTCGTGAGTCATTCAGGTGTCCAGACACCTCTGCCTCTGTGGATGCGCTCCTCCTGTTGCTCGATGATGTATCAGCTCTGAGGGCAGACTACGAAATACACAAAGCTCCCAGGCTCTACCATGGATTTGTGATTTAATGAGGTGCTCTATTATCCCCAAAGCTACTCACATCCACATTCTTCAGTGTTTCTTCTGCTTTTACGAATGCAGAATGCATTGTTGAAGATATACAACAGTTTATTTAACAGACGGACTTGCACTAATATTGGACCATTCGTGACACTGTCCCGTTAATTGAATAATAATCTTTTATTGTTCGGGTAAGCCGATACAGGAATTAAACCCGTGCTGCTGGCCTTGTTCTGCATTACAAACCAGCTGTCTGGCCCACTGAGTTAAACCGGCCCATTACTTTTGACGTGTAGTGACTGTAGTAATGTAGGAAACGCGACACAGCCAATTTGCACACAGCAACGTCCCACAAATAACAATGTGAGAATGACCAGACAACCTGTTTTTAAGCAAAAGCAAAACACTGCAGATGCTGGAAATCTGAAATTAAAACCGAAAACGCTGCAAAATACTTTGAAGGCTCAGCAGCATCTCTGGCGAGAAAAAGAGCTAACGTTTCAAGTCTGTGACCTTTCATCTGAACGGCTGCATTCTGATGAAAGGTCACATCAGGTCAGTTCTGATGGAAGGTCACGGTTCTGAAACATTTAGATCTGTTTTTTAAGGTTTTGTTGAGGGATCAATATTTACCAGGATATTGGAGAGAAGACCCTGCTCTTCTTCAGTTGGTTCAGAAAGGTGGTTTACATTCACCTGAGAGGGCGGATGGGGTCTCAGCTCAATGTCTCATGCTAAAGTACAGTGCTGTATTGGGGGCGTCAGCCTTGATTTTGTGCCCGAATCTCTGAGGTTAGACAGCTGAGCTTTTTTAAAATGACAACAATGTTGTCTTTGTTTTAGTTTTTAGCTTGGTTCAACAGTATCTGTTGCAGCTGTCCCTTCAATCTCTCACAATCGTTCTGTTGTCCGCAGTCCCAACATTTTCCAGAAATTGTATGCATTCGAACAACAGTCAGAGGAGCGGGAAAATGGAGGACCCAGCGGCAGTGAGCAGTACCTAGAAGAGTGAGTGAAAATCAGACCTGGAGCAGACAGTGGCGCTGAGAAGAGCTGTCCAGTCTGTAGCTCCAGAGCAGAGCTGCAGCATTCTGAAAGATATCAAAGCGTCGCATCACGGGAAAATATATAAATGGTTGGCTGATGAATACTTTGCTCATTTATCTTAAAAGAAACTTGTGCAATTTATCAGTAATTGCAAAGTTTTATTAGTTTCAGTAAGGTTTACTTGCATCAGTAAAGGTTAAAGGGAGCAGCAGTACATTATAAATTAATTGTACAAAATAAATGAATTAACACAAATTGAGGATGGCAGGGCAGGTGATGCGTTGAAGCCGCAGAATGTGGGAATTGCTGGACACAGTGTGATCTACGGTGAACATCCCTGTAGTGTCTGTGGCTTGAGGAGCTTTAGTTCAGAGTCACTGAGCTGGAGGCAGAACTGCAGTGACTGTGACACATCAGGGAGGGGGAAAGTTACCTGGACACTGTACCAGGAGGCAGCCAGAGCCCTGAAGTGTAGGGACTTCTGATTTGGTCAGTGGTCAGGGACAGGAGAGTGTGACTGTAAGTGAGGCAGTTATGGGGTCCCAAAAGATACAATTGGAGGAGCCTCAGCCTTTAGTAATCGTTCTTAGTAATTGTCCAACGGGTTTGATGTGCTTGCAACTTGTATGCAGGAAAGTTGGGGTTACAGAGTGGATGAGCGAAGTGGCCATAGCACTATGGCCCAGGAGACCACTCAATCGGGGAGGTAAGTAGGAATGCAGTTCCGATAGAGTACAATATAGTCATGGGGGGAGTGGGGAAGGGGGAGTGGGGTTGCAGGACATGGAGGGGATAAACAATTCTCTACAGCTGAGAATGAGAGTCCAAATGGCTGTGTTCCCTGCTCGGATCCAGGGCTCAGAATGTCTACTCTGGGCTAGACATGAACTTGCAGTGGGAAGGGCAAGATCCAGTGGTTATGGTTCCCGTGGGTACCAATGGCGTAGGACTAGGAAGGAGGTTCTGCTTCGGGGGTATCAGCAGCTAGGGGTTAATTTATAAAGCAAAACCTTAAAGGTACTAATCTCCAGATTATTACCTGAGCCAAGATAAAATTAGCATAGGATAAATCAGATAAAGGAGCTGAATGCACGGCTCAAGTATTGGTGTGGAAGAAATTGATTTTGATTCATGGGGAAAAGTGTAAGGTATACCGCTGGGAAGATCTTCACGTGAACCGTGTTGGGACCAGTGCTGTGGTGAGTCATATAACTAGGGCAGTAGAGAGGTCTCTAAAATAGTGTGTGCATGGATCAAGTGTGGGAAAATGTAATCAATGAAAGAGAGAAGACAAGGTAAAAGAGCCAAAACAAGAAGTGACAATTAGAGCATGGCAGGAAGGGACAGAGTGAGTGAGTCGGCAGATAAAGCCAGAGATTGACAAAGTGTTAAAAAGACAGAGTTAAAGGCTCTGTATTCAAATGCAGATAGAATCCATAACAAAACAGATAAATTGACAGCTCAAATCAAAAGAACTATATATGCAATCTGATCGCCTTTACAGAGACATGGGGCTTAATCAGCCTCATTGCGCTCTCACGCAAGTGAAACGAGGCCGGTGAATAGCGGGAGAGGCCAAAAACGAGAACTAGGCCAGGCGCCAGTTTGCGATGCAACCGACCCGCTCCGGTAGGCAAAATAACAACGCGAGAAAACAATTATCACCACTTAAGCCCAATTTCTATACAATTAATGCGAGCCACGCCATGTCCAATAGTCTCCTGTCATTCAATGGCCTGCCCAGCAAGTGGTCACGCTGGCGCCGATTAGTACTCCTTTTGAAAAACATGAACCTGGTGGAAGGGGTTCTGTGGGGAGCCGAGGAGGGAAGTAGCCATCTTTGCTCACAAGCAAAGAGCCCGGGTGCGCTGGACCTGCCATCCCAGTGCTCGGTGGGGTTGAGGGATCCTCGGCTGTGGGTGGAGGCCTTCCGCAGGGGTGGGTCACCATAGGAGAGTGTGGGAAACTGGGGGGGGCAACCGCTCGCAGCACCTCCATGCCAACCCCGGGATTGTTTACCCATTCTGGGGACATCCTTTGCCCATGCCCATTTGCCCCACCAAGCACCCATCACCCCTATTGACTGCAAAGGCCTCTAGCCATGCGGCTGAAAGCTATTGGTGACAGGGAATTCACAATCACGGTTAAATGAGCACTTTACACATCCCAAGTGGATTCCCGTGGCTGGGCGAGCCATGTAGCATGTGGGAGTCATTGCCTAGAATCCAAATCACACCTTGATGCCTGGACACTGTGCCTGAACACTGCAGGAGGCAATACCACTCACGCAGCAGTCAACATCCGAACACCCAGAAGATGGGACACAGCTCCGAGGACATGTCCACGGCTGGAGAGTGGGTGGGCGCCATGGAGAGGGGGCATGCCTAGAAAGATGGGCCAACGGTTCGGTGGTCAGCCCGCATTGTGGAAGGAAGTGACAGAAGCATCATAATGGTTGTGCACAATGGTATTTAATGTGTTTTACAATCCCCCACTCTCAATGATAACCCCCCCCCCAAACCTCCACCCCGTCTCTTCACCCACTACCTACCACCCCACCTCATCCCCCCCCCCCTCCCCAGGTGCCCTCAGTGATCCTCAATGTGCAGGGCCCTCCTAGCTCTACCACTACGTCCAGGTGTCTCCCCAGGATGCACATCTGAGGTGCAGGCAACCAGCTGCTTACCTCATCCCATGGCCTTAGATGCCCCTGGCGGGCGTCCTCTGGGTGCTCGGAGGCCGGAGGGCCCTGGTGCACTTGTTGTCGGCACATACACAGCTGCGCCACCCTGTCCTGTGTGCTGATTTTGAGATACGGCCTCATCAGAGGGGTGGAACTGAGAGGAGATGGTGGCCACAGTTGCCACTCCATGGGACGGATCCGGGGTGGTGCCCATTTTCGGGTTGATAAGATGTAATGGGTGGTGTGCAACAGGGATCAGCACTAGGACATCAACTATTCCCTGTCTATATTCATAACTTGGATGATGGGCCAAATGCACGGTTACTATATTTGTACTGCACTGAATATTAAATGGCTTTGTCAATTACTACAGCCTTTCTGGAGAGGGAGGATTTATGCCTGAGCGATTTGTAGCAATTAAACAAGGGTAGTTTAATTGTATTAACAAAAGAGTTAGAGATGAAAGCAGGGGCTAAGAAAGACATGATTGAGATAATAGCACAGCATCTGGGATTGCAAGAAGGTTAACCCAGATAGCAATTCAGTGTTGTTGTTTCTCTCCCTGCATCTAGTGATGCGCAACGCAGATTTACAACTGTTCTCATAGCAAGGTTTTTCCTGAAACCGGTCGCTAGCCTGAGCGGCGCTACTCCAAATCAAACATGACTGACCTGGAGTCTCTCCCGCTCTAACCACCTGTCATTAGCATATTGGAAGGATTTTGTAGGTTGATATTCAACCTGTTGGCTGCGTAAAGAACACACCTACCTAGGCCATCAAGTCCTGGGGTGGGACCCAAACCCAGAGCTTCTGGTTCAGGCAGGGACACTTCCCACGGTACCACAAGACCTCAATTCGGTTGAGTTATCTAGAGTTCAGTTGCAGCTGAAGCTGTTTGACATAGGAGAAGAATGCAAAAAGGTTGAAAATGAACTCCAGAGTGACAGGGGTTAGCAAAAGAGGAAAAAGAAACAAAGTAAAGGAAATAGAAATATGAAAGCCAGAACTTGAACTCCAGAGGGAACAATGAATCAAACAGCATGAACTGACCAGAGAAAAGTTCAGATTATATGGTGAGAGAGAGTCCAACAATGAGAAATGTAATCCCACTCTGAGCTTTGATAGAAGGAGTCTTCGCCCATTGCCTAAATTTACAGAAGGTGAAATTGAGATATTTTATCTCATGTGAAAAGGTGGCTAAAAAGGTAAACTGGTCGAAAGACCGATGGACTTACATGTTGCAAAGCATTTTGATCAGGGAGGCTATGGATGCAAATTCCAGCCTCTCGGAAGAACAATACTTAAAGGTGGTTAAATTGCAGTAATTAATGCTTACAAGCTTGTCCCTGAAGCATATCAGTGAAAAGTTCAGACTTTAAAAAAAAGACTGAATGAAATGTTTGTAGAATTTGCTCGTGAGAAAGAAGTATTGTGGGACCATTGGTTCGATCACTGAAATTAAAACAATATTTTGAGAATCTGAGGGAACTCATGATACTGGAAGAATTTTGAAATAACATCCGAGTAGCCAAAGATCACACCTGGAAAGCTGTCGGTTTCTATGTTATGGGAAGTAGTGGTTCTGGCAGATGGGTAAAATATATCACATAGCGGCCACAGGGCAGTAGATCTCCATTTATAAGCCCCCAGGGAAGCTGGAGGAACAGAAAAGAGTTGAGCTTTGCAGAGAAGGCAGAAATTGTTCCAGTCAAGAAAAATAGTATCGTAGGAGGACAAAAGTGATGTAAAGAAACCAGTGTGAGCTTATTGCCATAAGACAGGGGCATCTCAAAGCCTACTGTTGGAAGCTGAACAGTAAATCTGTGGCAATAATAGGAATCCTGAAGGAGTCTTTAGAAAAGACTGTGCCAGAAAAGGAGATGGATGATAAAACCCTCGCAATAATATAAATGTAATGCGTTGCCTCAGAACCTACCCAAAAGGCTCAGGATAGCCTTGGGAATTCCTCCTTGAGTACTGCGAAAGTATGTCAGGTTAGTGGAGGTTTTAGTCATTTTGCCTTGAAAGGAAAAGTTTTTCCTTACTCCTCCAACAAAAACAAGTGAACAAATTAATATTTCGAGAGACAATGCGTGGGGCAGATCAGTCATCAATATGTGGAATGGTACAATTATGTTCTGGATGACTTGATGAAAGAAAAAGTATTAATAGGGGGTAAAATGGCAGACCATGTAACAGCAGAAGAAACATTGGACACTGCCAGTAGTTTCCATCGGAAACATCACTATCGGTTTCAAACTGGCCATTAACTCCTAGTCTTTTAGAATAACTTAGTTGTTAATGGGGGTAAAAAAATAAAGGTTTCCAATGGAACGTCATAAAATCTAAGAAAGAAAAAACCATGCAACCTTCCATAAGACATATTCCGAAAACAAATGTTGAATATCAAATGAAACATTCCATGTCATTGCCAAGTAATGAAATTGCTGCAAGGTATAAAAGGACAATTTGCTGCCTCCTGTTGCAAATCAATTCTTCATTCCATGTGATATATTCTGTAATTGGCACAAGGAACATAAATGTTCTGTCAAATGAGTAAGCAAGACGCCAACAGTTGCAGGTTAATTAACACCTGTCAGGAAATTTTAATGTGATGACCTTCGAGGATCTGACCACAGTCTGGCAGATCAAGCCGTTCAGGCTTCACTGAATTTACCCCTGTCCATATCTTTATTGGACACCTTTTAATGGTACTAAACATCACAAGAGACTGAATTAACCTTTTATCTCAGAATTCCTCACCTCCCCTCCCTTCCCCCATAATATACATCTCCCCCAGTCACAGATCTGCCAAGGGCTTATGGGCTGTATTTTACATTGGGAATGATGTTCTTGACCCACATGTAAAATTCAGGAGGAGAGGTGCTCAGTAAGTATCACATTGGTGGGTTCGACCCACAGACATTTAATGGCCGATTGGTTTGAGGCAATCGAGCTGCCAATCAATCAGAGGCCTGAGGCTCCCCAGTAGGACAGTGCCACCAGGAGCAGTGGCCACTGCAAAAACCACAGCAAGTCCTGCCAGAAGAAGAATGGGTGTTGAGAAAAAAAGGAAGATAATGGCAGGGGTCCTCCAATGGATTCAGTGAGGCCGTTAAGGAGACAGCCTGCCCCTGCCCTCTTCCCACCACTAATCCATGCATTGAAAGCTACCGGGCTCTACGTTTGCTTTCCAAGGGTTGGTGCAGACTCAATAGGCCGAATGGCCTCCTTCTGCACTGTTAATTCTATGATTCTATGGCATAGGCCTCTGTCACAGCTGGTTAAATCCCATTGGCAGTGCAACGAGGCCCTGAAGTGGCTCTTTCACAACTTTAAAGACATTTATCATGTCACCCTCTCCTTCCCAGAGAAGACCCCCAATCTGTTTAGTCTTTTCTAATGGGCACAGCCTCTCAGTTCTGATATCATTCTTGTAAATCTATTTTCCCTCGTATTTCTTTTTTATATTATGGAAACACAACTGTATATAAGTTTAACATAACTATGTTACGGCCCGATGAGAAGTGGTGGAATGGTTCCCTCGCTTTCCACCTCTCAGTTGATTGTAACAGGTGTTCTTTTCAAAGAATTTGCTTTGCAAATTAGTGAGAGTTTAATTGTTTAAATGCTGTAAATGTAAAATACACACCCAGACAAGTTTTTTCTTGTAAATTTAAGGAAAGGAAATAATGGGCTGGATTCTCTGGTTCTTTAGCCATGTGTTCTCTGCCGTGTGCCATTTGCTGGTGGCAGGATTCTATACTCCCGCCGCTTGTCAATGGAATTTCCCATTGAAGTCACCCCAAACCACCAGGAAAACCCCTGGTCTATCAAAAAATAATTTTTAAAAACGCTCAAACTCACACACTTACATGTATTCAAGAGATTTACACACACACACACTCACGTAAGATACCTGATGGAAGGGTAGGTGTCATTGTTCACCAGAGTCCATAAAGAGAGTCTTTGGATGGTTTCACACCACCTTTGGTGCATTTTCCAGCTTCTGTTGAGGCGATTCAAAGACTTGATGGGTGATCTCTGTCTTTTCCTTGAGAGTCAGCAGCTGTTTCTTTTGACAGTGCTGACTATGATGGTCATCTGCCCAGATACAGGTAGGGCACAAGATTTTGGAATGGACAGAGAGAGAGAGGGAGATTGCGATTTCTCTCGTTATTGTTAACAATTCATGCAGCAAAATTCTCCCTTCCTGAGATGAAGTGTTGACGCCGGGGCAGGATTCGTGGACTTCCATGACAGGAAAACTGGCGCCACACCTGGACCGATTCAGCGACCGTTGAGGGGCTGACACTGGCGCCACATGGAACACAATCGATTCCAATGAGAAACACTGCGCAATGAGAAACGGTGCTGGATTTGTCGGATTCACGATTGATACTCGGGAGGCTGATAAGTTACATATACACATTTCACTTCCCACACATACTCATCCCAGCCAACAAGATGGCACTGGTTATGCTGGATCGCCCCATCCCACTGATGGGTCGGCTGGGGCCAGTGGCCACCTGGGGAGGTGGCCTGGGGGAACATCCATCTGACTTGTGGTCCTAAGTTCATAGTGGGCAGTCAGCGGTAGGCGTAGCTGCATGGCTGCCTGGCAGGCTGCAGCATGGGTGTTCTGTGCCTGTCCACCCCGACCCCACATTCCACCTCCATGCCACCCCTGCTCTCCTCCCCGGCTTGGCAGAAGCCCCCCAGCCAGCGGCATGACTCTCAGCAAACTATGGCGATGTTGAAAACTTTCTGAACCCCCTCTCTTTCCCTCAGCAGCCAAGGCACTTGTTTCTCAATTTTTAAAAGCACAAGTGAACCTCACCATTGGGAATTCACCCCAGTGGAGGTGGAGAATTGTGAACGCCCTGAAGAATACCGGGTCAGGCCCGTTAATGATATGCCAATGGTGTTTACTGTACGTGTGGAGTGGAACACATTGACGCCACTGTCGAGGCACTGGAGAATTGCGATTTGGAGTGAAACTGGCACCGGCGTCAAAACTCGGTCCGACTCGGCAGCGAGACGCAGTTGGGGCGCACTGAGGACAGTCCCGATTCTCCGCCCAGTCGCGTTTCTTGATTCCATCGTCTGCCAATGGAGAATCCCGCCCATGGTCTTTTGGGTCTCTTATCCTGGAAATCAGGGTCTCGTTAGCTTGCTGTCACATGACGTTCTCTTTCAAACTATTGAGGTACCAAACATGGTCATCATAAGTTCATCCCAGGTTCATTGTTCAAAGTGATCAGATGAAAACGGTTAGTGGGGCCCTTTTTGCAACCACGGTCCATTGTTCAAGGTGATTGATGTGGAGATGCCGGCGTTGGACTGGGGTGAGCACAGTACGAAGTCTTACAACTTCAGGTTAAAGTCCAACAGGTTTGTTTCGATGTCACTAGCTTTCAGAGCGCTGCTCCTTCCTTAGGTGAGTCACCTGAAGCGATGGATTCACCTAAGGAAGGAGCAGCGCTCTGAAAGCTAGTGACATCGAAACAAACCTGTTGGACTTTAACCTGGTGTTGTAAGACTTCGTAAGGTGATTGAGTTTAATAGCTTGGTCCTCACCCACCTCAATAATTAGATTATTTCCAAGGTGGCAATTCACACTCATTTAAACTTACTGTCTTTGGTGCGCTATGACATCCTGACTATGTGTGTCCTGATAGCTTTGTAAATTGTTGGGTATAGTTGTGTAGATGTTCAGCCATTTTGAGACCTGCCATTTAGTTCTCCCTCAGTGCACCCGAACAGGCACTGTAGTGTGATGACTGGGGGATTTTCACAGTAACTTCATTGCCGTGTTAATGTAAGTCTACTTGTAGCAATAAAGATTATTATTATTATTATTTTGTCACATAAGTCTTCTGAAAACTTATTCTGTGGCTTCAGCCCATTCAATAAAAAAAATATTTTTTTCAGATAAAGCAGGGTTTTGTAACAACCAGTTGTCTAAGGTAACATTAAGGCATTGGCCAAGAGCCCTGCATTCTCACAAGTGTCCTCAATAACAATTAGTACAAGTGCCTTGCATGCTAGCCTGGGTATTTTTAAAAATTACTTTATCAGAGTTACAAGGCCAGAGCTCAGTGTGGACAGGGGCAAACCCCTAATCCAGCTCCTTGCCTGCTCCAAAAACAAATTCAAATTAAATCCAATTCATGGTCCCCACAAAAGAGACATACCATATTCAGGCATTACACCTGACCTCACGCTCATCTTAGCCAAAAGGCCGAGAAGGATTAGCCTGGGTATTAATGCAGAGACAGATTATGAATGGGAGTGGGGAAATTGCATGTCCATAACCTGGAGGCAAGTTTCACAGGTCAGAATGTCCAATTTCAGCAATAGTGCCTCATTATAGGTTTATTTTCAGGTTTCTGATACCAAGCTGCAAGAGTGGGTGTGATGTGAATGCACATGATGTGAGCAAAACAGCATTACTTAGAGGCACAGTGCAAAAATGGAATTTGGAGCCATCAGGAGGTTTTAAAAAGATAGTGGGACTAGTTCAAGATGAAAGAGAAGAAGCAAGAAATATATGCATTTTCATATAACCTTTCACATGCACATGGCACCTCAAAGTTCTTTATATCCAATGAAGTACTTCTGAAGTGTACTCACTGTTTGCAACGTAGGAAACACAGCAACTAATGTGCGCACAACTGAACCATAGTGAGCTTGCACAAACAACGGTGCAATAATGATCAGATAGTCTGGGCTGGATTCTCCACTGGCGGGATTCTCCGTTGCACCGGCAGCGCATCTACGCCTGGGGATCTCCCGACGGCGTGTGGCTGCCCACCATGGATGCCAGGCCAGCAGTGCCAAGGTGCCCAAGTGGCATCATGCCAGGGATCGGTTCTACGGGTGCCCTGCCCTTGTGAGGTGGGGTGCGGAGAGACCTGATGAACCTCTTGTTGGGGAGGGTCCAAAGGACACATTCTGAGGTCGAGAGATTGGGACACCATCTTCCTTCACTGGCGAGCGAAGTTAGTTAGTGCAGGAAATGGGACTCACTGCGGCCTCGTCGGGGTGTTTTTCACCGAGACTCAGAAATGAAGTAGAGAGGGCAGCACGGTGGCACAGTGGGATAGCCCTGCTAAGTCACGGCGCCGAAGTCCCAGCTTCGATCCCGGCTCTGGGTCACTGTCTGTGTGGAGTTTGCACATTCTCCCCGTGTTTGCGTGGGTTTCGCCCCCACAACCCAAAGATGTGCAGGGTAGGTGGATTGACCACGCTAAATTTATTTTTGCCCCTTTATTGGAAAAAATGAATTGGGTACTCTAAATTTATTTTAAAAAAAGAAATGAAGTAGAATCCTGTTTAATAGTTGGGTCGTTCTTGGCACTACCAGCACCGGGAAACACCTGGCCAAACACGCTCGACACAGAACTCTGTTTTATTTCTGCTAAATCGCACCCAGCATCTCGGACAGTGGACCACGGCCTCAGTACTGCACTGGAATGTCAGCAAGGATTTTTGTGCTCAAATTGGTCTTGCACCGACAAACATTTGATTCTGATGTGAGAATGCCACCAATTGAGCCACAGATCACAGACTGAATTTGAGGAAGAGCAGCACCAAGATTTACCAAAGTTTCCCTTGGGAAACTGCTGGGTGCACTCAAAAGCGGCAGAGAAATATGGAAAGAAATAATCTGGTGATCTCCCCGGAAGGCACGATTAGAGGTGGCTGAGGAGGTGTGCAGGTGCGTTATATCCCAGTCTTGGCTACTGCGCAGGAAGTGCCTTAATGGCCTTACAAGGTCAGAAAGAATCAGTACAGTCACTGTTTCATATACATCCTGTGGTGTACAATAAGTCACCTCACTCTTCCCTACCAAGCTTCAACGTATCACTCCTAATAAGCACACAAGTTTCAGCATCGCCCACCTTTCACTTTCTATGCACTTCAGTACCTCCCCAAATATCCATCCGCTGATGCTAGCCCTTATGCAATGTCTGACAGTCACCCTCACCCAATACACTAGATCCATTGGGTGAATATGTGATCTTCATATACTCTCAGTTCCGTTCTTTCATCTTCTTCTTGGAGAGGAGATGACAAACCACAAGAGAAGAGGGTAAGAGAGGAGGTGACCTGTTGCTGACAGAGGCAAAGGAGAAGGCTATGGATAGACTTTGGTACTTTGTTATATTGTTGGCTGTCAGCCTCTTTTCAAGTTGTTTCTTTGCTTCTCTTATTTGCGTTTTCACCTCCTCTTTGAACCTTCTGCATTTAACCTGGTTCTCAGTTGTATTTTCTGCCTGTACCCTGTTGTAAGCACACCTTTTCTCCTTTATCTTAATTTCCATCTCCTTTGTCACAAAGGGAGCTCTGGATTTGTTCCCCCTACCCTTCCCTTTTCAAGAAATGTACCTTAACTGTGCCTGGACCATCTCTTCATTGATGGTAGCCCATTGTTCAGCTATTCCTTTTCCTGCCAACTTTCGGCTCCAATTTATTCATCCCAGATCTGTTCTTACCCCGTTGAAGTTGGCTTTCCCCCATTTAATTATTTGTAATCCAGATTGCTCATTGTGCTTTTCCATAGTTATCCTAAATATTATGATACAGTGATCACTGGCCCCTAAATATTCTCCCACTGCCACTTGAACTACTTGGCCAACATCATTCCCAAGAACCCAGGTCTAGCAATGCCTCCTTTCGCACTGTACTGGACTCATACTACTGTAGAAAATTCTCCCAAACACACGCAAGGAAATCTTGACATTCTCTGCCCTTTATACTATCACTTTCCGAACCTATATTTGGATTATTAATGTCCCCATTATAACTACTCTATAGGTTTTGCACCACCCTGTAATTTCCTTGCAGATTTGTTCCTCTATATTCTTTTCATGAGTTGGTGGCCTATAGACTACACTGAGCAAATTTTTTATGTTCATTTGCTCCAGCTAAATTGGTGCTCTGTTATGTTGACCAGGTTAGCTGCCCAGGAAAGGGCCGAAAGCAACATGGACGTGGGGATTCCACTCAAAATCCTCGGGCACGATTCTCCACACCCACGCCGGTTGGGAGAATTGCCTGGGCCGCCAAAATTTCCCGGGACGCCGGTCCGACGCCCTCCCGCGATTCTCCCAAGCGGCGGGAACGGCCCGGTCGGGTTTTGCGGGCTGTAGGCGGGTGAATCGCCGGAGACACCGGAAATGGCGATTCTCCGGCACCCCCGCGATTCTGAAGCCCGGATGGGCCGAGCGGCCAGGCCAAAACGGCGGGTTCCCCCCGGCGCCGTCCAC